>NC_140591.1:934745609-937145609 GCF_964204655.1 Triturus cristatus | reverse complement strand
CCACCCACCGCAGCTATCACCACCTGATAACTGCCGGATGCCAGTAGATGTAGGCTGCAGAGCACCTGCACATGTGGTGGTATGGCATGCGCCCTTCTTGTTGGCTGGTCCAGGAGTGGGTGCAGGTCCCCTATCAGGTCCATGATGGTTTGGGGGTGTAGCCTGTACCTTTCATGTATCTCTGCATCAGTCAGCTGGAAGAGTGTGATGCGCTGTCTGTAGATGCGTTCCTCCCGTCTCCAAATCCTCAGACCTGCTGCCTGTAGACGTAGGCGCCTTGCAATGAAATACAGAGCGGCCATGTTGTCCAGGCTGTTGCATTTTGGGATTGCTTATATGCACTGTTGATGGTTACCACCTGCTTTCAATCCGTGTTAATTACCGACTCTTAATTACCGATTTTCATGGATTTCTTAATTACCGATTGTTCCTACATGTCATTTTCACTTTTACCACTTCATATTTACCACTTCATATTTACCGATTCGTTAAATATGTATTCGGTAAATATGAATCGGTATTTTAGGATTCGGTAATTATGATTCGGTATTTACCGCCTCATATTTACCGAAAAGTTGTTTTTGGACTCCTACATCTAACTTGTCTAAATACCGGTCGGTAATGGCATATTTACCAAAAATCGGCCGTTACCGACCGGTATTTGGCTACCTACATGAGGCCCAAAATGAGATGTTTAAAGTGATGTTCATGCTTCCAGGGTCCTTAAACAGAAGATTTGTGGAATGGGTAAAAGTAAATGAAAATGGCCAATTTACTCGTTCTGAGGCCTTAAAAAGTGTTTCTCCTCCACGGGGAGTGAATTAAATAACATTTGTAGGCCTTTATTGTTCAAGCGAAAATGCCCGATTTTTGACGAAAGAGATAACCACCACCCCTTACGACATGCTTCTGAAACAAAAAAAAAATGGTTCATTTTCAAATGTTGCGTCTTTGAACTACAATTAACATTGTACGTGGATAATCACTTTTAGAGATAAAATGAGATGTTAATAGTGATTTTCATGCTTCCAGGGGCCTTAAACACGAGATTTGAGGAATGGGTAAAAGTGAATGAAAATGGACAATTTACTCACTCTGCGGCCTTAAAAAGTGTTTCTCCTCCACGGTAAGTGAATTAAATAACATCTGGAGGCCTGTATTGTTCAAGCGAAAACGCCTGAATTTTGATGAAAGAGATAACCACCCCCCTTACGACATGCTACTGAAACTAAAAAACTTGGTTCATTTTCAAATGTTGCGTCTTTGAACTAAAATTAACATTGTACGTGGATAATCACTTTTAGAGATAAAATGAGATGTTTAAAGTGATTTTCAAGCTTCCAGTGTCCCTAAACACAATATTTGAGAAATGGGTTAACGTGAATGAAAATGGCCAATTTACTCACTCTGCGGCCGTAAAAAGTGTTTCTCCTCCACGGGAAGTGAATAAAATAACATTTGGAGGCCTTTATTGTTCAATCAAAAACGCCTGTTTTTTGGTGAAAGAGATAACCACCCCCCCTTACTACATGCTTCAGAAACGAAAAAAATGGTCCATATTCAAATGTTGCGTCTTTGAACGACAATTCACATTTGTACGTGGATAATCACATTTAGAGATAAAATGAGATGTTTAAAGTGATTTTCAAGCTTCCAGGGGCCCTAAACACAAGATTTGAGAAATGGATAAAAGTAAATGAAAACGGCCAATTTACTCACTCTGAGGCCTTAAAAAGTGTTTTTCATCCACGGGAAGTGAATTAAATGACATTTGGAGGCCTTTATTGTTCAAGCGAAAATGCCTGATTTTTGATGAAAGATATACCCACCCCTCCTTCCGACATGCTTCTGAAACTAAAAAAATGGTTCATTTTCAAATGTTGCGTCTTTGAACTACAATTCACATTGTACGTGGATAATCACTTTTAGAGATAAAATGAGATGTTTAAAGTGATTTTCAAGCTTCCAGGGCCCTAAACACAAGATTTGAGAAATGGGTAAAAGTGAATGAAAATGGCCAATTTACTCACTCTGAGGTCTTAAAAAGTGTTTCTCCTCCACGGGAAGTGAATTAAATAACATTTGGAGGCCTTTATTGTTCAAGCGAAAACACCTGATTTTTGATGAAAGAGATAACCACCCCCCCTTACGACATGCTTCAGAAACGAAAAAAATGGTCCATTTTCAAATGTTGCGTCTTTGAACGACAATTCGCATTTGTACGTGGATAATCTCTTTTAGAGATAAAATTAGATGTTTAAAGTGATTTTCAAGCTTCCAGGGGCCCTAAACACAAGATTTGAGAAATGGGTAAATGTGAATGAAAATGGCCAATTTACTCACTCTGCGGCCTTAAAAAGTGTTTCTCCTCCACAGAAAGTGAATAAAATAACATTTGGAGGCCTTTTTTGTTCAAGCGAAAACGCCTGATTTTTCATGAAAGAGATAACCACCCCCCCTTACCACATGCTTCTGAAACTAAAAAAAATGGTTCATTTTCAAATGTTACGTCTTTTAACTACAATTAACATTGTACGTGGATAATCACTTTTAGAGATAAAATGAGATGTTTAAAGTGATTTTCAAGCTTCCAGGGGCCCTAAACACAAGATTTGAGAAATGGGTAACCGTGAATGAAAATGGCCAATTTACTCACTCTGCGGCCTTAAAAAGTGTTTCTCCTCCACGGGAAGTGAATAAAATAACATTTGGAGGCCTTTATTGTTCAATCAAAAATGCCAGTTTTTTGGTGAAAGAGATAACCACCCCCACTTACGACATGCTTCAGAAACGAAAAAAATGGTCCATTTTCAAATGTTGCGTCTTTGAATGACAATTCACATTTGTACGTGGATTATCACTTTTAGAGATAAAATTAGATGTTTAACGTGATTTTCAAGCTTCCAGGGGCCCTAAACACAAGATTTGAGAAATGGGTAAAAGTGAATGAAAATGGCCAATTTACTCACTCGGAGGCCTAAAAAAGTGTTTCTCCTCCACGGGAAGTGAATTAAATAACATTTGGAGGCCATTTTTGTTCAAGCGAAAACGCCTGATTTTTGATGAAAGAGATAACCAACCCCCCTTACGACATGCTTCTGAAACTAAAAAAAATGGTTCATTTTCAAATGTTGCGTCTTTAAACTACAATTCACATTTGTACGTGGAAAATCACTTTTAAGATATAAAATGAGATGTTTAAAGTGATTTTCATGCTTCCAGGGGCCTTAAACACGAGATTTGAGGAATGGGTAAAAGTGAATGAAAATGGCCAATTTACTCACTCTGCGGCCTTAAAAAGTGTTTCTCCTCCACGGGAAGTGAATAAAATAACATTTGGAGGCCTTTATTGTTCAATCAAAAACGCCTGTTTTTTGGTGAAGGAGATAACCACAACCCCTTACGACATGCTTCAGAAACGAAAAAAATGGTCCATTTTCTAATGTTGCGTCTTTGAACTACAATTCACATATTTACGTGGATAATCACTTTTAGAGATAAAATTAGATGTTTAAAGTGATTTTCAAGCTTCCAGGGGCCCTAAACACAAGATTTGAGGAATGGGTAAATGTGAATGAAAATGGCCAATTTATTCACTCTGAGGCCTTAAAAAGTTTTACTCCACCCAAGAAAGTGAATTAAATAACATTTGTAGGCCTTTATTGTTCAATCAAAAACGCCCAATTTTTGATGAAAGAGATAACACCCCCCTCACGACATGCTTCTGTAACTAAAAAAATGGTCCATTTCAAATGTTGCCTCTTTGAACTACAATTCACATTTGTACGTGGAAAATCACTTTTAAAGATAAAATGAAATGTTTAAAGTGATTTTCAGGCTTCCAGGGGCCCTAAACACAAGATTTGAGAAATGGGTAAACGTGAATGAAAATGGCCAATTTACTCACTCTGCAGCCTTAAAAAGTGTTTTTCCTCCACGGGAAGTGAATCAAATAACATTTGGAGGCCTTTATTGTTTAATCAAAAACGCCCGTTTTTTGGTGAAAGAGATAACCACCCCCACTTACGACATGCTTCTGAAACTAAAAAAATGGTTCATTTTCAAATGTTGCGTCTTTAAACTACAATTCACATTTGTACGTGGAAAATCACTTTTAAAGATAAAATGAGATGTTTAAAGTGATTTTCATGCTTCCAGGGGCCTTAAACACGAGATTTGAGGAATGGGTAAAAGTGAATGAAAATGGCCAATTTACTCACTCTGCGGCCTTAAAAAGTGTTTCTCCTCCACAGGAAGTGAATAAAATAACATTTGGAGGCCTTTATTGTTCAATCAAAAACGCCTGTTTTTTGGTGAAAGAGATAACCACCCCCCCTTACGACATGCTTCAGAAACGAAAAAAATGGTCCATTTTCAAATGTTGCGTCTTTGAACGACAATTCACATTTGTACGTGGATAATCACATTTAGAGATAAAATTAGATGTTTAAAGTGATTTTCAAGCTTCCAGGGGCCCTAAACACAAGATTTGAGAAATGGGTAAAAGTGAATGAAAATGGCCAATTTACTCACTCTGAGGCCTTAAAAGTGTTTTTCCTCCACGGGAAGTGAATAAAATAACATTTGGAGGCCTTTATTGTTCAAGCGAAAACGCCTGATTTTTGATGAAAGCGATAACCACCCCCCCTTACGACATGCTTCTGAAACTAAAAAAATTGTTCATTTTCAAATGTTGCGTCTTTTAACTACAATCAACATTGTAAGTGGATAATCACTTTTAGAGATAAAATGAGATGTTTAAAGTGATTTTCAAGCTTCCAGGGGCCCTAAACACAAGATTTGAGAAATGGGTAAACGTGAATGAAAATGGCCAATTTACTCACTCTGCGGCCTTAATAAGTGTTTCTCCTCCACGGGAAGTGAATAAAATAACATTTGGAGACCTTTATTGTTCAATCAAAAATGCCCATTTTTTGGTGAAAGAGATAACCACCCCCCCCTTACGACATGCTTCAGAAACTAAAAAAATGGTCCGTTTCTAAATGTTGCCTCTTTGAACTACAATTCACATTTGTATGTGGAAAATTACTTTTAAAGATAAAATTAGATGTTTAAAGTGATTTTCAGGCTTCCAGGTGCCCTAAACACAAGATTTGAGGAATGGGTAAATGTGAATGAAAATGGCCAATGTATTCACTCTGAGGCCTTAAAAAGTTTTTCTCCACCCCAGAAAGTGAAATAAATTACATTTTTAGGCCTTTATTAATCAAGCGAAAACGCACGATTTTTGACAAAAGAGATAACCACCCCCCTTACGACATGCTTCAGAAACTAAAAAAATGGTCAGTTTTCAAATGTTGCCTCTTTGAACTACAATTCACATTTGTACGTGGAAAATCACTTTTAAAGATAAAATGAGATGTTTATAGTGATTTTCATGCTTCCAGGGGCCTTAAACACGAGATTTGAGGAATGGGTAAAAGTGAATGAATATGGACAATTTACTCACTCTGCGGCCTTAAAAAGTGTTTCTCCTCCACGGGAAGTGAATAAAATAACATTTGGAGGCCTTTATTTTTCAAGCGAAAACGCCTGATTTTTGATGAAAGAGATAACAACCCCCCCGTACGACATGCTTCTGAAACTAAAAAAATGGTTCATTTTCAAATGTTGCGTCTTTGAACTACAATTAACATTGTACGGGGATAATCACTTTTAGAGATAAAATGAGATGTTTAAAGTGATTTTCATGCTTCCAGGGGCCTTAAACACAAGATTTGAGGAATGGGTAAATGTGAATGAAAATGGCCAATTTATTCACTCTGAGGCCTTAAAAAGTTTTTCTAAACCCCAGAAAGTGAATTAAATAACATTTGTAGGCCTTTATTGTTCAATCAAAAACGCCCGATTTTTTATGAAAGAGATAACCACCCCACTTCCGACATGCTTCAAAAACTAAAAAAATGGTCTGTTTTCAAATGTTGCCTCTTTGAACTACAATTCACATTTGTACGTGGAAAATCACTTTTAAAGATAAAATGAGATGTTTAAAGGGATTTTCATGCTTCCAGGGGCCTTAAACACAAGATTTGAGGAATGGTTAAAAGTGAATGAAGATGGCCAATTTACTCATTCTGAGGCCTTAAAAAGTGTTTCTCCTCCACGGGAAGTGAATTAAATAACATTTGGAGGCCTTTATTGTTCAATCAAAAATGCCCATTTTTTGGTGAAAGAGATAACCACCCCCCCTTACGACATGCTTCAGAAACTAAAAAAATGGTAAGTTTCTAAATGTTGCCTCTTTGAACTACAATTCACATTTGTATGTGGAAAATTACTTTTAAAGATAAAATTAGATGTTTAAAGTGATTTTCAGGCTTCCAGGGGCCCTAAACACAAGAGTTGAGGAATGGGTAAATGTGAATGCAAATGGCCAATGTATTCACTCTGCGGCCTTAAAAAGTGTTTCTCCTCCACGGGAAGTGAATAAAATAACATTTGGAGGCCTTTATTGTTCAATCAAAAATGCCCATTTTTTGGTGAAAGAGATAACTATCCCCCTAACGACATGCTTCAGAAACTAAAAAAATGGTCCGTTTCTAAATGTTGCCTCTTTGAACTACAATTCACATTTGTATGTGGAAAATCACTTTTAAAGATAAAGGGCCTCATGTAGGTAGCGAAATACCGGTCGGTAACGGCCGATTTTCGGTAAATATGCCGTTACCGACCGGTATTCAGACAAGTGAGATGTAGGAGTCCAAAAACCACTTTTCGGTAAATATGAGGCGGTAAATACCGATTCATAGTTACCGAATTCCAAAATACCGATTCATGTTTACCGAATACATAATTAACGAATCGGTAAATATGAAGTGGTAAATATGAAGTGGTAAAAATTTAAAATGACATGTAGGAGCAGGCGGTAATTAAGAAATCCAGGAAAATCGGTAAATAAGAGTCGGTAATTAACACGGATTGAAAGCAGGTGGTAACCATCAACAATGCACATAAGCAATCCCAAAATGCAACAGCGTGGACAACATGGCCGCCATGTACGTCATTGCAAGGCGCCTACGTCTACAGGCAGCAGGACTGAGGGTGTGGCGACGGGAGGAACAAATCTACAGACAGCGCATCACACTATTACAGCTGACTGATGCAGAGATACATGAGAGGTACAGGCTACACCCCGAAACCATCATGGACCTGATAAGGGACCTGCACCCACTCCTGGACCAGCCAACAAGAAGGGCGCACGCCATACCACCACATGTGCAGGTGCTCTGCAGCCTACATCTACTGGCATCCGGCAGTTATCAGGTGGTGATAGCTGCGGTGGGTGGTGTATCTCAGAGCTGCCTGTCCCGTTTCTTCAGGAAGTTCCTGGATGCCATGATGCAGAGAATGCACCACTACATAAGCTTCCCAAACACACAGGCTGCACTGCAGAAAACAAAAACAGACTTTTATCACATGGCACAGTTCCCCCATGTCATCGGCTGTATTGATGGTACACACATCCCAATCTGTCCACCAGCTGATACAGAGCACATCTACAGGAACAGGAAGTCCACCCACTCCATCAATGTGCAGGTGATCTGTGATGCAGGGAACATCATCACAGATATTGTTGCAAAGTTTCCTGGGAGCACCCACGACTCATACATCTTCCAGAATAGTGGGATCTACACACGACTGAGTGCCGGCGAATTCGGAGAGGGATACCTGCTGGGTAAGTAACAGTGACGCCCCTTGAAACCTGCAAATCAGAGTGTATAGAGGCATGTAACTGATGGTTCCCTCTTACTCATCCAGGCGACAGTGCATATGCATGCCGTTCATTCATCCTCACTCCCTACCTACACCCAGCAACCCAGAGTGAGAGACGATACAACGTGGCCCACAAAACAACACGCAATGTGGTGGAGCGCACGTTTGGACTACTGAAGAGCAGGTTCCGCTGCCTCCACAAGAGCGGAGGCGCACGCCAGTACAAACCCATCACCTGCTGCAAGATTATTGCCACTTGTGCAATGCTGCACAACCTTGCCACGAAAAAAGGTACAGATGTGGAACTAACATATGTTGAGGACAACGAGGATGAGTCAGGCCAGCCAGAGGGCAGCGCAGCTAGAGTGCCAACTGCAATCGATGGGAGAGAGAGACGGGCAGAGATCACATGCAACTATTTCTGAGTAAGTGAGGGGACACAGCGAGTTGTGAGAAGTCATGACGTAGTTTAATGTGGCACCACGCCATGAACACATGAACAGGCCAATCTGGCAATATACCATCTATACAAGGAGTATGTCCAGGGTTACGTCACCCAATGGGAAGTGGCTAAGCAGGGCCACATCAATGTTTGCGCATACGCGCTGCAGTGGTGGATTGCACGGCCTGTGCATCCTCACTAGAGCCAACCCCAAGCCGCCTGCTGCTCCTGCGTGCTTCTGGGACGGGGGGTGTGATGCTGCTGCTGGTGTCGATGCGCTCCGCAGCATCCCCTGCAGCAGTTGTCGACGCCTGACTACTCAATAGCACCCCTAGTGCACTTGTCACCTGCACCATCCCCCGAGACAGGTCGCTGCAGCACTGTGTTAGGCCCTCCTGCATCGTCACAGAGCGCCGGCAAAGTAGGGAAGTCGCAGTTGCCAGACGGTTGAGTGCCCTGCTGGTAGTGTCCCTTCTCTGGCGTTCCCGGCGCCGTGCTTCGATGTCAGCATCTAATTTGCTGCACAACTGCTGGATTGACTGGGACATGTCCCGAATGCCCGCAGCCATGCCGCCAATGTTTGTGTCCATGTTGACTAAGCTTGTCTTCATCACCCGCATGTGCCTCTGGACTGACATAACTGCCTTTGATTGCAGGCGCTGTTGCTTCAACATTTGGCCCTCGAGCCCCAAGAAGACACCATGGCCGTCAGTGGGTGCTGGTGGACTCTGGACACGCGACCTGCGGCGCCCTCTTGCTCCCGTCTGTGCTGCCTGTGAGGTGTGGGGCACAGTGGGATGGCTCCCTTCCTGGTGCCCGGTGCGGTCTTCTGGGCCCATGCTGTCGTCTGACGAGGTGTCGAAGGCCCGTAGCCTGGCTGCTGGACGCCTCCTCATTCTCACACCTGCAAGCGGAGATGTGGCCGGTGATTCGAACATGAGTGGCGATGCTGGCTGTGGTTGTGGTGATGCTGGCTCTCGGTGAGGTGATGCTGGCTCTGTGTGCGGCGAGGCTGGCTGTGTTGGTGGTGCGGCTGCCAGTGGGCCTGCTCCCTGGTCTGAACTCGTGCTGGCTAGAGGTGATTTTTGTGGCAGGTGTGCCGTCTCCCCTGCAGCATGCCCTGTACTGCATGATATCACATCTGTGGACAGAAAAACAACATTGGCTCAGTGTCCCCGAAGGGCTGCATTGCAAGCGTCACAATAAATCATTTCACATTCCAATCTGTCCTCTGTCTCCTTGTGCCTCGAGTGCGTGACATGCCCTGTTGCCCTGTGACATTTACGTCATGGTTAGTGTTGCCCTGACTACATCTCCCGGAATGCATTGCCTGTCTGCACTGACACGTGTGGACTGCAGTGTGATTCTCGTTTCACAATGGGGGATGTGGGATAGGGGTAGGGGGGGCTACATTGCTGTGCTTTCGTCTTACCTTGGTGTGTTGCGGCTCTGGCAGAGCTGTCGGCGTCCCCAAGACCCACGACGCTCTCTTGCTCGATTGTGGCCGCCACCAGCTCCTCCAGTTCGGTGAGGGCAGGTGCCCTGTTGGTTCCACCTCCGGTCTGGCTGGCCTCCTTCTGGATGTCGCCCATCTTCCTCTTGGTCACAATCCTCAGGTCATACCAGCGCTTTTTGAGGACCTCAATGTCCCTGTGGGTCACTCCCACAGCATTGACCTGCGCCTGGATGGCCAGCCATATGTTGCGCTTTTCAGCCTCAGGCACTTGCAGGGATTGCCTCCCAAACAGCTTCTGGTGCTGCTTCACCACCTCCTCCACCAGCACCTGGAGTTCCTTGGGGCTGAATTTGAGCTTCCTCCTCCTTTCCCCTCCGTCTTTCTGTGTTCTCTGGCTGGACATGCTGTTCGTTTCCCGCTCGCACATGCAACTGCTCCCTGCCTCTCCTCTGCACTCCAAGCCTCTCCAGGGTCGGCTAATTATGTACACCTGCCTGGGTGTGGCCACGTCGGCTAATTGTGTACACCTGCCTGGGTGTGGGCAGTTCCTGGTTGGGTGGGCTGTCGTTGCACAGGATTAGCTGTTTCGTCAAGTCATGTGATGTTATTTACCGAATCCGTACATACCGATTCGGTATTTTCCGATTCGGTGGATACCACCTCGGTATTTTCCGAATCGGTAGATACCACCTCGGTATTTTCCGAATCGGTAATTATCACCTCGGTATTTACCGATTCGGTGAATTCCGATTCGTATTTACCGAATGTTACCGAATCGGTAACTGTTACCGAATTTTTACCTACATATAACTTACCGATTCTAATTTACCGATTCGGTACGGCTCGGTATTTAAGAACCGGTAAAATTTATTTACCTACATGAGGCCCAAAATGAGATGTTTAAAGTGATTTTCATGCTTCCAGGGTCCTTAAACACTAGATTTGTGGAATGGGTAAAAGTAAATGAAAACGGCCAATTTACTCGTTCTGAGGCCTTAAAAAGTGTTTCTCCTCCACGGGAAGTGAATTAAATAACATTTGTAGGCCTTTATTGTTCAAGCAAAAACGCCCGATTTTTGACGAAAGAGATAACCACCCCCCCTTACGACATGCTTCTGAAACTAAAAAAAATGGTTCATTTTCAAATGTTGCGTCTTTGAACTACAATTAACATTGTACGTGGATAATCACTTTTAGAGATAAAATTAGATGTTTAAAGTGATTTTCAGGCTTCCAGGGGCCTTAAACACGAGATTTGAGGAATGGGTAAAAGTGAATGAAAATGGACAATTTACTCACTCTGCGGCCTTAAAAAGTGTTTCTCCTCCACGGGAAGTGAATAAAAAACCATTTGGAGGCCTTTGTTTGGTGAAAGAGATAACCACCCCCCTTACGACATGCTTCAGAAACTAAAAAAATGGTCCGTTTTCTAATGTTGCGTCTTTGAACTACAATTCACATTTGTTCGTGGATAATCACTTTTAGAGATGAAATTAGATGTTTAAAGTGATTTTCAAGCTTCCAGGGGCCCTAAACACAAGATTTGGGAAATGGGTAAACGTGAATGAAAATGGCCAATTTATTCACTCTGAGGCCTTAAAAAGTTTTTCTCCACCCCAGAAAGTGAATTAAATAACATTTGTAGGCCTTTATTGTTCAATCAAAAATGCCCGATTTTTGATGAAAGAGATAACCACCCCCTTCCGACATGCTTCAGAAACTAAAAAAATTGGTCCGTTTTCAAATGTTGCCTCTTTGAACTACAATTCACATTTGTACGTGGAAAATCACTTTTAAAGATAAAATGAGATGTTTAAAGTGATTTTCATGCTTCCAGGGGCCTTAAACACAAGATTTGAGGAATGGTTAAAAGTGAATGAAAATGGCCAATTTACTCACTCTGCGACCTTAAAAAGTGTTTCTCCTCCACAGGAAGTGAATAAAATAACATTTGGAGGCCTTTATTGTTCAATCAAAAAAGCCCAATTTTTGACGAAAGAGATAACTGACCCCCTTACGACATGCTTCAAAAACTAAAAAAATGGTCCGTTTTCAAATGTTGCCTCTTTGAACTACAATTCACATTTGTACGTGGAAAATCACTTTTAAAGATAAAATGAGATGTTTAAAGTGATTTTCATGCTTCCAGGGAACTTAAACACAAGATTTGAGGAGTGGGTAAAAGTGAATGAAAATGACCCATTTACTCACTCTGCGGCCTTAAAAAGTGTTTCTCCTCCACGGCAAGTGAATAAAATATTATTTGGAGGCCTTTATTGTTCAATGAAAAACGCCTGTTTTTTGGTGAAAGAGATAACCACCCCACCTAACGACATGCTTCAGAAACGAAAAAAATGGTCCATTTTCAAATGTTGCGTCTTTGAACGACAATTCACATGTGTACGTGGATAATCACTTTTAGAGATAAAATTAGATGTTTAAAGTGATTTTCAAACTTCCAGGGCCCTAAACACAAGATTTGAGAAATGGGTAAAAGTGAATGAAAATGGCCAATTTACTCACTCTGAGGCCTTAAAAGGTGTTTCTCCTCCACGGGAAGTGAATTAAATAACATTTGTAGGTCTTTATTGTTCTAGCGAAAACGCCCGATTTTTGATGAAAGAGATAACCAACCCCCCCTTACGACATGCTTCAGAAACAAAAAAAATGGTCCGTTTTCAAATGTTGCCTCTTTGAACTACAATTCACATTTGTACGTGGAAAATCACTTTTAAAGATAAAGGGCCATATGTAGGTAAATAATTTTTACCGATTCTTAAATACCGAATTTTACTGAATCGGTATTTAAGAATCGGTAAGTTATATGTAGGTCAACAATCGGTAAACATTACCGAATCGGTAAAATTCGGTAAACATGAATCGGAATTTACCGAATCGGTAAATACCGAAGCGGTAATACCGAAGTGGTATTTACCGATTCGGTAAATACCGAATCGGTAAATACCGAATCGGTAGTTCAAAAACACATGACTTGAATCAGCCAATCCTGTGCTACCTAAACCCCACCCAACCAGGGAGTGGCCACACCCAGGCAGGTGCACACAATCAGCAGACTCTGGAGAGGCTGGGAGTGCTGAGGAGAGGAAGAGAGCAACTGCCTGATTCAGCCCTGGAGACTGCAAGAATGGCCAGCCAGGACACAGAGAGGGAAGGAGGGGAGAGGAAGCGAAAGCTCAAATTCAGCCAAAAGGAGCTGCAAGTACTGGTGGAGGAGGTCGTGAAGCAGCACCAGAAACTTTTTGGAAAACTGTCACAGCAAGTGCCTGAGTCAGAAAAACGAAAGATCTGGCTTGGAATCCAGGCACAGGTGAATGCCATGGGAGTGACCCCCCGGGACATCGATGTCCTGAAGAAGCGGTGGTACGACATCCGTATCATCACAAAGAGGAAGGTGGCAGAATTAAAAAAAGAGGCCAGCCAGACAGGAGGTGGACGCAACAGAGCACCAGCCCTGACAGAACTGGAGGAGCTAGTGGAGACAACGATTGAGCCAGAAAGCATCGTGGGGATTGGGGACGCTGACAGCTCCGCCAGAGGCACCTCCAAACAAGGTAAGACGCTTGCACAGCAATGTGCCCCCACCACCCCTATCCCAACTCCCCAAATGTGCTATGAGAATCCCACTCCAGTACAGGTATTAGTGCATGCCTGCAATGCATCATGGGAGATGTAGTCCCTGAAAGCCCAAACATGATACGATTAGCACAGAATAACAGGGCATGTGACACACAGTAGCGAGAAGCAGGCAGAGGACATTGAGATACTGTACAGAAAATGTATTGTCATGTCATCAAGACAATGCTTCAGGTACACTTAGCTGCTGTTGCTTTTCTGTCCACAGGCACTACTGCGCACAGAACTGGCCATGACAAGGGAGAGAGGGCACACCACAAACCCAGCACAGAGAAGGCCACCACCAGTTCCGCCCAGGGAACGGCACCACAGGCAGTTACACCACCCCAGCCAGCATCGCCGCTCCTGCCAGCATCCCCAGTCCTGCAGGTGTCACCACCATCTTCACCTCCTGCATTGCACAGGTTGAGGAGGCGTCCTGCAGCCAGGTTGGATGTGACCGACTCATCGTCCGAAGACTCGAGGGGCCCGGAAATGTCCACTGTACCCCAGGATGTAACCCATGCCAGTGTGCCTTCCGACTCTGAGGGAGAACACACAGTTGGCAGACGGCGCCGCAGGGATCGGCCGCAGACTCCACCTCCCCTTGGGCAGGGCCATGGAGTGTTCTCAGGTCTTGAGGGCACCATGGTGAAAATACAACGCATCCAGGCAAGGGCAATGGTGTCCGTACAGCGACAAATGCGTGGCCTCAACAATACCTTTGGAAACATTGAAAAGGGCATCAGCACTATGGCAGGGGGCATGGCTGATATGGCAGCGGGCATGCGGGACATGTCCCAATCCATCATGTTGCTGTGCTCAAAGTACGATGAGGACAGGGCAACACGGCGCAGGGGACATCAGAGGAAGGATCTGACCTCGAGGGCAGTGAACCGGCTGGCGACTGCCACATCGCTGCTCTGCAGGCGCTCTGTGGCGATGCAGGAGGGCCTTGCACACTGCAGCACAGATGTGTCCAGGGGGATGGTTAGGGTCACAAGTGCACTAGAAGTGCTGCTCACCAGCCAGTCTGCAACAACTGGTGCTTTGGATGCTGGCGACACAGAAGACACGACCAGCAGGAGCAGCATAACCCCCCCCTGTCCCAGACACTCGTCGGAGCAACAGGCGTCAACGTGGTGCCACTGGTACCCCAGCCAGTGAGGACGCCCCCTCAATTCCATCCCGCACTGGTGCACGTGGGCGCAAACATTATAGCGTCAGGCAAAACAATGACACAATTGGGTGAATTAACCCTTAACTAACAAAATTTTATTTTTCATTGTTGTTGGAATACGTTTTCCTTTGTGTTGTGGCGTAGTGCTGCCTGATTAAACTATGTCATGGCATCCAACTACTGGCTGTGTCCCCTTACTCATTCAGAAATAGTTACATGTGATCTCTGCCCGTCTCACTCTTCCATCTGTTGCTGTTGGCACTCCTGCTGCGTTGGCCTCTGCCTGTGCAGACTCATCATCATTGTCCTCAATATATGTAATTTCGACCTCTGTGCCTCTCTTTGTGGCAAGGTTGTGCAGCATTGCACAAGTGGCAATAATCTTGCAGCAGAGGATGGGTGTGTACTGGCGTGCACCTCCACTCTTATGGAGGCAGCGAAACCTGCTCTTCAGTAGTCCAAACGTGCGCTCCACCACATTGCGTGTAGATTTGTGTGCCACATTATATCGTCTCTCACTCTGGGTTGATGGGTGTAGGTAGGGAGTGAGGATGAATGACCGCACGGCATATGCACTGTCCCCTAGGTGAGTAGAAGGGAGACATCAGTCACATGCCTCAATACACTATGATTTGCACTGAGTACTATGGAGCGTCACTGTTACTTACCTAGCAGGTAACCTTCTCCAAATTCTCTCGCAAGCAGTCGTGTGTAGATCCCACTGTTCTGGAAGATGTAGGAGTCATGGGTGCTCCCAGGGAATTTGGCAACGATATCAGTGATGATGTTCCCTGCATCGCAGATTACCTGCACATTGATGGAGTGGGTGGACTTTCTGTTTCTGTAGATGTGCTCAGTGGCAGCTGGTGGGCAGATTGGGATGTGTGTGCCATCTATACAGCCAATGACATGGGGGAACTGTGCCATGTGATAAAAGTCAGTTTTAGTTTTCTGCAGTTCAGCCTGTGTGTTTGGGAAGCTGATGTAGTGGTGCATTCTGAATTTGAATTTGAATTTGAATGGGATTTTTAAAGCGCATGGCTGCCCGAGAGCGTCCCAGCGCTGAGGAAAATCAAATAAGTCCGGCGGAAGCGAAGGGTGGTTAAGGGAACAGCCACGTCTTTAGAGATTTACGAAAAGATAGAAGGTTGGGTTGGGCGCGGAGGTCCGGTGGAAGGGCATTCCACATTTTAGGCGCCTGATAGGAAAACCGCCGGCCTCCGGAGCGAGCTTTCTTGATCCTGGGTATTTGGGTGAGGTGGGCATTAGAGGAACGAAGAGTTCTACTCGTGGTGTGAGGGACCACGAGGTCTTTAAGGATGGGCGGGGCTTTCCCATGGAGAATTTTATGGGTTAGGCACAGGGCTTTGAACTGGACCCTTTGCTCCACGGGCAGCCAGTGGAGTGCTCTAATCGCCGGTTTGGCAGAGCAGCGATTTTTTGTGCCTGTGAGAATCCGGGCAGCAGCATTTTGCACCACCTGCAGCCTGGCTATGACTTTTTTAGGTGCGCCGAGATATAGGGCATTTCCGTAGTCCAGTCTAGAAAGGATGAGGCCCTGTAAGAGTAGCTTTCTTGACTGGAAGGGAAGTAGGTGGAGGATCTTGCGGGAGGTACGGAGTAGGCCAAAGCAGGTTCCAGCCGTGTTCCTTGCCTGGGTGCTTAGGGACAGGTTATGGTCCAACCAAATCCCCAAGCTTTTGATGTCAGTTTTAGGGGTTGGGGGGGGACCCATGCACGGGGGCCATAGAGACTCCGGTCGGAAGTGGGACTGATTGCCCATTACCATTAGCTCAGTTTTATCCCCATTGAGTTTTAGTTGTGAGGCGTTCATCCAGCTGACTACGTCCCCCAGACAGGAGTGCAGGTCGGTGGTAAAATTCTCTGGCCGACTGAGGGAGACAACCAGCTGGGTGTCGTCCGCGTAGGTCAGAAGTTTAATGCCATACGGGACGACAATTTTCTCCAGAGGCGACATATACACGTTGAAGAGCGTCGGGCTCAGGGACGAGCCCTGAGGCACTCCGCAACGTATCGGGGTCTCCCTGGAGATAAAATCGCCATCCGCCACCTGGAAGGAGCGATTGTGGAGATAAGATTTAAGCCAAGAGAGGGCCAGACCCGAGATCCCAAGGTTTTCAAGCCGTTGTACCAGGATAGTGTGGTTGACGGTGTTGAATGCCGCACTGAGGTCCAGAAGGATCACTGCCACTGATCCTCCTGCATCAATGATCTTCCTAGCCTCTTCGACAACCGCCACCATCGCTGTTTCAGTGCCTTGGCCCGGGCGGAAACCAGTTTGAGATGTTTTAAGCAGGTTGTTGGATTCCAGATAATTTGATAGCTGACCATTAATAAACTTTTCAGCCATCTTGCTAATACCTGGAAGAAGAGAGATCGGCCTGAAGTTGGCCAAATTACCAGGGTCGAGATTGGGCTTTTTGATTAAAGCTTTTACCACAGCCTTCTTCCAATTTAAGGGAACCGTTCCACTTTCTATAGAAGAATTTATCAGGTTAACCATAGGTGTTAGGATGGTGGGGGCGACCTGTTTTAGATGTCTCACTGGCGCTGGGTCATGCGGGGAACCGCTTTTAAGGGAATGAAGTATGGGCCCTAAGGTTGCCTCACTGATGGAAAGGAAGCTGATGAGTTCTGAATCCCCATTTTGGCACTGCGGCAAGTGAGGAGGAATGGGGTCTGCAGAGAGAAGAGGGGGAAGGTGTTGGAGGATTTTTTTAATTTTAAGGTCGAAGAACGTGGCTAGCTCATTACAATGGTTGTCCGAAAGATTATGCGTGACAGGTGGCGTAGGTGTCTTTAAAAGTTCTTTCACAATTAGAAACGTTTCTCTGGACGAACAGGATGCCTCTCTAATTTTTTTATTAAAAAAGGATATTTGAGCATTTTTTCGAGCCTTTTTGTAATTGAGAATAGTTCGTTTGTAGTCATTTTTACTATTAGAATCGAAATTTTTCCTCCAAACTCTTTCCGCTCGCTTGCAAATTTTCTTAAGGAGGCGTACCTCTTGGGTGAACCACGGAGAGGTGGCTTTTTTCCTAGGTTTCCGATGCGGTTTTTTGGGAAGGACTGTGTCTAACGATTTAACAATCCAGGACGTGAACTTCGCATCTGCCAGATGAGGGTTCAATTCGGGATGTGGCCTGGTGTCCTCTAGTGCTTGTTTCCATTTGTCGATGTCCAGATTCGCCCAAGGGCGGGAAGGTCTGCTAGGTGCTTGGGTATAAGGAGGTGTGGACTGGATTCGCCAAATAAAAGGGATGAGCAGATGATCGGACCATGGTACAGGGATCGGTGTTCTCACCACAAGGTCGGGAAAGTTGCAGAAGATGGGATCAAGCAGGTGTCCACGATTATGTGTGGGAAGATCGTTTTGCAAGTGGAGTTGATTGGCTGCCAGGTCTGAGATCAGTTCAGTGGCTGTTTCGTCTTTGCTATTATCAAAATGGACATTAAGGTCCCCTAAAATTAGGAGATTGGGCCGTGTACTGACCATGGCCAAGGAGCATTCTAGAAGTGAGTTCTGGAATTGCCCCATAGCTCCTGGAGGGCGGTAGATGAGAACTCCTGCGAGGGAGATACAGGGGGACATTTGAATAGTGAAATGAGTATTTTCACAGTCCGCCAGGGGGCTGTCGAGAAATCTGCAAGCGAGAGACTCTTTAAATATGATGGCAATCCCTCCTCCCCTGCCCTTAGGGCGGTTCAGATGTTGAATCTGGAATCCGTGGGGTAGGGCCTGTACTATATCTGCGTCTGAATCAGGCGCAAGCCATGTTTCTGTAAGAAACAGAATCTCTAGGTGGTGTTCCTCGATGAGTAAGCGTGTCTCAAGGGCGTGTTTGGGCAGAGACCTGCAGTTGATCAGGGCCATGTTGATGATCGTCTGAGGGTGGTGCTTGTTGGTAGAGGAAGTAAGTTTAAAAGGACAGTGGGGACAGTGGGTGAAACATGAATCTCCACTCAGTGAGTGGGAACATGTCGGTTGAACAGGCAGATTGAGGTGGCATAAGGAATCCCTGGAGTAAGAAATCCTCACTTGCTCTCCTGTGCCTGGCTCCTGGCTCGTTCTGGCGCGGACGGGCGCAGACGGGCTTGCCTTCGGCGCGCCATTGACGCACCCGCTGCGCTCGTCCGCTGCGCTTCCTAGGGATGCACATGTTTTATGGAAGGGAACTTCAGGCTGGGGGCGTGGCCTCACGGTAGAGGGCGTGTCCTGGTCAATCGGCAATGGCGGCAATCTATTCACGGAGCCCGAGACAGCGCTACTATCCGCTGTTTGGGGGGCTCGAGTGAGTCAAGATGCAGAGGGATTGTGCTCAGGGGGAGAACGTGCCCATAAAAAACAAGTAAGTGGCTACAATTTTAAAAAGTAGTGGCGAGTGGTCTCCCGGCTTCCGCCTCAGGAGATGTTAAGATTTTCTAAGTACCGCTTGGATTCGGCGCCCTTTATTTAGATTTCTGGCTGGGGGCGTGGCCTCACGGTAGAGGGCGTGTCCTGGTCAATCGGCAATGGCGGCAATCTATTCACGGAGCCCGAGACAGCGCTACTATCCGCTGTTTGGGGGGCTCGAGTGAGTCAAGATGCAGAAGGATTGTGCTCAGGGGGAGAACGTGCCCATAAAAAACAAGTAAGTGGCTACAATTTTAAAAAGTAGTGGCGAGTGGTCTCCCGGCTTCCGCCTCAGGAGATGTTAAGATTTTCTAAGTACCGCTTGGATTCGGCGCCCTTTATTTAGATTTCTGGCTGGGGGCGTGGCCTCACGGTAGAGGGCGTGTCCTGGTCAATCGGCAATGGCGGCAATCTATTCACGGAGCCCGAGACAGCGCTACTATCCGCTGTTTGTGGGGCTCGAGTGAGTCAAGATGCAGAGGGATTGTGCTCAGGGGGAGAACGTGCCCATAAAAAACAAGTAAGTGGCTACAATTTTAAAAAGTAGTGGCGAGTGGTCTCCCGGCTTCCGCCTCAGGAGATGTTAAGATTTTCTGCATCATGGCATCCAGGAACTTCCTGAAGAAACGGGACAGGCAACTCTGGGATACACCGTCCACCGCAGCTATCACCCCCTGGTAACTGCCAGATGCAAGTAGGTGTAGGCTGCAGAGAACCTGCACATGTGGTGGTATGGCATGCGCCCTTCTTGTTGGCTGGTCCAGGAGTGGGTGCAGGTCCCTTATCAGGTCCATGATGGTTTGGGGGTGTAGCCTGTACCTTTCATGTATCTCTGCGTCAGTCAGTTGGAAGAGTGTGATGCGCTGTCTGTAGATGCGTTCCTCCCGTCTCCATATCCTCAGTCCTGCAGCCTGTAGACGTAGCCGCCTTGCAATGACATACAGAGCGGCCATGTTGTCCATGCTGTTGCATTTTGGGATTGCTTATATGCAATGTTGAAGATTACCACCTGCTTTCTATCAGTGTTAATTACCGACTCTTATTTACCGATTTTCAAGGATTTCTTAATTACCGAATTTACCTACATATCTTTTTCCGTATTACCACTTCATATTTACCACTTCATATTTACCGAATCGGAAAATATGTATTCGGTAAATTAGAAGCGGTATTTTAGAATTCGGTAAATTTGAATCGGTATTTACCGATTCATATTTACCGAATATGGGTTTTTGGCCTCCTACATCTCAACTATCTAAATACCGGTCGGTAACGAGGTTTTTACCGAATATCGGCCGTTACCGACCGGTATTTAGCTACCTACATGAGGCCCAAAATGAGATGTTTAAAGTGATTTTCATGCTTCCAGGGGCCTTAAACACGAGATTTGAAGAATGGGTAAAAGTGAATGAAAATGGTCAATTTACTCACTCTGCGGCCTTAAAAAGTGTTTCTCCTCCACGGGAAGTGAATAAAATAACATTTGGAGGCCTTTATTGTTCAATGAAAAACGCCTGTTTTTTGGTGAAAGAGATAACCACCCCCCCTTACGACATGCTTCAGAAACGAAAAAAATGGTCCATTTTCAAATGTTGCGTCTTTGAACGACAATTCACATTTGTACCTGGATAATCACTTTTAGAGATAAAATTAGATGTTTAAAGTGATTTTCAAGCTTCCAGGGGCCCTTAACACAAGATTTGAGAAATGGGTAATAGTGAATGAAAATCGCCAATTTACTCACTCTGAGGCCTTACGTGGATAATCACTTTTAGAGATAAAGGGCCTCATGTAGGTAGCCAAATACCGGTCGGTAACGGCCGATTTTCGGTAAATATGCCATTACCGACTGGTATTTAGACAAGTGAGATGTAGGAGTCCAAAAACAATTTTTCGGTAAATATGAGGCGGTAAATACCGAATCATAATTACCGAATCCTAAAATACCGATTCGTATTTACCGAATACATATTTAACGAATCGGTAAATATGAAGTGGTAAATATGAAGTGGTAAAACTGAAAATGACATGTAGGAACAATCGGTAATTAAGAAATCCATGAAAATCGGTAATTAAGAGTCGGTAATTAACACGGATTGAAAGCAGGTGGTAACCATCAACAGTGCATATAAGCAATCCCAAAATGCAACAGCGTGGACAACATGGCCGCTCTGTATGTCATTGCAAGGCGCCTACGTCGACAGGCAGCAGGTCTGAGGATTTGGAGATGGGAGGAACGCATCTACAGACAGCGCATCACACTCTTCCAGCTGACTGATGCAGAGATACATGAAAGGTACAGGCTACACCCCCAAACCATCATGGACCTGATAAGGGACCTGCACCCACTCCTGGACCAGCCAACAAGAAGGGCGCATGCCATACCACCACATGTGCAGGTGCTCTGCAGCCTACATCTACTGGCATCCGGCAGTTATCAGGTGGTGATAGCTGCGGTGGGTGGTGTATCCCAGAGTTGCCTGTCACGTTTCTTCAGGAAGTTCCTGGATGCCATGATGCAGAGAATGCACCACTACATCAGCTTCCCAAACACACAGGCTGCACTGCAGAAAACCAAAACAGGCTTTTATCACATGGCACAGTTCCCCCATGTCATTGGCTGTATTGATGGCACACACATCCCAATCTGCCCACCAGCTGACACTGAGCACATCTACAGGAACAGAAAGTCCACCCACTCCATCAATGTGCAGGTGATCTGTGATGCAGGGAACATCATCACTGATATTGTAGCGAAGTTTCCTGGGAGCACCCACGACTCTTACATCTTCCAGAACAGTGGGATCTACACACGACTGAGTGCCGGAGAATTTGGAGAGGGATACCTGCTAGGTAAGTAACAGTGACGCCCCTTGAAACCTGCAAATCATAGTGTATAGAGGCATGTGACTGGTGTTTCCCTTTTACTCACCTAGGCGACAGTGCATATGCCTGCCGGTCATTCATCCTCACTCCCTACCTACACCCATCAACCCAGAGTGAGAGACGATACAACGTGGCACATAAAACAACACGCAATGTGGTGGAGCGCACGTTTGGACTACTGAAGAGCAGGTTCCGCTGCCTCCACAAGAGCGGAGGCGCCCGCCAGTACACACCCATCAACTGCTGCAAGATCATTGCCACTTGTGCAATGCTGCACAACCTTGCCACGAAGAAAGGTACAGATGTGGAACTAACATATTTTGAGGACAACGAGGATGAGTCAGGCCAGCCAGAGGGCAACGCAGCTAGAGTGCCAACTGCAATAGATGGGAGAGAGAGACGGGCAGAGATCACATGCAACTATTTCTGAGTAAGTAAGGGGACACAGCCAGTTGTGGTAAGTCATGACGTAGTTTTAATGCGGCACCACGCCATGAACACAAGATCAAGCCAATCTGGCAACATAGCATATATACAAGGAGTAAGTCCAGGGTTACGTCACCCATTGGGAAGTGGCTAAGCAGGGCTGCATCAATGTTTGCGCATACGCGCTGCAGTGTTGGATGGCACGGCTTGTGCATCCTCACTAGAGCCAACCCCAAGCCGCCTGCTGCTCCTGCGTCCTTCTGGAACAGGGGGTGGGATGCTGCTCCTGCTGCTGGTGTCGATGCTCTCCGCAGCATCCCCTGCAGCAGTTGTCGACGCCTGACTAGTTAATAGCACCTCTAGTGCACTTGTCACCTGCACCATCCCCCGAGACAGGTCGCTGCAGCAGTGTGTCAGGCCCTCCTGCATCGACACAGAGCGCCGGCAGAGTAGAGAAGTGGCAGTTGCCAGACGGTTGAGTGCCCTGGTGGTAGTGTCCCTCCTCTGCCGTTCCCGGCGCCGTGCATCTATGTCAGCATCTAATTTGCTGCACAACTGCTGGATTGACTGGGACATGTCCCGAATGCCCGCTGCCATAGCGCTGATGTTATTGTCCATGTTGACTAATGTAGTTTTCATGAACCGCATGTGCCTCTGGACTGACATGACTGCCTTTGTTTGCAGGCGCTGTTGTTTTAACATTTGGCCCTCGAGCCCCGAGAAGACACCATGGCTGTCAATGGTTGCTGGTGGACTCTGGACACGCGACCTGCGGCGCCCTCTTGCTCCCGTCTGTGCTGCCTGTGAGGTGTAGGGCACAGTGGCATGGCTCCCATCCTGGGGCCTGGTGAGTTCTTCAGGGCCCATGCTGTCGTCAGACGAGGTGTCTAAGGCTCGCAGCCTGGCTGCTGGACGCCTCCTCATTCTCACACCTGCAAGCGGAGATGTGGCCGGTGACTCAAACATGAGTGGCGATGCTGGCTCTGGGTGAGGTGATGCTGGCTCTGGGTGAGGTGATGCTGGCTCTGGGTGAGGTGATGCTGGCTCTGGGTAAGGTGATGCTGGCTCTGGGTGAGGCGAGGCTGCCTGTGTTGGTGGTGCGGCTGCCTGTGGCCCTGCTCCCTGGGCTGAACTTGTGCTGGCCAGAGGTGATCTTTGTGGCCGGTGTGCCCTCTCTCCTGCAGCATGCCCTGTCCTGCGTGATGTCACATCTGTGGACAGAAATGCAACATCGGCTCAGTGTCCCCGAAGGGCTGCATTGCAAGCATCACAATAAATCATTTCACATTCCAAAATGTCCTCTGCCTCCTTGTGCCTCATGTGTGTGACATGCCTTGTTGCCCTGTGCCATTTACTTCATGGTTGGTGTTTCCCTGACTACATCTCCCAGAATGCATTGCCTGTCTGCACTAACACATGTGGACTGGAGTGGGATTCTCGTTTCACAATGGGGGATGTGGGATAGGGGTAGGGGGGGCTACATTGCTGTGCTTTCGTCTTACCTTGTTGTGTGGCGGCTCTGGCAGAGCTGTCGGCATCCCCAAGACCCACGACGCTCTCTTGCTCGATTGTGGCCCCCACCAGCTCCTCCAGTTCGGTGAGGGCAGGTGCCCTGTTGGTTCCACCTCCAGTCTGGCTGGCCTCCTTCTGGATGTCGCCCATCTTCCTCTTGGTTACAATCCTCAGGTCATACCAGCGCTTTTTGAGGACCTCTATGTCCCTGTGGGTCACTCCCACGGCATTGACCTGCGCCTGGATGGCCAGCCAAATGTTGCGCTTTTCAGCCTCAGGCACTTGCAGGGATTGCCTCCCAAACAGCTTCTGGTGCTGCTTCACCACCTCCTCCACCAGCACCTGGAGTTCCTTGGGGCTGAATTTCAGCTTCCTCCTCCTTTCCCCTCCATCTCTCTGTGTCCTCTGGCTGGACATGATGTTATTTTTTCCGCTCGCACAGGCACTGGCTCCCTGCCTCTCCTCTGCACTCCAAGCCTCTCCAGGGTCTGCTAATTATGTACACCTGCCTGGGTGTGGCCACTTCCTGGTTGAGTGGGGTGTGGTTGCACAGGATTAGCTATTTCATCAAGTCATGTGATTTTATTTACCGATTCCGTAAATACCGAAACGGTAAATACCGAGGTGGTATTTACCGAATCGGTAAATACCACCTCGGTATTTACCGATTCGGTAAATACCACCTCGGTATTTACCGATTCGGTGATTTCCGATTCTTGATTACCGAATGTTACCGATTCGGTAATTGTTACCGACTTTTTACCTACATGTAACTTACCAATTCTTAAATACCGATTCGGTACGGCTCGGTATTTAAGAAACGGTAATATTTATTTACCTACATGAGGCCCTAAATGAGATGTTTAAAGTGATGTTCATGCTTCCAGGGTCCTTAAACAGAAGATTTGTGGAATGGGTAAAAGTAAATGAAAATGGCCAATTTACTCGTTCTGAGGCCTTAAAAAGTGTTTCTCCTCCACGGGAAGTGAATTAAATAACATTTGTAGGCCTTTATTGTTCCAGCGAAAACGCCCGATTTTTGACGAAAGAGATAACCACCCCCCCTTACGACATGCTTCTGAAACTAAAAAAAATGGTTCATTTTCAAATGTTGCGTCTTTGAACTACAATTAACATTGTACGTGGATAATCACTTTTAGAGATAAAATGAGATGTTTAAAGTGATTTTCAGGCTTCCAGGGGCCCTAAACACAAGATTTGAGGAATGGGTAAATGTGAATGAAAATGGCCAATGTATTCACTCTGAGGCCTTATAAAGTTTTTCTCCACCCCAGAAAGTGAATTAAATAACATTTGTAGGCCTTTATTAATCAAGCGAAAACGTCCGATTTTTGACGAAAGAGATAACCACCCCCCCTTACGACATGCTTCAGGAACTAAAAAAATGGTCCGTTTTCAAATGTTGCCTCTTTGAACTACAATTCACATTTGTACGTGGAAAATCACTTTTAAAGATAAAGGGCCATATGTAGGTAGCTAAATACCGGTCGGTAACGGCCGAAATTCGGTAAATATGCCGTTACTGACCCGTATTTAGTCAAGTGAGATGTAGGAGGCCAAAAACCAGTTTTCGGTAAATATGAAGCGGTAAATACCGATTCATATTTACCGATTTCTAAAATACCGATTCATATTTACCGAATACATATTTTCCGATTCGGTAAATATGAAGTGGTAATTATGAAGTGGTAAATATGAATTGGTAAATATGAAGTGGTAAAACGGAAAAAGACATGTAGGTAAATTCGGTAATTAAGAAATCCATGAAATTCGGTAATTAAGAGTCGGTAATTAACACAGATTGAAAGCAGGTGGTAAGCATCAACAGTGCATATAAGCAATCCCAAAATGCAACAGCGTGGACAACATGGCCGCTCTGTATGTCATTGCAAGGCGCCTACGTCTACAGGCAGCAGGTCTGAGGATTTGGAGACGGGAGGAACGCATCTACAGACAGCGCATCACACTCTTTCAACAGACTGACGCAGAGATACATGAAAGGTACAGGCTACACCCACAAACCATCATGGACCTGATAAGGGACCTGCACCCACTCCTGGACCAGCCAACAAGAAGGGCACATGCCATACCACCACATGTGCAGGTGCTCTGCAGCCTACATCTACTCGCATCTGGCAGTTACCAGGGGGTGATAGCTGCGGTGGGCGATGTATCCCAGAGTTGCCTGTCCCGTTTCTTCAGGAAGTTCCTGGATGCCATGATGCAGAGAATGCACCACTACATCAGCTTCCCAAACACACAGGCTGAACTGCAGAAAACTAAAACTGACTTTTATCACATGGCACAGTTCCCCCATGTCATTGGCTGTATTGATGGCACACACATCCCAATCTGCCCACCAGCTGCCACTGAGCACATCTACAGGAACAGAAAGTCCACCCACTCCATCAATGTGCAGGTAATCTGCGATGCAGGGAACATCATCACTGATATTGTTGCGAAGTTTCCTGGGAGCACCCACGACTCCTACATCTTCCAGAACAGTGGGATCTACACACGACTGCTTGCCGGAGAATTTGGAGAGGGATACCTGCTAGGTAAGTAACAGTGATGCCCCATGAAACTTGCAAATCATAGTGTATTGAGGCATGTGACTGATGGTTCCCTTTTACTCACCTAGGTGACAGTGCATATGCCGTGCGGTCATTCATCCTCACTCCCTACCTACACCCATCAACCCAGAGTGAGAGACGATATAACGTGGCACACAAATCTACACGCAACGTGGTGGAGCGCACGTTTGGACTATTGAAAAGCAGGTTCCGCTGCCTCCACAAGAGCGGAGGCGCACGCCAGTACACACCCATCATCTGTTGCAAGATCATTGCCACTTGTGCAATGCTGCACAACCTTGCCACGAAGAGAGGTACAGAGGTGGAACTAACAGATTTTGAGGACAATGAGGATGAGTCAGGTCAGCCAGAGGCCAACGCAGCTGGAGTACCAACAGCAACAGATGGGAGAGAGAGACGGGCAGAGATCACATGCAACTATTTCTGAGTAAGTAAGGGGACACAGCCAGTTGTTGGATGTCATGACGTAGTTTAATAATGTGGCACTACGCCACAACACCAAGAATATGCCATTCTGGCAACATTGCGTAATTACAAGTAGTAAGTCCAGGGTTACGTCACCCAATAGTCTTTGGCTATGCGGTGCTGCATTAATGTTTGCGGCCACGCGCTACAGTGTGGGATGGCACGGATTGAGCCTCCTCACTAGTGCCAGCCCCAAGCCGCCTGCTGCTCCTGCGTGTATCTGGGACCGGGGGTGTTATGCTGCTCCTGCTGCTGGTGTCGATGCTTTCCGCAGCATCTCCTGCACCAGTTGTGGCCGCCTGACTTGTCAATAGCACCTCAAGTGCACTTGTGACCTGCACCATCCCCCTAGATACGTCGCTGCTGCAGTGTGTCAGGCCCTCCTGCATAGACACAGAGCGCCGGCAGAGTAGTGAAGTGGCAGTTGCCAGCCGGTTGAGTGCCCTGGTGTGACTGTCTCTCCTCTGCCGTTCCCGGCGCCGTGCAGCTCTGTCTGCATCATATTTGCTGCACAACAGCTTGATGGACTGGGACATGTCCCGAATGCCCGCTGCCATGTCACCCATCCCCACCTCCATTGCGCTGATGTTCCTGTCCATGTTGACAAAAGTGGTTTTCAGTCCCCGCATATGCCGCTGAACTGACATAACTGCCTTTGTTTGCAGGCGCTGTTGCTTCAACATGTTGCCCTCGAGCCCCGAGAAGACCCCATGGCTGGCAACGTCTGCTGGTGGACTCTGCACCCGCGACCTGCGGCGCCGTCTTGCACCCGTGTGTTCTCCCTGTGAGGTGGAGGGCACAGTGGCATGGCTCCCATCCTGGGGCATAGTGTTTGGCTCCGGGCCCCTGCTGTCGTCAGATGAGGTCTCTAACGCTCGCAACCTGGCAGCAGCACGCCTCCTCGGCCTCACAAATGCAGGCGGTGATGTGGCCGGTGACTCAAACATGAGTGGCGATGCTGGCTGTGGTAGAGGTGAGGCTGGCTTTGGTTGAGGTGATGCTGGCTGTGGTAGTGGTGATGCGGGCTGTGGTGGTGGTGATGCTGGCTGTGGTAGTGGTGATGCTGGCTGTGGCAATGCTCCCTGGGCAGAACTTGTGCTGGCCAGAGCTGACCTGTCTTGCCGGTGTGCCCTCTCTCCTTTAGCATGTGCAGTCCTGCGCGATGTTACATCTGTGGACAGAAATGCAACATCAGCTCAGTGTACCTGAAGCCCTGCATTGCTAGCATCACAATAAATTTCTGTAACACTCTCACATTGTCCTTTGCCTGCTTTTGGCTACTGTGTGTACCATGCATTGTTGTTCTGTGCAATTCAGTTCATGGTTGGGGTTTCCCTGACTACATCTCCCATAATGCATTGCCTGTCTGCACTAACACATGGACTGGAGTGGGATACTCATTTCACAATGGGGGATGTGGGATAGGGGTAGGGGGGGCTACATTGCTGTGCATTCGTCTTACCTTGTTGGGTGGCGGCTCTGGCAGAGCTGTCGGCATCCCCAAGGCCCACGACGCTCTCGTGCTCGATTGTGGCCTCCACCAGCTCCTCCAGTTCGGTGAGGGCAGGTGCCCTGTTAATTCCACCTCCTGTCTGGCTGGCCTCCTTCTGTATTTCCCCCATCTTCCTCTTTGTGACGATCCTCAGGTCGTACCAGCGCTTTTTAAGTACCTCTATGTCCCTGGGGGTCACTCCAACAGCATTGACCTGCGCCTGGATTCCCAGCCATATATTGCGCTTCTCTGACTCTGGCACTTGCAGGGACTGCCTCCCGAACAGCTTCTGGTGCTGCTTCACCACCTCCTCCACTAGCACCTGGAGTTCCCTGGGGCTGAATTTCTGCTTCCTCCTCCTTTCCCCTCCATCTCTCTGTGTCCTCTGGCTGGACATAGTGATTTTGAGCTGCACAATCAGGCACTGACTCCCTGCCTCTCCTCTGCACTCCCAGCCTCTCCAGGGTCTGTTGATTGTGTGCACCTGCCTGGGTGTGGCCACTTCCTGGTTGGGTGGGGTGTGGTTGCACAGGATTGGCTGTTTCATCCAGTCATGTGTTTTCGTTTTTCCGATTCGGTAAATACCGATTCGGTATTTACCGATTCGGTAAATACCACTTCGGAATTTACCGATTCGGTAAATACCACCTCGGTATTTACCGATTCGGTAAATTCCGATTCTTGAATACCGAATGTTACCGATTCGGTAACTATTACCGAATTATTACCTACATATAACTTACCGATTCATAAATACCGATTCGGTAAAGTTCGGTATTTAAGAATCGGTAAATTATATTTACCTACATGAGGCCCAAAATGAGATGTTTATAGTGATTTTCATGCTTCCAGGGGCCTTAAACACGAGATTTGAGGAATGGGTAAAAGTGAATGAAAATGGACAATTTACTCACTCTGCGGCCTTAAAAAGTGTTTCTCCTCCACGGGAAGTGAATAAAAAACCATTTGGAGGCCTTTATTGTTCAATCAAAAACGCCTGTTGTTTGGTGAAAGAGATAGCCACCCCCCTTACGACATGCTTCAGAAACGAAAAAAATGTGTCCATTTTCAAATGTTGCGTCTTTGAACGATAATTCACATTTGTACTTGGATAATCACTTTTAGAGATAAAATTAGATGTTTAAAGTGATTTTCAAGCTTCCAGGGGCCCTAAACACAAGATTTGAGAAATGGGTAAAAGTGAATGAAAATGGCCAATTTACTCACTCTGAGACCTTAAAAAGTGTTTCTCCTCCACGGGAAGTGAATTAAATAACATTTGGAGGCCTTTATTGTTCAATCAAAAATGCCTGTTTTTTGGTGAAAGAGATAACCACCCCCCCTTACGACATGCTTCAGAAACGGAAAAAATGGTCCATTTTCAAATGTTGCGTCTTTGAACGACAATTCACATTTATACGTGGATAATCACTTTTAGAGATAAAATTAGATGTTTAAAGTGATTTTCAAGCTTCCAGGGGCCCTAAACACAAGATTTGAGAAATGGGTAAAAGTGAATGAAAATGGCCAATTTACTCACTCTGAGGCCTTAAAAAGTGTTTCTCCTCCACGGGAAGTGAATTAAATACCATTTGGAGGCCTTTTTTGTTCAAGCGAAAACGCCTGATTTTTGATGAAAGAGATAACCACCCCCCCTTACGACATGCATCTGAAACTAAAAAAAATGGTTCATTTTCAAATGTTGCGTCTTTGAACGACAATTCACATTTGTACGTGGATAATCACTTTTAGAGATCAAATTAGATGTTTAAAGTGATTTTCAAGCTTCCAGGGGCCCTAAACACAAGATTTGAGAAATGGGTAAAAGTGAATGAAAATTGCCAATTTACTCACTCTGAGGCCTTAAAAAGTGTTTCTCCTCCACGGGAAGTGAATTAAATACCATTTGGAGGCCTTTTTTGTTCAAGCGAAAACGCCTGATTTTTGATGAAAGAGATAACCACCCCCCTTCCGACATGCTTCAGAAACTAAAAAAATGGTCCGTTTTCAAATGTTGCGTCTTTGAACTACAATTCACATTTGTACGTGGAAAATCACTTTTAAAGATAAAATGAGATGTTTAAAGTGATTTTCATGCTTCCAGGGGCCTTAAACACAAGATTTGAGGAATGGTTAAAAGTGAATGAAAATGGCCAATTTACTCACTCTGCGACCTTAAAAAGTGTTTCTCCTCCACGGGAAGTGAATTAAATAACATTTGGAGGCCTTTATTGTTCAATCAAAAAAGACCAATTTTTGATGAAAGAGATAACCACCCCCCCTTACGACATGCTTCAGAAACTAAAAAAATGGTCTGTTTTCAAATGTTGCCTCTTTGAACTACAATTCACATTTGTACGTGGAAAATCACTTTTAAAGATAAAATGAGATGTTTAAAGTGATTTTCAAGTTTCCAGGGGCCCTAAACACAAGATTTGAGAAATGGGTAAAAGTGAATGAAAATGGCCAATTTACTCACTCTGAGGCCTTAAAAAGTGTTTCTCCTCCACGGGAAGTGAATTAAATAACATTTGTTGGCCTTTATTGTTCTAGCGAAAACGCCCGATTTTTGACGAAAGAGATAACTGACCCCCTTACGACATGCTTCAGAAACTAAAAAAATGGTCCGTTTTCAAATGTTGCCTCTTTGAACTACAATTCACATTTGTACGTGGAAAATCACTTTTAAAGATACAGGGCCTCATGTAGGTAAATAAATTTTACCGGTTCATAAATACCGAGCCGTACCAAATCGGTAAATTAGAACCGGTAAGTTATATGTAGGTAAAAATTCGGTAACAGTTACCGATTCAGTAACATTCGGTAAATACGAATCGGAATTCACCGAATCGGTAAATACCGAGGTGGTATCCACCGAATCGGTAAATACCGAGGTGGTATCCACCGAATCGGTAAATACCGAGGTGGTATTTAGCGATTCGGAAAATACCGAGGACACTACCACCTACCCTTAACTAAGTAGCCAATATCATAATCATGTCATTATAGAAGGTCACTCAGGCTTGAATAGGGGACCCCATACCTCAAAGATCAGCTTAGTGAAATCACATCACAGGAGCATCAGGAGTCTCCTCGCAGGAAGGCTCGTCTACGGTCTGAATAATAAACATGACGTCTGAGATATGAAAAGCACCAACTGTCAGGTATGTGCAGCTGCGCGTGTGCCATGGCTAAATCGTGGGTCGAACAACCTAGAGTGGAAAACATGCATTGTGTAAAATTCCAGACTGTGTGTCACAGCATGTACAGACCAAGGTCGCTGCGCAGAGCTTGGGATGGGAACAACAGAATGCACTCGTCAGAAGGAAGTCTCGAGTCAGCAGTTTATTCAAGAAAGAACATGGAAACGCAGTGTCGTGTGCAAAGACACAAATATGGCTACATAACATTCAACGTGGTAATGCCAACTGAACAATGCATGTACGTATTCAGGGAGAACTCACTACACGCCCCCTTGAGCGAAGCAATATGTAATAGGCAAGAAAAGAGAGAACGCAGAGTTCAGTTTCGTCAGAGCAGAACAGGGCGTAACCAATGCAGCGCCAAAGTCCTACAGTCCAATTAATTGCAGCATACAATTCCAAAAAACACAATGCAAGTATAGTAAAAAACTCAAGCAGACCATCAGGAAGAGAAAAACGAGAATTAAAAGAAATAAATGTTGCGCCAGGGTGCTGTCCAGTAGCACAGGCGCAATGGACGACAATCCAGTTAATCCATGAATGTATAGGCAGCATATGTGGCCACGGCTTCCAACAAGCAATCGTTTTCAGGGCCACTAAAAGTCTCAGCCATCCAATTGAGTAAAGAAAAGGAACATACGTGTTCTCCAACCAACGGAGCCTCTAGCACAATCAGAGGGCACCCGGAATGTTCCTCCAAATAGCTCATGGACAAGAAGTCGTAGGCTGCCGCTGAGATGTCCCAATTACCCAGGATACCATGCGCCGCTCCACACGCCATGATCCGGACACCAGAACAGGACAACTCGTGAGACACTAAGGGCCGCATCAGTCGATCGAAATCCGGCACCGGAGACACCATGTTGGTCAAGCACAAATCCAGAGGCCATTCAAAGGGACAATCCAGGCAGTGTAATACAGGTTGTACGCAGGTGAAGTAGGAATACCTGAAGGATAATCCATAAGCCAGGCTCAAAGTCGCCAATGGCAAAGTACCATAGAAGTCAAGCATCCTATCACGAAGAAGATGCAGACGGGACAGGTGCTCGTGTGGCACAGAAGGAGCAGCCATTCCGTAGTATGAAAAGTAAAAGCAGCACACCTGCCACCAGCGCCAGAAGCAGCGGAACACCTCCAAAGATGCTCGAGAACAGTGAATGAACAAATGCCGGAATTACACCAAAAATTGTTTGGAAAGAGGTCACGAGACCCGAGCCCCACATGTTAGAAAAAATTGAGCCAGGCCGGTCGTGGACGAGGCATTGATAATACTTTGGATCAAAGAGCCGAAATGCAGGGGGAGGTCAGTATTCAGAGGCGCCTGTTCCTCAGTGCGCGTAGTAGCAACGTGAAGGACAAATATTTCACGAGAGGAAGTCAAAGGCACCTCTTTGTGGGACAATGGCGCTCTATTCTGCTCAACTTGTTGGACTCTGCTTTCAAGGTTGGAATCGAAGGCCAGATGGAAACATCCCGCCGCCCATGCGGGGGTGGAAAAAGAACAGTATTGCAGCAGACAACTTCATGCGAGACAGTTATGTACGGGATTACCACTCACATCCCGCAGCAAACTTCATTAATCATTATTAAATGAATACCGTTTGCAAGCACAGTGAAAGAAGGTGTAATCACAGGCACTGGGATACCTCGTAGGACGCACGCCAAAATCGGGGCTTGTACATTGCATGCGCCGTGTACTTGCATGTGCCTATTGTCTCATGTATGAATCCTAGAAGTGAGAGTGCTAGAGCTAATATCTATAACGGCTTAGGCCTTCTCCATGTTTGCTTGGTCAATAGCTCTCAGTCTGGAAGCCGCCTCACTGTGCGACAACTTGCAGACCTCGTTGTAAATAGCATACGCGCACCTTTTGGTTCTGCCACCCACGGGACCATTCACTATATCATTCCATTCGGTATGCACATTGATGGAGTGGGTGGACTTCCTGATCCTGTAGATGTGCTCTGTGTCAGCTGGTGGACAGAGTGGGATGTGTGTCCCATCAATGCAGCCAATATAATGGGGGAAGAAATTCCTGAAGGAACGGGACAGGCAACTCTGGGATACACCACCCAACGCAGCTGTCACCACCTGAGAAATGCCGGATGCCAGCAGATGTGGGCTGCAGAGCACCTGCACATGTGGGGGTATGGCGTGCGCCCTTCTTATTGGCTGGTCCAGGAGTGGGTGCGGGTCCCTGATTGAGTCCATGATGGTTTCGGGGTGTAGCCTGTACCTCTCATGTATCTCTGCATCAGTCAGCTGGAATAGTGTGATGCGCTGTCTGTGGATGCGTTCCTTCCGTCGCCAAACCCTCAGTCCTGCTGCCTGTAGACGTAGGCGCATTGCAATGACGTACATAGCTGCCAGGGTGTCCACGCTGTTGCATTTTGGGATTGCTTAGCTGCACTGTTGTTGGTTACCACCTGCTTTCAATCCGTGTTAATTACCGACTCTTATTTACCGATTTTCTTGGATTTCTTAATTACCGAGTGCTCCTACATGTCATTTTAACTTTTTACCACTTCATATTTACCACTTCATATTTACCGATTCGTTAATTATGTATTCGGTGAATATGAATCGGTATTTTAGCATTCGGTAACTATGAATCGGTATTTACCGCCTCATATTTACCGAAAAGTGGTTTTTGGACTCCTACATCTCACTTGTCTGAATACCGGTCGGTAACGGCATATTTACCGAAAATCGGCCGTTACCGACCGGTATTTCGCTACCTACATGAGGCCCAAAATGAGATGTTTAAAGTGATTTTCATGCTTCCAGGGAACTTAAACACAAGATTTGAGGAATGGGTAAAAGTGAATGAAAATGGCCAATTTACTCATGCTGGGGCCTTAAAAAGTGTTTCTCCTCCTTGGCAAGTGAATAAAATAATATTTGGAGGCCTTTATTGTTCAATGAAAAACGCCAGTTTTTTGGTGAAATAGATAACCACCCTCCCTTACGACATGCTTCAGAAACTAAAAAAAATGGTCCGTTTTCAAATGTTGCCTCTTTGAACTACAATTCACATTTGTACGTGGAAAATCACTTTTAAAGATAAAATGAGATGTTTGAAGTGATTTTCATGCTTCCAGGGGCCTTAAACACGAGATTTGAAGAATGGGTAAAAGTGAATGAAAATGGTCAATTTACTCACTCTGCGGCCTTAAAAAGTGTTTCTCCTCCACGGGAAGTGAATAAAATAACATTTGGAGGCCTTTATTGTTCAATGAAAAACGCCTGTTTTTTGGTGAAAGAGATAACCACCCCCCTTACGACATGCTTCAGAAACAAAAAAAATGGTCCATTTTCAAATGTTGCGTCTTTGAACGACAATTCACATTTGTATGTGGATAATCACTTTTAGAGATAAAATTAGATGTTTAAAGTGATTTTCAAGCTTCCAGGGGCCCTAAACACAAGATTTGAGAAATGGGTAATAGTGAATGAAAATCGCCAATTTACTCACTCTGAGGCCTTAAAATGTGTTTCTCCTCCACGGGAAGTCAATTAAATAACATTTGGAGGCTTTTATTGTTCAAGCAAAAACACCTGATTTTTGATGAAAGAGATAACCAACCCCCCTTACGACATGCTTCTGAAACTAAAAAAATGGTTCATTTTCAAATGTTGCGTCTTTGAACTACAATTAACATTGTACGTGGATAATCACTTTTAGAGTTAAAATGAGATGTTTAAAGTGATTTTCAAGCTTCCAGGGGCCCTAAACACAAGATTTAAAAAATGGGTAAACGTGAATGAAAATGGCCAATTTACTCACTCTGCGGCCTTAAAAAGGGTTTCTCCTCCACGGGAAGAGAATAAAATACCATTTGGAGGCCTTTATTGTTCAATCAAAAACGCCTGTTTTTTGGAGAAAGAGATAACCACCCCCCTTACGACATGCTTCAGAAACGAAAAAAATGGTCCATTTTCAAATGTTGCGTCTTTGAACGACAATTCACATTTGTACCTGGATAATCACTTTTAAAGATAAAATTAGATGTTTAAAGTGATTTTCAAGCTTCCAGGGGCCCTAAACAGAAGATTTGAGAAATGGGTAAATGTGAATGAAAATGGCCAATTTATTCACTCTGAGGCCTTAAAAAGTTTTTCTAAACCCCAGAAAGTGAATTAAATAACATTTGTAGGCCTTTATTGTTCAATCAAAAACGCCCGATTTTTGATGAAAGAGATAACCACCCCTCTTCCGACATGCTTCAGAAACTAAAAAAATGGTCCGTTTTCAAATGTTGCCTCTTTGAACTACAATTCACATTTGTACGTGGAAAATCACTTTTAAAGATAAAGGGCCTCATGTAGGAAGCCAAATACCGGTCGGTAACGGCCGATTTTCGGTAATTATACCGTTACCGACCGGTATTTTGGCCATTGGTATGTAGGGGGACAAACTTTGCTTTCGGAATTTACCGAATCGGTAAAATTACCGATTCGGTAATAATACCGAATCGGTAATGTTACCGAATCGGTAAATTCCGAAAGCAAAATCGAGATGTAGGGGGAGTGTGTGTGTGTGTTTAGGAGTCGGTATTTACCACCAACTTATAGTTGGTGGTAAATAATGAATGTATGTGTAAATGCATTTTTACGCGCGTAGCAGTGTGCAATGTGGCATACATACATGCCCTTAGGGCATGTATGTGTGCCACATGTGCACACATGGCCGAATCAGGGGTGCAACAGGGTGTCAATGTGACACCCTGCCACCCTTGTATGTGTTCCCCCCATTACCGAATCGGTATTTACCGATTCGGTAATGAGGCATACCTTCCCATCAATGGGAAGGTATGCCTCATTACCGAATCGGTAAATACCGATTCGGTAATTACCGACTAGTAACGATTCGGTAAAAAATACCGACTCATTACCTACATACCAATTACCACTTCTAAAATACCGATTCGGTATCGTTCGGTATTTTAGAAGTGGTAACTGGTATGCTACCTACATGAGGCCCAAAATGAGATGTTTAAAGTGATTTTCATGCTTCCAGGGGCCCTAAACACAAGATTTGAGGAATGGTTAAAAGTGAATGAAAACGGCCAATTTACTCATTCTGAGGCCTTAAAAAGTGTTTCTCCTCCACGGAAAGTGAATTAAAAAACATTTGTAGGCCTTTATTGTTCAATCAAAAACGCCCATTTTTTGGTGAAAGAGATAACCACCCCCCCTTACGACATGCTTCAGAAACTAAAAAAATGGTCCGTTTCTAAATGTTGCCTCTTTGAACTACAATTCACATTTGTATGTGGAAAATCACTTTTAAAGATAAAGGGCCTCATGTAGGTAGCCAAAAACCGGTCGGTAACGGCCGATTTTCGGTAATTATACCGTTACCGACCGGTATTATGGCTATTGGTATGTAGGGGGACAATTTCTGGATTCGGAATTTACCGAATCGGTAAAATTACCGAATCGGTAAAATTACCGAATCGGTAATGTTACCGATTCGGTAATTTTACCGATTCGGTAATTTTACCGATTCGGTAAATTCCGAATCCAGAAATGAGATGTAGGGGGAGTGTGTGGGTGTTGTTATGAGTCGGTATTTACCACCAACTAATAGTTGGTGGTAAATAATGTATGGATGAGGAAAAGCATTTAAAAGCGCTTAGAAGTGTGCACATGTGGCAGACATACATGCCCTTAGGGCATGTATGTGTGCCACATGTGCACACATGGCCGAATCAGGGGTGCAACAGGGTGTCAATGTGACACCCTGCCACCCTTGCATGTTCTCCCCCATTACCGAATCGGTATTTACCGATTCGGTAATGAGGCATACCTTCCCCACAATGGGAAGGTATGCCTCATTACCGAATCGGTAAATACCGATTCGGTAATTACCGAATTTTAACGAATCGGTAAAAAATACCGACACATTACCTACATACGAGTTACCACTTCTTAAATACCGATTCGGTAACGTTCGGTATTTAAGACGTGGTAACTGGTATGCTACCTACATGAGGCCCAAAATGAGATGTTTAAAGTGATTTTCATGCTTCCAGGGTCCTTAAACACAAGATTTGTGGAATGGGTAAAAGTAAATGAAAATGGCCAATTTACTCGTTCTGAGGCCTTAAAAAGTGTTTCTCCTCCACGGGAAGTGAATTAAATAACATTTGTAGGCCTTTATTGTTCCAGCGAAAACGCCCGATTTTTGACGAAAGAGATAACCACCCCCCCTTACGACATGCTTCTGAAACTAAAAAAAATGGTTCATTTTCAAATGTTGCGTCTTTGAACTACAATTAACATTGTACGTGGATAATCACTTTTAGAGATAAAATGAGATGTTTAAAGTGATTTTCAGGCTTCCAGGGGCCCTAAACACAAGATTTGAGGAATGGGTAAATGTGAATGAAAATGGCCAATGTATTCACTCTGAGGCCTTAAAAAGTTTTTCTCCACCCCAGAAAGTGAATTAAATAACATTTGTAGGCCTTTATTAATCAAGCGAAAACGTCCGATTTTTGACGAAAGAGATAACCACCCCCCCTTACGACATGCTTCAGAAACTAAAAAAATGGTCCGTTTTCAAATGTTGCCTCTTTGAACTACAATTCACATTTGTACGTGGAAAATCACTTTTAAAGATAAAGGGCCATATGTAGGTAGCTAAATACCGGTCGGTAACGGCCGAAATTCGGTAAATATGCCGTTACTGACCGGTATTTAGTCAAGTGAGATGTAGGAGGCCAAAAAACAGTTTTCGGTAAATATGAAGCGGTAAATACCGATTCATATTTACCGATTTCTAAAATACCGATTCATATTTACCGAATACATATTTTCCGATTCGGTAAATATGAAGTGGTAATTATGAAGTGGTAAATATGAATTGGTAAATATGAAGTGGTAAAACGGAAAAAGACATGTAGGTAAATTCGGTAATTAAGAAATCCATGAAATTCGGTAATTAAGAGTCCGTAATTAACACAGATTGAAAGCAGGTGGTAAGCATCAACAGTGCATATAAGCAATCCCAAAATGCAACAGCGTGGACAACATGGCCGCTCTGTATGTCATTGCAAGGCGCCTACGTCTACAGGCAGCAGGTCTGAGGATTTGGAGACGGGAGGAACGCATCTACAGACAGCGCATCACACTCTTTCAACAGACTGACGCAGAGATACATGAAAGGTACAGGCTACACCCACAAACCATCATGGACCTGATAAGGGACCTGCACCCACTCCTGGACCAGCCAACAAGAAGGGCACATGCCATACCACCACATGTGCAGGTGCTCTGCAGCCTACATCTACTCGCATCTGGCAGTTACCAGGGGGTGATAGCTGCGGTGGGCGATGCATCCCAGAGTTGCCTGTCCCGTTTCTTCAGGAAGTTCCTGGATGCCATGATGCAGAGAATGCACCACTACATCAGCTTCCCAAACACACAGGCTGAACTGCAGAAAACTAAAACTGACTTTTATCACATGGCACAGTTCCCCCATGTCATTGGCTGTATTGATGGCACACACATCCCAATCTGCCCACCAGCTGCCACTGAGCACATCTACAGGAACAGAAAGTCCACCCACTCCATCAATGTGCAGGTAATCTGCGATGCAGGGAACATCATCACTGATATTGTTGCGAAGTTTCCTGGGAGCACCCACGACTCCTACATCTTCCAGAACAGTGGGATCTACACACGACTGCTTGCCGGAGAATTTGGAGAGGGATACCTGCTAGGTAAGTAACAGTGATGCCCCATGAAACTTGCAAATCATAGTGTATTGAGGCATGTGACTGATGGTTCCCTTTTACTCACCTAGGTGACAGTGCATATGCCGTGCGGTCATTCATCCTCACTCCCTACCTACACCCATCAACCCAGAGTGAGAGACGATATAACGTGGCACACAAATCTACACGCAACGTGGTGGAGCGCACGTTTGGACTATTGAAAAGCAGGTTCCGCTGCCTCCACAAGAGCGGAGGCGCACGCCAGTACACACCCATCATCTGTTGCAAGATCATTGCCACTTGTGCAATGCTGCACAACCTTGCCACGAAGAGAGGTACAGAGGTGGAACTAACAGATTTTGAGGACAATGAGGATGAGTCAGGTCAGCCAGAGGCCAACGCAGCTGGAGTGCCAACAGCAACAGATGGGAGAGAGAGACGGGCAGAGATCACATGCAACTATTTCTGAGTAAGTAAGGGGACACAGCCAGTTGTTGGATGTCATGACGTAGTTTAATAATGTGGCACTACGCCACAACACCAAGAATATGCCATTCTGGCAACATTGCGTAATTACAAGTAGTAAGTCCAGGGTTACGTCACCCAATAGTCTTTGGCTATGCGGTGCTGCATTAATGTTTGCGGCCACGCGCTACAGTGTGGGATGGCACGGATTGAGCCTCCTCACTAGTGCCAGCCCCAAGCCGCCTGCTGCTCCTGCGTGTATCTGGGACCGGGGGTGTTATGCTGCTCCTGCTGCTGGTGTCGATGCTTTCCGCAGCATCCCCTGCACCAGTTGTGGCCGCCTGACTTGTCAATAGCACCTCAAGTGCACTTGTGACCTGCACCATCCCCCTAGATACGTCTCTGCTGCAGTGTGTCAGGCCCTCCTGCATAGACACAGAGCGCCGGCAAAGTAGTGAAGTGGCAGTTGCCAGCCGGTTGAGTGCCCTGGTGTGACTGTCTCTCCTCTGCCGTTCCCGGCGCCGTGCAGCTCTGTCTGCATCATATTTGCTGCACAACAGCTTGATGGACTGGGACATGTCCCGAATGCCCGCTGCCATGTCACCCATCCCCACCGCCATTGCGCTGATGTTCCTGTCCATGTTGACAAAAGTGGTTTTCAGTCCCCGCATATGCCGCAGAACTGACATAACTGCCTTTGTTTGCAGGCGCTGTTGCTTCAACATGTTGCCCTCGAGCCCCGAGAAGACCCCATGGCTGGCAACGTCTGCTGGTGGACTCTGCACCCGCGACCTGTGGTGCCGTCTTGCACCCGTGTGTTCTCCCTGTGAGGTGGAGGGCACAGTGGCATGGCTCCCATCCTGGGGCATAGTGTTTGGCTCCGGGCCCCTGCTGTCGTCAGATGAGGTCTCTAACGCTCGCAACCTGGCAGCAGCACGCCTCCTCTGCCTCACAAATGCAGGCGGTGATGTGGCCGGTGACTCAAACATGAGTGGCGATGCTGGCTGTGGTAGAGGTGAGGCTGGCTGTGGTTGAGGTGATGCTGGCTGTGGTAGTGGTGATGCGGGCTGTGGTGGTGGTGATGCTGGCTGTGGTAGTGGTGATGCTGGCTGTGGCAATGCTCCCTGGGCAGAACTTGTGCTGGCCAGAGCTGACCTGTCTTGCCGGTGTGCCCTCTCTCCTTTAGCATGTGCAGTCCTGCGCGATGTTACATCTGTGGACAGAAATGCAACATCAGCTCAGTGTACCTGAAGCCCTGCATTGCTAGCATCACAATACATTTCTGTAACACTCTCACATTGTCCTTTGCCTGCTTTTGGCTACTGTGTGTACCATGCATTGTTGTTCTGTGCAATTCAGTTCATGGTTGGGGTTTCCCTGACTACATCTCCCATAATGCATTGCCTGTCTGCACTAACACATGGACTGGAGTGGGATACTCATTTCACAATGGGGGATGTGGGATAGGGGTAGGGGGGGCTACATTGCTGTGCATTCGTCTTACCTTGTTGGGTGGCGGCTCTGGCAGAGCTGTCGGCATCCCCAAGGCCCACGACGCTCTCGTGCTCGATTGTGGCCTCCACCAGCTCCTCCAGTTCGGTGAGGGCAGGTGCCCTGTTAATTCCACCTCCTGTCCGGCTGGCCTCCTTCTGTATTTCCCCCATCTTCCTCTTTGTGACGATCCTCAGGTCGTACCAGCGCTTTTTAAGTACCTCTATGTCCCTGGGGGTCACTCCAACAGCATTGACCTGCGCCTGGATTCCCAGCCATATATTGCGCTTCTCTGACTCTGGCACTTGCAGGGACTGCCTCCCGAACAGCTTCTGGTGCTGCTTCACCACCTCCTCCACTAGCACCTGGAGTTCCCTGGGGCTGAATTTCTGCTTCCTCCTCCTTTCCCCTCCATCTCTCTGTGTCCTCTGGCTGGACATAGTGATTTTGAGCTGCACAATCAGGCACTGGCTCCCTGCCTCTCCTCTGCACTCCCAGCCTCTCCAGGGTCTGTTGATTGTGTGCACCTGCCTGGGTGTGGCCACTTCCTGGTTGGTTGGGGTGTGGTTGCACAGGATTGGCTGTTTCATCCAGTCATGTGTTTTCGTTTTTCCGATTCGGTAAATACCGATTCGGTATTTACCGATTCGTTAAATACCACTTCGGAATTTACCGATTCGGTAAATACCACCTCGGTATTTACCGATTCGGTAAATTCCGATTCTTGAATACCAAATGTTACCGATTCGGTAATTATTACCGAATTATTACCTACATATAACTTACCGGTTCATAAATACCGATTCGGTAAAGTTCGGTATTTAAGAATCGGTAAATTATATTTACCTACATGAGGCCCAAAATGAGATGTTTATAGTGATTTTCATGCTTCCAGGGGCCTTAAACACGAGATTTGAGGAATGGGTAAAAGTGAATGAAAATGGACAATTTACTCACTCTGCGGCCTTAAAAAGTGTTTCTCCTCCACGGGAAGTGAATAAAAAACCATTTGGAGGCCTTTATTGTTCAATCAAAAACGCCTGTTGTTTGGTGAAAGAGATAGCCACCCCCCTTCCGACATGCTTCAGAAACGAAAAAAATGTGTCCATTTTCAAATGTTGCGTCTTTGAACGACAATTCACATTTGTACTTGGATAATCACTTTTAGAGATAAAATTAGATGTTTAAAGTGATTTTCAAGCTTCCAGGGGCCCTAAACACAAGATTTGAGAAATGGGTAAAAGTGAATGAAAATGGCCAATTTACTCACTCTGAGGCCTTAAAAAGTGTTTCTCCTCCACGGGAAGTGAATTAAATAACATTTGGAGGCCTTTATTGTTCAATCAAAAATGCCCATTTTGGTGAAAGAGATAACCACCCCCCCCTTACGACATGCTTCAGAAACTAAAAAAATGGTCCGTTTCTAAATGTTGCCTCTTTGAACTACAATTCATATTTGTATGTGGAAAATTACTTTTAAAGATAAAATTAGATGTTTAAAGGGATTTTCAGGCTTCCAGGGGCCCTAAACACAAGATTTGAGGAATGGGTAAATGTGAATGCAAATGGCCAATGTATTCACTCTGCGGCCTTAAAAAGTGTTTTTCCTCCACAGGAAGTGAATTAAATAACATTTGGAGGCCTTTATTGTTCAAGCGAAAACACCTGATTTTTGATGAAAGAGATAACAACCCCCCCTTACGACATGCTTCTGAAACTAAAAAAATGGTCCATTTTCTAATGTTGCGTCTTTGAACTACAATTCACATTTGTTCGTGGATAATCACTTTTAGAGATGAAATTAGATGTTTAAAGTTATTTTCAAGCTTCCAGGGGCCCTAAACACAAGATTTGAGAAATGGGTAAACGTGAATGAAAATGGCCAATTTATTCACTCTGAGGCCTTAAAAAGTGTTTCTCCACCCCAGAAAGTGAATTAAATAACATTTGTAGGCCTTTATTGTTCAATCAAAAATGCCCGATTTTTGATGAAAGAGATAACCACCCCCTTCCGACATGCTTCAGAAACTAAAAAAATTGGTCCGTTTTCAAATGTTGCCTCTTTGAACTACAATTCACATTTGTACGTGGAAAATCACTTTTAAAGATAAAATGAGATGTTTAAAGTGATTTTTATGCTTCCAGGGGCCTTAAACACAAGATTTGAGGAATGGTTAAAAGTAAATGAAAATGGCCAATTTACTCACTCTGCGACCTTAAAAAGTGTTTCTCCTCCACGGGAAGTGAATAAAATAAAATTTGGAGGTCTTTATTGTTCAATCAAAAAAGCCCAATTTTTGATGAAAGAGATAACCACCCCCCCTTACGACATGCTTCAGAAACTAAAAAAATGGTCTGTTTTCAAATGTTGCCTCTTTGAACTACAATTCACATTTGTACGTGGAAAATCACTTTTAAAGATAAAATGAGATGTTTAAAGTGATTTTCAAGTTTCCAGGGGCCCTAAACACAAGATTTGAGAAATGGGTAAAAGTGAATGAAAATGGGCAATTTACTCACTCTGAGGCCTTAAAAAGTGTTTCTCCTCCACGGGAAGTGAATTAAATAACATTTGTTGGCCTTTATTGTTCTAGCTAAAACGCCCGATTTTTGACGAAAGAGATAACTGACCCCCTTACGACATGCTTCAGAAACTAAAAAAATGGTCCGTTTTCAAATGTTGCCTCTTTGAACTACAATTCACATTTGTACGTGGAAAATCACTTTTAAAGATAAAATGAGATGTTTAAAGTGATTTTCATGCTTCCAGGGAACTAAAACACAAGATTTGAGGAATGGGTAAAAGTGAATGAAAATGGCCAATTTACTCATGCTGGGGCCTTAAAAAGTGTTTCTCCTCCTTGGCAAGTGAATAAAATAATATTTGGAGGCCTTTATTGTTCAATGAAAAACGCCAGTTTTTTGGTGAAATAGATAACCACCCCCCCTTACGACATGCTTCAGAAACGAAAAAAATGGTCCATTTTCAAATGTTGCATCTTTGAACGACAATTCACATTTGTATGTGAATAATCACTTTTAGAGATAAAATTAGATGTTTAAAGTGATTTTCAACCTTCCAGGGGCCCTAAACACAAGATTTGAGAAATGGGTAATAGTGAATGAAAATCGCCAATTTACTCACTCTGAGGCCTTAAAATGTGTTTCTCCTCCACGGGAAGTCAATTAAATAACATTTGGAGGCCTTTATTGTTCAAGCAAAAACACCTGATTTTTGATGAAAGAGATAACCAACCCCCCTTACGACATGCATCTGAAACTAAAAAAATGGTTCATTTTCAAATGTTGCGTCTTTGAACTACAATTAACATTGTACGTGGATAATCACTTTTAGAGTTAACATGAGATGTTTAAAGTGATTTTCAAGCTTCCAGGGGCCCTAAACACAAGATTTAAGAAATGGGTAAACGTGAATGAAAATGGCCAATTTACTCACTCTGCGGCCTTAAAAAGGGTTTCTCCTCCACGGGAAGAGAATAAAATACCATTTGGAGGCCTTTATTGTTCAATCAAAAACGCCTGTTTTTTGGAGAAAGAGATAACCACCCCCCTTACGACATGCTTCAGAAACGAAAAAAATGGTCCATTTTCAAATGTTGCGTCTTTGAACGACAATTCACATTTGTACGTGGATAATCACTTTTAAAGATAAAATTAGATGTTTAAAGTGATTTTCAAGCTTCCAGGGGCCCTAAACACAAGATTTGAGAAATGGGTAAATGTGAATGAAAATGGCCAATTTACTCATTCTGAGGCCTTAAAAAGTGTTTCTCCTCCACGGAAAGTGAATTAAATAACATTTGTAGGCCTTTATTGTTCAATCAAAAACGCCCATTTTTTGGTGAAAGAGATAACCACCCCCCCCTTACGACATGCTTCAGAAACTAAAAAAATGGTCCGTTTCTAAATGTTGCCTCTTTGAACTACAATTCACATTTGTATGTGGAAAATCACTTTTAAAGATAAAGGGCCTCATGTAGGTAGCTAAATACCGGTCGGTAACGGCCGAAATTCGGTAAATATCCCGTTACCGACCGGTATTGAGATAGTTGAGATGTAGGAGGCCAAAAACACATATGCGGCAAATATGAATCGGTAAATACCGATTCAAGTTTACCGACTTCAAAAACACCGCTTCAAATTTACCGAATTCATATTTACCGAATCGGTAAATATGAAGTGGTAAATATGAAGTGGTAACACGGAAAAATGAGATGTATGTAAATTCGGTAATTAAGAAATCCTCCAAAATCGGTAAATAAGAGTCGGTAATTAACACTGATAGAAAGCAGGTGGTAATTTCCAACAGTGCATTTAAGCAATCCCAAAATGCAACAGCATGGACAACATGGCCGCTCTGTATGTCATTGCAAGGCGGCTACGTCTACAGGCTGCAGGACTGAGGATATGGAGACGGGAGGAACGGATCTACAGACAGCGCATCACACTCTTCCAACTCACTGACGCAGAGATACATGAAAGGTACAGGCTACACCCCCAAACCATCTTGGACCTGATAAGGGACCTGCACCCACTCCTGGACCAGCCAACAAGAAGGGCCCATGCCATACCACCACATGTGCAGGTGCTCTGTTGCCTACACCTACTTGCATCTGGCAGTTACCAGGGGGTGATAGCTGCGGTGGGCGGTGTATCCCAGAGTTGCCTGTCCCGTTTCTTCAGGAAGTTCCTGGATGCCATGATGCAGAGAATGCACCACTACATCAGCTTTCCAAACACACAGGCTGAACTGCAGAAAACTAAAACTGACTTTTATCAAATGGCACAGTTCCCCCATGTCATTGGCTGTATAGATGGCACACACATCCCAATCTGCCCACCAGCTGCCACTGAGCACATCTACAGAAACAGAAAGTCCACCCACTCCATCAATGTGCAAGTAATCTGCGATGCAGGGAACATCATCACTGATATCGTTGCCAAATTCCCTGGGAGCACCCATGACTCCTACATCTTCCAGAACAGTGGGATCTACACACGACTGCTTGCGGGAGAATTTGGAGAAGGATACCTGCTAGGTAAGTAACAGTGAAGCTACATAGTACTCAGTGCCAAACATAGTGTATTGAGACATGTGACTGATGTCTCCCTTTTACTCACCTAGGGGACAGTGCATATGCCGTGCGGTCATTCATCCTCACTCCCTACCTACACCCATCAACCCAGAGCGAGAGACGATATAATGTGGCACACAAATCTACTCGCAATGTGGTGGAGCGCACGTTTGGACTGCTGAAGAGCAGGTTTCGCTGCCTCCATAAGAGTGGAGGTGCACGCCAGTACACACCCATCCTCTGCTGCAAGATTATTGCCACTTGTGCAATGCTGCACAACCTTGCCACAAAGAGAGGCACAGAGGTCGAAATGACATATATTGAGGACAATGATGATGAGACTGCGCATGCAGAGGCCAACGCAGCAGGAGTACAAACAGCAACAGATGGAAGAGTGAGACGGGCAGAGATCACATCCAACTATTTCTGAATGAGTAAGGGGACACGGCCTGTAGTTGGATGCCATGACGTAGTTTAATCAGGCAGCACTACGCCACAACACAAAGGAAACTGTATTGAAACAACAATGAAATAATAAATCATGTGACTTAAGGGTTACTTCACCCAAATGTGTTATTGTTTTGCATGGGGCATTAATGTTTGCGGCCACGCGCAGCAGTGCGGGAAGGATTTGAGGGGGCGTCCTCAGTGGCTGGGGTACGAGTGGCACCACGGTGACGCCTGTTGCTCCGACGAGTGTCTGGGACGGGGGGGGTTATGCTGCTCCTGCTGGTCGTGTCTTCAGTGTCGCCAGCATCCAAAGCGCCAGTTGCTGCAGACTGGCTGGTGAGCAGCACTTCCAGTGCACTTGTAACCCTAACCATCCCCCTGGACACATCTGTGCTGCACTGTGCAAGGCCCTCCTGCATCGCCACAGAGCGCCTGCAGATCAGGGATGTGGCAGTTGCCAGTCGGTTCACCGCCCTCGAGGTCTGATCCTTCCTCAGATGTCCCCTGCGCCGTGTGGCCCTGTCCTCATCGAACCTTGAGCACAGCTCCATGATGGATTGGGACATGTCCCGCATGCCCGCTGCAATATCAGCAATGCCCCCTGCCATGGTGGTGATGCCCTTTTCAATGTTTCCAAAGGTGTTGTTTAGCCCACGCATCTGTCGCTGAACGGACACCATTGCCCTTGCCTGGACGCGTTGGATTTTCACCATGGTGCCCTCAAGACCTGAGAACACTCCATGGCCCTGCCCAAGGGGAGGTGGACTCTGCGGCCGAGCCCTGCGGCGCCGTCTGCCAACTGTGTGTTCTCCCTCAGACTCGGAAGGCACACTGGCATGGGTTGCATCCTGGGGTACAGTGGACGTTTCCGGGCCCCTCGACTCCTCGGATGATGAGTCGGTCACATCCAACCTAGCTGCAGGACGCCTCCTCAACCTGTGCTGTGCAGGAGGTGAAGATGGTGGTGAAACCTGCAGGACTGGGGATGCAGGCAGGAGCGGCGATGCTGGCTGGGGTGGTGTAAGTGCCTGTGGTGCCGTTCCCTGGCCGGAACTGGTGGTGGCCTTCTCTGTGCTGGGTGTGTGGTGTGCCCTCTCTCCCTTCTCATGGCCAGTTCTGTGGGCAGTAGTGCCTGTGGACAGAAAAGTGACATCAGCTAAGTGTACCTGAAGCATTGATTTGCTGACATGACAAAACATTTTCTACACAGTATCTCACTGTCCTCTGTCTGCTTCTCGCTACTGTGTGTCACATGCCCTGTTAATCTGTGCTAATCATATCATGTTTGGGCTTTCAGGGACTACATCTCCCATGATGCATTGCTAGCATGCACTAACACCTGCACTGGAGTGGGATTCTCATTGCACATTTGGGGAGTTGGGTTAGGGGTAGGGGGGGCACATTGCTGTGCAAGCGTCTTACCTTGTTTGGAGGTGCCTCTGGCGGAGCTGTCAGCGTCCCCAATCCCCACGATGCTTTCTGGCTCGATCGTTGTCTCCACTAGCTCCTCAAGTTCTGTCAGGGCTGGTGCTCTGTTGCGTCCACCTCCTGTCTGGCTGGCCTCTTTCTTTAAATCTGCCACCTTCCTCTTTGTGATAATGCGGATGTCATACCACCACTTCTTCAGGACATCGATGTCCCGGGGGGTCACTCCTATGGCATTCACCTGTGCCTGGATTCCAAGCCAGATCTTTCTTTTTTCTGACTCAGGCACTTGCTGTGACAGTTTCCCAAATAATTTTTGGTGCTGCTTGACGACCTCCTCCACCAGAACTTGCAGCTCCTTCGGGCTGAATTTGAGCTTTCGCTTCCTCTCCCCTCCTTCCCTCTCTGTGTCCTGGCTGGCCATTCTTTCAGTCTCCAGGTCTGAATCTGGCAGTTGCTCTCTTCCTCTCCTCAGCACTCCCTGCCTCTGCAGAGTCTGCTAATTGTGTGCACCTGCCTGGGTGTGGCCACTCCCTGGTTGGGTGGGGTTGAGGTTGCACAGGATTGGCTGCTTGGAGTCATGTGTTTTTGAACTGCCGATTCGGTATTTACCGATTCGGTATTTACCGAATCGGAATATACCACGTCGGTATTTACCGAATCGGAATATACCACGTCGGTATTTAACGATTCGGAAAATACCGCTTCGGTATTTACCGAATCGGTAAATACCGATTCATGTTTACCGAATTTTACCGATTCGTTAACTTTTACCGAATGTTGACCTACATATAACTTACCGATTCTTAAATACCGATTCGGTAAAATTCGGTATTTAAGAGTCGGTAAAAAAAATTTACCTACATATGGCCCAAAATGAGATGTTTAAAGTGATTTTCATGCTTCCAGGGTCCTTAAACACAAGATTTGTGGAATGGGTAAAAGTAAATGAAAATGGCCAATTTACTCGTTCTGAGGCCTTAAAAAGTGTTTCTCCTCCACGGGAAGTGAATTAAATAACATTTGTAGGCCTTTATTGTTCCAGCGAAAACGCCTGATTTTTGACGAAAGAGATAACCACCCCCCCTTACGACATGCTTCTGAAACTAAAAAAAATGGTTCATTTTCAAATGTTGCGTCTTTGAACTACAATTAACATTGTACGTGGATAATCACTTTTAGAGATAAAATGAGATGTTTAAAGTGATTTTCAGGCTTCCAGGGGCCCTAAACACAAGATTTGAGGAATGGGTAAATGTGAATGAAAATGGCCAATGTATTCACTCTGAGGCCTTAAAAAGTTTTTCTCCACCCCAGAAAGTGAATTAAATAACATTTGTAGGCCTTTATTAATCAAGCGAAAACGTCCGATTTTTGACGAAAGAGATAACCACCCCCCCTTACGACATGCTTCAGAAACTAAAAAAATGGTCAGTTTTCAAATGTTGCCTCTTTGAACTACAATTCACATTTGTACGTGGAAAATCACTTTTAAAGATAAAGGGCCATATGTAGGTAGCTAAATACCGGTCGGTAACGGCCGAAATTCGGTAAATATGCCGTTACTGACCGGTATTTAGTCAAGTGAGATGTAGGAGGCCAAAAACCAGTTTTCGGTAAATATGAAGCGGTAAATACCGATTCATATTTACCGATTTCTAAAATACCGATTCATATTTACCGAATACATATTTTCCGATTCGGTAAATATGAAGTGGTAATTATGAAGTGGTAAATATGAATTGGTAAATATGAAGTGGTAAAACGGAAAAAGACATGTAGGTAAATTCGGTAATTAAGAAATCCATGAAATTCGGTAATTAAGAGTCGGTAATTAACACAGATTGAAAGCAGGTGGTAAGCATCAACAGTGCATATAAGCAATCCCAAAATGCAACAGCGTGGACAACATGGCCGCTCTGTATGTCATTGCAAGGCGCCTACGTCTACAGGCAGCAGGTCTGAGGATTTGGAGACGGGAGGAACGCATCTACAGACAGCGCATCACACTCTTTCAACAGACTGACGCAGAGATACATGAAAGGTACAGGCTACACCCACAAACCATCATGGACCTGATAAGGGACCTGCACCCACTCCTGGACCAGCCAACAAGAAGGGCACATGATATACCACCACATGTGCAGGTGCTCTGCAGCCTACATCTACTCGCATCTGGCAGTTACCAGGGGGTGATAGCTGCGGTGGGCGATGTATCCCAGAGTTGCCTGTCCCGTTTCTTCAGGAAGTTCCTGGATGCCATGATGCAGAGAATGCACCACTACATCAGCTTCCCAAACACACAGGCTGAACTGCAGAAAACTAAAACTGACTTTTATCACATGGCACAGTTCCCCCATGTCATTGGCTGTATTGATGGCACACACATCCCAATCTGCCCACCAGCTGCCACTGAGCACATCTACAGGAACAGAAAGTCCACCCACTCCATCAATGTGCAGGTAATCTGCGATGCAGGGAACATCATCACTGATATTGTTGCGAAGTTTCCTGGGAGCACCCACGACTCCTACATCTTCCAGAACAGTGGGATCTACACACGACTGCTTGCCGGAGAATTTGGAGAGGGATACCTGCTAGGTAAGTAACAGTGATGCCCCATGAAACTTGCAAATCATAGTGTATTGAGGCATGTGACTGATGGTTCCCTTTTACTCACCTAGGTGACAGTGCATATGCCGTGCGGTCATTCATCCTCACTCCCTACCTACACCCATCAACCCAGAGTGAGAGACGATATAACGTGGCACACAAATCTACACGCAACGTGGTGGAGCGCACGTTTGGACTATTGAAAAGCAGGTTCCGCTGCCTCCACAAGAGCGGAGGCGCACGCCGGTACACACCCATCATCTGTTGCAAGATCATTGCCACTTGTGCAATGCTGCACAACCTTGCCACGAAGAGAGGTACAGAGGTGGAACTAACAGATTTTGAGGACAATGAGGATGAGTCAGGTCAGCCAGAGGCCAACGCAGCTGGAGTGCCAACAGCAACAGATGGGAGAGAGAGACGGGCAGAGATCACATGCAACTATTTCTGAGTAAGTAAGGGGACACAGCCAGTTGTTGGATGTCATGACGTAGTTTAATAATGTGGCACTACGCCACAACACCAAGAATATGCCATTCTGGCAACATTGCGTAATTACAAGTAGTAAGTCCAGGGTTACGTCACCCAATAGTCTTTGGCTATGCGGTGCTGCATTAATGTTTGCGGCCACGCGCTACAGTGTGGGATGGCACGGATTGTGCCTCCTCACTAGTGCCAGCCCCAAGCCGCCTGCTGCTCCTGCGTGTATCTGGGACCGGGGGTGTTATGCTGCTCCTGCTGCTGGTGTCGATGCTTTCCGCAGCATCCCCTGCACCAGTTGTGGCCGCCTGACTTGTCAATAGCACCTCAAGTGCACTTGTGACCTGCACCATCCCCCTAGATACGTCGCTGCTGCAGTGTGTCAGGCCCTCCTGCATAGACACAGAGCGCCGGCAGAGTAGTGAAGTGGCAGTTGCCAGCCGGTTGAGTGCCCTGGTGTGACTGTCTCTCCTCTGCCGTTCCCGGCGCCGTGCAGCTCTGTCTGCATCATATTTGCTGCACAACAGCTTGATGGACTGGCACATGTCCCGAATGCCCGCTGCCATGTCACCCATCCCCACCGCCATTGCGCTGATGTTCCTGTCCATGTTGACAAAAGTGGTTTTCAGTCCCCGCATATGCCGCTGAACTGACATAACTGCCTTTGTTTGCAGGCGCTGTTGCTTCAACATGTTGCCCTCGAGCCCCGAGAAGACCCCATGGCTGGCAACGTCTGCTGGTGGACTCTGCATCCGCGACCTGCGGCGCCGTCTTGCACCCGTGTGTTCTCCCTGTGAGGTGGAGGGCACAGTGGCATGGCTCCCATCCTGGGGCATAGTGTTTGGCTCCGGGCCCCTGCTGTCGTCAGATGAGGTCTCTAACGCTCGCAACCTGGCAGCAGCACGCCTCCTCGGCCTCACAAATGCAGGCGGTGATGTGGCCGGTGACTCAAACATGAGTGGCGATGCTGGCTGTGGTAGAGGTGAGGCTGGCTGTGGTTGAGGTGATGCTGGCTGTGGTAGTGGTGATGCGGGCTGTGGTGGTGGTGATGCTGGCTGTGGTAGTGGTGATGCTGGCTGTGGCAATGCTCCCTGGGCAGAACTTGTGCTGGCCAGAGCTGACCTGTCTTGCCGGTGTGCCCTCTCTCCTTTAGCATGTGCAGTCCTGCGCGATGTTACATCTGTGGACAGAAATGCAACATCAGCTCAGTGTACCTGAAGCCCTGCATTGCTAGCATCACAATAAATTTCTGTAACACTCTCACATTGTCCTTTGCCTGCTTTTGGCTACTGTGTGTACCATGCATTGTTGTTCTGTGCAATTCAGTTCATGGTTTGGGTTTCCCTGACTACATCTCCCATAAGGCATTGCCTGTCTGCACTAACACATGGACTGGAGTGGGATACTCATTTCACAATGGGGGATGTGGGATAGGGGTGGGGGGGCTACATTGCTGTGCATTCGTCTTACCTTGTTGGGTGGTGGCTCTGGCAGAGCTGTCGGCATCCCCAAGGCCCACAACGCTCTCGTGCTCGATTGTGGCCTCCACCAGCTCCTCCAGTTCGGTGAGGGCAGGTGCCCTGTTAATTCCACCTCCTGTCCGGCTGGCCTCCTTCTGTATTTCCCCCATCTTCCTCTTTGTGACGATCCTCAGGTCGTACCAGCGCTTTTTAAGTACCTCTATGTCCCTGGGGGTCACTCCAACAGCATTGACCTGCGCCTGGATTCCCAGCCATATATTGCGCTTCTCTGACTCTGGCACTTGCAGGGACTGCCTCCCGAACAGCTTCTGGTGCTGCTTCACCACCTCCTCCACTAGCACCTGGAGTTCCCTGGGGCTGAATTTCTGCTTCCTCCTCCTTTCCCCTCCATCTCTCTGTGTCCTCTGGCTGGACATAGTGATTTTGAGCTGCACAATCAGGCACTGGCTCCCTGCCTCTCCTCTGCACTCCCAGCCTCTCCAGGGTCTGTTGATTGTGTGCACCTGCCTGGGTGTGGCCACTTCCTGGTTGGGTGGGGTGTGGTTGCACAGGATTGGCTGTTTCATCTAGTCATGTGTTTTCGTTTTTCCGATTCGGTAAATACCGATTCGGTATTTACCGATTCGGTAAATACCACTTCGGAATTTACCAATTCGGTAAATACCACCTCGGTATTTACCGATTCGGTAAATTCCGATTCTTGAATACCGAATGTTACCGATTCGGTAATTATTACCGAATTATTACCTACATATAACTTACCGATTCATAAATACCGATTCGGTAAAGTTCGGTATTTAAGAATCGGTAAATTATATTTACCTACATGAGGCCCATGGTCTGTTGATGGTTACCACCTGCTTTCACTCAGTGTTAATTACCGACTCTTAATTACCGATTTTCATGGATTTCTTCATTACCGATTTTACCTACATGTCAATTTCAGTTTTACCACTTCATATTTACCACTTCATATTTACCGATTCATATTTACCACTTCATATTTACCGATTCGGTAAATATGTATTCGGTAATTATGAATCGGTATTTACCGATTCATATTTACCGAAAGTGGTTTTTGGCCTCCTACATCTCACTTGACTAGATACCGGTCGGTAACGGGAAATTTACCGAATTTCGGCCGTTACTGACCGGTATTTGGCTACCTACATGAGGCCCCATATAAGCAATCCCAAAATGCAACAGCGTGGACAACATGGCCGCTCTGTATGTCATTGCAAGGCGCCTACGTCTACAGGCAGCAGGTCTGAGGATATGGAGACGGGAGGAACGCATCTACAGACAGCGCATCACACTCTTCCAACTGACTGATGCAGAGATACATGAAAGGTACAGGCTACACCCCCAAACCATCATGGACCTGATAAGGGACCTGCACCCACTTCTGGACCAGCCAACAAGAAGGGCGCATGCCATACCACCACATGTGCAGGTGCTCTGCAGCCTACATCTACTGGCATCCGGCAGTTTTCAGGTGGTGATAGCTGCGGTGGGTGGTGTATCCCAGAGTTGCCTGTCCCGTTTCTTCAAGAAGTTCCTGGATGCCATGATGCAGAGAATGCACCACTACATCAGCTTCCCAAACACACAGGCTGAACTGCAGAAAACTAAAACTGACTTTTATCACATGGCACAGTTCCCCCATGTCATTGGCTGTATTGATGGCACACACATCCCAATCTGCCCACCAGCTGACACAGAGCACATCTACAGGAACAGAAAGTCCACCCACTCCATCAATGTGCAGGTGATCTGTGATGCAGGGAACATCATCACTGATATTGTAGCGAAGTTTCCTGGGAGCACCCACGACTCTTACATCTTCCAGAACAGTGGGATCTACACACGACTGATTGCCGGAGAATTTGGAGAGGGATACCTGCTAGGTAAGTAACAGTGACGCCCCATGAAACCTGCAAATCATAGTGTATAGAGGCATGTGACTGATGGTTCCCTTTTACTCACCTAGGCGACAGTGCATATGCCTGCCGGTCATTCATCCTCACTCCCTACCTACACCCATCAACCCAGAGTGAGAGACGATACAACGTGGCACATAAATCTACACGCAATGTGGTGGAGCGCACGTTTGGACTACTGAAAAGCAGGTTCCGCTGCCTCCACAAGAGCGGAGGCGCACACCAGTACACACCCATCAACTGCTGCAAGATCATTGCCACTTGTGCAATGCTGCACAACCTTGCCACGAAGAGAGGTACAGATGTGGAACTAACAGAGTTTGAGGACAACGAGGATGAGTCAGGCCAGCCAGAGGGCAACGCAGCTAGAGTGCCAACTGCAATAGATGGGAGAGAGAGACGGGCAGAGATCACATGCAACTATTTCTGAGTAAGTAAGGGGACACAGCCAGTTGTGGTATGTCATGACGTAGTTTTAATGCGGCACTACGCCATGAACAGAAGATCAAGCCAATCTGGCAACATAGCATATATACAAGGAGTAAGTTCAGGGTTACGTCACCCATTGGGAAGTGGCTACGCAGGGCTGCATCAATGTTTGCGCATACGCGCTGCAGTGTTGGATGGCACGGCTTGAGCATCCTCACTACAGCCAACCCCAAGCCGCCTGCTGCTCCTGCGTGCTTCTGGGACGGGGGTGTGATGCTGCTCCTGCTGCTGCTGTCGATGCTCTCCGCAGCATCCCCTGCAGCAGTTGTCGCCGCCTGACTCGTTAATAGCACCTCTAGTGCACTTGTCACCTGCACCATCCCCCGAGACACGTCGCTGCAGCAGTGTGTCAGGCCCTCCTGCATCGACACAGAGCGCCGGTAGAGTAGAGAAGTGGCAGTTGCCAGACGGTTGAGTGCCCTGGTGGTAGTGTCCCTCCTCTGCCATTCCCGGCGCCGTGCATCTATGTCAGCATCTAATTTGCTGCACAACTGCTGGATTGACTGGGACATGTCCCGAATGCCCGCTGCCATTGCGCTGATGTTATTGTCCATGTTGACAAATGTAGATTTCATGAAGCGCATATGCCTCTGGACTGACATGACTGCCTTCGTTTGCAGGCGCTGTTGTTTTAACATTTGGCCCTCGAGCCCCGAGAAGACACCATGGCTGTCAATGCTTGCTGGTGGACTCTGGACACGCGACCAGCGGCGCCCTCTTGCACCCGTCTGTGCTGCCTGTGAGGTGTAGGGCACAGTGGCATGGCTCCCATCCTGGGGCATAGTAATTTGCTCAGGGCCCCTGCTGTCGTCAGACGAGGTGTCTAAGGCTCGCAGCCTGGCGGCAGGACGCCTCCTCATTCTCACACCTGCAGGCGGTGATGTGGCCGGTGACTCAAACATGAGTGGCGATGCTGGCTCTGGGTGAGGTGATGCTGGCTCTGGGTGAGGTGATGCTGGCTCCGGTGGAGGTGATGCTGGCTCTGGTTGAGGCAAGGCTGCCTGTGTTGGTGGTGCGGCTGCCTGTGGCCCTGCTCCCTGGGCTGAACTTGTGCTGGCCAGAGGTGATCTTTGTGGCCGGTGTGCCCTCTCTCCTGCAGCATGCCCTGTCCTGCGTGATGTCACATCTGTGGACAGAAATGCAACATCGGCTCAGTGTCCCCGAAGGGCTGCATTGCAAGCATCACAATAAATCATGTCACACTCCAAATTGTCCTCTGCCTCCTTGTGCCACATGTGTGTAACATGCCTTGTTGCCCTGTGCTATTTCCTTCATGGTTGGTGTTTCCCTCACTACATCTCCCAGAATGCATTGCCTGTCTGCACTAACACATGGACTGGAGTGGGATACTCATTTCACAATGGGGGATGTGGGATAGGGGTAGGGGGGGCTACATTGCTGTGCATTCGTCTTACCTTGTTGGGTGGCGGCTCTGGCAGAGCTGTCAGCATCCCCAAGACCCACGACGCTCTCTTGCTCGATTGTGGCCCCCACCAGCTCCTCCAGTTCGGTGAGGGCAGGTGCCCTGTTGGTTCCACCTCCAGTCTGGCTGGCCTCCTTCTGGATATCCCCCATCTTCCTCTTGGTTACAATCCTCAGGTCATACCAGAGCTTTTTGAGGACCTCTATGTCCCTGTGGGTCACTCCCACAGCATTGACCTGCGCCTGGATGGCCAGCCAAATATTGCGCTTTTCAGCCTCAGGCACTTGCAGGGACTGCCTCCCAAACAGCTTCTGGTGCTGCTTCACCACCTCCTCCACCAGCACCTGGAGTTCCTTGGGGCTGAATTTCAGCTTCCTCCTCCTTTCCCCTCCATCTCTCTGTGTCCTCTGGCTGGACATGATGTTTTTTTGCTGCACAAACAGGCACTGGCTCCCTGCCTCTCCTCTGCACTCCAAGCCTCTCCAGGGTCTGTTAATTGTGTGCACCTGCCTGGGTGTGGCCACTTCCTGGTTGGGTGGGGTGTGGTTGCACAGGATTTGCTATTTCATCAAGTCATGTGATTTTTTTTCCCGATTCGGTAAATACCGATTCGGTATTTTCCGATTCGGTAAATACCACCGCGGTATTTACCGATTCGGTAAATACCACCTCGGTATTTACCGATTCGGTAAATTCCGATTCTTGATTACCGAATGTTACCGATTCGGTAATTGTTACCGAATTTTTACCTACATATAACTTACCGATTCTTAAATACCGATTCGGTACGGCTCGGTATTTAAGAATCGGTAATATTTATTTACCTACATGAGGCCCTCTATCTCTATAAGTGATTATCCACGTACATTGTTAATTGTAGTTCAAAGACGCAACATTTGAAAATGAACCATTTTTTTAGTTTCAGAAGCATGTCGTAAGGGGTGGTGGTTATCTCTTTCATCAAAAATCAGGCGTTTTTGCTTGAACAATAACGGCCTCCAAATGTTATTTAATTCCCTTCCCGTGGAGGAGAAACACTTCTTAAGGCCGCAGAGTGAGTAAATTGGCCATTTTCATTCACGTTTACACATTTTTCAAATCTTGTGTTTAGGGCCCCTGGAAGCTTGAAAATCAGTTTAAACATCCAATTTTATCTCTAAAAGTGATTATCCACGTACAAATGTGAATTGACGCTCAAAGAGGCAACATTTGAAAACGGATCATTTTTTTAGTTTCTGAAGCATGTCGTAAGGGGTGGTGGTTATCTCTTTCGTCAAAAATCAGGTGTTTTTGCTTGAACAATAAAGGCCTAGAAATGTTATTTAATTCACTTCCCGTGGAGGAGAAACACTTTTTAAGGCCTCAGAATGAGTAAATTGGCCATTTTCATTCACTTTTACCCATACCTCAAATCTTGTGTTTAAGGCCCCTGAAAGCATGAAAATCACTTTAAACATCTCATTTTATCTTTAAAAGTGATTTTCCACGTACAAATGTGAATTGTAGTTCAAAGACGCAACATTTGAAAACGGACCATTTTTTTAGTTTCTGAAGCATGTCGTAAGGGGGGGTGGTTATCTCTTTCGTCAAAAATCGTGCGTTTTCGCTTGAACAATAAAGGCCTACAAATGTTATTTAATTCACTTCCCGTGGAGGAGAAACACTTTTTAAGGCCTCAGAATGAGTAAATTGGCCATTTTCATTAATTTTTACCCATTTCTCAAATCTTGTGTTTAGGTCCCCTGGAAGCTTGAAAATCACTTAAAACATCTAATTTTATCTCTAAAAGTGATTATCCACGTACAAATGTGAATTGTAGTTCAAAGACGCAACATTTGAAAATGGACCATTTTTTTCGTTTCTGAAGCATGTCGTAAGGGGGGTGGTTATCTCTTTCACCAAAAAACGGGCGTTTTTGATTGAACAATAAAGGCCTCCAAATGTTATTTTATTCACTTCCCGTGGAGGAGAAACACTTTTTAAGGCCGCAGAGTGAGTAAATAGGCCATTTTCATTCACTTTTTCCCATTCCTCAAATCTCATGTTTAAGGCCCCTGGAAGCATGAAAATCACTTTAAACATCTCATTTTATCTTTAAAAGTGATTTTCCACGTACAAATGTGAATTGTAGTTCAAAGAGACAACATTTGAAAACGGACCATTTTTTTAGTTTCTGAAGCATGTCGTAAGGGGGGGTGGTTATCTCTTTCGTCAAAAATCGTGTGTTTTCGCTTGAACAATAAAGGCCTACAAATGTTATTTAATTCACTTCCCGTGGAGGAGAAACACTTTTTAAGGCCTCAGAATGAGTAAATTGGCCATTTCCATTCATTTTTACCCATTTCTCAAATCTTGTGTTTAGGGCCCCTGGAAGCTTGAAAATCACTTAAAACATCTAATTTTATCTCTAAAAGTGATTATCCACGTACAAATGTGAATTGTAGTTCAAAGACGCAACATTTGAAAATGGACCATTTTTTTCGTTTCTGAAGCATGTCGTAAGGGGGGGTAGTTATCTCTTTCACCACAAAACTGGTGTTTTTGATTGAACAATAAAGGCCTCCAAATGTTATTTTATTCACTTCCCGTGGAGGAGAAACACTTTTTAAGGCCGCAGAGTGAGTAAATTGGCCATTTTCATTCACTTTTACCCATTCCTCAAATCTCGTGTTTAAGGCCCCTGGAAGCATGAAAATCACTATAAACATCTCATTTTATCTTTAAAAGTGATTTTCCACGTACAAATGTGAATTGCAGTTCAAAGAGGCAACATTTGAAAACGGACCATTTTTCTAGTTTCTGAAGCATGTCGTAAGGGGGGGTGGTTATCTCTTTCACCAAAAAATTGGTGTTTTTGATTGAACAATAAAGGCCTCCAAATGTTATTTTATTCACTTCCCGTGGAGGAGAAACACTTTTTAAGGCCGCAGAGTGAGTAAATTGGCCATTTTCATTCACGTTTACCCATTTCTCAAATCTTGTGTTTAGTTCCCCTGGAAGCTTGAAAATCACTTTAAACATCTCATTTTATCTCTAAAAGTGATTATCCACGTACATTGTTAATTGTCGCTCAAAGAGGCAACATTTGAAAACGGATCATTTTTTTAGTTTCTGAAGCATGTCGTAAGGGGGGTGGTTATCTCTTTCGTCAAAAATCAGGCATTTTCGCTTGAACAATAACGGCCTCCAAATGTTATTTAATTCACTTCCCGTGGAGGAGAAACACTTTTTAAGGCCGCAGAGTGAGTAAATTGGCCATTTTCATTCACTTTTTCCCATTCCTCAAATCTCGTGTTTAAGGCCCCTGGAAGCATGAAAATCACTTTAAACATCTCATTTTATCTTTAAAAGTGATTTTCCAAGTACAAATGTGAATTGTAGTTCAAAGAGGCAACATTTGAAAACGGACCATTTTTTTAGTTTCTGAAGCATGTCGTAAGGGGTGGTGGTTATCTCTTTCGTCAAAAATCAGGTGTTTTTGCTTGAACAATAAAGGCCTAGAAATGTTATTTAATTCACTTCCCGTGGAGGAGAAACACTTTTTAAGGCCTCAGAATGAGTAAATTGGCCATTTTCATTCACTTTTACCCATACCTCAAATCTTGTGTTTAAGGCCCCTGGAAGCATGAAAATCACTTTAAACATCTCATTTTATCTTTAAAAGTGATTTTCCACGTACAAATGTGAATTGTAGTTCAAAGACGCAACATTTGAAAACGGACCATTTTTTTAGCTTCTGAAGCATGTCGTAAGGGGGGGTGGTTATCTCTTTCGTCAAAAATCGTGCGTTTTCGCTTGAACAATAAAGGCCTACAAATGTTATTTAATTCACTTCCCGTGGAGGAGAAACACTTTTTAAGGCCTCAGAATGAGTAAATTGGCCATTTTCATTAATTTTTACCCATTTCTCAAATCCTGTGTTTAGGTCCCCTGGAAGCTTGAAAATCACTTAAAACATCTAATTTTATCTCTAAAAGTGATTATCCACGTACAAATGTGAATTGTAGTTCAAAGACGCAACATTTGAAAATGGACCATTTTTTTCGTTTCTGAAGCATGTCGTAAGGGGGGTGGTTATCTCTTTCACCAAAAAACGGGTGTTTTTGATTGAACAATAAAGGCCTCCAAATGTTATTTTATTCACTTCCCGTGGAGGAGAAACACTTTTTAAGGCCGCAGAGTGAGTAAATTGGCCATTTTCATTCACGTTTACCCATTTCTCAAATCTTGTGTTTAGGGCCCCTGGAAGCTTGAAAATCACTTTAAGCATCTAATTTTATCTCTAAAAATGATTATCCACGTACAAATGTGAATTGTCGTTCAAAGACGCAACATTTGAAAATGGACCATTTTTTTCGTTTCTGAAGCATGTCGTAAGGGGGGGTGGTTATCTCTTTCACCAAAAAACGGGCGTTTTTGATTGAACAATAAAGGCCTCCAAATGTTATTTTATTAACTTCCCGTGGAGGAGAAACACTTTTTAAGGCCGCAGAGTGAGTAAATAGGCCATTTTCATTCACTTTTTCCCATTCCTCAAATCTCATGTTTAAGGCCCCTGGAAGCATGAAAATCACTTTAAACATCTCATTTTATCTTTAAAAGTGATTTTCCACGTACAAATGTGAATTGTAGTTCAAAGAGACAACATTTGAAAACGGACCATTTTTTTAGTTTCTGAAGCCTGTCGTAAGGGGGGTGGTTATCTCTTTCGTCAAAAATCGGGCGTTTTCGCTTGAACAATAAAGGCCTACAAATTTTATTTAATTCACTTCCCGTGGAGGAGAAACATTTTTAAGGCCGCAGAGTGAGTAAATAGGCCATTTTCTTCACTTTTACCCATTCCTCAAATCTCGTGTTTAAGGCCCCTGGAAGCATGAAAATCACTTTAAACATATCATTTTATCTATAAAAGTAATTTTCCACGTACAAATGTGAATTGTAGTTCAAAGAGGCAACATTTGAAAACGGACCATTGTTTTAGTTTCTGAAGCATGTCGTAATGGGGGGTGGTTATCTCTTTCGTCAAAAAGCGGGCGTTTTCGTCTGAACAATAAAGGCCTGCAAATGTTATTTAATTCACTTCCCGTGGAGGAGAAACACTTTTTAAGGCCTCAGAATGAGTAAATTGGCCATTTTCATTCACTTTTACCCATTCCACAAATCATGTGTTTAAGGCCCCTGGAAGCATGAAAATCACATTAAACATATCATTTTATCTTTAAAGGTGATTTTCCACGTACAAATGTGAATTGTAGTTTAAAGAGGCAACATTTGAAAACGGAACATTTTTTAGTTTCTGAATCATGTCGAAAGGGGGGGTGGTTATCTCTTTCGTCAAAAATCGGGTGTTTTTGCTTGAACAATAAAGACCTACAAATCTTATTTAATTCACTTCCCGTGGAGGAGAAACACTTTTTAAGGCCTCAGAATGAGTAAATTGGCCATTTTCATTCATTTTTACCCATTCCTCAAATCTCGTGTTTAAGGCCCCTGGAAGCATGAAAATCTCTTTAAACATATCATTTTATCTATAAAAGTAATTTTCCACGTACAAATGTGAATTGTAGTTCAAAGAGGAAACATTTGAAAACGGACCATTTTTTTAGTTTCTGAAGCATGTCGTAAGGGGGGGTGGTTATCTCTTTCGTCAAAAAGCGGGCGTTTTCGTCTGAACAATAAAGGCCTGCAAATGTTATTTAATTCACTTCCCGTGGAGGAGAAACACTTTTTAAGGCCTCAGAATGAGTCAATTGGCCATTTTCATTCACTGTTACCCATTCCTCAAATCTTGTGTTTAAGGCCCCTGGAAGCATGAAAATCACTTTAAACATCTCATTTTATCTTTAAAAGTGATTTTCCACGTACAAATGTGAATTGTAGTTCAAAGAGGCAACATTTGAAAACTGACCATTTTTTTAGTTTCTGAAGCATGTCAAAAGGGGGGGTGGTTATCTCTTTCATCAAAAATCGGGCGTTTTTGATTGAACAATAAAGGCCTACAAATGTTATTTAATTCACTTTCTTGGGTGGAGAAAAACTTTTTAAGGCCTCAGAGTGAATTAATTGGCCATTTTCATTCACATTTACCCATTCCTCAAATCTTGTGTTTAGGGCCCCTGGAAGCTTGAAAATCACTTTAAACATCTAATTTTATCTCTAAAAGTGCTTATCCACGTACAAATGTGAATTGTAGTTCAAAGACGCTACATTTGAAAATGGACCATTTTTTTTCGTTTCAGGAGCATGTCGTAAGGGGGGAAGGTTATCTCTTTCATCAAAAATCAGGCGTTTTCGCTTGAACAATAAAGGCCTCCAAATGTTATTTAATTCACTTCCAGTGGAGGAGAGACACTTTTTAAGGCCTCAGAGTGAGTAAATTGGCCATTTTCATTCACTTTTACCCATTTCTCAAATCTTGTGTTTAGGGCCCCTGGAAGCTTAAAAATCACTTTAAACATCTCATTTTATCTCTAAAAGGGATTATCCAAGTACAATGTTAATTGTAGTTCAATGACGCAACATTTGAAAATGAACCATTTTTTTAGTTTCAGAAGGATGTCGCAAGGGGGTGGTTATCTCTTTCATCAAAAATCAGGCGTTTTCGCTTGAACAATAAAGGCCTCCAAATGGTATTTTATTTACTTCCCGTGGAGGAGAAACATTTTTAAGGCCGCAGAGTGAGTAAATAGGCCATTTTCATTCACTTTTACTCATTCCTCAAATCTCGTGTTTAAGGCCCCTGGAAGCATGAAAATCACTTTAAACATCTCATTTTATCTTTAAAAGTGATTTTCCACGTACAAATGTGAATTGTAGTTTAAAGAGGCAACATTTGAAAACGGACCATTTTTTAGTTTCTGAATCATGTCGGAAAGGGGGGGTGGTTATCTCTTTCGTCAAAAATCGGGTGTTTTTGCTTGAACAATAAAGGCCTACAAATGCTATTTAATTCACTTCCCGTGGAGGAGAAACACTTTTTAACCCCTTGAGTGCCCATGACGAGCTGGACTCGTCATGGGCCGCGGTGGCGCTGTGCCCATGACGAGTCCAGCTCGTCATAGACCCCGCCCGCTAATGCAATGGCCGGCACAGGGCGGGGAAAGGGGCGGGCACTCAAGGGGTTAAGGCCTCAGAATGAGTAAATTGGCCATTTTCATTCATTTTTACCCATTTCTCAAATCTTGTGTTTAGGGCCCCTGGAAGCTTGAAAATCACCTTAAACATCTAATTTTATCTCTAAAAGTGATTATCCACGTACAAATGTGAATTGTCGTTCAAAGACGCAACATTTGAAAATGGACCATTTTTTTCATTTCTGAAGCATGTCGTAAGGGGGGGTGGTTATCTCTTTCACCAAAAAACAGGCATTGTTGATTGAACAATAAAGGCCTCCAAATGGAATTTGATTCACTTCCCGTGGAGGAGAAACACTTTTTAAGGCCGCAGAGTGAGTAAATTGGCCATTTTCATTCACTTTTACCCATTCCTCAAATCTCGTATTTAAGGCCCCTGGAAGCATGAAAATCACTTTAAACATCTCATTTTATCTTTAAAAGTGATTTTCCACGTACAAATGTGAATTGTAGTTCAAAGAGGCAACATTTGAAAATGGACCATTTTTTTAGTTTCTGAAGCATGTTGTAAGGGGGGGTGGTTATCTCTTTCGTCAAAAATCGGGCGTTTTCGCTTGAACAATAAAGGCCTACAAATGTTATTTAATTCACTTTCTTGGGTGGAGAAAAACTTTTTAAGGCCTCAGGGTGAATAAATTGGCCATTTTCATTCACATTTACCCATTTCTCAAATCTTGTGTTTAGGGCCCCTGGAAGCTTGAAAATCACTTTAAACATCTAACTTTATCTCTAAAAGTGATTATCCACGTACAAATGTGAATTGTAGTTCAAAGACGCAACATTTGAAAATGGACCATTTTTTTCGTTTCAGGAGCATGTCGTAAGGGGGGAAGTTTATCTCTTTCATCAAAAATCAGGCGTTTTCGCTTGAACAATAAAGGCCTCCAAATGTTATTTAATTCACTTCCCGTGGAGGAGAAACACTTTTTAAGGCCTCAGAGTGAGTAAATTGGCCATTTTTATTCACTTTTACCCATTTCTCAAATCTTGTGTTTAGGGCCCCTGGAAGCTTGAAAATCACTTTAAACATCTCATTTTATCTCTAAAAGGGATTATCCAAGTACAATGTTAATTGTAGTTCAAAGACACAACATTTGAAAATGAACCATTTTTTTAGTTTCAGAAGCATGTCGTAAGGGGGTGGTTATCTCTTTCATCAAAAATCAGGCGTTTTCGCTTGAACAATAAAGGCCTCCAAATGGTATTTTATTTACTTCCCGTGGAGGAGAAACATTTTTAAGGCCGCAGAGTGAGTAAATAGGCCATTTTCATTCACTTTTACCCATTCCTCAAATCTCGTGTTTAAGGCCCCTGGAAGCATGAAAATCACTTTAAACATCTCATTTTATCTTTAAAAGTGATTTTCCACGTACAAATGTGAATTGTAGTTTAAAGAGGCAACATTTGAAAACGGACCATTTTTTAGTTTCTGAATCATGTCGGAAGGGGGGGTGGTTATCTCTTTCGTCAAAAATCGGGTGTTTTTGCTTGAACAATAAAGGCCTACAAATGCTATTTAATTCACTTCCCGTGGAGGAGAAACACTTTTTAAGGCCTCAGAATGAGTAAATTGGCCATTTTCATTCATTTTTACCCATTTCTCAAATCTTGTGTTTAGGGCCCCTGGAAGCTTGAAAATCACCTTAAACATCTAATTTTATCTCTAAAAGTGATTATCCACGTACAAATGTGAATTGTCGTTCAAAGACGCAACATTTGAAAATGGACCATTTTTTTTTATTTCTGAAGCATGTCGTAAGGGGGGGTGGTTATCTCTTTCACCAAAAAACAGGCATTGTTGATTGAACAATAAAGGCCTCCAAATGGAATTTGATTCACTTCCCGTGGAGGAGAAACACTTTTTAAGGCCTCAGAGTGAGTAAATTGGCCATTTTCATTCACTTTTACCCATTCCTCAAATCTCATATTTAAGGCCCCTGGAAGCATGAAAATCACTTTAAACATCTCATTTTATCTTTAAAAGTGATTTTCCACGTACAAATGTGAATTGTAGTTCAAAGATGCAACATTTGAAAATGGACCATTTTTTTAGTTTCTGAAGCATGTTGTAAGGGGGGGTGGTTATCTCTTTCGTCAAAAATCGGGCGTTTTCGCTTGAACAATAAAGGCCTAAAAATGTTATTTAATTCACTTTCTTGGGTGGGGAAAAACTTTTTAAGGCCTCAGGGTGAATAAATTGGCCATTTTCATTCACATTTACCCATTTCTCAAATCTTGTGTTTAGGTCCCCTGGAAGCTTGAAAATCACTTTAAACATCTAATTTTATCTCTAAAAGTGATTATCCACGTACAAATGTGAATTGTAGTTCAAAGATGCAACATTTGAAAATGGACCATTTTTTTCGTTTCTGAAGCATGTCGTAAGGGGGTGGTTATCTCTTTAACCAAAAAAATGAGCGTTTTTGATTGAACAATAAAGGCCTCCAAATGTTATTTTATTCACTTCCCGTGGAGGAGAAACACTTTTTAAGGCCTCAGAGTGAGTAAATTGGCCATTTTCATTCACTGTTACCCATTTCTCAAATCTTGTGTTTAGGGCCCCTGGAAGCTTGAAAATCACTTTAAACATCTAATTTTATCTCTAAAAGTGATTATCCACGTACAAATGTGAATTGTCGTTCAAAGACGCAACATTTGAAAATGGACCATTTTTTTCATTTCTGAAGCATGTCGTAAGGGGGTGGTTATCTCTTTCACCAAAAAACAGGCATTGTTGATTGAACAATAAAGGCCTCCAAATGGAATTTGATTCACTTCCCGTGGAGGAGAAACACTTTTTAAGGCCGCAGAGTGAGTAAATTGGCCATTTTCATTCACTTTTACCCATTCCTCAAATCTCGTATTTAAGGCCCCTGGAAGCATGAAAATCACTTTAAACATCTCATTTTATCTTTAAAAGTGATTTTCCACGTACAAATGTGAATTGTAGTTCAAAGAGGCAACATTTGAAAATGGACCATTTTTTTAGTTTCTGAAGCATGTTGTAAGGGGGGGTGGTTATCTCTTTCGTCAAAAATTGGGCGTTTTCGCTTGAACAATAAAGGCCTACACATGTTATTTAATTCACTTTCTTGGGTGGAGAAAAACTTTTTAAGGCCTCAGGGTGAATAAATTGGCCATTTTCATTCATATTTACCCATTTCTCAAATCTTGTGTTTAGGGCCCCTGGAAGCTTGAAAATCACTTTAAACATCTAATTTTATCTCTAAAAGTGATTATCCACGTACAAATGTGAATTGTAGTTCAAAGATGCAACATTTGAAAATGGACCATTTTTTTCGTTTCTGAAGCATGTCGTAAGGGGGTGGTTATCTCTTTAACCAAAAAAACGAGCGTTTTTGATTGAACAATAAAGGCCTCCAAATGTTATTTTATTCACTTCCTGTGGAGGAGAAACACTTTTTAAGGCCTCAGAGTGAGTAAATTGGCCATTTTCATTCACTTTTACCCATTTCTCAAATCTTGTGTTTAGGGCCCCTGGAAGCTTGAAAATCACTTTAAACATCTCATTTTATCTCTAAAAGGGATTATCCAAGTACAATGTTAATTGTAGTTCAAAGAGGCAACATTTGAAAACGGACCATTTTTTTAGTTTCTGAAGCATGTCGTAAGGGGGGCTGGTTATCTCTTTCGTCAAAAATCGGGCGTTTTCGCTTGAACAATAAAGGCCTACAAATGTTATTTAATTCACTTCCCGTGGAGGAGAAACATTTTTAAGGCCGCAGCGTGAGTAAATAGGCCATTTTCTTCACTTTTACCCATTTCTCAAATCTCGTGTTTAAGGCCCCTGGAAGCATGAAAATCACTTTAAACATATCATTGTATCTATAAAAGTAATTTTCCACGTACAAATGTGAATTGTAGTTCAAAGAGGCAACATTTGAAAACGGACCATATTTTAGTTTCTGAAGCATGTCGTAAGGGGGGCTGGTTATCTCTTTCGTCAAAAATCGGGCATTTTCGCTTGAACAATAAAGGCCTACAAATGTTATTTAATTCACTTCCCGTGGAGGAGAAACAATCAATCAATCAATCAATCAAAGACATTTATAGAGCGCACTACTTACCCGTAGGGTCTCAAGGCGCTAAAGGGGGGGGGGGGTGCCGTTACTGCTCGAACAGCCAGGTCTTGAGCTTCTTCCTGAAGGAGAGGTGGTCTTGGGTCAGGCGCAGGTCGGCCGGGAGGGAGTTCCAGGTCTTGGCGGCCAGGTAGGAGAAGGACCTTCCTCCTGTTGTCGCTCTACAGATGCGTGGGACGGCGGCGAGGGCGTGGCTGGCTGATCGGAGGTGGCGTTTGGGAGCGTAGAAGTTGATTCGGTTGTTGAGGTAGCTCGGGCCTTGATCGTGTAGGGCTTTGTGTGCGTGGGTGAGGAGCCGGAAGGTGATTCTTTTGTTGACGGGGAGCCAGTGCAGGTCTCTCAGGTGTCTGGAGATGTGGCTGTTTTGTGGGATGTCGAGGATGAGTCTGGCTGAGGTGTTCTGGATCCGCTGGAGTCTCTTCTGGAGCTTGGCGGTGGTTCTGGCGTAGAGGGCGTTGCCGTAGTCCAGTCGGCTGGTGACGAGGGCCTGGGTGACGGTCTTCCTGGTCTCTGTGGGGATCCACCAGAAGATCTTCCGAAGCATGCGCAGGATGTTGAAGCAAGACGAGGAGACGGCATTGACTTGCCTGGTCATGGAGAGGGAGGAGTCCAGGATGAAGCCCAGGTTGCGTGCGTGGCTCGTCGGTTTGGGTGCGGTGCCCAGGGCGGGGGGCCACCAGGAGTCGTCCCAGGCGGAGGGCGAGGAGCCCAGGATGAGGACCTCCATCTTGTCTGAGTTCAGTTTCAAGCGGCTGGTCGTCATCCACTCGGCTACCTCTTTCATCCCTTCGTGCGGGTTGGCTCTGGCGGCGGCGGGGTCGTTGGTCAGGGAGAGGATCAGCTGGGTGTCGTCGGCGTAGGAGATAATGTTGAGGTTGTGTTGGCGTGCGATGGCCGCGAGGGGGCTCATGTAGACGTTGAAGAGGGTAGGGCTCAGCGAGGATCCTTGAGAGACGCCGCAGATGACTTCGGTGGCCTCTGACTTGTACGGAGGTAGGCGGACTCTCTGCGTTCTTCAGTCAAGGAAGGAGACGATCCATTCCAATGCCTTCTCCTGGATTCTGACGTTGCTGAGGCGCTGCACTAGGGTGTGGTGGCAGACCGTGTCGAAAGCCGCGGAGAGGTCTAGGAGGATGAGGGCCGCTGTTTCTCCGTTGTCCATCAGGGCTCGGATGTCGTCGGTGGCGGCGATGAGGGCGGTCTCGGTGCTGTGGTTGGCTCGGAAGCCGGATTGTGAGGGGTCGAGGGATCCGTTCGTCTCGAGGAAGGCGGCCAGCTGTTTGTTGACGGTCTTCTCGATGACTTTGGCTGGAAACGGGAGTAGCGAGATGGGGCGGTAATTCTTGAGTTCGGTGGGGTCTGCTGTAGGTTTCTTGAGTAGAGCGCTGAGTTCGGCGTGCTTCCAGCTCTCGGGGAAGGTGGCGGTGTCGAAGGAGGTGTTGATAATGTCCCGCAGGTGGGGTGCGATGACAGCGTCGGCTTTGTTGAAACACTTTTTAAGGCCTCAGAATGAGTAAATTGGCCATTTTCATTCACTTTTACCCATTCCTCAAATCTTGTGTTTAAGGCCCCTGGAAGCATGAAAATCACTTTAAACATCTCATTTTATCTTTAAAAGTGATTTTCCACATACAAATGTGAATTTCACTTGGTAAGCTTATGTTTATCCAAAGAACCCTCCTAAATGTATATGTTGTATCAAAAATGTGCAACAGCACTCAGTTTTATAAATAGCCTAGTGACACCCCCATTTCAGTTTTTACTCAGTCCTACAAACAGTTCTAGGATGCAGTTACATTAGAATATTTTTTTTTGCCTGAAAATGTACATTAATGTTTACTAAGGTTTTAAGATCTGGGACCAGATTTATCAAGTTTTCAGGCAGTGCAATGCAGCAATCCACCTTGCTGCCCTGAGTGAAAGGGCAGGAATGCACCATATTTACCATTATAGACTGCATTCCTGTCCTTTCATAGCGCTGGCGTACTTTTTGCTGTCTGACTTTAATGCAGGCATCATGGCGCAAGGGTGCCTGCGTTGTTGGAATGATTGTTTTTGTGCAGGAAGGGACACCTTCCTGTACAAAAACATTCCTGAGAAGCATTTTCTTCTATCTATGTGTGCTGCAGAATGCAACAAACTTAGAAGAGGAATACATTAGGAGAAATAAAGCTTGTTCAAAGGTACCGTTTCACTGAATGTACCGCATTTATTTTCCTTTTATTTCGGAGTTGCCTTGCTCCCAGCGCTCAGCAGCAAAATTTTGTAAGAGCTACTATCCTTAACCGCTCTTATGTTTTAATGGTTTTATGTGTTGCCTATTTTAAATTCCTTTTCTTTTAATTTTTTTCTCTTAACCAGTAATTGCCTCTCAGCAGGGGAGCCTGTCAAAGACAAGAAGAGGTTTTGGACTGCTTCTGGACCTTAATTCACCCTCAATGTTGAGAATAGAGTGAGGAGCACTCAATTAAGACCAAATTCCCAAAAGAACATTTCAATCACATTGAGTTCGGTCACATTGTCTGCAATACCCACAGTAGGTCAGAAATCTGACTTGTAGCATATATCTGACATACAGATCAAAAGCATCATAACCCATGTAGGTTCTTTGTATTCATTCTATGCTTCTTGTTTCCATAGAGAAACAACAAACTTGGACACAGCCAACGTGTTTCATTCCTTAACATAAGGACTTCTTCAGGGCTGTTTAAAAACACAAGACATAGACTTTTAAGCAAACAAACATAATAACAACAAAGGTGCACATGCATCAACAAAACCAAAAGCGATTCCTTATTAGTGAAAAATAAGGATTCGTTATTAAGGAATCGCTTTTGTGAATGCATCAACAGATTCGGTAAATAATTGAGATTCCCTAAAAATCGCTATTTTTACCGAATTATTAATAGCGGGGCATGCAAACACCGAGGAGCTAATAGCGATTTCGGAAATACCGAAATAGCTAATTGCGATTTCGGTAATACCGAATTAGCTAATAGCGAAATCGGTATTAGCGAAATCGGCAAAGATCGGGTCGCTCCGGGAACGTGTTTATGACATCACCAACCAGGAAATACTGCTGCCCCACCCTCATTGCCTCGACAGAGGAGCAAACAGGAGCTGGGACTGGAGACTGGCTGTGCAGATTGAAGCAACACCAACTGAGCTACCCTCAAACACTACCCAGATGGAGAAGGAAGCACCATCCAGCGCTAAGGCTGCACGCAAGCGGAAACACAAGTTTTCTGACCGGGAGCTGGAGTACCTGATAGAGGGAGTCAGCAGCAAGCACGATCGCCTTTTTAGTAAGCTGTCCCTCAAGGTGCCAGAGCCCGAGAAGCGGCGCATATGGCAGCGCATCCGGGAGAGGGTAAATGCTGTTGGTGTGACGCCCCGCAGCATTGACGACCTTAAAAAAAGATGGTACGACCTGAGGAAGCGGGCTAAGGAGAGGATTGCGGAGAGGCTCCGGGAGGCATCCAGAACGGGAGGCGGACCTTCTACAGTTCAAGCCAACACTGCCCTGGAGGAGCTGGTGGAAGGGACGATCAAGCATGAGGCCGTCGCGGGAGTAACCCAGATGGATACCTCCGGCGCAGCCACAAGTGCCCAAGGTAAGATGCATGCCTGTGTCCATACCCAGCATAGCGTAAATCCATTCCCATGCCCCCAGCAGGATCACAGTGTGCATGCAGCTTTGGCCCACACACCTTTACTCTTAACACTAGTGCATCATGGGAATTGTAGTCTAGTCAGCCCAGTGTGCATATACAGGATGAAATACAATTACAAATCACCACATCAGTTGAACATGGATAGAGACTGTTTATTTAGTGGATCACAGAGGGACTTGTATGTTTACAACACTACGTAGGTGTAACTATCCCACTAACCATGCACTGTTTCACACACAGATGCATCTCCTGGGGATTCGGATGACAGTGAGCGCCTGATTATTTCGGAGACTCCTGCGGATTCCGACATGGACACAGCGCAGGATGCGCATACATCACCGCCACCTGCGACCCCACCACCACCACCAGCACCACCAGCACCAGCTACACCAGCTCCACCTACAACATCCACTAAAGCGCCGAGGCGCAGGTCCCAAGTCCCGGCCCTGCAGGTGATGGGAACACCCTCTACACCATCGGGACAAAGTCTGTGCAGCATCACACCGCCTGCTGCACCACCTGCACGTTCCAGACTCCCACAGCGGCGCAGGTCTCGCCCAAGTTCACTCTCCTCAGGCGATGTTGATATCACCCAAAATGCTGCAATCGAGGAAAGGATGCTGCGTGTCCAGCGCCTGCAGGGACGGCACATGGCGACAATCAGCACAAACATCGCGCGCCTTGCAAGGGAAATGCGTGCCATGACTGCGGCGGTGAGGGACATGAGCACTGTGGTGGCAGAGGGCAATGGGCACCTGAGGGAGGACATCCGTGAGCTCACCCGTGCCATGAGGGAAGGCCATGAGTGCGAGAGGAGGAGGCACCGTCAGAACTTGGTACGGTCCGCGGCCTCTACAAAGGCCATCACTAGGATGAGCAATAGCACCGCAGTGTTGGCACGCCGCTCGGTGTCCTTGCAGGTGGACCTTGGACACTTCTGCAGAGATGTTGCCAAGGCTCTAGGGCAGATGACCGCTGCAGTAGAACACCTGCAGAGCGGCACATTCAGTGCTGGTGCATTGGGAGGGGAAGACGGCAGTGAGGCTACCTCGAGTGTAAGCAGTGTGTCTGTGGCAGAGACCAGCACCAGGCACCGCAGTTCACGGGGCTCCACGGGGACAGGCCGTGGTGAGGCATCGGAGACACCGGAGAGGAGGCTTGGCGTACGTGGCAAGCGCCACTAGACTGATTTTCATCCATACCTGACCGTGATGGGGCAACCATGGTCCTCCCCTTCGTGACGCTGCACAGCCGTGACTTAAACGCACATTTGTTCTTACATTTTGCATGGGGAGCATTATTTTCATTGCTTTTTTGGTTGCACATACCGCAGTGCTACTGTGCATTAAACAGTTGCACCACCAATGAAATAGTAATGTATCATTCTTACCTGCTTCAGAAATGATGTTGCATGATGTATGTCTGCCTCCTATGGCCCTCTGCTGTGTTAGGGACGTGTGCCTGTCGGTGTTGGGCGGGTGGTTGGTCATCCCGGTGGTCGTCATTCCTGTCCACCTCTATGGGTATCCCCCTTCTGGTCGCAATGTTGTGCAGCATTGCACATACAGCAACAATCCGGCAGCAGGTATCAGGTTTGTATAGCAAGGCGCTGCCAGTCTTATGTAGGATTCTAAAGCGACTCTTCAGAATCCCAAATGTCCTCTCAATGACATTCCTAGTGCTTATGTGTGCCGCGTTGTATCGTTGTTCCTGTGGGGTTGCTGGATTGATGTATGGGGTGAGTATAAATTCACGCAGGGCGTAAGCACTGTCACCTAGAAGATAGAAGCAAACACTTAGCAATGGTGATGTTCATACATGTGTGGTGTTCATGTGGGGAAGAGGTATGTGTACGTACCAAGCAGATGTCCCTCTCCAAATTCTCCATTGAGTAGACGCCTGTGAATGCCACTGTGGCGGAATATGTAGGAGTCGTGTGTGCTCCCCGGAAATTGTGCCACTAGGTCCGTTATGATGTGATTGGCATCGCACACAACCTGCACGTTGATTGAGTGGTATGACTTGCGGTTACGGAATATGTACTCATTTGCTGAGGGTGGACAGATGGGGATATGCGTACAGTCGATGCATCCAATTACATGGGGGAATTGTGCCACCTGGTAGAATGCTTGTTTGATGCGGTCCAACTGCTGTGGGGTTGTGGGGAAGCTGATGTGGGTGTGTATCATTGTCAGCATGGCATCTAAGAATTTCTGGAAGAAGCGTGAGAGTGCGCTTTGCGATACGCCTCCGGCTACGGCGATTACCCCCTGGAAACTTCCTGAGGCCAGTAGGTGCAGGCTGCATAGGACCTGGACATGCGCAGGGATTGCATTGGTCCGGTGTGTCTGGTGCTGCAGTAGTGGTTCCAGGTCTGCAATGAGGCGCATGATATGGCACGATTCAGTCGATACTTCTCGTACACCTCGTCCTCATTCTGTCCGAGCAAGGTGATGCGCAGTCTGAATACTCTCTCCTGGACCCTTCTCCTGCGCTGTCCTGCCGCATTGCAAGCACGTAGAGGGCTGCCATTTTGTGCTAGCCAACAGGGTCTCCTAGGCCACATTTAAGGGTTTGGTGATGACCACAATCAGTTGCACATGTTTGAATTTTTTTTTTGTTCACAATTCTTTTTTTTTAACTTTACCTCCAGGTTCTGATTCCCCTTATTTTGCTCATGCTAAATAGCGATTTTTGGGATTTTCGGTATTTGCGACTGGTGTTGCATTCGGTAGCGATTCGTTATTAGCCATTGGCACTTGCCGGGAGCTATTAGTGATTTCGGTGATTGTTAATTCGGTATTTAGCGATTCTGTATTATTGAATTTTTGTTATTTGCGAATCGGTATTATTCCGGTATTTATTTAGCGATTGGGTAATTGCTCACAATTTGGGTTGATGCATTGGGATTCGGGTTTTGATACTCGCTAACGGGTGATTTTAGCGATTCGGTATTTTACCGACAGGATTTTTGCTTGATGCATGTGCCAGAAAGTATTAAATGTTACGTATATTTGTGCAAAACATCTTGGACACTTTAAACAATTTAAAAACAACATGCAACACACATGAAACATAAAAATACCAAATGTGAAGCAATATATGTATAAATCCACGCAATATATACAATACATGCTTATATTTCAAATTGTTACTAAAGTGCATATGTAATCATGTTCGCAATTATGAAACTTGGCTCCCTAGAATCTATAACATAGTGATACACGGCTTAATGCAAATAAAATTAACCCCAATATTATAAAGTATTGATGTCCCCAAGTCATATTTAAGTGTATATTGTACACTCCTCTTTCAGAAAAAATCAAGACATTGATGATAATCAGACAGATGTTATCTCCATTATAGAGTTCACATTAGATTATATTTTACATTATATGTTGCTAGTACCTCATAATGCACTACAATATTAAAAGGCCTTTATTGCTTACCACAAGTTTTGAAGGTAATACATGAGCCCATTATTCCATAATTAGCCCAGAGTCCATAGCGCCATTCATAACAAATCCTCTGAAAGAAAGGCAAACAAGTATCCCATAAGTAGCTATCACTTAAATATCAGTAGCTGCTCATATACCCCATATCAGGGAAACTCATCCATCAAAAGCAGCAATTATGTCTTGTATGATGGACAGTGGTTCCAACAACTATAAGGGATTGTTATGGGGTCCTAGTTTGCCCCCTCTTATGCCAACCTCTTCATGGGCTGGTTTGAGAAGGTGCATGCCTGGGCCCGGCAGACTTAAAATGGACTGAACATGTCCATTTTTGGGGGTACTACTTTGAAGATGTCATAGTGATATGGAGAGGGTCTTTCCGCCAGATGGAGAGCTATTTTGAGTACCTAAACAGTATCGACTAGGATGTCAGAGTCACCATCAATTGCCACAAGACCAGGATTAAGTTTCTAGATGTCACTTTTTACATCTCAACTAGATTCAGAGTACGCTGTACCGCAAGTCTACTGCCTGCAATAGCACTTTGTTGGCCAGTGGTGCACATCTGAGCTCTACCATGAAGTCTATTCCTTTTGGAGAAATGTTGCGCATAAAGAGGAATTGTAGTGAAGAGAATGAGTGTGAGCACATCCTGAAACTCTTGATGCATAGGATGTCACAGAGGGGCTACAATACAGGCCATCTCAGGGATATACACAGGAGGGTGAGTAGCCTTGAGAGAAATGTGATGATGAAGAACACAAACAAAAAATGAAAAGACCAGTAGCCGGATGACATTTATTATAATGTACAATTCTTCTAGTCACCAAACTTGGCATATATTAAACAGACACTTGGGATTGTTCGCCTGGGATCCAGGCTTGGAATCCATACTGAGTAACAAACCAATAATTACTTACAGTAGAGGACGTATGATTAGGGACATTGTCAGCTCTAGTTATATACCCCAAGCAAGAAAAAGCATACTCAACTGGCTGCCTCAACACCAAAAGGTTTTTACACCTGCACCACGTGTACTATGCAGTGCTTAATTTGTGCCAGTGCTTTCCTGTGCTTAGCTCCGGAACTTATTCATCAGGGACAGGTCTACACTATGTGTCTGCACGTCATATGGCATTGTGGTAAAGTAAAGTAAAGTAAAGTAAATATAATTAGCTCACTGACTCACAGCAAACATTGTTGTTCCTCCCCCGAGTCCCCGGTGAAGAGTTTTGATGCTGTGAGAGCCAATAATCTAATGATTCTAGCTAAATCCATGATGCGAATTTTAGGCCCTTAGTTCAGTGTTGCCGGTGGGTGGAACACTGAGATTGGGCTGGATTTGGTTCTGCGGGGGTAGGGGCTGTGCAGCAGCCTGCGTAGATTATTTTGAAATTGCCACGCCCTGGCACACGCACCCGACAGTCACCAGCAGCTCAGCTCGACGTTGTTGGCTGGCAGCATCAGCAGGCCTCTTGATAGAGGCAGTGCTGCCTACCTGTAACCTGTAACCAGAAGTAGCCAAACCAATGCTGCTTGCTTGCTTGCTAAAAAACAGACTTACACACACACAGCTGACAGGCAGCCAACGCTACATTTTTACACTCGGCGCAGTGCCACCGCCGCACACGTTCACAATAACCGCCATTTCCAGCTCGGTACTGGTAACTAAATGAATGGCTCTGCTTTGTTTTGTGAAGCACTTACTGTGAAAAAATGTTTACCAATTATAAGTGGCAGCTGCTGAAAGTGCCCATAACTGATAAAAGGTACATGCTTTAATGTAAACACCAGCGGATTAAGGTATTCATGGCCAAAACCCCCACTCCTCGTGTATATAACGTAGAAGTAGTTAGGAAACAACAGGTGGTATGGCCTGAAAACATGTGTGCCACATCCTCACCTCCTTGTCCCAGACGAGCCGGCAATGCTCAGTGCACCAAACGTTGCTAAACCACACCCCATGGTGCAGAGGCGGTGCCCAGGCTCTCCCTCGCCCTCCCCTCATAGCACGAGCTGTGCTCAAATATCGGCCTTGGCCCCAAAGTGCGGAACAGAAATTAGTCACCCGCTTGTTCTGCTTGCGGGCTAGCAGGTAGGAAATCACTGCATGTAGGAAATGATTGAGAATTACCCTGGGCCTGCTTCTTTGTGACTGCCCCTGTGCTTGCTTCTATGAGTCAATGTAAAGTATGGTAAACCTGTGAACACTTCAACACTGGCGATTCAGGGCACCTTGTTTCTGGCCAATGCTCACTTGCCAACTTGTCAACATTGATTGTTTTGTTCAGGTGATCTTCCAGATATCACAGCTGTAAAACTAACACATGTCTAACATTATAGAGTGGGCTTTAAGTCCACTTCCTTCAACCACTGGCTTTCTTCGACTAGCCTCTTTGAGCCATGGCTTGAGACTTTGTAAAACACATCTTGCCTTATCTCTCACCTAATGTTATTGGCTGCCTCAGTGCATCCTCCCCCCCTCTGCTCCAGTTCTTGCATTGAGTTGCATAAAGGACTACATTACAACTGTTACCCGTAATCTTCCCAAGTATCTCTCTTTAATGTGGTAATGCCCCTTGTGTCACATCATTGCATTACCGTTGGATATGTAAATAATTTTAACTTTTGTATGCCAAGGAAGAGTAGATATAACTTAATCTAGAGGAAAGTGAGCGTAGACCGACAGGGGAGAAGGTCGCAAGGACAGAGTGTGACGCCTGATCTTAGGAAGAGTTCCAGCACATCAGTCAATGTGCTAGTCATAGGGCATCGAAACCCTCAGGAACTTCCATAGAGTGCTTCTGGAGCGGGGTGTATCATTGGTGTTGCCTGCGTTCCTTTTACATGACCTCTGATGCCCATCACAGTAGCCTCCCAGGGCACCACTGGGGCCTTCTTAGCAAAGCTACCATCTTGCCATACTTGGAAAGAAGCCTATCTCTCTAGCAAGTCAGTGACGGGAACAGGTATCGCCACGGTACAGGATGATCTTGCCACCGTGATGTTCTCAATTAGATGTGGGGCAGGTAGGCGTGGCTTATCAGATCAAGGAGGGGACGAGTGTCTTTAGTAATAAGCAACTAAAGGGCGGGGAAAAGGCACCATTGTAATGGGGAGAGGAGTCAGTAGGTGATGGAGGGTAGACACTTACTTGGTATGACGTGTGAAGTGAACAGAGTCGAGGCCTGGCCTCTCAGTGGAGAGTTTCTTTTGCCAGGTAGTGAAGTCCTTCTGCTCTCGTTGAAGTGCACCATTCGCCCAGTGACAATGACACCCGCTGCATAGCTGGCAAGGTTTCAGAATCCTATGAGTGCCATTTTCATAATTTCAGTGTAACTATGTGTGACATTTTAACGACTATGAATGACACTTTCTGGAGAGCAAAATCAAGCAATGAAGATGAGAGAAACATGTAAATATCAGACATTGCACCAATATGTGCATTGAGATTGTCTGACTCTTTAGCTTTGAGCTGAATCATCACCCTTTATTAAAGCATCCGCTACATTATGTTCACAAACAAGGCGTTGCACGTCCATGATTGTTCAACACTGTTGAGCGATGTTTTGTAATTTTTAGGACAAGGTTATGCTGAAAATGTACTCTATTTTCCTGCGGGGACCAAATATTCCTCTAGTTTAGCCTGCAACAAAACCTGAGTTCAAAATTTCTATAATACTTTAGGCCTCCTATTGTTGATCCCTAAATTCATTACATTGAAGTTTCTTTTTCAAATGTGTGAGTGTGGAACCTCCAATCAAAACCTTACTATGAGCAAGGATCCCTTGCTGAAATTCAGATCTGGTATTACATCTGACTTTTAGCAGTTCCCGTTGAAGATGTGGGTGGAGTCAATAGAGTAAGTGGGTGGAGCTAGTGGGGGAAGTGGGTGGAGCCAGGACAAAGTAGGTGTGGCCATCGACAAACATTTGAGCACCTGCATTTCATATTTTACAAATTAAGCACTGGCCTTAGCGTGGGCTTCCCCCAAACTTCTTGCCTGTTTGCCTCCAATTTTACTAAATTGTTTTTGTTGGCCATAGGGCTCTGAGCACTTTACCACTGCCTACTAGTTTTAAAGTACATATGCTCTGACCGCTAAACATGGTTTAATTGACTTATCCACAATTGGCATATTTAATGTATCTAAAAGTCCCTAGTAGAGTGCCCTACATGTGCCTAAGGTCTATAAAATAAATGCTGCTAGTGGGCCTGTAGGGCTAATGTGACACCAACGCCCGTAGCACTTGAAACATGTTGCAGGCCTGCCACTGCAGAGCTGTGTGTGCAGTTTACACTGCCATGTCGACTTGACATTTGAAAACCCATGCCAAGCCTTAACCCCTTCGCTGCCAGGCCTTTTCCCCTCCTGTGCCACGCCCATTTTTGGCTATTTGGGGTAGTGCGCGCTTAGACCCCTGTAACTTTTTGACCACATAAGGTATCCATGCCAAATTTGCGTCCTTTTCTTCCAACATCATGGGGATTCTAAAGGTACTCAGGGTTTGTGGATTCTCCCAGAGGGGTCACAGAAATTAGCCAAAATACAGCAACATTTTGGTTTTTTTCAGAAAAATTGGAAAAACGGGCTGCAAATGAAAGCATCTGGGTTTTTCCCTGCAAATGTTATCAAAAAAGGGTTTGTGGGGTTGGAATCACCATTTTCCCAGCTTTTCGGGGATACCAGACTTTTGTTAGAAACCCAACATTTTTTACACAGTTTTGGCATTTTTCTGGGACATAGCCTAATTTTGCTATTTTTTGTGCTTTTGACCTCCTTCCAGTTAATGGCAGAAATGGGTACAAAAGCAATAATGGATCCTGGAAAGCTATACATTTTCAAGAACAAGACAAAATTCTGAATTCAGCAAGGGGTCATTTGTGTAGATCCTTCAAGGTTTTTTTATAGAAGCTAATAGTTAAATATAGGATAAATTGAAAATTAGTTGAAAAAAAAAGCCTTTTGTGTCAACGTTTTCACCTGTAACTTCTTCTAATTATGACAGCTCTTTGAAAGCAATATACCATTACATCCGCTGGACATTATTGGTTGTTGGGATATATAGGACTTGTAGGTTCACCAAGAACCCGACGAACCCAGAGCCAAAAACTGAGCAGCAACTTGCAATGGTTTTTTATTATGTACCGGGTATATAGTAATTATTCTGTAAAAATGTGTACATGGAAAAATCGGTATGAAAGACACCTATGTATTTCTGAAATGGGAACAAAATATAGAGTTTAGAAACAGTAGATATTTGCACATTTCTGTAATTGGGGATACTCATACTAGCATGAGAATTATCAGTCATTTTTTAGAATGACTTCTTTTTTACACAATATCTTTCATTTGGAAGGCAGAAATGCATCGAAAGTCAATAGATAATAACAGTTCCTTTACAAAACTGAATTACCCTAAGTCTCCCGATAAAAATGGTACCTCACTTGTGTGGGTAGGCATAGTGCCCGCGACAGGAAACGGCGCAAAACGCAACGTGGTCACAACTCAATATCGCAGTGAAAATGTACCCTTTTTTGGCAAAGTGCCTAGCTCTAGTTTTTGAACCCTAGCTCTGCGGGCACCTTGGGAAACCTAGCAAACCTATACATTTTTGAAAACTAGACACCCAGGGGAATCCAGGATGGGGTGACTTGACTGCCTCCCACCAGGGTCTGTTACCCAGAATCCCTTGCAAACCTAAGAAATTGTCAAAAAAACCACATTTTCCACACATTTCTGTGGTGGAAAGTTTCAGAACCTGCGTGGATCCACAAATTTCCACCCACCTTGCGTTCCCCAAAGTCTTACGAGAAAAACGGTACCTCAATTGTGTGGGTCGGCCTAGTGCCCGCGACAGGAAACGGCGCAAAACGCAACGTGGTCACAACTCAATATCGCAGTGAAAATTTACCCTTTTTTGGCAAAGTGCCTAGCTCTAGTTTTTGAACCCTAGCTCTACGGGCACCTTGGTAAACCTAGCAAACCTATACATTTTTTAATACTAGACACCCAGGGGAATCCAGGATGGGGTGACTTGACGGCCTCCCACCAGGGTCTGTTACCAGAATCCCTTGCAAACCTAAAAAATTGACAAAAAAAACACATTTTCCCCTCATTTCTGTGGTGGAAAGTTCCGGAATCTGCGTGGATCCACAAATTTCCACCCACCCCGCGTTCCCCCAAGTCTTACGAGAAAAACAGTACCTCACTTGTGTGGGTCGGCCTAGTGCCCGCGACAGGAAACGGCGCAAAACGCAACGTGGTCACACCTCAATTTCTCAGTGAAAAATGACCCTTTTTTGGCAAAATGTCTAGCTGTAGTTTTTGAACCCTAGCTCTGCGGGCACATTGGGAAACCTAGCAAACCTATACATTTTTGAAAACTAGACACCCAGGGGAATCCAGGATGGGGTGACTTGACGGCCTCCCACCAGGGTCTGTTACCCAGAATCCCTTGCAAACCTAAAAAATTGACAAAAAAAACACATTTTCCACACATTTCTGTGGTGGAAAGTTCCGGAATCTGCGTGGATCCACAAATTTCCACCCACCCCGCGTTCCCCAAAGTCTTACGAGTAAAACGGTACCTCACTTGTGTGGGTCGGCCAAGTGCCCGCGGCAGGAAACGGCGCAAAACGCAACGTGGTCACACCTCAATTTCGCAGTAAAAAATGACCCTTTTTTGGCAAAATGTCTAGCTGTAGTTTTTGAACACTAGCTCTGCGGGCACCTTGGGAAACCTAACAAACCTATACATTTTTGAAAACTAGACATCCGTGTGCTTCCAGGGAGGCATGGCTTGCGTGGATCCCCCAACGTTTCCCTACCCAGAATCCCCTGCAAACCTCAATTTTAGCTGAAAAAATCAAATTTTTCACACATTTTTGTGTGGGAAAGTTGAGGCATCACCGGGCTGACACAAATTTCCTACCACCCAGCATTCCCCCGGGTCTCCCGATAAAAACGGTGCATCACTCGTGTGGGAGGCCCAAGTACCCGCGAGTGGCAAGGCCCCAAAACGTATTGAGGCGACATAAAAATTGCCTCCCTCAAAACGACCTGGTTTCGCAAGGGGGGTCACCTGGGTTTTTGGCCCGGTGCTCGGCGGCCACCTAGGGGAACCTACCAAACCCACACGTTTCTGAAAACTAGACACCCGGGGGATTCCAGGGAGGTATGGCTTACGTGGATCCCCCAACGTTTCCTTACCCAGAATGCCCTGCAAACCTCAAATTTAGCTGAAAAAATGACCTTTTTCACACATTTTTGTGTGGGAAAGTTGAGGCATCACCTGGCTGACACAAATTTCCTACCACCCAGCGTTCCACCGGGTGTCCCGATAAAAACGGTGCCTCACTCGTGTGGGAGGCCCAAGTACCCGCGACAGGCAAGGGCCCACAACGTATTGCGGCGACATGAAAATTGCCTACCTCAAAACGACCTGGTTTTGCAAGGGGGGTCACCTGGGTTTTTGGCCCGGTGCTCGGCGGCCACCTAGGGGAACCTACCAAACCCACACATTTCTGAAAACTAGACATCCGGGGGACTCCAGGGAGGTATGGTTTTCGCGGATCCCCCAACGTTTCCTTACCCAGAATGCCCTGCAAACCTCAAATTTAGCTGAAGAAATCACCTTTTTCACACATTTTTGTGTGGGAAAGTTGTAGCATCACCGGGCTGACACAAATTTCCTACCACCCAGTGTTCCCCCGGGTCTCCCGATAAAAACGGTGCCTCACTTGTGTGGGAGGCCCAAGTACCTGCGACAGGCAAGGCCCCAAAACGTATTGAGGCGACATGAAAATTGCCTACCTCAAAACGACCTGGTTTTGCAAGGGGGGTCACCTGGGTTTTTGGCCCCGTGCTCGGCGGCCACCTAGGGGAACCTACCAAACCCACACATTTCTGAAAACTAGACACCCGGGGGATTCCAGGGAGGTATGGCTTGCATGGATCCCCCAACGTTTCCTTACCCAGAATGCCCTGCAAACCACAAATTTAGCTGAAAAAATCACCTTTTCCCCACATTTTTGTGTGGGAAAGTTGTGGCATCACCGGGCTGACACAAATTTCCTACCACCCAGCGTTCCCCCGGGTCTCCCGATAAAAACGGTGCCTCACACGTGTGGGAGGCCCAAGTACCCGCGACAGGCAAGGCCCCAAAACGTATTGAGGCGACATGAAAATTGCCTACCTCAAAACGACCTGGTTTTGCAAGGGGGTCACCTGGGTTTTTGGCCCAGTGCTCGGCGGCCACCTAGGGGAACCTACCAAACCCACACATTTCTGAAAACTAGACACCCTGGGGATTCCAGGGAGGTACGGCTTGCGTGGATCCCCCAACGTTTCCTTACCCAGAATGCCCTGCAAACCTCAAATATAGCTGAAAACATCACCTTTTTCACACATTTTTGTGTGGGAAAGTTGAGGCATCACCGGGCTGACACAAATTTCCTACCACCCAGCATTCCCCCGGGTCTCCCGATAAAAACGGTGCCTCACTCGTGTGGGAGGCCCAAGTACCCGCGACAGGCAAGGCCCCAAAACGTATTGAGGCGACATGAAAATTGCCTACCTCAAAACGACCTGGTTTTGCAAGGGGGTCACCTGGGTTTTTGGCCCGGTGCTCAGCGGCCACCTAGGGGAACCTACCAAACCCACACATTTCTGAAAACTAGACACCCGGGGGATTCCAGGGAGGTATGGCTTGCATGGATCCCCCCACGTTTCCTTACCCAGAATGCCCTGCAAATCTCAAATTTAGCTGAAAAAATCACCTTTTTCACACATTTTTGTGTGGGAAAGTTGAGGCATCACCGGGCTGACACAAATATCCTACCACCCAGCGTTCCCCCGGGTCTCCCGATAAAAACGGTGCCTCACACGTGTGGGAGGCCCAAGTACCCGCGACAGGCAAGGCCCCAAAACGTATTGAGGCGACATGAAAATTGCCTACCTCAAAACGACCTGGTTTTGCAAGGGGGGTCACCTGGGTTTTTGGCCCGGTGCCCAGCGGCCACCATGGGGAACCTACCAAACCCACACATTTCTGAAAACTAGACACCCGGGGGATTCCAGGGAGGTATGGCTTGTGTGGATCCCCCAACGTTTCCTTACCCAGAATGCCCTGCAAACCTCAAATTTAGCTGAAAAAATCACCTTTTTCACACATTTTTGTGTGGGAAAGTTGAGGCATCACCGGGCTGACACAAATTTCCTACCACCCAGTGTTCCCCCGGGTCTCCCGATAAAAACGGTGCCTCACTCGTGTGGGAGGCCTAAGTACCCGCGACAGGCAAGGACCCAAAACGAAGTGAGGCGCACCACGTTTAGGACACTTGCCTGTTGAGGCGCACTACGGTTTGGACCCTTGCCTGTCGCGGGTACTTGGGCCTCCCACACGAATGAGGCACCGTTTTTATCGGGAGACCCGGGGGAACACTGGGTGGTAGGAAATTTGTGTCAGCCCGGTGATGCCTTAACTTTCCCACACAAAAATGTGTGAAAAAGGTGATTTTTTTCAGCTAAATTTGAGGTTTGCAGGGCATTCTGGGTAAGGAAACGTTGGGGGATCCACGCAAGCCATACCTCCCTGGAATACCCCTGGTGTCTAGTTTTCAGAAATGTGTGGGTTTGGTAGGTTCCCCTAGGTGGCCGCTGAGCACCGGGCCAAAAACCCAGGTGACCCCCCCTTGCAAAACCAGGTCGTTTTGAGGTAGGCAATTTTCATGTCGCCTCAATACGTTTTGGGCCCTTGCCTGTTGCGGGTACTTGGGCCTCCCACACGAGTGAGGCACCGTTTTTATCGGGAGACCCGGGGGAACGCTGGGTGGTAGGACATTTGTGTCAGCCCGGTGATGCCTCAACTTTCCCACACAAAAATGTGTGAAAAAGGTGATTTTTTCAGCTAAATTTGAGGTTTGCAGGGCATTCTGGGTAAGGAAACGTGGGGGGATCCACGCAAGCCATACCTCCCTGGAATCCCCCGGGTGTCTAGTTTTCAGAAATGTGTGGGTTTGATAGGTTCTCCTAGGTGGCCGCTGAGCACCGGGCCAAAAACCCAGGTGACCCCCCTTGCAAAACCAGGTCGTTTTGAGGTAGGCAATTTTCATGTTGCCTCAATACATTTTGGGCCCTTGCCTGTCGCGGGTACTTGGGCCTCCCACACGAGTGAGGCACCGTTTTTATCGGGAGACCCGGGGCAATGCTGGGTGGTAGGAAATTTGTGTCAGCCCGGTGATGCCTCAACTTTCCCACACAAAAATGTGTGAAAAAGGTGATTTTTTCAGCTAAATTTGAGGTTTGCAGGGCATTCTGGGTAAGGAAACGTGGGGGGATCCACACAAGCCATACCTCCCTGGAATCCCCCGGGTGTCTAGTTTTCAGAAATGTGTGGGTTTGGTAGGTTCCCCTAGGTGGCCGCTGAGCACCGGGCCAAAAACCGAGGTGACCCCCCTTGCAAAACCAGGTAGTTTTGAGGTAGGCAATTTTCATGTCGCCTCAATACGTTTTGGGGCCTTGCCTGTCGCGGGTACTTGGGCCTCCCACACGAGTGAGGCACCGTTTTTATCGGGAGACCCGGGGGAACGCTGGGTGGTAGGAAATTTGTGTCAGCCCGGTGATGCCTCAACTTTCTCACACAAAAATGTGTGAAAAAGGTGATGTTTTCAGCTAAATTTGAGGTTTGCAGGGCATTCTGGGTAAGGAAACGTTGGGGGATCCACGCAAGCCATACCTCCCTGGAATCCCCTGGGTATCTAGTTTTCAGAAATGTGTGGGTTTGGTAGGTTCCCCTAGGTGGCCGCCGAGCACCGGGCCAAAAACCCAGGTGACCCCCCTTGCAAAACCAGGTTGTTTTGTGATAGGTAATTTTGATGTCTCCTCAATAGGTTTTGGGCCCTTGCCTGATGCGGGCACTATGCCTACCCACGCAAGTGAGGTACCATTTTTCTCTGAAGACTTTGGGGAACGCAGGGTGGGTGGAATTTTGTGGACCTACGCAGATTCCAGAACTTTCCGACAAAGAAATGTGAGGAAAAAGTGTTATTTTGAACACATTTTTAGGTTTGCAATGGATTCTGGGTAACAGAACTTGGTGAGAGCCAGTGAAGTCACCCCATCCAGGATTCCCCTCGGTGTCTAGTTTTAAAGAATGTACAGTTTTGCTAGGTTTGCCTACGTGCCAACTGCGCTAGGGCCCAAAATCCACAGGTATGCACATTGCTAAAAAAAAAAATCGGAGCCCAGTGGGCTTTCTGCCGCCCTGGGGGAGAATCGGGGAAGGGGGTTTCATCCTGATATGCCCCTAAAGGGGCAGAAAGACTGTGGCTATTTTTTGTGGGGGTGGGGGCATTGGTATGACCATTTTGGGTAGCCCCCACCCCCACGCATCAAAAAAGCCTGCATACTCGCTGGCGCCTACTGGGCTTTCTGCCCCCCCAGGGGGTAGATCAGGGGCCACTGCCACCATCTGCCCTCCCAGGGGGGCAGAAAGACTGGAATTTCTCTGGGGGTGGGGGACGGGGTATTGTCATGCCCATTTTGGGGAGCCCCTACCTCTACACTAATAAAACAAAAAAATCCATGGTTTCTAGTCGGCATTCTGCGCCCCCAGGGAGGGCCAGATTGGGGGCTACAGCTCCCATCTGCCTCCTGGGGGGCAGAAAGACTGACATTTTTGTGGGGGGGAGAGTGGGGGCATTGGCGTGCCCGCTTCGGGCAGCCCACACCCTAAAAACAATTGCGCCAAAAAAATCCCTGGTGTTTAGTGGGCTTTCTGCCCCCCCGAAGGGGCAGATTAGGGGCCAATGCCCAATCTGCCCCCTGGGGGGACAGAAAGACTGCAATAATTGGGGGGTGGGGTGGGGTGGGGTTATGGGCCTGCCCGTTTTGGGCCGCCCCACCCCTATTTTTATTTTTTAACAATTTACTGGTGTCTAGTGGGCTTTTCGCCCCCCGGGGGGCAGATTGGGGGCCGATGCCCCATCTGCCCCCAGGGGGGGCAGAAAGGCTGTAATGGTGGCAGGTGGGTGGGGGCATTGGCATGCCCGTTGCGGGCAGCCCCCACCCTAAAAATAAAACTAAATACGAATCCCTGGTGTTTAGTGGGCTTTCTGCCCCCCGAAGGGGCAGATTAGGGGCCAATGCCCCATCTGCCCCCCGGGGGGGGGGCAGAAAGACTGTAGTAATTGGGGAGGGGCATGGGCCTGCCCGTTTTGGGCAGCCCCCACCCCTATTTTTTTTTTTTTACAATTCCCTGGTGTCTAGTGGGCGTTTTGCCCCCCCGGGGGCAGATTGGGGGCTGATGCCCCATCTGCCCCCCAGGGGGGGCAGAAAGGCTGTACTGGTGGTGGGTGGGGCATTGGCTTGCCCGTTGTGGGCAGCCCCCATCCTAAAAATAAAACTACAAACTAATCCCTGGTGTTTAGTGGGCTTTCTGCCCCCCCCGGAGGGGCAGATTAGGGGCTAATGCCCCATCTGCCCCCCGGGGGGGCAGAAAGACTGTAGTAATGGGGGGGGGGGTGGGGGCATGGGCCTGCCCGTTTTGGGCAGCCCCCACCCCTATTTATTTATTTATGTAACTTCCCTGGTGTCTAGTGGGCTTTTTACCCCCCCGGGGGGGCAGATTAGGGCTAATGCCCCCATCTGCCCCCCAGGGGGGGCAAAAAGACTAAAATGGCCAAAAATACACAGGGGGGAGCAAAGGCCCTTGCCCAAGAGGCCGCTCCCCCCTCCCTGGTGTCTAGTGGGTGGATCCCTGCTTGGGGATCGCCCTCCTGTGGTGATCCCCAAGCAGGGATCCACTGGGGAGGGGTACCATTGGAAAGGGGAGATTCTCCCCTTTCCAACGATACCTCTCCCGTCTTTGTACGTGCTCAGGGGGCTGAGATAGCCCCCTGAGCACGTACAAAGTGAAACCTGAAATGAGCCTCTTGGCTCATTTCAGTTTCACTTTCACTGTAATGACGTCGGCCCGACGTGCGCGCCGATCGTCATTGCAGTGAAAGGGGGGGGGGCCTCAGGTGCTGGGGAAGCTCTTCCCCAGCTCCCGAGGCTATTTTGCACAAAAGGGAATCCCTCTGGTGCCCGCACCAGAGGGATTCCCTAGGGTATGCCTCATGACGAGCTGGACTCGTCATGGGCACAGCGCGACTGTGCTCCATGACGAGTCCAGCTCGTCATGGACATACAAGGGGTTAAACCCCCCTTTCATTGCATATAAGTCACTCCTAAGGTAGACCCTAGGTAGCCCATAAGACAGGGTGCTGTGTAATCAAAAGGTAGGACATGTACTCATAGGTTTTGCATGTCCTGGCAGTGAAAACCTCCATAATTTGTTTTTTGACTACAATGAGGCCTACCCCTCTCATGGGTTAATATCTGGAATTCCTTATTACACTTTTAAGCTCTAATTCCTGAAAAAGAAGGAATAGATCTGTCATGTTCCACATCACTGAATTGTAATAATAAATCTTCTTTACTGGTAAAGTTAAATTTATAATTACCCTTTTAAAAATGCCACTTTTAGGGGGCGTTGTCAGGATTTGCTTCCTTCGTTCTCATGCCCTCCACCAGGGGGCTGAATTCTGGGACTTTCCAGCATTCTTAAAAGCGTCCAGACACTCCCCTGCATAACATTGGGAATTCCTAATTAGACTTTTAAGCTGTAATTCCTGATTGAGAAGGCGTGGATCTATCATGTTTCATATCATCAAAGTGGTAAGGATAATTCCTCTTTACTGGTAAAGTCGAATTTATTATTACTCTTTTAAAAATGTTACTTTTGGAAAATAAAATGTTTCTGCTCTTAGCCCTGTGCCTGCAGCCTGTCTCCAGCACACATCTGGGGTGGGTGACAACTGGACTTCGTGCATTTCCTGTAGACAGCCATATACAAAGGGAGCTTAGGTGTGATTGAGTGGCCATCCACATCATGATCGGTCATCCGGGCAGGGTGGGAGGAAGGATCTGACACACCTGAATAGTCTCTGTCCTATCCCACACGAAAGGATGCATACCCCACTGGGGTGAGCCAGAACTGGGACAGAGGACCTTTGTGCACTTCAAAACCCTTCTTTGAAGTCACCCCCACTTCAAAGGCACCACTGGATATTAGAACTGGACTCCTGACCCTACTATTTCAGTTCGCTACTACACCAGTGAAAAACTCTGCCAGGAGAAAGGACTGCTGTGTTGCTACAAAGACTGGCACTCTGCTAGACTGCTGCTCTGGAAGAACTGCTTTTCTTCTGTGCTGCCCTGCTGCCTGCTACCCTCTGCCTGAACTGAGGACGGATTCTACCCATCTCACTTGACCCCAGTGTGACTCCAAGGGTATGCTGACTTACCCCCTGGTTTAAGTCTCAGGAGCAACAAAGATTTTTCATCAACCTACAACAGCATCTGGACTTTGCTTAACAACGTTGTCCCAATACGAACCGGCGTATCACTCTTGACGCATTGCTACTGCTGCACGGACTGCAGACATTGCATTTCTGAATGCACGGCGCATCGTCTCCAGTTTCCAACACATCTCTGACTTTGCACAGCTCTGCCCCGACGTGTCACCTTCCACCCAGTGCAATAACAACAATGTATCATCTCCTTGCTTCCCGCATCTCGACTCCGTTGATGACGCATCCAAGGTACTTTGCATCGGGCCAAGGCAGGTCTTTGCGTCTGACCCACACTCCGTCGCGGTCAGCCTGAACTTTTGAATTTACCCCTGCTTCCTTTAAGCACTATTAATTTCATTTAATCTTTAAAAATGCATAACTCTGGTTATACTTATTGGATTTTTGGCATTTGGGTATTGTTTAGTTCATAAAAATATAAGCTATTTTTTAAAATGGTGAGGAGTCTCTTTCTGGTGTTTTCACTATGTTACTGTTTGAAGCGTTGCACAAATACTTTACACATTACCTCTTGAGTTAAGCCTGATATTGTTAACGCCTTTCAATCCTAATTCAAATCATCATATACGGAAGATACTCATCCTTCTGAATATAATATCAAAACATTTTTTTGTGGTCTTCCTAATCCTCCTATACTGAACATTCTGTCTACCCTTGAAAAGGACATAACTCTCCAGGAGATTTTGGATGCTATTAAATATTTAAAGAAAGCCAAAGCTCCTGGCCCTGAAGGTTTTTTTATTGAACTATTCTCTTCTTTTTCATCTATTTTTGCTCCTGATTTATTTGAACTCTTTACTTCTGTTTTTATTCAAATCTCAACCTGAAGGCTCTTTTTTAGATGCTCTTATTGTTATCATTCCTATACCAGATAAAGATCATACCCTTTGCAAAAATTCATTAATTATGACTGTTAAATTTTTGCAAAAATTCTTGCTTTTAGAGTAGAAGATGTTATCCACCTTCTTTTCAAATCTTATCAGTCTGGTTTTATAAAAGGTAGACTCGCCTGGGATAATGCTAGGATGTTCTCTAATATCCTTACATTGGGTAAAAACTACCCTTCTCCTCTCGCTGCATTATCTCTTGATGCTGAATAAGCATTTCATTGTCTAAATTGGCAATTTATGTTTAAAACTCTTCATTGGTTTTGTTTTGGCCCTAAATGTATTCCCTTTATCAGACTACTATATTCAGAACAATGTGCTGGTGCCAACGGATGTTTTTCCCCATATTTCAACTTACAAAGAGGCACTAGACACCACTACTTTTTCTTCTCTGTCTAGAATCTTTTCATGAACGTATTCGTTGTAATCCTTCTATATCAGGTTTCCAACCTAACTCTCTGGAAACCAAACTCTCTGCTTATGCGAACAATGTTTTGATTTATTTATCTAACCTCCTGACCTCCTTACCTCCCTTTTTGCAGGAGATTGAGTTCTATTCTAAAAAATCTGGTTATAGAGTAAACTTCTCTAAAACTGAAATTGTACCATTAAATTCCTTCATCCCCAATGCAAACTCAGATTTTGCTAAATTGAAAATGGAAACACTCGAATTCTTCCGGAAGATTAGGGGTGGGCAGAATTTGTGTAGTCGCGCTACGCAAAGCTCCTGCGAAATGGTAAAAAATCTCCGCGAGCACGCAAACATTCGGCGAACAAGCGTGCTAGTTCACGATGCTTTTTTACTGTTCGCGAACACTGTTTGCGTGATCGGGGGGAAATATCTCATGAACACGCATTTTGAAAGCGCTGATAAGCAAAAAATTCCGTGAAGCCGTGGATCGTGGAAATTATGACAATTTCGCTTTCTCTGCGGAACGCGAAATTACCCAAATTCCACAAATTCCACAGGCTGAATGAAATTTACTGCCCAGGCCTACGGAAGATTAGACTTAAATCCTTCTTTGCAGCTAGAGAAATGCCATCTACACGAGAGATCACAGGGCTGAGCAACAGATCTAGATTCATTCCTCCATCTAACATGATCCCTAAGGAAATCACTGCATTTGAACAAATCGTTGTATCATCGTTACAAAAGCTGGAACAATTAAAATTCTACAAAAAGAAAAATCTGACAAGGGGTAAGCAAAGAGCCATTCTTGATCTCAAAAACAATGAGACAGTGGTAATTAAAGCAGCAGATAAAGGTGGAGCAGTTGTCATTTGGCCCAGGGAGATGTATTTGAAGGAGGGGAGAAATCATGTGCAGAATGAGATCTGGTATAAAAAAGTGAAAGAAGACCCCACTCGAGAACTGCAAAACACCATCAATGACTTAACGAAAGAAACCTTTGATCAAGGGATTTTGGGCAAAAAAGAATATGAATTTCTAACTAAAAAGAACCCAAGAATTCCTGTCATTTATTTCCTTTCCAAAATTCATAAGGATCTAAGGGAACCACCAGGGAGACCAATCGTGTCTGGTTGTGACTCCCTTCTGGAACCCTTATCCAAATACGTAGATTTTTTCTTGAAGCCCTTTCTTCAACAAGTACCCTCTTATCTGAGGGACACTATGGACTTCATTAATAAAGTGGAAGGAACCAATTTTGATCACACTAAACAGTTTTTGGTTACCTTTGATGTGGTTTCTTTATATACTCGAATACCACGAGACGAGGCCCTTGAGGTATTGGAATTCTACCTCGAATCCAGAAGTTGTCCACACCAGGTACCATCTGAATTAATTTTCAAAATAGCTTCCATTGCATTGAAAAAAAACTACTTCAAATTTGAAGGTACTTTCTACATCCAGACCACAGGGACTGCGATGGGCTGTCCCTTCGCTGCTGAAATGGCTGTTCTGTGTATGGAACAATATGAAGAGAAATATGTGTTGAATAATAATCCATATCTAGACCACCTGCTACAATGGTACAGGTATATAGACGATTTCTGGTGCATCTGGGACGGGACGGAACAACAACTTGACGATTTCTTTCAATGGCTAAGTTGCAGACACATGGACATTAAATTCACAAAGACAGTGCATACTGACAGCCTTACATTTCTTGATGTAGAGGTCAGACATCACCAGAGCAAATTAATTACCACTCTATACAAAAAAAACTACTGATCATAATACAATTCTGCATTATAACAGCTTCCATCCCTGCAATCTGAGAGAAAATCTGCCATATGAGCAGCTATTGTGAATACGGCAAAACTGCACTCTACTAGAGGATTTTGTAGTACATGCTGAAACACTGCAGGCCCAACTAAAAGATAGAGCCTACCCCAAAAAATTGTTAAAACATGCTTGCAAACGTGCACGTTTTACACCAAGAGAATGCTTGCTCACGAATAAGGAGAAAAAAGAGGACGATAAGTTGGTCTGTTTCTCAACTTTTGGCCCCCATACCAATGGAGCCGATTCACAGAACTAACTTAAGACAAAATCCTAAACTTACTACTTTTGGTATTCACAGAAGTTAGGATTTTGTCTTAAGTTTGTCTTAAGACAAACTTAAGACAGACTTAAGACATCCTTAAGACAAACTTAAGACAGACTTAAGACAGACTTAAGACAAACTTAAGACAAAATCCTAACTTAAGTCTGGTTTAAGCCTGTCTTAAGTCTGTCTTAAGTCTGTCTTAAGTTTGTCTTAAGTCTGTCTTAAGTCTGTCTTAAGTTTGTCTTAAGACAAATTTAAGACAAAATCCTAACTTCTGTGAATACCAAAAGTAGTAAGTTTAGGATTTTGTCTAGTTAGGGAAAAAAGTATACTGTGAAAGTATGGAGCAAAACCAGAGGAAATGATGGACCGAGTGTTGAACACTGCAAGCACTCACCCCCAGTCAACTGATCTGGGTTTAATCCATCACCGTTCTTTAGCCCACTCTGCCACCCCAGTTCAGACATGGCCATATGCAAATCAGTCTGACCCTGTGCCTCATGGGAACAGTCCATCCCGAACTGCCAAGCCATGTCTTCCCTGGACCGTAAACAAGCTTCCTAGGACCGGTTTCTGGCATTTCAGCCGTCTTCAGCCAGGCTTGCTTGAATCCAGTGGCACAGTGAGCCTGGGACTCACGTCTGAGCATACCCTGCCAACTTATGGCGAACAAAGCAAAACCAAAGGAAATGATGGACGGAGTGTTGAACATTGCAAGCACTCACCCCCAGTCAACTAATCTTGGTTTAATCCATCACCGTTCTTTAGCCCACTCTGCCACCCCAGTTCAGACATGACCATATGCAAATCAGTCTGACCCTGTGCCTCATGGGAACAGTCCAGCCCGAACTGCCAAGCCATGTCTTCCCTGGACCGGAAAAAAGCTTCCTAGGAACGGTTTCTGGCATTTCAACCGTCTACAGCCAAGCTTGCTTGAATCCAGTGGCAAAGTAAGCAAGGGACTCACGTCTGAGCATACCCTGCCAACTTATGGCGAACAAAGCAAAACCAAAGGAAATGATGGACGGAGTGTTGAACATTGCAAGCACTCACCCCCAGTCAACTGATCTGGGTTTAATCCATCACCGTTCTTTAGCCCACTCTGCCACCCCAGTTCAGACATGACCATATGCAAATCAGTCTGATCCTGTGCCTCATGGGAACAGTCCAGCCCGAACTGCCAAGCCATGTCTTCCCTGGACCGGAAACAAGCTTCCTAGGACCGGTTTCTGGCATTTCAGCCATCTTCAGCCAGGCTTGCTTGAATCCAGTGGCAAAGTGAGCAAGAGACTCACGTCTGAGCATACCCTGCCAACTTATGGCGAACAAAGCAAAACCAAAGGAAATGATGGACGGAGTGTTGAACATTGCAAGCACTCACCCCCAGTCAACTGATCTGGGTTTAATCCATCACCGTTCTGTAGCCCACTCTGCCACCCCAGTTCAGACATGGCCATATGCAAATCAGTCTGACCCTGTGCCTCATGGGAACAGTCCAGACGGAACTGCCAAGCCATGTCTTCCCTGGACCGGAGACAAGCTTCCTAGGACCGGTTTCTGGCATTTCAGCCGTCTTCAGCCAGGCTTGCTTGAATCCAGTGGCAAAGTGAGCAAGGGACTCACGTCTGAGCATACCCTGCCAACTTATGGCGAACAAAGCAAAACCAAAGGAAATGATGTACGGAGTGTTGAACATTGCAAGCACTCACCCCAGTCAACTGATATAGGTTTAATCCATCACCGTTCTTTATCCCACTCTGCCACCCCAGTTCAGACATGGCCATATGCAAATCAGTCTGACCCTGTGCCTCATGGGAACAGTCCAGCCTGAACTGCCAAGCCATGTCTTCCCTGGACCGGAAACAAGCTTCCTAGGACCGGTTTCTGGCATTTCAGCCGTCTTCAGCCAGGCTTGCTTGAATCCAGTGGCAAAGTGAGCAAGGGACTCACGTCTGAGCATACCCTGCCAACTTATGGCGAACAAAGCAAAACCAAAGGAAATGATGGACGGAGTGTTGAACATTGCAAGCACTCACCCCCAGTCAACTGATCTGGGTTTAATCCATCACCGTTCTTTAGCCCACTCTGCCACCCCAGTTCAGACATGGCCATATGCAAATCAGTCTGACCCTGTGCCTCATGGGAACAGTCCAGCCCGAACTGCCAAGCCATGTCTTCCCTGGACCGGAAACAAGCTTCCTAGGACTGGTTTCTGGCATTTCAGCCGTCTTCAGCCAGGCTTGCTTGAATCCAGTGGCAAAGTGAGCAAGGGACTCACGTCTGAGCATACCCTGTCAACTTATGGCGAACAAAGCAAAACCAAAGGAAATGATGGACGGAGTGTTGAACATTGCAAGCACTCACCCCCAGTCAACTGATCTGGGTTTAATCCATCACCGTTCTTTAGCCCACTCTGCCACCCCAGTTCAGACATGGCCATATGCAAATCAGTCTGACCCTGTGCCTCATGGGAACAGTCCAGCCCGAACTGCCAAGCCATGTCTTCCCTGGACCGGAAGCAAGCTTCCTAGGACCGGTTTCTGGCATTTCAGCCGTCTTCAGCCAGGCTTGCTTGAATCCAGTGGCAAAGTGAGCAAGGGACTCACGTCTGAGCATACCCTGCCAACTTATGATGAACAAAGCAAAACCAAAGGAAATGATGGACGGAGTGTTGAACATTGCAAGCACTCACCCACAGTCAACTGATCTGTGAAAGTATACCACTTTTATCGATGTGGGATAGATTAGGAGACAAGCGTAGGACAGAGCGAGCTCCACCGCCGGTGCTCAATGGGCGCCAAATTATTGATGGACAATAGGAACCTGTGCCAGTGAGGCTCTAACGCACTCTGGGAATTTTTATATTTTCTTGCATCTTCCTTCTTTGAATTCATTATGCATCCCTTTGACAGAAAGGTTGCTGAGGAGGAGCAGTCAATGGTTACTGTACAACGTAAAATGATGTGGTCAAGGAAAAGTAATATAGTATGTGTTATTCTTTTGATTCTGATGATAATAATATTGTGTGGGGTGTCATGGGTTTTGGATGATGCTCAAAGCGTGCCTTTACGCAGTAATGGTTAGGAAATTTCTCTGAGACGAAATAAAGAACTGCCCCGAGTAATGTATTGTTGGAAACCCATAAGAGGTTCTTCGGAGAGGGGACCGCCTGTTACCCCGTCCAATCTGTCACCAGTCTGTGGACTGCATATCCATTGTCACTCGTAAATTATACATTTACTAGGCCACCTCAGTTTACAGAAGTGAAAGGAGTGTTTGGTTTTGGTTATACGGGGCCATGCCTATAACATAGAAGGTCACTGGGAGTGCATTATCCTGGTTGTGACAATGATACATATTGTGACAATCTTCATATGGAAAAACAGAATGTCACATTGGTGGGTTGGCATTACAAGGAATTGGCAGTCCCCTGCTTGTTGCCCCATTGTGAACAGTACTGATACTTCATTGTATATAAATTGCTCAGGAATAGTGTTGTACAAACATACAGTCCCCTTGGTGAAAAAAAAGGATCCAAGTACTTTCGGAATGAACTCCAGGTATGCTACAGTGGATTATGAGGGGCCAATTTATGCACACCCAGGGTTTTTCTTTTTGTCTAATGGGACGTATTCCAATGTCCATGATGGTACAGACGATGTAGCTCTTGGAATGGTATTTGGGCGTGCCTGTAAATATGCCAAAGACACACAATGGATTGAATGCAGAACAAATCAAAACATTCACCCCCCCAGGGGGGCATGGCCAACTGCCGACGGGAATGGCCGCACTGTAGCTAAGCTCTGCAGCGCCACTCCCGAAAACTCATTTTTAAGTCATCCGCCCCGGCCGATATTCCTTCTTGAGGGGCCCATTGGATCTGGCTGTGGCTCCCCGTGCAGCGACCAAAGTTTGAGCGAGATCCAGGTTATCGGCGCGCGACGCCGATCTTCGAGCGACCTGCCTGCTGCGACCGTGCCGAGGGAGAGGGTTGCTCCTCAGCGTGCGGTCTCTACGCAAGGCCGCTGCTGCGGCCTGGGTCACTATACGAACTGCTGGAGGTGAGCGAGCGGCCCCTGCGTCCATTCTGACTGCATGCTCCCTGCTGACAGGTGGGCACCGGGGGGGGGATGCCGTGCTCCAGAGTTGACCGGGACTATATCTCCGACCCGCTTTTGCTTAGCGCCATAAAGGGAGGTTCCGGGGCCGCGGCAACCTGCACGGAGGCCCTTGACTCTGTAGATGGCCTTACCTCATCTGCCCCACTGACTCGGTGTGTGGACCTGGGAGCGGCAACACAGCCAATAATTTACAGACGCTGGAGCCCCGGAGAAGAGTCTGGTGCAACGTGGGGGAGCGGGAACCACAGCGACAAAGACAGGCACTGGGGGGGGGGACGAGGCCCGTGCTGCTGCTGCTGCTGCTTCACCCCTCGGTGCGCTAACAATCAGATGGGCCCGGGGGTACTTGGGGCCCTCTCTACTCGTCGAGGAAAGACTGGGGAACGAACGCCTCTGCTCCTCATCGGGTGGGGCCCGTGAGGCGCCTCGGATTGAGATCGACCCAGGGGCTGCCTCAGCAGAGACTCGGCAGGATTACCCAGAAGGGGATAATGCACAAAGACGACTGTAGCCTATGATAAGACTATTCCATCTTCTACTGACACGCCACTGAGTGGGGCCCTGGACGGTGCCGGGCCCGGGGCCAGGTATCATAGTAACTTCTTCAAAACCAGGAGCCCAGATGGAACCAGCCGGCCCAGATCGTACTGCTCCGGTCAAGGTCTTGGGCACACGGCACAGGGGTGGAACTCGTGGGCTTCCCTGGGCCAAGGTGGAGTGCCCAGTGGTGCTACATTGATCTGTGGTTAGGGGCGCCACTTGCCAAAGCCGACAGGCCGGGTGGGAGGTCCCACTGCAGGCGGCGGTGAGTAACGGTTGTGCCCTGACCCTTCATCGTGGCCCCCTGGATGGAGGGAGCATGGCGACGGGTCGTGGTGGTTGGACCGCAACGCAGGCCAAACTTGACAAATTTGCTTGGCAAAAGAACCAGGGAGAAGACGACAGCGGCCCAAGGCAAACTCTCAGAGTCCACGAACAAAGACATCCTCGAGGCTATCACCTCAGTACGGACCTCTCTTGAAACCCAGATAGATACGGTCGCAACGCAGGTGGCCTTAATTGGGGAGGATATGAGGAAGATTGCAGCTCGTGTGAGCACAGTTGAGAACACCACGGCGGACCTTGTCACCAATACTACCCTCCTAAAAAGACAGGTAACGGAACTGCGATCCTCTCCATTTGCGATGGCTCTGCAGCTGGACGACTATGAAGGCAAGATGAGGAGAAATAACGTTCGCCTTCTTGGCGTCCCGGAGCGAGCGGAGGGGCATGCCACCGATCTGTTTGTTGAAGAGCTGATTCTAAAACACCTCCAATCACAAGGACTCTCTAAATGTTTCTCCATTGAAAGAGCTCATCGTGTACCTGGGGGTAGGCCAAAGCCGGGTGCCACCCCCAGACCGCTCCTGGCCCGGGTGTTCAATTTTCGCAACCGCTACTTGATCCTACAGACGGCAAGGGCGCCCCCCCATTGACATTTGAAAATCGCAGGGTCACGTTCTTCCCGGACTTCACTCTGAGGGACCAGAAACAACGTCCGAGTTTTCTGGAAGTAAAACGGGCCCTCAGGGAACAGGAAATCAAATATGCCATGTTGTTCCCAGAAAAACTCTGTATGGAATCGAAAGGCAAGTTGTGGTTCTTTACTCAGCCAGAGGAGGCATGGGACTGGCTGGATGGCTGGCGCACAGTTGGCAAGAAATCGCTAAAGGCCACATCTGCGGCAGACGGAGCTGATGATTGGCGACAACAAATGCTCTCCCCTCCACACTCGGACTCGGACTCTCAAAGCCCTACAGGGTAAGTGTGAACTTGTATCCATGGAAGGGGACTGGTTAGCCGGCCTTGTGCACTCAACATGTCCGGAGGATGTTTGGGACTGGCTCGACGCTTACTGTTGGAAAGAAGTCACTTAGGGTCCCCTCCGCTGCCGATGGAACAGAAGATTGGCGCCAGCAGAGACGTTCCCCTCCGCATTCTGACTCGGACTCCCAGGGCCACACAGGGGGGTGCTGAATCTGAAGTCTGTGAAGAAACTGTTGGACACTCCTCGGGCTTTGGGTGCCCTATTGGGCAAATGTACTGTTCTTCATTTAAATTTGACCTAGGGCTTGTACTTTGGCTGGGTGGGCCAAATGGTCCAGTTGATTGTTTAAGAATTGTGCCCTGTATTTGATGTGTAGGCCCAGATGGGTCATTGACTTGTGTTTGGCCTTGGGGGAATGTTGGGGCCGGGGCGGAGAATGAGTATTTTATACAATTGTCTTACGGAGTGGGGTTGCTCATGTTACCGAAGTTTTTAAGGGTGGGCGACAGGCACTCTGCATGTTGGGGTGGCGGGCAGTTCTAGTCCCATTGTGCAGGGGGGGGGAATTTCAATTGTGGGGGGTGGTTTGGATGTGTTGTTTTTTTTTTTGTTTTCTTACATCGGTCCGTTGTGCTTCTTGGACCTCACTTGGCTTCAACATTCTTGATATCTGTAGTGTATCTCGAAACATCATAATGCAATTTGGCAGATTTGGTTTCGCTGTGAAGGGAGACTCAGGAGAAACACGTAAGGACGGCCCATCTGATGAAGTAGTTACACCGCTGGCATATTCTGATGGCGCCTGGTCTGGGACTTAGAGTGTCCACTTGGAGCGTAAATGGGCTGGGGGACAAAATTAAAAGGGGTATTGTCTTCCAATATATTTATCGACATGTATTTGACATAGTACTGCTGCAAGAGACACATCTAATAGGGAACTCATGCATGTCCCTGAACAGGAAGCGATACCTAATGACAGTACATTCTGGTTTTACCACGGGTTCTAGAGGGGTGGGGGTTCTCCTACGCAAAGGCTGCCCCTATGTGGTACATAACACCCATGGTGTAATAAATGATTACACCCTATTGTAAACTCTGTTCCTCTTAACACGGGGATTACTTTCCTAATTAAGTTTTTGAATATTTTTCACATTCATAACCTCTGGTTAGGTTGGGCCTTAGCGCGCCCATACCGCCGAGGTTCACTTTCCTCTGGTCCTGACGAATGCCTGATTAATTATCACACATAGGCAGAAACATGTTGACCACACCCTAGTGGATATAGCTGAACAATTTATTCAGTTGTATATCCCACATCTCGTTTTTATCTATATCGGATTGGCCAATCAATAAAATTTGCTTTTTTGACACAATTTTGACATTTTTAATCCCCTTTCACTTATCACAAATCACACAAAACCAGCTCCACCGTAATTCTGGCGTTGCAGAACACCAGGGTGGCATTCAGCCTCTCCTAGTGGGGCCCAATGATGAAGCATGTCACCAACTAGGTTGGTGAGTGAGGGCTTTCTGAAGAACCTAGTTGGATTCTACATACATGCTCTTCCTTCAAATAAGGCACACTCTTTCGTTGTTATGAGTACATAACACCTAGACAAATGCACAGGGCAGATACACAGCAAGTACGGGCACGTGGGAAGGAAGGGTCATTAACGTAGTCTCAGTGTACGCCCCACCAGGATTAAAGCGGCTAACCTTGCAGGATGTGGGGACGTTAATGCTAGACTTTCCCATGGGATCGCTAGTATTGGGGGCAACTTCAACTTGACTATGGATGGCTTACGTGACCGACTTCCACTCAGGACTGACCCGGCACACGGCTCACAACTCCAGGAGTTTACCAATGCTCTGGGGGTGGTAGATATATGGAGGTGGTCGCACCCTCACCACACGCACTTCACGTTTCAGTCAGGGGTGCATGGTAGTCAATCACGAATTGATTATTTGTTCACTCATGCCCAAGATAAACACGCCTTTATTGACTCCACCTGTCTGGCACGAGGGATATCCGATCACTCCACTATTTTGACAATCTTTGGCACACAACGCACTAGGCGTCCCGGCCAAATCATGATACAACCGTGGGCGTTGAAGATACCCCACATTAAGGAAAGCCTCCTGAAAGATACGGATCATTATTTTGCTGAAATTGTGGGATTGGTCACGTCAGCAGTGACAATTTGGGGTGCTTTTGGGGCGGTTATTAAGGGCAGAGCACTGTCGTTGATGGTGGGACTGTGGTAAATTTAAATTACCTAGACTTAATTTATGCGGTAAAGTTCAATAAGAATAACTCAGTAAAAATAAGAGGCAGAATCCGTGATATTCGAGGTTTTAAAAGGGGTTTTATTCCTTACAAAGGAATTGGTTCGAACCAGGCAACCCGATTCCGTCACCACGAAGGTTCGGGAAGGGATAGACAATATTTTATTGACAGGTCATCATATATATAGTCAATGCATTACAGTAAAGGCAGATGCAGAAGGCGTAACAGCTGATAGGAGAGATAAGAATACACATACGTAATGAAAAAGGCGTTACAATAGGCATGCATAAGGGCGTGTACTAGAAACGTCATTATGAGGATATCACAGGTGGGTGGATCCATAAGAGAATCCTGCAATGTCAGCAGAAATACATGGCAGAGATGCGCGCGCAGAAGCATGACGTGTGATTGACGTGTAACTGGAGGGTGAAGGGGACTTGACATTTAGCCCTACATGAGGAGACAGAAGTCTGGGATGTCAGAACAACCTAATCCCAAATCGTATCTAATATCTTGTGTTTTAGGGACTGTATTATCTGGAAGGAAAGGTCTCTCGGGCAGGGGCTATTCTATACTGACTGCTAGTGCGTGTATAAGCGTCTACGTGTCTACATGAGATGCGAGGGGGCATGGGCCTACCATGGTAACAGGAGCTATGAATTACTTGCACAGAGACAGTGAGGCCGGGCCCTTCGCTCTGCAGCTGGAAGGATGTTTACCTAAACTACTAGACAGGAATGTATTTTTCGAGGAGCGGAGCAGATAACTTGAAGGCGAAATACAGTCTTGGCAGGCAACAGGCCGAGCCAGGCACCGTTAGCCGCGCAGGGAGTAAGACAAAGGTCATGGATACAGATGCAAGTTCAGGCTGGAGCATTCAGAGGCAGAAGGCAGGAAAAGGCTCGATGGCAGAATTCAGGGCCTAACTTGCCAGAGCTGAAAAACGTGAAAAGTACACCATATAAAGACGGTGGCAAGGCATACTTAGGAACGGAATATTCGACCCATTCATGGTTGATCTGAAAGAGGACATGTTAACGTTGGACACATATGTATTTGCGTCTTCATAGCTTGAAGTGGAGGGAACATACATGTACTTGTAGCATGTACATGGAGCCGTTGGGGTCTAAGATAGGGGACACAATTGATCATAAAAATTCATATTTCCTCATTCCCTCCTTGTCCCCTACGGACCCTTCACGATATATCGATCCTCATGAATCCATCAATCTGTTCATGTAACATCATTTGCTCTTCTTTCTTCTTACGGGATCTTGAATGAGAACTTGAATGTGGAATACACGATGTGGCACACAGGCCGCAAATCGCTGGCCCACATTGTAGACACAGGCAGCAACTGAATACTGTGAGAAGGCCAATACCTAGGAAGGATAGGACCTTCCATCCCCAGGCTGACAACACATTCCAGAACCAACCGGACCAAGTCCAGGTGCCTGGATTCTGGTGTATCTGACTTGCAATCTTATGAAGACGAGTTATGGCTTTATATACTGATGGCGCGTTTTCTGGAATGAAAACACAGCAGCTCGATCCGATGACTCTACAGGCTCCGCCCCTATCGGCCAGGATGACGTCAAGGACAAGACGATTTTGGAGAACAACAATCCGCATCGCAGACTGCTCCTCTGTTAAGTTGCCTAGGGCAGAAGTAGTTTCATTCACTACTGCTTCAAGGGTTCTGGTTAATTTGCGTATCAGTTTACTATTTAAGACAGCACCTATGAAGGGAAAGAAACCTTTATTGAAGTCTGAGTATTGCTCCCATGCCGTTTCAGTGTAGTCGACAATCGGGAGATCTCTCTGGGGTCTATTGTGTACTAGATGGGTATTTCTATGATAATCAGGAGGGGCTAGGAAAACAGGTGGCAGAAGGAATGCAATGTAACAGGTACCATCCCAATCTAGAGGTAAACGTATATATGCGGTATGACCACAAAGGAAGTAGGAATGACGGGAAGCTTTAAATGTAGACTTGCCTTGATCACTGAATTCGATCACAGTAGTACATTTACTATGACCCAGGTGTACTGAACCATTCTTTTTTACACATAATTCACCTTTAACTGGTAATACTGACATAGCAGGCAAGACTGGTGCAGCTTCGGATTCAACATTCAGAATCATGAGGTTAAGTGTAAAGTTACCTAATCCATATACTTCATTTTCTAGATCAGTTCCTGTCCTTTTGGGAAGTCCCTCCTTGTTAGGGTAGCAGACTTTAAGCAAAACTAAGTTCAGGTTTCCCCATACCCAGTTGCCCTGGTAAACTACGGTATTTGAATCTAAAGAATTAATCAAACTAAACCATGCACCACAGGAACCATTGTGTGTGAACGGGTACGGAAAGAGGGGCAGAACTCCCTTGTATTTCTGGTAGGGAGGGAGTCGGCCACATATCCAACAATTCGTAGCGTTATTGGTCTGATGGGAGTGATGTAACATACTAATGAATGTGTTGTTGTGTAGCGCAAGTCTGTAGGACAACTCATGCGGAGGTAATTCGCTAAAGGAGTGTTCGGCAGTAACATTGAAAGCACGCTTGAAAATAGGTTAGTATGTGTGCAACAGTATACTCGCAGCAATAATCAGAAGACTTAGAAAAAACATAATCAATAATGTCACTATACAGTGACTACGAAGTGATTTACAATATGCACGTTTCTTGAGCTGTTTCTGTCTATCTCTTTCTCTATTTCGGTCTAGAGGATACATGTCAGAGACTAATTTAACCGATTCACCTAGGAGAGGACTTAAACAATTAAATTGTCTGACTTGCTAGACCTTAGTTTCAGTTTATACTCCTGGGAATCAGTTTTCTCGACCAGGGGGAGTTTTGAGTCAGTCTGTGGAGGAGGGCAGGGCTGAGAGTTCAAATCAGAAGGCAGTCCGTGAAGTTTCTTGATATGGCTCGAGTGCAGCCAACCCTTGCGACCCTCAATCTTCACTGCTGTCCTCGTGGTCAGAAGTACTAATTTCGGCGTTTGCCAGCGGGGCTCCAGCGGGCTCCTCCTGTCGAAATTTCTTATAAATACATAGTCACCAGGAACCACTTCGTGGGGCTTCACCTCGGTGTTGTCGGGAAAGGCTGCAGCTACCTGTGAACGGCAAGATTGTAGTGCAGACATCAAGGAAGCAAGGTAATCTGTCAGCATATTACAATCAACATCAGTGATTTTACGAGGTATAGGCGTCCCCCACATATTTGGTGGCCTACCGAAGACCACCTCGTACGGGGATAGCCCTGTTCGAGAATGTGCTATCATTCTCATGTAAAAGAGCGCAACTGGTAAAGCTACTATCCAGTCGACGCCTTTCTCTCTGCAGATTTTAGAAAGTCGGATTTTCAGAGTCTGATTATGACGCTCCACGAGACCTGCTGCCTCGGGATGCCGGACACAGTGGAATTTCCACTGATAGCCTAACAGGAGTGAAATGTGTTTCATTAGCTCGGATGAGAACGGCTGACCGTTATCTGAGTACACGATACGGGGCAAACCATACCGTGGGAAGAATTCACGAACCAGCTGCTTGGCAGTGGTCGGAGCAGTGTAATCTGAGACTGGATATGCTTCTGTCCAACGGGAAAGTGCGCATACAACTACGAGGACATATTTGAATCCTCGACAACGTTCCATCTGGATATAATCTATCTGGAGGACTTCAAAAGGGTGATCGGGAGGTTGAAATCCACCTTGTTCTACAGGAATACTTTTACCGGGGTTGAACTGACAACAAATCATGCAAGTACGCACTTTCTGTTTGGCTGCTGCTCGTAAATGTTTATTGGACCAAATGTTTTGAATACTGTCTAGCATAGCTTTCTCTCCTAGATGCGCTGGGCTATGTATTGTGTTAATGATAACTTGAACCATGGAGTCAGGGAGAAACCATGTAGATTTTCCCTTTGTCATCCATCCCTGATCTGTTTGGATCCCTCCTAGTTCAGTCCATTTCTTGATTTCCTCTGGTGTAGCATGTGTCTGTTTGTCAATTACATCAAGGGCGGGATCCCTAACTGTCATGCAGTGTGTCGATGTCGGAACTATTGTCTTTGTCAAGTCAGTTACATGAGTCCGATTCTGAGCTGTTTGCTTAGCTGTTCGATCTGCTAGGTCGTTACCCTGGGAAATGATATCGGTGACTTTTGTATGGGCCTTGCACTTCATGATAGATATCGCAGTAGGCAGATGTATTGCATCTAACAGAGCTTGAATGAGGGGACCGTGTTGAATGTTGGCACCGTGAGAAGTTAAATAACCTCTCTCTCGCCAGAGGACTCCAAAGTCGTGTACAACTCCGAATGCATAACGTGAATCTGTGTATATGTTAACTCTCTTATTTTTGGCTTGAATACAGGCTTGTGTCAGAGCGATGAGCTCTGCTGCTTGAGCTGACAAGGTGTCAATATAATTTGTTTCAATAACTTCGGTGTCTGTTGTGACTGCGTAAGCGGCCACTAACTCTCCTGTACTTGTTCTCATGCATGAACCATCCACATAAAGTGTCAGGTCTGGATCTGGTAATGGAATGTCTGTCAAGTCTTGTCTGGGTTTCGTCGTAATAGTAATGACTTCAATACAATCATGTGCCAATGGGTCTGTTCCACTTAATGGCAAAAGTGTGGCAGGATTTAATGTACTACAGCGTCTGATTTCTATGTGTGGCTGAAACAATGTCAATTCGTAACCTGTCAGTCGTGCTATAGTCAAGTGTTGGGTCTGTGTTCGGTTTAAAAGAATTTCCACGGAATGTGGAACTTGCACTGTCAATTGATGTCCTAATACTATGGAATCGCTTTGTCTGATCGCTAAGGCTGTCGCTGTGACTGATTTCAGGCACGCAGGCAGAGCCTGGGCTACTGGATCTAATGTGCTAGAAAAGTAAGCACACGGTTTGTGTGAACCTGCTTGTTCCTGTGTGAGTACTGACAAGGCAGTACCTTCGCGTTCTGTGACAAAAAGTGTAAAAGGCTTACTGTAACATGGTGTCGCTAAAACAGGTGCTTGACATAAGGCTTTCTTTAAGTCTTCAAAAGCTTGTGTATGTTCCTGAGTCCAAGGGAGGACAGTCGATGTCGCTGCCTCCTGGGTTGTCAACTGAATGAGTGGTTTTGCTAGAAATGCATATTGGGGAATCCATTGTCTACAGTACGAAGTGAGGCCTATGAAGGCCCGTACCTCCTTTTGTGTCTTGGGTGGTGACATGTTTACAATTAACTGGATGCGGTCAGGTGTGAGCTGTCTCCCCCCCTTGGACAGCAAGTGCCCAAGGTACACAACTTGCTGAACACAGAATTGCAGCTTTGAAGGGGACACCTTGTGCCCCTTGTCGGCCAGAAAATGTAAAACCGTCAGTGATGCTTTTTCACATTCGGGTTCGCTTCGGGCGGTGATCAGCAGATCATCGACATACTGAAGCAGGGCAGTGTTAACAGGCATGTGGATACTGTCAAGTTGTCTTTTCAGTGCTTGGCTATAGATGCTGGGGCTTTCTGTGAATCCTTGAGGTGCGCGTGCAAATTTGAAGCTTCGTCCATTTAAACAGAATCCGAACAAATATTGGCTTTCCGGATCGATTGGGACGCTAAAGAAGGCGTTCTTGAGGTCAATTACAGTAAAGAACGTTGCTTCTGAATCAATAGCTGTCAATAATGAAGAGATATCTGGAACCACGGGATACTGTGGTACAATGCATTTATTCAATTCGCGCAGATCAATAACTAATCGATAAACTGGGGGTGCATTTGGATCAGTTCGTTTAAGAATTGGAATGATCGGAGAATTACATACATTGGAGTCGGTTTCCACAACCACTCCTTGTGCAATGAGCTCGTCAATGATTTGCAGCAAAGCCACTACAGCATCTGGAGGTAACTTGTATTGTCGAATTCGTGGTAATACCACTCCTGCTTTGAGTGTAACTCGATATGGTGTAATGTGCATACAACCTACATCAGTGGGGCCTTGTGCCCATAAATGTGCAGGGACATTCTGTAACCGGTGATCCATGTCTTTTAATACGTAGTGACCTTTAAAGTCACGCAAAAATAGTCGTACCCCTTCCGGGGAACAACATATTACAGCTCCTAGAGCTTTCAATGTCTTTATACCTAACAAGTTTTCTGGGCATGATTTTGTAAGCAATAAATCTGTAGTCCGTGTCAATGGACCAACTGCAAGAGGAAGAGGTTGCGATACTTCGTTAACAATAGGCTTTCCTGAAAATCCAAGGGAAATATTCTGTGAGCCTGAGAGGGGTGCCCCTGGAACCTCGTCGTGACTTATAGTTGTTCTGCTTGCCCCTGTATCAATTAAAAACTTTCTGTCTTTCCCTAATACTTGACTATGTACATAAGGACCCTCTTGATCTACAGGAACCTCAATAAGGGGTAAGCCAACTTCCCTCTCTAGGCTGTTTCATGTGTATCGCTGATAATCGGGATAATCATTTTGTGCATACTGGTACATCTGTTGTGTTGTGTGTTGTGTTGCGGCACTAGGCTGTGGCTGTGATACTGCTACGGTCTGTTGTGAAGCTGGCATAGGCTGTACATTCTGAGGTACTGGTTGTTGGATCTGATCCTGTCTAGGTGGGCGCGGTCTCTCCTTGGTTTTACCCGTAGAGATATTGTGTTTCAGAACTGCACAATCGTTTATATAATGACCTGGCTGTTTACAATAGTTGCATGTCCCTTTAACAGGAACCGCTGAATTACTGGACTGTGTCGCACCCTTTTTATGACCGTCAGCTGGAACTGACTGAGCAACGAGCATTTTCATTTTCGTGTCTTTCATATGTCTTTGTTCGTGTTCTTGTTCTTCTCTAATTCTATTCTGGTGGTATTGTAACATTTGTAACATTTGTGAAGGGGTATTAGCTTGCCAAGTACTCTCGACTTTCAATACTCTGTTCTTGACCTGGGGCAGGGAATTCTCGACTAATTTTGTTACAAAAAGATGTGGATATGAATCGCTACTTGCTTTCAGGCCACTATTAATACCAAAACATTTTTCAAATCGGGAATAAAAATCACTAGTGTCTTCATCGGGTTTCTGTTTGCAGGCTGAGATTGCACCCCAGTCTTCCTTTTTCGTAGTTAATAAACGTGGCAATACTTGTACTAACAATCCTGGCAACGCTTTAGTTTTGTCCCCAAGCCCTAGGCCTGCAGTTCGGGCATTTTCTTCGGTTTCTAATGCAGTCCAATCAATCTTTTGCTCTCCCACCTCCCATTCTTTTTCTTTGAGTTTCTCGTAAATACCGGCAGGCAGTAATACTTTTAATATTTTCATAATGTCAGGATAGGTATAATCACCCATAAGTAACATGTCTTTTAGTTCACGGTGAAAACCTGCTGGATCTTTGTCATGGCTGGGCACTAATTTTTTCATTTCCAATAGTTCTATTTTAGTTATGGGCGTGTATACAAACACGCGTCTAAAAGTATTATCATCATTTTTAACTGGGTGCACTTCGCGTAAGGGATTCTGTCTGTCTATGTAATACATTTTTCTTTCCCTGGAGGGAGCTGAATCATGCTCTGGACACAGGAAGGCACTGTATCTGTGCCGATGTTCTAGAATTTCTTTAATTAGATCGGTACCTAGACCTCTCCATTTATTCATGAGTAGTTCCATCAGTATATCCGGTAGGGGACCAGGATCGGAGTGTTGGCTTTTATACAATATAAGGAGGTGTTGTATCATGTACGTACCAGCTAAACGCTGTTCGTCTGGCGAAAGATTCAAAAACGTGTGAGCTAGCGCGTCATCACTATATTTATCAGAACTGTCAGCCCATTGTACTGCTGACCTGGCTAATTCTTGCTCATCCATAGAATCGAGTACATGGTACCCCATTCGTTCTTGAAGTATTTTATCAGTAGCCTGAAATAAGTGTTCAGGGGTCTTTGGATTTGACATGGCTGCTTGAAAAATTCTCTTACTTTCTGGACGTATCGGACGCATTGAATTATTAAAAGATCTTCCCTTACCTACATAAGCTATCATTTCTCTAGCTGGTAATTGTAATTGTCCTGTTGTCGTTTCTGATTGTTCCTCCTCCCCCGAGGATTCAGTCTTATCTGCATCTATTTCTCTTTCATGTATTTGTTCTACTGTTTTTCGGATCTTTCGGTACATAATTTCTATACTCTTCTGTTTATCATGTTTTCCGTCTGCTATATTCTGACCCCATTGGTTAAGTGCTTTCATGTCTTCCGGGTTTACACCAGACCTGTCTCTGTTTCTTATCAAGCAGTTTATGAAGAAGCGTAACAACAGTTTTTGCGTGTCCACTTTCTGATATGCCATGGCCTCGCCAATACTTTCAGGACCTTGGCCTGTTTGGACAAAGTGATATATTTTGTCTAGATGATCAATCATTCCTGGTAGTATCATTAAATAGTTCGTAACTCGTCGTAGACGTACTGATGATAGCATCATTCTGTCGTCTTTACCGGGTACTGGATCATATCTACAGTCTGTAAGAGGCTCATTAAATATATTGTAATTCGCTGTTTGAGGTGTACGTTGGTGTGCTAAATCCCTAAAAGTCAATCGATGTGTTGGCGGTGGCGTAGAAAAACCTCCTATCGCACCTCCTGAGGTGCCAGGTCCAAAAGGATTTGTTGGGTGTAAGGTAGGGAGAATAGGTGCAGGAAGAAGTGTAGGAACAGGCAGAAGGTTTGGAACGTGAGAAGGAGTTTGTTGCTGTAGATTATCTCGGGGTTGAGCGCCGTTAGCAGGTGGTGTGCGTGGCGGCGGAACATTAACATATTCGGGGGCTACATCGTCTAAATAGGAAGAAAGGAAAATGTCCTTTGCGGTCTTGGGGTGTAATTTAGTCGGAAGCAATGGAGATGGCAGATCTTTTGGTACTTCCAGAGTGGCCTTAGGTAAACCCTCGGCCAGAAGAGGATACATACCATTCATAAGAGTGTTTCGTTGTCTGTCTATTTGTTCTGTTTTTACTCGGATACCTTCCTCGATTAATACGTTTTCTCGGGCTTTTTCTGAATCCTCCCTACTTTTCTCTTCTTTTCTGAACGCTTTCTCTGTGCGTCTATGCGATTCTTTACGCCATAATTCAATGGCATCTTTCTGTGACTGTCTGACTTTCTTTTTCCATAATGCTTCTTCTACTCTCATGATGCAATCTGCATCCCATGTCCCAGCAGCGGGCCATCTCTGATTCTCTGCTAAATCTTTGGTGTAGTCCACCCATAAATCAAGATATAATACGGCATCTAGGCCATGTTTATGGTACATAAAGTACCCTGGAGTGTCCCTAGGTGGAATGGGAACGGCTTCCTCGAGTATCCCTTTTCTAGTTTTTATCTGTCTTAATTTTGAGAATAACGGCATCTTAAACCTTGCTTCTTGATTCTTACTCGGACTTGAACACAATTAATACAATAAACACAGTAATGAAGATCGAACAATCACTCATACCACGACATTTAAAACATATTAAAACATTTAAAACGAACAATGATAATTAGAATAAAACTAGCTGACTGGCATAATACTGGATGTACTGCTAAACAGTACAGATACACTGCTAAAACGGTGCAGACCGGATCTGTGTACCCAAACCCGTCTTGACCGGCACAAACTAATGCGCACGTCTAGATGCGTCCCCAGCAACGGTACTCACCGGGAAGCACGGAACGGAACAGAAGGCCTCGGAAACTCTGGACTGGACTGGACCGGACTGGACTCGACTTGACTCGTGACGTAGGTACTTCGGGACTGAACTTCGGAACCTGGTGGGCCTCTGTATACCTCGGATCTTGCTCTCTCAGCTAGGCTCTGGTCGGGATCCTCCGCACTCCTCACCGCCTCGTCTGGGTGTTGATCGCAGCCTCAGTCACCTCCGTTAGCCTGAGGGAGGTACAGGAAATCCTGCGGGTACGCGTAGTTGTCCATCCGGCTGTGGCAGGGGACCGGGCCTGCAACGCACCTCCGGCGCGTGGGGTGAGGGAGGTGTCCCTGTTCGGGCGCCAATTATGTGGTAAATTTAAATTACCTAGACTTAATTTATGCGGTAAAGTTCAATAAGAATAACTCAGTAAAAATAAGAGGCAGAATCCGTGATATTCGAGGTTTTAAAAGGGGTTTTATTCCTTACAAAGGAATTGGTTCGAACCAGGCAACCCGATTCCGTCACCACGAAGGTTCGGGAAGGGATAGACAATATTTTATTGACAGGTCATCATATATATAGTCAATGCATTACAGTAAAGGCAGATGCAGAAGGCGTAACAGCTGATAGGAGAGATAAGAATACACATACGTAATGAAAAAGGCGTTACAATAGGCATGCATAAGGGCGTGTACTAGAAACGTCATTATGAGGATATCACAGGTGGGTGGATCCATAAGAGAATCCTGCAATGTCAGCAGAAATACATGGCAGAGATGCGCGCGCAGAAGCATGACGTGTGATTGACGTGTAACTGGAGGGTGAAGGGGACTTGACATTTAGCCCTACATGAGGAGACAGAAGTCTGGGATGTCAGAACAACCTAATCCCAAATCGTATCTAATATCTTGTGTTTTAGGGACTGTATTATCTGGAAGGAAAGGTCTCTCGGGCAGGGGCTATTCTATACTGACTGCTAGTGCGTGTATAAGCGTCTACGTGTCTACATGAGATGCGAGGGGGCATGGGCCTACCATGGTAACAGGAGCTATGAATTACTTGCACAGAGACAGTGAGGCCGGGCCCTTCGCTCTGCAGCTGGAAGGATGTTTACCTAAACTACTAGACAGGAATGTATTTTTCGAGGAGCGGAGCAGATAACTTGAAGGCGAAATACAGTCTTGGCAGGCAACAGGCCGAGCCAGGCACCGTTAGCCGCGCAGGGAGTAAGACAAAGGTCATGGATACAGATGCAAGTTCAGGCTGGAGCATTCAGAGGCAGAAGGCAGGAAAAGGCTCGATGGCAGAATTCAGGGCCTAACTTGCCAGAGCTGAAAAACGTGAAAAGTACACCATATAAAGACGGTGGCAAGGCATACTTAGGAACGGAATATTCGACCCATTCATGGTTGATCTGAAAGAGGACATGTTAACGTTGGACACATATGTATTTGCGTCTTCATAGCTTGAAGTGGAGGGAACATACATGTACTTGTAGCATGTACATGGAGCCGTTGGGGTCTAAGATAGGGGACACAATTGATCATAAAAATTCATATTTCCTCAGGACACAGAATCGAGTGTAACAGGAGGGTGGTCAAATTGGAGAGGGACATATTGCACATGGAGGAGGTCACTTCTCAGGCTCCTGATCCTGATATCCAACACAGTATTAAAATAAAAAGACAGGATTACAGACAACTCCTTTTGGCGGAGGCCACTATGTGTTCCTTAGCTACTCGTCACCGGATTTATGAGCACACGGGTAAACTTCTGGCATGGCTGGAGAGCAAGGAACAGGCAGCGAGATGGGTACGAGCAATAATGGGCCTTGACGGCACACTTATAACTGACTCTCAGGGGATTGCTGATGTCTTTGCGTCTCAAATCAAATCAAATCAAGCTTATTCGGTACATACAAAATGTCCATAAAAGCAAACTATAATATAAGATAAAAATACATTTATATACAATTGTTTCAAAGATGAATTTTTTGTGTTTAAAAATAAAGGCCTTATTCTCTTATACAATACAATGAATCTTCTATCAAATACAATCTAATCTATTTCATAATTCAGATTTTCCAGATGCACAAGATCCTTCCTTTGTTTAATGGCCAATAATATAAAACAAATTACCGCATTACAGGTTAATACATTCTCCAAATTTCGAATATAATTAAAAGCAACTTTAAAGGAATACAGACTATTTGCTCTAAAAATAGGACGAAAAAAGTTTTTTCTAATATCTTTATAAAAGTTACAGAAGAGTAAACAGTGAAGGGTACTCTGTGAAGACCTACCGTAACACGGGCATTTTGGTAAGTTAGCGCTCCACTTGCCCCTCTTGGGGAATGCAAAAAGGTAGTGGAGCGTGTTCATCCGTAATCTAGTTAGGTAGAATCTGTGCTGAACATCAGTTATAAAGATGAGATATGGCTGAATACCCATTGATATTGGCCCTTCAAGATAAAACATTGAGGAGCCTCTTTTTTAATTCTATGTTACTAAACCTTTGTATATCTTTGGGGCTCTTCAGATTCACCACCAAATTACATTCATTTAAAAGACCGCAGATATAGCTTAGCCATGTTGTTTTCTTACAGTGGTCTTGGGATAGACAATCCAATATAATATCCCTCGTAAATGTGTCTCTTCCCTAATCCAAATTCGATGCCACAGAGTTAAGGCGGCTATGCTAATCAAATCATAAACATATGGTGTATCAGTCTCCCTATGTAATATAATAGTGGCTGTGGAGGCCGGTACGGCTAACAATCTTCTTAAAAAATTGTTCTCCAGGGTTTGTAACGGGGAGGTATTTGCCAAGCCCCAAAGGGCTCCCCCGTAACAACTCCCGGTAACACACTTTGCCCCATATAATTTTAGAAGTTCCCATACTGGCTTTTCAACAATTTTTTGGGAAAATCTAAAAATGGGCTCGACCGATTTCACAAATTTCAATTTACATAAATTTATGTGTGCGTTCCACGTACCCTTACTATCAAAAAGGATCCCCAAATACGAAAAAGAAAAAGTCCTCCCTATTAGTATGCCATCAATATAATGTGATTTATTCTTAGTATTCCTTTTCCCACATGACAAAACTAGGGTTTTACTCAAATTAATTTTTAAGTGCTTTTCCGTCATAAAATTAGTAAAGTTATCCATCAATAATTGTAGGCCGTTTGCTGTCCTAGAAATTAGGACAGCATCGTCGGCATACAATAATAATGGGGTGACCCGCTTACCGACCTTAGGGGCATCGACTCTTAAATTCTGTAATAATGAGTCAACCCCATTGATATAAAGCGAAAATAGAAGAGGCGCAAGAGTGCTGCCCTGTCTTATCCCGCGTGTGATACTAAAGTGCTTTGTGCATTCCCCATTTTTCCCGAAGCGTATCTTCGAGGACAAACGTGCATAAATTTGTGACAAAAAGCTAATAATATCCTGTGGGGTGCCCATCCCTTCAAGCGTCTGCTATAACTTTGAATGATTTACCAAATCAAAAGCGCTTGACAAATTTACAAAGCAAAGATGAAGGGAGCCATCCCTTGCAAGGGTATATTTTCCTATTAGTAGCTCAAGGTTCAGACACTGCTCAGTCGTTCCGATGCCCCTTCTGAAACTGTACTGGGCTACAGATAAGATGTTTTTTTAAGATGTTCCAGTCTGGCCAACATCAGTCTGCCCATTACCTTGGACGTTGAATCGAGAAGAGATATTGGGCGGTAGCAACTTGCGCTACTCCTAGCACCCTTTTTAAAAATGGGGACTATCATGCTCTCGGCCCAGGTTGCAGGTATCAATTAATTAATTGTTGCATTAAAAAATTTGTGTAGGATGGGCACCCAAATATCCATAATAAATTTAAAAACATCAATTGGGACGCCATCAGGGCCTGCCGCTTTCCCGCTAGCGCTATCTCCTCATGACTTATACTTTCTAATTTGATATTGTTTAATGCTATAGTACTATTATTCTCGACTGTTGTAGTACACTGGTGTGTCGCATTAAAAATAGCTTCAAAATGGATTAACCACTCTTCCGGGGTCACTACTGTATCAACTTTGACAGACTGGACATCCTTAAAGAGTGGCTGGTCCAAGGCTTTCCAAAAAAGTGTTGAGTCTTTAGTCTCAGCAGCTTTAATCAAGTTGTCCCACGCGTTGTCTCTAATCTCCATTTTTCTTTAATTTAAAGCTTGTTTGTATAATTTCCTCAGGGTACTAATATCTTCCCTATTCCAGGGAGTAGCTTTTAAAGCTATCTTTAAATCCCTGTTTAGTCTGGAGAACTGATGGTTAAACCATCTTGAGCAATATACCCTATTTGTCCTAGGCTTGCATTTCAAATCACCGGCAATTGCTGCCGAGATATTTAAAAAGGCCATAACTATGTCAGTGCTACTGGAGGAGTTGTCTAAACAGGTTACTATGTGATGATTATTTTTTAGAAATATCCTTTCTGAAAAAGCATTTGGATCGACTCCCGCCCATTTAATAGAAGTCCCATTTTCACCCTGTGTCTTTATATCAGCGGCATGGACAGGCGGTTTGGCTATTTTAAAAAGTGGAGATTTCAATGTTAATAACAAAGGATGATGGTCACTTAGTAAGCTGGGATGTACACTGCATTTATATACAAGAGGCCTACAATTCCTTGAAATAATAAAGTGATCAATAGATGAGGATGACTTAACTCAAATGTGTAGGTAATGCACCTTCCTTCTTGGACGCTCTCTTGTGCGTCCTTTTCCATAATTTCCAGATTATACTTACACATAACATAATGTATTATTTCCCCATAATTATTATGTGGGAAATGTGAAGGGTTATCACCTATTTCATCCTCATAACCACATTGAATCCCTGATATAAGTTTACAAAGTTCAATATTGAAATCTCCTGCCCAAATTAATCTCATGTCGCGAACTATTACAAATATTATTATAGAAATTAATCACTATAATATCCTGTATTCCTTTAACTGAAAAAAGCAAAAACTGAAAATGATGTGCTTTAATATATGTTTTTTTTAATATCAAAGTAGAAGATACTGATATTAGTACTGCCAAACCTCCCCTTGCTCTACCTGCCTTTGAAGGAATCGCATTAGTAGAGATTGTCTTGAACCCATTTCTGTAAGCCATGTTTCTTGTATTAATACCAAGTCACACTTTTGTATACTTTTAAGCCAAGAGATATCACACAGTTTACTCCTTACCCCTGCAACATTCAATGTCATGATATGTAGTGATTCCTGCAGTGTCTGGCTGGGAGAATTAAGATCAGCCACACTGTTAGGCGGGATAATTTCATTTCTAACACTTTGTGCCTCAGATTCTGCAAAAGTTATATTATCACGAGTATTGCTGATGATGTTAACAATACCTTCACTCATTTGTACCTGGTCCGTATAGACTATGTCTTTAGAGATAATAACATGGGCTCTTACATCATTAACATTTTGTACATCAGCTTTTTGGCATACTATATCATGGTCCAGTCAGTCCACCTCACTGAACCTCTGTTAGATCTGGGGGTCTCTAGTTGGCAGGGTAGGTACCACTGTCCAAGTAGGGACCCTTGCTTCTAGTCAGGGAAAGGGGGATACACTGTTAAGATAACCCCTGCTCACCCTCTAGGTAGCTTGGCCTGAGCAGTCTAGGCTATCAAAGGCAATGTGTAAAGTATTTGTACCAACACTCACAGTAACACAGTGAAAACACCACAGATTTACTCCACACCAGTTTTAGAAAAATAAGGTATCTTTACTTAAAACTTCACAAGACCAAATACTACAGAAAAACCAACATACAATTAAAAAGGTTACTTTAAAGATAGTTCAAGAGTTTGCAGAAAGTACTCCAGGATGTAAAAGTCAGTGTCCTGCACAATGCGACTCTCAATGCACAAAATGCGACACTCTCGTGCCCAACAGTACCTGCAGTTGCGATAAAGTTCCCAAAAGCTATAACAAGGAAGATGGCAAAGGCGATGCGATACTCCTGAGATCTTGGGGAGGCTTTGCAGCAGCCCTGCTTCACGCAGCGGGCTTGGGCGACGAATCCGGTCTGTATGGGGAGTGAGGCGATACTTGTATGGATTCCAAGGCGTAGCTTTTCCGGTAGAAATTTACTCGCTAAGGCACAATGCGACAAAATTCGGCCCGCTAACGAGCGGGGCGACAATTTCACCAGCGATGATCTGGGTTGGCTCTGCGACGATATTCGTAGCGATAAAATTCTCCACGCTAACGAGCGGTGCGGTGATTTTGGCTGGCTCTGCAACGATCTCACCAGCGGCGGCAGGCTCTGCGACGATGTTCGCAGCGATAGAATTCTGCCCGCTAACGAGCGGAGCGGGGATCTGGGCTGGCTCTGCGATGATGTTCGCAGCGACAAAATTCGGCCCGCTAACGAGTGGAGCGACGATTTCACCAGCGATGATCCGGCTCAGCGGCAGCAGGCTCTGCGACGATGTTCGCAGCGATAAAATTCTGCCCGCTAACAAGCGGAGCGACGGAAATTTTCTCGCTAAGCCGGCTGGGCGCGAAAAAGTGTAGATCCTTTGCTTCTTTCTTCTTGGTCAGCTTCCCAACAGCAGGCACAACTTCCAGAGGCCCCACAATTGGATCAAGCACTCTAGGAAGGGCAGATCTCACTCAGCAGAGTTCAGGGGGGAAGCTGGGGGTGAAGTCCTTTTGTTCCTGGGACTTCTTAACAGGAGGCCAGCTCTTCTCAGGCCCTTGGAGATCTCTTCAAGCAAGGGGACACAGCAACAGCAAAGTCCTTCCCCTCTCCTTGGCAGCAAAGCAACTGCAGGTCAGCCCACAAACACACAGCAGGACAGTCCTTCCTCTTCAGTCTTCCAGCTTTCTCCTTGGCAGAGGGTCCTTCTTGATTCCAGGATGATCTAAAGTTTAGGTGCCTGGGGTCCTCTTCTTATACCCCTCCAAGTCTTTGTTTCTCTTTGTTTCAGTGGGGGCATTCCCCTGCTTAAACCGGTTCCTGGGTGTGCTCTGCCCTGGAGCACCTGGTTCCTTTCAGAGTGAGGGGCAGGGTCGTTAGACGCTCAGCAGGAGGTGGAGCCTTCTTTGTGCTGGCAGAGGCAGAGTCCTCAGCCTGGCCAGCAGGGGGTGGAGCCAGCATTGTACTGGCAAAGGCAGCCCTACTCAAACCCAGGGGCTACTCCTCCCACCCATCTAAAGCAGATCTCCCTATTCACCCTGCTCCTGACTCATCCAGACTCCTGGTGCCACCTAGCCCATCACATGACACCAGTCAACCAATCAGCACACAGGCACACAGGAAGGTTTAACAGGAGAATAGCTACTTTCTAAAAAGTGCCATTCTCACACAGTGAGTTTAAAAACCATCTTGCTAAAAAGATGTGTAATTAAATTCTGAACACAAAGATACCAAACTTGGATTTTCCATCTTGCCCTTATGGGCAGATAGGCATGTAAACAGCCTTCCCCATTCTGTCCTATGGGCAAGATAGCCTCTCAGCAGTGAAAAACGAAAATGGCTGTAATTCACTACCAGGGCATGTTACACACCTCAGTATATGCCCTACCTTTCAGATACACGGCACCCAGCCCAGGGAGGTACCTAGGGCCACCATAGGGATGGCTGACATGTACAGAAAGGGAAGGATAAGGCCTGGTCAGTGGTTGTACTGGCTAGGTCGACATGGCAGTCCTGGACTGCACTTAGGCACTGCAAGCAGGCCTAAGACATCATTTTAGGGCTACTCCTGTGGGTGGCACAATCAGTGCTGCAGCCCAGTAGTAGCATTTGAATCACCAGCCCTGGCACACTCAGTGCACTTTACTAGGGGCTAACAGGTGAAACAAATATACCAATCATGGATAACCAATCAATATAACAATTTATACAGAGAGCATATGCACTTTAGCACTGATCAGCAGTAGAAAAATGCCCAGAGTCCTATTGCCAACAACCACAGGTCAGGAAAAATAAAGGAGGAAGAAGCAAAAAGTTTGGGGATAACCCTGCAAAAAGGGCCGTTTCCAACACAACCCCCTTCCAGCCTAAAGCCAGGGTAGACCAAGCGATACCTCGATGGGATTCCCTGCTTAGGGCGATAGAACACGGAAACTGGCCCAAACAGCAGGGCACTATTCCTGTTCTACGCCTTCCTGAACCCGGTTGGATCTCTCCATCAATACTCTCAGGGTCCACCAAGCCAACCCATGTGGAACCCTTCTCTTCACCTGTGGACACCACCTGTGCAGCACCGAGCCTTAACTTGCTCACAGGTGTGTCCCAACAGACAGACAGCCAGCCGCAGTGACCACTGACAGTGGTCAGGGATGAGACCCAAGCCTTACTCCTCTCAGGGCCCTCAAACCCTTGTGGCGTCAGAGGGTGGGGGGCAGTAGCCCCAGGTTCTCTGCACCCTTTGTCCACGTCCTTTCCTGTCAGGTCGGGTCTGACGACCTGGCACTGACCCACCAGCCCCGGGCCTGTATCCGGTGGCTGGACAGGAGGCTGGGGTAGGCTTTTCCATACCCGGTCCTCCTCTTCCTTGGGGCTCTGTACCCTCCCACCTGGAGCGGTACCCCCTTCTAGAATAGTCAGGTGCCACATCTCTGGGTGTTTGTACCTTTCTCTCAGCACTAGAAACTACAATCTTGCTGCCACCATCTGAGCTGGACTCCACCTCCAACTCAGCAAAGCTCACTTCTTGAGCTACCCATTTTTCTTCTTCAACTGAGACACTCATGGCCTCAAGCCTCTCGAGCTCCAAATCAAGCTCCCTCATCCTTAGTTCATGTGCCAAGGTCAATTTACATTCTTCCAAGGCATACATCTTCTTGCTCTCTTCTACTTTGTTCTGGGTTTCTATTTCCATCAGCTTCAACTCAAGCCTCATGACTTCTAACTCATGATCTCTAACCCTTCGATTCTCCTCCAACTCCTCTGAAGTGAGACTCCTACTGGAATGGGAGCTGCCAGCCCTTGAGACTGGTCCGACCACGGGCAGATCTTGGGGAACAAAACCATTCTCTTCATTTGCATCATCTTCCTTTTGGGCCTCCCACCAGGCCTTCAAGACTCTTTGTAGCACATCCTTTTTAGATCCGCTTTTCACAGGGCAACCAAGGTCTTTGCAGAATTGCTTGAGCTCCTCAACTTTGTACGAATACAGATTCTCAATGGAAAACTCCAATTCTGCCCTCTCAATTGTTGCCACCTGAGACATGATGCTCTTGAAGAGTTACTCAAAAATAGAATCAAGAATACAGTATGTGGTTGCATATTGGTCTGCACTTAAACTAGTGATGTACACCAATTACTGTGGGTCAAGCACAAATACAAGTTCAATCCTCACCGCTGACCACCAATGTTAGATCTGGGGGTCTCTAGTTGGCAGGGTAGGTACCACTGTCCAAGTAGGGACCCTTGCTTCTAGTCAGGGAAAGGGGGATACACTGTTAAGATAACCCCTGCTCACCCTCTAGGTAGCTTGGCCTGAGCAGTCTAGGCTATCAAAGGCAATGTGTAAAGTATTTGTACCAACACTCACAGTAACACAGTGAAAACACCACAGATTTACTCCACACCAGTTTTAGAAAAATAAAGTATGTTTACTAAAAACTTCACAAGACCAAATACTAAAGAAAAACCAACATACAATTAAAAAGGTTACTTTAAAGATAGTTCAAGAGTTTGCAGAAAGTACTCCAGGATGTAAAAGTCAGTGTCCTGCACAATGCGACTCTCAATGCACAAAATGCGACACTCTCGTGCCCAACAGTACCTGTAGTTGCGATAAGGTTCCCAAAAGCTATAACAAGGAAGATGGCAAAGGCGATGAGATACTCCTGAGATCTTGGGGAGGCTTTGCAGCAGTCCTGCTTCACGCAGCGGGCTTGGGCGACGAATCCGGTCTGTATGGGGAGTGAGGCGATACTTGTATGGATTCCAAGGCGTAGTTTTTCCGGTAGAAATTTACTCGCTAAGGCACGATGCGACAAAATTCGGCCCGCTAACGAGCGGTGCGACAATTTCCCCAGCGATGATCTGGGTTGGCTCTGCGACGATATTCGCAGCAATAAAATTCTCCACGCTAACGAGCGGTGATGTCATTTTGGCTGGCTCTGCAGCGATCTCACCTGCGGCGGCAGGCTCTGCTACGATGTTCGCAGCGATAGAATTCTGCCCGCTAACGAGCGGAGCGGGGATCTGGGCTGGCTCTGCAACGATGTTCGCAGCGACAAAATTCGGCCCGCTAACGAGCGGAGCGACGATTTCACCAGCGATGATCCGGCTCAGCGGCAGCAGGCTCTGCGACGATGTTCGCAGCGATAAAATTCTGCCCGCTAACAAGCGGAGCGACGGAAATTTTCTCGCTAAGCCGGCTGTGCGTGAAAAAGTGTAGATCCTTTGCTTCTTTCTTCTTGGTCAGCTTCCCAACAGCAGGCACAACTTCTAGAGGCCCCACAATTGGATCAAGCACTCTAGGAAGGGCAGAACTCACTCAGCAGAGTTCAGGGGGGAAGCTGGGGGTGAAGTCCTTTTGTTCCTGGGACTTCTTAACAGGAGGCCAGCTCTTCTCAGGCCCTTGGAGATCTCTTCAAGCAAGGGGAGACAGCAACAGCAAAGTCCTTCCCCTCTCCTTGGCAGCAAAGCAACTGCAGGTCAGCCCACAAACACACAGCAGGACAGTCCTTCCTCTTAGTCTTCCAGCTTTCTCCTTGGCAGAGGTTCCTTCTTGATTCCAGGATGATCTAAAGTTTAGGTGTCTGGGGTCCTCTTCTTATACCCCTCCAAGTCTTTGTCTCTCTTTGTTTCAGTGGGGGGATTCCCCTGCTCAAACCGGTTCCTGGGTGTGCTCTGCCCTGGAGCACCTGGTTCCTTTCAGAGTGAGGGGCAGGGTCGTTAGACGCTCAGCAGGAGGTGGAGCCTTCTTTGTGCTGGCAGAGGCAGAGTCCTCAGCCTGGCCAGCAGGGGGTGGAGCCAGCCTTGTACTGGCAGAGGCAGCCCTACTCAAACCCAGGGGCTACTCCTCCCACCCATCTAAAGCAGATCTTCCTATTCACCCTGCTGCTGACTCATCCAGACTCCTGGAGCCACCTAGCCCATCACATGACACCAGTCAACCAATCACCACACAGGCACACAGGAAGGTTAAACAGGAGAATAGCTACTTTCTCAAAAGTGCCATTCTCACACAGTGAGTTTAAAAACCATCTTGCTAAAAAGATGTGTAATTAAATTCTGAACACAAAGATACCAAACTTGGATTTTCTATCTTGCCCTTATGGGCAGATAGGCATGTAAACAGCCTTCCCCATTCTGTCCTATGGGCAAGAAAGCCTCTCAGCAGTGAAAAACGAAAATGGCTGTAATTCACTACCAGGGCATGTTACACACCTCAGTACATGCCCTACCTTTCAGATACACGGCACCCAGCCCAGGGAGGTACCTAGGGCCACCATAGGGATGGCTGACATGTACAGAAAGGGAAGGATAAGGCCTGGTCAGTGGTTGTACTGGCTAGGTCGGCATGGCAGTCCTGGACTGCACTTAGGCACTGCAAGCAGGCCTAAGACATCATTTTAGGGCTACGCCTGTGGGTGGCACAATCAGTGCTGCAGCCCAGAAGTAGCATTTGAATCACCAGCCCTGGCACACTCAGTGCACTTTACTAGGGGCTAACAGGTGAAACAAATATACCAATCATGGATAACCAATCAATATAACAATTTATACAGAGAGCATATGCACTTTAGCACTGATCAGCAGTAGAAAAATGCCCAGAGTCCTATTGCCAACAACCACAGGTCAGGAAAAATAAAGGAGGAAGAAGCAAAAAGTTTGGGGATAACCCTGCAAAAAGGGCCGTTTCCAACACAACCCCCTTCCAGCCTAAAGCCAGGGTAGACCAAGCGATACCTCGATGGGATTCCCTGCTTAGGGCGATAGAACACGGAAACTGGCCCAAACAGCAGTGCACTATTCCTGTTCTACGCCTTCCTGAACCCGGTTGGATCTCTCCATCCATACTCTCAGGGTCCACCAAGCCAACCCATGTGGAACCCTTCTCTTCACCTGTGGACACCACCTGTGCAGCACCGAGCCTTAACTTGCTCACAGGTGTGTCCCAACAGACAGACAGACAGCCGCAGTGACCACTGACAGTGGTCATGGATGAGACCCAGGCCTTATTCCTCTCAGGGCCCTCAAACCCTTGGGCGTCAGAGGGTGGGGGGCAGTAGCCCCAGGTGCTCTGCACCCTTTGTCCACTTCCTTTCCTGTCAGGTCGGGTCTGACAACCTGGCACTGACCCACCAGCCCCGGGCCTGTATCCGGTGGCTGGACAGGAGGCTGGGGTAGGCTTTTCCATACCCGGTCCTCCTCTTCCTTGGGGCTCTGTACCCTCCCACCTGGAGCGGTACCCCCTTCTAGAATAGTCAGGTGCCACATCCCCGGGTGTTTGTACCTTTCTCTCAGCACTAGAAACTACAATCTTGCTGCCACCATCTGAGCTGGAATCCACCTCCAACTCAGCAAAGCTCACTTCTTGAGCTACCCATTTTTCTTCTTCAACTGAGACACTCATGGCCTCAAGCCTCTCGAGCTCCAAATCAAGCTCCCTCATCCTTAGTTCATGTGCCAAGGTCGATTTACATTCTTCCAAGGCATACATCTTCTTGCTCTCTTCTACTTTGTTCTGGGTTTCTATTTCCATCAGCTTCAACTCAAGCCTCATGACTTCTAACTCATGATCTCTAACCCTTTGATTCTCCTCCAACTCCTCTGAAGTGAGACTCCTACTGGAATGGGAGCTGCCAGCCCTTGAGACTGGTCCGACCACGGGCAGATCTTGGGGAACAAAACCATTCTCTTCATTTGCATCATCTTCCTCTTGGGCCTCCCACCAGGCCTTCAAGACTCTTTGTAGCACATCCTTTCTAGATCCGCTTTTCACAGGGCAACCAAGGTCTTTGCAGAATTGCTTGAGCTCCTCAACTTTGTACGAATACAGATTCTCAATGGAAAACTCCAATTCTGCCCTCTCACTTGTTGCCACCTGAGACATGATGCTCTTGAAGAGTTACTCAAAAATAGAATCAAGGGGGGGAGGAGCCTAGCGCTTGACCAAGATGGCCGCGTGAGCCTTGAGCTCCCGCTACCCTCGCGCCCTCCGGCAATCATCCTGTCCTAAATCCTGGTTTTCATGCACGGAATCCTGCAGATGAGTCACAGCTGGGGCGATTGACGTTGTCCGGGCCGAGATCGCCCACCGGGGACCGAAGTTGTGCATGGCGGAAGATTGCGGCCTACCTCCGAAGGATGCCAGGGGCTTGTGTTGGCAGGATGCCCGGCCACTAATTGAACAACAGCGGCCTAGGGAGGTGTGAACTGACGGACCGATGCCGCTGCACTTTCACTTTCGCTTTCTCGCCTCTTTGTTTGCGCTGGGTTGGGAGCGCTTCATGCAGATCCGCTGTTGTCTGGAAGACCTCCACTCGGTTCTGACTGGCTGCTGAAGTCCGAGTTGACCCTGTTTCCTCTAGCTGAGTGAGGGACGTCTATGACTGCCCGTACTGCGGTTCGGGATGTCGACCAAATCGGAGGCAGACAGGTCGAAGTCCAAGACTACCAGGCGGGGAGGCTATACCCAATCCAATAATATGGATCGTTATGCCCAGCAGAAAGGGTCACCTGGTGGATCGGGACAGTCGCTGGAGGCACAGAAGGCCGATTCGCCCCCAGCCTCGGAGTTATCATTGCAGGATATCAAGGGGGCGATAGATGGGATGCAAACATCGATTGGGCGACAGTTTGAGGCCCTGGCGCACAAGGTGGACACAATCTTGGTGGATGTCAACTTGATTCGCGCCGACCTGGGCAAAACCAATGAGCGGGTCAAGTCCCCGGACCTCAAGACTACTGGCCTTGCGGACGATGTCTCGGAACTCCAGGCTGAGGTTCGTAAGTTACGAACCGCGAATGATCTCTCCGCCCGCCGGCTTGAAGACTTTGAAGGTCGGGCCCGGCGCAACAATGTGCGCCTTATTGGGGTCCCGGAAACCTCAGAGGAGCACTCCGTGGACTTACTTGTCGAGGACTTGGTGGTGAATCATCTTGCGCCTAAGGGCCTCGGCAGGTTTTTTGCGGTGGAGCGGGCTCACCGAGTGCCTGGCGGACGGCCTAAGGTGGGAGCCCCCCCGCGGCCGATTGTAGCCCGGATCTTTAATTTCCGGGATCGAGACGCTATCCTGCAAGCATCGAGGGTGACAGGCCCGGTGCCTTTTCAGAATGCCTCCGTGAGCTTCTATCCTGACTTCACCCAGATGGTGCAGAAACAGAGGCAAAGTTTTTTGGGGGTAAAGCGGCGGCTTCGGGAGATGGACCTGAAGTATGCCATGCTTTTCCCCGCCAGCCTACGTGTGGTTTATGACGATCGGACTTTCTTCTTCGAATCACCGGACATGGCAGGGGACCGGTTGGATGCGCTCCCGCGGCGACAGCCTGGCCGGGACAGCGTGGATGGAGCGGAAGGAGACCGAGATGGCCAGAAGTGATACCGTCGGCTGGTTTTTTGACTCAGCTCCTGACAGTGACTCGCACCTTACTGCAGTAATGGGAGGGCGGCGGGGGGAAGATAGGAGCTCTTTCCTCCCTTGGGGTAATTTTCATAGATTTGTTTTTCGATGGGGCGACAGGCACACTGCAAGTTGGGGGGGCTTAGTAAGCTGACGCAGGGGTGCAGGGAGGGGGGGGGGATTCGGGATGTGGGGGTTGTCGTTGGGGGTTGTTTTCTTTTCTTGCAAGGCGTAGCAATGGTTGTCAGTATTGTCCGATCGTGGTTCTCTGGGGGGGGGTGGGGGTCTCTTTGTGTTCAGGGATGGGGGATAGGGGCTTAAACGTAATTAGCTAGAATGTTAATGGCTTAGGGGATCGTATTAAACGGGGGATCGTCTTGCAATTCTTGAAACGGACCTCGCCAGATGTGGTCCTCCTGCAGGAGACCCACCTTATAGGGAATATGTGTTATGCACTTAACAGAAAGGGTTACAAATTCATTGCTCACTCGGGATTCTCCACGGGCTCCAGGGGTGCGGACATACTCGTCAGAGCTTCCCTACCATTTGAGGTTGACTCCACCATTGCTGACGACAGGGGGCGCTTTGTGGCTGTGGCGGGGAGGTGGGAGGGTAGAACATTGGTATTGGTTTCTGTTTATGTCCCTCCAGCCCTGCAGGCCTCCACGTTTGCTGATCTGGGCAAGGCCTTGTTGGAACTCCCCGAAGGACTGCTAGTGGTGGGAGGAGACTTCAATGCGGTTGGTTCTGGAACGCTCGATAGGCACCCGCCCAGAGACACCGGGGGTGCTCAGAAGTGGCTTCCCGACTTTATAGATACTTTTGGTCTGGTAGATTGTTGGAGGCTACGGCACCCCACTCAGAGACAATATACCTTCCATTCCGGGGCCCACGGGAGTCTCTCTCGGATTGATTACTTGCTCACTCTGGCTGCCCACGCCTCTTTGGTGTCTGAGGCTAGGCACATGGCACGGGGCATATCTGATCACTCACCGGTGTGGGCCCGTCTTGATAGTGGCCGGGTGGGGGGGCAGGGTGGCTCCCATTAACCCCTGGTATTTTCGTGACCCCAAGATGCGCAGTGCGTTGCTGAAGACAGTTGACCACTATTTTCAAGAAAATCAGGGTTCAGTTGAATCAGCGGTGTCCCTATGGGAGGCTTTTAAGACGGTATTGAGAGGGGAGGCCCTGTCCTTGGTAGTGGCCGCCAAGCGGCGGAGAGACGCTGAGGTGACACAAGTGGAGGGCGAGATAGCTGCTTTAGAAGTGGCCTTGGGAGAGGATGTTGCACCGGCCACACTGCATAATTTGAGCTTGAAGCAATTGGAATATAGGGACCTGGTGACTAACGCTGCCAAGACCCTCAATAGAGAGCAGCAGGGTCGATTGTACGATGTTGGTGATAAGGCCGGGAAATTGCTGGCGTGGTTGGATAAAAAAGAGCGTGTTAATCGTGTGGTGCCGGAGTTGTCAACGGATGGGGGAGAGGTTGTCACTGATCCCGACGGTATAGTTCAATGTTTCTCGGACCATTTTCGTACGGTATACACCTCGGTCTCGGACAGGCCCACTGAGGACTCGTGTGACCTTCTGCGAGACATCACTCTGCCCTGCCTTTCTGCCATTGATAGGGATGACCTCGATGGGGATATAACGGTAGATGAAGTGGCGTGTGCTATCCGAGCGTTGCGCTCCGGTAAGGCTTCGGGCCCAAATGGTCTGCCTATTGAGCTGTACAAGCTCCATCCTGATAAGTTGGCTCCTCACCTGCGCGCCATGTACGTGGAGGCGCGGGTGAATGGGTTTCTTCCGCTCGATCAGCGGCTGGCGACGATCGTGGTAATACACAAAGACGGTAAGCCCCGGGACAAGTGTGGCTCCTATCGGCCGATATCACTTCTCAACGCCGAGCTGAAAATCCTCGCTAAGATCCTTGCTACCCGCTTGGCCCGGGTGCTTGGCGACTTGATCCACCCGGATCAGTCGGGCTTTATCCCGCACCGTAACACTGCACTGAATCTTAGACGCCTTCATGGAGTGATTGCTAGGGCGGGCACGATACGTGAGCCGGCTATCGTGGCGTCCCTCGATGCCACGATGGCCTTCGATACGGTGGAGTGGGCATACCTATGGGCTGTGCTAGCTAAGTTCGGCTTTGGGCCTGGATTTGTAGGCTGGGTGAGGTTGCTCTATGAGGGGCCTCTTGCTAGCGTCGTGGTGAACGGGCGGGCGTCGACACCGTTCGAGCTCGGGAGAAGCACCCGGCAGGGCTGTCCCCTGTCGCCGTTGTTGTTCGCCCTTGCCCTTGAGCCGTTGGCGGCGTTGATACGATGGCACCCGGATATACGTGGGCTTCGTTGGTCGCCTGACCACGAGGACCGTATTTCACTCTACGCCGACGATATTCTGCTATACCTCGCCTCGCCTAAGAAATCTCTGATAGTGGTTTGTGACGTCTTGACTTCTTTTGATAGGAACTCTGGTCTTGTCATCAATTGGGGGAAGTCCTACTTGTATGTCCTGTGTGGGGATGTCCCGCCTGTCCCGCGCAACTGCTCGATCCAGATAGCCCGGCAGGGCTTTTTGTATTTGGGGATCTATATTTCCACCGACCCCATTTTACGATACGAGAAGAACTTGCTCCCTCCCTTGGCACGTCTGCGACGGGACGTGGCGGGCTGGCGGCGGTTGCCGCTTTCCCCCCTTGGCCGTGCCGCCCTGTTTAAAATGATGTCTCTTCCCTGTTTCCTCTATGCCCTGCAGAATACCCTTGACTTGGTCCCGGCCAGTTATTTCCGTGAGGTCGAAAGCCACCAGCGCGCGCTATTGTGGGAAGGGCGTCCGCGCATATCGATTGCTAAGTTGACGCTTCCGTGGTACGACGGTGGTATCGCGCTTCCAGACATTCGACGTTATTACTGGGCCACCCAGTTGAGCGCGATTAACCATGGTGTGTATGGTCTGGCGCTGAGCCCTGGCTTCGCCATGGACCGCTGGTTGCTGCGTGGGGGCAATTACCACAGAGCGTTGTACTCAAAGTCGTCCGACCTAACCCTTACGGGGCCCACCAGGGCGGCCGTGCATATATGGAAGGTGGCGACGGATTCGCTGGGCTGGAAGGGTAAGCTTACCCTTGCCACCCCTCTGTTTGACTCTGATATTCTGGGAAAGCTTTGGCATACAAAAGGGTTTGCGAAGGTGGACCTGATCGGTATATCCAGGGTTGGAGACCTTTTGGTTAAGGGTAGGATAAAGTAATTCAAGGAGCTGCAGAAGGAGTATGAGCTAGGGAACTCGGAGTTCTTCCGCTACGCCCAAGTGTGCCACGCCTTGCGGTCAGTCCTGGTAGAAGGTGAGAAGGTGCCTGAGTCCTCCCCGTTGGAGGACCGGATCCTGGATGGCCATATGCCAGAGAGTACGATCTCGCTCATCTATAAGAAACTTATTAATGTTCGGGCGGATCTTCTTCTAGGGTTGCGCGAACAATGGATCAGGGATGGCCTTGAACTGGACGACGAGGATTGGCAGTATGCAGTTTCTTCTCCCAAAGAGGTCGCGATCCCCGCGCGCCTGCGGCTGGTGCAGCTTAAAATACTCCATAGGGTCTACGTGACGTGGCCTAGGCTGGTTCATATGGGCTTCTCTGAGGAGGGCTTATGTAAGAGAGGCTGTGGTATGGTGGGCACCTTCCTACATATTATTTGGGAATGCGGTGTGATCGTGGAATTTTGGAGGTGAGTACACGAGGTGATGGGGGAGGTGACGCGCATCGTCATGCAGCCTGAAGCGCGATGCTGTCTCCTGAATGTTTGGGGTCCTACTGACCACGACGTGGCACAGACCCAATGGGTGACCCTAGGGAATATGGTAGCCAAGCGCGACATCGCACGTCTGTGGGGCTCTAATCGGCCACCTACATTGACAGCGTGGATGGAAAACATGGATTGGAGCATGTTTAGGGAGAAGACAGTGTATTGTGCTCGAGGGCGCCCTCGGAAATGGCACTCTGTATGGGGGCGATGGAACCAGTACAGAGGGGGCATATGCCTGCCCCCAGACCCGGACCCGCCCGAGGAGCAGCTCTCCCCTTAGCTCCCTTTTTCCGGCTTAGACCTCTTTGCTGAATGTGTTTGTCCTCTTGAGTCCCTGAATTCCCCTCCTTTCCCTTACTATAAATCTGTGTCCGTTGGACGAAACGGGGCTTGCTCCCCCTGATGGGAACCCTTTTGGTGCTTATGGTGCTTACCGCCTTGCTTGTGTTTTGGTTTGGATTTGTGTTTCTTTAAAAACGGAACCTTTGCTTATCCTGTCAGTGAAATGTGGACACCCGTATGTGTTGTGTTTCTAAAGCTGCCGTACCTCCGGGTTGTCGGCTGAATAGCTGTGTCACTTATTTGCAAAATAAAGGTTTTGGAAAAAAAAAAAAAAAAATAGAATCAAGAATACAGTATGTGGTTGCGTATTGGTCTGCACTTAAACTAGTGATGTACACCAATTACTGTGGGTCAAGCACAAATACAAGTTCAATCCTCACCGCTGACCACCAATGTTAGATCTGGGGGTCTCTAGTTGGCAGGGTAGGTACCACTGTCCAAGTAGGGACCCTTGCTTCTAGTCAGGCAAAGGGGGATACACTGTTAAGATAACCCCTGCTCACCCTCTAGGTAGCTTGGCCTGAGCAGTCTAGGCTATCAAAGGCAATGTGTAAAGTATTTGTACCAACACTCACAGTAACACAGTGAAAACACCACAGATTTACTCCACACCAGTTTTAGAAAAATAAAGTATGTTTACTAAAAACTTCACAAGACCAAATACTAAAGAAAAACCAACATACAATTAAAAAGGTTACTTTAAAGATAGTTCAAGAGTTTGCAGAAAGTACTCCAGGATGTAAAAGTCAGTGTCCTGCACAATGCGACTCTCAATGCACAAAATGCGACACTCTCGTGCCCAACAGTACCTGTAGTTGCGATAAGGTTCCCAAAAGCTATAACAAGGAAGATGGCAAAGGCGATGCGATACTCCTGAGATCTTGGGGAGGCTTTGCAGCAGTCCTGCTTCACGCAGCGGGCTTGGGCGACGAATCCGGTCTGTATGGGGAGTGAGGCGATACTTGTATGGATTCCAAGGCGTAGCTTTTCCGGTAGAAATTTACTCGCTAAGGCACGATGCGACAAAATTCGGCCCGCTAACGAGCGGTGCGACAATTTCCCCAGCGATGATCTGGGTTGGCTCTGCGACGATATTCGCAGCAATAAAATTCTCCACGCTAACGAGCGGTGATGTCATTTTGGCTGGCTCTGCAGCGATCTCACCTGCGGCGGCAGGCTCTGCTACGATGTTCGCAGCGATAGAATTCTGCCCGCTAACGAGCGGAGCGGGGATCTGGGCTGGCTCTGCAACGATGTTCGCAGCGACAAAATTCGGCCCGCTAACGAGCGGAGCGACGATTTCACCAGCGATGATCCGGCTCAGCGGCAGCAGGCTCTGCGACGATGTTCGCAGCGATAAAATTCTGCCCGCTAACAAGCGGAGCGACGGAAATTTTCTTGGTTTTCTCGCTAAGCCGGCTGTGCGTGAAAAAGTGTAGATCCTTTGCTTCTTTCTTCTTGGTCAGCTTCCCAACAGCAGGCACAACTTCCAGAGGCCCCACAATTGGATCAAGCACTCTAGGAAGGGCAGAACTCACTCAGCAGAGTTCAGGGGGGAAGCTGGGGGTGAAGTCCTTTTGTTCCTGGGACTTCTTAACAGGAGGCCAGCTCTTCTCAGGCCCTTGGAGCTCTCTTCAAGCAAGGGGAGACAGCAACAGCAAAGTCCTTCCCCTCTCCTTGGCAGCAAAGCAACTGCAGGTCAGCCCACAAACACACAGCAGGACAGTCCTTCCTCTTAGTCTTCCAGCTTTCTCCTTGGCAGAGGTTCCTTCTTGATTACAGGATGATCTAAAGTTTAGGTGTCTGGGGTCCTCTTCTTATACCCCTCCAAGTCTTTGTCTCTCTTTGTTTCAGTGGGGGGATTCCCCTGCTCAAACCGGTTCCTGGGTGTGCTCTGCCCTGGAGCACCTGGTTCCTTTCAGAGTGAGGGGCAGGGTCGTTAGACGCTCAGCAGGAGGTGGAGCCTTCTTTGTGCTGGCAGAAGCAGAGTCCTCAGCCTGGCCAGCAGGGGGTGGAGCCAGCCTTGTACTGGCAGAGGCAGCCCTACTCAAACCCAGGGGCTACTCCTCCCACCCATCTAAAGCAGATCTCCCTATTCACCCTGCTGCTGACTCATCCAGACTCCTGGAGCCACCTAGCCCATCACATGACACCAGTCAACCAATCACCACACAGGCACACAGGAAGGTTAAACAGGAGAATAGCTACTTTCTAAAAAGTGCCATTCTCACACAGTGAATTTAAAAACCATCTTGCTAAAAAGATGTGTAATTAAATTCTGAACACAAAGATACCAAACTTGGATTTTCTATCTTGCCCTTATGGGAAGATAGGCATGTAAACAGCCTTCCCCATTCTGTCCTATGGGCAAGATAGCCTCTCAGCAGTGAAAAGCGAAAATGGCTGTAATTCCCTACCAGGGCATGTTATACACCTCAGTACATGCCCTACCTTTCAGATACACTGCACCCAGCCCAGAGGGTACCTAGGGCCACCATAGGGATGCCTGACATGTACAGGAAGGGAAGGATAAGGCCTGGTCAGTGGTTGTACTGGCCAGGTCGACATGGCAGTCCTGGACTGCACATAGGCACTGCAAGCAGGCCTAAGACATCATTTTAGGGCTACTCCTGTGGGTGGCACAATCAGTGCTGCAGCCCACTAGTAGCATTTGAATCACCAGCCCTGGCACACTCAGTTCACTTTACTAGGGGCTAACAGGTGAAACAAATATACCAATCATGGATAACCAATCAATATAACAATTTATACAGAGAGCATATGCACTTTAGCACTGATCAGCAGTGGAAAAGTGCCCAGAGTCCTATTGCCAACAACCACAGGTCAGGAAAAATAAAGGAGGAAGAAGCAAAAAGTTTGGGGATAACCCTGCAAAAAGATCCGTTTCCAACAACCTCCTAAGTGGTTCAAACCTATTTGGCATAGATGGTATCATATAATATGTTTGATTACCAGTGCTAGCTTGGGTTCGACCAAGGGGTGAATCCATTCTGGATCTGTAAAAATATCCTAGGGGTAATGCAACAATATTTTCTTCATTACAATTAAATTGCCAGTCCTGGTTGGCTGTGACCTCTTCCAATAATAAGCCCACCACACAAGGCGGGCGAAAATTTACAATTACACAATCCCCCTTTACAGATTTGCCCACCCAACTATCTCTTTTTACCATAATAATTTCATGTGATAGGCACCCAATACTACAAGTCGTATTCACAGTAAACCAATGAATCACCCTGTTTTTCAGGGAGTCCCAAGTTTCAATAGTGTTTCCAGAAAATGTAGGTAAACTTTTTAGCTGAAACAACAAGAACCCTGAGGTCTAAACTAACCAAGAAAAAGAACGAAGAGGTGATGTATGAATAACAAACAAAAGCCCAATTCACTAAGTGAAAGGGCAATCCCTTTTAAGGACGTAATCCCTCACTCACCCTAGGTGACATGCTTCATCATATGGGATTCTCCTCCCAGAGAAAAATCCTAGTTTCTCTGGGGGCTACAACCCCCTCTATGAGAGGGAGGAGCTCAGGGATGTTTTGATTGTACACTAAAGGATGGACTAAATCCACATATGATGAGCTAATTCGTATGAGTGAGGGGTGCAGTGCTGACAAATTAATTGTGCAGTGAAAAAAGTGTATTAAAACTAGTCCCGGGACAGCAAAGGGAAGTCCTCTTAGCACAGCCGTGCCGAAGCTAGATTAAAATAGTGAACACCACTAGTCAAATGTAAACTATGGTGATAAACAACAAAGGAAGGTCGACATGTTTCAGCCAACACGCCTAAAGAGGCTCGGCTTTCATCAGGACCACAAGAGCTACTGCAAAATTAAAAAACTGTGTGAATCCTACACAGAAAAAAGGATACTGTGAACACCCAATGACTGCTTGAAGGGTGTACGTCACCTTGTCATCTCAACATCACCTAAACAAAGAAAACTAGGTATGAAAACAAGTTGGTTCTCAGTGCAAAGTACTTAAAATACAAGAAATGAAACTTAATAACTTATTGCATTAACCACTCACCCGTAAATACTGGGTGGGACCAAAACCTCCACCTGGCAACCGCTCAGGAAGGGAACACCGCTCTGAAAAAGGATGTAAGACAACTCAAGCTTTGGTGCTTACATCTCATGGGCGAATGTTCTAATCAGATACTGGCTGTGTGGACTTAAAAACTGAAGACAAGGGAGACTGATATTTTTGCTAATTTTACAGGGAAAAGCACGAGTTCTACTTGGAAGAAGAACTAATGAAATACAACGTTCTCCAAAGTGTATGCGTTACAACAGGATATACTTGTCAATGTCTCGCTGTCAATGACATTAATATAGAACAAGCCAAGAAAACACCTGTTTTAAAAAAAAAAAAAACTGCTTGTAAAAACGAAAGAAAAAGAAAGGAACCACTAAACTTGGCACTCGATCACAAGAGCGCGTTAGCTGTATAACGAGTAGCCAAGGATACTTAAGAGAGGCATTTGACCGCCTTCTAAATAATTATATAGAACCTTTCGAAAAAAATGGTAACTAGGCAGTATATCAGAAAGTGCCCGAGGGCTACTCCACGCGCTTACCTGTCCGTCGGGGAACCGAGGCTTGAATGAGCCTGTGGCCGGAGGTCCCGCGGGACTGGTAGACGTGAAATAAAAGCAGTCAGTGTCTTCAGTCAGTAGCCAATCGGAGAGCTCACTATAGAGAAACCAATCAAAGCTGCTCTACCGCCCTTGTCCCTGTTGTCTTGACAACGGGCGATGCAGCAAGCGATACGGCTTCATGAAGGGACTGCACGAGAAAAACAGTAGTGCTGGCTCGTGCTATGAGCTCGGCAGTGACTTAACTGCCGAAAAACGGAGGAATCCTCAGTCTAAATAGACACTTGCTCAATTAATAGAGACAAAGTGGCGCACATACGCTCGTCAAAAAATACAACTTAAAAACCACCTAACTAGGTGTGCAAACTGAAAAGAAAAACAGAGCGTACTAATGTGAAAGTAAAAAACAGATGTCTTGGAGTAGCGAGAAAAGCTCAGACAGCTTAGAGACTGTTAGACAGTGAATCAATCCGAAAGTAGGACAAAATAGTTCAGTGAAGGCAAACACTAGGTGGCACAACCTAAGAGAGAAGTAGAAAACATGGAAAGGAGAGACAAGGGCGAATCTGACTCTCACACAGACACCTCTCCTGGCTTCTCCTAGGTGCATAGTGTAAAATTTCGGGACTGGAAGAGGTCTAACTCTCTGAAGTTCACAGTAACAACCACGGTATATCGTCATTCAATCCTGTAACATGCGTGTTAAGTTTGTAAACCCACCTTTGCTCTCGTTTGAACAGAAAGGAAGAGCAATCTGTCAGATGGGAGGGTATGAATGGTTTTTCAAGGACTGTCCAGTGTAAGTCCTTAGGGGCATGGTTGACTGATAGAAAGTGATTGGTGAGTTTGGTTGAAGAACGGCCACACCGTATGGTGCTTTTATGTTCCAAAATTCGGGTTTTTACCCGACGTGTGGTCATTCCAACATATCGTAACCCACATGGACATGTTATTAGGTAAATCAAATTGGAGCTGTTGCAGTTACTGTGACTTCTAAGGATCCACGGCCTACCAGTGCCTATGTCGATCTCTTTAGTCACAGAAGTATGGCAACAAGCCGCACAGGAACCACATGGGTAGTGTCCTACAACTGGCGGCAGACCCCACAAGGTATGTTGAGTGTCTACTTGATGAGTCCGAGGACGAGTGTGTACCAGTTGATCTCTAATGTTACTGCTGCGTTTGAAAGCAAAGAGGGGTCTCGGCAACTTAACCTCTCCTATGTTCAAAATTTTCCAGTTTGTCATGATGATTTTTTTGATTTGATTGGAAAATTTACAGTAAGTGTGTACACAGGTCAACCTGTTGTCAGAGGATTTTGGGACCTTTGGTTCTAATAGAGCCTCCCGATTGTTGTTTAAGGCGCGTTTCGAGGCTCTTCGGATCAATTGCTTTGGATAATGCCTAGCCAGTAGTTGTTTTGATAAATTGCTCGCATGTTCCTCATACTTGTCATTTGAGGAGCAATTTCTTTTTAGGCGCAAAAATTGACCAAAAGGCAGGTTGTCCCGCAATGCCTGTGGGTGAAAGCTGTCGTATTTCAAAAGAGCGTTCACCGCCATAGGTTTTCTGTACAGTTCAGTACTCAAACCGCCCTCAGAGGGGGTTATCAATATGTCCAAAAAGGGGAGTGGGATCTTAGAGTACTCACAAGTGAATTTTAAGAAAATGTTACAATTGTTAAGCCAGTTCTTGAAGGCCAACAAAGAAGTCAGTGGTCCGTGCCATAGTACGAACACATCGTCTATATACCTCTTCCATATCCGTATTTGGTCTCTGTATGGATTATTGATACCAAAGACATGCTGTTCCTCAAAGACATGAACATACAGATTGGCCAGGCTGGGAGCAAAAATACTCCCCATTGAAGTGCCTGACACCTGTAAGAACAGCTGATCCTCAAATTGAAAAAAGTTTTCTTTCATGGCTAACTTAGCACATGACATGATGAAAGGGACTGGAGTGATGGAGTCCGGTGGGTTATCCAACAGGAGAGTTTCGATGACATCCAAAGTCTCATCCTGTGGAATGCACGTATAAAGTGACTCTACATCAAATGAGACTAAATACTCTGTCTCACAATCAAAAGATAAATCTTAGAGTAAGACCAAAATGTCCTTGGTGTCCTTAAGATACGTAGGCATTTTGGCAACCAAAGGACGTAGAAAATGGTCTGAAAATGCCGATAAAGGTTCCAAAAGGGACCCTAGTCCAGAGATAATAGGACGACCTGGAGGGGGACTCACATTCTTGTGCACCTTAGGCAGAATGTAAAAGTAAGGTACAATAGGAGATGTTTTAACCAAGTACTGGGCTTCATTTGCAGTGATCCAACCATTAGTGCTGGCTTCATTTACCATAATCTGAATGGTCTGTTGAAATCTTTTGGTAGGATCCTCAGTAAGAGGCCGATAGGAGTGTGCGTTGTTTAACTGTCTCAGGCATTCGGTCCGATAAGCGGTGGTGTCCATGATAACCGTGGCACCGCCTTTATCTGCCGGCTTGATCATGATCGTCTCATCGGAGGTGAGAGATCTTAAGGCTTGTCGCTCAGATTTAGTCAGGTTTTGATACTGACGGCTTTCTGCTGCACAAGTGTTCGACACCTGTGCAGTCACCGCTTTCTCAAATGTGAATACCTGTGAAGGAACTTGACTGGGCAAGGGATTGAAAGTGGATTTGTTCCGCAAACCCGTATTGAGGTCTTGATCGTCAGGAGGGGTGTTAAGATCTGTTCGGAAGAAAAAATTCAAACGGATCTTTCTGAAAAAAAGAGCAAGTTCTTGGTTTATAGAGAACAAATCGCCTCCGAAAGAAGGAACGAACCCTAAACCTTTATTCAAGAGGGACAATTCTTCAGGTGTAAGGACCTTCTTGGACAGATTGATAACTAGGTTGTGCTCGTGCTCGGGACCACTGGAGTCTCTCTCGAACTCGGTGCCGGGGTTGCTGGTTGTTGATCTGCCCAATGGACCTGGTTTCGTCTTCTTCCCCTTGACCGGCCTCTGCCAAACACTAAAAAAGGCTGGTTGGGGTACAATTGTGGAGGTGGGGGATAAGGACATGGTTGACCGAAAGGAGGAAAAGGTGGATAATTATATGGGCCAGGAGGCCACCACTGAGGAGGATACATAGTATTGGGTGCACCTCGCAAGTTTCTCCTGTTCCCCCTACCCCTCTTGTTAGTACCTCTAAATGAGGAGTCTTCACCTGAGGCAGTGTCTGACCCACTTGACCATTCATCACTCCCTGATGTAGAGTAGTCAGACCCATACCTGCGACCCTGTCGATTGAGTTGTGGGGGCACATAGTCAGCACTTGTGTATGGATACACTCTTTCTAGGGAAAAACGGGCCAAGTCCTTCTTGAATTTAGTGATCTTCGTCATCAGTACCGAATCTTTAAATTCTTTGTTGTGTTTATTTGATTCTTCTTGTTGTTTCTTGAATAAAGCACCTGTGAGTGTCACCTTGATTTGTGATTCCAATGCCTGAATCTCGATCAAGACAGCATCAGCAACCCGTTTGGCAGTGCTGATGATAAGGATCAGCCAATCTCTGGTACACTTCCAAGCTATTAGGGACCAATCGTTAAGGAAAGTTTTATCGTCCAGGAACAATCTTGGTGTGTTGGTCACAATGAGTCCTGTGGGAGCACAATTGGCTCTCAAATACTCAGTCATGATTGCTCCATGGATATACACTCGTGAGTGTGATTTTTTTAGGGTCAGAATCTTGGTCCAGTCAACCTCTGAACTGGTTGAAGGACTTTGAAAAGTGTCCATAATACTCGGTGTATCTAAAATGGCTTGAGCTATGGTGTCATCAAAAGTTAGACCCAGGCGTTCCGCCATAATGATGAAAGTACCAATTATGTGCAAAAAAGAAGTCAGTCTCTACCTCAAAATAAGAAAGATTAAGTCCACAATTAGAATGTATGTGCGTGTGTGCAAAGAAACACACTGCCTAGTTACCATTTTTTTTTAAATTATTTAGAAGGCGGTCAAATGCCTCTCTTAAGTATCCTTGGCTACTCGTTATACAGCTAACGCGCTCTTGTGATCGAGTGCCAAGTTTAGTGGTTCCTTTCTTTTTCTTTCGTTTTTACAAGCAGTTTTTTTAAAACAGATGTTTTCTTGGCTTGTTCTATATTAATGTCATTGACAGCGAGACATTGACAAGTATATCCTGTTGTAACGCATACACTTTGGGGAACGTTGTATTTCATTAGTTCTTCTTCCAAGTAGAACTCGTGCTTTTCCCTGTACAATTAGCAAAAATATCAGTCTCCCTTGTCTTCAGTTTTTAAGTCCACACAGCCAGTATCTGATTAGAACATTCGCCCATGAGATGTAAGCACCAAAGCTTGAGTTGTCTTACATCCTTTTTCAGAGCGGTATTCCCTTCCTGAGCGGTTGCCAGGTGGAGGTTATGGTCCCACCCAGTATTTACGTGTGAGTGGTTAATGCAATAAGTTATTAAGTTTCATTTCTTGTATTTTAAGTACTTTGCACTGAGAACCAACTTGTTTTCATACCTAGTTTTCTTTGTTTAGGTGATGTTGAGATGACAAGGTGACGTACACCCTTCAAGCAGTCATTGGGTGTTCACAGTATCCTTTTTTCTGTGTAGGATTCACACAGTTTTTTTAATTTTGCAGTAGCTCTTGTGGTCCTGATGAAAGCCGAGCCTCTTTAGGCGTGTTGGCTGAAACATGTCGACCTTCCTTTGTTGTTTATCACCATAGTTTACATTTGACTAGTGGTGTTCACTATTTTAATCTAGCTTCGGCACGGCTGTGCTAAGAGGACTTCCCTTTGCTGTCCCGGGACTAGTTTTAATACACTTTTTTCACTGCACAATTAATTTGTCAGCACTGCACCCCTCACTCATACGAATTAGCTCATCATATGTGGATTTAGTCCATCCTTTAGTGTACAATCAAAACATCCCTGAGCTCCTCCCTCTCATAGAGGGGGTTGTAGCCCCCAGAGAAACTAGGATTTTTCTCTGGGAGGAGAATCCCATATGATGAAGCATGTCACCTAGGGTGAGTGAGGGATTACGTCCTTAAAAGGGATTGCCCTTTCACTTAGTGAATTGGGCTTTTGTTTGTTATTCATACATCACCTCTTCGTTCTTTTTCTTGGTTAGTTTAGACCTCAGGGTTCTTGTTGTTTCAGGTACTTGAGTTGGGGATCCAACCCTGTGTGGTCTTAAAAAGTTCCCTTTGACCCTCCGGCTTTGAACCGTTTCTTTGTATGGTAAACTTTTTAGGACAATCACATATGGAGTAGCTTGTGGGGGTAAATTTAAAGAGACATCCCGTTGCCTTCCGAGTTGAGCTTGGCCTTTGTTCTTCCTGTTACCATTCCCTATAGTTCCCCTGGAATTTTGTGTAGGTAAAACATGTGCTTCCTTCCCATGTGTATCAATAGGTGGCAAGGCACTAACCCTTTCAGGATTATTCATACTGTTCGTATTTTTTGACCCAACATATGCATCACTTCTATTATGTAATTTTACATTCTGTGGCGTATTCGATACAGTTGGCAACTGAAGGGCAGTAACCAGTTCAAATAACTTTGCAATGTCCTTTTGCACAGTTTTTTTTTCCGTCAAGACCAGCCTCTCGATGGTATCAATCTTCCCATGCAATTTTTTAAAGAGAGTGTCTATAGCATGTTTATCATTCGGTGATTCTGCAGGTTTGAATCCTTGTCCGGTGCCCACTCATTTTGTGGTTTTTCCCTTTTTCCCTTTTTTTGTACAGCTCTTAATGGACTAAGCCTCCTTGATACTAGGCTTTGTTTACATTTTTTGCTGGTGGCGAGTCTGATTCTGGTGTGTCTGAGGCAATAGTAATTTCGAGGGGAATAGTTGACGCACAGGGTCCTAATTTAATCAATTGATCAGATTTAGTATTCATAGGGGTGTTATTTATGTTACTTCTATTTGACTGCTCTTGGGGGGTGATAGCGGGACTGGAAGAATTACTTTGACCATGTATTACCACCACAGACTTGACCCCCCTTTGAGCAGCATCTAGAGTAGTCTTAGCAGCTGCCAGCTGTTCTTCCACTTGCACAATCTCATTGTTTATTATGCCCATAGCACTTTTCAAATAGTTGGTAATCAGTGCGGTATTTTCCACAGCCTTTTTTTTACATGTTGCCAAGTTCCTCTTCCCCATTTTCAGGCAGTACCACAAATTTCATACGGCAAAGCGGCAATGAATGGTTATCAGTGTTTACCCACTACCGTATATCAGCACTTCTGCCCCCGCGGAAATAAGGGGGGGGGCGGCCCTGCCCGGCCTCTATCGGTAGCGAATGGACTCAAATGGGCCCACCCTTGGCCCGGGCTTCGCCCAGCGCGCCCGCTCGCGTCCCGCGGGTGTCCGGAGCTCACTATATGGTCCGGCTGTCGCGGTGGGCATGACGCGTGCAGCTCCTGCCGCAGCGCGCGCTGTGTCCTGGGCTTTCGAGTCCTGGTTCAGGCAGCAGCAGGGATACGGCAACGATTTAAGGCTTCCCACTTCGCGGCAGCCCTGACCCCGCTATATGGGCCAGCTGTCGCGGTGGGCATGATGCGTGTGGCTCCTGCCGCAGCGTGCGCTCTGTCCTGGGCTTTCGAGTCCTGGTTCAGGCACCAGCAGGGATACGGCAACGATTTAAGGCTTCCAGCTTCGCGACAGCCCTAACCCCGCTATATGGGCCAGCGGTTACGGTGGGCGTAACGCGTGCGGCTCCTGTCACAGCACGCACTGTGTCTTGAGCTTTCGAGTCCGGGTTCAGGCAGCAGCAGGGATACGGAAACGATTTAAGGCTTCCCTTGAGGAAGTGTATAGGGTCCCACTGACCTCCCAAGCCTCAATGTCAGCAGATCTCCTTGCAACCATCGAGGTAGTGTGTATCCCACAACAAGATAGGGATGCACTGGAGGTGGACATCTCTGAAGCAGAGGTCCAAAAAGCAATACAAGATGTTCGGTCCGGCAAAGCGATGGGTCCTAATGGACTCCCTATCGAGCTTCATAAACCAATGGCAACGAAACTAGCACCCCACCTGTTGAACCTATATAATGAATGCTATGAAACGGGGCTTCTCCCGCCTGATATTCGTAGTACTGCTATTGTGGTCATCCACAAGCCCGAAAAGCAGGCAGAAGATTGCAAATCATATCAGCCTATCTCCCTGCTTCCAGTGGAAGCAAAAATCCTTGCCAAGCTCCTGGCAAACCGACCACTCCCGTATCTCAATGATTTGATTCATCCAGACCAATCTGGCTTCATGCCCGGTAGAAATACGGCTTGGAATCTGCGACGGGTACATGGAGCACTGGGACGAATAGACACCCTAGAGGAGGAAGCGCTCCTATTGTCGTTAGGTGCCACTATGGCATTTGATACCATTGAATGGGTGTATCTTTTTGCTGTACTGGCTCGCATTGGGTTTGGACCCGAACTGATCAGATGGATCAGGCTACTATATACGCAGCCCACGGCACACGTTACAGTAAACAATCATCGCTCTGCCTCTTTTCCCCTTTGCTGTGGCACGAAGCAAGGTTGCCCACTCTCACCGTTCCTCTTTGCCATGGTACTCCGTGTATAAGGGGTATGAAATGGACAAGTGACCATGAGGACGGAATATTGCTCCACGCGGACGATACCTTGCTCTATCTGGCCTCTCCAGCACGCTCGCTGCGAAGGGTGTTACACATCTTTCATATATTTGGCGCGCATTCGGGGTATCAGATAAACTGGTCCAAATCCCAGAAGTATGTACTCTGGGGCGAGCCCCCATCTAATCCGCGGGGCTATGACATTCCAGTAGCGAGACAAGGTTTTCGATACCTGGGCATTTTTATTACCTCCAACGTCAATCTCTCCTTCGAGCGGAATCTGCTGCTGCACCTCAGCGTCTAAGGTCGGACGTTAGACATTGGCGATCACTGCCCATTACTCTCTTGGGATGTTCATCCCTGTTTAAAATGCTCGCCCTCCAGCGCTTTCTCTACGCACTGCAAAATGCTCCCAATCCTGTCCCTGACTCATACTTCTCGCAAATAGAAGAAGTAGTGCGGGGGTTGCTGTGGGAAGACCGACCGCCACGAATTGCTATAAACAAACTTACCATGGGATGGTATGACAGGGGTATAGGGTTGCCAGACATGCAACTCTATTATCAGGTATCGCAGTTGACGGCCATAAACAGATGGGCGTTTGGTCCACACGATGATCCCAATTTCCGCACTGATCATTGTCTCATGGGGAAGGGAGACTATAATAGGGCACTATAAACTAACTATCGGAAGCTACAACTGACTGGCCCCACAGCTCGTACGGTGGAAGTGTGGCATGGAATCCAGCGGAGGTTGGGGTGGCATAACCGCCTGACAAAGGCAACTCCCCTCTGGGAACCTGATATATTGGGTCACCTCAGCACCTGTCCGGGTTTTGATAAATGGGACACAATTAGGATCTCCACGGTGGGTGACATGTGGGTAAAGGGGAAGAAGGCCACATTTGCTGATCTCCAAGCTAAGTATCAACTTGCACCTTTCGGAAACTTTCCGATATCTTCAAATTAGCCATGCCATCGATTCGGCCCTCCCAAGGCGTACCCCCCTTCCAGATTCCTCCCCGCTCGAGGACCGACTACTACTAGATCCAATGGACTGCAAGGCCATTTCCCTCACCTATAAAAAACTAGTGAATAATCGAACTGACCCAATGCTGAAATTGCAGTCGAGTTGGGAGACCGATCTGGGGGATATAGACGACAAGGAATGGAGAGATGCACTTGCTTCTCCCCGAGAGGTGACGATCCCTATGCGACTTCGACTCGTCCAACTCAAAGTTCTCCACCGGGTCTATTTTGATGCCAAACTACTGTTTAGGTTGGGTAGGAGACCTGATCCGCTCTGCGTTGAAACCAGACCGGCACATTCACACATATCCTCTGGGACTGCCGTTACATACAAAGGTATTGGGAAGAAGTCACCCGCCAACTCGCAAGGACATGTGACAAACCCATTCAACCCTCCCCCAAACTCTGCCTCCTCAACATCTGGGAGGCTACTAACCTCTCACAGGCGGAGCAGTCATGGGTCACGATGGGCTGGACTATCGTTAAATGCAATATCGCCCAAAAATGGGGGGCGGTCATGACTCCATGATTAAGTGATTTGGCGAAGGACATGAACTGTGCCATGATTGCAGAAAAAACAGTGTTCAAGGGACGGGCATGCCCAAAAAAATGGGATCAGAAATGAGAAAAGTGGAACAAATATAGGGGGGACATTTGCATTTCCCCAACGGTGGAATTGAGAAGGAGAGACAAACGTTGGGCAGCCAGCAATAAGATGTTATTCCCAATGGACCAGTTGTTTGTATTCTCAAATTTTTGACTCTGTTGCACTTTTGCAGCTATAGAAGAAGGGACAACCTCTGGGGACAGCTGATCTATGTATTCCTGGTCTAGTATATGTAGTGGAACATTGTAGATATTTTGTTTTGCTATACCAAAGATGACTGTATCATGCCTTGCACCGATGCATTCTTGTTATCAATAAAAACAGTTTAAAAAAACAAAAAACATTCACCCCCCAGTCAAGAGATCTGGGTTAAATCCATCATTCTTTTGCTCACCATGCCACTCCAGTTTAGACCTGGCCATATGCAAATCACTTTTGACCCAGTGCCTCATGGGAACAGTCCAGCCCGAACTGCCAAGCCAGGTCCTCCCTGGACCGGAAACAAGCATCCTAGGACAGGTTTCGGGGTTTCACCCCTCTTCAGCCAGGATAGCTTGATTCCAGTGGCACAGTGAGCCCAGGACCCACGTCTGGGCATACCTGGTGCACTTAGGGCGAGAAAGCAAAAGACACACAATTGATGGACGGAATGCAGAACAAATCTAAACATTCACCCCCAGTCAAGAGATCTGGGTTTAATCCATCATTCTTTCGCTCACCATGCCACCCCAGTTTAGACCTAGCCATATGCAAATCAGTCTTGACCCTGTGCCTCATGGTGAGCAAAAAACGATGGATTTAGGCCCAGATCTCTGTACTGGGGTGAATGTATGACATTGTTCTGCATTCTGTCCATCAACTGTTGTTTCTGTAAATATGCAGCCTAACATACGATGGGTTAAAAGGCATTAACGAAAGAACTCTGTGAGGGAGTGACCTATATAGAGGTCAATAATTACAGTAATTGTATCACCTTTGGATGCATCCTTTTTTCTATTTTTACATTGGGTGATACTTCCATGGCCAGGGGTGAAAAGGCTAGAGAATATTTTGGATGTAAACTGCAAATTCGATCTAATACTACAGTGGCATCTGTGCGCAACATCACCACTCTGTTGGAGAGTATGCGGATATATTCGGAACAGACTAGATAAGCAGTGGACTTTATTCTAGCCAAGAGTGGTGATGTATGCGCGGTAGTTGGTGATCAGTGTGTGGCCGGGGTCAAGAATATGGAAAAGAATATTGCAAAACACATTTTAGATATCCTTGAAAATGTCAAGGGATTGGAAAGTGGGAATTGCAGTTGGTACCTTTTCGGCAGTTGGGGCTGGATTCTTGAAAAAGTGATTTATCTTAATGTGGTATTGCTGCTTTGCTGTGTTCTCGTTCAGTGTCTTCCCTTTTGCTTTTCCTATTGTACCACTGTTTTCACAACCAAAAAAAATATATCAAATCATGACACAAATACAGATATAATGCTTCAGAAAATGTTGATGATTTGATGAATATTTATGAGGGTCTATTTGAGAATTCATCCCTCCTTGCTGTTTCACTTTCTGATATTGATGGTATGGAGTGCTCATAACTGCACCCTGATGTGATAGTCTATTATCGCTTGCAATTTTATTTTTCTTTGTTATAGTTGAAAATGTTTTAGCTCATGCTAAAAGGAGGGTCTGTTAGAATAGACCCATGAATGCTTACGCAGTGTCCTATGTAAGTAAGCATTTGCGGCACTATTTTCTTTTCAGGCGCCATTTTAGGCTGTTCGAAACTGATCTTGTCCATTTCTGCGAAATGCCCCCTCCTAAGTTTTGTTTCTGAAACGTTAGGTTTTGTTTCAGTAATGCGTAAACTTTTCATGTCAGCGCATAGCTTTCTTAGTAGATAGAGTCCATCTCCCACTTGTCTGGTGGCGGGCCTAAGGTGAAACGACCTTGGACTGTGCTTGTTTGTGCAAGATACGAGAACTGAAACCTTTTTTTTGTATTTCACTGTCCAGCTGCATCTGCTTGAAAAATTCCACTGTGGGCGTGTTTTTGCCTGGCTATGAAATGTACATAATGTACCTCTATGCTTGCTGATTTCAGTTCCCTCTGTATCACTCTTCGAGGCGGTGCAGACGGGGCTCCACTCTGAGTGATTCTGAATAAAACATTATTGGTATATTCTCCACTGTTTCTCTGGTATGGAAGGCTGAGCGGTGGTCTGAGGTGACCGGGGTGGCCCCAAGCAGGTCACTTTCTTCACCACCATCACAGACTAGTACAGCCTGAGCTGGAGTTCTGACTAAGCCAGAACCCACCTCAGATCCCAAGGTTAACCCCACTAATACCTTGTTTCCTGTACCACCACTTGTACTTGTGCTAGGAGGAGCAGTTGCCTTAGGGGAAGTGGTGGTAGGAGTAGTTTCCTTGGCTTTTGGACAATCAGCATCTTTTGTCCAATGGGGTTTTACCGTACACAAGTAACACCAAGGTTTATTTTTTCCTTTTCCCTAGTTGGATTGTGACTTCCCTCCAGATGCAGGTTTTAGGGGCACTGATGAAGACTCTTTGTCTTTACCCTTGTCCCCACCCTTATCCTGGGTTTTTTAAGAATCTTGCTTCTTCTGGTCACCCCCATGGTTCTGATTTTTCTGCTTCACACTGCTTCTGACCCATTTATCTGCCTTCTTGCCCAATTCTTGGGGAGAAGCCAGATCTGAATCGACCAGGCACCGATGAAATAGCTGATTCTGGCAATTTTTAAGGATCTGCTCTCTCATAATCAAATTGTACAATCCATCGAAATCATACACTTTGCTGCCAAGCAACCATCCTTCCAGAACCTTGACAGCACTATCCACAAAGTCTACCCAGTCCTGATTCTGTGTCTTCTGGGTGTCTCTGAACTTAATCCTGTACTGTTCAGTGGTTAAGCCCAACCCATCAATGAGAGCACTTTTCAGAACTGAATAATTGCCAGCATCCTCTTCTCTAACAGTGAGGAGCTTATCTCTACCTTTGTCAGCAAAAGAGAGCCACAAGATAGTTACCCACTGCTCTTGAGGGACCCTCTGAACTTTACAGGCCCACTCCAAAGCAGTTATCCATTTATGGATGTCATCCGCAACATGGTAGAAAGGGACACTGTTGCTCAGGTTCCTATTATCAAAGGAATGTTCCTTAACTCTAGGGACACTGTTGCAGCAACCATGGGACTCTAGTCCCAACTTTTCCCTAGCCTTCCGGACTTCTAGGGACTCTCTATCAAGGGCCAACTGCTCGTTCCTGAGACTAAGCCTAGCTTTCTCAAGTTCAAGCATTTTGTACTCCCTATCCAAAGAGTTACCCCCTCCAGCCCTATCTTTATACCCTGGCCCACCCACTCTATCCTGTTCATCTGACCCAGGGGCTTTCCTCAAGTCATCTAACAGTAACACCTCTACCAGGCGTTGAGTTTTGGCACTCCTCCCTGTCTTCAGCTTCCTAGAGGCACACAGTGCTTTCATTTCTTGGAACGAAAGTTCACTATATCTAGAAGGCAAAGAGCCACTGGCATCTCCTTTCCTTTAGTAGACATAGTAAGTGTGGTGTGGTGCTGCACCTACCTAACCTAGTGGGAGCTAAACTTTCTTAGGTTGGAGAAAGGGTGTGCTAGACCTTTAACTTACCCAACCCCAAGTTCAGTAGAACTTACTATTCTAAGCTTGTGTTTATATGTGCCTAGTACTGGTGGTTTTTCAGTTAATTAATACAAAGATTTATGTGGTAAAACAATAAAGGCTTGAATCCGAACAGCTGCACACCAATGTAAGAGGCTGGCCTGGTATGTGATGTCCACTAATGTGAGTGGGCACCTTGCACCAGTCCAGACAACCCTTATGGTGATTTAAGAGGTCTCAGACAACCTTAGAAAGCTATCCAAGTGGTAGCTGTGGAGAGCAGCCTTCAGGCTTAGTCTTGAAGGAGTGTAAAGCAGCTTGTTTTACCAGAATGCAATCTTATAGTATAGATTAAATGAAAGGCGAACCACACAGTAGTTATAAATAAATGTATTTATTATATAACACTATCTAGTATGTTACAGTATCTCCGGCATAGAGATAGACACAAAGCACACAATACTTTAGCAAAGAAATCACAGTAAATAGCACTAATACACAGTGGGCCCGGGGGGGAGGAGGGGGGGGGGGGGACACTAGACCATATACTAAGAAAGTGGTTTAAGAACCACGACTCGAGTCAGGACAATGTCGAGAGAACGTGGATTCCTGGGGGTCAAGAAACCACCCAAGGTGAGCAGATAGGGACCCCACGGAGTGCGTGTGTAGTGTGTGAACATGACCGTGTGCTCCGTACAAGTGTATTTGCAAGTCGCGGTTGGAATTTTAAAGATTAGGGACCCTTCCAAGTGGACCCTGAAGAAACCCCATGGAAGACAGAAGGTTGGAGAGCCTTCTCACCCGTGGATACCGAAGTACCCAAGTTACCTATCCCAGGGAAGCGGGGTGCATAAGCGTGAAGTGGTGTCGGAACCGCCGTCAAACCCAATGGATGACTTCAGGAAAGTGCCGCTGCTGGAAGAGGAGAAATTGTTCGTTGAAATTCAAACGTGGATTCTTGATGAGAGTACTTGAAAGCAGAGGGGACAGTGTCTATGTCACTCGGGAGTGACCAGGAGACTTGGAAGACGAATACCCTCCGATGTCAGGTGCTTCGGGATAGTTGACAGCTGCAGGGACCGGCAATGCTGAGGATGACCAGGAGCTGGATGCGAGGTGTTCCACAAAGGATGTTGAGAGCTGAGGGGTCAGTGTCTGGCTGGAGCACCAACAAGCCTTGGCAAATGCAACCATCGAGTCAAGAAAGTGTCCTGTTCGGTCCAGGAGACTCAACACAAGCTGGGGAGTCAGGGTAGGTCCCAAGCAATCAGGGGAGCCCAAGTAAATGAAAGATGACCCTCAATTGGACCCACAGGCCGGAGGCACAGGAGTCGCCAGAGGACTTCAAGCAGCTCACCAAAAGGAGCAGGCAACGGTACCCATGAGGCGATATGGCTGAAGATCTTGGTGCAAGAAGTTGCCGGAGGTTGGGGCTACTGGGAGCCCAATACACTTGTTGCAAAGTCACCAACAAGCATATGCAACTGCAAACATACACAGGGCACAGGGGTTTGGTTACTGCAGCCCCCACAAGGGATTCTGACCTCAATCTTGGTGTGGCTGCAGCTCGGGCCTCAGGACCCGGGGATAACCACCACCTGTGTTGTTGAACCCTTCGAAGTCCTCAGTAGCTCGGGATCAGCAGACCAGTCAGCAGTGTTGTAGTGCCTACGAATGTAGGGGAGTGACTCCTTCACTCCAAAGGAGATTATCTTCAGGTGTCTTGAATGCACGGATCCTGTATGCTGCACAGGCACAGACGATGCAGCAGACAGAGAGGGAGACTAAGTCAGGCCCGAACGAAGTCCAGCGAAGTCTAGAGTGCCCAGACGGTTGAAGTGCAGTGGTTTCAGTTCTGAATATTGTCCACGATGAATCTAAGGTCCTTCAGCCAGGTAAAACCTTGATTGCCTACGGGAGAGTGTTGGAAAGATTCAGGGGACCTTCCCAAGGGAGGGTCTGGACAAGGGGAGGTTACTCCCATGTCCTTTATCCCGTTTCGCGCCAGAGCGGGAGCAAACAGCTGCCAGGACTGGTTTTAACTGGTCTATGCACAGGGACAACAAATGTGCCCCACATGCAGACTTTCAGGCACTGGCAAGCCCACCTACCCAGCCCTAATACACTAAATTCTGTCTGGGAGGTGGTCACACCTCCCTCTGACAGGACGTGTATTGTCTTGCCTTCCCCTGCTCAAGCTTGGCTCAGCAGCAGGAGGGCAGAAATGTGTGTCTGGTCGGCAGCAACCATTTTGTGCGCTCTATGATTAGAAGGCTGGTACCGGGAGCAACGAGGGCCCAACAGAGGGCTCTCCCAGTGGGTGGAATCATACCTCCCACACTGGTAACGGTGTGGGGGTATGATTACAACATGTTTGACACCAAACACGATAGGGTTCGTTGCAGCCATTTTCGAGCTGGTCATTGTGCAGTCGCGCAATGCCCCTCTATGTTAGCCTATGGCTGCTTCACTGGCAACCGTGGTGAATGGACTCCGTAGGCTGCAAGGGTGTCCTGCTCATGCAGAGGCACTCACTCACTTAGAACCATGCACCCTGCCCTCAGCATTGTAAAGGCCTGCTCTAGGGGTGACATAGGTTTTAAGTGCAGTGACCCTTAGATATAGTAAACCTATATCTTAAGTAAGTGGTGCATGCCCCATCTTACACAGGCTGCAATGGCAGGCCTGTAGTTTCATTTTGCATGGTCTCTCATCTGTAGCATATTACATGCTGCTGCCCATGGGAGACCCCCAGGGTACCTATGCCCTGGGTACCTGGGTATCATATACTCCAGCATCGACTCCGGCAATGTGCCACTGCTACTGAGCCAAGCTCGAGCAAGGGAAGGCAAGACAATAGACATCCTGTCACAGGGAGGTGTGACAACCTCCCAGACAGAATTTAGTGTATTAGGGCTGGGTAAGTGCGCTTGCCAGCGCCTGAAAGTCTGCATGTGGGGCACATTTGGTGTCCCTGTACATAGTCCAGTTCAAACCAGTCCTGGTAGCTGTTTGCTCCTGCTCTGGCGCAAAACTGGATAAAGGACATGGAAGTAACCTCCCCCTTGTCCAGACCCTCCCCTGGGAGGGTCACCTGAATCTTTCCAACACTCTCCTGTGGTCAATCAAGGTCTTAACTGGCTGTAGGACCTTAAATTTGTCGTTGACAATATTCAGGACTGAAACCACTGCACTTCGACCGTCGGGGCACTCTAGACTTTGCTGGACTTTGTTTGGGCCTGACTTAGTCTCCCTCTCTGTCTGCTGCATCGTCTGTGCCTGTGCACCATACAGGATCCGTGCTGGACCTGTAGAGCATCCAAAACACCTGAAGATAATCTCCTTTGGAGTGAAGGAGTCACTCCCCTACATTCAGAGGCACCACAACACTGCTGACTGGTCTGCTGATCCTGAGCTTCTGAGGACTTCGAAGGGTTCAACAACACAGGTGGTGGTTATCCCCGGCTCCTGAAGCCCGAGCTGTCCTCTCACCAAGATTGAGGTCAGAATCCCTTGTGGGGGCTGCAATAACCAAACCCTTGCTTATGAATTTGAGGACTTTTACGCCACCCTGATTGCAGCTGATGTTCTTCTGATGGAGGCCATTGAGGCCTACCTATAGCAGTTTCCCGTCTTTACCATACTTCAGGCGGCTATATCTTCCCTTGACAAAGATATCACTACAACTGAGGTCCTTATGGCTATACAACATTTGAAACAGGGTAAAGCCACTGTGCCCCATGGCTATGGTGCTGAATTTTATAAGGCTTTCGGCGCACTATTGGCGTCTCTATTAACATGCCTCTTCAATCCGTTTAGTACCTGTGGCATGTTGTCGGAGTCGATGCCCTTGGCCACTAACACTGTGATCCCTAAGGCAAAGAAAAACACTACACAATGCGCCTCATACCATCCAATCTCACTTTTAAATGTTGCCGCAAACATTTTCAGACGTATTCTGGCACGTAGATTGGCTCCTTATGTGCAGGGGTTGGTGGACCCCAGAAAACCAGTTTTGTCCCGGAGAAGGCCTGTAGTGACAATACGAAATGGGTTTGTCACCTACTGGATAAGGTGCAGCGCTCCCATGTACTGGTCTTCTTCCTGTCAATTGATGGGGAGAAGGCTTTCGACCGGGTTCCCTGACCATACCTCCACATGGTTCTTGAACGCATGGGCCAGATCCCACGAGTTCGTAAATCAGTCCATTGCTGTTACACTTCTCCTAGAGCCACAGTACGGGTTAATGGGCTATTATCTTAACTTTTTTCAACTGCTCTTGGGACGAGACAGGGCTGACCCCTATCCCCCCTACTCTTTGCTTTATAAATGGAACCTTTTGCAGAACAGATATGGTGGCCATCCCCGAATTGTGGCCTTTCGTATGGGGGGTAGGAAGCATAAAATCATTGTGAGAAGCTGGCCTGGTATATGATGTCCACTGATGTAAGTGGACACCTTGTACCAGTCCAGACAACCCTTTTGGTGATTTAAGAGGTCTCAGACAACCTTAGAAAGCTATCCGAGTGGTAGCTGTGGAGAACAGCATTCAGCTTAGTCTTGAAGGAGAGTAAAGCAGCTTGTTTTACCAGAATACAGTCTTATAGTATAGATGAAATAAAAAGAGAACCATACAGTTGTTATAAAAAATATGTATTTATTATATAACACTATCTAGTACGTTACAGTATCTCCCACATGGAGATAGACACAAACACACACAATACCTTAGCAAAGAAATCACAGTAAATAGCACTAATACACATATTCTAAGAAAGTGGTATAAGAACCACGACTCGAGTGAGGACAATGTTGAGAGAACGTAGAATTGCTGGGGGCCCAGAGAACCACCCAAGGTAAGGAGATAGGGACACCACGGAGAGCGTGTGCAGTGTGCAGTGAACCCGACTGCGTGCTTCCTACAAGTCTATGTGCAAGTCGCAGTTGGATTTTTAAAGATTAGGGACCCTTCCTAGTGGACCCCAAAGAAAACCCGTGGAAGACAGAAGGTTGGAGAGCCACCCCACCCGTGGATACCAAAGTACCCAAGTTACCAATCCAAGGGAAGCGGGGTGCATAGGTGTGAAGTGGTGTTGGAAACCGCAGTCGAACCCAATGGAGTACTTCAGGAAAGTGCCGCTGCTGGAAGAGGAGAAAATGTCAGTGGGAATACAATTGTGGATTCTTGAAGAGGAGTACCTGAAAGCAGAGGGGACAGTGTCTATGTTACTATGGAACGAATAGGAGACTTGGAAGAAGAATGCCCTCCGATGTCGGTTGCTTCAGGATAGATACCGGTGACCTTGACTCTGCAGTCCTGAGGCGATGCTGAGGAAGACCAGGACCTGGGTACGAGCTGTCCCACGAAGAATGTTGAGTGCTGAAGGGTCGGTGTCCTGCAGGAGCACCAACAAGCCTTGGCAAATGCAACCCATGCTGGAAGTCAAGAAGGTGCACGGTTGGGACTAGCAAGGTCCAGGGGACTCACCACAAACAGGGGAGTCAGGGCAGGCCCCGAGCAATCAGGGGAGCCCAAGGAAAACAAAGATGACCCTCAAGTGGACACACAGGCTGGAGGCACATTAGTCGCAAGAGGACCTCGAGCAGCTCACCAAAATGGAGCAGGCCACAGTGCCCACGAGGCGCTGTGGCTGAAGATCTTGGTCGAAGAAGTTGCCGGAGGTTGTGCTCCTTGGAGCCCAATGCACTTGTCGATAAGCTGCCAACAAGCCTATGCACTTTCAAAGTACCCGGTGCACAGGGGTTCGGTTAATGCAGCCCCCACGAGGGATTCTGACCTCAATCTTGGTGAGAGGGCAGCTCGGGCCTCAGGGGACGTAGATAACCACCACCTGTGTTGTTGAACCCTTTGGAGTCTGCAGGAGCTTGGGATTAGCAGACCGATCAGAAGTGTTGAGGTGCCTATGAATGTAGGGGAGTGACTCCTTCACTCCAAGGGAGATTACTTTGGTTGTCCTTGATGCTTCAGAGGCCTTGGAAGGTTCCTGAATGATGCACAGGCACAGACGATGCAGCAGACTGGAAGGGCGATGAAGTCAGGCCCGAACAAAGTACAGTGATGTCCAGAGTGCCCAGACGGCAGAAGTGCAGTGGTTTCAGTTCTGAATCTTATCCCACAATGAATCAAGGGACCTACACCCAGGTAGCCCTTAAGTACCCTAGGGAGAGGGTTGAGAAGATTCAGGGGACCCTCCCAGGGAAGGGTCTGGACAGGGGGGAGGTTACTCCCATGACCTTTGTCCAGTTTTGCGCCAGAGCGGAAGCCAATGGCTCCCAGGACTGGTTTGCACTGGACTATATACAGGGACGCCAAATGTGCCCCTCATGCAGTACATGGTGGAATGGTCTCTACCGAGGACTGAAAAACATTGATGCTTGATTGACCAGGCTGTCACTTGCATTCCCATATGGAAGGTGCCCTGGTTGCCAAAACCCCATAGACCTGTGGGAGTTTACATTTTCCCAGTGGTACGTGCCACAGTGGGAGCGTGGGATTAAGTGCAGCCAAGACAGGGCCTGTCTACTCCTATCTCTCCTCAGACACTGATGATAGGAAATCCGGATTTTCCTCCGACAAGGATTGGGACTGCCTTAGCTGATTGGAAAGAGGTTAATTGCAAACACATAGGTGACCTATTTGACGTGAAGGGTCTTAGGGATTTTCCAACTCTCAAATCGGCTTTCGGACTCCCTGACGCGGGTCACTGGCAGTACATGGCCATTTGTCACTGGTTGACGCAACCTTGGCATTGTCCTCATGCTAGTCGAGTGCTCAAACCTTTTGATAAATGGCTTCTAACCCATTCCTCTGACAAGAGGATCCTTTCTGTCATTTATACCTTTCTTATCACTCCCCACAAGCCATTAAAATCTGCTTCGAGGGCTAGATGAAAGGGGGAATGTGTACGAACTTTCACAAAGAATGAAGTGACATTTTATATTGTGCCCGAACCTGTAGGGATGGAGTATTGGAGGCAGTAAACGCAATGTTTTATACTGATGCGGCCGATTCACAGAACTAATCTGAGACAAAATCCTAAACTTACTACTTTTGGTATTCACAGAAGGCATTTAGTAGTAGTAAAGTTAAGACTACTAACTTTACTACTACTAATTAAGACAAAATCCTAAACTTACTACTTTTGGTATTCACAGAGGCATTTAGAAGTAGTAAAGTTAGGACTACTAAATTTACTACTACTAACTAAGACAAAATCCTAAACTTACTACTTTTGGTATTCAGAGAAGGCATTTAGTAATAGTGAAGTTAGGATTTTAGTTAGTAGTAGTAAAGTTAGTAGTCCTAACTTTACTACTACTATATGCCTTCTGTGAATACCAAAAGTAGTAAGTTTGAGATTTTGTCTTAGTTAGTAGCAGTAAAGTTAGTAGTCCTAACTTTACTACTACTAAATGCCTTCTGTGAATACCAAAAGTAGTAAGTTTAGGATTTTGACTCAGATTAGTTTTGTGAAACGGCCCGATGTCTCTAAATATCCCAGTTATGTCTCTTGGGTCTCCCAAATCCATTGACATAACCTCTGAGGTCTAGCAGGGATGGAGCGATCGCTAGGGCCTTGCGGGGTGCTACACAGGTTCTGCTCTCTAAATGGGGCACTGATGTTACACAAACATTGGGAAATACTGTGAATGGAGAAACTAACTGTAGTAGCCTCCCGCCCTCTTCCCCTGTTTGACAAGATGTGGCAGCCTTGTATACAGTATCTCTCTGAGGAGTTTCGTGAAGTATCTTGTCCTCTTTATTTGCAAATCCTCCAACTAACGTCTCCAAGTGACCCTCCCTCACATCTATCACAGCCCCGGTTATTTTCTTCCACTGTTCAGTCTGCAACTGTTTTGAATGGTACCACATTCTTACCCCACTTTTCCTTCTATGTCGCCCCCACTATCTATTTCCCCTTTCTCATCTGAAAGAGACTCGGGCCAGATATACAACCTTTTTTGCAGCCAAAAACGGGAGATTGGGCCATGTGCAAATGCAAAAAGGTTTCCAGGCATGTACAAATGCTTTTTTGCGAGTCACTGACTCGCAAAATAGCATTTGCGACTCTCACTATTAGGAAGGGGAGTCCCTTCCTAATACTAAGTCACCATGCCATGTACTGTTGTTTTGCGACCGCATTTGCAATCGCAAAACACTCGCAGTTAACCACCTACTTCAAATAGGTGGTAAACCACTTGCAATCAGGAAGGGTCCTCAGGGGGCCCTTTCCCCTTTGTGAGTGTGTGCGTGAATATTTTCTAAGAGCAGGCAGTGGTCCCAGGGTTTCCATTTTGTTTTTTAAATGTATTCCGTTTTCCTTTAAAGAAAACGGCCTGCATTTTAACCCCTTTGCTGCTAGGCAACGCCCCCCCCCCCCCGTGCTAAGCCTTTTTGGGCTATTTGGGGGTAGTTCGCGCTTAGGCCCCTGTAACTTTTTGACCACATAAGGTATCCATGCCAAATTTGCGTTCTTTTTTTCCAACATCATGGGATTCTAAAGGTACCCAGGGTTTGTGGATTCCCCTGGAGGGGACCCAGAAATTAGCCAAAATACAGCTAAATGTTGTTGTTTTTAAAAAAAATGGGAAAAAGGGCTACAGATGAAATATCTGTTTTTTTCCCTGCAAATGGTATCATAAAAGGGGTTGTGGTGCAGAAATCACCGTCTTCCCAGCTTTCAGGGACAAGCAGACTTTTGTCAGAAAACCAACATTTTTTACACAGTTTTGGCATTTTTCTGGGGCATAGCCTATATTTGCTATTTTTTGTGCTTTCAACCTCCTTCCAGTTAATAGTAGAAATGGGTATGAAAGCAATAATGGATCCTGGAAAGATATACATTTTAGAAAAGTAGACAAAATTATAAAATCAGCATGGGGTCATTTGTGTCAACGTTTTCACCTGTAACTTCATCTAATTATGACAGCTGTTTGAAAGCAATATACCATTACATCCAATGAACCTTTCTGGTTGTGGGGATATATAGGACTTGTAGGCTCACCAAGAACCCGACGAACCCAGAGCCAATAACTGAGCAGCATCGTGCAATGGTTTTTTATTATGTACCGGTTATATAGCAATTATTTTGGGAAAATGTATACATGGAAAAATCGGTATGAAAGACACCTACATATTTCTGAAATGGGGACAAAATATAAAGTTTAGAAACAGTAGATATTTGCACATTTCCAAAATTGGGAGTACCCATACTAGCATGAGAATTATAGGTCATTTTTCAAAATGACTTCTTTTTACACATTGTCTTTCATTTGGAAGTCAGAAATGCATCAAAAGTCAATAGGTAATAACAGTTGTTCTACAATTCTGTGTTACTCTAAGTCTCTCGATAAAAATGGTACCTCACTTGTGTGGGTAGGCCTAGTGGCCACGACAGGAAACGGCTCAAAACGCAATGTGGACACACCACTTTTTCACAATGAAAAATGACCCTTTTTTTGCAAAGTGCCTAGCTGTAGTTTTTTAACCCTAGCTCTGCCGCACCTAGGGAAACCTAGCAAACCTATACATTTTTGAAAACAAGACACCCAGGGAAATCCAGGATGGGGTGACTTGACTGGCTCTCACCAGGTTCTGTTACCCAGAATCCCTTGCAAACCTAAATATTTGTCCAAAAAAACACATTTTTCTCACATTTCTGTGGTGGAAAGTTCTGGAATCTGCGTGGATCCACATAATTCCACTCACCCCGCGTTCCACAAAGTCTTTCAAGTAAAATGGTACCTCACTTGTGTGGGTAGGCCTAGTGCCCTTGACAGGAAACGGCCCAAAATGCAACGTGGACACACCACATTTTCAAAGTGAAAAATGACCCTTTTTTTGCAAAGTGCCTAGCTGTAGATTTTGAACCTTAGCTCTGCCGGCACCTAGGGAAACCTAGCAAACCTATACATTTTTTAAAACTAGACACCCAGGGGAATCCATGATGGGGTGACTTGACTGGCTCTCACCAGGTTCTGTAAGCCGGAATCCCTTGTAAACCTAAAAATGTGTCCAAAAAACACATTTTCCTCACATTTCTTTGGTGGAAAGTTCTCGAATCTGCATGGATCCACAAAATTCTGCCCACCCCACGTTCCTCAAATTTTTCTGAGAAAAATGGTACCTCACTTGTGTGGGTAGGCCTAGTGCCCACAACAGGAAACGGCCCAAAACGCAATATGGGCACACCACATTTTCACCGTGAAACATGACCCTTTTTTGCACAGAGCCCAGCCGTAGTTTTTTAACCCTAGCTCTGCTGCACCTAGGGAAACCTAGCAAACCTATACATTTTTGAAAACTAGACACCCAGGGAAATCCAGGATGGGGTGACTTGACTGGCTCACACCAGGTTCTGTTACCCAGAATCCCTTGCAAACATAAGTATTTGTCCAAAAAAAAACATTTTCCTCATATTTCTGTGGTGGAAAGTTCTGGAATCTGCATGGATCCACGTAATTCAACTCACTCCCCGTTCCCCAAAGTCTTTCAAGAAAAATGGTATCTCACTTGTGTGGGTAGGCCTAGTGCCCGTGACAGGAAATGGCCCAAAGCGCAACGTGGACACACCACATTTTCAAAGTGAAAAATTACCCTTTTTTGGCAAAGTACCTAGCTGTAGATTTTGAACCCTACCTCTGCCGGCACCTAGGGAAACCTAGCAAATCTATACATTTTTGAAAACTAGACACCTAAGCGAAACCAGGATGGGGTGACATTGACTGGTTCTCACCAGGTTCTGTTGCTGCAGATCAAAGCTTATAAATTCTCCCTACTTCCACGGACAAAGTAATTTCACAGTCATGCGCACATACACTCATCATACGCTGGTGGGGCCCATTACACCAACATTCATTCTATTACCCTATCCGTACTGAATATAAGAGAGAACTCTTTAATCAATCTGCACCTAATTTGAGGTCAATGCAACCAAATTGAATTATCTTGAGTCTTGATAAAAACAATTAAACACATCTGAGATCTCAATAACATGACAAAGTAATAACCACCTGACACTGTAATTCAAACAAGAATTATTTATCTAAATTAATTCATATGGAAAACCATTCAATTTGCAAGATCATTATTCTCATATTTACCTATTCTGGCTAAATGTCGTTCTCTAAGTCAGGACAGGTCTCTCAGCAAAGAATTAAAGTCTCTCGAGCTGTCATGTAGAGTCACTGTCCTCTCAGTCAGCATCGGTCTTCTGATCATAAGTTCAGGAAGAAGTAGCCCTAGACCCTCTCTAGTCTAGTAATATTTATACTAAAATTTACATACTAAAAGTTACAAACAAAGCTCTGAAACGTCCGTTAAGCAGGAAAGGATGTCATCTTGCAACATTAGAAGAATCTTCGCTCTTGGATATCTCGAAATTCAAAACAAGGAAATAGGAAGTCCAAAACTAATTCGTAACATCCACGGATGTCTTTCTCCAGAATTGTATCACTCGCAGTGAAGCCACCATAAGTTTATCAAAAATGTTCATTTGTGACAAATGTTCTCTACCAAGGATAACTGGCGGTCATCCCAGAGTTGTCATCTTTTTTTCATAGCTTTTTAGTTCAGACAGAGGCCAGGGTCACAATCAGCGAAGCCTCTCTTCATATTTCATCTACTCAAATGCAGGCTGTAGATGTCGGCCATTTTCTTAACAGGCCACAACGGACAACTTAATTAAAAAGAAACACAAAACAACGTTACTACATTGTATTGATTATACAGTGTTAATTCCCACTAATACCCTTATGTGTATGTATTTATCTAGCCATTTGCAACATAAAAAGGCATTAAAGCATATTATTTTAAAGCGCAATCACATAACAAATATCACATAAGCCACACTTATTTAATTAATTTACTCACCAACTTAGTTCACTTATTAATTTAGCCATGCAATTGCATTCCCACGTATAATTCTTTCATTAATAAGGTTGGTTAATAAAAAAACTCAACAAAACTTAGTACTTAATAATTAATCATTAGTAATTGTAATTATGACATACAAAAATATAAACTGATGTTTGGGTTTAAGTAGAAAACCCTGCTCCAGCAATCCCCCCTTTGGTGATATATCATCACCACAAAAATCCAACCCAAAAAATGTAGTTCCCCTTTTTTAGGAAAAATTCAAATGTCTTTTTGTTCATTCGTTAAACTCCAGTTTCTCTTTCATCATCTCTTTTTGTTTCTAAGTACATGCTCTCCCTAAATTCTTCCAAATCTATTTCTTGTGGGTCTCTTTTTGACCTCTTTTGTCTCTTTTCAACATTTTCTTTCATTATTTTCTTTTTATTCCTCCTATATCTACAAAATCTAAGAATCGATAAAGTAACAATCACACATGTCAATGGAAATAATATCTTACCAAAAATGGTACTACCTATCTTAGCTATAAAATTTTTAACAGCAATCATCTTATTAGCCATTTTAGTCCAGATACTTTCAGCTTCCAGTGGTACTAATTCTTCATGCAAATCAGTAATATTTTTGATATAGACTTTTAGATCTTTGCTTTCATCAGGAATGTAAGTGCAACAATGTTGAACTTTCAGCATTCCACAGACTCCACCCTCTTTTGCCAATAGAATATCAAGGGCAAGTCGATTTTGCAGAGACATAGCGCGTAAAGCAACCATCTCTGTATTTACCAATAGAAACCCTCCAGCGGTGCTTGTCGATAAGCGATCCACCACTGTTGACAGCTTCCGAATTCCATATGCATTTAATGAAATTCCCACTGCTGGTATCAAAGCTCCAAAAATATCTCCTACAATTTCTGTCCAAGTTTCTCTTTTAAAACGTGTTAGTAAATTAATTTGTTCTGCATCTTCTATTCTATCCATATGGAAAATCTTTGGAAAGACCAGGCCAACATAACATGTGCCATACCAATGGTCAGGCAACCTATAATAAGCTTTATTCCCACAAATATAATACACTACCGGGAAAACTGGATCCTCTCCTCCTTCGAATCCCCATCCTGTTGCAATAAAGTATGTATCATGGCACTCACTAGTCCCAACAAAATAATAATCATATTGGGATTTCCTTCTGGTAATGCATAGTTTACCCTTCTGTGGTGCATCTAAAGCCAAAGTTGGACTGGCCCCATTCTTCAACTCCTTTCCCATCTCAATGTCCCACATTGTCTCACTCATTTTATATCCACCTGCCTTTTCATGCATACCCATTCTCCTTTTCTCTACCATGTCTAGGAAAGCTTCTTCTTCTTCCTTCAAACTACAAGTTAAATTGTTTCTAAAAATGTAATCTAATGTTAATTCTTCTGTTTCAATACAAATCTCACCTAAAATGTTAGCTTCTTTAGCAGGATTCAGTTTTTTATTCATAGGCAATTGCTCAAAAATGTTATTCTTATTAGACATATCATAATCTATTTTCCCTAATAAATAAAAAATACTAATCAACACACTACATGAAATTCCATACGTAGCTGGGAGATGATGATAAGTAACTCCCTCTGAAACTGATGCAGGTAACTGCATACAGACGTAGCAATCCCTTACCTCCATTGTTTTTACATATTCATACAATAATTCTGAAAAAACATTACTAGAAAAATCATTAATTGACCTATCCTTGTGTATGTATATATTACTAATTCTAGTCGGTACTACTTTCTGTGAACTCTTCCCTATGTTAGTCATATTCTCAGTATGTATTCCCAAAGTGTCTACTGTAACTCTAAAAGTAACTAATAAAGCAAGCACACTCCATAGTAGCATCAATAGTCCTGTACAGCAACAGCACATTCTGCACCATCTTTTGAAGAAGGTACATCTACTTTGATTATTTTCTGTGTTAGCCAGCTTATTACTTTGACTGTGTCTTTTGACTTAGCCTCTACTACTCCACTACTGAATCTCTAGGACAGCAAACATCCACTAGATCGTTACAATCTGTTAATTTTTTTTTTTATATTTCTTCACTCTTCTCCAAGTGACTCCTTCAGTTCACTCAATTTGGATTTTCATCACTTTTCACTTCTTCTTCATCAACATCAAATTGTATCAGATCCTGAACATCTGTCTCTTCTCCAATGTCAGACAAGATAACTTTCAGGATTCCAACAGTTTCCTCCTCCTCAACCACTTTCAGTAAGGTCCCCTCTGGATTTCCTTGACCCTCTGCCTCTTCTTCTTCTTCAGACAGTGCCACATACGTCCATTCTGGTGACCTATACTTCTGGTTGGGCTTTCTGATTCTCTTGATCTCCTCCGGTTCCTTTAGTTCTTTTCATTCTTCTTCTTTCGCTTGATTTTGGCTTGACACCTCGTTCACCTGTTCAGCTTTCGATGAATTCACTCGTGTTAGTCGATATCTCAGCCTCTTTATCTTGTTAGGCCAAAGATCTCCTTTTACGTTTCTTTTCTGTTTTACTTCTTTATTGTTCCTTTCTCCAATCCAAGTTCTCTTTCTCAGAACTCGACCCTCTGGTATCTCATTCTCACTCTCATCCGATTCTGTCTCATTTGCCTCTTGTTCATCAACAATTCTCTCTTTTTCCACAATCTTCTTCTCCACCGATTGAGATTTCCCTACTACTGTCCCTCCACGGGTCTCTGACACGCAATCTTCTTGCTGTCTACTTGTCCCTTCACCTAGCTCATCATGAATGTTCCCTACACCTCCTCGGGGTTCTTCCGCAATCTGTCCCTCTCTATCTTCTTCTGACCCTACTTCTTCAAGAATTATCTCAGATGGATTCCTCTCAACTTCTTCTTTTGACTCAGGTATAGTCTCTGTGGAATCGCTCTTTTCTTTTCTTTCTTTCTCCTTATCTTCTCCACTGCTAGTTAGAACTTCAGGCACTCTTCCAGAATCTGAACTCTCTTCTGAGGTTCGCAATGTTCCTCTTGAAACTTCTTCTGGTAAGAAAAAAGAATCTCCTGACTCTCTTTCTGACTCTCTTTCCCCCCTTTCAGGATTCTTTTTTCTTCTCACTGTTTCAGTGTCTGCATCATCACTGGAATCTGACTCTTCAAAGTATTCTTTCCCAGTCCCATCCTTTGGATTTGGAACTCTCAGAGCATGGCTTGCATGGATCCAGTTCTTCACTTCAGCACACTTTACAGCAGTCGTCGTAGTCAGAATGACTTGTCTTGGCCTTCCCCACCTTGGAACCAAGCAATTTCTTCTTCTGTGCACTTTTATTCTCACCCAGTCCCATGGGCTCAGATCATGGGCTGCCTTCTTTTCAAGTGTGGTGGCGTCTTCTCAAACCTGGTGAAACACAGAATGAACTGCGTCAGCCAGGCCTTTACAGTAATCCAAAATCATGTCATCAGTTATAGTCATCAGCTTGTTGATGGGCATGCATGTCTCATTGCACGTCCCTTTATTATTTCATGTGGACTCAACCCCGTAGTTCTGTCTGGAGTAGACCTAATAGTCATCAGCACTAGAGGCCATTTCATTCCAGTGGCTAAACACATCTTGCCAATTCTGTTTTTGATTGTACCATTCATCTGCTCAACAACGCCAGAAGCCTCTGGTCGGTATGCACAATGTAGCTTCTGCTGTATACTCAATGCTTCACAAATTAAACTGATGAGTTCATTATAGAAGTGTCCTCCTCTGTCTGACTCAATTGTCACTGGGAACCCGTACCTAGGAATCAACTCTCTTAACAGCAACTTGGCCACTGTTATTCCATCATTTCTCCTAGTTGGATATGCCTCCACCCACCTTGAGAACAAACAGACTACCACTAGAACATACCTCAATCTATTGACTTGGGTCATTTCAATGAAATCTATTTGCATTCTAGTAAAAGGACCTCCCTCCCTGCCTATTGTTCCTAGGCTCACCACTGTTTTCTTTCCAGGATTGAATTGCTGACAAATCAAACATCTTTGACAGATGCTCTCTGCTATCAGCCTGAACTTTGCATTGTACCAGGTCTGCTTAAAGGATCTAATCATAGCATCCCTCCCCAGGTGTCCCTGGCCATGATACATTCTTGTCATTGTTGACAACATAGCATTTGGCATGACTGGTCTTCCATCCCTATAGATCCATACATGATCCTTTTCTCTTGGTGCACAACCTGCCTTGATCCAATCTTTCATTTCCTCATCTCCTGCTTCATCCTGCAACTGCCTCACCTCCTCCCATGTTTCCATTACATTAGTAAACATCACAGAACAAAAAGACATTTCTTTCTCTTTTCCCCTATTAATGGAATGATTGTTCCTTGCACAATACTGTGCTATGTCATTAGCAAACTTGTTTCCGAGAGTAACAAAATCATCACCCTGTCCATGAGCAGCACATTTTACAACTGCCAGCTCTTTGGGCAGCTGTATCGCCTCAAGCAATTTCCCAATCACTTCAGCATTCTTTATAGGAGTTCCACTTGAGGTCAGGAAACCTCTCTGTAGCCAAAGCTGGCCAAAATCATGAACAACTCCGAATCCGTACTGATTATCAGTCATTACAGTCACTCTCACATTTCTTCCAATCTTGCAAGCTTTTGTCAGTGCCACCAATTCCGCTACCTGAGCAGATTTAACTCCTTTCAAAGGTGAAGCTTCCACAACTTCTGAAACTTTACACACCGCATATGCAGCACTCAGCACACCTTCTTCTGTTCTCAGACATGATCCATCCACAAACAACACATGATCACTCTCAGGCAGTGGCAGATCTCTTATGTCTGGTCTCGGTTTTGTACAGTAATCAAGCACATCCAAGCAATCATGATCAACATCATCTCTCACACTCACATTTTCAGCATCTGGCAACAGTGTTGCTGGATTCACATTCACACATCTCTTAAGAGTCACATTTGATGCTCCTAGAATCATTTTCTCATATTTAGTCAGCCGACTATGTGACATATATTGAGTTCTGCTTCTTGTCAAAAGAATTGCCACATCATGAGGTACGAACACCCGTACAGGATATCCCATTATTATACCCTCACTCTGTTCCAAGCTTCTGCATGTAGCAGCTACTGCTTTCAGGCAACCTGGTAAACCCACAGCTACTGGGTCAAGTGTACGCAATTGGCCTCCTCAGACGTCCATGTTTCTGGATTAACACTGAAAGTGCACATCCATTCCTCTCACTACAGTACAGCTCAAACTCCTTCTCATAGTCTGGCATTCCTAGAGCAGGGGCTTCACATAATCTGTTCTTTAATTCTTCGAATGCTGCCATTTGTTCTGCATTCAATTCCAATGGGTCTTTTACTTCACTTTTAGTCAATTTAATCAGTGGCTTTGCTATCAGGGAAAAGTTACTTTTCCACTGACGACAATAACCTACCATTCCCAGAAACATTCTCACTTCTCTCTGGGTCATTGGGGCTCTCATTCCTCGGATAATTTTGATCCTGTCAATGGTCACTTTTCTTAGACCTTTTTCAATATTGTGTCCAAGATAATGTACTTCTTTCTTGCAAAATTGCAATTTGGCTGGAGATAACTTTAATCCTCCATCAGCCAGATGATTCAATAAAGCTATGGTATCTACTTCACAAGCTTCACGTGTCTTCGATGCCACAAGTAGGTCATCGATATATTGTACTAGTACTGAGCTTTCAGGCATGGTCAGACTTTCCAAAGATTTCTTCAGCAACTGATTGAATATTGAAGGACTCTCTGTATACCCCTGTGGGATTCGGCACCATGCCAAAATACGCTGTCCAAACCGAAATGCAAAAATCGGCTGACTGTCATGATGCAATGGAATTGAAAAGAAAGCATGGCACAAATCAAATACTGTGTACCATTCAGCATCATGGGGAATCTGATACAAAATCACTGATGGATTTGGCACAATAGGACAGCATGATACCACAATTTTGTTAACCTTTCTCAAATCTTGTACTATTCTGAACTTCCCATTAGGTTTCTTCAGTCCCATTATAGGTGAATTACATGGGCTACTTAGTAACTCTCTCAGAACTCCTTGCTGAATCATTTTGTCAATTATAGGTGTTATTCCTTCAATTATCTCTGGTGTCAATCTGTATTGTGGGATATTAGGATAAGAGATTCCCTCTTTCACTGTAATCTTTACTGGATCTACATTATTCTTCATCTCCAGTAAAATCCCAAACTGCTGTTTTTACTGTGTGTCTCAATTCTTGAGGCAAGTCATCTGGATTAAATACAGCATATGTTCCAATAACCTCATCTTCTCTATTACCTAGAGTTACTCTGTATAAGACATCCTCATCCAGTGTCTCAAAGGCTATTCCATCCGGAGTACAAAAAATTGTGCAATTCATTTTACACAACAAATCCCTACCTAACAAGTTCACTGGACTAGTGTCACACACTACGAACCTGTGCATATCTGAAAATTTCCCTATCCTTTCCTTTACTGGTTCAGTAAGACGAGTCCTAATCTGTGTATTAGATACACCAACCACTTGGATTGCTTCGTCCGAGAGAGGAAGATTTCTTATATCTGCTGACCTGACAGTTGATCTCGTCGCTCCTGTGTCTACTAAAAAAGTAACACTTTCTACATTTATTTTCCCATCTACAAATGGTCCTGCCTGGTCTATTTCTAGAGTTGCTCCAAGTATGCACTCTTCCTCCTCTCTTCGGCACCGTCAGAAGTCCCCTTCAGACTCACTTCCCTCATTCTTTAGCCAATATTGTTGTATTGGATTTGTACGTCTCTGTTTGTTTACCTGTTCCTCATTGTAGAATCCCGAGTCTTGATTGTATTTTTGGGATCCTCTGTTCTGTGGCAAAGGCGGTTTTGGCTCCTGATTCTGCTGCTTGACAACCTTCTGCTGTTGCTGCGGATGATTACACCCCTCGTTCTGCACCTGTTGATTCAAGGATTGATTGTCATTATTCACTAATGGTGGATTCATACACTCGGCTCTCCAGTGCCCTAATTTTCCGCAGTTGTGGCACGGAAATGTTTTCTTCGCCTCCTCAATGTTCCCCTTTCCTTTTCCTGTACCATATCTGGGCCTATTTCCTGGATTATTTGCTTGTTCAACCAGCTGTGCTTCCTGTCTTTCTGCAACCTTCACCTGTGCCCACATCGCTTTTTCCTTCAGCTTTCTTTGTTTCGCCTCAATTTCATCACTGAAGTACTTTGCATGTCTCAAGATCTCATCAATCTTCTTACTCTGCCAATCAACTGTGTGCTCACGTATCATTTCACTGATTTCGGGTCGCAAACCATATACAAATCTGTATACAAAATGACTCAAATCCTTATCACCCAGATGTTCATCTCCACTGAACTGTTTAAAAGCCAGTATTAACCTTTCATAAAAGGCATGAACTGATTCTTTTACTTCCTGATGTGTTCGATCTATCTTAACCCAATCTGTCTCTTTAGGGAGTACCTTATTCTTCAAGAATACTATGACCTGTTCGTATTTCTTCATAACCTCTGGATCTGGAGCTCCTGTCTTTGGATCTCTTGTGTATTCTTTAGTGGGCCAATCTATGACTATTTTACACTCTGCCCACAAGTCTGCTGGAACAATTATATCAAACAGACTATTCAGGTCAATCCACAGCACTTTTGACAATTTCACAAACCTATTAACCTGCCTATACCACTCGACAGGCTTCTCTCTCAGTCGAGGGAAATCATTTGTAAATGACAAAATATCCTGCCTAGTCCATGGGACATGTACATATCCTCCTCCAGGAATCTCTCTCATAGGATAAGCATCCACTGTTTTTTCCTTTTCTCTCATGGGGAATGCTGAGTAAGTCCTGTCCACTGTATCTTCTCTTTTCTTATACCATCTATCCTTCCACTTTTCCACATCACCCCATTTTCGCAATAATCCAATCATTTCCTTAATCTGCCCCGTTCGGCCAACGTCATTTAGATTCTCAATATCTTTATCTGTAAAATCCACTCGGTAAGGCTTCTGTAAAGCTTTCACCTTATCCATGTAAATTCCCATTTCACTCTCTATTCCTTTTAACCTTTCATGTGTATTCTTAGCCCTCCATGTGATGCTTTTGCACATGAATAACAACTCTCCATCATGATGATTTTTTAACATTTCTGTAGGAATTGTTCCCACTATAAGCTCCTCCAATTCCATACGTAACCTGGCTACATCAATTGCCTGAGAATCTTTTTCCTTCCTTTGGAGAGCTTTCACCCAATCATTCAAATCCTCAGCCGTTATTCCTGTAGATTTTTCTGTACTCACTTGTTCTGTCATCCTCTGTGGTTCCAAAATTGATCCTCCCATCATAACATTTCTTTCCACACAACCAGTATTCAATCCTGAGTTAGGCTGTACATTTAACTCTCCACCACATATGGTATGTTTCAACTGATTCTCTCTCGTCCTTATTTCTGACTGTTCCGGAGAACTAACTAGTCCATTTCCTACATATGGAACTGTTAAACCACGTTCACCTGTTCTTTGCTTATCAAAAATAGGCATACCCGGACCTATGGTTACAGGCACTGTAACAGCTTCTAGATTCTTAGTCAGTTCCCTGATTTTCTCTGTCAACTCAAATGTGCTTCTTGCTAATTCTCTTGTTTTTTCATCCTCGATTTCATTCTCTCTTTCTCTCTCTCGCTCTCTCTCTCTTTCCCTTTCCGCGAAAGAGCTACTACTTTTCAGATCAGGTGTCACAACTTCTGTTTTTATGATTTGCAAAGTATCTCTCATTGTGGTAGCAACTGGTGTTCTCACTTCTGGTTCTTGTCTATATGGAGGTGGTCTCTTGTAAATCATGTTCGACAAAGGGAAGGAGAGTAAAAGGTGGGCTATTTTTATAGAGGTCCTACACATAGGCCCTAAGTAACTGTATCAACGAGAGATGTGTAGTTCCTACAGGATGGGAAGTCGAAGGGGAATAAAGTATTCCATACCCAGACTTTAACCTAGTGAATGTAGGTGCACAAGGGAAGGGAATCCCTTAAGGGTGGAACTGAAACCCTCACACACCCAGCAAGCTAGGTGTCATGCTTCATCATCTGGGTTTTGCTCCTCGTCGGGTCGGCGGTGCAATACCTGACGGGCACCCATACAGGGGCTCTTTGTCGGAGATCTTTTGTTCCCTGCCGTATGGTGCATGCGTGTGAGGGCCCGGGAGTGTAGATGTAAGTGACTTAAAAAGGTTGGTTAATCTGAAATATAATTTTATTGGCTCAGTAAACCACCTAATTAAAAGGGGGGTGAGTGGCGTAAAAGCTATATATGCTCACAAAGGAGGAGTGGCTAGCTACGCTCTACTCTTCTGGTCAACATGTTTCGCGCCCAGTTAGTCAGAGGGATCTCATGGCGCTTCGTCAGGACCTATAGTGCTAAAGTGAAATGTGCTCAAAAAAACTATCTACAGTGTGGTGTGAAAAACAAGGGTGAGAACTAATATGTTAGTCAACCATTAATAGGCGCCCCTACCTTATATATTGTTTTAAAAGGGGGTCACCATTTCATATTATAAAAAGCTCATCATCAGGTGCATGGCGCGTCAACAGGGGGAGAAACACATTCGTTCCTTAGTAAACGTCCCCTGGAGGTGAGTAAACCTGCCCGCGTCGCCGAACCCGGACCTAGGTTAAAGTCTGGGTATGGAATACTTTATTCCCCTTCGACTTCCCATCCTGTAGGAACTACACATCTCTCTTGTAAATCATGTCATCCAAGACTTCATCCTCATATTCATTAGCCCCATACCTTCTCAATTCTGCATTATGTACCTTTTCCGTACCTTTCCTTCCTTCTGTTTCCTCAACAGTTCTCACAGGATATAGTCCCTCAGTCATACTAGCATCTCGCCATCTCCTCATTCGATCATGATGAGTTTCACGATCATATTTCCTCTCAAACATATACCTATAATTACCTCCACTCCTCTGTTTTTCTCGCTCATGCACCTCATCTTCCCATTCTACCAATGCCTCGAACTGTGTCGGCCTTGGTCTGGGCTCTAGATTCATCATTCTCTCCCGTAAATTTCTCAACACGGCCAGATTAAATGAACCATGTTCCGGGAATGCTAAAACACCATCTTCTCTAGTATACTTAGCCCAATTGTCTAACCAAATACAGGTATGATCCCCATATTTCGCAACCATGAAGGATGCAGGGGTTCTTGTCGGAGGTAGTAACTCACCTTCTCTAGTTACTATATCCTTATCCTTGTCAAACCATTTTTTAATCTTACTGAACAAGGATTTCTTTTTCTTTTCCTCTGTTTGGTAATACATTTTTGCGTTTACCACAACCCTCTAGTCCTTTCTACAACTGTACGATCTTTTGTCCAATAACAGCGCGACCCACACTAACGCACCAATCCCGGAGCGTCTACGTCACCCTGTACTTCTTCCAATCCCTGCGCGGCTCACACCAACGCACCAATCACAGTGCTTTCAATGTTCTAACCCACTGTCCAATCACAGCGCGGTCTTTTCTGCCGTCAGCAGTCGCTGCAGTCGCTTCTACTCCTGTCTCCTGTCACTCGTCTACCCCTCCTTTACAAAACCTTCTTGGTAGACTTTGTTTCAGATTCTACAAATCTATTAGTTACAACATATAAACATCTCCATTGTCTGCTCCGCTAACCACAGAATAGTAAAGACCTTTCCCACGAGAATCCCGCTTCTCTCTAGAACAGCGCTCTCCTCTGCTCTACTACGGAATTGTTACTTTCGTTGACACAGTAGCACATCCCTCTACTCTGCCCTTCTAACATGCATCCATTAACTGTTTCCTCCCGGAATGTTCCTAAGAGCTTCACAATCAACTAAATGCCCATACATTCACACACTTTCACACCAGAAAATGTAGCACATTCACACAGAATCCTGTCTTTCCCGAGAACAGCGAACAATCTGTCCTACTACAGAATTATAACATACGTTAACCAAGCAGCGCTTACCTCTGCTCTGTCCTTCAAACAAGCTCAGAGAATACCTATTACCTTCCCAGTGATAAGCGTTAACGGAAATCCCAAAAAGGATCCCTGATACCTAAGACCAGAACTTCACAGATAACCTTCGCAACCATACACACTTCTCTTATACAGAAAATATGTCTCTAGTAGTAACACACGACGATGTCACTGAATCGAACCCAGACAATGCGACGCGCAACTTCAATTGTCACACGCTTTTCCCTGCATTCGTACAGGGCCAACAATTCCGCCTTTCCCGAGAGCAGTACTCACTTCCCTCTGCCCTACTACCGAACTGTCACCGACTCCCTACGTCCCAGAAGCCGTACACACTACATATAACTCAATATGACTTCAACATTTAGTGTTAGTACATGTATCAACATCAATCAATAAATCCAAAAGCCTATGTACAAGCAATCTATCAGATCAAGACCATAATCAAAACCATCATTCTGCTACCAGGAAACTGCTGCAGATCAAAGCTTATAAATTCTCCCTACTTCCACGGACAAAGTAATTTCACAGTCATGCGCACATACACTCATCATAGGCTGGTGGGGCCCATTACACCAACATTCATTCTATTACCCTATCCGTACTGAATATAAGAGAGAACTCTTTAATCAATCTGCACCTAATTTGAGGTCAATGCAACCAAATTGAATTATCTTGAGTCTTGATAAAAACAATTAAACACATCTGAGATCTCAATAACATGACAAAGTAATAACCACCCGACACTGTAATTCAAACAAGAATTATTTATCTAAATTAATTCATATGGAAAACCATTCAATTTGCAAGATCATTATTCTCATATTTACCTATTCTGGCTAAATGTCATTCTCTAAGTCAGGACAGGTCTCTCAGCAAAGAATTAAAGTCTCTCGAGCTGTCATGTAGAGTCACCGTCCTCTCAGTCAGCATCGGTCTTCTGATCATAAGTTCAGGAAGAAGTAGCCCTAGACCCTCTCTAGTCTAGTAATATGTATACTAAAATTTACATACTAAAAGTTACAAACAAAGCTCTAAAACGTCCGTTAAGCAGGAAAGGATGTCATCTTGCAACATTAGAAGAATCTCCGCTCTTGGATATCTCGAAATTCAAAACAAGGAAATAGGAAGTCCAAACCTAATTCGTAACATCCACGGATGTCTTTCTCCAGAACTGTATCACTCGCAGTGAAGCCACCATAAGTTTATCAAAAATGTTCATTTGTGACAAATGTTCTCTACCAAGGATAACTGGCGGTCATCCCAGAGTTGTCATCTTTTTTTCATAGCTTTTTAGTTCAGACAGAGGCCAGGGTCACAATCAGCGAAGCCTCTCTTCATATTTCATCTACTCAAATGCAGGCTGTAGATGTCGGCCATTTTCTTAACAGGCCACAACGGACAACTTAATTAAAAAGGCATTAACCCCTTGAGTGCCCATGACGAGATAGTCTCGTCATGGGCCGCGGTTGCGCTGTGCCCATGACGAGACTATCTCGTCATGAACCCCGCCCGCTAATTCAACGCCCGGCACAGGGCGGGGAAAGGGCGGGGCACACAAGGGGTTAAAGCATATTATTTTAAAGCGCAATCACATAACAAATATCACATAAGCCACACTTATTTAATTAATTTGCTCACCAACTTAGTTCACTTATTAATTTAGCCATGCAATTGCATTCCCACGTATAATTCTTTCATTAATAAGGTTGGTTAATAAAAAAACTCAACAAAACTTAGTACTTAATAATTAATCATTAGTAATTTTAATTATGACATACAAAAATAAAAACTGATGTTTGGGTTTAAGTAGAAAACCCTGCTCCAGCACTGTTACTAAGAATCAATTGCAAACCTAAAAATGTGTCCAAAAAAACAAATTTTCCCCACAATTCTTTGGTGGAAAGTTCTGGAATCTGCGTGGATCCACAAAATTCTGCCCACCCCACATTTCCCAAAGTCTTCCGAGAAAAATGGTACCTCACTTGTGTGGGTAGGCCTAGTACCCAGGACAGGAAACTGCCCAAAACGCAACTTGGACACACCACATTTTCACAGTGAAAAGGACCCTTTTTTTGCAAAGTGCCTAGCTGTAGTTCTTTAACCCTAGCTCTGCCGGCACCTAGGGAAACCTAACAAACCTATACATTTCTGAAAACTAGACACCCAGGGGAATTGAGGCTAGGGTGACTTGACTGGCTCTCACCAGGTTCTGTTACCCAGAAACCCTTGCAAACCTAAACATTTTTTAAAAAAAACACTTTTTCCTCATATTTCTCTTGTGGAAAGTTCTGGAATCTGTGTGGATCCACAAAATTCCACCCACCCCGCGTTCCTCAAAGTCTTCCAAGAAAAATGGTACCTCACTTGTGTGGGTAGGGCTAGTGCCCACGACAGGAAACCGCCCAAAACACAACGTGGACACACCACATTTTCACAGTACCTGTTGAGAGCCAGACAAGTCACCCCATCCTGGATTTTCCTGGGTGTCTAGTTTTTAAAAATGTATAGGTTTGTTAGGTTTCTCTAGGTGCCGGCAGAGCTAGGGTTCAAAACCTACAGCTAGGCACTTTGCAAAAAAAGGGTCCATTTTCACAGTGAAAATGTGGTGTGTCCAGGTTGCGTTTTGGGCCGTTTCCTGTCACGGGCACTAGGCCTACCCACACAAGTGAGGTACCATTTTTCTTGGAAGACTTTGGGGAACGCGGGGTGGGTGGAATTTTGTTTTTTTTAACAAAGTTTGAGGATTGCAAGGGATTCTGGGTAACAGAACCTGGTGAGAGCCAGACAAGTCACCCCATCCTGGATTGCCCTTGGTGTCTAGTTTTCAAAAATGTACAGGTTTGATAGGTTTCCCTATGTGCCAGCAGCGCTAGGGCCCAAAGTCCACAGTTAGGGACATTGCTAAAAAAAAGTCTGTGCCTAGTGGGCTTTCTGACGCCCTGGGGGGAATCGGGAGGGGGGGGGGGGGATTGTCCCGATATGTCCTCACGGAGGGGAGAAAGACAGGGGCCATTTTTGGGGGGTGGGGGCATTGTTGTGCCCATTCTGGCCAGCCCCACTCATAAAAAAGCCAGCGTAATAGCTGGCGCTTAGTGGGCTTTCTGCCCCCCCTGGTGGCAGATCAGGGGCCACTGTCCCCATCTGCCCCCCGAGGGGGCAAAAAGACTGGAGTTTCTCAGTGGGGTGGGGGTATTCTCATGCCCATTTTAGGCAGCCCCCACCCCTACATGAATGCAAAAAATAATCCCTGGTTTCTAGTGGGCTTTCTGCCCCACGCGGGGGCCAGATTGGGGGCTATTGCCCCTACATGTCCCTGGGGGGCAGAAAGACTGGAATTTTTGTGGACTGGGGTTGGGGGCATTGGCATGTCTGTTTTGGGCAGCCCCCGGGGGGGGGCAGAATGGCTGTAATTTTGCTGGGGGTGGGGGCATTGACATGCACGTTTTGGGCAGCCCCCACCCTAATTTGAATTGCCCCCTAAAAAATCCCTGGCTTCTATTGTGCTCTTTGCCCCCCCGGGAGGGCAGATGGGGGCTACTGCCCCCATCTGCTGCCTAAGGGGGGCAGAAAGGCTGTAATTGTGGCGGGATGGGGTAATTGGGCAGCCCCCACCCTAATTAAAATGACCCCCCCAAAAAATCCCTGGTGTCTAGTGGGCTTTCTACCCCCCCGGGGGGGCGGATAGGTTGTAGTTGTTGCGGGGTAGGGGCATTGACATGCCCGTTTTGGGCAGCCCCCACCAGGGGGCAGAAAGACTGAATTTGGCCAATATTTCTTTTGGGGGGAGCAAAGGCCCTTGCCCAAGGGGCCGCTCCCCCCTCCCTGGTGTCTAGTGGTGGAGCCCTGCTTGGGAATTGCCCTCCTGGGGCGATCCCCAAGTAGGGATCCACTGGGAAGGAGTACCATTGGAAAGGGGAGATAGCCCCCTGAGCACATAGATAGTGAAACTAAAATGAGTCTAAAGGCTCATTTCAGTTTCGGTTTCTTTGAAATGACGTCAGCGCGATGTGCACGCTGATCATCCTTTCATAGAAACCACGGGGGGCCTCGGAAGCTTGGGAAGCTCTTCCCCAGCTCCCGAGGCTTTGGGGAAGAAAAAGAAATCCCTCTGCTGCCTGCACCAGAGGGATTTCTGGTGCCATCTGCCAGGACGGCTGGGAGCTGTCCTGCGCACACGAGCACTGTTGCGCACGATGGCTCCCAGCCGTCGTGCACACGGAAAGGGTTAAAAAAAGACCTGCTTTATTGAAGAAGCAGTCACAGACATGGTGGTCTGCTGACCCCAGCAGGCCACCATCCCTGGGAGTGCTAGCTATTCCCAATGGGGTCGCAAAATGCGACAGCCTCATTAATAGTCATGAGGCATGCAATTTGCGACCCCATTGGGAATCGCAAACAGTCTCTGAGACACTGTTGTACTTTAAGTTTAGTGAGTCGCAAATTGCAAGTCACAATTTTGCGCAATTTGCGACTCGCTTAACTTAATGGTCGTACATCTGGCCCTTGATTCTTTGATAAGTCCAAGGTTTTTATAGTTGAATAGATCACCACCTGCCGATGGATGTAGGTGAGCTGTTGTTGCTGTTGTGTTGAACAAAACGATCTTAAACCTAAAAACGTTTCTGTATTTAATATGTGGAAAACTATTACTTTAATGCATATGATATCCTTATACATGAACTACATAGCTATATATTTCAATATTTATACCATGAAATAATCTGCATTAATTTTTGTCTTTGAGTTTTTGCTGGAGTATATAGGCTCTTTAATCCACTGAAGAAAATACATAAATAAAAAGAATGCTGAGATGGAGCTCTGATAATAAAGATTATCTGGGGTAATTGGTGGGTTTTGTGAAAGATGTGATTGAGTGTTAGAGGTTCTGGGTATACATTTCATTTAACCCCAGAGAATCAGAGAAACTTGAGTGCAACTACATATTGGGAAACAATCCCCTATATACTATTCCAGATTGTAACCTTGCTCACGCTCAATGTGACCCAACATTGGCCTCCATTTAGAATGCTATCTACTCAAGGCAATGGTGAGAATGGCAGCCTGCTGCTGGTGACCCGTGCAGCAGTCTGGGGAGTGCTGGTGCTACGATTGCTGGACCCAGCTAGGGATGCACACAACAGAGATCCTGTAGAGGGGTTGCACCTTGGCCGGGTGTGATCGGTACCCTAATTAGTGCAGCCTGTGAGGTGGGGTTGAAAGAGTACAGTAAGAAGACCCCAATTGAGTGGTGGGCTCTGTATAATGCCACCCCCATTGCCTTCCAGTGGTCAGTTGAGGGAGAGAGTCAGGGTGGTCCTGCTGGGCATGGGCAGTCGATTGGAGCAGCAGCCTGCTGTGTTCAACATTGGAGCCGGGGCAGCCTCCATACCAGGAAGACGGCATAAACGAGAGAAGCTGTGTTTCCGTGCAGGACACTATGTGGCACCAGCCTCCACGTGCAGATCGGGATTGCCTGGTGGGTGTGTGAGGCTGACCTGGAACTGTGGGTGGTACAACCCCTCACCAGAACACTGCCGAGGCAGTAGAGTCTGCTGGCTATAGGGGTGGCTCTAGAAAGCTGGCATGTCTGGGAACAGCGAATGGGGAAAAATCAGAGAATGCTGTGGGCCCATGTGCAAAATATGGCCTTCTGACAGGTTTGGAAAATAGGGCCTTCTGACAAGTTTCCTGTACCTGTGGGGATAAGTGACTTGGGCAATGCTGGCACGCTGTCATTAGTAGACTTTATGCCAAATGCTCTCTTGTCTGGGCTGCCACCTGAGCAAAGACCTGCTTGCTCAACGGGAGGTAGCATCTGCACTGATATACTCGGATTTGAGGGGTAATATTGTGGACACTTATGTGAAACTGAGAGATATCTAGTGACACATATTGATATGTGTTGTCCCACAGAATTAGGAGCCTACTGTGGAATTCTGGATGTGTGACTATGCACTGAAGGCATCTGGGGCATAGTGGGACTCGTAAGTGATAGAATGCTGCTCATCCCGGGTATTGCTGTGGCTTGTAGTTGCTAATGCTCTGTCCCCAACATGGTATGAGACAAGTTGTCCAAAACAGCGAAAGCCAACAAACTTGCAGTACACAACTGACATTACAATGTCAAGCACAGAATCTAAGATCTCTGATAGACAGGGTGGTACATCGCGGGTTGTCCCTTCACTGGCAGTCCTGCTACCGGTGACCAAAGACTCTAAGTCTGCAATTGAAAATAAAACAGACAATGTCCTTAGACATGGCAGAGATTAGGATGGACCTGTGTAAGTGGGCAGGAAAAAACTTACAGATGTAGCAGTTGAAACCTGACATGCGGGGAACCATAATTATCTAAATGAGACCATGTACCTTTCGAGCCTGTGAAAATTGCCAATGCTATCTGCTCATTTACCCAGTGAAGCATAAATTAATTACGAAAGGATTATAAGTTGTACTTATTTCACTACCCAGAGAGTGCATAGGACTGACTGGGTGGATAGAAGAAGCCATGCAAAACGTATAAATGACGGACCCCACAGGGAAAACATCCCAGTGGGACTTATTATTATTTTATTTTTTTGCAGATCTATATAGCGCAAACTCGACCCGAAGGTATTGGAGCGCTTTACATGAGCACCAGTTACTTTACAAAAGGACACATTCATCGTTGGTAGGCACTGGGAGATTAAGAGATTTGCCCAGAATCACAGGATGTTGAGCCGACGCCGAGACTCGTTCCCAGTTCCGGAACTCCAAAGTCGACAGCTCTAGCCGTAAAGTCACACCCTCTCCCCAATTTGTGAGAGTTTGATCGTGCTGTATTCTGCAAGATAAGTGGTGGTCGTTGAGGACAGTATGTTAGATGTTCCCAAAAGATTTGTAATGTAACCCAACTGTATGGCCTAACGTTCCTAAGGACACATGCAGTACATAATATAGTTATGAAAATCACAATCCTGAAGAGACAAGGGATTAAGTCCTCTCTGACTCCCTTAGCAAACCGTAAGTCTCAAACAACAGAGATAAACTTTATAGTACTAATAGAGATCCTATATAATCAAAACGGGAAAATCAAAAGATTTTTTAATACTGCCCTCACACACTTGGTAGTGTCATGCTTCATCATTGGGCCGCATCATACACCCAGGTGCAGACCAACACACTGGGTGGAGCGCAGTTTTTTAGAGAAAAGAAGATGAAGCGCAGTGGTGAAGGTAGAGTATAGTAAAGAAAGACAAAAACACAACACAAATAAAGTGTCAATCAAATAATACAGGAGAATAAATTTTCTCCTAACACGTAAAGGGACCAAGAGAGGTGCAGATATACTTCTAAAACTGCCTAGGGGTTAGACCATATATCTTTATTCTATGTCTACCTCTGGCAGGGTTAAAATTTTCAATATGGGGAAATCGGGGAAGGTAACGACCCTTCTGTCCCCACTGCAGTTACCAACATGTTTCTGCCAGCTTTTTATGCGCCCCACAAGGTCGCTCTGGCATTCGTCAGGGTGTTGGTCCCTATTTTTGTGGTCTGGACCCCTATTTGGGTAATTTTTACCTTATTTACTCTGTAAACGTGGGCTTTTTCCCAACGTCTTTTATTCTCTGGAAAATATCGAGAGGAATCTTTTTCTGGAATGAGAAAGAGACAAAAACAGAAAAAACCAAACCTTGATTTTCCTACTCTTCATTGACTTTTAATGTCTTTCCTCACACCCAAATACCCGTGTATTATTAAAAAGATTTTAATTTCAGCCAGTATCCTTCAGCACACACCTAACCCTTCACCATAGGTACACCACACAGAATGAGTGCTTAATGGTTTCCAACATACCGTGGATAGAAATGGACGGCTTCAAGTCTGTGTATAGATTCCATGGATTGAGAAACCGAACCACCGATCCCAGTGGATTAAAACCATGCACCACATCATTAACCGGATTCAAAGTTACTTACAAGAGTTTACGGATTAATATTCTTAACCCGGAATGGTAGGGGAGGTGCTCTTGTCGTCACACTCTGTCATTGTACAATTCATCATGTGTATCAAATGGCATGTAAAAGATAAAAAACGGGGGGGGGGGAAGAAGGGGGCGGGGGAAAAAACGAGAGAGACACCAGAAAGCTAGTGTTACCAAACGCTAAACAGAGCAACAAAGTCCTTGTATGCCCCCACCTATTCTACCTCTACAGGTTCTGTTGTCCAGAGTTCACAATCACCCTTATTTCCTTCATCCTTCACCTAGTCTCGGGTTCTACAAATTTTCACACACAATATGAGATCCCTCTATGGTGCGAGATCGCTATATTCATAGAAACCCCTTCAAGCCTTTCTTTGATTCCAACACGCACTCCGATGGGTTCTTACTTACTACTCCAAAGTAGCACTGCCTCTGGTAGACCCACACGCGTTCTCCGTCGATGCTTGTGCCGGAGTCTCGAGTCACCATATAACGGGGAGGGAAGGCTAAGTCCTACCTTCCTTTCCTGTTGCACTACGTCAGTTCCCCTGTTTCCATAGCAACTCGCCAGCAACAGGACACAGAGCGTCATCTAACGCCTCACCAGCAACTGACTAATGTGGCGGCCATTCCTCATAGACCTTTTTTGCCGGCACCGATCTTAGATCGTATTTACAACACCAGGAAGACATTCAAATATACATTTGTCTTCAGGTCTACTCACAAGATTTTTTGTATATATATTTTTAAAAAGATAACCATGCCTGAATATATAGAAAAATATAATAAAACAGGAGAGGTTATTTTCTGTGAACAGGGCGAGGAATTAATTTAATGCTACCAGGTCCCACCCACGGGACCGTCAGCCCTTTTGAGAGTATTGGCCCGTCATCTATACTGGTCAGTATATGCTTGTGCTAGATTCTCCTTAAGACACATCATTTGATCGTCTTGTATAGGTGACGGTCATGGTCAACAGCTTCAAAAGAGCCTGATATACTCGGTCTTACATGGAAAAGTCTGATTCATTGCCCAGCTTCATTTGTGCTCATATATATGGTTCATCTTTTCATAATGCCATATAGTTGGAACCAGGGTATGCCATCGTTTAACCCCTTTGTGCTACTTCGAAGTCTTTCAACCCATCTTTGTTCTCTCACCAACAGGTAGTTTGAAATATCGCCCGTGCCTGGCGGAACAAAGGGCTTATCTAGAACCACCCATCTCAACTCATTTTCCTTATGTTTGTGTTCAAAAAAGTGATCAGTCAGTTTTGTATTGGTTTTTCCACATCGTATCGTACTCATGTGCTCCAAAATGCGGGTTTTAATTTTTCGAGTCGTCATGCCCACATATTGCAGCCCACAGGGGCACATGAGTAGATAGATGACCTTGTCTGTGTTACACGTGGAATGTTGTCGCAGTTCCCATGGTCGACTTAATCCTAAGTCGATACTTTTGCCATTCACAGACCCTGGGCACGCTCTGCAATATCCACATGAATAATGTCCTACAACTGGAGATAGGGACTGATTGCGATTAGATGGATTATCTGGGTCCCTTAATGCCCTCGGGCGTGTATTCACAATCCTATCTCTTATGCTTGCACTCTTCTTGAAGGAAAAGAGGGGGGTAGGTTGATTTAATCCATTGGAATTCAGGATGCACCATTTTTTTGCTACAATTTTTTTCAACTGATTGGAAATTGTATTATATGTGGTCACACATATACTCCTTTCTTGGGTCTCTCTAACGTTTGTTTCCAATAGAGACTCTCTGTTACAATTTCTGGCTCTCTTCTGTGCTTGCTTAATGACCCTCTCGGGGTAGTCTCTATTCCTAAGCTTCACGCTCAGATTTTCTGCTTCCTTTTTGTAATCAGAAATGTTCGAGCAGTTCCTGCGGAGACGCAGAAACTGCCCATAGGGCAGATTTTCTCTGAGTGAGCGCGGGTGAAAACTAGAAAAGGATAATAGGTTGTTCCTATCTGTTTCTTTATGGTAGACACTACTGACTAGAGTCCCCCCTTCCGCTTTGATGTTTAAATCCAGAAAGGGGAGAGTGTCATTCGTTACTGCACCTGTAAAGAAAAGAAACTCATTCCTTTGGTTCAACCAGGTTATGAAGGCTTCTGCAGAGATTTTGTTTCCCCTCCAAACTATGAGTACATCGTCGATATACCTATGCCACTTCCTGATGTTATTCTGGAAGGGATTAGTGGAAGGGAAGATAATTTCTTCTTCAAACTTGGAGACATACAAGCAAGCTAGGCTGGGGGCACAAAAGCTCCCCATAGACGTACCATGGGTTTGCAAATAGAATTGTTCGCCAAATTGAAAGAAATTTTTCGTGAGTGCCAGTTCCAACAAACAGAGGATGAAAGCCCTCGGTGTCTGGAATTCCCATTCTTCCGAGAAAAGGATATCCTCAATAACCCTCAGGGTTTCTCGTTGGGGGATATTCGTATAAAGGGACTCTATGTCCAGACCAATCAAAAGATCTCTATCTCTATCAAACTCCATGTCTTTAATGAGGTTTAGTACTTCGCGGGTGTCTTTCAAATATGCTGGCATTTTTTGTACAATCGGCCTCAAAAAGAAATCACAAAATTTGGAGAGGGGTTCTAGAATGGAATTTACTCCGGAGACAATAGGACGCCCTGGAGGAGGGCGTGCCAGCTTGTGCACTTTAGGTAAAGTGTAGAAATAGGGAACAGTAGGATGCTGGTTACACAGAAACCCTGCTTCCTTTTGGCTGATCCAGTCATTTACTAATGCTTCCTCTATGAGTGAGGAGATCTGGACCCTCAGTTCTTCTGTAGGGTCACCGTTCAGGAGAGCATAGTTTCTTCTATCATTGAGCAAAACCAGACATTGGTTGTTATAGGTGTCTAGATCTTGGATCACTATAGCCCCTCCCTTATCAGCCGGTTTTATGACTATCGTCTTGTCATCTCTCAGTTCGTTAAGGGCTTCATTTTCTGATGCAGAGAGATTAAAGAAGGGTTTTTTTGTTGTTTGAATTTCGGTCATCAGGTTTACCTCTCTTAAAACTGCCTGTTCAAACACGGCTACTTCAGGAGGTAATTGGTTCAGAGTTGGGACAAAGGTCGATCTGTTCCTGAAATCTGTGTCTCCTTCTCGTTCACCCGTGTCTTTACCTTCAAAAAATACTCGCAGGCGTACATTCCGGAAAAACCCAGCTAGCTCACATTTGAGTTTGAACAAATCAGGTTGGTTAGTGGGCACAAACCCCAAGCCTCTCGAGAGTACCAACTCTTGTGTAGACGTCAGGCTCTTAAACCTGAAATAGAAATTGTTCGCCAAATTGAAAGAAATTTTTCGTGAGTGCCAGTTCCAACAAACAGAGGATGAAAGCCCTCGGTGTCTGGAATTCCCATTCTTCCGAGAAAAGGATATCCTCAATAACCCTCAGGGTTTCTCGTTGGGGGATATTCGTATAAAGGGACTCTATGTCCAGACCAATCAAAAGATCTCTATCTCTATCAAACTCCATGTCTTTAATGAGGTTTAGTACTTCGCGGGTGTCTTTCACCGGTCCTAGGATGCTTGATTCCGGTCCAGGGAAGACATGGCTTGGCAGTTCGGGCTGGACTGTTCCCATGAGGCACAGGGTCAAGACTGATTTGCATATGGCCATGTCTAAACTGGGGTGGTGTAGTGGGCAAAAGAACGATGGATTTAACCCAGATCTCTTGACTGGGGGAGAATGTCTGCATTGTCAGCTTTCCGTCCATCAATTGTTTGTTGTAACGCTTTTCGCCCTAAGTGGGATGGGTATTCCCAGACGTGGGACCCGTGCTCACTACGCCACTGGAGTCAAGCTATCCTGGCTGATGACGGCTGATAGCCAGAAACCGGTCCTAGGATGCTTGATTCCGGTCCAGGGAAGACATGGCTTGGCAGTTCGGGCTGGTCTGTTCCCATGAGGCACAGGGTCAAGACTGATTTGCATATGGCCATGTCTAAACTGGGGTGGTGTAGTGGGCAAAAGAACGATGGATTTAACCCAGATCTCTTGACTGGGGGAGAATGTCTGCATTGTCAGCTTTCCGTCCATCAATTGTTTGTTGTAACGCTTTTCGCCCTAAGTGGGATGGGTATTCCCAGACGTGGGACCCGTGCTCACTACGCCACTGGAGTCAAGCTATCCTGGCTGATGACGGCTGATAGCCAGAAACCGGTCCTAGGATGCTTGATTCCGGTCCAGGGAAGACATGGCTTGGCAGTTCGGGCTGGACTGTTCCCATGAGGCACAGGGTCAAGACTGATTTGCATATGGCCATGTCTAAACTGGGGTGGTGTAGTGGGCAAAAGAACGATGGATTTAACCCAGATCTCTTGACTGGGGGAGAATGTCTGCATTGTCAGCTTTCCGTCCATCAATTGTTTGTTGTAACAGGGTCTGTGAATGGCAAAAGTATAGACTTAGGATTAAGTCGACCATGGGAACTGCGACAACATTCCACGTGTAACACAGACAAGGTCATCTATCTACTCATGTGCCCCTGTGGGCTGCAATATGTGGGCATGACGACTCGAAAAATTAAAACCCGCATTTTGGAGCACATGAGTACGATACGATGTGGAAAAACCAATACAAAACTGACTGCTCACTTTTTTGAACACAAACATAAGGAAAATGAGTTGAGATGGGTGGTTCTAGATAAGCCCTTTGTTCCGCCAGGCACGGGCGATATTTCAAACTACCTGTTGGTGAGAGAACAAAGATGGGTTGAAAGACTTCGAAGTAGCACAAAGGGGTTAAACGATGGCATACCCTGGTTCCAACTATATGGCATTATGAAAAGATGAACCATATATATGAGCACAAATGAAGCTGGGCAATGAATCAGACTTTTCCATGTAAGACCGAGTATATCAGGCTCTTTTGAAGCTGTTGACCATGACCGTCACCTATACAAGACGATAAAATGATGTGTCTTAAGGAGAATCTAGCACAAGCATATACTGACCAGTATAGATGACGGGCCAATACTCTCAAAAGGGCTGACGGTCCCGTGGGTGGGACCTGGTAGCATTAAATTAATTCCTCGTCCTGTTCACAGAAAATAACCTCTCCTGTTTTATTATATTTTTCTATATATTCAGGCATGGTTATCTTTTTAAAAATATATATACAAAAAATCTTGTGAGTAGACCTGAAGACAAATGTATATTTGAATGTCTTCCTGGTGTTGTAAATACGATCTAAGATCGGTGCCGGCAAAAAAGGTCTATGAGGAATGGCCGCCACATTAGTCAGTTGCTGGTGAGGCGTTAGATGACGCTCTGTGTCCTGTTGCTGGCGAGTTGCTATGGAAACAGGGGAACTGACGTAGTGCAACAGGAAAGGAAGGTAGGACTTAGCCTTCCCTCCCCGTTATATGGTGACTCGAGACTCCGGCACAAGCATCGACGGAGAACGCGTGTGGGGCTACCAGAGGCAGTGCTACTTTGGAGTAGTAAGTAAGAACCCATCGGAGTGCGTGTTGGAATCAAAGAAAGGCTTGAAGGGGTTTCTATGAATATAGCGATCTCGCACCATAGAGGGATCTCATATTGTGTGTGAAAATTTGTAGAACCCGAGACTAGGTGAAGGATGAAGGAAATAAGGGTGATTGTGAACTCTGGACAACAGAACCTGTAGAGGTAGAATAGGTGGGGGCAGACAAGGACTTTGTTGCTCTGTTTAGCGTTTGGTAATACTAGCTTTCTGGTGTCTCTCTCGTTTTTCCCCCCGCCCCCCTCTTCCCCCCCCCCGTTTTTTATCTTTTACATGTCATTTGATACACATGATGAATTGTACAATGACAGAGTGTGACGACAAGAGCACCTCCCCTACCATTCCGGGTTAAGAATATTAATCCGTAAACTCTTGTAAGTAACTTTGAATCCGGTTAATGATGTGGTGCATGGTTTTAATCCACTGGGATCGGTGGTTCGGTTTCTCAATCCATGGAATCTATACACAGACTTGAAGCCGTCCATTTCTATCCACGGTATGTTGGAAACCATTAAGCACTCATTCTGTGTGGTGTACCTATGGTGAAGGGTTAGGTGTGTGCTGAAGGATACTGAAAAGTCAATGAAGAGTAGGAAAATCAAGGTTTGGTTTTTTCTGTTTTTGTCTCCTTCTCATTCCAGAAAAAGATTCCTCTCGATATTTTCCAGAGAATAAAAGACGTTGGGAAAAAGCCCACGTTTACAGAGTAAATAAGGTAAAAATTACCCAAATAGGGGTCCAGACCACAAAAATAGGGACCAACACCCTGACGAATGCCAGAGCGACCTTGTGGGGCGCATAAAAAGCTGGCAGAAACATGTTGGTAACTGCAGTGGGGACAGAAGGGTCGTTACCTTCCCCGATTTCCCCATATTGAAAAATTTAACCCTGCCAGAGGTAGACATAGAATAAAGATATATGGTCTAACCCCTAGGCAGTTTTAGAAGTATATCTGCACCTCTCTTGGTCCCTTTACGTGTTAGGAGAAAATTTATTCTCCTGTATTATTTGATTGACACTTTATTTGTGTTGTGTTTTTGTCTTTCTTTACTATACTCTACCTTCACCACTGCGCTTCATCTTCTTTTCTCTAAAAAACTGCGCTCCACCCAGTGTGTTGGTCTGCACCTGGGTGTATGATGCGGCCCAATGATGAAGCATGACACTACCAAGTGTGTGAGGGCAGTATTAAAAAATCTTTTGATTTTCCCGTTTTGATTATATAGGATCTCATAATATAGTTATGTCATGTTATCAAAATGTATTAAGTGCAACTGTTACACAGAAGGGTGTCCTGAGGCTGAAAAAGCTAATCAAATGTAAAGGCAAGGTAGAATTATCTTAAAAGATTTACACAAAAAGTTTTCAAAGATTTTCTGCATTGAAGGTGGTTGAAAATGCCATTAAGAGAGTGCGAACAAAGCACGTTCCAATGCATGGCTACAAATAACATCCCTTTTTAACGTTTCTAAAATGAGGAATCACCAAGTTATGATCAGTAAATGACCAGAGAAGTCAGTTAGCAACATATATCTGAAACCTTTCTTGGAGATAAACTGGAACAGAATTGGTAACCACTTGATGAGTGGGATATAATGTTTTGAATACATTATTTTTTTCAACAGTAAGCCAATGAAGCTGGCGTTTATACTAGGAACCAGGGACCACACGACCAAGGCCAAAGGTTATGCAAACGATTACATTTTGGATGAGTTGTAATTTTGCCAACAGTCTTTTTTTTTGGGGTGGGGGGGGTGGCAATGTACAAAATATTGCAGTAATCATGTCTAGAGAAAGAAAATGAGAGATGTTCAACTTTTTCAAGATAGTAAAACTGTTGTGGTTGAACACTATAATTTTATTCTAACTCTTGTCATGTTACCTAGTAACTCCAGCATTCTATTTATAACATAGAGTGTTAAGAGTCATTTGAAGTCTGACCTGTGTTTGGACTGGTGGTCCTTTACCTTTGGCTTATTAAAGACTACTTTGGATTAACCTTATGCGAGGAACTATTCTCATTTTAACATTGGCGACGATGGACAATAACCTGCTGATGACAGGTATTTATGGATGGACCTCCAGTTCCCTATTGAACCCACGGATACAAGAATAAATCGTAGAAGAAGCGTTTATTTTTCAAGAATTACCTTCGCATGAAAACTGTAAGTCAATTCTAGATGTACTGTATCTCGACCATAATTATAACTTATTTGCTGATATGGAGATTGGAGTCTCGCTAGTGTGACCGTTACCTGCATGCTTCAATCGACTTGGCCTCTCGTGCAACTCTGCTGCGCGTGACTGTTCTCGTGGCCTCCTGTTACGTTCACAGCTATTCTTCGTGTGCCTCTGTGAAGTAACGTTGCTTGTGGAGGTGCAACATGACAAGCTCACGTGATTTCTCCATTGTTCCGCAGTATCAGAGATTCCTGCCACAGGAAGTTCTACGTATCAAATTCAGCCAGCCATTTCTTCCGGGGGATATTTTAATTACTTTCTGCACATGCGTGGTGATGCGCATACTATTTGGTTTACTGGTGCGGTAATGCGCATGTTGGCTAAGTATTCGCACTGATCCTTTTCTTCATGCGCGGTGACGCGCACACCAAATTACAGCTTTATTTATCTTGGAGACAAGCGCGGTGAAGCGCACACCGAATCTTCATCATTAGTTATGCGCGGTGATGTGCACACCTTTACTTGGATTTAAATTAGCAAAATACATGTGTTGTGATGAAAGGGTAACATTTTGAATCTTATAAGGAATAGTATAAGTAACCTGACAATTTTAAATATTTTTTTTTGAACACTATGTGTTCTTGCCTGCTGTAACTTGACATTTTTTTTTATACAACTTGAATATTTACATGGTTTAAGTGTTTTGGTTCACAGTTTTTTTGGCTTCTTGAAGTTTACTTTTCTTTAGCATATTTACCATGGCATCATCTAACATGTCTCAACCTCCGCAGTTTCTTTCTGATCAAGGTGACCCTACTCTCCCTTGGAGCAGATGGAAATTATTATTTGATTCATATCTCTTGGCCATTGGGGGTGAAAAGTTCTCTGTTCTCAGGAAACAAGCAGTTCTTTTACAAAACCTTGGAATTGAGGGTAGACATGTCTATGAAAGTTTAGATGAGATTGTTTTGGGACGTGGTGAAGGTGAGCCTGAAAATGTATATGATATGTCAGTTATGATGTTAGAGAAGCATTTTGGAGCTAGAATAAATGTTGTGTTGGAGAGACATAAATTATTTACAGGGTCCAAGGCAAATTAGAGAAAATTGGAAACTATGTTGCGACTTTAAAGACTTTAGCTTGCACATGTAATTTTGAACAACTTACGGATTCTTTAATAAGGGATCAAATTGTAAGATGTACAAATGACGTAAAGGTTCAACAAAAACTTTTAGCAAAAAATCCTGACCTCAAGGAAACTATAGCTATTGTTGAAAGCCTAGAAAACACTAATATGTGGGTACGAGAGATGAAAGATGATAAAAAGGACGCAGTGTCTAATGAAGAAGTTGTTGTCAATGAAATAAAAAAGATAATGACAACAAGAAAGATAATGACAATAGTACTTGTGACAGGGTTAGTGATGTTAAGAAACAAAATAATTCTGATGTACGCAAAAAATTTAGCAATATGGAACACCAAAATATTGGACGTTTTCCCAATGGTTTCAAGTGCTTTAGATGTGGTAGTGAAGGACATCTATGAAATAGTCAGAGTTGTTTCGCAAGATTTGCGTTGTGTAAAAATTGTGGCAAAAAAGTGCACTATGCCCGAATGTGTCGCAGTGCTAAGACTCAAATTGTGCATTGTGTTGAGGAGCAGGAAAACTTTTTGTTGAGTGTTAAAGAAGATGGTGTGGTTGATGGTGATACTTTGGAGATGCCTGTCTGTAACATTATGGTTGGGGGTAAACAATTACCAGTTCTGGCTGACTCTGGGTCTCCCTACACAATGGTAGGGGATAAGAACTGGGAAACGTTATTTGATAAGGAAAATTTAGAGCTTTCCCCACTGGACATTAATCCAGTTGGTTATGGTTGGTAAGAAGATTGATGTCTTAGGTTATGTTGTGATGAAAATACAATTTAAAGATAGAGAAACAGCGGGTAAAGTTTATGTGGCAAAAAGAGGAGATAATTTGCTGGGTTGGAGACATCAGAGAGATATGGGTATCACATTAAATCCTAATTCTCCTGAAAAAGTGTTATTGTTGTCTACGTGTCAACTAACTGACGACATTTGTTCAGAATTTCGTACGGTTTTTAGTGATAAATTAGGTCTATTAAAGGACTTTGAACATAAAATCATTTTGAAGCACGGAGCTCAACCTTTTGTCTCAAAAATGAGGAAAGTACCTCATCTAATGATGGAGCTTTTAGAACATGAAATCAAGAAACTTCTTCAAGCCGGTGTCATCGAAGAAATAGAGAGCTCGGAGTGGTTGGCTCCGGTGGTTTTAGTGCCCAAGGATGGTGGAAAGAGTGTTAGGATGTGCGTGGACTTGAGGGGACTTAATAAGCACATCTGGGTGGATAGGAAACCCCTACCTAATAATTCAGAGACTTTGGCACTTATTAAAGATGCAAAATTTTTCAGCGTTATGGATCTATCATCCGCATACCACCAAGTGAAGCTCCATCCGGAGTCCAAGCAGTTAACTTCTTTTGTCACACCTATGGGGGCATATAGATTTATCCGTATGCCATTCGGTTTGGCCTCTGCAGATGCATGTTTTCAGAGAGTCATGTGTAAAGTGTTGGAAGGTTTACATAAAGTGTTAATATTTCAAGATGACATGTTAATTTATGGTCATGATGAAAAGGAACATGACAAGCAGTTGCGGGAGGTCCTTTCTCGGTTACAAAGTTCTGGGCTTGTAATCAAGAAAGAAAAATGCAAATTTCGTGTAACCTCTGTGAACTATCTTGGGCATACAATTTCAGGAGAGGGAATCAGTCCAAAGCTAGATCTAGCTGAAAGCGTAGTTAAAGCGCCTGTACCTTCGGACAAGGACCAGGTGCGATCTTTTTTGAGTCTTGCTGAATTTTGCTCGAAATTTGTTCCAAATTTTGCTAGTTTGTCTCTTCCGTTAAGATTATTGTTAAAGAAAAATGCAAGGTTTGAATGGTCTCAAGAATGTCAACACTACCACCTAAAAGAAGGGTCTAAGGGAAAACATTTTAAAGACTTGCCCAGATTCTAATCCCCATAACTAGACTATACCACATAAGAGAATAGGGGGTCTTAAGGGTAGACAGTACAAAGAATAAGAAAGGAGTAGGGTGTGTAGAATCAATCAAACCCATGCATAGTCAGAGCAGAGCATGGATTACCATCAACCTTGCTCATCCAATGAGACAAATAGTGAGAGCAAAGACACCTCTCATGATCGTTTATATCATATGGTATCCAACTAGAACAAAGGTATGTCTCTCGATCGCTGAGACTGCCTCACTAGTTAAAGGCTCTATTGCTCCCTTGGGTTGATGGAAGAGCGTCAAGAGGACACGTGAAAAACTGTGACCACCAAACAAAATAGAAGTGCAGTGCAGAAAAAAGAGACTGTGAATTCTAAAAAAAGATTGTGTGGAGAATGCGATATAATTCAGTTCACTCCCACCCTGCTCGGAAATTCTGGGGCAACGACGGATAGGTAAGGGCTGATGAGTAGTTTTTCCGTTTTGTCTTTGTATCTAGCATACTCTGCTGGGGCGCTTCCAGATGGCACTCACACTCGTAACATCAGGGGTTTTGTTGAGTACGAGTAGTTAGTGACTCTCTTGATCCTTTTGATTGCGAGGAGTACGTGACAACAAATTAGATAATGATCTAAATGCCAGTCTAGGGCTTTTACAATGGCTAAGTTATGCACTTTTTAGGTATTTGTGTAGAAGGTTTGGATTTTGGTATGGGTTTTTACTGAGGGGGTGAACTTATCTACAAAGAGTGAAAATATCTTGCGCCTATTTTAACGCAAGTTAGTAACTGGGACTGACTTTGGCTCTCTCATGTTGAAGAATATTTTCTGTTTTGTCACCCACGATCCAGAGCCGGGCCTCCTTAACCTGAGCCAGGTTCCAGGGTAGGTGAGGTGAAATCCCTGATCACGCTGGGTAAGCATTGCGTAGATTCGTTCACAGCAATGACCAGGCACACTTATTTAATTTGCCTGTTTGTAGACAGTACTGTTTAAGTCTTGAGTTTGATGATGTGTGTTAATTGTCCTGTCTCCACAGGTGATGCTTGCACCCTGTGATTTTGAGGATTAGGACTACTTGAGGTTGTATTTATTACTACTTCTCTAGTTTTGTTTAATTTCACTTTTTCTTATAAGTGGGGGCACACTGCACCATTGGAAAATGTATCAGTTGAATGCAGTAGCATATCTTTGAAGCATAAAGGTCCTGAAGAAAGCCGTGGGCCACAATCCCTTGAAGGCTGAAAAATGTCGACCCTCATCTAGCAGCGACTAGTTAGTACTGCTGGTAATTTTCTCACACCTTTTTAATCAAGGTGTGTGGAGTGAACTGAATTATATTGCATTCTCCACACAATCTTTTTTTAGAATTCACAGTCTCTTTTTTCTGCACTGCACTTCTATTTTGTTTGGTGGTCACAGTTTTTCACGTGTCCTCTTGACGCTCTTCCATCAACCCAAGGGAGCAATAGAGCCTTTAACTAGTGAGGCAGTCTCTACGATCGAGAGACATACCTTTGTTCTAGTTGGATACCATATGATATAAACGATCATGAGAGGTGTCTTTGCTCTCACTATTTGTCTCATTGGATGAGCAAGGTTGATGGTAATCCATGCTCTGCTCTGACTATGCATGGGTTTGATTGATTCTACACACCCTACTCCTTTCTTATTCTTTGTACTGTCTACCCTTAAGACCCCCTATTCTCTTATGTGGTATGGTCTCAAGAATGTGCATTTTCTTTTGATAGCATCAAGAAAATTATTGGCAAGATGCCTACACTTGGACATTTTGATGCCTGCAAAAAGACCATTTTGACAACTGATGCGAGTATGAGTGGATAAGGAGCAGTATTGTCCCAGGTTGTTGATGGAGAAACTAAAATTGTGGCATTTGCCTCTCGTTCTTTAAGAGATACTGAGGAGAGATATTCCGTTGTAGAACATGAAGCTTTGGCAGTATATTGGGCTATCCATCATTTTAAGTTTTTCTTATGGGGCATACATTTACTGGTTACAGGCGCGCAACACCCATTGGACTCAAAGGGCTTCAGCCCCCCCCCCCCCCCGTCGTGTGCGGCAGCCCGGGATGAGACACCTTCCCGGGCAAAAAAGCAGCTGCACCCGAGCACTTCACAGGTCTTTAAACGACCATTTGCATGTTAATGAGGCCTCGCTGTTGTTTCACCCCTTCTAAGAGCCCCTGCAGCTCCACTCTGCCAATTGCTTAAAGTTCAGCCCCCCCCGAAATTTTTGCTCAGCCCCCTCCGAAATTTGGCTCTAGTTGCGCCTCTGACTGGTTAAGACAGATCATTGACCTTTATGTCAGATATTCTCTTGTAGAGAAGCTGAAAACGTATCCCCTCGCATCAAAAGATGGATGGAAGGACTATGTGAATTTAACTTTAGAGTAGAATATGTTCCAGACTCGAAAAATTTACCAGCTGATTGTTTGTCCAGTATGCCATTAGAGTGTGTAGGAGAAGGAGTTGAGGATTCCTTAGTGGCATGGGTCTGTGAATCTGCTGTTGATGCTGATGAATGGACTCGAGCTTGTCAGGAAGACAAGGAATGGGATGTGCTTAAAAATTGGATTGTCAAAGGGTGGCCTTCGGATCAAGATGTGCCAAATCCTTACAAACCTTTTTTGGAGGTGAAAGATGAGTTGTGCATAGTTGATGAGAAAGTACTCAGGGGTGAGAGAATTATACCTCCTCGTAGTCTTTGGAGCAAATTAATAAACTTGGCACACGAAGGACATTTAGGTAGGAATTTGACTAAGGCTAGGGTCCGTGAATGGTATTGGTGGCCAGGTATGGATCGTCAGGTTGAAGATGTTGTTAAGGACTGTTGGGAATGTGCTAACAATGACAAAAGTAAGAAAACGAATGTAGCTCCTCTATCTCCAGTAGAAATTCCCACTGAACCTTGGGTCAAGTTGGGTTTAGATATTGCTGGACCTTTTGATCTAATGCGACATGATGAACGTTTTGTACTGTTACTTGTAGATTATACGTCAAAATGGGTTGTAACTAAATGTGTGCCCATAGTTAATACACTAACTGTGATTGAGTTCCTTTCAGAGGAATTTTCCAGGGAGGGTGTAGGTAGGTGGAATCTGACTAGATGGTTGCCCCCAACTTTTTGCCTGGTATTTGAATGGTTTTTGACTAGTCTGGCTGGGATCCTGCTATCCAGGACCCCAGCCTATCTGCTTTCTCCCTAAACTGATGTGAGTACCCTAGGTACAAACCAATTGGATACTGAGGATACCCTATAAGCCTCTTGTAAATGGTACCCTAGGTACCCAGGGCAGGGGTCCCTCAGACGCCTACCAGGGCTGCAGCACTTTTTGTGCCACCCTGGGACAGCCATACAAACTGACACCACCAGACCAATACTGTAGTCTGGGTAAGGTGGTGCTTGCACCCCTTACAGGGATACAGGTACCCTGTATCCCACCTAATTACAACACATATACTCTCATAGGTCACCCCTATAGTAGGCCTTGGTAATCCTACAAGGCAGGGTGCTGAGGTATGTGTGAGGGGGGACCCCTACCTGAGTAAGGCCCCTCTGCAACCTTCATTAAAACTAGTGCGAGGTTGTTTGTAGTGCAGCCATACCATATCCTCTTAACCGCATTATAAGTAATCGCGATAGCGTGATAACTTGGAGAGTGGCTGCACAGAACCATATCGTGTTAGGTGTCAAACATGTAGGAATCATACCCCCAGTCCAGCCATGGGCATGAGGGCACAATTCCCCCCTGCTAGAGGGGCGATATGGGAAAAGCAGCAGAATTAAGACACCAATTTAAAAGTGCACACGTATTACAAAATGGATGCTACCTGCCACCCACACGACTCTGGCTGCCTGTTGCTGGGCAAAACCCCAGCCTCGGCAGCTGGACAATAGGGATCCTGTTGCAGGGAGGTGCTCCCACCTCCCCAGACAGACTATGTGGATTGGAACTGGGTGGGTGCACCATAGGATGCCTTTCAAAGTTGCACGTAGGCTGCTACAGCCCCTACATTCTGCATACACCGCCTGGAACCGGTTATGGGGCATCCTGCCCCTCGCCCAGGCGGGAAACACACAAAGGGGAGAGGGTGTAGCCACCCTTTCCCGCCTGAACTCTCATTGGTGGGCTCTGATTTAGCCACCCCCCTCTACCTCTGGATAAAGGTGGGTGCAGGGTCCCCAGAGCCTCAGATTAATCTTGGACTTCACAGACTTGACCTTCGATGAGCTGCTGCCCAGCTGACTGAAGAAATCTCGCTTGGGGTAAAGGAGTTACCCCCCTGCTTGGCAGGCACCTGAAACACTGCAAGTGACCCGGTTGGAACTTTGCTGCTCCTTCGGACATCAACGACTCCTCTCTACCTTGAGGTGGGTTTCCTAGCATCCCAGAGGCCAGTGAGTGTGCCCAGCAAGTCTGAGCACCGTAGACCGTGTGGGTGCTGAGACCCCAAATACCCCAAGACACCGGCCACCTCTTGCATAGCACACGACCCCGACAAGTGGGGAAGTTGTGCATTGGCCCATTATTGAGCCAACCTCTCAGCAACATCTGTGCCAAAGATCAGCGCCCTATCCCACTCCGGTGGCCCGTGGGCACACTTTTACGCATGCAAAATTGCTGCTGCCTGTGGTCCCTTGTCTCTCGACTGGTGGGCCCTAGCGGAGGTCAATCTCTACTTTAAAGAGTTCCCCTGGTTGCTCCAGGCCTCCTCTACAGTGTCCTTGCTGGAGACCTCTCTCAGACCTCGTGGGTCTGCACCAGCAGCTGATTAGTGAATCTTGCGTGGTTTGCGGTTGCCAAGGCTTAGTGGATCCAATCCAGACACTAACACCGCAGCGACCCTCATCCTTTGTGGGACAGTCACCCTCCAGAAGCTGGCCTTGATTGAAGCCTTCCGGAGCCCGTGGCTGCTGATCCAAGTTGCACCTTTTCCACTTGAAGCACCCAACATTGAAGGGCTCTTTTCCTTGAGCTCCCTGGTCACTGTGCCGTGACCCAGACTCTGTCCCCTCTGCTTTCATGTCCTTCTCTTCAAGATCTACATCTTCAATCTTCACAGCATCATCGACGCTTTTGGCTAGCAGCATTTTTGTTCATTTTCCCATTGAAAATCAGCCCGCGACCCGACATTGAAAACGACCTCTGCACCCGGCTTCCCTGGGGCAGGTAACAGTGGTACCTCGGTACTCTCGTGGGTGTGGGCCCTTCAAAAGCTTAACTCTAAGCTCCTGAACTTAAACTCCTGCTAGAAGTGTTTTTAATCTTGTAAAGTTCAACTGACACATTCTCCATAGGCTTTAATAGAGATCCCGATAGCAGCTATTACCACTGCACGCGTCTCTCGTGGGTCCCCTTCCTCACTACCTTGGGTGGTTTCTTAAGGGGCCAGCGATCCTAAATGCCCTAGGCATTGTCTGTAGAATTGTCGTGGTTCTTATACCACTTTTGTAATATATGGTTTGGTCCCCCCCCCGGGGCCCTGTGATTCCAGTGCTATTTATTTTACTTATCAATGCTTGTTTGAATTGTAACTTTACCTCTAGCCTCATAAAGAGACTTGTGGGATTCTGCTTAGAATAAATACATATATTTTATATATATACCTGTGTGGACTACTCTTTCATTTGGTCATTCAAGAGGTTATCTATGGTAAAACAATAAGCTTAACACTCCTTCAAGACTTAGCCTGAAGGCTGCTCTCCACAGCTACCACTAGGATAGCTTTCTTTAAAGGTTGTCTTTAACCTATCACCATAAGAGTTGAATTGGACTGGTACAAGGTGTCCCCTATAACTAGAGGACAGCATATGCCAGGCCAACTTCTCACATTGGTGTGCAGCGGTTGGATTCAAGCTTGCCATTGTTTTACCAGATAACAAATTGAATTTCTATAGTGAAAGCCACTTGGTACTAAAGGTACATATAAATTCAAGCTTAGAATACAATAAGTTCTACTGAACTTAGGAGTTGTGTGTAGAGGGTTTAGCACACCTTGACTACAGCTCAAGAAAGGGTTCAGTAGGCCACACCTAGTGTAGGTAGATACACCAGTACCACTACACTAGAAATGTCTTTAAGTTCAGGTGCCCATAAGGCTCTGGAAGGATCCCAAAGGGTCCCAGTCGACAAGTATGATACTCTCTCCTTTGCTGAGCTTAGGGAGATGTGCACCACTATGCAACTTAAGACAAACAAGGGTGCCAACACTCAACGTCTTAGGGAAATCCTGCTCATAGCAGACTTCAAGCAGACTTTAGTGTCTGAAGGGGTAGACAGGTTGGGTGGGCATCCCTCAGAAGAGGACACTCCCAGAGTGGACTCTGGTGAGGACAAGGAAGAGGACAATGACCCTGACCTGGAAGAACCAGACCACTCACAACATGGAGGTGATGGCCCAAGAGGCACTCCCTCCATCCCTAAAGGGAGAGTGGTGGATCCAAACAGAAGGAACAGATCCCCCTCAGAGGGGTCCAACCATTCTGAGAGATCCAAGAAGACCTCTGCCTCTTCTCAGAGAAGAGAACCCTCCCAAGAGAGGAAGTGCAGACTGATTCAATATGAGCAGGCTAAACTTCAGCTCAGGAGAGAACAGTTAGCATTAGACAGGGAGTCCCTGGAGCTTCAGAAAGCTTCAAGAAAGTGGGGTCTAGAGACCCTTGGTGGCAGTAATGAAACCCCTAGAGTTAGAGAGAAAGCTCCTGACAATAGGAACCTGCATAAGATTGTGCCCCCCTATCATACAGGGGATGACATCCATAAATGGATCACTGCACTTGAGAGGGCCTGTAAAGTACAAAGGGTCCCAGTAAAGCAGTGGGCAGCAATCTTATGGCTCTCCTTTGCAGACAATGGAAGAGACAAGCTCCTCTCTGTTAGGGAAGAGGATGCAGATGATTATTATATCTTGAGAGATGCTTTAATAGATGGGTTTGGTCTAACCACTGATCAATACAGGTTAAAGATCAGAGATACACAGAAAGCACAGGATCAAGATTGGGTAGACTTTGTGGATTGTGCTACCCAGGCTCTGGAAGGTTGGTTAACTGGCAGTAAAGTAAATGATTACCAAGGATTATACAATCTCATCATGAGGGAGCAGATCCTTAATAATTGTCAGAACCAACTCTTACACCAGCACCTGGTGGACTCTGATCTGACCTCTCCCCAAGAATTGGGAAAGAAGGCAGAAAAATGGGTCAGAACCAGGATTAGGCCCAAGAACCAAGGTGGTGACCAGAAGAAAGATTCCACTAAGCCCAAAGAGAAAGGTGGGGATAATAAAACAGAAAATTCCTCTGAAGGGCCCCAAAAACCCAGTTCTGGGGGTGGGTCCCAAAATCCTTCCTCTTCCAATAAGAAACCATATTGCCATGTGTGCAAGCACCCTGGCCACTGGAAAACTGACTCCAGCTGTCCAAAGAATGGCAATAAAGAACATGTTCCTCCCATTGCAGCTGCAACACCTCCTGTTACTACCAGTAGTAATCCCCCAGGTGGTGGGAGTGCACCCACAAACTTAGTTGGGCTTTCTTGGGGAACTCAGGTGGACTCTGGCCTAACCAGGTCCCCTACACAAGCAACTCTAGTCTGTGTTGGTGGCATGGGGTTTGCCAACTTTACGATGAGTCCCAATATCTTGGGCAGGTACAGACAAGAGCCCATGGTCAGAAGGCTGTGGCCTACAGGGACACATGGGGCTAGTGTCACCATGGTGACCAGGAGACTAGTGCCCCTAGAACAGCTTTTACCTGAGTTTAGCTACCAGGTGACCAATATTGATAGAATTAGGACAGACCATCCCATGGCGGTGGTAAATCTCAGCTGGGGGGGGTCACTGGCCCAAAGAGAGTGGCAGTGTCCCCAACCTTGCCTGTAGATTGTCTACTGGGGAATGATCTGGAAATCTCAGCCTGGGCTGAGGTAGACCACAATGCCCATTTAAAAATGTTAGGCATCCCTGAGAGAGTGGATGAGACCTTGAAGGCCTCCCCTCCACCCCAGGAGAAAGTAAAAGGAGTGAAGCCTGAAACTATGGATCACTCCACCCAAACAGAGAGCATAGGGGGTGAGGAACAGTCCTCCCCCCCACCAGACTAAAGGTAAGGGTGAAGTTTCTCAGGGAACTGATCCTGCCCCTTGTGGAGTAGCTGCCCCAGAAGTGGAGAGGCCTGTCCTGGCCCCATCTCTGATGGCAGGGGATCCTTCCAAGGTGGCACCCAGTCTGGAGCAGGTATCCTGCCCCTCTCTACCCTGCTTAGTTAGTTAGCAACCCGCACTCCTTTTGTTTAATGTTCAATTCAGTTTAATCCTTTTATAGGGTGCAATCCTGGAGAGTGCCCTGTCCCTTGGCACTTAAAAATGTAACGTGATGCTGATGCACAACTGTGTATCAGTCCCGGGATGGGACACCTACATTCAAGATGAAAAATCATCGTTCAACCAAAGTTCGTTCATTTTAAACTCATTTTATTCAAATTTTTTGGCATATGAAATTGATCATTTCGATTTTCAAGTGCATGTATTATGCTCAGAGGCCTTAATTACAGCATGTCGAAAGAATCCAATATAGCCAATAATCATGATGAGATTTAACCCAATGCATTTCGGGCTTTCCGCCCTTCATCAGGGGTAACTGTAAAACATGGAAAAGACCACATATCAGAAAAACCTTAAAAAGGCACGATTCAAGTAGTTTTAAACCATTGACAATAATAAAGCTAAGCGGTTCCGTCACGAAAAACACTGTGATGGATGTCATGTCAGGAAAAAAAAAAACAAAAAAAAAAACGTCCCATCTGTTCATAAAGCAAATACTACCCCCCGTGATAAAAGAAAAAATCATAATAAACTCATGTTGTGACTCGATTATAAATCAAAGTGCAATACACACAAAACATGCAAAATGCCGCTCTCGGCGTAGCTTACCTCAAACATCTTAATTAGCCGTGTGGAGCGACTAGCAGATAAACACTCCATGTTTGAAAAATCAGTTTCACCAACCCCGTTAAATAAAATCTAACTCCACCTCCATTGCGACCACGTGTGCTCCTTCGAGTGTAGAAATGAAAGAAAGTTTAAACGAATCAATAAAGTTTCAACATATCAATAAAATTAAAACATACAAAGCAACCCTATTACATAGACAAGTGCTTAAACAAATATACTCAATCCCTGTGAACACATAAAATACAATGCGTTTATGTTAACTCCCTTGAAAAGTCTTCCTAAGTAATCCGTTGTTGTTATCAAGTCTCTCTACCCTGCCTCAGTCAGCCCAGGGCTGCAGAGGTCAGGGAGGTCAGTGGACCCTTAATGGGCCCCTGTCCAGAGGAACCCCCTCATCAGCAGATTAGGGACACCCAGCAGAATAGTTCCAGCCAGGTGAATATTCCTCTACAAACTGAGGGATCCCCCTTACCCCTAGGTACAGGTACCCCCCAGATGGACTTTGGTGGGCACAGGGAAACCTGGGGCATAGTTGCCCCAAACATTCCAATGCCCTCCACTATACCAACAAGAGGGACCCAACCCCCAGCTGTAGGCAGCCAGAGGTTGACCCTTAGGGCCAGATATGACACAGTCATGGACAGAAAGGCTTCCAAGGTGACCAGTGTTCTGAGGAGGTTGAGACCACCCCAAATAGGGCCTCACTTCCAGACTCAGACACCCCACCAGCCTGTTTCTGTACCAAAAACCAATACAGGTAATTCCCCTAGACTTTGGAGACACTCTAAAACCCCTTGGGGTAGGATTTCCCAAGTGGACCATGAGACAGGGAGCAACCATGCTAGAGCAGGTTCTTCCTTATATGGCCACTCAGGAAATAAAGGCTTATCTGGACAAGGTTAGCCTTATCACCTTTCGTTTGGGGGGGGTTATGTAGGAAGGTGGAATCTGACTAGATGGTTGCCCCCAACTTTTTGCCTGGTATTTGAATGGTTTTTGACTAGTCTGGCTGGGATCCTGCTATCCAGGACCCCAACCTATCTGCTTTCTCCCTAAACTGATGTGAGTACCCTAGGTACAAACCAATTGGATACTGAGGATACCCTATCAGCCCCTTGTAGATGGTACCCTAGGTACCCAGGGCATGGGTCCCTCAGAGGCCTACCAGGGCTGCAGCACTTATTGTGCCACCCTGGGACAGCCATACAAACTGACACCACCAGACCAATACTGTAGTCTGGGTAAGGTGGTGCTTGCAACCCTCACAGGGATACAGGTACCCTGTATCCCACCTAATTACAACACATATACTCTCATAGGTCACCCCTATAGTAGGCCTTGGTAATCCTACAAGGCAGGGTGCTGAGGTATGTGTGAGGGGGGACCCCTACCTGAGTAGGGCCCCTCTGCAACCTTCATTAAAACTAGTGCGAGGTTGTTTGTAGTGCAGCCATACCATATACTCTTAACCGCATTATAAGTAATCGCGATAGCGTGATAACTTGAGAGTGGCTGCACAGAACCATATTGTGTTTGGTGTCAAACATGTAGGAATCATACCAGTCCAGCCATGGGCATGAGGGCACGATTCCCCCCTGCTAGAGGGGCGATATGGGAAAAGCGGCAGAATTTAGACACCAATTTAAAAGTGCACACGTATTACAAAATGGATGCTACCCGCCACCCACACGACTCTGGCTGGCTGTTGCTGGGCAAAACCCCAGCCTCGGCAGCTGGACAATAGGGATCCTGTTGCAGGGAGGTGCTCCCACCTCCCCAGACAGACTATGTGAATTGGAACTGGGTGGGTGCACCATAGGATGCCTTTCAAAGTTGCACATAGGCTGCTACAGCGCCTACATTCTGCATACACCCCCTGGAACCGGTTCAGGGGCATCCTGCCCCTCGCCCAGGCAGGAAACACACAAAGGGGAGAGGGTGTAGCCACCCTTTCCCGCCTGAACTCTCATTGGTGGGCTCTGATTTAGCCACCCCCCTCTACCTCCGTATAAAGGTGGGTGCAGGGTCCCCAGAGCCCCTGATTAATCTTGGACTTCACAGACTTGACCTTCGACGAGCTGCTGCCCAGCTGACTGAAGAAATCTCCCTTGGGGTAAAGGAGTTACCCCCCTGCTTGGCAGGCACCTGAAACACTGCAAGTGACCCGGTTGGAACTTTGCTGCTCCTTTGGACATCGACGACTCCTCTCTACCTTGAGGTGGGTTTCCTAGCATCCCAGAGGCCAGTGAGTGTGCACAGAAAGTCTGAGCACCGTGGACCGCGTGGGTGCCGAGACCCCCAATACCCCAGGACACCAGCCACCTCTTGCATAGCACACAACCCCGACAAGTGGGGAAGTTGTGCTTTTGCCCATTATTGAGCCAACCTCTCAACAACATCTGTGCCAAAGATCAGAACCCTAGCCCACTCCGGTGGCTATGGGCACACTTTTACGCATGCCAAATTGCTGCCTCCTGCGGTCCCTTGTCTCTCGACTGGTGGGCCCTAGCAGAGGTCAATCTCTACTTTAAAGAGTTTCCCTGGTTGCTTTAGGCCTGCTCTATAGTCTCCTCGCTGGAGACCTCTCTCAGACCTTGTGGGTCTGCACCAGCAGCTGATTAGTGAATCTTGCGTGGGTTGCGGTTGCCAAGGCTTAGTGGATCCAATCCAGACACTAACACGGCAGCAACCCTCATCCTTTGTGGGACAGTCGCCCTCCAGAAGCTGGCCTTCCTTGAAGCCTCCCGGAGCCCGTGGCTGCTGATCCAAGTTGCACCTTTTCCACTTGAAGCACCCGACATTGAAGGGCTCTTTTCCTTGAGCTCCCTGGTCACTGTGCCGTGACCCAGACTCTGTCCCCTCTGCTTTCAGGTCCTTCTCCTCAAGATCTACATCTTCAATCTTCACGGCATCATCGACGCTTTTGGCTAGCAGCAGTTATGTACATTTTCCCATTGAAAATCAGCCCGCGACCCGACATCGAAAACGACCTATGCACCCGGCTTCCCTGGGGCAGGTAACAGTGGTACCTCGGTACTCTCGTGGGTGTGGGCCCTTCAAAAGCTTAACTCTAAGCTCCTGAACTTAAACTCCTGCTAGAAGTGTTTTTAATCTTGTACAGTTCAACCACGACATTCTCCATAGGCTTTAATAGAGGTCCCGATAGCAGCTATTACCACTGCACGCGTCTCCCGTGGGTCCCCTTCCTCACTACCTTGGGTGGTTTCTTAAGGGGCCAGCGATCCTAAATGCCCTAGGCATTGTCTGTAGAATTGTCATGGTTCTTATACCACTTTTTAAAAATATGGTTTGGTCCCCCCCTGGTGCCCTGTGATTCCAGTGCTATTTATTGTACTTATCAATGCGTGTTTGAATTGTAACTTTACCTCTAGCCTCATAAAGAGACTTGTGGGATTTTGCTTAGAATAAATACATATATTTTATATATATACCTGTGTGGACTACTCTTTCATTTGGTCATTCAAGAGGTTATCTATGGTAAAACAATAAGCTTAACACTCCTTCAAGACTTAGCCTGAAGGCTGCTCTCCACAGCTACCACTAGGATAGCTTTCTTTAAAGGTTGTCTTTAAGCTATCACCATAAGAGTCGAATTGGACTGATACAAGGTGTCCCCTATAACTAGAGGACAGCATATGCCAGGCCAACTTCTCACAGAGGGTATTCCAAAATGTCTCATTACTGATACCGGAGAACAATTTGTTTCTCAGGAAATGTGTGTTTTTCTTAAGGATCTGTCTATCAAGCACTATAAAACTGCATTGTATTCGCCACAAGCTAATGGTTTAGCAGAAAGCATGAACAAAATTGTAAAGACATGTGCTCAGAGAGCTTTGCAGACCAAATCTTCTCTCAAATCCTTGCTTAGGGAGACATTTTGGGCGCATCGCAATACTCCCAATAGTGTAACTTTGATGTCACTCTTTTCCGTCTTGAGAGGTAGAAAACCTCATGATAAGTTAAATCCAGCTTGGTTAAGCAGAAGTTTAAGTGTGTGCCAATCTAAAGAAGAAATGCAGTCCAGGAGATTGGTTCATCAAGGAAAATACAAAGTCAGATTTTATTGTAAAAATAGGGTATGCAATAAAAGTTGGTCTGTCGGAGTTAAGTTTTAGTCAGAAGACCAGGTTTCCTAAAAAAAGGTCGTTCCAGGTTTATGGGTCCATTTGAGATTGTTGAGATAAGAAATAATGTTGTACGTCTTAATTCCGGCAATGTTTGGAGTATGTCCAGATTGGTCAAGTGGAATGGTTGTAATTCCAGATCTTTTAAAACCTCTTATAGTCATCCTTCCTTACCGAATATGCTAAGTAACCAGGCCTCTAATCCTGATGTTCAATCTAATAATGCATTTGATAGGAATTTTACTGGGGGACAGTCCACAAGAGGATCAAGGATTCCTCCTGTTTGGCATTGTGATTATATTATGATGTAGTTCTTACAATTTTAGTACAATGCATAATTCTGAATTTAAGTTTTATGTGTATGTTCTTTGTGTTAACATATGCATAGTTGTGACCATGATATTGTTCTTTGTTTTATTTATTAATGTTTTTCTTTTACTTATTTTTCTCCTATTATTGTATTTCTCATTTTATGGGAGGAAGATGTGTTGTGGTTGAACACTATCATTTTATTCTAACTCTTGTCATGTTACCTAGTAACTCCAGCATTCTATTTAGAATATAGAGCGTTGAGAGTCAGTTGAAGCCTGACCTGTGTTTGGACTGGTGGTCCTTTACCTTTGGCTTATTAAAGACTACTTTTGATTAACCTTATGCAAGGAACTATTCTCATTTTAACAAAAACAAATAGAGGTGATCTCATCGACCTGAGGTAAGAGAATGAGAGTGTCATTATGATAAAAACCTAAGATTTGACAATAGTGCTGGGAGTAGGTGGAGCGCGCACAAAAGTCTGAAGGCCACCAATTATCAAACCAGTCAGAGCTGGAGTGAACAAAAATCAACACCTACAGCTTATCTGTGTATCTTTTTAAGGCATTGCAATGCATCTAATTACCTATTTCCAAAAGGCAACACTGAAAATTAACCTGATTTGGGCCAGATGTACGACCATTTTTGCATGCACAAACGGATTTGCAAACCCGTTTGCACATGCTAAAACAGCATGGGGAATGTGCAAATCCTATTTTGAGACTCGTAAAATAGGGTTTTGCGACTCGCTATTAGGAAGGGGCGTTCCCTTCCTAATAGTGAGAGCAACCCTATGTAAGAATGTATTGCGGGTGCAAAACACTCACAAATTACCACCTTCTTCAAGAGGGTGGTAATGCACTCTCAAAAAGGGAAGGGGTACCCTTTGCAAATGCCGGGGAAAATATTTTTTAAGGGCAGGCAGTGGTCCCAGGGTCCACTGCTTGCCCTTAAAAAATGAAACAAAAATGTTTATTTTTGTTTTTTTAAATGCATCCCGTTTTCCTTTAAGGAAAACAGACTGTATTAAAAAAAATTGCTTTATTTAAATGTAGTCCCAGACATTGTGGTCTGCTGAGCCCATCAGGCCACCATACCTGGGAGGGCCTGCCATTCCCAATGGGGTCGCAAATTGCGAGAGGCTCATTATTATTCATGAGCCTCTCAATTTGCGACTCTATTGGGAATAGCTAACAGTGCGAAATACACTGTTGTGCATTGGAAATAGCGCCTCTAAATTTGCGAGTCACAAAAAACTGCAATTTGCGAGGCGCTATTTCCACAGTCGTACATCTGGCCCTTAATTTGGTGGACCTATCTAAGCGAATGATAAGTTGAGTGTTATCGGCGTACATCATAAAGGAGTAACCAAAAGATCGAATCAGATACGCTAAAGGTAAGGCATAAATCTTTTCCAGTGTAGGCCTCTAGTAAGAGCCCTGCGGAGCCCTGTGTTTCACACTGTTAGTGTCAGATTTGCAAGACCTATTTTGACAATTTGTGTCCTATTATTTAGATAGAATGCTAGCAAATTCAAGACGCAATTCTGGCATCAGTCTCCCGTAGCCAAGTTAAGAATACTTAATGGGAAATTGTGTCAAAGGCTGCAGACAGGTCCGGAAGAATTATGGCTGCTAGGATACATTAATCCACAACCCAGTTAAGTTCACCTAACACCACTACAAGCGCCATCTATGTTCTCTAAGATGATCTAAAAAAAATGTGAACAGACTCTAGAATCTAAACAGTTTGTAGAAAAAAGAGAAGACACAGTTTGTATGTTTATGTTTTTTGACCATTCTAATGGGGGCCAGCAACAGGTAAATAAAGAGATAGTTGATGGGATTGTCAGGATCTACTAATGATTTTTTAGGTCTCGCCTAGCTCAGCGCCCATGCGTTGCTCTAGGAGAGGGCCTCTTGGAATCACTTCAGACTTCCAAGAGACTTCTCTGTGTGGGTCTGCCTCCTCCCACACATCCCATTGTCCTTTGCGTGTGGCTTTCAATAATTGAAAGCACGCAAATGGCCAAAGACGGGTGCATGTTCCGCCTCCCCTCAAAACTTTGACTCCCATGGCCTAGGGGTCTCGGGAGCGAGCAGCGGTGGGCATTGTGCCAGCTGCATTCCTCCCTGATAGTTATCTTGTCTTTCGCGGTCGTTCTTTTTTTTTCATGGTGTCCGCGCACGAGAAAAGTTTTAAAGCACATTGCTACTCTGCGCACATATGCTTACTTGTTTGTCATGTACTGACTACTGCAATGACTGTTGCACACAGCAGGTTCGCAAAGAGGGGTGGGGAGAAAACATTCTACCTGAACATTTAAGGGCAGAAGGACATCTTCCGTTCTTTTGTAAAAAAAAAAAGAATGACCTGGCTTTTAACTCATTTCTGATTTTGCTTTTTTTTAAAGTTTGTTTCTAAAGGCCTGCTTCTATTGAGAACCCTTTAGAGTCTGCAGAAAAAATTGTACTGCATGCTTTTATCAACTGTTAGCAAAAGTTGTTGTATCTGTGCCCGGCGGCTGGCGGGGCTGAGATTGCCCAAATCGCTTTTTAGGGAGAAAAACAGGGAGGGACTGCTAGTCGTTTCTTTGAAGGGATCAGTAATTAGTCTGCTGACTTTTGTGAAGACTATTGCACTTTAACACTTTCGGTATCATTCTCGACATCACATTTGTGCTTCTTTTATCGACATTGTGAGGATGAAAGACCGGTTCAGCCGTTTTCACATTGGGAGCTGTGATCAGATTGCATGGAGTACCTACTGTATTCGAGTTTTATCTTAGTAAAGTTAATTTCTGGGTGACAGCCTGTTTTATTTTTTAATACATGAGTAGTAGTGTTAGGTTTGGTAGCCAAGATACAAGGGAGTGAGGTAATTCGACCAACTGGTAAAATGGAGAAACAGTGAGTAGGAACAAGTGAGTCCCCTGGGTTTACTGTCTCCACATTGGCTGTCATCCCTGGCATTTTGATGTCTTAAATTCTCCTCTTTTTGTGATGCCAGTGTTTGCAGCCAGCACACGCTATATCTGCACTGCTCTAGATGGTTGAGTGCATGGTGCCTGGTAGGGTTGACTCTAAGAAATGTCATCGTATTCTCTCTAATCCCTTGATAGTTTGGTATGATGATGCACATCACAGGGTAGGCGCTGCTCCTGAGAGTCAGGTTTCACGTCTCTGCCTCTGCAGTGGAGCAGACAGCAGCTACTAGGCGAGCAGCCCCTGAGAGTAAAGCTCTCAGCAGCTCTCTCTGCACCAGGCTCCATCTGGTCAGCAGGCACGGAGCATGGCTAATTGGTTTTATGCGGAGCCCGCCAGACCTGCGAGGGCCCCACAGATGCAGGCAGGGTCCATTCGCCCCTTTCTAGTGCATCCCTCACCCCGGACAGCACTTTAAAGTCTCCTGGAATGGGTGGATAATGTTAGGCAGGTGTTTGGAGTAATCCCAAGTCCGCCCCTGTGGCTTGTTAAGGGTGGTGAAGAATGGGGTGTAAGTGAGCTCTGCATGCAGCCCTTGAGAGCTGTGCCTGATGCACCCTGCATTAATAATGCTGTGGTTGGAGTATGCCTCTGCTAGGCCACTTTAGACATGTACTGCAAGTTTTCTCTCCCGTTTATCGAATACAGTGCTTCAAGGTGAAGCACTGCATAACAGCATTGTTGCTTCAGCATTTTTCATTAGTATTTCTTGCCCATTTAAGAAGCCTTGTGTTAACCACAAGGTCCATTAATGATTCATTTTAGTAGTGTATAAAGGAGAGAATACTTCTCCTTTCCCAGCCCCACTCTGCATTAGGAACATGTATGAGGAGGATGTTGGAATGCTCCTTGTGGGACCACCGTGTTGCATCGAAGTCACTGAGTTATTCTGGGCCATCAGTGCCGCACAAGAATTATGCGCTGCTCTCTTCCCTGCTTGCAGGTGTGCCTCGCAGTACTGAATGAGGACAGGACCGAGGCCATCACAGGGCCACAACCAGAGAGAGCAGCACAGATGGCCACCCACAGCCCTACTGCCTGCAGCTTCAGTGAGCTCTGCCCAACAACCTGGCCAAGACGCTCTCTGGACCCAAGAACACTTACCACCCCGGACTCTGCATTAAATAGCTGCAGGCATTTCCAGGGAGGGAAGCAGCTCTCACTGCTATTGTGCTTTGCACACCACAAACTGGGTCAAAGTTAACTTTAATGCAGTGTTAGCTGCGCAACACCGTCTTCATCTCTCCCTACAGCTTGCATGTTCAGACAGCCTGTGCCCGTCCACCTACGTAATTTACTTTTATGCCCAATTATTACTTACTCAAATAATATTGCTTTTGTGTTTTTTCCCATTACAACAAATTATAATCAATATCTGGCTATAATATCAATGCAGCACATTATAAACAGAGTGCTGTTATTGCTCCAGTGCTGTTTCTGAAAACTAGCACTTATAAGGCCCCAAAGGCGAGACCTATTGGCTATGCCAATGCTTGTTTATGATTGGTGAAACCACTGTGTGCCTCTAACTGGAGGATACAATACCTGCTTAAAATTACAAATTGGATACCAAAGTGAGGGGGGTTAATTTGTTAATTCTCAGGTGAAGATGGTAGGCTTGGAAAACCTTCAAAACCAGATTTAATGGAGAAGGTATGTTCTGAAGCTAGTCAGAAACTGGTTTGACATCTTAGAACTCGTTAGGTTCTTACTGTTCTCATCATACTTGACCAAGGAAACAGAGTTGACATTAAAATTCGAAAATATTGCTTCAATTTTATCCAGAAAACAATTTGTCAGGTTACTTCTCAGTTCCAAGGTGTTAGAAATGTTAGATACATTTCAACTTGGTTGAGTAAAGGAGTTGGGAACCTCAAAAAAAGTAATTTTGAAGAGGAAGTTGAAGCTTGAATGTTAAATGTGAGACTGTGTCATTTTGTTTTCATTATGAGTCCTTATTTGCTATTTGCTAGTAACTCTTGTTTTTTACTTTGTAATCATTGTGTAACTAATGTTTAATTATTGTACCTTGCAACTCGCTGTTCCTAATGTAAAACGCTCTGATACCTCCGGGTCTAGTCAGCGCTATATAAAACTCATCAAATAAAAATAAATAAATAAACAAACCATTAGTTTATAGTGCTGTTAGGCAGCTCTCTGAACTGTAATTACTCTTTTATAAAAGCTCAGGATTTACATTCCAATTTTAAGGAAATGTAGGGCCTCTGGAAAATAACAAGGGTCACAAGGCTTAGAACGATGGGAAACCTGTGTTTTATTAGGAGCAAACAACTTTTAATGCTATAAGTAACCAATCATTGATCTTCTGTTTAATTGCATGGACATCTTCATCATCTAATTTAAAACCTGGGGCAAAGATGATAAAAATATCTTTAGTTATTGTGTGCCAAACATGTCTTTATACTTCAACCTTAGGATCTTCGGGTCAGATGTACAAAGCAATCACAGAATTGGGCTGTTTGTGACTGCAAAAATGCTTTTTCAATTGTACAAAAGGCAAATTGAAATTCAGTAAGTTGCTACTGAATCGCATTTAGGGTTTGTGATTCACTATTTGGAAAGGGCATGTTTAGGGGATCCCTTCTAAATACCAATTCATAGTGGTATGTATTCATGTTTTGCGACCAAATTCCGGTTGCAAAACATTATCTTACCACCTGTTCAAAGTTGGTAGTAACGCATTTGCAAATGGGAAGGAAGCCCAATGAGACCCTTTCCCCTTTGAGAATGTAACACAAATATTTTTAAGAGTTGCCATTGGTCCCATGGACCACTGCCTAATCCATGCTCCAGCTCTCGAGCGCTCTGCAACTATGTTTTTGATACAACCACTTACAAAACGCGTTTGAAAGACACTTCATTATAAGCACGCCGTCCCCTAATACGATGCCATATTGGATTGAGCTAATTTTGGTTAACATAAGTAGCTGTGATGTGCTCATCACGGCTCCATGCAACTGATTGCCAATTTAGAACTTTGTTCAGTGCTACGATTCCGCTCATCTGAGTTAACTGTTATGGCAATGTGTGCCCTTACATAATTTTATGATTCTGTTACTGTGCACAACATACAAAGGGTTTGTGGTTTCATTAATGTTTACATACACTTGGTTACAAATACTAAGCTTGTATAATACATAATACTAGCAGCTGCAGAAGTTTATTGTTTTTTTCTCATACAGTGTGTACCACACAGACATTTTCGTTGACATCACCTTCACCGTTCTTATCAGCACCTGGGTAACCTGTCATGGAAAGACAGGAGCAGAGAAAATATTTTTCAAATTACATCTCTAAGTGGAGGATGAACACTCAGAGGAATTTACCCCTTTGGGGAAATAAATACATTTGCATACCTTAGGACCTGTGAGACATTTAACCAAATTGAAAAGAAAATACTTCCCGTGAGATCCAACATATATAAAAATCGCAATTGTGGATTTAGATACATATTGTACATCTACATTACATATGGCAATTGATAGACATAATTTCTCCTGAGCGGAAGCAGAACAAAAATGAAAAAGTTGAAAAATATGTAGCCTCTCTCTGCAAGCTTGGTATCTCATGTAATTTGGTTCTCAACATGAAAAATTCATAAGAGATCACATTAATATGCACACTGATAACATACAAGAAAGTTTGTGTTGGTATGGCAATTCCCTGGTTTAAGATGTAAAAGAAGGGTGAATTTTTCAAGAGGTGCACCCAAGCTGCATCGATTAACAACAAAGTTAAAGAGCAAGTGTGTGATGTTTCCTTCAAAAAGTTCCTACAAATCGGAGAATAGAAGAACATTTCGATAACAAAGAGAAGAAAAGTGTCAAGCATAAAAGTAAAAATATCAAATCCCAATCTTACGGTAGAGAATGTTATAGATGGGGCAGCAAGAACCGCTTAGCCCATAAAAAAAAAATTCTGCTTTAAAAAAGAGATGTTTACATTGTGTTATTGTAGGCCATTTTCTCAAAGTGTGTAGAAAGAAGGAGCACCATCCAAAGTTAGATCCTTAATCATTGGCAATTAGTCTGATACTGACAATGAGAGTACCAATAACAATAATTGTGTTTTAAATATGGATTTGTATGTCCTAGATATAGATCTACAATCCAGGAATATGTCGCTTTGGGAGATTAACATATGTTGAAATGTCAATTATATAGTAGTTGACTGTGGGTCCCCTTTTATTGTTGTAAAAAAATAAGTGTGGCAAGAAACGCTTCGGGGAACTTTTGGTATGGAATTACCTCCCTCTAAGATCCATCCCAAACGTTTCACAGGTGAGGACATTTCCATGGTTGGGGTTAAACTATTGTACTTTTCACTAAAAGACAGAAAAACATGGGGATAGCCTTATGTTAGAGCTTTAGGAATACCTTTAAATTCTAAAACCCCACAATAGGTTCTGTTAATTGGTAGGTAAAACAAATTTATCAAAGATTTAAAAATTGAATTTTCCAAGGTTTTCTCATGTGAGGAGGGTGAACTTGCGGGTTTTCCACAAGATTATCCTAAAGGAAAATGCTATCCCCATTTCTCACAAGATACACAACATTCATTTAATAATCAGAGAAGAAGTTGAAACATAGTTAAGAAATTTGGAATAATCTAGAACTAGGGAAGCCCTAGAATAATCAGAGTGGATGGCACCTGTAGTGGTGGCAAGATGGCAGAATGAAAAAAATAGGTTATGCATTGATTCTATGGACCTAAATCATTGTATCTTAATTGATAAGTTTACCTTAACCAGGAATGGTGAAATCCCAGCCATGACCAAGGATGTGAAGTGGTTCACCATATTTGACCTTACTTCCACCTACCACTAGGTACCATCCTGAGAGTCTTTAATTGGCTTTGTTACACCCTTGTGGGATTCTGGCCTGGTATATGATGTCCACTAATGTAAGTGGGCACCTTGCACCAGTCCAGACAACCCTTATGGTGATTTCAGAGGTCTTAGACAACGTTAGAAAGCTCTCTAAGTGGTAGCTGTGGAGAGCAGCCTTCAAGTGTAGTCCAGAAGGGTAAAGCAGCTTGTTTTACCGGAATGCAGTCTTATAGTATACATTAAGTGAAAAAGAACCACATTAAGTAATTATAAAAATATATATTTATTATAATATACTCTCTAACACTTTTAGATATCTCCTATCCAGAGATAATCACAGTGCACACAATACTTTGCAGAAAAACACAGTAAATAGCACAAAATACACAGTGGATCCCATGGGGGGGCCAAAGCATATACTAAGAAAGTGATATAAGAACCACGACTTGGGTCATGGGCGTGGTTTAACTAGCAATGATGGCGGTCGTGTTTGGCTTAGGCTCCGCGGGGTGCCCGACAATCGTCAGTAATCCACCGAAGAGGGGGCCTGGAAAATGGCCAGAGCCCCTCACCCGGAGGCCTGATCACTGGGAACACTGTTTGGGCCAAGAGGAGGAGGGCAACGCAGATGAAGGCGCACACGGCCAGACAACCATGGGGTAGGGCGCCTGACTCCAAAATGGCGCCCGCCTAGCAACGGCCGTAATCAGCCTCGTGTCTCCGGCCACCGACAGAGCGGGAAGGTACGTCTGCCGATATTAGCCTCTCCCGTAACAAACAACGTGCCCAGCATCGGTGCGTACATAGAGCGCGCTGCAGCAGCAGCTTCCACAGGAGGAGCCCTACCAAACGGGCGCTTCATTCACAAGCGGCCAGCATCTTTTACAAAATGATTTAGGACATAACCCATCCAGGTGCCCATTGCTTGCAGGTCGCTCCCCACGCCGCACAGCACCGCCTGTGTGTCCTGCCCTTAGCCCCAGCTGCCGCAGCTGAGGAGAGTTCAAGGTCCTCCTCCATCCACAGGCTGCCACCTGCGCCTCATCCCTGGTGGCCAGTGGTAGGCCGTCGGTAGGTTTTTGTCTTGCTGTATTTGTCTAGCTGTAATTGTCTTGCTTCCTATTTGTTCTTGTATTGTAAATTGCCTGATTTGTTAGCGTTTCTTCCCCCTTGTTCCCCGCTTCTTTATTCTGTGCCCTGTGCCCATTGCCCCTGTTTCCTCCGTAATTGCATCTGTTCTGCATTATTTGTTTACTGTTTCTTCCCCCCGTTTTTTTATTCTGTGCCCCGTGCCCCTTTGCCCCTGTTTCCTCCGTAACTGTAATTGTATTGCCTTATCTGCTTAGCGCTTATTCCTCCTTGTTCCCCGTTTTTCTATTCTGTGCCCTGTGCCCCTTTGCCTTCTGTTTCCTTCGCCGTTCCTGCCCCGTTTTCCCGCCGCTGCATCCCCTGCGGCCCTGCCCCCCGCTCGCCCATTCGTCCGCTTCCCCCTCCCAGCTGCCTCCTCCCTCCCACCTCCCCTTCTTATGGTGGCCGCTATGCGGCCGTGCGCAGCGGGCATGCCGCTGGCGCGCCGAAGGCGTCCCTAAGGCCTCCGTGAGTGCCACGACACCCGTCTCCGCTACGATTTCAGCACCCTCCACGCACTCAACACTGGACGATCACACACCTACTTCCGGGCCGCCCGAAGCACACCCAAGGACCCTTCTCCTGCCGGAACTGCAGCTTCACCAGCACCGACCCGCCAACCCGCCCACCTGAAAAGAACCCATCAACCTCAGATGCATTCTCCTCAACACCCGCTTGGCATGCAAACATGCTGTTGAACTCTGGGACCTACTCGACTCAACCTCCCCAGACGTTGCCTTCCTGACGGAGACCTGGCTGAACCCCTCCTCGGCACCCAACAAAGCCATAGCCATCCCAGAAGGCTACAAGATCACCCGCAGGGACCGCACCAATGGAGTAGGAGGAGGAATCGCCATCGTCCACAGGAACACTCTCAGAGTCTCAAACACCGACAACACCCTCAGCACCGCTGAACACCTGAACTTCCAGATCCACACCGACCCCAACACCATCCTCAGGGGAAGCCACGTCTACAGACCCCCCGGATGAAGAACCAGTACCTTATGGGCCTGGCGGCGCAGGGTACGCCTTAATCTCCTGGGTTCTCCTGCTTAGCTGCACAGAGACACGGGGACACTCTGCGTAAAAGATCTGATTTTATTAGCTGCAGATCCTACAGTTGTCCTAGAAGTACACACAGTATGTTCTCAGGAGACTGCCACTTCACTCCGTGGGGCACAATCTTATATAGTTCATAGGTGACATATACATTAACCAAGAACACACCTAAAGCATACATGAAGAACCAGTAAGAATAGGTTGAGAAATAGGACAGAGCCGATAGAAAGAGTTGGAAAACAAAAGTATCGAGTGACCCGAAGAAGTCTCTCCTCCAACTATGTTTGCCACACCTCCCCACAGGTTAAGTTATTAACGTATTTGTAACTGACTTGCAGGTGGCGAGATACGTTTGTGTGTTTTGGAGGACAGTTGTGAAATGAGAGAATACGAGCAGAGGACAGCGAAGGCCAGGAGACAAGATAAAATCAGAAGAGAATAGTGTGAACCGACAGATAGTTGAGACAGGGATTAAGAAAACCAGACAGAGATTAGTGTACACGGCCAGACTCTAACACCAGCTTTGTAAACAAAGGTAGAAGGCTATTTTGACACAATATTGCAGGAAAAAGCAGAAAAGACTTCGTTCACCGTGCTGCCTGAGTGAGGGCAACAAAATGGCGGCGGAGCACAAAATGGCGGGTCGATACGATCGTGATCGAAAATCGAATTTCCTCAGACCCTCCTTTTGCCAAAACTCAGGCAAGACACATAGACTTACGTTAATCTGAGTCAATGTCGATGGCCATGAGGTCATCGAGCTGTTGCTGTACCATCATTCTAATATTCTCTGTTCTTTGTGCCGTAGGTTTTGGGATGCAAATAGTAGCACAAAGATCGCAGATGGCGGGACCACAATGCATACAAAGACAACAAGAGAAAATGACGGCTAGAACCATACCGAGGAATGTTAGTACTTTCCAACCCCATTTGGACAGTAGTCCACAAAACCATCCTAATAATGACTCATCTCCTTCGTCCTGATGAATCGACTTGGAGATTACATGTAACTTAGAGATGGCTTGGTATACTGTTGGAGCGTCATCAGGTATGAAAATACAGCAACTAGACCCGATCAATTTACACACTCCACCACGGTCCGCAAGAACAAAGTCTAAGGCAACACGGTTCTGTAAGGTCATTCGACGATCCGCCTGTAGTTCTGCTGTGATATTACTCAAAGCTCCTGCAGTGATGTCTATAGTGATTTCTACGACACGAACCAGTTGTCTTATATTTCTGCTGTTGGTCATAGGACCCCAAAAAGGAAGAAATCCTTTGAGAAAATCTCCTCCCTCTTGTCCTGCTGTGTCTTTGGAATCAATAATCCCTCTGCCATATCTGTTTTTATGATGGTTTGCAGAAGCGGTGTATGTAGGGGGAAGAAGGAAGGCTATATAACAGGTACCAGAAAAACCCGTCGGCAACCACGTGTAAGCCCTATCATAACAGATAAAATATGTGCCTTGAGATGGTACTAACGGTGGTGAATTTTGAGATGAGTAGATATATGTATGGGAACAGAAACTTTTTCTCTGTTTGATGTCAGTAGTCTGGTTATTTATTTGCAAACAGAAATTGCCTTGATGAGGTACAGTCCAAATTGGTGGAGATTTTCCTTGTTTAACCTTATCACTAAGGCTAGTGGTGTAATGGGTGACGTTCCAGTTGGTATACGCTTTTCTTTCATCAACGGAAATTTTACTATTTTCAATGATTTTAGCCATTGCTACCATTCCCTTTATCAATGAACTATGACTAAATCCGGACCACCAATTTGTGAACTGATAGGTCGTTTAAATCGGCTTTGATAAGCATTAGAGAAGATAACAAAATAAGCCCAAGCGGAACCTTCATAGGAGAACGGAAGGACTAGATACGGCATCCCTTTTTCTGTGGTATGTGGCATAAGTCCACACACCCAACAGTCGGTTGTATTGATAATTAATTGGTGTTGATGTAATAACTGGACAAATGAATTATTGTAATATTCGGTTCTTCTAATGCGTTCATGTTGAGGAAGTGTATGAAATAGATGTGGAGAGATAGTAGAATAAAAAGGCACAGTAATAGAAGAAGGGACAACCTTTTGCTGCATAGCATGAACAATCCAACCTATAAACGCCAATAGAATACACAATAATATAAAAACACATAAAGTTACACCACAACGATTGTACATTATTTTACAAAAATTACTTTTCATTTTGTTCTTTCTCTCTTTTTCACCAAATGTAGTTTCCATCTTTTAAATGGATGCTCACGGCAATCTTTCTCAATCACTTGGTCACGATTGTCTGCCGTCCTATGACACTGCAAGTCCTGCAGGCCTATTGCCACTACTCAGGTCACAACCAAGACTCCTACCGTGACCCTGCAACCGGGATAGAAACTACATAGAAGAGAGATTTTTAAATTACCTTCTTTTGTCTAGGTCTCAAATTGTAATTGTCTCTATTTGATACAGTCTGGTCATGAAACAATGTCTTTGGATCTGTGGTATTTAAACGACGATGTGGTGGGATTTCTTCCTGGAGAATGTCGTCGTCTTCTTTTTCCGATAATGTTCCGTTCAGGCGTGCATCACTAAAAGGTATGAATCGTGGGACCTTTTCGCTCTCAGAGTCACTAATGCCCTTTCGAACCCACTGGTCAAAGGGTAAAGGCAAAGGCACTTTCTTGCAATGCACGCCGTGAATCCAGTTTTTCTTTCCTTCGACCTTTACTGCTGTTCTTGTGGTCAGGAGGACCAACCGAGGTTCCATCCACCGAGGCTCTAAATTCTTCGTTCTCTGGAAATTCTTCACACAGACCCAGTCGCCTGGTTGAATGGAATGACCTGGGTCTGTGGAGGCCTCTGGCAAAGCACTCTGAACCTGTTGATGGAGAACACGCAATTTAGTCGTAAGGTCGTGCAAATAATCAATCAACATTGGGTATGGCAAATCTGAATACCTTTTAGGGCGAGGGACTCCCCATATATTAGCTGGGCGTCCGAAAACCACTTCGTAAGGGCTAAGTCCCAAACGAGAGTGTACTGCTGTTCTGGTGGATAGAAGAGCCAATGGTAGAGCATCGGGCCAATTAAGTCCTGTACTGGCTTGTATCTTTGCAAGCTTAAGCTTTAAAGTACCGTTGTAGCACTCTACTAGACCCGCTGATTGTGGATGGTTTGCCGCATGGAACTTCTGTTTTATACCAAGACCTGCACAAACTTTTTGCATGACTTGGCCCACAAATTCGCTCCCATTGTCACTCCAGACAATGCGCGGCAAACCAAACCTAGGGAAAAATTCCTTTAGAAGTACTTTAGCAGTTGATAAAGCAGTATTGTCTTTCAGGGGGTAAGCTTCTATCCATCTAGAAAAGGCACATACCACCACCAGAACATATTTGAGGTTGTTGCATCACTCCATGTGAATGTAATCGATTTGCAACACTTCAAATGGATAGGTCGGAGGAGCAAAGTGACCTGCTGGAGTTGGAGTTCCCTTTCCTGGATTGTACATCAGACAGATAATACAATGTTTTACTACATTGTCTGCACACTTTGGGATTCCTTCGTTCTGCCACACTGGAGCCAGAAGTTTGCATATTCCTTTTGCACTTAAGTTAGCTGGACCATGCGCCATAGTAACCACAGGTAGTACATAGGCATCTGGTAACAGCCAATGTTGATGCTCTGACAATTCCACCCAACATCCCATCTCATTCAACATTCCTGTACTTTCTTTCCACCTACTCAATTCTTTCTCTGTAGCCTCTTCTTGAACCCATTTTTCCCAGAGAGGCCTTGAGGTCAATTCCTCAAAAACAAAATTTATGATATGCAACCCGCCCAAAAAAAATGGTCCTAACCCTTCTCTCAATGGTGTTACCCTGGATAGGGTTACAGTCTTTGAATATCTCGGTGTCACACTTTCGGATAGGATGGAATGGGGTCCCCAGCTAGCAAAAGCTAAATTACGACTCACGCAGACTTGCGGTGGGATCCTTAAAATATATAGAGCTTCCATCTCAAAACCGATAGCACCCACCATTGAGATATATAAAGCACAAGCACGGGCTGCATCTCTCTATGGGGTTGAACTATGGGGGCACTGTCTAACCGGAGACATTGGCAGATCTGAGAACCTGTTCCTAAGGTCGTTATTGTCCCTACCACCCAGCACTCCCCTTATACCACTCAGAATGGACCTGGGAGACAGGTCCATCCAAGACGAAATTGCTTTAAGGCCACTATTGTATTGGCGCAGGCTGTGGGCAACACCAGAGTTAGTGGATTACCAAAACGATTTAAAATCGTTATTGACCCCCCGTGGTATAGATAATATACCGTGGCTTCTTTATATTAAAAGGGAGCTTATTAGATTAGGGTTTCCTGCTCTATGGCATCATCCTGAAATAAACGCCCCTACACTCTCTAGAGCTGAATTGGCAAATGCATTTTGGTTAATTAACAAAAATATGATGCTAACCAATAATAAATTAGGCTCACTGACCATGGACTTCTTTAATACTAAAGAAGACTTCAAAATAGAGCCAGTTTTAGACCTGATGGAGCCTAATGCCTCTAGAAAATTATATATGCAATTCAGGTATGGAACATTGCCCCTGAGAGCCTTCACAGGAAAGTGGTCGATAAATAATCTTCCTGACTGCCCAACCTGTGGAGCCTCTAGTGAAACTGATCTACACGTCCTCTTTTTTTGCCCCACATATAAACCTATCAGAAAACGTTGGCTTCTTCAACTCTGTAGGAATTTGGGGACCACACATTGTAAAGTTGCCTACAGAATCCTGAAGACAGACACAGCATTACCTATAGTCTTTTCGGTATCACGTTTCTGGTATGCTGTGTGGCGAAGGAGAAGTTCCCTTTTATTGTCTAATTCCCCGGTATAATGCAACACCCATTGATTTTATCTATCATTGTTTTTACAATATTTTAATCTTTTAATCTTTTATCTACTGTTTTAATGAATTAACTGGCAATTAATCTAATCTTTATTGTACTTACTTTTTATGAACTGCAATACCCCCTTTCTTCTTTTGTATCATTGTATGTCTTTGTGGATTGTTTATCTTTTATGGTCTACGACCGAAATAAAGATTACTTTGATTGATTGATAATACAATGTTTTACTACATTGTCTGCACACTTTGGGATTCCTTCGTTCTGCCACACTGGAGCCAGAAGTTTGCATATTCCTTTTGCACTTAAGTGAGCTGGACCATGCGCCATAGTAACCACAGGTAGTACATAGGCATCTGGTAACAGCCAATGTTGATGCTCTGACAATTCCACCCAACATCCCATCTCATTCAACATTCCTGTACTTTCTTTCCACCTACTCAATTCTTTCTCTGTAGCCTCTTCTTGAATCCATTTTACACTTTCTACTGTATCCTCATACATTCCTCTTTCTTTGACCCAGTTCACAGGACTCGCAACATACATGCGACTTGTAGTGTCTCTGGCTGTCTTTTTCACTACTTCATCTGCAAATGCATTTCCTCGACCAACATCATCTGTATTCTTATGTGCACTACATTTCACGATCGCTACCTGAGTGGGCAAGGCAAGTGAATCTAGAAGGTCAGTCACCAACTGACCATGCTGTATTTTAGTGCCATGGGAAGTAAGGAATCCCCTTTCCTTCCACAGACGTCCAAAATTAAATGCTACACCAAACGAGTACTGGCTATCGGTGTACACGTTCACTCTTTTCCCTTGGGATAACACACATGCTCTAGTCAATGCTATTAATTCAGCTGCCTGAGCTGAATTATGTCTAATGCGTGCTGTTTCCACATTTGTATGCAAGGTAGTGACAGCATAGGCTGAAACTGTCTCTCCATTAGGAAGCTTAAAACAAGATCCATCCACCCATAGTGTTCCATCCGGATTCACTAATGGCGTGTCTGTTAGGTCAATCCTACCTTTTGTCTCTTCTTCAGTACGCAGAATACAATCATGTTGTGCTGAAATATCTTTCTCTTCTGGAAGGGGCAACAAAGTAGTTGGATTTAAAACGTTACATCATTTGATGTGCACGTGACTAGCTCATATCCACACAAACGAGCACTCGTAAGATGCTGCGTTTTTGTCCTATTTAGTAAGGTATCTACTGCATGTGGTACCATAACAATGAGAGTATTATCTAGCACTACTCCAGCAGACTGTCGGATAGAAATTGCTGCTGCTGCTGTCGCTTTAAGACAACTAGGCTATGCTTTAGCTACTGGATCTAACGTAGCCGAAAAATAAGCACATGGCCGCTGTTCATCTCCAAAACGCTGCGTTAAGACACAACGCACAACCCTCTCTCTCATGGACATAGAGCGTGAAGGGCTTATTGTAATCAGGAGTACCTAACACAGGAGCAGAGCATAGGGCAGTACGTAAGTCAGAAAACTCTTCTGACATTCGTCAGTCCATGGAAGGGGCTGAGGTGTATCTTTCAAAGTAAGTGTCAACAGAGGTTTAGCCAACAAAGAAAAGTTCGGAATCCATTGTCTACAATAAGAAGTAATGCCCAGAAAGGCACGTACCTCTCTTTGTGTGGTTGGCACAAACATTTGAGCAATCGCCTGAATACGTTCTGGGGTTAATCGTCGTCCCTCCTTTGACAAGAGATGACCCAAGTAGGTAACCTCTCGACGAACATATTGTAGCTTAGAAGGTGAAACTTTATGATTTAGATCAAACAAATGACGTAACAATGCAACAGTCACATTCTTGCATATTTCCTCTGAATCAGCAGCGATTAACAAATTGTCCATGTATTGAATAAAAGTAGCACCAGTCGGTAAAGTAAATGCATCAAGATGACATTTTAGAGCTTGACTGTAAATAGAGGGACTTTCACAATAGCCCTGAGGTGCGCGCTTGAACCGGAAGCTTCGGCCTCCAAGAGAGAAGCCAAAAATATCTCTACTCTCTTCTGCTATGGGAATACTAAAGAAAGCATTTTTTTAGATCGATAACAGAAAACCAAGTCGCTGTGGAAGGTATCATTGTCAACAGAGCAGTGATATCTGGGACAACAGGAAACTGTGGTACAACAATTTTGTTTACCTCCCGAAGATCAATTACAAAACGATATACAGGAGACTGAGAAGGATCAGTGCGTTTAAGAACAGGAAGAATAGGACTATTGCATATGTTTCCTCTTGTTTCCTCAACCACACCGTTCTGAATCAAATCATGAATGATTTTCAAAAGCGCTTTTTCACCCTCAGTGGAAATTCTATACTGCGGAATACGTGGCAATTCAGCATTGGGTTTGAGAGTGACAACATAAGGTGGGATCTCAAGACAACCAACATCGTTCGGACCCGTAGCCCAAAGCGTTGCAGGAAGAGAAAGCAATTCAGGTGGAAATTAATCTTTAGACAAATACATTGAAGAAGTTATTTTCTGTCCTAAAGTAAGATATACACCGGAAGGAAAACAAGATATTGTAGCATGCATTCTTTTCAATAAATCCAAGCCTAACAGATTCTCACCGCAACCATTTGTTAAAAGAAGCGGAGCTTCAAAATCATAAGGGCCAATTGAAATAGGCAAAGGGCAAGAAACTGGATTACGAACTGGGGCGCCAGAAAATCCTACAGATACATTCGTTAAGCCAGGCAAAGGTGCCCCAGGGAGTTTAGAATGAATGATAGAGCTTCTCATCGCACCAGTATCTAGAAGAAATGGCTCTGAAACACCCATTGTAGTGACATTAACATAAGGTCCATTCTGATCTACTGGAATCGATACAACTCCCTCACTTTGTCCATGGCTGTCCTAGTTAACATGAAGACTTTCATTTTCGCCTTCAATATAATGGTCCTCGTTGTAATACTGTGTAGACCTAACGTTTTGCTGATCAAAGTAGTTCACGGAATTTGGAGGAGGAAGGGAACGCTGTTCTTGGGTCGATACACCTCGACCTCTACCTCTATTTGCTGACTGGAGGCCACCACGACCTCGTGGAGCAGATAGTTCTCCATTCCGCTGCAATATAACCGGACAACTACTCTTAAAATGACCTTCCTCTCTACAATAGGCACATTGATTAGGACCTAATAAAGGTCGCGGAATGTACGGTTCAGGCTTTTGATACATCCTCTGAAACTGTGGAGGCTGTTGAAACTGAGGCTGAACATAACAAGGAGGATAAGCCTGTTGCAAAAGAACCTTAGTTTTCATCATCATCATCAAGATTAACTTTATTTCGGCAATTAGCCTTAAAAAGTACAAATATAGATACAATCAAAGACAACACATACACTTCATGATAAAATATCATAACAATTCATTAAATAGCAATCAGACCCCTTCTCTTGTTCCACATTGCTAATAAAAATTGGGAAACTGCAAAAACTATACATTCAGAGGTGTCTGTCTTGAAAATTCTAAAAGCGTGGTTACATTGCCGAAAACCCATATTTTTGCAGATAGGCAATATCCAATATTTTCTTGCTTTGATATATGCAGTGCAAAAAAACAATACATGGAGCTCGTCCTCTTTAACACAACTACAACCAGGGCAGACCTCAGTGGAGTTGGGTGCCCAATTGCTAGTGAGAGCTCTCAAAGGTAAAGTGCCATATCTCCATTGGAGGTATAATTTTCTTGATGCGGTAGGATAAATAATATCCAAAAAGTTCTCAAATTGATAAAAGTCCTTGAAGCTAAAAAATACTTTAGTTAAAACTCCAATCTTAGGGGCAAACTGAGCTCTTGTGAGTTGTTCAGCCAAAAAAATCTTAGTAAACAACTTCCGCGAAATCGCCCTGCAACTTTTTTCTGGATCATACCACATATCATCTAAACCAAGTTTAATAAACTGAGTTTTTAAAAACATAAACCAAGGGATTTTTTGTGAACTACTACTAGCCAAAATTTCCTTCAGCTCAGCTCTATAGTGTAATAGTTCCGGCGTAGTCCACAGCCTGTGCCAGTATCTAAGGGGTCTCAGAGCTAATTCGTCATTGATGAACCGCAGGCCCAAGTCCATCCTTAGAGGTTGGAGCGGGGTACTTTGTGGGAGTGACAGTAACTGTCTAATAAACCTGTTTTCTATTTTAGGAAGATCAGACCCTGTTTGATACCCCCAAAGTTCCGCTCCGTATAAAATTGCAGCTCTGGCCTGACACTTATAGATTTCGAGCGGAGGTTTGATAGGTTTGTAAGTGGACGTGTTGGACAGCCTAACAATACCCCCAGTATACTGGGTTAATTTCAGCTGCGCTTTCGTTACTTGTTGAGCCCATGAGAGGCTTTCGCTTAGAGTTACTCCCAAGTACTCAAAGGTTTTAACCCTCTCCAAATTTAGTGAATCAAGTTTTGGGTTCGGCCGTGTAGAGGGCGAGGGATTAAAAACCATGAACTTTGTTTTGTTAACATTAATTTCCAAGCCACGGCTTTTACAAAAATCCTCAAAGCTATCGAGCACACGCTGAATTCCCATAGGTGTCTTAGAAAGTAGCAGGGTGTCATCCGCGAACATAATCGCTGGCACCCTGCTACCTGCCAACACTGGGGCATCATTATTAGGGGCATTGTTGAGATGGGAGATCACACCATTGACATATAGACAGAACAGGGTAGGTGCTAAAACGCACCCCTGCCTGACTCCTCTGTCAATGGGGAACTTGGATGTCAAAGCCCCATTCTTCCCATATCGAACCCGGCAAAATTCCCCTCATGCAGCTTCATCAATATTGCCAGGATTGGTTGTGGCACACCCAAACTGAACAACACAGCCCATAGTTTACCCCGGGGCACTAAATCGAAAGCGGAGCGGAGGTCCACGAATACCATATAGAGGCTGCCACCCTCAATCTTTGCCGTTTTCCAGAATAGTAGTAGCAGGCGAAAGATTTGATCTATGGTAGAAGTGTTCCTCCTAAACCCAGCTTGGTATTGACTCAGTATGGCGTTCTCCTCCATCCAATACTGTAAACGATCAAGGATGAGCCGCGCAAAGATTTTTTGGGGAACATCTATAAGGCTGATGGGCCTGTAGTTTGCCGGTAGCAAAGGGGAACCCTTCTTAAAAATGGGAACGATTTCTGCACCCAGCCATGTGGAGGGCACGTTCATTCCTCTCAAGATTGCGTTAAATAAGATACATAGGTAGGGTCCCCATATCCCCGTTTGATGTTTAAAAAGATCTCCCGGTAGTTTATCTAGCCCCGGATCCTTTCTAGATGCAATTTTAGAAATGGCATTAATAACTTCCTCCACCGAGAACTCTAAGATTGTGACCGAAACATGGGCCAAGGATTCATCCGACCCTGACCTAATCGAGGCGGTCCCTGAAGGGTACTGCCTCGCCAGACTCGATAGACAGGGACGAGTGGGAGGGGGGATAGCGATCCTTTATAAAGATCACCTACAATGTCATATCGTCCCCATACCCGATTTTCCTGATAGTTTTCAAGCACTTTATTTTTCAATAAAAGAAGCGCAACGCCCCTTCTTCAACGGTATCTTAGTTTATCGACCTCCCGGCTCGAGAACCCACTTTACGCACAACTTCCTCCAGTCCCTTGAACCCTATTTTGGCCGAGACAACCTTTCTATCATGGGTGATTTTAATTACCACCTAGAACGGCTTGACCTTTCTGATACCTCCTGTCTCACTGAGGCCCTTGAATCTTGTGGGCTCACGCAACGTGTTTCCGGAGCCACACATCGGGCAGGACACACTTTGGATGGTATCTTTTCCAATGACCCTCGTCTGACCACTAAGGACCCGATTCATCTATCCTGGTCCGATCATCTGGCGGTCCCTTTTCTTTTGAAATATCATAGGATGGACTTCGGTAAAAAAGGGAACCACCTAATGGAGACTGCCAGAAACTTCAGGAATATCAACAGCGACTCTTTCAAGCCCTGGGCTGCTAGCCTTACTATCACTGGCCTAGATAACGTACAGACTGCAGTCGCTCGCTTTGAAAAGGTCACCACCGAGGCCTTGAATAAATTGGCCCCAGTACAATCTCGGCGCCGAGCCAGAAAGAGGCCATCTGCCCCCTGGTTCTCTGACTCCCTTAGGCTCCTTAGGCAAGAAGTGAGGAGAAAGGAGAGGCTTTGGCATACTAGTTGGGACCTCAAGAACAAGGAAGCTCATAAACTCCTTGTTAAAAAATACAAAGCTGAAATTTTGCAACCTAAACAAGATTACTTTGTTACCGTGACCACCTCGCTCTCCTCCCCGAAGGAGCTCTTTAAAACTGTTGATTCCTTGGTCAAACTGCAAGCCCCTGACCCTGTTATTCCTTCGCAGGATCTATGCGATAAGATTGCCTCCTTCTTCCACACTAAAATCCAGGATATCCACTTGGCCCTCGAGGAACAAAGAGCTGGTCTCAGTGCATCCACACCTGGGGTAGAGATGAGTTTAACCACCACAGAAATCTCCCCCTCAAGCACCCTGGACTCTTTTCCCCCGTTGGTCTCACAAGATCTTGAGCTATTGCTAACTAAGACCAAGTCTGGTTCTCCTTTGGATACCTGCCCACTGAAAGTCATCAAGCAGTATAGGGATACCCTCTTACCTCCACTGCTAGAGGTAATGAATCTAGCCATTAGAGACGGTACCTTCCCTATAGAATGGAAGAAGGCGGTAGTAAAACCCCTGTTGAAAAAGGCCTCCTTGAACCCGGGTGTCTTAAAAAACTACCGGCCTATCTCTCTGCTCCCTGCCCCAGCGAAGATGCTTGAGACTCATCTTAACAGGCATCTCGCTGTTTTTGTGGAAAGCTCGGAATGCCTAGATCCCTCCCAGCATGGATTTAGGAGAGAATTCAGCACCGAGTCAGCCCTCACCCTCGTGCTCGATAAAATCCGCACGACAGTAGATGAGGGCCAGACCTCTCTCCTGGTCCTGCTCGATCTAACTGCGGCTTTCGATACCCTCTCCCCCTCAGTCCTTACATCTCGACTGAGGGAGGTGGGGGTGAAGAACGCAGCTCTGGATCTTTTGACCTCTTTCCTCACAGGGAGGGAGCAAAGAGTCAAGCTGGGGGAGTTCCTATCTCCATCCCGATCTGTGCTATGTGGGGTTCCTCAAGGGTCAGCACTTAGCCCTACCCTTTTTAATATCTATGTTACCCCACTAGCCAAACTAATAAGATCTTTCGGGATGGAGGTAGTCTCTTATGCAGACGACACCCAAATCCTCGTCTCTCTTCCCCATTCAGATGAACTAATCGCCTCCAGGTTTAGATCTTGTATGGAGGCGGTTGGTCATTGGATGATTCAGAACTCTCTAAAACTGAATGGGGAGAAGACTGAGGTGATGGTGTTCGGGGGGAAAGAAAACATCTGGTCAGCCAATTGGTGGCCTGACTCACTAGGGACATGCCCTTCCCCTACAACATCTGCCAAGAACCTCGGGGTGCTGATAGATCCTGCCCTCGACTTAGGCAGCCAGGTGAGCAGAACTGTTACCACCTGCTGGGGTTTGATTCACACCATACGAAGGATCAGGAATTATCTCTCCCTGCAGGCAAGAAAACAAATAGCTGTTGCGCTCATCGGATCGCGCTTGGACTACTGTAATGCACTGTATGCTGGGCTTAACAAAGGCCAGCTGCAGCGCTTACAGGTAGTCCAAAACGCCATAGCCAGATTTGTCCTGGATACCCCCAGACGCTCTTCGGCCACTGCAGCCAGGAAAACGCTGCATTGGCTGCCGGTAGAACACCGAATCCGGTTCAAAGTTCTATGCATGACCTACAGAGCCATTGCCAAAAATAGCGACACAGGAATTGGGTCCATCATTTCCCACTATATTCCCGGAAGGAACTTGCGTTCCTCTGGGAAACTGCGTCTGACTGCCCCCCGTGTGCGAAGAGCCAAATGGGGTGGTTTTGTTAGGCGCCTTGATACCTGTGGGTTATTGTTTTGCGCAATATAAATTGCCATTCATTCATTCATTCATTCAAGATATTATAGGGCTCGTTTGCTGATGCTAGGACCGGATATGTATCCATATTAGCTTCAGCAGCGTATAGGGCTTTGAAATGTTCTTCCCAGACATTTTCGTCTATGTTGGGTTCAGTTGCGGGTTTAGGTTCACCGCTGCCTGTGTTGATTATAGCCCAAAATTTACGAGCGTCTTTCTGTTCTAGGGCACAGGATAAATCAGTCCATTTTGCATAGTCCCAATCCTGTTTGGCCTGTTTCAGCATGGCTTTATAGTGTGTTCTTTTGGCAGAGATAAGGGTCTTGTCATTACAAAGTTTTAACACCTGTATCAACTCTTTTTTTGCCAGGCGGCATGCATTGTTAAACCAAGAGGAGAGAGGAGTCCTTTTCTTGCTCTTAGTTGCCAATGGGTTGAGCACAGCAAATAGGGTATCAACTAGGCCCACGTGCAGAGTTTGCAATTTAATATTAAAATCAGGGGGAGGTTGTTGGGAGGTTAGGGTAGCTAATTCAATGAACCATGGCAAGATTGAGTTATACAATCTTGCCAGGTCCTCGCCGGACGCTTCCATCTTATCCCATTTAACCCTGCGCCGATCATTCGTTATAACTACCCTGTCGGCAAGATTATCCCGATGACCCAATCCCTTCGCTTGTGGGGCCGGGAAAACCAACTCCAGTCTTAAAAGATTGTGGTCGCTGTCAACCCTTGCTATAACCTCAAGGTCAATGACCTTCGACCACAAATTTGTCCCAACCATAATGTAGTCTAAGCGTGATTCATGGCCCTTTTTATTAAATGTACACCTGGATGGTATATCCGAGCGAGTGCGTCCATTGCAGGCCCTAATTGCATGGTTTAATGTTAGGGCCGTGATTTGAATAGCTAAAGGGGACGATGGCCTGGAGTGTGGAGATTGGGTTGGCGGAATAGACCAATAATCATCCTCAGAGGCAAGTGCACCATGGTCCATCCCCGGAAGAGGTTCAAAGTGACAATTCAAATCCCCTGCTACTAATAAAAATGTATCTGCTGGAATAGAATATAAAAAATGTGATAGTTCATCCACCGTAGCGGACTCGCCAGCTATGCCAACAGGTCTCGAATAGACATTCACAGCAGCAAGCTTGAAGCTGTTGGGCCATTTCATAATGACGCACTGTATATCATCCGAATGGGTGCAAACAGACTCAGCAGTGCAACCCAAGTGAGTTGCTACCCATGTGGTAAGGCCCCCAGATGGTCGTCCCTTCCCCCCCCCATAGTGCAGGTATATGAAAACCCGCAAATCCCACTCTCCTTTCCTCCTCCCTGGCCCACGTTTCTTGGAATAGACAAATGTCCATTCCATCGACGAAATTGCCCCAGTCATCACACAATATTTTGTTGTGTAGACCCGCAACATTCCAGGACGCAATCACCAGAGATTCTAAGTTCGTAGTTGTCCTGGAGTTGCAGTCATTCCCAGTTATGGTACTTATTTCACAGAGTTGATGCTCTATAGCCGCTAGAGCTTCAGGAGGGCTGCCAACAGATATGGCCTCATGGGATTCAGAAGGGGTACAGTGCACTAGGACAGTGTTTGTTATGCCATCCATACTTGGCATACACTCGGGCTCACCAATGGCCTTAACCCTAGTATTATTATGCATTTGTGTGTCACCCGTTACCTGGCCAAGTCAATCCACTTGGTCCAGACAGCTAAATCTGTTTTGAATTGAGATTTTAGCAGCTGGTAGCTGGTGGTCGTGGGGAGCCCTTGCGTTCCTATCTCCTCGTCTATGTTGTACCAGTGACCACCCATTCTCCAAATTATTCCAATGTGTCGGGGGATAAAATAAGACAAAGGATATGTTTGGATCAACGCTTGCTGGTTAGAGTGACTCCAGTTGCAAATGTATTTGGCAGTTCTAGAATCTTTAAAATTAACCAAAATACAATCACCCTTGATGGTTTTGGGGCTATGACCCACCCACGCTACTCTACGTACCATCAAGATTTCACAAGTAATGTGGGGGGGGAAGTGGCCGATTTTTATTAAGCCAATCTATGACTTTGTTTTTAAGAGACGAAAATAATTCTCTAGTTGAGCTTGGGAGCTCAGGAACCCCAACCAGAACTGCCACATAGGGACTACATTCCGGAGGCAGATCAATTGTATGTTCCTTGGTCTCCGTATAGCCCCCCTTTCTGTCATCTGGGTTAATATCCCCCCCCGGCAGTGTGGTGGTTAACATACTAGTTGGACGCTGACTTATTGTTGATACTATTGGAGGGACAGGCGTGATGTTATTAGTTATAGCTGTAACAGACTGGGAATGTCTAATTTCAGATGGAGCAGGACATGGATTTGGGGTGTCTGGCTTTAGATTGCTCTGTATAACCAGTGCTACTTTTCCATCAGCATGAGCTGCTGTTCAATACGAGACAACCTCATTTCCAGTGGCGTGATAATGGCACTCAATAGAGCACTTATGGTAGCATGTGTCTCTACTGGAGTATCACTACTGCTAGATTTTCCTGGCTGAATTTCAATGGGTGCAGGTGGAGCATGGACTAGAGCAGCAGTAGATGGTATGGTTACTGTTGGATTGGTTGTAATCTCACTACCAATGTGACCTTTAGCAGATTTCACTTTTTTTCCCCCTGCCGTGGGAGCCGTATTCCTCTTTCTTTTTGGCACAGCCCCCTGACGATTTCCTCGCAGCTGTGGGAGGCTTAATCTCTCGGGTGAACTGGGCATTGTTGATGCTATAGTAGAGTCTAGAGCTTGCTCGAGTGGGAGGGACTGGGGTGGATCTATTCTACGATGCGCATTATCACAATTGGGAAATGCATTAACTAGGGGTTCCCTCCTACTAGCATCCGGAGTGAGTGCGTTAGCGATATGGCCCATAGAGGATCTTTTAGCGAAAGCTAGATCTTGTGAGACTCTTCGCTCCATTAATATTATCCCCTGGTCAATAACGGAATTTGCTCTAGTGATGAAATTATCAAGAGTTCCTGTTAAGGCAGTCCTACTTCTGGTTTGTGACGCAGCCATGCTACAATGGGCACAAAACAGCGATAGATGTACTTACAGTCCTCCTCCCGGCCTCACCACAATCACAACATATAGAACGACAGGGGGGTGGCCCGGTCCGGTCTTGTCCGTGCTTGAACGGGCTTAAACGGGCTTAAACGGGCCCGCCCTTGGCCCGGGCTTCGCCCCGGACTGCGTCCCGCTCGCGCGATATAGAGCGTTGCGTTTGTAGAGGGAGGAGGAGGGGCCGGGAAGAGGCACCAGGTGCGATGTCCTAAAGCACCCTGGGCCTCGCAGTCCCAGCGTCAGGAGTCAGCCTTTCAGCCTTTCGGGCAGCAAAGCACAAAGGTCCCGGAATCCCCTCTGCTCCTCCAAAGATGAAAAGAATTCCACAACAGCAGCAGGATGGTAGAGTCCTTGCCCACGAACGGCGCCCTCGAAGCAGGGGCCGGAGGCGTTTTCAAGGCGTAGAGGTAATGAGGGGAGGGGCCGGGAAGAGGCACCAGGTGCGATGTCCTAAAGCACCCTGGGCCTCGCAGTCCCAGCGTCAGGAGTCAGCCTTTCAGGCAGCAAAGCACAAAGGTCCCGGAATCCCCTCTGCTCCTCCAAAGATGAAAAGAATTCCGCAACAGCAGCAGGATGGTAAAGTCCTTGCCCACGAACGGCGCCCTCGAAGCAGGGGCCGGAGGCGTTTTCAAGGCGTAGAGGTAATGAGGGGAGGGGCCGGGAAGAGGCACCAGGTGCAATGTCCTAAAGCACCCTGGGCCTCGCAGTCCCAGCGTCAGGAGTCAGCCTTTCAGCCTTTCAGGCAGCAAAGCACAAAGGTCCCGGAATCCCCTCTGCTCCTCCAAAGATGAAAAGAATTCCACAACAGCAGCAGGATAGTAGAGTCCTTGCCCACGAACGGCGCCCTCGAAGCAGGGGCCGGAGGCGTTTTCAAGGCGTAGAGGTAATGAGGGGAGGGGCCGGGAAACGGCACCAGGTGCGATGTCCTAAAGCACCCTGGGCCTCGCAGTCCCAGCGTCAGGAGTCAGCCTTTCAGCCTTTCAGGCAGCAAAGCACAAAGGTCCCGGAATCCCCTCTGCTCCTCCAAAGATGAAAAGAATTCCACAACAGCAGCAGGATGGTAGAGTCCTTGCCCACGAACGGCGCCCAGCCTTAGTTTTCAATTCTTTCGTCTTTTTCTCTTGCTTTTCTTTTTCCTCTTTGTCTCTGTTTTCATAATATTGCGCAGTAGCCAATATCTGGGCAGAAGAAGAAACAGCCCATGAACTCTCAGAGTCTTTTAATTTGTGTGATAATTCGGGAAGTAAATTAAATACGAATTTATCCACAAATAATCGCTGTCCACCCTCTGTAGTCATATCTTGACCACTGTGATCAATAAATGTCTCCTTGAAACGTGTGAAGAAATCGGAGACACTTTCATCTTTCTTTTGTTTGCATGCGGCTAGTTTATCCCAATTAACTCTCAAGGCAGGCATCATCGTTTTCATTAATGTAATAATCCTACCAGGGAGTTCTGAAATCAAAGCATCAGGTTTCGCACCACCCACTTGAGCTGCATCCGCAGCAATTATAGCATTCCAATCGCCACCTAATTCTTGGGCTTGATCCTCTCTACGAATTTTAGCCCATAACGCTTGCGGAACTACATTTCCCATCAACATATCAATATCGGCTAAATTCATGATGCAAGCATCAACAGTTTGTGACAATTCTTTATAATAACCAGCAGGGCTCTTACGAGGATCTGGTAGAGACTGTTTAAGTGCTAAAACTTCAGATCTCTTCCAGGGGACATGTACCCATATACGTTGGAAGTGAGCAGGAACAGCTGCATTAGCACCTACTGCTGCAACCACTTCCTTCCACACTGGAGGAACCTCTCTCATAGGATAATTCTTTAGTGTCAGTCTAACTGAAGGATCGGAGTCAAGGAAAGTTTGAGAGGACAACAAGGATCTAAAGGTAACCAATGTTCTTACAGCATTCTCAATTTTAGAACCCACAATAAGTCCTTTATCAAAGTCAGCCTGAACATCTAACAGACCCTGTGGAACCGTACCCAAATTCATATCCTCCCATTCTTTAACGAGAGTGTCACACATAGCGTTAAAAACATATCTTTGCGTAGGCGCATTCCATTGTGAAAAGGTGGACATAATATCAGGCACACTATATTGGGGACCCTTCTCGATCCATTTACGAGCAAGAGAGCCCAATTTTTCTCGTTCTTCAGAAGCTGGGAACTGACTACGAGAATGTCTTCGAGCAAAAGCCGGAGACACATTTAAAGCTTCAAAGAAAGGAGATAAAAGACCAGAGACAGTGTCCGTGAGTCGCTTACGTACAGACGGAGAATTGGACATGAGGATAGAGGACAAGGTATTAGGCGAACTAACTGAAGAGGAACCAGCAATTACTGAAGGAGCAGAAGGCAATGGGGCAACACTTGAAGGGGCAAATGTGGAAGAGCTGGAACAGGTGGAGGTATAACTGGTGGCTGAACAGGCTGTAACATTTGGGGTGCATTAGCGCCTTGCGCATAGGGCGGAGGCAATCTTAATAAGTGAGACATTAAGGGATCTTCCTCTAAATCCTTTCTTTTATTAGGAGGGGATAGCATTTATCTATCACCATACGATGCTGTCTTTCTGAAATGTCTATCGCATTATTAACTTCATCATCTTTAAATTGCTGGGCAGCCTGTTTAATCGTCATACCCTGTGCTTTCCTATCTCGTTTTGCTTGCTTAATTTCTCTCTGTTTGGCTTCCTTACGCCAGAGGCGGAAAGAGTCAAACATTGCCGGCCGGGCTTTTCTTTTGAATAAAGTTGCTTCCAAATTATCTAGCACATCAGGCTCGAAACTACCATTTTCTGGCCATTTTAAAACACCATCTTTCTTCGTGTATCGGGTCCATGTCTCGTTAAAGGCAATGGGGCCAACACCATGTTTAGAATAGAGCTCATAAGTGGGAGTTCCAACCGAAGGAATCGGACAAGAGTCCTCAAGCCGGAAATCCCTATTACAACCAAAGCAACAAAGTTTTTCAAACTTAGTCAGACCAGGCATCTCGTGATTTCACCGGACTGTTCACAAACATCAAGGGGGTAAAATCTATTTACACAGCACAAATGCACTTACCCCTCGGCTTCGGTTATTGCAATATCCGAATCTAAGGACCAAAGGAACAAAGAAACAAAGAAATTGTGGGCGCGACCCACCAAACAAAATACTTAACTAAGGATGTCTTCTTACACCAACAGAGGCCCGTCTATTTTCTCGCCTTACCATACATCATCAAAGGAAGGGCCAAGGCAGAGCGGAAGTCAGGGCAGCAGTCGTTAGTAGCCGTCAGAAAGGAGCAACCACGCTGCAAAAAACCTTTGGACCACTTCGAACTATACAGGGGTCGCTTGACGTGGTTCGCGATTCCTCCAGAATTTTCTTGTGGGGTTTCCCACGACCTTCAGGCAGAACCACTACCTCTGAAGCCGCCCAACGTTGGGCGCCAGTTGAAGAACCAGTACCTTATGGGCCTGGCGGCGCAGGGTACGCCTTAATCTCCGGGGTTCTCCTGCTTAGCTGCACAGAGACACGGGGACACTCTGTCGGCGTAAAAGATCAGATTTTATTAGCTGCAGCTAGTACAGTTGTCCTAGAAGTACACACGGCATGTTCTCAGGAGACTGCCACTTCACTCCGTGGCGCACAATCTTATATAGTTCATAGGTGACATATACATTAACCAAGAACACACCTAAAGCATACATGAAGAACCAGTAAGAATAGGTTGAGAAATAGGACAGAGCCAATAGAAAGAGTTGGAAAACAAAAGTATCGAGTGACCCGAAGAAGTCTCTCCTCCAACTATGTTTGCCACCCCTCCCCACAGGTTAAGGTATTAACGTATTTGCAACTGACTTGCAGGTGGCGAGATACGTTTGTGTGTTTTGGAGGACAGTTGTGAAATGAGAGAATACGAGCAGAGGACAGCGAAGGCCAGGAGACAAGATAAAATCAGAAGAGAATAGTGTGAACCGACAGATAGTTGAGACAGGGATTAAGAAAACCAGACAGAGATTAGTGTACTCGGCCAGACTCTAACACCAGCTTTGTAAACAAAGGTAGAAGGCTATTTTGACACAATATTGCAGGAAAAAGCAGAAAAGACTTCGTTCGCCGTGCTGCCTGAGTGAGGGCAACAAAATGGCGGCGGAGCACAAAATGGCGGGTCGATACGATCGTGATCGAACATCGAATTTCCTCACGGACCGCGACCACAGTTCAGCGACTCCATCTCCGACTTTGTCAGCATACACGCCCTCGCCTTCACGGACTACATCCTCCTCGGGGACCTGAACTTCCACCTCGAGAACAACAACACCACCAACTCCACCACCCTGATTGACAACCTCGCCAACCTCGGACTTAGACAACCCGTCACAACACCTACTCACTCCGCCAGTCACATGCTTGACCCCTTCTTCTCCGCAAGCCCCCACGTCTCCTTCAACCACACCACGAACTCCACTGGACCGACCATCGCTGCATCCACTTCACCTTCCGGAAACCCACCACGCACCACCGCACCCAACAGATCACTCACCGCTGCTGGAGCAAAGTCACCGAAGACCAGCTCACCACCACCGCTGCCCACAACTTCAGACAGTGGATAGATGAATGCGCCAACACTCTCGCCCCGTTTAAGAAACCCTCCAACAACTACACCAGCAAGAAAGCCAGCTGGTTCACTGAAGACCTCCAGGCCTCCAAGCAAACCTGCCGAAAGCTAGAGAAGAACTGGCACCGTGAACGAACACCGGACAGCTACGCAGCCCACAAGAACGCCACCCGCAGACACCATCACCTCATCAGATCCGCCAAAAGGGCCTCCTTCAAAGACCGCCTAGACAAAAACGCACACAACAGCAAAGAGCTCTTCAACATCGTGAAGGAACTCTCCAACCCCAGCTCCAACACCAACGACATCCCACCTTCGCAAGACCTGTGCGACTCACTTGCAACCTTCTTCTATCGCAAGATCGCTGACATCCACGACAGCTTCAACGCCACGACTGCCCCAACAACCACGGAGACTCCCGTCCCAACGACCACCATCCGCACCAACCGCCTGCTCTCCTGGACCAACATAAAGGACGACGACACCATCCACTCCGGATCCCCGTCAGACCCATACCCATACCACATCTTAAACAAAGCCAGCACTACCATCGCACCCCATCTCTGGAAAGGCATCAACATTTCCTTCGAGACAGCAACCTTCCCGGAGAGCTGGAAGCACGCCGGGATCAACGCCTTACTCAAGAAAACCAAGGCTGACGCCAAGGACCTCAAGAACTTCCGGCCCATCTCCCTGCTCCCATTCCCGGCGAAGGTCATCGAGAAGACCGCCAACAAACAACTGACCCGCTACCTCGAGGAGAACAGCATTCTGGACCCGTCCCAGTCCGGGTTCCGCAGCATCCACAGCACCGAAACTGCCCTCATCGCTGCCATCGATGACATCAGGGCCCTGCTAGACAACGGAGAAACCACGGCCCTCATCCTCCTGGACCGGTCAGCCGCCTTCGACACGGTCTGCCACCGCACACTACACACACGCCTCCACGACGCCGGGATCCAAGAGAAGGCCCTGGACTGGACCACCTCCTTCCTCTCCGGCAGAACACAGAGCATCCGCCTCCCCCCCTTCCGCTCTGAAGCCACCAAGATCATCTGCGGCGTACCCCAGGGCTCATCACTCAGCCCAACACTGTTTAACATCTACATGGCACCGCTCGCCCACGTCGCCCGACTGCATGACCTCAACATCATCTCCTACGCTGATGACACCCAGCTGATCCTCTCCCTCAACAAGGACCCCCAAACCTCCAAAACCAACCTCCACGAAGAAATGAAAGCTGTCGCCGATTGGATGAAGAACATCTGACTGAAGCTGAACTCAGACAAGACGGAGGTCCTCATCCTCGGATCGACCCCCTCTGCATGCTCCGCAAGATCTACAAGTGGATCCCCACCGAAACAAGAAGAACAGTCACCCAGGCCCTCGTCAGCAGCAGGTTGGACTACGGAAATGCCCTCTACGCAGGAGCCCTGGCCAAACCCCTGAAACGACTTCAGCGCATTCAGAACGTCTCTGCACGCCTGATCCTCGACACCCCTCGCCACAGCCACATCACACCCCACCTGAGAGACCTGCACTGGCTCCCCGTCAACAAGAGGACAACCTTCAAGCTCCTCACCCACGCACACAAGGCACTCCACAACACCGGACCAGTGTACCTCAACAGACGACCTTGCCCTCGCCACAGTCCCCCGCATCCAAAGAGCGACCCCCAGCAGTAGATCGTTCTCCCACCTCGCCGCCAAGACCTGGAACACCCTCCCCATCCACCTACGGCAGACCCAAGACCTGCTGACCTTCAGAACACTCCTCAAGACCTGGCTTTTTTAACAGTAGCAGCATTGCCCCCCAGCGCCTTGAGACCCTCACGGGTAAGTAGTGCACTTTACAAATGCTATGATTGATTGATTGATTGATAGGCGCTGGAGCCCCAGTTGCAGCGGTCTCCGCCGCTGTGTATCCCGCACGGAGACCACCGGGACAGCGACGCGTGGGCTGGGGGAGGGCCTCAATGCCCCCACCTGCCCACACCTGCACGAGAGACAGGCTGAGCACAATAAAGACCTCCCTGATCCACCGCAATTAGCAGGGACCTTCAAGTGAGTGTGGGGGAAAGCGCCTGGCCCCAACATGGCACCCGCCAGATGCTTGCACCGGGAGCGAATGGAGCTCTGAAGACAGCGCGGCCTGGGAGCCTACAGGGTGCCTGGAAGGATTGGCGCTTACAGGCACTGCCCCAGATAGCTTCTGCGGGGGGCCCCCTGGAAGATTGAGGTAGACATAGTGGAGGTACTCCCAAGGATTTGACCGGCCGAGTTGCGGCTGCCTGGCAGCTTCCAGGGGGGGAGCCCCCTGAGGAACGTCCATAGGGGCCAAGCGGACAGTGGAACCAGAATCGACATCTCCCATTCATACATCCAGACGGGGGCCCCCCCTTGCAAAATCCCCCCCAGATCTTCCGCCATCACCCGCAGTGTGGATCCTGCACGAGACACTCCGCCACTGAACGCCAAGGAAGGATGGTGCCGGCATGCCCGGGACCCCTCTTGCAGCCCCGAGAGATATATCCACGCAGGAGTGGGCCACCACAATGCACTGGCGCTCACCGGGTGGTCCCCCAATAGCTGCATGGTGGGGGGCGGTTAAGAAGTGGGGCGCGGCTGAGGAGGACATCATCACATAGGAAGAGGCACGCTGCACTGGACAAAACCCCATATCGATGGACTGGTCAATGCTCCTCCATAACTTTGTACAAACACAGGCCACCCAGACGGAGCCAGGTCCAAATACACCTAGGCCCTCACTGTAGGAATCTCACCTATTTTTTCCGCAGGGACGTCATGGATTTGCAGTAAGGTCCTCAACTTCTCCAATTTACCAATTGCACCCGACACTATTAGGGTGGCAGGGTAGCAATGGTAATTCGGGGAAGAAGGGAAACAAAACAAGGAATAAAAGGAAAGAAATTCAGTTTGTTGTTCAACACCACAGGATCCGTCAGGAAGGTGGTAGGCTGTAAATAGGAAAGAGTTAGCACATTAGAGGAGTGAAATAAATATCTACTGGTCTTTATATATTATTGGCTTTTTCTTGATTCACTACCTTAAGGTTTCCCTTCTTCTATATATTGGGTGGTTACATACGCAATGTTTGGGACCATCTCTGGTGCTAGGAACAAAAAAATGAAATATGATAAATACAATGACCTTTTTGGGAATAAGCTAATATTTGTATATAAACCTGGGTGTGAGTATACCTATTATCTAGTGTAGCACGCAGTAAACATTCCCATGTAAATGTCAACAGAACGTAAATGAAGTAAAAGAAATATTCCTTGAATTCAGTTACAGAAATATTCACTATGCTTTTTCCTTCAGGCTCCAAAAATTAAGAAAAGAGCGGGTCCCCACAGCGCAGGAGCTCAGGATCAGGTAAGTAAGGCAGGGTAAATAGTAGCAGAAATAATATGGCAGCACCGGAGTGCTGTTACCATGTAACCCAGAGTCAGCTTCGAATTCGATTTGTTCTTCTCTTAAAAATGCAGGTCCGACGAGCGCGAGAATCCAGGAAAGCAGAGAAAAAAATACCAGGACGAGAATTAGCCCGCAGATGCACCCGGAGAAGCTGCCACGAATCACCAGGACGACGTACCAACACCAGCCGGGAAGACGCGAGGAGCGTAGAAACCCGGAAGAACAGGTGAAATGGCACGCCTTCCAATGCAAGAGCGCGAAGCGCTGCCGCTTGCGGAAGGCTGGGTTTTGACTCACTTGACCTAAGTCCCGCGCATGCGCAGAGGAAAACAAGCGGCCATTTTAGTAGTTTTCTTTATTCTCGTGCGCCCGTCCTTGCGCACGCATGACAGTCATAAGGCTCCCCTGAACTAGGCCACCCCCTCGCCCGCCATGAGTAGATCACCCCACTTGCTCTGATGGGAAATCACCGCTTGCTGATAATGGACCTGCGAGGAGCTCTGCCCCTATCTCCCTGAGTTCTGTCTCCCCAGTTCGGTTGTACATATGGATCGCCCCCTTGAACCGTCACACATAGACAACATAGGTCCAACACTCGATCCCGGGGAATGATTATTCCATAAGGCCTCCTGACATCCCCAAACAGGCATGCATCTAGGCCTGCCCCACACACGAAAAGCGGCATCCCCCTCAATAGACACGCAGTTATCCATTATGAAAATGTTGATAATGTATGTTGTGCAATGAAAAACACTATCGACTGTTATATAACCTGTACGATAACTGTAAAATCCAATAAAAAGGTTTACAAAAAAAAAAGAACCACGACTTGGGTCAAGACAGTGTTGAGAGGATGTAGAAGGGCTGGGGACCCAAGGAACCACCCAAGGCAAGTAGATAGGGGCCCCACAGAGAGCGTGTGCAGTGTGGGAACATGACTGTGTGCTCCATACAACTCTATGTGTAAGTCGCGGTTAGCTTTTTATTGATTAAGGACCCTTCCGTGGGGACCCTGAAGAAACCCCGTGGAAGACAGAAGGTTGGAGAGCCACCCCATCCATGGATACCCTAGTACCCACGTTACCTACAGCAGGGAAGCAGGGAAGCCGGGTGCATAGGTGTGAAGTGGTGTCAAAAACCGCTGTTGAACCTAATGGAGGACTTCAAGAAAGTGCCACTGCTGGAGAAATAGAAAGTGTACGGTGGAATCCGAGGGTGGATTCGAGATGAGAGGTACCTGCAAGCAGAGGGGACAGAGTCTATGTCACTTAGGAGCAACCAGTAGACAAATGCCCTTCAATGTCGGGTGTTGCAGGATGGAGGACGATGACCTTGACTCTGCTGCTGTGACGACCAGGCGACACTGAGGAAGACGAGAAGCCATACAGGAGCTGTGCCACGTCGGATGTCGAGTGCTGAGGGGTCGGTGTCCGGCAGGAGCACTAACAAGCCTTGGCAAATGCAACCAACGCAGAAGTCGAAGAAGGTGCATGTCAGGACCATCAAGATCCAGGGAACTCACCACAAGCAGGGAAGTCAGGGCAGGCCCATAGCAATCAGGCGAGCCCCTAAGAAACAAAGGTGACCATCATTTGGACCTACAGGCCGGGGGCAATGGAGTTGTGTGAGGACTTCAAGCAGCTCACCAAAAGATGCAGGCGCAGTGCACACAACACGGTGTGGCTGAAGATTCTGGTCACTGGAGGTGCTTGAGGTTGGGGGTACTGGGAGCCTGAAGATCTTCTTGGAAGGAAGCCAACAAGTCTTTGCAACTGCAAGTTGACGCGGTGTACAGGGGTTTGGTTATTGCAACCTCCACGAGGGATACTCAAACTTAGTGAGAGGGCAGGGCAGGCCTCGTGCACTGTGGAAAACCACCACCTGTGTTGCAGAACCTTACAGAGTCTGGAGGAGCTCAGGGTCAGCAGACTTGTCGACTTAGTTGGTGTTCCTGCGAATGCAGGAGAGTGACTCCTTCACTCCAAGGGAGATTCCTTCAGGCGTCTTTGATGCTCACAGGCCTTGGAAGGTTTCTGTATGGTGCACAGGCACAGACAATGCAGCAGACTGGAAGCATAATGAAGTTGAGCCCAAAAGAAGTCCAGCGAAGTCCAGAGTGCCCAGACAGTAGAAGAAGAAGTGGTGTCTGATTTGAATCTTGTCCCACGACGAATCTAGGGACCCACCCACAGGTAAGCCCTGAAGTACCCTAAGTACCCTAACCCTAGCTGCAACGAGTCCTATCATGTTTGGTTTCAAACATGTTGGAATCATACCTCCCACATCATTTATGGTGTGTGGGTATGATTCCAACATGTTTGAAACCAAACATGATAGGACTCGTTGCACTGGAAGAGCCCTCAGTTAGGCCCCCAGTGCTCCCGGTACCAGCTTCTTGACCCGGACAGCAGAAAATGGGTGCTGCTGACCAGAGCCAAGTTCGAGCAGGGAAAGGTAGAACAATAGGCATCCTGTCACAGGGAGGTGTGACCACATCCCAGACAGGATTTTGTGTATTGGGGCACTCAGTCTACATGAGGGGCACATTTGGTGTCCCTGTGCATAGTCCAGTTCAAACCAGTTCTGGGAGCCGTTGGCTCCCGCTCTGTCACAAAACTGGACAAAGGACATGGAAGTAACCTACCCCCTGTCCAGACCCTACCCTGGGAGGGTCTCCTGAATCTTCCCAACCCTTTCCTTAGGGAAACCAACAAGCCTTTTCAACTGCAAGTTGATGCGGTGCACAGGGGTTCGGTTTTTGCAACCTCCATGAGGGATACTGGCCTCAAACTTAGTGAGAGGGCAGGCCTCGGGCGCAGAGAAAAACCACCACCTGTGTTGCAGAACCTTACAGACTCCAGAGTAGCTCAGAATCAGCACACCAACCAACTTAGTTGCGGTGCCAGCGAATGCTGGAGAGTGACTCCTTTACCCCAAGGAAGATTCCTTCAGGTGTCTTTGATGCTCACATGCCTTGGAAGGTTCCTGTATAGTGCAAAGGCACAGGCAATGCAGCAGACTGGAAGGGAGACAAAGTCGAGCCCAAACGAAGTCCAGCATAGTGCCCAGACGGTAGAAGAAGAAGTGGTGTCTGATCTGAATCTTGTCCCATGAATCTAGGGACCCACCCACAGGTAAGCCCTTAAGTACCCTAAGGAAAGGGTTGGGACGATTCAGGGGTGCCTCCCAGGGGAGGGTTTGGACAGTTGGGAGGTTACTCCCATGTCCTTTGTCCAGTTTCGCACCAAAGCGGGAGCCAACGGCTCTCAGAGCTGGTTTGAACTGGACTATGCATGGGTCCACCAAATGTACCCCTCATGCATACTGAGTGGCGCTGACAAGCACACCTCCCTGTGACAGGATGCCTATTGTTCTGCCTTCCCCTGCTCGAGCTTGGCTTCATCAGCAGGTGGGCTTAATCATGTCTCTGGTCGGCAGCACCCATTTTGTACTGTCCGGGTCAAGAAGGCTGGTACCGGGAGCACAGAGAGCTTAATGGAGGGCTCTTCCAGTGCATGCAATTATACCTCCCACACCATTTACTGTGTGGGGGTATGATTCCTACATGTTTGAAACCAAACATGATAGCATTTGTTGCAGCCAGTTTTGAGATGGTCAACGAGTAATTATGCGATGCCCCTCTATATAGTATGTGGCTGCTTCACTTACTACCCAGTAGAATGGACACCGGAGGCTGTAGGAGTTTCCTGCTCATGCAGGGGCACCCTTTCATTTAGAGCCAAGCACCCTGCCTTCAGGATTGCTAAGGCATGCTATAGAGGTGACTTATATGTTTTAAGTGCAGTGACCCCAGATATAGGAAACCTATATTGTATTGTATTGTATTGTATACGGTTTTTATAAAGCACAACTATCACCCGACGGGTACCTTGGCACTACTTAAATTACATGACTGATCATCAAACGGTCGGGGGAAAAACGAGAAAAAAACAAACGGGACAGTTCCAAGGCCGTCATGCTCTAGGGAACAGCCAAGTTTTAATCCTCTTTCTGAACTGCATAAGATCATGAAGCTGTCTAAATTCTAAAGGAAGGCTGTTCCAGAGCTTAGCTGCAGCATAACTGAAAGCTCTACCCCCTGACCTGACTCTCCGAATCTTCGGGACTTTCACCAAACAGGCAGTGGCAGAATGGAGACACCTTGTTGGTATATACCATACAAAGGTCTCTTGAAGAGGTATGGGTCCAAGCCATGCAAGGCCTTAAAGACCAAGCATAGGGACTTAAACTGGACCCTCTGCAATAAAAACAGTCACTAAAGCTCTGTAAGGGCCAACGGGCCCGATGAACGATGTGGTTTCATTAGAACAAGTTTAGCCGCCACAGTTTGAACTCTTTGAAGGCGTTCAATCAAAAATTTAGTGGCCTCCAACAGTAGGGCGTTACAATCTCTAGTAAGTGGTGCTAGCACCAGCTTACACAGGCTTCAATGGAAGGCCTGTAGGTCCATTTTCCCATGGGTGGCATAATGCATGCTTCAGCCCATGGGGGACCTCTGGGGCACCTATGCCATGGGTACCTTAGTACCTTATACTAGGGACTGATAAGGGTACCCTGTATCAAATCTGGGATGTACCTAAGTACTTACCACAACAATTTAAGGGAGAAAACAGAGAGACTGGGGTCTTGATTAGCAGGATCCTAGTCAGACTAGTCAGAAACAGCTTAGCAACCGGCAAAAGGTGGTGGTAACCATGCAGAAGCATCCCACCTTCCTATAACCCTTTAGTTAATACCAATTCTGCAAGATGCCCTTTGGGTTAGTGTCTGCTGTGGTATTGTTCCCCACACTTGGTGTATAATATTTTGAAGGGCATGGATGGTATAGTCTTTTTTCAAGATGACATTTTGGTGATGCGAAAGACAAGATTAGAACATCATGCAAGATTAAGGAGCGTACTGAAGGTATTTCATATGCTAGTTTGCTGAAAACTCTGTAATGTATCTATTTCATTCATTGTCCGACAAAGGCAATCTGTCAAGACCTGAGTTAGTTAATGTGATTATTAATGTAGTTATCCACAAAGTAAGGATGATGTCAGGTTGTTTCTCTGGATGACAGAATTGTATTCAAAATTAGTGAAAAATGCTGCCGATATCACATACAACAATTCTTGAAGAAAGATACAACTTTGATTGATCTTGACAAGCTACAAAATACTTGTTTTACTTTACCCACGATGGGTTTTGATCCTTCCATCAGATCTATCATTAACACTGATTCCAGTAACAGAGGTTTGGGTCCAGTCTTGCCTCAAATAGAAGAAAATGGTAAGGAACTCACTGTGATTTTGGCTTCCAGATCATTCGCCGAGTCTGAAGAATGTTATTCCCTAATCGAGAAGTAAATGCTAGCAGGTATTTGAGGTATGGCTTACTTCTGAAATTTTGCATACAGAAGTGAATTTGTCTTGAGAACAGATCATAAACCACTAACCAAAGTTCTTGCAAGTGGCTTTTTTAAGACAATTCCTGTATAGCCAGTTTGTTTCTATAGTTGTTAACTACAACTATTTAGTGAAGTATGTTCTGAATGCGAAAAACAGTGTCGTTGATTTTCTGAGTAGGGCGCTATTACCACCTGTGGACTGTGTGAATGAAGACTGGAATGATTTGTGCATCGTCAACAGTTTTCTAGAGCATGAGGCCAGATCTGTAAAAGAATGGACTAAAGCTTATGAGGAAAAATAACTATTATTGAAGATTGTTTTGGGAAATTTGGGATGGGTGGATAGAGATGGAGTATTACTTACTGTGTACAGAATTTTTCCACCTACTTTGCTAAGGGTAAGAAATTTAGGAATATATCATGAAGGTGATTTGGGAATAGTAAAAACTGAAGAGCTGGATTAAGGGATTATATTGGGGGCCAGGGGCAGATGCTGAGGTGGAGATAGGTATGTTAACGTGCTGAGTGTGCTAATGATAAAATGTCTCAAGTAACATTTAGGCCACTTTTATGTCCCATTTCAGCACCGTACTCTCAATGGTAAATGGTATGTATAGATATCCTGGATCCCACTCAAGACATGAATGGCATTACAAATACACCTTGGTTTTGATAGATATTTTTTCAAAAAGGTTAGAAATAAAAGTTGTATCCAAAGCTGATGCATCCAGTGTGGTCTAACGTTTAGATGGTGGGTTCCATAGAGAAGGTCTTTCTAAATGCTTGATAAGTGATAACTGTGAGAAGTTGGCCTGATATATGATGTCCACTAATTAAAGTGGGCACCTTTCACCAGTCCATACAACCCTTATGGTGATTTAAGTGGTCAAAGATAACCTTATGAGAGCTATCCAAGTGGTAGCTGTGGAGAACAACCTTCAGGCTTAGTCTTGAAGGAATGTGAAGCAGCTTGTTTTACCAGAATGCACTCTTATTGAGTTGGTTAAATGAAAGGAGAACCACACAGTAGTTATAAGAATATATATTTATTATTATAGCACCTTAAGTACCTCACAGTATCTGCTACATGCAGATAAACATAAAGCACACAATACTTTAGCACAGAAACAATCGTAAGTACCACTAATTCACAGTGGGCCCAACGGGGAGACCAAACCATGACTCGAGTCAAGACAATGTGTAGAGGATGTAGAATCGCTGGGACCCCAAGGAACCACCCAAGGTGAGTGAGTACGGACCCCACAAAGGACGGGTGCAGTGTGAGAACACGACTGCATGCTACGTACAATTCAATGGGAGAGTCGCAGTTGCCATTTTTAAGTTAAATGACCCTTCCCAGTGGATTATGAGGAAACCGAAGTACCCGAGTTACCTATCCCAGGGAAGCCGGGTGCATAGGTCTGCAGTGGCATTGAAAACCGCTGTCGTTCTCAATGGTAGTCTTCAAAGAAATGCCACTGCTGAAAAGAAGAAAAGTGTCCGGTGGAATCCGCAGCTGGATTCTTGATGGAAGGAACCTGAAAGCAGAGTGGACAGAGTCTGGGTCACTCGGGAGTGACCAGGGGCTCTGTAGACGAATGCCCACCAATGTTGGGTGCTTCAGGTGCGAAGAAGGAGACCTTGACTCTACAGCTGCAGGGACCAGGAGACGCCGAGGACAACCTGGAGCCATATACGAGTTGTCCCACGAAGGATGTCGAGTGCTGAGGGGTCGGGCGGGAGCACCAACAAGCCTTGGCAGCGGCAACCCACTAAGAAGGTCAAAGAAAGTTACGGTCTGGCCCAGCAAGTACCAGAGGACTCACCACAGCAAGGGAAGTCAGGGCAGGCCTGGAGAAACCAGGGGAGCCTAAGAAAAGCAGTGTTGTCACTCAAATGGACCCACAGGCCGACGGCACAGGAGTCGCGAGGGGACCTCTGGCAGTTTCACAAAGTAACAGCTTGCAGGGTACAGAGTGTGAGGAGGCCAAACTCCTTTGTAGGAAATGTGGGCAGAGGTGAGGGCTATCGACAGCCCAATGCACAAAGTTGGGGAACACCAACAAGCATATGCAATTGCAAAAGTATGCGGTGCACAGGAGTTCAAGTTATGCAGTCCCCACGAGGGATACTGGCCTCAAACTTGGTGAGAGTTAAGGAAGTGACCCAAAAGGGGCCACCCGGGTCACTCGTGACCTCCTCTTAGCCTTCCAAGAAATGAAGAGTCAGTGACGCAGTGGAGAATACAAACCAAGTTATTTTATTGTAAATGCGTTGCTGCCGAGTCCAGTCAGATTAGCCTCCTTAGATGCTACCGAGGGGACTGACTCCAGAACACTTGGTAACACATTATAAGCTTTCCAAAACCTCCCAAGTCGCTACCCTGATGGAAAAATACAGCTTGGGAAGAGGCTGAACAAAGGAGACACAGAAGGATGACCTACCACCTGCAGAATGGGTACACGTTATCAGACTCCAAAGGTTGTCTTGTTCAGGCTGAACTCTCTCTAGTGTGGGAGCATAGCTACGATCAGGGATAGGCATGCGAAAGCGGAATAAGCTATTCCTTAGTACCTCTGGGTTTTAGCCTTGAAGGCGATAAGGGGAAATAACTGAACAGCAGCTTTCTGCTGAGGCAAGCAGAGAGGGTAACAGAGGCTTGGTTTCGATCTCAGTGCAATATGACGGCTAAATGGCAAACAATTGCGTCACAGCTGATAACTTTAACTCGCGCAAAGTTAGAAGGGACTGGTCACACACATATACAGTAGTGGTCAATACAAAAATAGCTACATGAATGTTAACATAACACAGTATAAAGCATGAGTGATGGGGCAATAACGTATTCAATTCTAAAAAGAGGGCAGCTCGACCTCAAGGAACGTGGGAACCCACTTCCTGTGTTGCTGGAGCCTTCGAAGTCCGCAGGAGCTCAGGATCAGCAAACCGATCAGTAGCGTTACGGTGCCTGCAAATGCAGGGGAGTGACTCCTTCACTCCAAGGGAGGTACTTCAGTAGTCATTGATGCTCCAATGGTCCTCCTCGGTGCCTGTATGGTGCACGGGCCGGGACGATGCTTTGGACAGAGAGGGAGACGAAGTCGGGCCCAGTCGCAGTCCAGAGTGTCCAGACAGTTGAAGGGCAGTGGTTTCTTGTTCAGAATCTTGTCCACATTCAATCTAGGGTCCTACAGCCAGGTAAGCCCTTTTGTACCCACGGGAGAGGGTTGGACAGATTCAGGGGACCCTCCTAGGGCAGGGTCAGAAAAGGGGGGTGGTTACACCCATGTCCTTTGTCCAGTTTCATGCCAGAGCAGGAGCCAAAGGCTCCAAGAACTGGTTTGAACTGGATATGCACAGGGACACCTAATGTGCCCCTCGTGCAGACTTTCAGGCCCTTTGGAAGTGCACCCACCCAGCTCCAATACACTAAATCCTGTCTGGGAGGTGGATCAGCAGCAGGAGGGCAGAAATGTGCCTCTGGTCGGCAGCAACCCTTTTGTGCTGTCTGGGACTAGAAGGCTGGTACTGGGAACACTGAGAGCCTAACAGAGGACTCTTCCTGTGCTTGAAATCATACCTCCCACACCGCAAACGGTGTGGGGGTATGATTCTAACATGTTTAATACCAAACATGATAGGATTCGTTGCAGCCGTTTTCGAGATGGTCATCACGCAATTACGGGGGCCCCTCTATATAGTGCATGGCTGCTTCACTGACAACCTGGAAGAATGGACTCCGTAGGCATACAGGGGCACCCTCTCACTTAGAACCAAGCACCCTGCCTTCAGGAATGTAAAGGCCTACTATAGGGGTGACTTAAAGGTTTTAAGTGCAGTGACCCTTAGATATAGCAAACCTATAGCTTTAGTAAGTGATTTATGCACCAACTTACACAGGCTGCAATGGCAGGCCTGTAGTTCCATTTTGAGTAGTCTCTGAAGGGTGGCATAATACATGCTGCAGCCCATGGGAGACATCTGGGGTACCTATGCCCTGGGTACATGGGTACCATATACTAGAGGCTGACAAGGGTACCCCAGTATCCAGTCTGGGATGTACCTAAGTACCGAACAACAATTTAGGGAGAAAGCAGATAGACTGGGATCCTGATTAGCAGCATCCCAGTCAGACTAGTAAAAAACAGCATGACATCAAGCAAAAAAGAGAGGGTAACCATAAGAAGCAGATCCTACTTTCCTACAAGCCCTATTTTGAGTTAGCAGTGTTTTTCAATGACATGCTCTGCCATTCTAGCAAGAGTGTGGGCACCTATCATATAATCAATTGGGGGTGTATGGCTGGGATTGTCACTCATTGTTGTGCCCTCCAATGCCACCTGTAGTATATTTGTATACCTAGTGTTTTTCTTAAGTGTGTTTTGACAGAAACTCAACTGGTGGTTAATTCTAATATTGTGCCTTATAAAAGTACATATGAAAACTTTCTGCACACATTTCCCACAGGTACCGACACTAGTGAATTCTTCACTTTGTGACGTCTCACGGGATCACTGGATGGTTTTTTTATATTTACTTTGTACATATTTTATTTTTTGTTTTTGAGCACATTGAGCTGCAGCACTGACTGTAGGTCCTAAATAAAGCCGCAACACCTTTGTTAGGGGTTATAGGCTGAAACATGTTGAACTTATTTTGACACTCCAACAGGTTAAATTTTCCCCTGAAGTGCACTATTTTTAATCCTGGCTCAGGGACACACCAATAAAGTAATTTGCGGACCCTGTAGCTTGTTTCAGTTTTTACTTTCGTATTAGCTCTCCTGCCCTCACTACCCTGATCTCACCATTTGGGTATTTACTATACTCCCGAAAACATCCCTGAGCTCCTCCCTCTCAGAGAGTGGGTTGTTGCCCGTGCCGTGACTAGGCATCACGGCACAAGAAGGCTCCCAATGATGAAGCATGCCACCTTTGGTGAGTGAGGGAAATCATACTATAAAAGGGATACTCGTCTACATCTAGGTCTTTGGCTAGGTTAACAGTTTGTTATAGAACCAAGAGTTTCTTTTTGTGGTCTAAATTTGACCAGGCCTTCTCTCTAACCACCTTTTTCCTGTAAGCCAGTGCCAGATTGTAGTTCTTTCTTAATTGCTTAATAGCTGAATAGTCTCTGAGAGAGGTATGCAGGCCAGTCTGTAGAGGTTTGGATGCCTGAGTACGTGGGTGATTGAACCATCCATGCCTCTTTATAATTCCAGGTCTAACAGTTTGTGTAAGTAGTGCATTAAGAGACTGAAAAGAAGATGGCAAGGTAGATGTTGCAGAGCTTCTTTATTACAGTCCAGCAGTACAGATCCCCCGGCAGCAACTGCCATCCCAGTCTGTTCCACATTCCCTGCACGGAACCTACATTCCAGGTTCCGTGCAGGGAACCCGGCCAGAACACTCGGCTAGAACACCCAACACACCCCCCTCCCTTCACAAAAAAAACACACACCCCTCATTACATAAAAACAATTACAACCCACATGAAACTGCATTAATCACAAAATACAGGAAATCAAAATCTAACATAGTCCTGTAATTTGACGGGAGATGACCTAGCTCTGGCAGGGAGAAACTTAGTCTTCAAGGGACCCTGTTGAGGAGCAAGGTTGCTTCCCGATGCGCGATCCCTAGGAGTATCAATGCTGGGAGCTAGAATTGTACCATGAGTATTGACGCCAAATTTGCTTTTCACAAACTCCACTTTGGGCTTAGCAGACTTATTCCAGACCGTGCCATTTTCCAGAACAACCACATGATCTCTCACTTTACTGACCTTAACAGGAGCAGAAAAACGGGAAAAACCCTTACGAACAAGCACTGGTTTCTTGATCCTTACCCAATCTCCTTCACACACAGAAGACTGCTTGGGACAATTAGAACCATACTTGGCTTGAGTAGCAGCTCTAACATCCGCCACCACCCCTAATCTTTGTGGATCTACCACCTTCCTTAGCATCCAATCTTTGTTGAGTTTGGAACCCGCAACTCTCCCCCTTAACAAGGAAAATGGAGACATTCCAGTACTATAGAGTGGAGTAGTTCTCATTGCCCACAGCACGTCCGAAATCACTACCTTCCAATCAAGACCATTTATGGAGGCCAACTGTAACTGTTCCTTGATAACACGATTAAAACGCTCAACTAACCCATTACTACGTGGATGATAAAGGGAGGTGAGTGTATGTTTGATGCCATGCCTCCTCAGAAAATCTTGCATTTCCGCAGACACCAACTGAGTACCATTATCCGTTACCAATTCCTCTGGAAATCCCTTCCGAAGAAAAACCTCCATCAGAAATTTGATAATGATACCAGAGTTGATTCCATCCACAAACCTAACCTCTGGCCACTTGGACATGTAATCAATTAGAACTAGCACATACTTGGGAGAACTCCCCAAACCACTGAATGGACCAGCCACATCAAAAGCCAATTTAAACCAAGGTGATTCTTTAACAGGAATGGGACTGACCGAGGACGGGCAAGTTACCCGAGATTTGTCACTCAATACACACGCACCACAATCTCTAACGCAATGTTCAATGGACCTATCAACACCCGGCCACCAAAAATCTTCCCTCACCCTCCGCTTCATTGCTCGAATACCCAAATGACCTTCATGGGCTAAGTCTAAAACCTTCTTTCGTAATGACAAGGGAACTACCAGCAACCCACCCCTGCGCAAAATCCCATCAACCAGAGACAACTCGTCACTAATTCTCGAATAAGGAATTAATTCCGAAGGAATAGTAGTACTGTTGGGCCAACCCTGAGTTACAAAATCAATCACCCTGCAAAGCTCAACATCCTCAGAAATAGCCAGTTTCCAATCAACTTCAGATAAAGCAGCTCCCGTATCAGCTACAGTGCTGACCGCACACACCATTTCCAAAAGATCATTTGCAGGTTCAATAACATTTTCAGAAAGAGGCAACCTTGATAAACAGTCAGCCACACAATTCTTCACACCAGCAACATATTCCAAACGATAATTGAATTCATTTAGTCTGTACTGCCATTTAGCAATACGAGGCGTAGCTCTACCTCCACCTTTGGTGGTAAACAGGTCTACCAAAGGCTTGTGATCAGTCCTGAGAAAAAAACCATTTCCCCACAGGAAATTTCGAAAATACTGTACACCCCACCATAGCGCTAACGCTTCCTTTTCGATGGTAGAATAGGTTCCTTCGGCACCACAAAGTGTTCTAGAAGCAAAAGCAATAATTTCTTCCCTATTGTCCGATCTCTTCTGCATTAAAACAGCACCAAGACCAACATTACTGGCGTCGGTGGCGACAATGCATTGATCATTGATGTTGAAAAGTTTAAGTGGCTGTGCATGTACAATAGCCTCTTTGAGTAACTTGAAATCAGACGCACATTGATCAGACCACACATACTTCACATTTTTCCTGAGAAGACCACGCAGACATACAGTTCTATCTGAAAAGTTGGCTACAAATTTTGCGTGGACCAGCCCGTCGCCAATGAAAAGAAGATGGCAAGGTAGATGTTGCAGAGCTTCTTTATTACAGTCCAGCAGTACAGATCCCCCGGCAGCAACTGCCATCCCAGTCTGTTCCACATTCCCTGCACGGAACCTACATTCCAGGTTCCGTGCAGAGAACCCGGCCAGAACACTCGGCTAGAACACCCAACAGAGACCGAGTGATATTTCTAAAAATGCTCAACAACCTGTTGTGGTCCACTTCAGTTCCCAGGCAATAGATTAACTCAGGCAAGCTCATAGATAATAGCTTCTGCAGGTCACAGTGAGGGTCAAGCCCTATCCATTTAATACGAAGACCATTGGGACTAACTGGTGTAACAATAGCAACACAAGAAATGTCTATGGAGCTTTCTGCCAAGAAAAGCATAGATACAACTAGTGGGTTGTGATAACTTACAGCAGTCAGAATAATTCTATCATCGCGGACCAGGTCACTAGCAGTAGAAGATAGCAGGACATGGTCATTGGTGGTATGAGCATCTCTACCAATAAAATAGGAACTCTGTTTATTTTTCTCCGTATTACTACTCTCCAATAATAAAAGATCATACTTAAAAATTATGGAATTCAGTAATTTCCCATAAGCGTTGTGTGGAAAAGTGTAGGATTCCTGCATCGACTGCTTCAGTTAGACCACACATACATCTTGCTGGGAGAGGACATTTTTAGGTCTCGCCTTGCTATCGCATAAGCGATTGCAAAGCGAGACTATAGAATACGGGTTTCAAAAGTGCTCCCAAAAAGCGGATTGCATGGCTAGCACGCGCACAATTTCGCGCATCGTGCCGCCATGCAATCCGCCTTTTGGGAGCACTTCAAAGGGTCCGCTCCCCCGCCCCCAAGCACGCGCGCGCGCCATGCTCCGCCGGGCTTGTTTTAAGGAAGTAACTTCACGTGCGCTCGAGGTTCCCTAATTAGCAATGACCCGAGGCTCCCTCCAGCTGAGCCCTAGTATAATTAGCACACACACTGCGCTACTTCCGCACTGAGCAGCACGACGTCTCCGGCTGCTGGGCTTCAGGCACCCATTTAATGCCCTGTCGCCTCGCCAAAGAAGTAAGTTCTATTATTTTTTTTCAATTCCCTTTAATTTCTGTTTTATACATATTTGTTTCTGTTTCCATCTCTCTTTTCTGCCTTCTGACGTTTTTTCCTTCTGTCACCAGCCCTCTTTCTCCAACCTGTTTCTTGTATATTTTCTCTATTATTTTAATTTATCGCGTTTCCTTTCTCCATATTACATTTCGTCCTCTCCTCTTCCCCTTAGAAATATTTCCTTTCTCCCCTCACCTTTCATCTTTACTTTCTTCTTCTATCCGCGCTCCTTTTCTCCAGTTTTCAGCACTCTCGCCTGTCTCTCTTCTACCTCGTCCTTTCTTCTCCCATATCCCCCTTCGCGTTCTCTCGCCTTGCTGTTTTTCTGTTCTCTCTCCCCACAACCCCCACCTCTACCTTCACTCGCCCTCCCTCCTCTCATTCCCCACTCCCTCCCCCTCCTCCACACCCCTTTAGAGTGAGGGAAGCAGACGTTCCTTTGCCTGTATTCTGGCGGAGCTCCTGCCCCTCTCCCGCATTATATTCCATATTCAGAGATAAGTATCACTCTGACTTGTTTGTTCTTACACTGTAGAATTAGTTGGTCACAAATCATTTCTTCTCTCATGGCTCCAAATTGACATTTGACAGACAGTTCTCTCAATCTAGAAATAAAGTGGTCAACAGTCTCATCTGTTTTCTGTGGTTGGGTGTAAAATTTATACCTAGACATAACTATGTTGGTTTCTTTAGCAAATCTCCTTTCCAATCTAACCTTCGCTTCTAAATAAACATTTGCAATTGGTTGTCCATTCCCACGCGTAGCCACAGGTAAATATTTAAATCTGTGTTTTCCATCTTTTTCTAGAGTACTTAACAAAGCCTACTTACTAGAATTACTGAATTCACCAACATCAAGTGCCTCAATATAATTTTCAAACACTTCTATACACTCCTCCCATTCAATACAAGGAATGCCTGCTTGCGCCAAAAATACAGGTGGTGGTATAACTGCTGCTTCCATGTCTGCTGTAAAGAAAATTTGCGTTATTTAACAAGTTATTTTCAAATATTATGAACAGTTTACTTAAATGCCAAAAAATAACCGATATCTGTTTCAATGAAATACAGAATTTTGGTGTGCTTATCACCGAAGCTGTACTTGTCAGTTGGCCAGTGTCACCGAAAAAAAACAACAAACGTGAAAGCACAAAACTCTTTCCTTTGAATGGTACACAGCAGTACTTTGTTTCTTTTTTTTTTTTTAAACTGTGTCACAGTACCAGGAATACCTTATCACCGCCATAGTGAAAGCCAGTAAACGTCGTTCTGTAATGAAGTTTACTTGAAATGCTTCGTTTCCTCACAAGTGGCGCGGCGTTATGTTACGCATAAAACTGAAAGCCGGTAAATATCCCTCCGTAATGAAATTAAGGTTGACTTGAACTGGTTAATCCAAAATGGTGGCCCGTTACGTTACGCACGTACTCCTACGTGAGCGTAATGACAGTGTATTCATTGACGAAAGACGCAGTAGCCTGTTTCTTCGAGGCTGATGGCTTGATTCCAACAAGCATTTGCAATGCAATAGGTCTCGCATTTACACGAGTTTGAGCTATTGGCTTTGTAGATTACAATGCCTTTTATTAATGTGTTGTTTTTTTAAACAAATAAATAAAAGGCATTGTCATTTACAATGCCAATAGCATAAACTCTCGCAAATGCGAGACCTATTGCATTGCAAATGCTTGTTGTATGTTGAAATCACCAGCCCCAAAAAAAACATTTAGAAAGGATTGGGCGTTAAAACGGTTCCAGACCAGCATCAACATCTAGTAGAACATCACTGCGGGAAGAATCGAACATTTTGTTATAAAAATGAACCACGACCAGATCAGATCCACTCTTGAACTTTAGGCATAAAACTTGAAAATGAGGAGAAACAGAAACAGACTTCCCGTAAGTGACTGGTAACATAATCACTGTTAAAATCTGTAGGCCACCTTTGGCCCGACCTGCTAGGGATGCTGCTGTGAAAAGGAAAGAAACCCCTCCTACATACATTGGATACACACGTCAAGTTTCCCGGAGACAGATTATGTCCAAAACTGTAATAATATAGTGCCAGTCCGGGAACTTACTTTACTTTGAAGCCCAAAACAATTCCATGAAGTAAGATGTCAGATCCTTTCGTAGTGTAGGTGTTTTCATTTTGAAGAGAAAATAGGAGGGCTGAGTAAACTTGAATCGGCGTGCTTAAGTGACAAATGGGATTTGTTAGGGACAGGCGTGGTTGATATGGCTATGGGCATTGGGTCAAGACATAGAGATTGAATGGCCTGGTCAGTCAATGAATCCACGCAGCTAGGAGAGGAAGATTTGCTCAGTAGTGTAGTCAATTAATCTCTTGCAAAGTACTCAAGGCCTGGAACCTCTTGACCAGGGAGATGAGAGGGGTAGTCAGCAGAGAATGACCGGATCGTTTGAGGGATCGTTGGGCGCTGGGGCTTGATGCAGATGCTGATAGAAATAGCCCAAAGAAAGAAGCGTAATGTTCCCACTAGTTGGTAATGGAAATGAAGACCTAGACAATGATTCTCCTGCAAACCCGGTTTAAAAATAATATTAATGCAGTTCCCCTTAAGGATTTCGTTTTTGGACCAATCCATCCAAACCTTCTTGTCAGCAGGATTTGATCGGCTTTAGAAATCGGGAAAACAAACTTAGAACAGAGACAGTGAAGCACTTTATTCCATTATACTACGGAGCAAGGGTGGAACTTTGACCATAACTGCCACTTTGGGGAAACTACCAGGGGTAAATTAGTGGTGACTGGGTTAGAAAATATCCCTTATTACTTTGGCTGCTCATAATTCCTGGGGCTCGGGGAAAATCACTAAAATCACTAAAAGAAGGTTCAAATGGTTGCATAACACCAGGTTCCTTGCCATGCTGTTAAAACAAATTGGGTGGAGTTGGAGCTGGTTAGACCGACCACTGGAGTAGAAGGCCTTCTTTTACTGCGTGGCCAAAAGGCTATTTGATTTTGGCGGATTTGAAAGGGGTCATGGTGCAATGCAATGCAGAGGGGAAGCTGCTTGAATGATTATCTTTAGAACAGGTAAAGGAAAGGGGTTGGTTTTGGTTAATTCCAGACAAATTAGGAACCAAATATGGAACCGTTGTGTGTATGAATTGAACCTTATCCCTACCTGAGCCAGCAGTAGACGTGGTCTTAATGCTATGGAAGAGGTCTTCAATCTGCCACAACCATTTAGTAATAGGTAAAAATAAACTTTCCATCAACCCCTGTTAGAAGTGGGATTTTTGGTTGGCTAGGGCATGTGCTAAAGTCAGGCAGAAACCACCACTCCAGTCAGGATAAGTGAGTTACACTCCTAAAATAAACCCTGCTCACCCCCTGGGTAGCTTGGCACGAGCACTCAGGCTTATCTTAGAGGCAGTGTGTAAAGGATTTGTACATTACCAACAGTGATACAGTGTAAGCACTACAAAAGGACACCACACCAGTTTAGAAAAATATCCAATATTTGTATATACTTAAGGCCAAAAACAATAAAAATCCACAATACAGTACTTAAAAATCTCCAGTTATCAAAATATGCTTGAAAAACAGTTCCTTGATGCTGATAGCTCTGTCCGGGCTATTGCGGTGTCGTGAACAAACAAATCCAAACAGTTCTGGCTGACCGCAGCGTTGCAGGCCAGCTCCGGTGTCGGGAAGACCCGCAAACAGTACCTTTTAGAAATGCAGGGCGTTGGCGACCTTTCGTTGAGCTTCCGAAAGCACGGCGTCCGCAGATCGAACTCCTCTCTGATGAAGTCAGGAGCGCTGCGTCAGCAGGCGTCAAGTGCTGCAGTGCGAAGTGCTGCGGTGCGGCATGCGGTGCCCTCAGGTCGCAGTGCAAGCAGCGGCTTGGTGACGGCGTCCGATGGTCAGTGAGACCAGGGTGGCAGTGCAAAGTGAATGCGGTGCTCGTCGCGGTGCTGGCAGGTCACGGTGCAAGCAGCGGCGTCACACGGGATGACTGAGCAAGAAAATACCTACTTTCTAAAAGTGGTATTTTCAAACACAGAATGTAAAAATCACCCTCAGTAAAAGATGCATCTTGAGATTCTGAGTGGAGGCATACTAAACTTTATTTTCCTACGTAGTTCCCAGTGCCAGTTATGTTTATAAGATGTTAAAAACAAACTTCCCATTCTGTCCTATGGGGAACAGGCAGCCTTCCAATTGTGAAAAACGAAATTGGCAGTAATTCACTATTAGGACATGCCACACACACCAGGGCATGTCCTACCTTTCACATACACTGCACCCTGCCCACAGGGGTACTTGGGCCTAACTTAGGAGTGGCTGACATGTAAGAAAAGGGATGGTTAGGGCATGGCAAGTGGGTGCCATTGCCAAGTCGACATGGCAGTACAAGACTGCGCACAGGCTCTGCAATGGCAGGCCAGAGTCACATTTACGGGCTGTTTGGGTGGGTGGCACAATCCAGTGCTGCAGCCCACCAACAGCATTTGATCTACAGGCCCTGGCACACACAGCGCACTTTACTAGGGACTGACACATAAATCAAATAGGCCAATCATGGAAACACCAATCCATAACACATTGTACCACAAAAGCACTTGCACTTTACCACTGATCAGCAGTGAGAAAAGTGCACAGAAACACTAAGCCAGCACAAACAAAACCGGGAGGTCAGAAAGCAAAAATTCAGGGGAAACACGCCAAAAGATGCCAAGTCTAACACATGTCCCCTCCAGCTGAAAGTAGGGAGAACTACCCAACCTCCTGGGAGTTCTCTTCACAAAGGCGAAAGAACCTGGACAGACCATCTGCATTGGCGTGTTTTGTGCCAGGGTGGTGTTCCACTGTAAAGTCCAGTCCCTGTAGAGAGTTGGACCACCTCAGCAGTTTTGGATTCTCACCCCTCATTTGCATCAACAATCTGAGGGGCCTGTGGTCTGTCTGAACCCAGAAGTGAGTCCCAAACAGGTAGGGCCTCAGCTTCTTCAGTGCCCAGACCTCAGCAAAAGCTTCCCTTTCTATGGCACTTCACCTTTGTTCCCGGGGGAGTAGTCTCCTGCTAAGGAAGACCACAGGCTGGTCTAGGCCCTCTTCGTTCAGTTGTGAGAGCACCGCTCCCACACCATGCTCTGATGCGTCAGTCTACACAGCGAATTCCTTGGAGAAGTCGGGTGCCTTGAGCACGGGTGCCGTGCACATGGCAGCCTTCAGGGCATCAAAAGCCTTCTTTCAGGACTCAGTCCAGATCACCTTCTTGGGCTGCTTCCTGGAAGTTAGTTCTGTTAAGGGGCAACAATGGTGCCATACCCCTTAACAAACCTCCTGTAGTACCCAGTGAGTCCTAAGAAGGCCCTCACCGCTGTCAGGGTCTTGGGGGGCTCCCAAGCCAGAATGGTGTCAATCTTGGGTTGTAGGGGCGCCACCTGGCCGCTTCCTACCTGGTGTCCCAAGTACACCACCGAACCCTGCCCGATCTGGCCCTTACTGGCCTTGATCGTGAGGCCTACCATCTGCAGTGCCTTCAACACTTCACCGAGGTGCTGCAAGTGTTCTTCCCAGTAAGGACTGAACACTGCGATGTCATCCAGGTAGGTGGCACTGAAATCCTCCAGCCAACACCTGGTTGACCAACCTCTGAAAGATGGCTGGGGCATTCTTCAACCCAAAGAGCATCACCCAGAACTGGTAATGTCCTTCTGGGGTGGAAAATGCTGACCTCTCCTTGGTCCCATCGGTTACGGCAATCTGCCAGTACACAGACGTTAAATCAAACGTGCTCAGGAACTTGGCAGCTCCCAATCGATCAATGAGCTCATCAGTTCTGGGGATGGGGTGTGCGTCAGTCCTGGTGACAGCATTAAGCCCACGGAAGTTCAATGGCACCAGGGGCAGCAGCCTTTGGTACCAAGACCACTGGGCTGGCCCAAGGAAAGTTGGAGGGCTTTATCACCCTGTGGACGGTTCGGACAGACGACTCAGGACACGGCGTCTAGTTAGAGAAGGTTTTATTTGTGGAAGTTTGATTTTGTGCTGTTTATCCAGGTTCTGGCGTCTCTTTCCCCAAGGGGTCGGCTTTCCAGGTCGTCTAGGCGTGGCGTGGCCAAGGGACGGGTCCCGGTGGTGGCGTCAGAGGACTCCCGATGTCGACCTCACCGATAGAGGGGAGACAAAACCAACAAAGACTCTGGTCAGTAGGGTGGTTAAGGTAAAGGACAAAACGGGGCCCAGGACGTGAAGGGTACACTCCGGTTCTCGTGTGTCAGTCTCCTACACTCAGTACGACCGGGGTGCTCAGGAAAGGTAGTGCCAGTGAGGGGGGGGTAGAAAGGACCAAGTGCTTAAATATTTACAGGTGCGGTGGCGAGAGGCCTTTAGGTTCTTTTTCAGCCTTCTCCCTCCTCCCGACCCAGCCCGTAAAACGTTCACGCACCTGGGTCAGCCACGCTCCTCCGTGGGCGCGGCTCGGCGAAACGTGGGTGCGGAGTCCTCCCTGCTCCGACTTCTCCTTCGACGTAGGCTCTCGTCTCTCCGACGTCCCCGTCGCTGTAGACTCTCTCGTCTCCGACCTCTCCGTTGTTGTAGACTCTCTCGGCTCCGTACTCCTTCGCTCTCCTGCTTCCGCTCCGGTGTAGCCACACACCACGGGTCCGTCAAGCTCCGATCTTATTGGATGTTCGACGACTACGTCACAGTTGTGGGCGTGCGCACCGGGTAGCTGATCCCAGTTAAAGGGGAAGACCTCTGATGATGTTTCTTCCGCGGCTGTCACTCTCCAGTCGTCTTCCTGTAAATCATAAACAACACTGTCCGTGACCTCCGGCACCTCCCACCAGTCCGCCCCATGCAATCCGGTGTCCCGGCTCGCCTCGTGACACTCCTCCACCACCGGATTCTCCCGATCGGGGAGAGGGAAGGTCCGGGACAAGTAGTCCGCACTAGCGTTTTCCTTCCCCTTTCGATGTCTCAAAGTGAAGGTAAAGGGCTGGAGGGATAGAAACCAACGGAGAACCCTGGGATTGTTGGAGAGGTTCCGGCTCATCCACTGGAGGGGTGCATGGTCAGAATAAAGGAGGAAGGGACGGCCCTCCAAGTAGTAACGCAACTTGTCGGTAGCCCACTTGATCGCCAGACATTCGCGTTCAATGGTGGGGTACCGAGCCTCCCTAGGGAATAGTTTTCTGCTGATAAAAACCACTGGGTGCTCCACCCCCTCCTCCGTTTCCTGAGACAACACTGCCCTCACCCCGTGATCCGACGCATCGGTGTGCAAAATAAAGGGGCGAGAGAAGTCAGGGGATGCTAACACGGGACTCGAGGTGATGGTCTGTTTCAGTGAGTCGAAGGCTTGCACCATCTGGGTGGAGGGTCGGTGGAAGACCTGGGGGCGTACATGTTTCTGCAGGGTATCTGTGAGAGGGCTAGCGACTTCGGCAAAGTTGGGTATAAAGCGCCGATAATACCCTATCAACCCCAGAAAGGCTCTCATCTCCTTTTTTGTGGAAGGGAAGGGGGTGTTCGTGATGGCTTTAACCTTCTCGCTTTGTGGGGCTATAAGGCCATGACCTAAGACGTACCCTAAATACTTCACTTTGTGGAACGCCATCCGGGACTTTCTGGCATTGATATGTAGACCGGCGTTTCGTAGTGCCAAAAAGATGGTGTGTAGATGTTTGAGATGGGTGTTCCAGTCCGGGCTGAATATCACAATGTCGTCCAGGTAGGCTGACGAAAAGGACTGGTAATCTTGCAGGACGGTATTCATGAGCCTCTGAAAGGTGGCCGGGGCGCCATGCAACCCGAAGGGTAGCACCGTAAACTCAAATAAGCCATCGGGTGTCGAGAACGCAGTTTTTTTCCGATCCTCCTCTCTTAAGGGTACTTGCCAGTACCCTTTCGTTAGGTCGATGGTCGAAATGTACCTGGCATTTCCGAGTTTCTCGATCAGCTCATCGATGCGCGGAATGGGATAGGCGTCGAATGAGGAGATATTGTTCAGTGCCCGGAAGTCCATGCAGAATCTTATGCTGCCATCGGGTTTAGGTACCATCACTATGGGTGAGGACCATTCACTCCTGGAGGGTCGTACCACACCCAATCGTAGAATCTCCTGAACTTCCTGTTGTACCGCTTGTCTTCTTGCCGCGGGGATCCTATAAGGACGTAGTTTGATGATCTTTCCCGGGGTGGTCTCTATTTTATGTTCAGCGAGATGGGTGCGACCCGGTAGGTCCGAAAAAATGGGAGCGTGTGTTTGTAGGACCTTCATGAGCTCCGTCTTCTCCTTTGGGTTTAATTCGTCACTGATGGGGAGCTGTTGTAAAGTATCCCCTTCCTTTCCCTGGGTGGGAAGGGATAGAGAGGCTGTCTTCGGAGGAGGTCCTATCCACTTCTTCAACATGTTCATGTGATACACCTGAGTCCGACTGGGTGACAGCTGCAACTTGTAGGTTGTTTTCCCAATGGCTTCAACGACGCGGAATGGACCTTTCCATTCATTCTTCAATTTGTTCATGCTGTTGGGAAGTAAGACCAGGGCCCAATCGTTCACTGTCAAGGACCGCCACTTCTTCCCTCGGTTGTAATAGGCGACTTGTTTTTCTTGACTTTTGGCCAGGTTTGAATACGCCAAATCTCTGAGTTTCCCGAGTTTCGTTTTTAAGGTCTGGGTATACTCTAACATCTCTCTTGTATCCAGCATCTCCTCCTTTTCCCAGGCCTCCTTGGTCATCTCTAGGAGACTGCGAGGTCTGCGTCCGTACAACAGCTCGAAGGCAGAACATCCGAGGCTACTCTGTACCTGGCTTCTGATGACGTATAAGGCCAAAGGTAATAGCCTGTCCCACTCTGGTCCTTCCACCTCTAGCATTTTCTTGAGCGTGTTCTTCAGAGTGCCGTTATACCGCTCGACAAGTCCGTCCGTCTGGGGGTGGTAAACAGACGTACGGATGTGGCGTAGATCTAGCATGCGACATACCTCGTTCATGAGTCGAGAGATGAAAGGGGTTCCCTGATCCGTCAATATTTCTTTTGGGAACCCCACTCTGGAAAACAGCTCCAAGAAACAGTCTGCGATGTTCCGAGTGTTGGGGGTCCTTAAGGGAAAAGCCTCGGGGAAGCGAGTGGCGTAATCCACTATCACCAACACGTATAGGTGGCCTTTTTTTGTCCGTGGTAGAGGGCCGATGAGATCCATCCCAACCCTCTCAAATGGAGTCCCTATTATGGGTAGGGGCTGTAAGGGGACACCCGGCGGCCTACGGGTGTTCCTTCTCTGGCAAATCTCACACGCCTGACAATGGTTTTTAACGTCCTGGTATATCCCTGGCCAGTAAAAATGACGAAGTATGGTTTGGGTTGTCTTTTCTGTCCCGGTGTGTCCTGCCAGAAGATGAGCATGGGAAAAGAACATTATCTGCTCCCTAAAGGGAATAGGCACTAGTAGCTGGTGGGAGTCTGATGGAGATGCCTGTCTGTATAAGAGCCCTGACTTAATGATGAATCTGGGGTACCCCGGAGGATCTATCTCTACTGAGCTGTGGGCCTGTTCCCATGCATTGTACAGAGTAGCGTCATTTGCTTGGGCGAATTTAAAACTACGGTCCGTAAGCCATGGTTCGGGGGTTAATAAGGCTGATGATGGTGGGGACTGCCCTTCGCTTTTTAGTCTGCCCTGCCCTGGGGTATGGAGGACCCGTCGGAACATCTCCAGAAAATCGGGGTTGTCGGTGCCTATAATGAGGTCTTCGGGAAGATTGTCCATAACCCCCACCCTTATGTGTGATTTCCACCCCTTCCCTGGATGTACGAGGGGGATAACAGCAACTGGGTAAGGTTTTACATCGCCATGCACACACCTAATGTGCACTGTTTCCTCGGGGACTAGTTGTTTAGGAGAAACCCATGTTCCTTGGATTACTGATTGTTTACAGCCAGAATCTAGGAGGGCCTTTAGGGGGTTACCGTTTACCTGCACACTCACGTGGAATGCCGTCCCCAACTCCGCCGTATAGAGAATGGACTTGGGTATGTACCCCACCTCCATCGGTTCTTCCGTTGGTCTCTTTTTTTGGCACACCCGGGCTATGTGACCCCACTCCCCACACTCGAAGCATTGTGGACCCTTCAACCCGGGCATTTCGAGCCGTAGCTGTCGGTTCTTCGGCGGCTCCAGGGGTTTCGGTCTCCATTCCATGCGGAAGGGACTACTACGAGTCTTTTCCCCTTCCGTTCCGAAACCCTTTGGTTGCACTCTGGAAAAGGTGGTAGCCATTTCTACTGCCTGTTGTATGGTCAGGTGGCTATGTTGCATCAGCCACCTTTGGGTGTGATAGGGTAGAGCCTCGAGATATTGTTCCAGGTAGATCTTTTCCATGATCTCCTCCTTAGAACTAACACTGGGTGTCAACCATTTATCGGCCGCCATTTTGAGCCGGAGGAAGAGAGTTTTGGGATTTTCCCCGGGAGCCCCTTTCTCCTTCCGGAATCGCACCCTATAGGCCTCTGCGTCCAGTCCCAGATGATCCAATATGATACCCTTAATGGTCCCATATGGTGTATCCCCATTTGCGTTAGCCACCTGATAAGCCGCCTGGGCTTCACCTATCAGGAGCGGAGCCAGGAAGAAAGGCCATTTTTCCAGGGGCCAACTACATGCCCGGGCCACCCTCTCGAAATTAGTGAGGAAGGCATCAGGGTCCTCGCCGGGAATGTATTTCTGTAGGGACAGCCCGGAAGGGGTAGAGTGGCTAGGACCCCTGGGTTCCCGTACAACACCTGCCTGAGGTTCGGTTATCGCTTTTTGTAGTCCTTCAATCTGGGCTGATATCGTGCTTTTGAACACTTCACGATCCGCATTAGCGGAGGTCATTTGTCGTTCCACCGCCCATTCTAACTTCTCTTGTCCTTTGATCATATGTTGAATCAAGGCGTCCATCTTCACCGTACAGATGGTCGGGTCAGTGCCCGCATTCTCCACCACTGTGGACGGTTCGGACAGACGACTCAGGACACGGCGTCTAGTTAGAGAAGGTTTTATTTGTGGAAGTTTGATTTTGTGCTGTTTATCCAGGTTCTGGCGTCTCTTTCCCCAAGGGGTCGGCTTTCCAGGTCGTCTAGGCGTGGCGTGGCCAAGGGACGGGTCCCGGTGGTGGCGTCAGAGGACTCCGATGTCGACCTCACCGATAGAGGGGAGACAAAACCAACAAAGACTCTGGTCAGTAGGGTGGTTAAGGTAAAGGACAAAACGGGGCCCAGGACGTGAAGGGTACACTCCGGTGCTCGTGTGTCAGTCTCCTACACTCAGTACGACCGGGGTGCTCAGGAAAGGTAGTGCCAGTGAGGGGGGGGGGGTAGAAAGGACCAAGTGCTTAAATATTTACAGGTGCGGTGGCGAGAGGCCTTTAGGTTCTTTTTCAGCCTTCTCCCTCCTCCCGACCCAGCCCGTAAAACGTTCACGCACCTGGGTCAGCCACGCTCCTCCGTGGGCGCGGCTCGGCGAAACGTGGGTGCGGAGTCCTCCCTGCTCCGACTTCTCCTTCGACGTAGGCTCTCGTCTCTCCGACGTCCCCGTCGCTGTAGACTCTCTCGTCTCCGACCTCTCCGTTGTTGTAGACTCTCTCGGCTCCGTACTCCTTCGCTCTCCTGCTTCCGCTCCGGTGTAGCCACACACCACGGGTCCGTCAAGCTCCGATCTTATTGGATGTTCGACGACTACGTCACAGTTGTGGGCGTGCGCACCGGGTAGCTGATCCCAGTTAAAGGGGAAGACCTCTGATGATGTTTCTTCCGCGGCTGTCACTCTCCAGTCGTCTTCCTGTAAATCATAAACAACACTGTCCGTGACCTCCGGCACCTCCCACCAGTCCGCCCCATGCAATCCGGTGTCCCGGCTCGCCTCGTGACACACCCCTAACGCCAACATCTTAGAGACCTCCTCTTTAATGCTGGCCTTGACCTGGTCAGTGTTAGATCTGGGGGTCTCTAGTTGGCAGGGTAGGTACCACTGTCCAAGTAGGGGCCCTTGCTTCTAGTCAGGGAAAGGGGGATACACTGTTAAGATAACCCCTGCTCACCCTCTAGGTAGCTTGGCCTGAGCAGTCTAGGCAATCAAAGGCAATGTGTAAAGTATTTGTACCAACACTCACAGTAACACCGTGAAAACACCACAGATTTACTCCACACCAGTTTTAGAAAAATAATGTATCTTTACTAAAAACTTCACAAGACCAAATACTACAGACAAAGCAACATATAATTCAAAAGGTTACTTTAAAGATAGTTCAAGAGTTTGCAGAAAGTACTCCAGGATGTAAAAGTCAGTGTCCTGCACAATGCGACTCTCAATGCACAAAATGCGACACTTTCGTGCCCAACAGTACCTGTAGTTGCGATAAGGTTCCCAAAAGCTATAACAAGGAGGATGGCAAAGGCGATGCGATGCGATACTCCTGAGATCCTGGGGAGGCTTTGCAGCAGCCCTGCTTCACGCAGCAGAGGTGGATGCGCCGGCTCCGATCTGTAGGGGGAGGATGCGATGACTTTGGCTTTCGTTGCATAGGTTTCTTAGGGGGAAGCTTCACGCACAGGTTCGATGCGACACGCTTCGATGTGGCACGATGCGCGGCGCAGCGTTGACTTCCGGCGCCGCAACTCTCGATGCGCCACGGAACGGGACTCTGCGTCGACGCACCCGATGACTGGAGACTTTCACGCACCGGCAGTGGTGCGGCTCGCAAACTGGTTCTGCGACGACCCTCGCAATGTCAGGAATCTTCACGCTTCGGGACGATGCTCGACGCACTCGGCGATGCGGGGACCCTGCGTGTTGCGATGGTGCCGCGATGAAATTTTCTACGCACTCTCGTTCTTGCGACACGCAATCGGATGATGCGTTGGGTACCAGTTACTCTTTTCACGCTTCTGCTTCCCAGCTCCCAAAACACAGCAAAACGACCTCCTGAGGCCCCAAGACTGGGCAAGCACTCCAAGGCAGGTCAGAACTCCTTCAGCAGAGTTCCAGGGGAGCTGGTGGTGAAGTCCTTTTGTTCCTGGGACTTCTTAACAGGGAGCCAGCTCTTCTCAGGCCCTTGGAGATCAGAATCAAAAGAAGGGGACACAGCAAAGTCCTTCCCCTCTCCTTGGCAGCAAAGCAAAACAGCAAGCAGGCAGTCTTCTCCTCTTCAGTTCTTTTCAGCTTTCTCCTTGGCAGAGGTTTCTTCTTAGTTCCAAAGTGATCTAAAGTTTAGGTGTCTGGGGTCCTCTTCTTATACCCCTCCAAGTCTTTGTCTCTCTTTGTTTCAGTGGGGGGATTCCCCTGCTCAAACCGGTTCCTGGGTGTGATCTGCTCTGGAGCACCTGGTTTCTTTCAGATGGAGGGGCAGGGTCGTTAGACGCTCAGCAGGAGGTGGAGCCTTCTTTGTGCCAGCAGAGGCAGAGTCCTCAGCCCGGCCAGCAGGGGGTGGAGCCAGCTTTGTGGTGGCAGGGGCAGCCCTATTCAGACCCAGGGACTACTCCTCCCACCCATCTAAAGCAGATCTCCCTATTCACCCTGCTGCTGGCTCATCCAGGCTCCTGGAGCCACCTAGCCCATCACATGACACCAGTCAGCCAACCAGCACACAGGCACACAGGAAGGTTAGACAGGAGAATAGCTACTTTCTAAAAAGTACTATTCTCACACAGTGAATTTAAAAACCATCTTGCTAAAAAGATGTATAATTAAATTCTGAACACAGAGATACCAAACTTGGATTTTCTATCTTGCCCTTATGGGAAGATAGGCATGTAAACAGCCTTCCCCATTCTATCCTATGGGCAAGTTAGCCTCTCAGCAGTGAAAACCGAAAATGTCTGTAATTCACTACCAGGGCATGTTACACACCTCAGTACATGCCCTACCTTTCAGATACACTGCACCCAGCCCAGGGGGGTACCTAGGGCCACCATAGGGATGCCTGACATGTACAGAAAGGGAAGGATAAGGCCTGGTCAGTGGGTGCACTGGCCAGGTCGACATGGCAGTCCTGGACTGCACATAGGCACTGCAAGCAGGCCTAAGACATCATTTTTAGGGCTACTCCTGTGGGTGGCACAATCAGTGCTGCAGCCCACTAGTAGCATTTGAATCACCAGCCCTGGCACACTCAGTGCACTTTACTAGGGGCTAACAGGTGAAACAAATATGCCAATCATGGATAACCAATTAATATAACAATTTATACAGAGAGCAGATGCACTTTAGCACTGATCAGCAGTGGTAAAGTGCCCAGAGTCCTATTGCCAACAACCATGGGTCAGAAAAAATAAAGGAGGAAGAAGCAAAAAGTTTGGGGATAACCCTGCAAAAAGGGCCGTTTCCAACACAACCCCCTTCCAGCCTAAAGCCAGGGTAGACCAAGCAATACCTCGATGGGATTCCCTGCTTAGGGCGATAGAACACGGAAACTGGCCCAAACAGCAGGGCACTATTCCTGTTCTACGCCTTCCTGAACCCGGTTGGATCTCTCCATCCATACTCTCAGGGTCCACCAAGCCAACCCATGTGGAACCCTTCTCTTCACCTGTGGACACCACCTGTGCAGCACCTAGCCTTAACTTGCTCACAGGTGTGTCCCAACAGACAGACAGCAAGCCGCAGTGACCAGTGACAGTGGTCAGGGATGAGACCCAGGCCTTATGCCTCTCAGGGCTCTCAAACCCCTGTGGCGTCAGAGGGTGGGGGGCAGTAGCCCCAGGTGCTTGGCACCCTTTGTCCACCTCCTTTCCTGTCAGGTCGGGTCTGACAACCTGGCACTGACCCACCAGCCCCGGGCCTGTATCCGGTGGCTGGACAGGAGGCTGGGGTGGACTGTTCCACACCCGGTCCTCCTCTTCCTTGGGGCTTTGTACCCTTCCACCTGGAGCGGTACCCCCTTCTAGAATAGTCAGGGCACCTGTGGCAGGTGTCCTGCACCATTCACCCACCAGTTCAGGGGTTCTATCCTGCAACTGGGATTCCAGGTCAGGGGGGACACCCCGGACCTGGCCCTCCAACCTAGGGTCTACACCCTCCAGGTGAACCGGGGTCAGAGGCGAGGACTCTCTCCCTCTGCACCCCCTTCCAGAGTGCTGCACCCTCCCCACTGGAGTGGTATCCCTGGAAGCCAAACCGGTCAGGACACACCTTACAGATGTCCTTCCCTCCAGGTCAGGCAGATCCTGAACCTGGTCTCCCAACCCAGGGACTAAACCCTGCGGTTGCACACCTGCCTGGCATGCCAGGACTTCTGGGGACTCACACAGTATCTCCCCGAGGGTGACACATGACTCATGTGTCTCGTGACAGTCTGCCTGGCGCAGATCTCCCGGCCCCTGTCCACCTGACAGTGCGCGAAGATCCCCCAGGACAGAAGTGGTGTCACCATGGTCACTCCTAGGGGACTCAGCCCTTCTGGCTGGTCCCTGACCCACTGGTTCTCCCACTGGGGAACACATCCCCCTCTCACCCCTCAGTCTGGACTTCTGCACCCTCCCAACTGGAGCGGTACCGCCAGACACCAGAACCACTGGAGCTCTGTTTACAGAGGCTCCAGGTTCTCCTGACACTAGGAGATCCTCCTCAAATGGCCTACTAGCACTGTCTAGGCCCCCAACCTGGTGTTCCCTTAAGGAACCCTCCAGGCCCTGAGACTGGGTTTCGGGCACCTTGGGACCCACAGTCCCACACTCACCCCTTCTCCACTGAGACAGGACGTGAGCCCCTACACCCCTCCACTACACTGGGGCCTAACCGGGCTACACTGAACCTCTTCCACCTCACGGGTCTGGAAGATATCTGGGCCACTCCTTTTGGGATCACTCCCCAATGCCTCTCCAGACCTTCTGGCATCCAACCAAAGGTCTGCCTCCAACGCAAGCTCTCTGGAACCAGAGAACTCACACTCCACCGGGTGTTGGCATAGCTCTGGAAAACAGGGACTTAAAATATGCTCTCCAACAAATGAATCACACTGCCCCCCACAGTTGTTAACCAAGCTACCGTTTGCCTCACCCTCCAGTGCCTCACACAAGTACCCCACACCACTCTCCTGAGATTGGCAAGACAGTATCTGACTGTCCCTGTCACACAACTCACACTCTTCTGGGCGGTCTTCACACTCACACACCAAGGTTTCTACCATGGGGGAACCCCTCTCCCTGTACCTCTCATCTAGGGTCAGTAGAGTGTCCCTCCCACCACTAGGAATATGGTCCCCTGTGCCAGTTCCCCAATCCACTCCAGGGACACTGCACTCCACTGGAACTACATCATAAACCTGAACCCCCCGGTGTATGTCAACACCCTCCCTCAAGTTAGGCGCCACATCTCTGGGTCTTTGTACCTCTCCCTCAGCACTGGATATTACAATCTTGCTGCCACCATCTGAGCTGGACTCCACCTCCAACTCAGCAAAGCTCACTTCTTGAGCTAACCATTCTTCTTCAGCTGAGACACTCATGGCCTCAAGCCTCTCGAGCTCCAAATCAAGCTCCCTCATTCTTAATTCATGTGCCAAGGTCAATTTCAATTCTTCCAAGGCACGGGCATTCTTGCTCTCCTCCGCCGCCTTTTCTACTTCCAATTGCTTCATTTTCATTATTTCCAACTCATGGTTTCTCACCCTTTGATTCTCCTCCAACTCCTCTGGAGTGAGACTCCTACTGGAATGGGAGCTGCCAGCCCTTGAGACTGGTCCGATCACGGGCAGATCTGGGGGAACAAAACCATTCTCTTCATCTGCATCATCTTCCTCTTGGGCCTCCCAACAGGCCTTCAAGAATCTTTGTAGCACATCCTTTCTAGATCCGCTTTTCACAGGGCAACCAAGGTCTTGGCAGAATTGCTTGAGCTCCTCAACTTCGTACGAATACAGATCCTCAATGGAAAACTCCAATTCTGCCCTCTCACTTGTTGCCACCTGAGACATGATGCTCTTGAAGAGTTACTCAAAAATAGAACCAAAAAATACAGTATGTGGTTGTATAATGGTCTGCACTTAAACTAGTGATGTACACCAATTACTGTGGGTCAAGTACAAATACAAGTTCAATCCTCACCGTTGACCACCAATGTTAGATCTGGGGGTCTCTAGTTGGCAGGGTAGGTACCACTGTCCAAGTAGGGGCCCTTGCTTCTAGTCAGGGAAAGGGGGATACACTGTTAAGATAACCCCTGCTCACCCTCTAGGTAGCTTGGCCTGAGCAGTCTAGGTTATCAAAGGCAATGTGTAAAGTATTTGTACCAACACTCACAGTAACACCGTGAAAACACCACAGATTTACTCCACACCAGTTTTAGAAAAATAATGTATCTTTACTAAAAACTTCACAAGACCAAATACTACAGACAAACCAACATATAATTCAAAAGGTTACTTTAAAGATAGTTCAAGAGTTTGCAGAAAGTACTCCAGGATGTAAAAGTCAGTGTCCTGCACAATGCGACTCTCAATGCACAAAATGCGACACTTTCGTGCCCAACAGTACCTGTAGTTGCGATAAGGTTCCCAAAAGCTATAACAAGGAAGATGGCAAAGGCGATGCGATACTCCTGAGATCCTGGGGAGGCTTTTCAGCAGCCCTGCTTCACGCAGCAGAGGTGGATGCGCCGGCTCCGATCTGTAGGGGGAGGATGCGATGACTTTGGCTTTCGTTGCGTAGGTTTCTTAGGGGGAAGCTTCACGCACAGGTTCGATGCGACACGCTTCGATGTGGCACGATGCGCGGCGCAGCGTTGACTTCCGGCGCCGCAACTCTCGATGCCCCACGGAACGGGACGCTGCGTCGACGCACCCGATGACTGGAGACTTTCACGCACCGGCAGTGGTGCGGGTCGCAAACTGGTTCTGCGACGACCCTCGCAATGTCAGGAATCTTCACGCTTCGGGATGATGCTCGACGCACTCGGCGATGCGGGGACCCTGCGTGTTGCAATGGTGCCGCGATGAAATTTTCCACGCACTCTCGTTCTTGCGACATGCAATCGGATGATGCGTTGGGTACCAGTTACTCTTTTCACGCTTCTGCTTCCCAGCTCCCAAAACACAGCAAAACGACTTCCTGAGGCCCCAAGACTGGGCAAGCACTCCAAGGCAGGTCAGAACTCCTTCAGCAGAGTTCCAGGGGAGCTGGTGGTGAAGTCCTTTTGTTCCTGGGACTTCTTAACAGGGAGCCAGCTCTTCTCAGGCCCTTGGAGATCAGAATCAAAAGAAGGGGACACAGCAAAGTCCTTCCCCTCTCCTTGGCAGCAAAGCAAAACAGCAAGCAGGCAGTCTTCTCCTCTTCAGTTCTTTTCAGCTTTCTCCTTGGCAGAGGTTTCTTCTTAGTTCCAAAGTGATCTAAAGTTTAGGTGTCTGGGGTCCTCTTCTTATACCCCTCCAAGTCTTTGTCTCTCTTTGTTTCAGTGGGGGGATTCCCCTGCTCAAACCGGTTCCTGGGTGTGCTCTGCTCTGGAGCACCTGGTTTCTTTCAGAGTGAGGGGCAGGGTCGTTAGACGCTCAGCAGGAGGTGGAGCCTTCTTTGTGCCAGCAGAGGCAGAGTCCTCAGCCTGGCCAGCAAGGGGTGGAGCCAGCTTTGTGCTGGCAGGGGCAGCCCTATTCAGACCCAGGGACTACTACTCCCACCCATCTAAAGCAGATCTCCCTATTCACCCTGCTGCTGACTCATCCAGGCTCCTGGAGCCACCTAGCCCATCACATGACACCAGTCAGCCAACCAGCACACAGGCACACAGGAAGGTTAGACAGGAGAATAGCTACTTTCTAAAAAGTACTATTCTCACACAGTGAATTTAAAAACCATCTTGCTAAAAAGATGTATAATTAAATTCTGAACACAGAGATACCAAACTTGGATTTTCTATCTTGCCCTTATGGGAAGATAGGCATGTAAACAGCCTTCCCCATTCTATCCTATGGGCAAGATAGCCTCTCAGCAGTGAAAAACGAAAATGGCTGTAATTCACTACCAGGGCATGTTACACACCTCAGTACATGCCCTACCTTTCAGATACACTGCACCCAGCCCAGGGGGGTACCTAGGGCCACCATAGGGATGCCTGACATGTACAGAAAGGGAAGGATAAGGCCTGATCAGTGGGTGCACTGGCCAGGTCGACATGGCAGTCCTGGACTGCACATAGGCACTGCAAGCAGGCCTAAGACATCATTTTTAGGGCTACTCCTGTGGGTGGCACAATCGGTGCTGCAGCCCACTAGTAGCATTTGAATCACCAGCCCTGGCACACTCAGTGCACTTTACTAGGGGCTAACAGGTGAAACAAATATGCCAATCATGGATAACCAATTAATATAACAATTTATACAGAGAGCATATGCACTTTAGCACTGATCAGCAGTGGTAAAGTGCCCAGAGTCCTATTGCCAACAACCATGGGTCAGAAAAAATAAAGGAGGAAGAAGCAAAAAGTTTGGGGATAACCCTGCAAAAAGGGCCGTTTCCAACAGTCAGTCAACCTGTAAATCTTGTGCTTCACAGGAGGGCTGTCACTGGTGTCCACGTCATGGGTACACCAGTGAGTAACGCCTGGAGTCAGAGAGAATAGAGGGGCAAACTGTCCCAACAACTGGTGACAGTCGCTCTGCTGCTCTGGAGTCAGTGTAGGGAAGAGTATCACACCTTCCATTGATCTATCGCGCTCCTTGGTAGACAGGCGGTCCGGGAGAGGTTCACTCTCCTCTTCCACCCCATCATCTGTCGCCAAGAGCATGCTCACGTCGGACCTCTGGAAGTGGGGCTTGAGGTGGTTCACGTAGAGGACCCTCAAATGGTTCTTGGAGTCCGCAAATCCACCAGGTAGATGACATCACTTTTACGCTCCACCACCCCAAATGGCCCAGTCCACTTGTCCTGCAAGGCACAAGGTTCCACTGGGGCCATGACCCACACTTTTTGTCGAGGTTGAAATTCGACCAGAGTGGCATTCTGGTCATACCACTTCCTCATTTCTTCCTGGCTGGCCTCTAGGTTCGCCTGAGCGAGCTTCCTGAAGCGGGCAGTTTGGTTTCGGAAGGAAAGCATGTAACTAAACACCTCCTTGCGAGTTTTCCTGGGGGCTGCCTCCCAGCCTTCCTTCAACAAACTCAGAGGTCCTCTCACAGGGTGACCATACAGAAGCTCAAAGGGACTGAACCCAAGAGACTTCTGTGGTACCTCCCTGTATGCAAAGAGAAGGCACGGCAAGAGGACGTCCCACTTACGCCTCATGGGTTATGGTAGACCCTTAATCATGCCTTTCAAGGTCTGGTTGAATCTCTCCACCAGACCGTTACCTTGGGGTGATAAGGGGTGGTGAACTTGTAGGTTACACCACACTCCTTCCACAGGGATGTCATATACTTGGATATTAAATTGGCCCCCCTGTCAGAAACCATCTCTCTGGGGAACCCTACCCGGGAAAAGACCCTCATTAACGCCCGGCCCACCACGGGCGCCGTCGTTGTCCTGAGAGGGATTGCCTCCGGGTACCAGGTGGCATGATCAACCAAAACCATGATGTACCTGTTGCCCATGGCTTTCTTGGGATCCAGTGGCCCCACAATGTCCATCCCTACCCTTTCAAAGGGCGTTCCAACAACTGGAAAAGGTTGGAGAGGAGCTTTGGCCTTACTCCCACTCTTACCACTTGCCTGGAAAGTTTGGCAAGACCTGCAATGTCCATCTGACTGCCTTTACATTTGGGGCCAGAAGAAGATGGTGACAAGCCTGTCAAAGGTCTTGTCCTGCCAAAGGCACGTCATGAGCCAGACCCAGTAGGAAGGTCCTGAAGTGCTGGGGTACCACCAGCACATGGGCTGACCCAGGCTCAGCGACCTTAGGCTCTCTGTACAGCACATCATTCTCCCAGTAGATCCAATGGGATCCGGACTGATCACCAGCTTCTTGGTCTGCAGCCTGCCGCCGCAGACCCCCCAGAGAATGGCATTCCTTCTGCTCCTTGCAGAATTCCTCCCTGGTGGGACCCCCTTCTTGCTGCCAATTGGTCAGCTCAGAGATGTCCCCCAGTTCAGCTACCTTCTCCCCTGTAAGCACCGGGGCGTCCCCCTCAAGGTTCACCTCCTCCGGTCCGTGGGAACATCAGGGGCTGGTTTCCCGCGCCCCTTGCCCTTTCTCTTGGCAGGGACTTGGGCCACTGTTTCAGCATCCAAGTCATCTTGATCACCCTCTCTGGCCGCCATTGACCGAGTGGACACGCTTGCCCACTCTGGTAACCCAAGCATCTCCAAGTGAGACCTGAGCTCAACATCCTTCCATAAGGACTGCTCCACATCGTTACCTAGCAGACAATCTACAGGCATGGAAGGTCTCACAACCACCCTCAAGGGACCTGAGACTACCCCCCACTCGAAGGGAACCTGCGCCACCAGACACTGGCGCTCTGAATTGTCTACAGCAATTACTTGGTGGAATGCCCCTGGGACTACCAGCTTCTCAGAGACCAGGTGACACCGGACACACTGGCTCCAGTATCTCTGAGAGCCTCTACCCTTTTCCCATTGATGGTCACCCAGGTGCTGTATTTCTTTGTGTTAGGGGGTACCTGGATTCCTGGTACCATCTCACTGTCCCCTAGTGAGACGAAAGTCATTTCGGCGGGATCCCCACCCTCCTGTGGATACTCTTCCTCCCCAAGCGCTACACTAGCCAACACCTTGGACTGCCCACCGTTGGGTGGCTGTGCCCTCCTAGGGCACCTGGGGTCCCCCTTCATTTGGCCTACTTGGTCACATGAAAAACACTTTCGGGGGGCGGTCTCAGCAGGCTTTCCTGAAGAGTCCCCTTGCTTCTTATCTCCGGGGGGATGGGAACCTTTACCTTGGGTGTTAGTTTGGGGCCCTTTAGAGAACTCCTGCGCTTTACCCTTGTTCCCCCCACTTTTCTGCTGGGGACCCTGCCCACCTTTGGCTGAGTCTCCCCCAAACGCTTTCTTGTGTACCCGGGTACTCAGCCAGCGGTCCGCCTCCATAGCCAGCTTCCTGGGGTCAGTTAGCTTACTATCGACTAGGTGCTGGTGCAGGTCTGCAAAACATAGACTAGACAAGTGCTCCATTGCAATTAAATTGTAGAACCCCTGATAATCCGTCACATTACTGCCCCTCACCCAGCCATCCAATGGCCTGCAGAATGAATCTACACATTACAACCAAGTGTTGGCGTCAGAGTTTTTCCTGGACCTAAACTGATCCCTGTACTTCTCAGGAGTGAGTCCATACCTGGTGAGGAGAGCGTCCTTCATGTCAGCATAGGTAAAGTTCTGCCCCTTACCCAAAGCTATCAGGGTATCCCTAGCTTCTTCTGGAAAGAGAGGCCACAACCCTGCCCCTCAGCGACCCCATTCATATGAATAGCCGCCTCGTATCCTTGAAACCACCTTTGTATATCATCCCCCTTCTGGTACTCTTTACCTACATTCTTGGGAATGTGCACAATCTTATCGGCCTCCACTGAAGAGTTGCTGTCACCATCCATGCTGGATTTGCTTTTCAATTCCAGCTTCTTGAGCCCACGCTCATGGTCTAATACCATCCTCTGTGATTTCATCTTGAGCCACTCAAGCTCTATCATGTGACTCCTAGCTTCCCGTCTGTCCTCCAGCTCCTCCAGGGACAAACCACTGCTACCTGGTCTGGAGGGATTCCCCCCCCTCCCAAAAGCACATCCACCCTACGAATAGGCTCCTCCGCCTCTCCACTGAGAATTTCAGATTGTACTCTGGCATGTCTGGCTACTACCCAGGCCCTCAGTGCCTTTTGTACCTCCTCCTTCCTAGTGAGGCCTCTGACTTGGACTTTTAGGTTTTTGCAAATCGCTTTCAACTCCTTCATGTTGTAGGATTCCAACCTATCCTCCTCAAAGGCAATTTCCATGGATGCAACAGATGATGCTCTTGATTCAGGCATGATGAAGGAGCAAGTTCAAGCTGGCAAGGTCAAAAATAGGCCAAAAACAAAAGTATGTGGTACGTAATGGTCTGCGATATGGTAGTATTGCACATCAATCACTGTAAGTCAAGTGCAAGAGCAAGTCCCATCCTCACCGCTGACAACCAATGTTAAAAATTGGGTTTTTGGTCGGCTAGGGCATGTGCCAAAGTCGAGCAGAAACCACAATTCTAGTCAGGATGAGGGAGTTACACTCCTAAAATAACCCCTGCTCACCCCCTGGGTAACTTGGCACGAGCAGTCAGGCTTATCTTAGAGGCAGTGTGTAAAGCATTTGCACATAACCAGCAGTAATACAGTGTAGGCACTACAAAAGAACACCACACCAGTTTAGAAAAATATCCAATATTTTTATATACTTAAGACAAGACCAAAAATGATAAAAAATCCACAATACAGTACTTAAATATCTTCAGTTATCAAAATATGCTTGAAAAACAGTTCCTTTATGTTGATAGCTCCGTCCGGGGCCATCGCGGCGTCATGAACAAACAAATCCAAACAGTTCTGGCTGAGCGCAGCGTTGTGGGCCAGCTGCGGTGCCGGGAAAACCGGCAAACAGTACCTTTTAGAAATGCAGGGCATCGGTAACCTCTCGTTGAGCTTCCGAAAGCACGGCGTCTGAAGGCGTCGGTTCCGGAGGTTGGAGCAGGCGTCTTCGGGGCCCTTGAAGTCACACGTGTTGCAGATCAAACTCCTCTCTGAAGTCAGGAGCACTGGCGTCGGCAGGCGTTGAGTGCTGCGGTGCGAAGTGCAGTGGTACGGTGTGCGGTGCCCTCAGGTTGCGGTGCGAGCAGCGGCTCGGTGGCGGCGTCCGATGGTGGCATCGGTGAGACAAGGATCGCGGTGCAAAGTGAATGCGGTCTTCGTAGCGGTGCTGGCAGGTCGCTGTGCAAGCAGCGGCATAGTCATTGCTGAAGTGCTGTCGTCGGCTGACTAACTGGAGTCGATGGCGCGGGCGTCTGTAGGCCAAGTCTGCAGTGCGGGATGAGGGTGGTGCGTCGTGTCACTTTACGAGCGGTGCCCTTGAACCACGGTGCAAGCAGTGGTGTAGATTTCGTCGAGGAGCGGAGTCGTCAGTGATACCAAGGTGTCGTCGTGAAGTGAGGCGGTGCGGCGCCCACAGGTCACGGTGCAAGCAGCGGCTCGGTGGCGGCATCAGCAGGCGTCGTCGGTGAGACCAGGGTAGCGGTGCGGTGTTGCGGCATTGCCGTCTGTGGTGCCTTCAGGACACGAAGTTAGCATCGGCGTCGTAGACGGCTTCGGGTTGCTTTTCCCTCTGTTGCAGCACAAAACACACAGTCCCCAGTGTTGAGGGCAGAAGAGCTTGAAGTCTTTGCTGTTCCTGAGACTTCTTGAACAGGGGGCAAGCTCTAGCTAAAGCACTTGGAGAAACTCCCAAAAGTAGATTGCAGAAAGTTCAGTCCGGTCCTTTCACTGACCAAGACAGAAGCAGCAACTGCAGGTCAACACAGCAAAGCATACAGCAAAGTGGTAGTTCCTCCTCACAGCTTCTCCAGCTCTTCTTTTTGGCAGACGTCTTGATCCAAAAGAGTTCTAAAGTTCAGAGGTCTGGGCCCCAATATTTATATCCCAAAATCCTTTGATCTCTTAGGCAGAGAGTGTCTGTGCCCAGTCAGAGGCAGACCAGGCCCTTTGAGGTGCGAGGAAATCTCCTCCCCCTTCCCCAATTGCAGTCCAGGTCTATTCAGCCCTTTCCTGACCCACCTAGACTATCTGGAGCCACTCCTGCTCCCCAGCCTTCTGTCATCCAAAACCCAGACAGGCAATCCACATTCCAGCAGAGGCACACAGGATGACTGACCAAGAAAATACCTACTTTCTAAAAGTGGAATTTTCAAACACAGAATGTAAAAATCACCTTCACTAAAAGATGTATCTTTAGATTCTGAGTTCAGGCATACTAAACTTTATTTTCCTACCTAGTTCCCAGGGCCAGTTATGTTTATAAGATTTTATAAATAAACTTCCCATTTTGTCCTAAGGGGAACAGGTACACTTGCAATAGTGAAAAACGAAATTGGCAATAATTCACTATCAGGACATGCCACACGCACCAGGGCATGTCCTACCTTTCACATACACTGCACCCTGCCCACAGGGGTACTTGGGCCTAACTTAGGGGTGGCTGACATTTAAGAAAAGGGAAGGTTAGGGCATGGCAAGTGGGTGCACTTGCAAGTCGACATGGCAGTACAAGACTGCGCACAGGCTCTGCAATGGCAGGCCAGACTCACATTTACGGGCTGTTTGGGTGGGTGGCACAATCCAGTGCTGCAGCCCACCAACAGCATTTGATCTACAGGCCCTGGCACACGCAGCGCACTTTACTGGGGACTGACACATAAATCAAATAGGCCAATCATGGAAACACCAATCCATAACACATTGTACCACAAGAGCACTTGCACTTTACCACTGATTTGCAGTGGGAAAAATTGCGCGGAATCACTAAGCCAGCTCAAACAGAGTCAAAACCGGGATGTCAGAAAGCAAAAACTCACGGAAAACACACCAAAAGATGCCAAGTCTAACAACCCCTTTACACTGTTCAAAAGTCTTCCCTGAAACAAGTACAAGTACCCAGCAGAAGGCTCACTAGAAAGCGTTGAACCGGAGGCAATGGTAGTGCTGGAGTGAGAGTCTGAAGGGCGATATGGTTTTCTTGCCCCCTGGCATCTTTTATGTTTAGTCAGAGGTGCACTGGTATGAGGTAAAGATGGAAGCAAATTCTTATCCTGGCCATAGCCGACAAAGTCAATAGGAAGCACTGAATGTGAAAAACGGGGTACTATCTCAAACGATATGCCCTGGGTAGATGTGGAAGTAAAACCATTTTAAGTCTTGGGCACTGTCTCAGGGAGTATTGTTGACCCAGGGGCTGTTGTGATGGTGGCAGATAGGCAATGCTCTGCATGTTCGATCTCCTTGCTTAAGGCGCTCACCGCCCTTCTAATATAACCATCAAGGGTAGTTGAATTGGAGTCAGGCTTTGCTACAGTGGGGGCTTAGCGCTTTACCATCATGAAGTAAAACAATTAAAGTTGCTAGAGAAAAGTGGGAACAACAGTACCTTGGAATCCTCGCAAAAATGAATCAAAGTGGGGTGACAAAGCCAGCCTCCTTCAGGCTCTGACAGATGCAGACGGGCCCACTCTTGACCTGGTCTTTCCCGGGCACCCACCCGCTCATTTCCCACAGAGTTCTTTAGCCCTTTTAAGAACTGTGAAGAGAGGCTAGTCCCTCCTTACAGGGCTCTAATCAATCTCGCTTGGCCTACTAGGAGATGGAGTCCTCCAAATGAAAACAGTTGTTGCAGGAAGCGGCCGGAGATAACAGTGTTAGTCATAGGTCTGTCTTCAGATCCCTGAAGAATATGAATTGTAATGAAGAATCTACTTATTCACCTCCAAATGAGAAAGATGGTAATGGTGGTGGTGATGAAGGAAAGTTTGGAAGAGTGAATGGAAATTAAAATGATATTAATATAAACAGCGGTAAGGTTACAAAGCACTGATGTTCTATCGTCCCCCCTAGCAAATTTAGAGATTATGTTACTGACTAGCATTATTTTTATTGTCTTTATTTTACTATTGCTTCACTCAATGCATTTTCCACTCTGATATTGTTACATTTTGTATTAATTTTTAACGGGGAAGAAGTATTATGTTCTAATGCACTGTTCTCAAGTTGGAATTGTATGATGAGGAGGTAGCTGCCTTCTAGAGTGTGTGCAGCTGATAGAATTGAAACATAGTTTTATCTCTTACTCGTGTTTTACTCCATATTATGTTAGCATTTATATAGCTAAATACATTGTATTGTGTGCAAGATATAAGGAACTGATACAAATGTCATGCCAGTTAGGTTGACATCTGTGCTGCCATTTTATTTAGATGTATGCCATGTTCTGATGCAATCGAAACTGTTACTTGGATACTCGAAACTGTATTTTGCTCATTTACCAGAAATGTTTCTTGGTAAGTTTTGTTTCTTCAATGCTCATGGTAGCTCGTTAACGCATACCTTTCTTCTGAGATCGAGGCCTTCTCCCACTTATCTAGAGGGGAGGATAGGCCAGACAACCTTGAAATGTAGATAGCTTGTTCCAGGCTGCAGAATTTAGACTTATGTTCTGTAACCCCATTGTATTACGACACCTACCAGTATTTTTCCATGGTAGGCGGGTCTTTGTGGGCTTTGCAACATACATAATGTAACCTTATGCTTGTAACAGTCAGTCCCCTCGTCAACCATCACAGGAGGTTGGTCTGATTGGAATTCACTGCAGTGAATAAACTAGATTATTTGTATTCTCTACTGCGTCATCGACTCTTCATTCTTGGGAGACTAGAGGAGGTTGAGATTGGCCCGGGTGGCCTCAATTGAGTCACTTCCTTCAGTTGGCGCCCGAACAGGGACCCCACATAGGTTACCCGTCTCACCCGTAGTTGGGTTGTAGAGGTCGGGGTTGAGTCCTGTCAGATGGGCGGATCGGGGATCCCCACATGATCGAGCCTGATTCTCTCAGCTGCCCCACCTGTCTGATAGGGCGGCTCTTCGTCTAGTGGTCGCCTTGGCTGGGGTCCTGAGAAAGCGAAACCCTTGGATCTGATCATTTGGTCTGAAGTGTAGGCAGTGGAGAATAGTCTTGTTTGACCTGTGTGCACCGGGTGAGTTCAGTTTGAATTCTTGGTAAGTGCGGCACCGTCTTGGTTAATCTGGCAGGTCTGCGGACCCTTGTGTTTCAGAGTGTTGTTGAATGTTCTGCCAGACCACTCGTTGGATTTGGCTTGCTCTTGAAAAGGTCTGGGGCTAGAGCCTATCTTGTCTTGGTGCAGTCTGAGGACTGACTTGTTTTGATACAGTCTGCGGACTTTTCTTGAGAGTTCTTTGTTTATGGGTTGTGTGTGTGTTGATTGAGTGAATACGTGGATGTGTCTGATGTCAGGATGCCTTGCTGGAGTAAAGTGTGTTGGTGGGGTGCCGGTGCTGATCTGCGGAACACCCCTTGGAGGAGCAGCTGCCTGCACCCCCGGAGGGCAATCCGAGTCTTGATATGTATGTGAAGCATGGTATTGGCCCTATTATGTTTTGTACCTTGTGGCACACGTATACGAGGGACAATACTGAGCTTCAGTGGCCACGGGATGGTACCTTTGATGAACAAAAATTGAATTACTTACAGGATAAATTATTTGCTAGAAGAAGTCGGCAGTCGATGTTTGATTTGTTACAGGTATGGCAGAAGGAACCTAAACAGAGGTGTATATGTGCTGAAAAAGAGTCTAGGAAGAAGGCAATGCAAACAGTGGTGCAGAAAGCAGTCGCTTATGATAAGGAGAGAACAGAGAAGGGTATTGAGTGTGCAGATAAGAAGTTTTGACTACAGTGTGACAGGTCCTATGTTGTTCAAGAGGAAGAGGATCTTTTTGTGGAGGATTTGTTGGAAACTCGCCCCCCAACTCGCTATGCCCGGCAAAGAATATATCCTGTTGTTTTGTCGTCTCGGTCTGAAACTGTTCCCTCGTCGTCCCCTGACCACTCCACAGCCTCAACAGCCTCGGCTCCGGCTGTATCTGTTTTTTCTCCGGTTTCACAAATCACAAGTACAGTGACTGCGGGCAACCCCGTAGTGTCAGTTGCTTCTGTTTCCTTTTCTCCTCCTTCTCTTACACCTGTTATGTTATGTTATGTTAGGCATACTTTTATAGCGCACGACTCACCTGGGAGCATCTCGGCGCTTGCATAGAGAAAGAGGAGGCTGTAAGGTAGAACCGGAGTCAAGATTACTGCAGAGTTCAAAACAGGAAGGCTTTTAATTGTTTCCTAAAGATACTGTATGAGGCACATTCTCGCAGAGCAATAGGTAGTTGGTTCCAGTAACGTGGAGCAAGGTACGAGAAAGCTTTGCCCCCTGTGTGACTAAGACGTATTCGTGGGACCTTTAAGAGAGCTAATGAATTTGATCCGAGGTTTCGACAGGATACATATTTAGTGAATTTCTTTTGCAGGTAGTAGGGGCCTTTGCCGTTTAAGGCATTATAGGTGAGGCAGCACATTTTAAAGTGGGATCGCTTCCTCACAGGTAACCAGTGAAGCTCTCTCAGCAATGGACCTGAGGGAGAGCCTGCCGGGGGATTTAGAATCATTCTTGCTGCAGTGTTCTGACACTTGCAATTTAGCAAGCAAAGTTTCACCCACTTCAGCCAACAATGCGTTTCCATAGTGTAGTCGACTAATCACCAAGGCCTGGACCAGGGTTCTACGATGGTTGGTGGGCAGATAAGGCAAAATCTTACATTGAAGACGTAGGCTATAATAACAGGAGCTAGTTGTTGCCGCAATGTGATCTTTCATAGATAATGTCTGATCAAGCTTTAATCCAAGGTTTTTTACACATTGTTTGGGGGTGGGGGCTGCTCCCAGCTGAGGCGGCCACTAATCATCCGTCCAAATGGTTGATGCTTTCCCCATTAACATGACCTCCATTTTACTAGGATTCAGCTGAAGGCAGTTTTCGGTCATCCAGTTTGAAATAGCAGGCATACCTGCCGAAAATCGGATTTTCTCAGCTTCTAAATTAGGACCAATTGTAAACATAAGCTGAGTATCATCAGCATATGAAATTATCTCAAACCCTAGTTGTTCTACAATTTTCTTCAAAGGGGCCATGTAAACATTAAATAATGTCGGGCTTAGGCACGAGCTCTGGGGTACCACACAGCCATTGTTGACACTGTCACCTGCATCGGCATCTGTTGCGTCTCCCCTGATTATGTCACCCATGGTATTGAGTAGTGTTGGGACGCCAGTGCGAGGGTCAGATGGAGGGAATTGGGCAGAGGCACGGGAGCGATTAGAGCGGCCAATTATTCGATCTGATGTGGGGGGAGAAGAGAAAAGGATGGTTGCAATTCAGGCAGTACAATGGGCTCAGAATGTGACTAATGGTTCGGAGGATATATGGAGTGTGATGAAGGATTTTGATCCGTTTGTGCAACAACATGCTCTTCAGCATATGTCGAATACATTGATTTGATTGTGGGAACAGTGTATCGGAGGTACAGCTCCGCAAGTTCTTTATGATATTCGGGATCGCGTATATTCTGCTGGTATGGCTCCTGCGGAAGTTCATAGTAATGTTGGGACATTACTTAATTATCGGGCAAAATTGTATCATTGCACTCCAATTTCAGCATCCCAGTTCCCAATGAGGGAAGTACACCATATTTCCATCCTTAAATTTCAGAGCAGCGTAATGCAGAAAACGTTGTTACTCAGCAGAGAGTAGAGGCACCCTTCCAGGAGCAGTGGGTTTATACCCCGTGGAAAAGAAGTGAGGTACTTGCTCTTAAAAGTCATTTAAAGGATCCCAGGAAAAATCTCACTGAATACTATAAAGAATTGACAGAGGGTGCCTCTTCGTCAGTTATGACGTTGGCACATATTGAGATATTTTTGGGGTTGCTGGTACCGGTGGATATATGGAGACAGGTGCATACACAGGATCACAGAGTGGAATTGGGTGGTACATAGGACAAGATTAAGGCGTGGGATAAGGAACGGAAGCCTGGCGACAAACCTAGGGCTGAGATTTTGACTTTACCAAATCGTATCATTACGTACATGCATTCTCCTATTCCACCCAGGCGAGTAGATTGAGATAAGTTGACAGCATGTCGCTGGAAGAATGAGGAGAGTGTGTCTGATTTTTTTACCCGGTTTGAAGGGGTGTTTTTGGACTTTAGTGGACAAGATTTGTCAGTGGAAGGTGGGGTTGTTTGTTTGTTAACAGGTTCGTTACAAATGTACTTCCTGAGATTGCAGCTCGGCTGTGATCCTCTGAGAGCACATGGACCACTTCCTCCCCTTCAGTGATATTAAGTATGGTCCAATACTATGAACATCGAGAAAAAGAGGAAAAGGATAAAGTGGAGAAAAAGAGTAAGGATTTAAAGACAAAGGTGTTGTTACAGCAAGTTGCAAGGGAATCTTGAAGGGGTCGAGGTATTGGTCTGGCACAGAGGTCCCAAGTTGCCGGTAGAGGTGGTGTGCCTTTGGGGCTGAAACAGTGTGTGTTTTGTACAAAGAAGGGGCATTGGCGGACTGATTGCCCAGAATTATGACAGAAGGTTGCAGCACCGAGAGGAAGGGGTTGGAATGGAAGGGGTCATGGTGCAGGAAGCCGGAATGAGGTTCTAGGGGATGCATCGCCAGGGGGTTGGTCTGATGAGAATTATTTTGATGACCCCCGAGGTAGACTGTAATACCATGATGATTATGATATTGATGAAGTTACAGGGATGTCCTATAGCTAGGACAGCAAGGGACAGGGTAAGGGACCAGTCCAGATTCCTGTAGATCAGCGTGGTCCTCATGTCACAGCAGACCTACATGGATCGATGCTGAAATTTTGAGTGGATACATGTGCAATGAATAGCTCTGTTTCTCATACACTGGTCCCTGGGGCTGCCCTGTCTCGCCGTAATAATGTCTCTGTAGGTTTTTCAGGCGGACCGGTTGTGAGCCCCATTTCTAAACCTTTGGCTTTGACTGTTGGTCCTTTTACGGTGGATTCTCCGTTTCTGTTGACAGCAAATTGTGGTGAAAATGTATTAGGCTTAGATTTATTAAAGAAGTTACGTGCTACTATTTATTGTTCCCCAGACGGCTTTTATATAACTTTTGGAACTAATTTGGAGGGCGTAAAACAGTGTTTTGCACCGCTCCACTTCCTGTTGAGCTTCAGAATGTCCCATCTTCTCTGTGGGCGATGGGGGACACTGATGTTGGGTTTTTACAGATAACACCCGTTTCTATCAAGATCAAGGATAATGTAGTGCTTCCTCGTATTCCCCAATACAAAATATCACAAGCTGGGGAACAGGCCTTGATGCGAAATATACAGGATTTAATTAAGTTAGGGGTGGTGGAGGAGACACTAGCAAATGTGTGCAATAGCCCCATTCTTCCTATTCTTAAGAAGGTTCCAGTGGATTCTCCTGATGCACACTGTAATGTTTACAGTTTTGTAATTGATTTAAGGGAGGTTAATAAAATAGTTTTTCCCCAGTTTCCGGTGGTTCCCGATATAACGGTTCACCTCACAATGATTCCTTCCTCGGCAAAATATTTCTCCGTGATCGATTTGAAGAATGCTTTCTTTAACATTCCTGCTCACCCTGATAGCCGTTATCTATTTGGTTTTGCTTCCAATTTTGTAGGGTTCCTCAGGGGTATACAGAAAGTCCTAGTATTTATAGTCAAGCTTTGAAAGGTCAGTTGGACTCTCTCTCTCTCTCTCTCTCTCTCTCTCTCTCTCTCACTCTCTCTCTCTCTCTATCTCTCTCTCTCTCTCTCTCTCTCCCCGCGGGTAATGTATTATTGCAATATGCGGATGACATTTTGATAGCCTCTAACACCGAAGAGGATTGTTGGGATGCTACGGTGAAATTGTTAATTCACTTGGCGGAAAATGGGCATAAAGTGTCTCTTACTAAATTTCAATATTATCAACAGCAGGTCACCTATTTAGGTCACCTGCTGTCGAAAGAGGGTCGTAGGCTAACACCTGAACTAGTTGATACCATTGTTAAGATGTCCATCCGTGAGACTCAAAGGGATGTCCGTTTGCTCATAGACATCACCTTGTATTGTCGGCACTGGATTCCTGCTTATTCTTTACTAATACAGCCCTTGCTTTACCTAACCACTAAAGATGTGCATGAACCCTTACCCTGGACGAATGTATGTCAGCATGCTTTTGAACAATTTAAGCGTTACAACAAACAATTGATGGACGGAATGCTGACAATGCAGACATTCTCCCCCAGTCAAGAGATCTGGGTTAAATCCATCATTCTTTTGCCCACTACACCACCCCAGTTTAGACATGGCCATATGCAAATCAGTCTTGACCCTGTGCCTCATGGGAACAGTCCAGCCCGAACTGCCAAGCCATGTCTTCACTGGACCGGAATCAAGCATCCTAGGACCGGTTTCTGGCTATCAGCCGTCATCAGCCAGGATACCTTGACTCCAGTGGCGTAGTGAGCACGGGTCCCACGTCTGGGAATACCCATCCCACTTAGGGCGAAAAGCGTTACAACAAACAATTGATGGACGGAATGCTGACAATGCAGACATTCTCCCCCAGTCAAGAGATCTGGGTTAAATCCATCGTTCTTTTGCCCACTACACCACCCCAGTTTAGACATGGCCATATGCAAATCAGTCTTGACCCTGTGCCTCATGGGAACAGTCCAGCCCGAACTGCCAAGCCATGTCTTCACTGGACCGGAATCAAGCATCCTAGGACTGGTTTCTGGCTATCAGCCGTCATCAGCCAGGATAGCTTGACTCCAGTGGCGTAGTGAGCACGGGTCCCACGTCTGGGAATACCCATCCCACTTAGGGCGAAAAGCGTTACAACAAACAATTGATGGACGGAATGCTGACAATGCAGACATTCTCCCCCAGTCAAGAGATCTGGGTTAAATCCATCGTTCTTTTGCCCACTACACCACCCCAGTTTAGACATGGCCATATGCAAATCAGTCTTGACCCTGTGCCTCATGGGAACAGTCCAGCCCGAACTGCCAAGCCATGTCTTCACTGAACCGGAATCAAGCATCCTAGGACCGGTTTCTGGCTATCAGCCGTCATCAGCCAGGATAGCTTGACTCCAGTGGCGTAGTGAGCACGGGTCCCACGTCTGGGAATACCCATCCCACTTAGGGCGAAAAGCGTTACAACAAACAATTGATGGACGGAATGCTGACAATGCAGACATTCTCCCCCAGTCAAGAGATCTGGGTTAAATCCATCGTTCTTTTGCCCACTACACCACCCCAGTTTAGACATGGCCATATGCAAATCAGTCTTGACCCTGTGCCTCATGGGAACAGTCCAGCCCGAACTGCCAAGCCATGTCTTCACTGGACCGGAATCAAGCATCCTAGGACCGGTTTCTGGCTATCAGCCGTCATCAGCCAGGATAGCTTGACTCCAGTGGCGTAGTGAGCACGGGTCCCACGTCTGGGAATACCCATCCCACTTAGGGCGAAAAGCGTTACAACAAACAATTGATGGACGGAATGCTGACAATGCAGACATTCTCCCCCAGTCAAGAGATCTGGGTTAAATCCATCGTTCCTTTGCCCACTACACCACCCCAGTTTAGACATGGCCATATGCAAATCAGTCTTGACCCTGTGCCTCATGGGAACAGTCCAGCCCGAACTGCCAAGCCATGTCTTCACTGGACCGGAATCAAGCATCCTAGGACCGGTTTCTGGCTATCAGCCGTCATCAGCCAGGATAGCTTGACTCCAGTGGCGTAGTGAGCACGGGTCCCACGTCTGGGAATACCCATCCCACTTAGGGCGAAAAGCGTTACAACAAACAATTGATGGACGGAATGCTGACAATGCAGACATTCTCCCCCAGTCAAGAGATCTGGGTTAAATCCATCGTTCTTTTGCCCACTACACCACCCCAGTTTAGACATGGCCATATGCAAATCAGTCTTGACCCTGTGCCTCATGGGAACAGTCCAGCCCGAACTGCCAAGCCATGTCTTCACTGGACCGGAATCAAGCATCCTAGGACCGGTTTCTGGCTATCAGCCGTCATCAGCCAGGATAGCTTGACTCCAGTGGCGTAGTGAGCACGGGTCCCACGTCTGGGAATACCCATCCCACTTAGGGCGAAAAGCGTTACAACAAACAATTGATGGACGGAATGCTGACAATGCAGACATTCTCCCCCAGTCAAGAGATCTGGGTTAAATCCATCGTTCCTTTGCCCACTACACCACCCCAGTTTAGACATGGCCATATGCAAATCAGTCTTGACCCTGTGCCTCATGGGAACAGTCCAGCCCGAACTGCCAAGCCATGTCTTCACTGGACCGGAATCAAGCATCCTAGGACCGGTTTCTGGCTATCAGCCGTCATCAGCCAGGATAGCTTGACTCCAGTGGCGTAGTGAGCACGGGTCCCACGTCTGGGAATACCCATCCCACTTAGGGCGAAAAGCGTTACAACAAACAATTGATGGACGGAATGCTGACAATGCAGACATTCTCCCCCAGTCAAGAGATCTGGGTTAAATCCATCGTTCTTTTGCCCACTACACCACCCCAGTTTAGACATGGCCATATGCAAATCAGTCTTGACCCTGTGCCTCATGGGAACAGTCCAGCCCGAACTGCCAAGCCATGTCTTCACTGGACCGGAATCAAGCATCCTAGGACCGGTTTCTGGCTATCAGCCGTCATCAGCCAGGATAGCTTGACTCCAGTGGCGTAGTGAGCACGGGTCGCACGTCTGGGAATACCCATCCCACTTAGGGCGAAAAGCGTTACAACAAACAATTGATGGACGGAATGCTGACAATGCAGACATTCTCCCCCAGTCAAGAGATCTGGGTTAAATCCATCGTTCCTTTGCCCACTACACCACCCCAGTTTAGACATGGCCATATGCAAATCAGTCTTGACCCTGTGCCTCATGGGAACAGTCCAGCCCGAACTGCCAAGCCATGTCTTCACTGGACCGGAATCAAGCATCCTAGGACCGGTTTCTGGCTATCAGCCGTCATCAGCCAGGATAGCTTGACTCCAGTGGCGTAGTGAGCACGGGTCCCACGTCTGGGAATACCCATCCCACTTAGGGCGAAAAGCGTTACAACAAACAATTGATGGACGGAATGCTGACAATGCAGACATTCTCCCCCAGTCAAGAGATCTGGGTTAAATCCATCGTTCTTTTGCCCACTACACCACCCCAGTTTAGACATGGCCATATGCAAATCAGTCTTGACCCTGTGCCTAGGTCCCCGGTCCTAGGATCCTTGATTCCGGTCCAGGAAAGACATGGCTTGGCAGTTCGGGCTGGACTGTTCCCATGAGGCACAGGGTCAAGACTGATTTGCATATGGCCATGTCTAAACTGGGGTGGCATAGTGGGCAAAAGAACGATGGATTTAACCCAGATCTCTTGACTGGGGGAGAATATCTGCATTGTCAGCATTCCGTCCATCACTTGTTTGTTGTAACGCTTTTCGCCCTAAGTGGGATGGGTATTCCCAGACGTGGGACCCGTGCTCACTACGCCACTGGAGTCAAGCTATCCTGGCTGATGACGGCTGATAGCCAGGATACCGGTCCTAGGATGCTTGATTCCGGTCCAGGAAAGACATGGCTTGGCAGTTCGGGCTGACTGTTCCCATGAGGCACAGGGTCAAGACTGATTTGCATATGGCCATGTCTAAACTGGGGTGGCGTAGTGGGCAAAAGAACAATGGATTTAACCCAGATCTCTTGACTGGGGGAGAATGTCTGCATTGTCAGCATTCCGTCCATCACTTGTTTGTTGTAACGCTTTTCGCCCTAAGTGGGATGGGTATTCCCAGACGTGGGACCCGTGCTCACTACGCCACTGGAGTCAAGCTATCCTGGCTGATGACGGCTGATAGCCAGAAACCGGTCCTAGGATGCTTGATTCCGGTCCAGGAAAGACATGGCTTGGCAGTTCGGGCTGGACTGTTCCCATGAGGCACAGGGTCAAGACTGATTTGCATATGGCCATGTCTAAACTGGGGTGGCATAGTGGGCAAAAGAACGATGGATTTAACCCAGATCTCTTGACTGGGGGAGAATATCTGCATTGTCAGCATTCCGTCCATCACTTGTTTGTTGTAACGCTTTTCGCCCTAAGTGGGATGGGTATTCCCAGACGTGGGACCCGTGCTCACTACGCCACTGGAGTCAAGCTATCCTGGCTGATGACGGCTGATAGCCAGGATACCGGTCCTAGGATGCTTGATTCCGGTCCAGGAAAGACATGGCTTGGCAGTTCGGGCTGACTGTTCCCATGAGGCACAGGGTCAAGACTGATTTGCATATGGCCATGTCTAAACTGGGGTGGCGTAGTGGGCAAAAGAACAATGGATTTAACCCAGATCTCTTGACTGGGGGAGAATGTCTGCATTGTCAGCATTCCGTCCATCACTTGTTTGTTGTAACGCTTTTCGCCCTAAGTGGGATGGGTATTCCCAGACGTGGGACCCGTGCTCACTACGCCACTGGAGTCAAGCTATCCTGGCTGATGACGGCTGATAGCCAGAAACCGGTCCTAGGATGCTTGATTCCGGTCCAGGAAAGACATGGCTTGGCAGTTCGGGCTGGACTGTTCCCATGAGGCACAGGGTCAAGACTGATTTGCATATGGCCATGTCTAAACTGGGGTGGCGTAGTGGGCAAAAGAACGATGGATTTAACCCAGATCTCTTGACTGGGGGAGAATGTCTGCATTGTCAGCATTCCGTCCATCACTTGTTTGTTGTAACGCTTTTCGCCCTAAGTGGGATGGGTATTCCCAGACGTGGGACCCGTGCTCACTACGCCACTGGAGTCAAGCTATCCTGGCTGATGACGGCTGATAGCCAGAAACCGGTCCTAGGATGCTTGATTCGGGTCCAGGAAAGACATGGCTTGGCAGTTCGGGCTGGACTGTTCCTATGAGGCACAGGGTCAAGACTGATTTGCATATGGCCATGTCTAAACTGGGGTGGCGTAGTGGGCAAAAGAACGATGGATTTAACCCAGATCTCTTGACTGGGGGAGAATGTTTGCATTGTCAGCATTCCGTCCATCACTTGTTTGTTGTAACGCTTTTCGCCCTAAGTGGGATGGGTATTCCCAGACGTGGGACCCGTGCTCACTACGCCACTGGAGTCAAGCTATCCTGGCTGATGACGGCTGATAGCCAGAAACCGGTCCTAGGATGCTTGATTCCGGTCCAGGAAAGACATGGCTTGGCTGTTCGGGCTGGACTGTTCCCATGAGGCACAGGGTCAAGACTGATTTGCATATGGCCATGTCTAAACTGGGGTGGCGTAGTGGGCAAAAGAACGATGGATTTAACCCAGATCTCTTGACTGGGGGAGAATGTCTGCATTGTCAGCATTCCGTCCATCACTTGTTTGTTGTAACGCTTTGAACAATTTAAGGTTGCACTTTGCTCTACACCTTTGCTTGGCACGCCGGATTACGAGTAGCCCTTCGTGCTGTACGTACACGAAGCGGCTGGGTGCGCACTCTCTGTGTTAACACAAGCCTTTGGAGATAAGCAGAGTTTGTGTGCTTATTTTTCTGCTACGCTTGACCCTGTCACTAGAGTGCTCCGGAGCTGTTTCAGAGCCACAGCAGCTGCGGTGGTCTCTATCGGACAATTGGCAGGGCTCGTTCTCAACCATGATCTCACAGTAATGGTACCGCATGCTGTGGATGTGCTTTTGAACAAAACAAAGATGCAGCACCTTACCAGTGCCCGTCTGACAGGATATGAATTGACCTTGTTTGCACCTCATATTACTATCAAAAGATGTGCCACACTGAATCCAGCCACGTTACTACCCCTCCCTTCGGAAGAAGAGGACAGGGATGTCCATGATTGTTTGTTTCGGATGAAGGAGGAGACGATGGGACGGGTAGACCTGACTGATGTTCCCTTATCCGACCCACAAGGGGAACTATATGTTGATGGCTCTTGTTTTAAATTGTCAGATGGTACCACTACAGCAGTGTATGCTATTACCACACTGCACACTGTAGTGGAGACGTCACGTGTTCCTTATCAATCAGCACAGGCTGTGGAGCTGGTGGCCCTGTTGCGGGCCTGTAAGTTAAGCGAAGGACTGACTGACAATATTTATTCTGACATCCAGTATGCCTTCGGGGTGGCCCACAATTTTGGGACCCTCTGGTCAGAGAGAGGGTTATTGACATTGCTTGGGACCAGAATTCAAAACGGTCCATTGATAGAAAGGCTTTTGACAGCTTTGACTCTTCCCAAATAATAGGCAATAATAAAATGTAGTGGCCATAAAGCAATTATTGATGATGTTGGAAAAGGAAACGCATTTGTAGATCAGACAGCTAAGGAGACAGCTAGATCAAAGATGAGAAAAATGTTTGTGGCGGGCCCAGCTAGGTGGGTGCCTGAGAATGGAATGTTTGAGGACACACTAGCCAACGTAAAAGAGATCCAGAGTGAAGTGACAGTGGAGGAGTTGGCAGTGTGGCAGGAGAAGACAGGGCGTCTAGATGACGAGGGATGTTGTACTGATTTGTCTGAGAAACAGAGGTGGATGTTACCAAATGAATATGTTCTTCCTGTGGTTACTATAGCACATGGCCCAGCTCATATTAGTGCTAAAGGCATTTGTAAATTGTTAGATCCTGTGTGGAACAATGACAATATCCCAAAGGTTGTTACACACTTGGTGAAATATTGTATGGTCTGTCTTAGACATAATCCTGGAAAGGGTACCCCTACACCTTCTGGGAATTTTGCACCTTCCTCTTTCCCTTTTGAAGTATTCCAAATAGATTATATAGAATTTCCAAGGGTTAACAATTTGAAATATGTGCTAGTGGTAGTTTGTGCTTTTAGCAAATGAATTGAGGCTTACCCCACAAAAGAAAACACTGCCATGGCAACGGCAAAGGCCCTTATTAAAGGATTCTTCCCCCGTTACAGCTTGCCCCGCTTGATCTGGAGTGACAATGGAAGTCACTTCAAATCCAAACTGATTCAGCTGATATGCGATGGTTTACATATTTGGCAAACGTTTCACGCAGCCAATCACCCCAAGTCAGCAGGTTTGGTTGAGAAATACAATGGTACTCTCAAGTTAAAATTGGCAAAGGTGAAAGAAAGTACTGGGTTGCAATGGCCAGATGCATTACCTCTTGCTTTGCTGTCCACTAGAATGACTGCCCATTCCAGGACCAGATCATCTCATTATGAGGTAGTTTTTGGTCGTCCAGCAAATGTGTCAGGTGTCCCTAGACCAAAGAGATACTCGGACATAGAGTACCCTTTGTTGGTTGACTATTTGTATGAACTCACTAAAAGCTTATGTCTTATTCATCAACAAATACACGAGGCGCTGCCTCCAGCACCTGAGGGGCCTGGGCACACGATTCAGCCGGGTGATTACATACTGATCAAAAGTTTTCAGAGAAAGGACGGCTTGGAGCCAAGATGGAAAGGGCCTTATTTGGTCCTTATCGCCACGAGGACGGCGGCCGGAGTGGAAGGTTGGAAGAACTGGGTGCATGCCTCGCACTGTAAGAGAGTGCCTCTGCACCTGCCCTATGACGCATGGGTGAGAGAAGGCATCAGAGATAACATAACTGACAAGGTCCCGAAATTCCTTCCGTTCTCGTATGCTCAATGGGTTTGGACGCAAACAGAAGCAGAAAATTATGACGTGCTAAACGAAGCAGTTCCCTCAGAAATAAGGACTGCTCAGAGTTCCACCTTATCTGACCCCCTGGAACCTGAGTGTCAGCCCTCAACGTCCCCTGAATTACAGATTCTACTTCGGGATTGTGAGAAGTTTGCCTGGCATATGCTGGTCACTAGTTATAGTGGCCACCTTGCCCCAGTCCAATACGACTCTTATGGTAGATAGGTTTAAGACAACCTTTTAAAGAAAGCTATCCTAGTGGTAGCTGTGGAGAGCAGCCTTCAGGCTAAGTCTCTGAGGAATGTAAAGCAGCTTGTTTTACCTTATAATCTCTTGAAATACTAAATGAAAGGACACCACACAGGTATATATATCAAATATATATGTATTTATTTCTAGACACACTCTACTAATCTCTTTATGAGATTAGAAGACCAGTACACATTCAAATGTCAACAGTTCTCAATAAATTAAGCACAAATATGGCTGGAGCCCTAGGGGCGTACCAGACCATATACTAAAAACATGGTTTAACAAACTCGACTTGCAAAATGAAAAGGCCTAGGGCCTTGGGAATCGCTGGGGCTTCACTGCTGCAGTGTTAACAGGTAAGTAATCAGCCCACGGGAGACGCGTGCAGTGTCTAAACACAGCCACGGGTTTCCTATTGGTTTCAATGGGGCAAGTCGCGGTTTGTATTTTAAAGTTTTAGGGCACTTCGAGGAAGTCAACAAGCAAGCCACTTACAAGGTAAGTATTTCGAGGGCCAACACACACTTGGGCACTGGAGTGCACGAGTTACCTCACCCAGGGAAGCCGGGTGCATAGGTGTCTTTTGGTGTCGGGTCGAGATGCTGTTTTCAATGGAGATCACTGAAGACTTGCTGCTTGTGACGACTGGAGAGGCGCCCGCTGGAATCCGAAGGTGGATTGAAGATGGAGAAGACCTGAAAATTGAGGGGACAGTGTTCAAGGTCACTTGCCAGTGACCGGTGGCCAGCAAGATGGATGACCACCGATGTCGCGTCGATTCAGGTTGTTGATGTAGTTTTGTCTCTTCGCTCACGAGGTCCAGGAGGGATCAACGATGACCAGCAGCTGGATTTGGAGGGTCCCACAAAGTCTGCAGCTGATGGAGGTGTCGGCAACCGGATTGGTGCCAACAAGCCTTGGCAAATGCAAGTCGTGTGTAGACTGAAGATTGACGATGATGCAGACCAGCAAGGTCTGATGAACTTACCCAGCAAGGGTAAGTGAGGGCAGGCCTGGAGCAGGCAGGAAAGCCCTTGAAGTTGATTAGAAAGTCTTCGGGGGAGTTGCTAGCCAATGGGCAAGCAACCGCGAAGACGCCTTCACGGGAAAAGCCTAACAGGAGCCCACGGCCACTCGGGCGAGGTAGGCAGCTGATGTTTGGCACAAGACCTGCTGGGGACTTGGGCCACAAATGGTCTAATGCACAACTCCGTTGGTGATGGTTTAGGGTTTGCACTCGACAATAGTGCACGGTCCCCGGGTATTGCTGTTCCTCGTCACTCGTGGGGTCCACTCGCCACAGCTTCACTGAGGACTCACAGGGGCCGTCGAGAAGTAAGGAAATCTACTTCTGGGGCAGCAGGGACTTCGAACTCCGGCAGGAGCGGCAAAGTTTGCAACCGTTGATTCAAGTTACTGGTGCCTGCCAAGCAGGGGAGTCACTCCTTGACTCCAAGGGAGATTCTTCTGTCTTCCAAAGGTAGTGGAACATCGAAGGGCCAGGATTCTTCTTTGTAGAGCGTCGTCCATGGTTATCTGAATTGCATTGGCAATGCTTGGTATCTTATAGTGAAGATAGGGGAGGGACTAGCTCTATGACCACTCCTCTAGGAGGGTCAGGGTAGTGGGTGGTTACACCCACTTCCCTTTGTCCAGTTTCATGCCAGAGCAGGGGCAGGTAGCCCCTGGACCGGTTTGAACTGGCATATGCACAGAGGAGCCTTTTGCTCCCCCAGTGCAGGACTTCAAAGCACTCTAAGAGTGCACCCACCCATCTCCAATACACTAAATCCTGTCTGGGAGGTGGTAACACCTCCCTGTGACAGGATGCCTTTTGCTGGGCTTCCTCCACTGCGAGTTTCGGTCAGCAGCAGGAGGGCAGCCCAGTGTCTGTGCTGGTGGCATCCATTTTGTGATGCCAGGGCTCTATGAGATTTCTACTGTTTAGTACAGTGGGTACATGTCATCCCCTCTAGAAGAGTGGGATCATACTCCCACACCAGTTACTGGTGTGGGGGTATGATTCCAAGTTGTTTGACAGCAAACACGACATGTTTTGATGCAGCCATCCCAAAGTTAGCATTTACCGCGAGGTTATAATGCACTTAAGAGTATATGGTTTAACCGCATCCACAAACAGCAGCAGAGAATAGACTCTGCCAGCTGCAGAGGGGTCCTGCTCAGGATGAAGCACCCTCTCACATAGTAAACCAAGCACCCTGCCCACAGGATTGATAGCGCCTGCAAAAGGGGCGGCTGGTAGGTTTATATGTGTGGGTATGGTGAGATATAGGAACCTATACCTCAGTGAGGAGTGCTAACACTACCTCACACAGGCTGCAGTAGCAGGCCTGTGGTGTCAGATTGAGAATGCTTCCCAGGGGTGGCATAATACATGCTGCAGCCCCTGGTAGGCCTGTGAAGTACCAAGGCCCTAGGTACCTAAGGTACCATATACTAGGGGCTCATAAGGTACCACAGTATCCAATCACTAGTGCATCTAATATGCACACCAATCATTTAAGGGAGTAAGCAGATAGGCTGGGGTCCTGGATAGCCGGATCCCAGCCAGACTAGTCAAAAACCATGCAAACACCAGGAAAAAAGTGGGGGCAACCATATAGTCAGATTCCACCTTCCTACAGGGATGAGACCGTGCCTGGAAAAGACAGGTATAATTTGCGTCCCTGACGGAAAGGTGGTGCACCAAAAGAAAAGTGAATGTAGTTAGAGATGGACTTCATTGCATAAGACAAGTAATAAAATTCCCCTGTTTTTGCATCCTCACATTACACTAAGGATCAGAAGATTGGTGCACTGCCTGTGAAGCAGGACAGGATAAGTTGAGGGTATCTTCCAAGGATGGAGATCGCCCTATCCTGAGAACAGTGAACATTTGCAAATGAGCTGCAATTGTGTGGCTCCAATGCAAGAGTGCTCGATAGCACCAATGAGGATTGGATGATAGAAGCCTGCCAGGGAGGCTTAGAACGGACCCTGATTTACAATTCCTTTGATTATCTTTGTATTTTTTATTCTTTGTATTTTTCCCATCATTGGCTCCATTTTTAAGTCGTTCTTTCTTTTGATGCTTCGATTTATGAATATAATTAGAGAGAAGATGTATCTGTTTGGCGCCCCCTTGCAGTAGATGACCAAGGGCTTATTGTTATACGCCCAGAGCGGGAAGGTTATGAATAGTTGCTCAAGAAAAAGATCTTTTGGGTTATAGTTATATTACTACTCCTATTGGGGGGAGGGGGGCTGTTCTGGGTAATGGAATGCTCTGGGGTTACATCGTCATGTGTCTTGTATCAAGTGGTTCCCTCAGATCATCAGACGCGCACTATACACAATAACGTCTTCCTGGATACTCATCGGAAATTCTTTGGGGATAACACAGCTTGTTATCCTACTGATTCTTTTACACGTTTATGGACAGCCTATCCCCTCTCACTGGTAAATTACACATATGTTCGTCCCTCCACGTTTGTGGAGGTAAAGGGTGAATTTGGTTTGGGATATCCCGGACCATGTCTCTATTACAACAAGCTTTGGCATAGCCAATAGGTCTCGCCTTTGGGACCTTATAAGCAGTGGCGGTTTCTCTTTGAGGGCGTCGGGGCTCCGCCCCAGGTACATTTTTTCATTTGCAAGAGAAGAATAGAGATCACATTTATTTAATAAAAAAAAAATCCCGAAGAACACAGGGCACGGTCTCAGAGTCTGCAGTAGTCTGCCCACTCACCAATACCTCCGTGCCAGCTCCGCTGTTCACACTACGTCACATCACGTGACTGAGTGATTGCTTTGCTGCTCCCGGGCCCAAAGGAGCCTGCTATGTGTTTTCCGGGCCGACAACCTCACAGCCCTGAAGGCTGTGATGTCATCAGCTCGGCAAAGACCTAGCTGCAAGGCCCAGTCTCCACCCCCTGATGGCGTGGAGGTTAAGTTAGCCCCGGGCGTTTTTAATACAAGCCCGGGATCGCTAACTCTCCACGTCAATCAGAGAGTGGAGGAGAGCTTGCCATGGTGTCACCCCACCCCTTCCCAACTCGTCACAGGGCGTGGTGGGACCCACCCTGTGACGAGTTGGGAAAGGGTGTGGCAGGCGGGCAGCCAAGGAGTCGAGTGACCGTCTGCGCAGGCTCAGACTGCTTCCCGCGCGCGTGAGTCGGCAGTTGGAGGAGTGGCAGCCATTTTATCCAGACGGACGGTCACAGACTGCATTAGAGCGGAGCGGAAAGCCGGGGTCGAGGAGCCTCAGTCAGTCTGTCCTGAAGGAAGCGGACCGGTCGTGCCCTGCAGCAGCAGCTAGTCCATGTGGTTGCAGGCTGCCAGGTTGCTGTCCGGAGTAGACTTGTGAACTCGGGCAGTTCACCAGGTAAGGCCCCCAGGCGGGCAGTTTTTAACTTATAGGCCTGCGTGTGTTAGTCTACTCTCTCTGATGGTGGAGCGGAGGAATAAGGGGAGATAGTTTGGCTTATTATGTAATCTTTCTTATCTGTGGCAATAGTGTTAGTACAGGCCAGCCGCGCCAGAACAGATAATGCAGTGCGCGCAATTCACTTCAGACATTTGCTGCACTCCGTCCTACGAACGTCCTCGACGGGTATTTATCCTTCAGCGAGAGAACAATGAGTGAAGAGAATGTAAACGAAATGTAAACCACGACGCAATGCGAATTTAATTACGCACATCCCATTTCAGAAGCCAGCCTACAAGATGGAGGGTAAAAAATGAGCAAACTTTTGTTTTCAACTTTCCATCGGGAGCAAGACAGAATTTTAAGCAACTGGGTGTTGAGTATTTATTACTCCAAGGAAGCAGGCAGACATTGTGTGACAGGCCTGCATTAGATAAAGAATGATCCGCGATAACACAGATGGCCGGTTTGAAATTAGCAATCACGGCCATTGAACTTGCTTGGAAAATATAATTGTTGTTCTTTCAACACATGCTGTATGGGGAAGTCTGAAAATAAATAGAGATACGAGCAGTGAAGGTGATCGACTGAATGTGAAATTGCCAGAGAAAATGAATTTGTGAAAGCAGTTGGCGATGATTGAGTAGACTTTGACACACAGAAATATTGTTCTTAAAGACAATCTGCCGATAGTCCATTAGTTCTTTTGGGAATGCGGCCCATTAACTGTTATATTTATTAAGCTGAACGCAGTGGTGATACTAGAAAATATTATACCACAAACTGCATATTCACACTGTGCTAAGTTAGCGTGCCATTGGCTCTCCCGGGACCTACAAAGGTTATGCTAATGAAGCGAACACCGAGAGCGCTAAGGAAGGGATTCGGAAAGGAGCACTTCCTTTTTCGATCGTGCTGGAGACGGGCACTTTTCAGGACACTAAATTAACATTTGAGCATTTTGTAATTACTTTAAATGCACCTGGCCAGTTGCTTTTTATTTCGACACTAACTCTGTGCAGGCGAAAACAAAGAGAAGGATTTCCTTACCTGGATTGTAATGAGACTTTTGCCTGCATTATGGGAATTGTATTTTCAATAGACTGGTCATGTAACACCCGGGTGTTCACCCATATGTTCGCATGTGCATCAAGCTACTTATGTGATTAACACCGATCCACCCTAATATGCACATACAGTCAGCCAACAGTCTCTTTAACTATGTATTCCTCTTAACAGCCATCAGAGCATCCATTGACAACCACATGTGTTTGCATGTTGCCTTTTATGTATTGTCTCACTGCATATCTCTCTACAGTAGCATCCCTTCTTCCAACTAAACTGCGCTCAGAAAAGGCCCACTAATCTCCAAACTACAAGTGGCAGGGCATGTGCTGGGTGTATTAAAAGATTAGATAGATAGGTTTGATGTTATTTAAGGTGTTGTGCTTGAGCCTCATTGCAGTTCCTGTTGAAAGAGTTGGGCGGTCTCTGTCTAAACGTACATAAGTTGGATTTCTGGAAGCATGCTGATGAGCATGTATGTGCACCTCATGCCACCTTCACAAATGCCAAATTGTGCATTTTTAACACTACAAGTTGGTGGTAATTTGCGATTTCTTGACCTAAATTCGCAAGTCCAAAATGCTACATACATAGCATTTAAGGAATCACAAAATTGCGATTCCTTAAATGCTAAAGTAAAATAAGGAATCGCACATTTTTGCGATTCCTTATTGTGCGAATTGTTGTTGCATGCCAAAACGTGCAAAAAGATCGTTTGCGGTTCACAAACGCCAGAATTCTGCGAATTCCGGCATTTGCGAATTGCAAACTGCTTGATACATCTAGGCCATGGTTTTTAACTTAGTGAAACTGTTCATTTTGTGATAGGTGTATGTTAATGGAAAACACGATAGGGAAGAAGCTACTACTGAAGCACAATGGCTTCCGAAAGTCTTGAAAATCCACCATTTGGCTGCTAATTTTTCAAAATTTTCTCGGGGGGGAAACCCCCCCGAACCCTCCGTAGGTGGTTCGGGCTCGCTCGCTGCGCTCGCTCGCGCGCCATTCGACACCCAAAATTTTCAGCCCCACCACTTTAAAATCTCACCAGCCGCCACTGCTTATAAGTATTTAATTATGCAGCACAATATCCTTGATGCAACATCAACTGTTGCATGTCTAAACACTTATAATGTCCCAAAGGCGAGACCTATTGGCTATGCCAATGCTTGGTTTTTATAACCTTCCTCCCCCCCACCACCACCCCTGTCCGGTAGTAGCCACTACTATTTGACTTTGGCCCTGCAGGCTACGTTTGTGTTATTTAAATACTGCAGAGATACATAAATGCATGATAATATACTATTTTCAAACAATTTGTTAACATTTGATTAAAGAAAACTGTTTTCAAGAGACGTAGGCCAAACGTTTCCACTTAATAGAACTTTAAAATATATGTACTTATTTTATTAGAGTTATTTATGTTTTTTTATTTTACTGCTACCTGCACTAGGAAGTTGCTTCTTGCAAACTCACTTCTAAATCAGAAGACTAATAGTCAAGTGATGGCCCTTCCTGTGAAGCCATTTCCTGTGATGTCAAATTATATTCAAATTAGAGGGGCCTCGCACCTTCCCTTTTTGCCTGGGGGCGTAAAAAGTCTTAGACTACTCCCCAAGAACATGATAGCTCGTGTAGACCACCCTTACAAATATATATGTATAAATCCCTCCTCCTCCAGCACGTTCACCACTTGGAGGCAGGCAGAGGGTCAGGATGCCCAGAGTCCTCCAGCGCAGAGACTAGCCCTGGGTGTCTCCTTAGTAAAGCGCTGTTGTGGTCCTCCGCTTCCAGTCGGCCCCATATTCAGGTGTTTTTAACACAGCCTTGTGTGCGGCTCGCGCTGCCTGAAGCTGAGCGGATCAGACCTTGTCACTTGCGGTACCACCACTTTGTGCTTTTTAAAGTTCACCCTCATTTGAAAGTCACAGAGGTAAAGTTTCTCTTCCAAAAGTGCACGCGGAGACCAGAGCAGCATCTAGCCCTCAAGACCCAACTATCTTATCAGCGACCAGCTGCAGTGAGTGGCACGAGGAGTCAGGGGGAGCACACAGCATTAGAAAAGAACACACAGCATCAGAGCACACACCACTGGGAGGAACAAGCCTTGGCAAATCCAGTGGGTCGCACATTATTGGCTTTGCCGATGTTGTTTGCTGATGCTGTGCAGCATTGGCAAAAAGATACTTTTTGTCAATGCTTTGCAGTATTGTAAAAAAAAAAATATGAATAAATATGGGGAACGCTTGCGCATGTGCATGTATCCCTCATGACGCTACGGCAACCTAGAGTGATGAGGTATGCGCAAGCATTCATCACCATGCATAAGCATATGGTTCCAAACTGGCAGACGGCATATAGCGCGGTAAATAAAAAAAAATTCAAAATTCAACGTGCAAAAGTGATTTTCAGAAATTGAGCGGCCTGTAAGCGAATGATGACAGCTGCTGGCCCTTAAGAAAATTGAAAATTGAAAAATATTTTTTTTCAAGGACAGCGCCGGGAGCGGTGGGAAGCAACAGAGGAGCGGATGAGGAGTGCACGGGGAGCAGTCCCGAGGGGGCGCAACGGGGGGTGTGTTGGGACCAACTCAGGAGCTCAAGGCAGGTATAGAATAATAAAATAAATATAAAACAAAAATAGATCGCATGTGGAAGCAATGGGTGTGCTGGGGAAAGAAGGACCAACATGAGGAACGGACAGGAGCAGTACTTGAGGCGGGAAGCAGCACACGAGTGAGACAGCAAAACAACACATGCACTCTAATAGAAACAAGTAGTCTTCACTTTTCAAGCACTCGTGCTTGTGGCGGCATCCCCCTTGCGGGAGTGAGCAGTGGCGCGCAGGGGCCATCTGTTTGTAATTAACGTGGCCGCGCAGCTGCTCGCTCCGGCAAGGTGGATGCTGCCACAAGCACAAGTGCTTGAAAAGTGAAGACTGATTCCTAAAGGCCCTCTCCTAGTCAGCGCACGTGTGCTGCCTAGGCGAGACCTAAAAAACCAAGAAGTATGGGGTATCCAGGATGCAGGCCCGAAATGCATTGTGGTGATCTATATCTCAGCAAACGGAATATCACACTGACAGGATGGAACTATCAAGATCTGACTGTCACTCAAGGGGCAGGAATACATCCTGTGTGTTGTCCTGAATTAAATAGTACTGATACTTATTTGTATATTAACTGTTCTGGAGAAATTGTATATAAAAATATCCTGCATTTAGGGAAAAAGGGCGATCCTAGTATGAAAGGAATGAGCACCAGGTATGCTCCATTGGATTACCAAGGTCCACTCTATGCACACCCCGGTTTCTATTTTCTATCGAATGGCACATATTCTAATATGTACAATGGTACGGAGGATATAGCTTTGGGAATGGTACTACCTCTTGGGGTTGCTTGCAGGCATAGTAAACCAAATATAAGATGGGTATAAAGAACATTGACTAGGGAATTCTGTGAAGGAGTTACAGATTTTGAATTTAATAATTATAGCAAAGGTATTAATTTTGGGTACATCCTTTCTACTATTATCACATTCGGTGGTACTGCTATGGCCAGATGTGAACGTGCTAGAGAGCATTTTGGATGTATATTACAAATTTTATCAAATTTGACAGTTGCAGCTTTACGAGACATCACCCCTCAATTAGAAAGTATGCGCATATTCTCAGAACAAACATGGTATGGAGTCGATTTTATTCAAGCTAAGAATGGCGGAGCATGCGCTGTAATAGGGGATCAGTGCATGGTGGGCATCACTAATATGGAAAAAAATATTACTCAACACATTTTAGACATTTTGGAGAATGTTAAGGGCATGGAGAGCGGAAATTGGAGTTGGTCCCTGTTCGGTGGTTGGGGCTGGATCTTAGAAAAAGTGATATATTTTGTTGTTATTCTAATCTGTTGCTTTGTCCTGATACAGTGTCTTCCTTTGTGTTGTTCATGTTGTGCCACTTATCTTACATCCCCAAAGAAATTTGATTCCTGATACCAATGCAAAAATAATGCTTCAACAAGAACTTGACACTCATGCAGTTGGATGAGGTCATTTTTGGATCAAATACCTCCCTTGTCGATTCTGTTTCTAATGTTACTTGTGTTGCTGATGATTAATACCGCAATTCTTTTTCAATGAACTTTACTACCATAAGTAAGAATATTTACCCACATTATTGTTCATCAATAAAGTTTACTTTTAGCTATTAGAATTGTAAAGACCCTACCTGATAGCGGAAATAAAGATGATTAAGCTAAACATACTAAAAAGAGGGTCTGATAGAATTGAAACGTAGTTTTATCTCTTACTGTTCTCAAGTTGGAATTGTATGATGAGGAGGTAGCTGCCTTCTAGAGTGTGTGCAGCTGATAGAATTGAAACATAGTTTTATCTCTTACTCGTGTTTCACTCCATATTATGTTAGCATTTATGTAGCTAAATACATTATATTTATGTATTGTGTGAAAGATATAATAAATTGATACAAATGTCACGCCCGTTTGGTTGACATCTGTGCCGCCATTTTATTTAGATGTATGCCATGTTCTGTTGCAATCGAAACTGTTACTTGCATACTCAAAACTGTATTTTGCTCATTTACAAGAAATGGTTCTTGATAAGTTTTGTTTCTTCAATGCCCACGGTAGCTCGTTAACGCATACTTTCTTCTGAGATCGAAGCCTTCTCCTACGTATCTAGAGGGGAGGAGAGGCCAGACAACCTTGAAATGTACATAGCTTGTACCAGGCTGCAGAATTGAGACTTATGTTCTGTACCCCCATTGTATTAGGACACCTACCAGTATTTTTCCATGGTAGACATGTCTTTGTGGGCTTTGCAACATACATAATGTAACCTTATGCTTGTAACAGTCAGTCCCCTAGTCAGCCATCATAGGAGGCTGGTCTGATTGGACTCCACTGCAGTGAATAAACTAGATTGTTTGTATTCTCTACTGCGTCATCGACTCTTCATTCTTGGAAGGCTAGAGGAGGTCGAGATTGGCCCGGGTGGCCCGAATCGAGTCACTTCCTTCACAGCTGAGCTTGGACATTCTAAGTGGTCATCAACAGAGTGTGGAGAGAGGCAGCTGCTCCTAGTATTGTGTCCTACAATAAATCTGTTTGTGTTCGAAATCCTGCGTACCCCTTTTTTTACAGATCCCTATCCTGCTGCTTTCAGCTGGAGGCACCTGAAGGTGGGCAATAACCTCCTAGGTCTTTTTTAACAAAACATAAGGAGACTATTTCTGTAAAATTAAAGAAGCATGGGAACGCCATTACCCTTAGATCCTGACAACTTCCATCTCTGGGTCTTGTTGCGCCTATGCAGCCCTGCCAAATGCCATGCGTCATGGATTAAGGTAACACATTTGGTGTTGATCCCCACATTACTGCACTAAAATGTAAAGTCACTCATTAAGAAGCTCCTCTCCTAGTGAATTGCTCGAGCCGCTTTAGTTTCCACTGCGTTATACAGTCAGAGAGGTTTCTCTGCCGTGTCCTCTAAGTAGTGTGAGAGGGGGTTCAAGAGAGGTGACAGGTTGATATAGATAGCAGTTATCACAGCCTGGGCCTGGCTTGTTACTCTGTATCTCTTTCCCCTCTTGTCTGGCTAAGGCCCTGTAGGATGTGAGTAGAAGGAGGTGCTAATGTTCACACTTTCCCCAATGTTAGACCGAAATCTGCAAGCCCTGGAAAAGATCAGCTACAAAAAACAAGTAAATGTGTGCATTGTTTTTAAACCATTTGTATTGCAGCCCCACACAAGCAGCAGCAGAATATTGGTGGGTCATTTTTCTAGGTTCCGAACATTTATGGTTTTGAAAATGTCAGAGTATATGTAAATGGTTGGAGATACAAAGTGTAATAGGACAAAGAATAACTGCATTAATACTCTTTAATATGCAAAGCACTAATAACAGTCACTTATTGCATATTAAGAATGCCTATTTTATACTTGTGACATATGTACATTGACAAAAAACATTTAAAAAAATAGTTTTGAAAACTCCTAAAGTTAGCTACTAATGCTGATCATTTATAGCTAATTAATTCATGTATTTGTGTCAATATATGCTTGTGCGTATATGCATATTAATATGCATGTATAGAACTTAGTATTAAGTATTTATCACTACTCAAAAGAACACTTTATATCAGCCTCAGCTTAATGAAAGACTGGGAAAAAGGTAACATTCTATTCTCATGCATATCAGTATGCATGTAACTCCTATGATGCCTGAACAGAACTCACTGAGCTGTAGTACAATGAGTATAATTTGTGACCTGCAGATAACACAAACTTCTGTAGCAAAGGCAGTAACCCACTGAGCTGTCTGCATAAAAATTTTAACCTGTGACCTGCATGTTATACCTTATGCTTTCCTAACTAAAGTTTCAACCTTTCCTTATCTCGTGTACTGTTTGATGATCGTGGGTCATGGGTTGCACAAAGAATACCCAAAAAGAATGTCCTGGCAAGAGCAGTGGGGGCAACCATGGACTTCGTAAAAAGACAAAGCCCGTACCTGCTCTATTAAAGGTGTACGGAGAAAAATGTATCCCTATGGCCACTTATGGATGTGATGTGTGAGGGCACAAGAATGTGAGCGATATACAGATGGTGGAAAAAGAACAAATTCATGCGTAGGCTTCTTGTTGTCCCTCCCTGCACTCCAGCCCTCATGTTGAACAAAGAGCTTAGCTTGGGTTACATCTCTGACCTTATTGACGTTGCGTCTTTATTGCGTTGGTTGAGAATCTGGTCCTGCCCAGCTTACACCCTAAATCATACCATTATAGTGGATTGCACTGCACTTGAGGGGGCGTTGCGCATTCCCTGGCTAAGGTATATTATGGAACTGTCAAAGTGGCTAGGTTGCCCTGACTTGTATACCAACCCCAGGTCCCTACTCCTAGTAGACATTAAGAGCATCAAACACCTGTTCATGACAAGACGGCATGGGGAAAGGGAGGGCTGGAAACTTGCTAAGCCCACAGTGACATACTTCACACTGAGTTTGAGTCCGCAGATACAGCCATATTTGTCACTAGTTACCAATGTGCAGCATCGCTTTGTTCTAACCAGATTCAGATTGAATTTCATTCACTGGTTATTAACCTTTCCCATAAGCTACACGAAGCCTGCTGCTCTGAAGCTGTGTCCATGTGACAATTTGTCTGAACAGGACACCTTGCATTTTACCCTTTTTTATGAATGTGTTGCCCCTTTGCACAAAAAACGGTATTCTCTAGCTTTTCAGATCGTGTTGATTTGTTCAAGTAAGGCCTGCACTAGTATACTTACAAATGCTCTTCTCCCCTTATGTCTGTTTTGGTGTGGCTAGTTTCTTTATAGGGGCCATGAGACACAGGAAGATGTTCATGCTGTAGCCAGACTGAACCCTGTCCACTGCTTTCTGGGAAATGTATGTGTCTACTTCCAGTGCTTGGTATGGCTTGACAATGCGGTGTGCCTACTTCGTCAACTCATGCACTTTATTTGTCAAATGTTATACTTCAAGCTGTAATTTGTATTCTTTTTTATAGAATGACTTTTTGTATTCTTGTTTGCATGTATAGTCTTATACTTATTTACTTGGGTAAAATGGATTCTTTATGTATGTATGGTAGTCTTTTTAGCTTTGTATGTACACATGTTTTTATCTGTGTGCTTTTATGGCCTTTGGTGGCCACATATTTAATCTTTGACTGACTTATGCTTTGCAGCAGGTGCTTCAACCCTCCATGCTACTTTATGCTGCATATGCAGTAACCACCAAGTAGGTTTCTGACCTTCCATTTCAGGGGGTTTACTACAGTTTCAATGCCCTTTTAGAGACTCTCGCTGTTCAAAAGAGGTTATTTCTGATACTTATCTCATTACATAGTCTTCATTGCTTTGTTTTGCTCACGAGAAGAATCACTGGAAGTGCCAAAGATTTGGCAACAGAATGCCACTCATGCACATGCTGAAAGCATGAAAATGTCACATAAGCAATCTGAAACTTGGCAGCTATACTCGTGTCCACTTCACACGTGGTCTTTCATTTGCGACACTGACTCTTAAGAAACAGGATAAATACATAAACCAAAATAAAGTCAGTGTTTGTTCCCGTTGAATCCACCATCCAAAAGGTACAGACGCTAAATTCTGAGATGAAACTGTTTTTCCTTGAGAAGGATCTGAAACATCACAGGAGCTGTCACCCTGGTCCGCTTTTGATGTTCATGAAGCTGTCAGTATCGTTAGCATACGATTGGCTATCTGTGCTGCGCGTGGCGGAAGTGGTTGCATGCTCACTCCCGGCAAGCCCTGCTCTTCCGGTGACCCTGTCCTCCCTTGCTGTAGGATCATGGCTGCCTCGAAACCCATGGAGTCCTCGCAGGGGGGCGGGATGCCCCGCTGGCAGCTGGCCCTGGCCATCGGTGCGCCACTGCTGCTGGGTGCCGGCGCTGTCTACTGGTGGAGCCGCCGACGAGCACGTAAGAGCAAGAGGGAGTCCGGCGATGGCAGTGTTTTCGAGGTCCCGAAGTCGCCAGACGAGATGGTGAGCGCAGATCCGCACTGCACTTTCCGTGCAATAATATGCGCTGCGGTTGCCCCTCCCCAGTCTACCGGCAGCACCAAAGTGTCACTGGCAGTCATGTTGACTGACAACGCAGAGCTGTTTATGCCTGAGGCGTGACAGCATTTTTGGTGGAGAGAATTGACTAAACGTCCAAAGTCCACGTTTCCCTTACCACAACGTACCCTGCTTATGCTATTAAGATCCGGAATAGTAGGTGGTTGCCAATAACGCAAGAAGCCGTGATTTCCAGAGGAATAAGGGCTCAATGCTTGTAATTGTAAATTGTATTTATGTAGCGTTTACTACCTTACTTACTTATATTAACTTATCAATGACTAAAAAGGCACTTTATATATAAGCCAGACCTATTGACATTGTCAGTGCTTTTCAACCTTCCAGTGGTAGCTAGTCGATTTTCCTAGTTGCCCATCTCATCACTCAGTTGCGCACGCAAGCTAGAAACGTGTGCACACAAACATTCTGTTGCCGCACATGAGGAATAATAATTAGAGGGTACATTGTTGGCAAGGGGTAGAGTTGAGTGGAGTGGGAAAGAGTGGCACTGTGTGGAATGGTGTGGCATAGAATGCAGTGGTGTAGAGTGACGTATAGTGCACTGGGTTAGAGTGCACTGGAGTAGAGTGGTGCAGAATAAAGTAGAGTGCAGTGGCACAAAGTAGAGTGGTGTATAGTGGACTGGGGTAGAGTGCAGTGGAGTAAAGTGGTTCAGAGAAGAGTGGTATAGTGTAAAGTGCAGAGAGCAGTGGAGTGGCTTAGAGTGCAGTTGCGTAGAATAAAGGGTAGGTAGGTGAGAGGGAAAAGAAGCAGCATGGAAGGGGGCGGCTGAGAGGCAATAGAAGCTACATGGATGGGGTTATGGGAGAACGATTGAAAACACACACACTCATATGGAGTGCTTGAACACTAAAAAGTAGCTCAAAAAGTGGAAGCAGTGGATGGTTAGTAGTTGTTGGTCCATGCTTCAAGGGAGGGCCAAACACAAGAACTGGACTTAAAGCCCGCATGACGTGAAAAATGGGAACAAAGCAAAGGAGAGCAATGCTTAAGCTACCTACTGGTAAGCTATGAGTCGGCTGCAAGACCACTGTATGTAAACCGCATTTAATGCTGAAACTGCACATGCACTGTCTAGACGTCACCTAAAAAGAGAGAACGTGCTTTCTATGGCAGAAGAATTTTACCTCCTAAAAAAGATGTAATATGAAAATGGTGTAGTAACTAAAATGACGACGTCCTTGGAAATAGTGTTTTTTTAGGTCTCCCCTCTGCAGCACGCAAGCGCTGCTTAAGAGGGACCTCTTGGAATTGCTCTGTACTTTCTTGGAAACTCGTGCATGTTTTACACTGTTTCCAATGAGTACTCGTGCATGCAGAGCGTTTGGATTGCGGGAGCGAGCAGCGGCACCATCTGTTTGCAATTATCGCGCCTGCCACTGCTTGCTCACGCAAGGCAAACGCTCTGCATGCATGAGTACTCTTTAACTTTCGCGACTGCGAGGCCATGCTCGTCTTTCAGCGCTTGTCTTGTTGGACTGGGTGAGCTGCAGCGCATTGGCAGGCCAAGAATGAAACCTCCTGGCTTAGCAGGAACTCGTTACTTCGGAGATGGGATATTACCATAGTACGAACCCGTGCTTTTGAGTGGCCGGGGGAAGTCCCGAGCAGAGTTCCATCCTTTAACCAAGGCAAGCATCTTTCTAATTTGTATGGTTGCATAAAAGGTTCTTTAAATATATTAACATGTCCTTTCTAAAGGCAGTGAGAAACAAAGCGCCGTCTATAATCACGTAAACGCCTGTGGCAGCCATGTCTGACCACAAAATTCACTGCTCGTATTTTCAAAGAACCGTTCTTTGCACATAGGAAAATGGAAACCCCCTTTTAAAAAAAAAAAATGGGAGATCCTCGAGCTTAAAAGCAGTAACCCACCATACCACCCTTTCTGAGGCGGTACCAAACGATTCCTCAGCCATGAGGGGAAGACAATTCCCAGGCTTGCAGTAAACCCAGTCCAAAACCATAATAAATGTTTTCACTGATAAACAGCTGAGAAACACTCACATCACCAAGCTCCCTCCAATAGGCGGATTGCATAGTCAAACCTAGCTTGCCTCAAAAATAAATCTGCCTTACCAGTAGTGTGTTTTCCTCCATCACAGTGAAGCTCCGCATTGGAATTGCATTCCGATCTCAGGTAAACTATGAACAGTTCCAGGGCCTCCGATCAACTCCTCCCTTGATAACCGATTGGAGGAGCCGCCCTTTGACCCACTCTGTATGTACCTTTTATCATGCTGAATGCGCCCAGGGGGGCCTGCCCACCACGGACTAAGGAAGGGGCACAGTCGGTGGGCTACAGCCAGCCCCCTCTGGGCCACTGACTGAATCAGTAGCGCCCTGGTTAAGCGGAGCCTGAAACATCGACTGAGCAGAAAAAGAATAGTAACTTCTCAATCTCATAGGATTTGAAAGCTCACATGCGAGCCAGGCCATACGTACCCCAGTTATTTTTTTTGTATAGCACCCAGATGCTAATTAAAACTAACACACAGGAGGCCCATTCCACGGTGCAGCTGAGACCGGACGACAGCGTCAGCAGTTTGGTATTACCCCCTAAACTGCTCCGATACACCAGACACGAACTGTCTCCCAGGAGTCGGTTATGAAACACTAAAAAGCAGGAGAGATCGCCAAAGTCCTGGTCCGTGCATGTGAAGAGCACTTGTTTATCGCCTTCTAGTGCCGACATGGAGCCAAAGCGCTTGCAGACAGTAACAATCTGGTGTGGTGTTGTGGTTGGTGAGGGCCAGAGTAGTATTGCCGCTGCACTTACACCTGAATTTGACTAGAAAAGCAGGGCTGGATAGCTCATGGATAAAGACGAAGTCATAGCAGTAAAAGGCCCATTTGATTTCACAACCTAGTAGTAGTACTGGTGCAGCCCCAGCAGGGCATAGAAGCTGGGCAGAGCAGTGTCGATGCTACTCCCACTCTCAAGTGACTCGCCAAAGCCAGCCCTGGGATGACTCCACGGGCCGCCAGGATCTTCCAAGCAGGGCCGGGTGATCCCCGGTGCTTTAGTCCTCGCCGGGGCAGGGCACAAACATGGGAAGGTGTGTAGTCCCGGGCTTGACGTGGGGATCGGAACGAGTTATATTTGTATAACATGAAGGCAGCAGCGGTCGAGCAAAATGCCAATCTTCTGCTACACCCCCACCGGCGCTATGGGAGGGGCAGAGGTCTCCTCGTAGTACCGCCCTCCTCTGCAGACCATGGACACCTACATCGAGGTGCAAGACATGACTGTAGACTCTACGAGTCACGGGCACGCCGAACAGTCATGGACGCTGCGAACTGCTGTGAGATTCGCGTCCGCGGCCCCAGTCAGTGGCTTCTTTAGAGGGGGCTGCTGGGTCCCTGTGCCCTGGCACCATTCGTCTAGGCTTCCACCTTGTGCCCTACCACTAGTTGCTGGGTGTACAGGAGACAATGGGAGAGGATGTGGTCTCACGGCTAGACTGCCGACCTTGGAGCTGGGAAACCAAGATTCGAGCCTCTGGGTCCACTCCACATCCTGTGATTTTGGGCAATTCACTTAATATCCCCTACCAAAAAAAAAAAGCATTGGCATAGCCAATAGGTCTCGCCTTTGGGACCTTATAAGTGTTTAGCCATGCAACGGTTGATGTTGTTGCACCAACAACATCAACCGTTGCATGGCTAAACACTTATAAGGTCCCAAAGGCGAGACCTATTGGCTATGCCAATGCTTGTTTAATGTTCTCATTACTCCGAGTCCATTCAAAATGTGCAAACATGCAAAGAAGAAAAGCAATATTTTTTGTTCTGTTATTTTTGTAGAAAATGAATATTGTTTGCATTGATGATGCGCCTGTATGTAGGTAGATATATGTGGCAGTATTGTGCCTTCTGCAGCTATCTATTATAACCTGCAGGAGAGCAGCTATTAATTATCCATTAGGTGCAGTGACACCTGGGTGCGTGCATTGGAGGAGATCTTGCATACCACCCATGCTATGCCACTAGTCACCTGCAACTATTTTGAACCCATGCAGTGGTACTTTATAATTCAGCCTTTCATCCAACTGATATACATAATGTGGATAACACATGGGGGTCGCGCCTGGGCGTTGCCCAGGCCAAGACTGGGCAGTCTGTGCCCGTCTGTGCCAGGAAGAGCCGGAGCGGCGCCCCCCTCCTTTATATCTGCATATAAAAGGTACCGATTAATTTTGTTGTCATCAACAGTCCTTTGATTTGCTCTCTCCCTGTGCGAAATTCCTTTATTTACACCCTGAGCTCATTATTGAGTGCCTATTGGGAAACGGAAGACTGCAGAAGCCCTTGGGAAATTGACTCCTGGTTCTACATTAGATTTTTTTTCCAACAGGCTGGGGGGTTATTAGCGGGGAAATCGGCTTGTCAGAACGGCGTTGGTCCCTGACCCCCTTGCCTGAGCCACTTTTGGAGGTTACACAAGATCTCCCTGATTCCCAAGTGTCTGCTGAACAACGACCCCCGGAACAACGTCAGTCTTTATTGCCTTAACAACAAAACCACAAAAGTTTTAACAACTATTTTTTACAACGGATATACCTTTACCACAGTACTACAAACAAATCTATTTTACAGGTAAGTATAAACCCATATATATGTATATTTGTGTATGTATATGTGTAGTGGGTTTGTTTGTACCTGTAAAATACTTACATTTTCATGGTAAACTAGTGTATGGTAAAGACATATGCGTGGTAAAAATATTATTGGTAAGTATTATCTGTCTGTCTATCCCCATACTCACTCTTAATGTAATAAATTCCCTTTCCACCCAAAACCTATACCCACTCTAAACCCTTAAAATTCCCTCTCCATCCAAAAACCCATACACACCCTAAACCTTCAAATTACCCTTGCCACCCAAAAACCCATACCCACCCTATAAATACCCTTGCCACCCAAAATTCCACACCCACACTAAACCTTAAAAATACCAGTGCTGAGCAAATGCACATACCCACCCTATAAATACCCTTGCCACCCAAATTTCCATAGCCACCCTAAACTTACCCATGCCTCTCAAAAAGCAATACACACCCTAAACCCTAGAAATACCCTTCCACCCAAAGACCCATACACACCCTAAAAATAACCCTGCCACCCAAAACCCGTACCCACACTAAACCCTAAAAAAAACAGTGCCACCCAAAACGGGTACCCACCCAAAACCCTGAAATTACCCTTGCCACCCAAATACCCACCCTAAACCTTAAAATTTCGCTTGCCACCCAAAAACCCATACCCACCCTAAACCTTAAAAGGACCCTTCCCACCCAAATACCCATACCCACCCTATAAATACCCTTGCCACCCAAAAACACATACTCACCTTAACCCTCAAATACCAGTGCCAAACAAATACCCATACCCGCCCTATAAATACCCTGAATTCACTGAAAGAAACACAGGTTTCAGGGATGTTTAAGTTGGAAATTTAGTATTTAAAAAAACCTTAGACATTCACGGAAAAAAGCAAATGTTACAGGGACATTATAGTTAGGCTGACATTTCAATCGTACAAAATCAGAGAAATTCAGCCGTTCTAGTTAGCTGAGCTTACTATAACACGCGCCCCTGCAATGCACTGCTTATGACCTCACATATTACTTCACTGATGACATGGTCTGTGACATCACTGATGATATCACTGATGACTTCTCAAATGACATCAGTGATGACATCATCCACAGCTTCTCTGACGCACCCATTCACACCCCTATAGAATCTTTTATACATCCACTGCCACTCCCACACAACCATTCACAAACCCATTCACAGAGCCATACTACGTACGTACGTACTTACACACCCACACCCTGATTAATTGATCTACACAAACATCCACTCACTCACCCATACTGCCACTCATAGACCCACTTACTCACTAATACAGCCATTGACATTCACTCATACAGGCGCTCACACACTGAGTGAGTCACCCATAGAACATCTCACACACCTAGACATTCATCCATACAGTCAATCATACAGCCACTTACTCACCCAAACAGTTACACACCCACCCACTTACTCATACAATTAGTAACACATACTCACACAGGTATACAGTCACCGACAGAAGCATGCACTCATCCATATAGCCAGTCTCGCATTCTCACTCACGATTAGTCACTCATAAAACCCTTCACTCATGTATACTGCCTTTCACATACTCAGTTACTCACCCATACTGACAGTCGTACAGACACTCACTCACCCATACAACTTCTCACACACGCAACAGTACCCCATAAAGCCACTGACACACCCACTCACTGATCCATACAGGCAGACACACACCTCCTAACCCACAAACAGACACCCAGACAAACATAGATGTAGTCAGACAACCAATCAATCACCCATATATCCATTTACGTACCCACTAACACACTCATACATGCACTTAGATATCAACTGACAGACAGATACACACATTCACACAAAAAGTCACTCACCCATACATTTACTGAGACCCCTAACGCTCACTTATACAGTTAGTCACCCACTGAGTCTTCCATACAGTCACTCATACATCCACTGATTGAACAATACACCTTGGTATATATATTTAACATTATAATAATCAAACTGGAGGGAGAAGGAAGAGCTTCTGATCCACTCAGCTTCCTTGTCTCAAGTATCCAAAAATCAATGGGAGAGTGGATCACTAGTCCCAAATGAACCAGGGTGTGCAAAGGCAGTACAAAGTGCTGTTAAGAAACCCTCAATCACGTTATACAGAGATCGATATTAGTGGTATATTTTCATTCTCCGCTTCGTTATTTGTAACGCAGGGGTGGGGGAATCATATCGCCCGACGCCCGAGCCATGTTGATTTTTACCACGGGCAAGAAGATTTAATGTCTATTTTGTCCGATGGACAAGTAGACATTAAATCGCGTACATAATACGGGCTTTTAGGCAATCTGGGACTCACAACCAATCAGAAAGGCCGGAGACTCTTTTGAGGCCTCTGATTCGCTAGCAGCCCATGACTGGCTCTAGCCAGTGATTGGCTGGGGGATTGGAACGTCAGTCTCAACCAGCAGCAGTCTCAGCGATCTGTTGTCTCGCTTTCTCAATTTCAATGGTTTGGACTGCAAAACCACGAGGAAGCTGTCTCCGTTTTAACACAAGAGGGTAGCACAAATAGCTCGTTGCTGGGGCTCGACCTGTAGACCGAGGTGAGGAGAAAGTGTGGCATTAATGTTACCAGGCTAATGCAGAGTGAACTTGTGGCATTCAGGGACGTAGGAATACAATTAACTTTATCGTTTCAGCTCGCAAAGGGAAAAAGAAATGCAAACTTCCTGCTGAGAGCTCAACTGATTGCAGTCAAAATAACGCATTACGCTAGTGCCCAGTTCAGATTCCACTAGAGAAAACAGAGCGCGCTAACTTGGTGTTTGGAGCGGACTATTCTTTAAGTGGAGCTCAGCTATGCAACCACGCATATTATATTAAATTTGCCATTAAAGAATGGTACCGGGCCAAAAACACTTAAAAAATCCCGCGCTCAGTATCTACGGTAGCATTAGACCAAATGAGCAATATGTTTGTTTTTACCTCGTATTGTCTGTGACAGCTGGTGGATTTTAAAACTGGTGGGGGTGGGGGGGATAGGTAATTTGAATTAATTTCCTTTAGGGACAGGAGTTGCAATCCGTTACCTGCACAGTGCCTGATCGAAGTCATCTACTTTTTGCCGGGATGAGAAGTGAGGTGGTGAACAGTGAGCCTCTGTATGCTGCTATATATGTATAGAGGAAGAGATGTTGAAATTCCAGTGTCCTGAATCAGTCACATAGCGCAGACGCTCATTCATTGGTGGGCTAATAGAGTGTGCGCCTTACATTGCACACAATGTGATATGAGTTAACACTATCTGTCTCATTCTCTCTTCCTCACCTTATCTTTCTCTCACGCGCCAACGTTTCATGCTCTCTTTCCTGCTATTTTTCAGGACCATGTACCAATGTAACCACATTTTGAAATAACTGCTTAGCTCGTGAGGATTGTGAGTGCTGCGTGCAGCCACGTGCTACAAGCGCCTCAGCCCTGTCTCTTCCTCCTCGAAGACCCCTCCTAAGACGATTTTCCCATCTCATTACTTGCAGTTTAACTGGGTGACTTGTATGGATCAAACCAGAGCAGTCCAGTCAGAGGACGCCTGGCACCCTCCCCCTTTTGCACATTACATGTTGCATGTTCGGAAGACCACATTGTCTGCTTTCTTCCAGGATATCAGAAAGAAGAGGATTTCCAACTAGTGCTCTAACGTCATTAGTGATAATTGGGTGTATTTACGAGCTACTACGGAACTGGTGAAATTAATTTTATAGCACTGAAAATTGGGCAATTTCCCCTAACACTCACCTGGCACAGAATATCCTGTGTGTGGGCTGCACAGGAGGCATGCAGAGTTTGCAAGAGACATCCCCAGCACTCTGTAGTAGCAGTCCATGAACTCCCAGTCACGAGACCGCTCTCAGCAGCCGAACTCCCTTACTTTATCATAATGAAATGTACTCCTTTCAGTCTTGGAACCCGCACACCGTGGTTATATTCTGGTTTTAGAAGGTGTAATACTGCTCTAAAATGATTCTCTCTCTCCCTGTTGCTCAGACAGTGTGTCATAAAAAAAATAAAAAATATCAAAACGAACTGCACATGAGTGCACAACCCAGTAATTCCCCACTACTAGTCCTCGCACTCTATTCAGACTCCATACACACAAATCGGTTCTTGCTAAAGCACCTCAAGTGAGGCTGTTCCTGCTGTTATAAAAATATTCCTGGAATCCCCCCGTTGCTCCAGGGAGTTAGACTATATCAACTACTAAACATGCAGTAAAGATACCAACGACTCCACAATTCCTTGCACTAATACACGCTCACATGCAGGCTACTGCTCACATTCTCCCCCTTGCCCACTCCCCCCTCCCCTACTCCCTTTCCCCCTCTCCAGCAGGTGCATTAACCCTTCAAACTAGCATACTGGCTTTGGAGCCTGAGACAGGCAGATTGTAAACAGAGCACAGAAGAAAAGCCTGCTGATCTAACCCACTGGGATAGGAGCAGGGGAACAGCAGGTGTCTCTTTACATTGTATGTGGTAGCAGGTTCAATAGCCCACCAAACTACTGTACTTGTATCTATCTATGACACGTAGGTTACAAACCGATCACTGCAGCAGACTTTCGACCTCATTGGCTGTCCTATCGGGATTGGAGGATGTAATCAGAAAGTGTCACAGTAGCCTGTGATGTGATCAGATTTTCTCAAGCTCTATTTAGGCAAAGAGCCCTCAATACTTGGGTACGTTAGAGGTACATGGAGAATGTTTAGACTGTTGTTCTCCCCCCTATTGCCACCCCTGAACCTCATGCCCAGCCTAAAACCCCACTCGATGCCTGCACTCACCCATCCATATTATTTTTTATTCTGACTACAGAAATGATTTTCAGTGGCTCTCAGTGTCGTAACCCCTCATGGTCACTGGTTCAGTGTCACCACTAGGTGGCATCAAAGCCTCCAGGACAAGCCCCTGAGGATACAGAGCTGTTTCATTTCCCCTTCCACCTCTGGTGACCAGAACCTCCTTCAGCAGAGACCCAGTGGCATCTCACAGACTCCACCTGAACCCCAGCCACTCAAAGGTTTGTCCGGCTCTTTTGACAGTTTGATGTGGTCTCTGGTGGAGTTCAGTGGCCTGCAGGATCGCTGCCTGTGGCTAGCATCAGACGTCTGCAGCGAAACTTGCACAGCTACCTGTGCACAGGGCTGCATGTGCAGTCTGCACATGTGGGTGCATGTGCCTAGGACGGTCTGTCAGAGAGATTCCTGCCTGCTGTGCTAAATGTTCATCGATGGGTCAGTGCATGAACTAATAGAGGTTTCATAATGTCTCACTTATTAACATAACTTTTATTTCAATAAAGATGTCCATTATTATACATGAGACTCCAGAGTGGGTAAAGGGAGCAAAGAGTCCCCTTATTACGAAGAGAGAGTGGGGCTGCCCCACCATTTTACCAACCACCATCCCTATGCCCTTCACACACACCCACCCCGCTCCTGACTCCCCTGTTACAGCCAGAGCTGCCAACTTTGAACCTTGGGGACCAGGTTTGAGTCTCAGCATTGCTAAACACCCTGTGATTCTGGGCAGCTCACTTAATCTGCTCTGGCATAAAAAAAAAATGAACATGATCTTGTGTAATGTACCTGGTGCTCATGAGAAGCGCTGCAATACCTTTGGGTCGTGATAGTGCTATATAAACAAACTGCAAAAAATAAATGCTCACACGACAAGCACGGTGCTTTCCTTTCACAGATGAAACAGACTCTGAAGCTTTCCCATTTTTAAAGGTAAAAGGAAATAATCCTGCATCTTGAATTTGGACATTACCACCATCCGTGCAAGAGGTGCAGGGAAAGGGCCTCAGTGTTTAGGCCTGTGTCCTGGCTTGATAACATAACATGCATTTATAAAGCACACATACACCCAGAAGGGTATATCGACCTCAGAAGGATGAAAGGCTAAGTGGGCCCGGCAGGATGTGAACGTGTGATCATAAGGTCAAACACAGGGCCCTGCAATGGACGCATTAGTCCACTAAACCACCAGACCCGATATGTCACTAGAGAAAATAAAATTAGTGGCACTTTTGGGTGTTTGTTCAACTATTATTGGATTTCTAAATCCACTGAAGAATAAACAAACTTAATCCGTCAGATAGCATTTGACTATCCAAGAGGCCAGGACAGTGTTTCCAACTCTACGTGACTGAGCCTGGGCGTCCTTGCTAGGTGTGACATGAAATGCTGGGTGGTTGCAGTAACTCGCTCGCCCCCATCTCAATGATGTGCAGCTCTCCACTTCTAGATTTACTGTCTTTTCAACTTAACACTCCTTCCCTTCGCTGTGAGACTAGCGCTTGCTTTCCAGCTGTGTGAGTGTGAAGATTTGCATTTGAGAGTGCATGACCATGCACTGCATAATTAGACTTACACTTGAAATATATATTGCTCAGTATGTTGCACTGATTGCAGTGCAGGTTCTGTCCGTGCAGACCAACCTTAGTGATTTATGGAGAAGGCGGGGCAAGCAGTTACCTTCCCAGGACAAGTAGATTTGTGTAACATTTTGTCCCCTGGCCAAGTAGATTTTTGAAACACTACTTTTTACAGTGCACAGGGCCCTAATTACCCTTCGAGTGCACATTGAAGATCTATTAAAACTTCCTGCATCCAGTGCAATTAAAGATTTTTTACTGGCTCTACGGGATTTTTAAACATACCTTTTCACCACTTGTCACCTCACTAGAATTCACCCTTTTTTTCTACGATCACTACCAATACAACCAGTGGTACGTCCTCCAGGTGGAGGGAGCATTACAGTAACCCGATGATGATGCTGTCACGTTACAAATAACGAAGCGGAGAATGAAAATATACCGCTAATATCGATCTCTGTATAACGTGATTGAGGGTTTCTTAACAGCACTTTGTACTGCCTTTGCACACCCTGGTTCATTTGGGACTAGTGATCCACTCTCCCATTGATTTTTGGATATATATTTAACACTCATCAACTTTTTGAAAACACTCAGTTACTGGATGATATCATCACTGATGTCGTCTGAGATGTCACTGACCATGTAATGAGTGATGTAATATGTGAGGTCATAAGCAGTGCCTTGCAGGGGCTCGAGTTATAGTTGGTTCAGCTATCTAAAACAGCTCAATTTGTCAGGTTTTGTATGAGTGAAATGTCAGCCTAACTATTACGTCCCTGTAACCTCAGCCCCACGCTCTTCAACATCTGGATAGACCCCCTCGCCAGACAGCATGGACTCCGCATAGTATCCTACGCCGACGACACCCAGCTCATCCTCTCCCTCACTAAGGAACCAGACATCACCAGACTCCGCTTCTAGGAAGGAATGAAAGATGATGCATCCTGGATGAGTAGCAGCTGCCTGAAGCTCAACTCGGAGAAGACTGATGTCCTCATCCTCGAACCCACCCCCTCAGCGTGGGAGAACATCTAGTGGCCCACCACCGTCTGCAACCACTCCCCCCCCCCCCCCCCCCCCCCACAGACAACGCCTGGATCCTCAGTATCATTCTCAACTTCTCCCTCACCATGACCCGACAGATCAACGCCATCACCTCTATGTGCTTCAACACCTTCTGCATCATCTGTACGACCTTAACGTGGATCCCCCCCCCCCCCCCCCCCACCCCCCGAATCCAGAAAGACAGCCACCCGCACACTCATAACAAGCAGACTGGACTACGGAAATGCCTTATATGCCCGAATCAACAAATCCTTGCTCCGAAAACTCCAGACCATCATGAACACCGCTGCCTGGCTCGTCCTCGGCATCCCACGACATGACCACATCACCCAGCACCTACGAGACCTCCACTGGTTCCCCGTCGAGAGCAGAGTAACCTTCAAGGTACTCACTCACGCCTACAAATCCTTCCACAACACCGGACCCCAATACCTCAACGAAAGAGTCTCCTTCCACATACCCAAGAGAAACCTCTGCTCCGCTGACCTCGCCCTAGCCGAAACCCTGCGCATTCGCAGAGCCAGAGCGGGTGGAAGAGCCTACCCCTACATCGCGGCAAAGACCTGGAATGAGATCCCGCTCAACATCCGACATTCTCCCCCTCTGCACACCTTCAGGTAGAGCCTCAAGAGCTGTTTTTTTGGCTGATTCGGAGCTGCGCCCCCTGCCCCAGCGCCTTTAGACCCTCATGGGTGAGTAGCACGCTTCACAAATCCGTGATTGATTGATGGTTTATTAAAAGTATGGTCCGAGGTTGACAAACCCTCTTTTAGCACAGCCACTTACTCTGATTTCGTGGTTTGTCTCATCAGCACTCCTCAACCGCGTTTACCAGATCTGTAGAGCAGCATTCGGTCTTTTCTTAGTCCCACACAGTACGGGATACAAGCCACCTATAAAGCGGTTCTGACGCCAATTGCACAACCAGCTACTCGCTGCTCTGAGACAGTCCCCCAGAGATCGGGGCACGGTGCTCTCTGTATGGAAATACCCTTAAAGTCAGAAAGAATACTATTAGATAGGCAGCATTTTCATTACTTGTCCAGGCAACTGAACTTAGGGACTGTAAGATCATGTGGGAAAAAGTTAATCATAGGTTTTTTTTTTTTTTTTTAGGAAAAAAGAGAACCAGGTATTGAGACTGTTATTCCAACTGAATCTTGGGGTGCCCATTTCACCAAGCTTAATGCTGGCCCTTATTCAGGGAACCAAGAGAACCCTGATTACAACCCTTTAGTCCCTTCTCAGCTGCAGACTTGCACCCCAAACATGTCCTAGCGTTCTGCTAAGTATTCCACTAGTCCAGTCATTGAACAGGAAGAGGTTATGCGGGCTGTGGCTAGATGTCCGGTTTGGCGTGCTCCTGGTCTAGACTGTCTTCCGTCTGAAATGTTTAAAGCTAACACCCCACTGTGGGCCCCTTTACTGACCAATATCCTTAATGCCGCCTTAGTGACTAGCCCTCCTCAGAACTGGTCCTATGCGACCATTATTCCCATTTTCAAAAAGGGCTTGAAAAATGACCCCCACTACTATCGCTCTATTTCACGGATTAATTGCTCTATTTCCCGGATTAATTCCACTGTTAAGATTATTGCTCTAATCCTGTGGGACCGTTTGCAACTTTGGGCCGAGGAACGTAATATACTCTCGGATCTTCAATTCGGCTTCCGTTCCGGCCTTGGTACAGTTGAGCTGTCCTTAAATCTATATCTTTTATTTGCCAAATACAACTTGCCACTCTTCGCCACAGTGTATCTGGCTTGCATGGATTTGAGTTCCGCTTTTGACTCTGTAAACAGGTCAGAATTGTGGGACATCATGATCGATATGGGGGTTGATCTCTATACTGTTAATTTTCTTAGAGATCTCCACAATGATGTCACTGCCAGCATAGGTATGGCCCATTTGGAGAAATCACACCACCTTTCAGCCTTGCCAGGGGCGTACGTCAGGGCTACGTCCTGACTCCTTTTCTGTTTTCAATTTATATAAACAGCTTTGAGGATGAACTGGTTAATCTCAGGGTAGATTGCCCTTGTGTAGGTGCTTGGAGTATCCCCACACTAATTTATGCGGAAGATTCAGTCCTAATTGCCTGGACTGCAAATAGCTTACAACATCTGCTTGATGGTTTTTTGCGAGTTTATGGCCAGTTTAGATCATATCGTCAACCAAAACAAGACCCACATAATGATTTTTGGGGGAAGGAAGAAGGATAATGCTTTCTTTGTAGTGAATAGGAAAGTTGGTTTTGTTCCTGCTTTTATCTACCTTGGCATCCTCTTTGATACACGACTCTCTCATGGGGACTGCTGAAGACTAGTGGAGCTGCTGCCTTCTCCAAATCAGTGGAGGCAGTCCTTTTTTTTTTTTGTCCGCAAACTTGGCCAGAAACCAATAATGGAACTCTCGACAGTCTACAAAGCCAAATGCTGTGCTATTGCCTCGTGTGGGGCATTGAAGATTAGGGGGCTCTTGAAAAAAATCTAGAATAGTTTCATCAAGAGATTGCTAGCTGTTCCCCAAAGTACTAGTTCCTTCGTTTTCCACACTGATGTAGGAATTGTTATTTTAGCCACCTTATTAAAACTCAAACCCTCCTTTTGTGGCTTAGAATTTGGACCAAAATCCAGACATCCTTTAATAGGGTGTGTGCTTGCAGACTGTTTACACTTGTCTATTGCTTGAGTATTCTTTGGTTGAAGTACATACAGAATTTATTTTGCAGCATGGGATGGGAGGACTTGTTTACCTCTCTTAGCACTCCATTAGCCAGCTCCAATAGAACTCTGAAGTATGCGTTTTTAGAGGGATGCCTGGAGAATAGAATGCGGAGTGCTGTAGAGAAACCAATGGTCCAGACCTATATGGTGATTTGTCCGGTCATAAGTCCTGCGCCATACTTGGAATGGGTGGGAAATTTACACCACAAGTTTTTACTGATGAGACTACGGCTATGCACAGTGCAGTTTTCCGTTGCAAGGCACTTCTTTTTTTTTTTTTACAACTTCCTTTATTCCCATGTGATGACCAATCTACACAGACTACCTTACATTTTATCTTATTTTGTAAGTTTTACTCTCTGCTGAGGAAACGCTACTTGCCTATCTTCAGGGCGGCCAACATTTGTTACTGTAGAGCCCCCTTTATTCACCTGCAAACCTTACCCACGATTAAGATCTGCTTCTCTGCTGCCACATATATTGAACGTGCTGTGCTATTAAGCAGAGGGTTACAGTTCTTATGTGATGTCTTAGGAATCTTAGGTGGTTTTAATAGATTTTAATTTTATAATTAGTTGTCATGCCTTTCATCGTAGTATTGACTGTCCTCAATATTTTTGTTTCCTGCTTAGATAACCCAGGGGGACATAGCAGGCCCTTAATAAGCTTCCTTTTATGACTTCTGTTGAGGTTTTTGTTCTATTGGATTTATCTGAGCTTTGTGGATTTCATTTGACAACTGATGCTGTATGAATATTTATTTAATGCTATGAACTGGGATTAGCATTTATAATGTTTTTAACTATATAAACTGTTTAGCATTGTGCACTTTTATGGTTCAAATGAGCCGAAATAACGTTGATTTAAGACTAAGAAAAACATCACCTTTACTGTTGTATTTCTGTACTTCTGCAATGTAATCCCCATTGTATACTGACTGGACAGTAACCAGAGTTACAGAACATATACTATAAATGGCTTTGTGAACAACTGCATATTAACTGAAGAGGAGTTATTTCTTTTGGCGCACTCCGACTCTATAGAAAATCCTGTAATACATACAATGTGTTTTTCGTAAATAGCAAATGCAGTTTTTATCACTTTTTTATGTGCAATTACTTTAGCTTAAAATAATTTTGGGAGAAATAATAAAAGTACAACATGGTAATGCATTCAAACTAATTATGAAAAAATACAGTTGAGGGAAGGTTGGATAAACATAAAATGGGGGATAATACAATAAGAGAAATATTTGGGGTCCATAATAAGTGATCTGTATTGGACAAGTCTTGAGCATTTAAGCAGTTTAAAAAAATACATGCAAGTCATCTGTATAAGATATAGGAAAATCAAGGGGGTTGAAGCACTTCTACTGTGAGAGGTTGACGGTGAAAAGAAGATTTGGCATGTCGATTTAAAAAGTTTGTGAACATGTGAAAGAGGATGAGTGTATGCTGTAACAAGTCTGTGATTGTAACAAACGGCATACCACCGGATTGAAAAGATAACCAAGTAAAATCTTTCCAGTTGTTTATTTGTTGGAATGCCTCTGCCAACAATTGATGTATAATTATTGTGTGTTTTATTGTGTGTGGGGAAGCATCTTTTCCAATTGCTGGATATACTTCCTAAGAAAATAATAATAGAAGAAGGTACAGATGAGCCGAATAAAGAGTTGATTTGGTTCCAAAACTTATGTCCAGAAAGTATGTAGTAGAGAAAAGGTGAATTATAAGCGTATTAAATCTGCTTGATGTAAGTGACCTGACCAACAGCTATCATAAAGGTCTGAAAAGTAGAAGGAAAAAAGAAAACTTAGTTATAAATAAAGAATAGTTTGGGTGACAAAATAGATTTTTCACAATTTAATCCAAAGTTTTTCTCCAAGTAGAAATAGGCCAAATTACTCCCAAGTCCCATCCCTAAGCCAATTCAATGTCAGTTTTTTGTCTGTCAACAGAAGGTTGTTGTAAAAGACCGTAATTAGCTGAAGCTTTAGGAGTTGTAATGAGAAAGTGCCTAATTATGGTGAGGGTATTGAAGGTTGTAAGTTGTGGGATTGGAAGTGGTTATAAACATCACTAATATTAGTTTGTAAAATGTAGAATTTGTGGTGAATGGAGTGTGGAAGATGAAACGGATCTTGCGCCTGCGTAAATGTCAGAATTAGTTATAGAGTAAAGTTGATTAATCTATATTAAACCAGTTTTCCTTAATGCTTTCCAATAAATTGATTTATTATTATGTAATAATGAAGTATTGTGCTCCAAGGTGAAGTTAAGGAAGGAAGTGGTATCAGTAGGTTTATATGATAACAGAGGCTCCAACAATGTAGAGAAGTGTTTAGAAATAGGGGTAGAGAGAGTCTGAGGTTTCCTTGAGAGTGTCAAATATTCACGAAAGGTTAAGTGAGAAAGAAAACATTTTCCCAAATCTACCCACAAATGATAATGTTCAGAGGATTCTGAAATTCAGTAAATGGATTGTTTCAGAATAAAAGCTGAGTGGTAATTCCGAGTCAGGAAAATTTCGCCACAATCGGATTTAAGTTTCAGTAAGGATATGTGTTTTTTCCTATTTCATAAGAAAGAGGAAAGTATGAAATTGATTTGTTTGAAAAGCTTAGAAGAGATAGATAATGGAATATTAGAAATGGTGTATAAAACAATAGGTACCAACATAATCTTTAAGGTGTCAAGGCAGCCCCAACAGGAGAGATGTAACGGATGCCAACAATTAACTAAAGTTGTTAAATTACGGGTACAATTATCTCGACTTAATGAAATAGAGGTTTTGAGTAATTCAGAAAACCATAAACCTAAGAGTTTAATTTTTGATGTGTTCCAGGAGAACTTACTAGCCAAGACATCTTGTTTAAAAGTATATTTGTCAAGAGGCAAAATTTCACACTTGTCCTAATTTACCTTTTAATGTGAGACAAGAGAATAAGCATCCACTTCATGTAAAAAAACATAAAAGCTGGAATTCAGCAAAGAGGTTGTAAGATAAATAAGAGAATGTCGTCATCGTAAACTTCTGATTTTAATCTGTTGGGTCTTCATTGGATTTAGTCTGATACTAGAGATGAAGGGATCCAATGCTAAGTTAAAGAGAGAGGCTAAAAGGGGGCATCCTTGGTATACACCTCCTATAAAAAAGGAAATTAGAAGTAAGCTCATTAGCAAAGTACAAAATACAATAAAATATGAAGAAGAAACAGTAAGAGAGAAAAGACATACCTAAAAATACTTTGAAAGAGTCTGGGGGTGTTGAGGTTACATGGAGGGATGACACATCCAGGCTCTGGAAGGGTACACAAGGGAGACTTGTGGAAGAAGGATGAACGAATAACAGCACAGATTCAAACAGAAAAATAAGACCTGTGAAGGAAAGATAATTTTAATATGTAATACCATATTTCAAAATACAAATCTAAGCAATTAGGAATAACATATATAACAACACCTGCAAAATGTTATCAATTTAAAGAAAGCGCCGCTCCAAATGAGAAACTTTAGGGCTAAGAGAAAGATGTTACGACTTAGTAGATATAGAGATGTCCATGATCTCAGCCTTAGTCTTGAAGGAACTCTTTAAGTCATGAGGGCTCTTTATAAGTGGATGTTTTATTCTTGTATGTGACTTTAAACAAGCATGGGTGGAAGAGGCCATACCGACTCCCATGGGAGCATAGCACTCTTTTCATGGAGAGAAATTCTTCGCGTCTGTCTGCTGTGTTTTTGGCATAGTCCTGTGAAAAATAAATATTATTACTGGACCAAGAAATTTTCCTAATCATCTTAGCTGCCGAGAGAATTTTAAGTCTGTGTATTCAAAAAAAGTAGAGAATAACACCGTTATGTTTTTTGGTAGTAGAAGCAGTATTAGGCAAATGCCCAAGTCTATGAGCATGTTGAATATTGAGGGGAGGTGATTCCAATAGATTCAGCAGTTTGGTACTAATATGTTTTTAAACGTGATGAGATCAGGACCTTCTGAACCCTCTGGCAGACCATAAATATGCAAATGATTTTGCAGATTCTATTTTCTAAATCTTCAACTTGTTTTTGAAGCATGGAAACTTGGGTTTGAAGGTGATTGATTGCAAGACTAGTAGGAGAATGTTTTATTCCATCCTTGATCACCAGTCGTCGAGACTCTAAAGTTTCACATTGCTCTCTTCCATGTATGGGAATAAAGGTCTAATTTCCTCCAATAAAGGATCTATGGAAACCAAAGGTAGAGGCTTAGTGGGAGAAGGAGGGTCTTTTTTTTCATCTTTTAGTGGACATTTTTTCAAGTGTGTGAGGTGGAACAGCGACTCCTACAGTGACCGCTGTCATCCCATCTTCACATTTTTTAAACGCTGAGGAACATGCGTGACAAATAAATGTGGGCACGCCTAGGAACACTTGTGAAGTACCCTGAGCTTTTTCAGTCTGCCCCTAGAGCTAGAAGTATTAAGAGGAAATGCAAGTTCTTAGTCCGGTAATTAGTACAGAAATAAAAGCCAGCGATGTAAAAGGAATACTTGGGGAGAGACCATGCCACCTTAGGGCATAACGGAGAGCTGATAATCCATTTGAGATGAGGCAATATTTGAATTTTGGGCGGGAAACCACCGAAAGCCATCTCGATACAATTTGTAAAGAGACTTTGGAGTGGTAAACTTACTCAAATTAGCTGATAATCAGGAGGAAAAGCATTGCTGAAAACACCATACCCATTGTTTGCAGTTCGATACAGGTGCTCCGATGCGTCCGTTTTCAAAATGGTGGACGGTGTGAAGGAGAGAAGTGTGACACGGAGCGAAAAAACATGACAGTACCTTCTCTCCGCCCAGAAAAGCAACAAAGCGGCAGTCCTACCCATCACATCGACATTTAAAGGAAAACGGCAACCGACATAGGGAAAAGCTACTGCAGTGTAAATAACTCCCCTGTCAGCCCGTGGAGCGCTATGCTGACGTCTCCATCTTCTGTGGGCGTCAAGCCACGCCCCCTGTGCAAATATTTTAAGTATCTCAAAGGACTGTACCTGGAGAAGGAGGGATGACATGCAGAGGAAAAGTGTTCTGACTTCAGTGGAGTGGACTGCTTGGAAAAGCAGCTGCCTTTGCTGCTCCAACAGCGAGTCAACCCTGTGGAGTTTCAGTGTTGTGTTGCTGGTTGCTTATCTGTGGGGATACGAAGAGGGGATGGGACTTGCATTCACTGCCCCTTGACTATAGTTTCATGTAGTTGTTTCATTTGTTTGAGGAAAACCTAGAGGGTGCAGATTGGATGCCTCAGTGTAGTACCCGAACAGTACCAACAACGCTTTTTGGCAAGATGTGCCTTCCCTAAATGGTGAAAGCATGTGAATCCCAGCATCAGAATTGTAAAGATTACTTCGACATTTAAAGGAAACCATTTTAGTGACTTCCTCAGGCCAGAAATGTGACCCATTATTTTCTGCCAAAATATTAACTACACAGCAGCACTTTGAGTACCTTTTAACAATTGCTTTTGATACTCAATGTAACCTATGTAAAAGGCATTTATATAATTGAGTCAAGTGTTTTCACAGCTCCACCAGCTACCATATGCTTGTTTTCAGGTAAAACGTGAAATTCTCTGTACAGTTGACACAACCTAAACCCCCCACCTCTGGTCAACTTATCAATTTTCACGATCAGTCTGAAGTCCTAGTTCCAAACAAAATCCCCATTTTTTACACTGTCTTTAAGTTTGATGGGAACTCCTTATATAGTTGCCATTTTGCAGACCTGTGTATGACTCAAAAGAATAACCTCTATTTTGTCCGCATCCAGTTATGGGCCACGGTTTCCTAGCCAGGCAGCAAAGTTGCATATGCGTGATGGCACTCCATTAAGTTTATTCTTGGGGCATTTATGCACACAAGATTTTGCATCTCAGTGCAAGTAATTTAAATGGAGCACGTTTTGACTGATAAGGTATGATAAGGGCCTGGCAAAGACTTCAAAGAAAGGAACAACAAAGAACATCGACTGTCATGGATAGAGACGTTGAGATAAAGTAACAAAGTTATACCTGCTGTATCCTGACATGCTTTTTTAAATAGGACAATGTTTTGAAAGCAGTAACACGCAGTACTTTTGTATACTGTACAACACCAGTTTGGACTGCAAGATAAAGCAGCATCACGCAGTACACAATTCTGGACTGCAGTCTTCCTATTGGTTCAAATCTGCTATTGCACAGGAATAATGTATTTTCCCTAATTGATAGAAAATAATTAATAGTCTGATGAAACTCTTAGAAAATGTCTTTTAAAACCTGTGCTGAAAAATGTTATAACATTGGTTTACATAATTTATGCCATATATCCCTTTATTCACAATTGAAGCACTTAGGCTACGCCCTATACCAAATATTCCTGCTTGTAGTCGTTGCTGGACATGGTTCTGCGTGTGTTTTGGCGCTCCATGCCATTAATTGAAAATAATTTGTGACTCCAGATGTCCACGTTTTGTAGCTTTCTGCAGCGCTTAATGCTTGTTCTGCAGCACCTTCCAAATCCACTGCTCCTGTTGAAGACGTGATGCTTGTCACAGTTGTCATACAGGTGCTGTGCTCCAGTGTATAGGAAAGCCTTTGTATGACCCAGGAAATTGTGGAAATTAAACTAAAAGATGGTTATGGGGGAATGGAGAAGAAAGCGAAAATAAATAGAGATAGTTGGATAAGGGGTGAGGAAAAGAAAAAAGAACAATACAGAGAAAGCAGTGCAGGAGAGACAAATGGAATAAAATTAGTGAAGAGGGCCAAGAAAGAAAAAGTGAATGCACCGAGAGAGGGAGGTACAGGCAGACATGGGGCGCCTGAGAGAGAGAGAGTGACCTAACATTTAGCAGTTGAGAGAGAGCCTAGAGAAAGTGGTTCATGGAGAGAGAGACCTAGTGGGATAATTCTAGTAGTATTTCAAAGTAAAAAGAACGTTAATGGGTTCAAAGGGACTTTATTTGTTATTACTAGCTAGGCTAAGCTTTCATGTGGCTTAGTTGAACAGCTCTTTAAAAAACTATAGGAGTGCCACAAAGTTCCAAAGGAATGGGAGATAGAAAAGCAGTACAAGGCGAGTAGGGACACAAGGCACATAGAATGTGAATGGAGCCTTGTGGATGTATTTTCCGAGGCATTTGTAACTCAAAGGGTAGAGCAGTGGTTCTTTACGTGTAGCCAGTTTTCGTCGACTATCCTCCATGGGCCCAATGATTCTAGCCACCAGGGGCCCAATAAAGGAAAATGCGCCCCATTATAGAGAACTCGTGCTCCCCTGGGGCAGCGCATTCACGTGAAAGAGTGGCTGCTTTGAAGCCGCTTCGTGTTTCACTGTGCAGGGGGAATCCTGCACTTTTAAAGGATAATAGAGATCCCCTTGCAGGCAGGTGCTGCCAGTGACTTCACCTGCCTACAAGGGGATTTCTGAGTGGTATATAGGAGGTAACGTCCCCTTAAAAATAGCGCTGGTGATTTATGTGCCCCTGCGCTATTGGTATTGCAAGGGGGGCGCACAACCGTCTGCGGCCCCTTCTGTAATACCTAAGTGCCCCGAGGGCGGACAAAGCAGACACAAATGTCTGTTTCGCCCTGAGGTACTTTATGTTATACGTCCCAGGTCGCTAAGGGAAAGGAGAAATAATAGGTAGCGGGGGAGAGTAGGAAATTTCGAGATGTTGAGTCTTTAGCAGTGGGTTTAAGGATGACTATCTCTGTATTAATATCTCTGACGATAAGCGCACCGCCAGCAAGCTTCACATATTCTACCATCCCCCAGGTGATAACTTGACTTTTATCGACGAGCTAATGGAGGTCATTGCATCCAACGTCAACTCACAAGTAACTCAAATTTTCTTGGGTGACTTTAATCACCACTGGAACAATGCAAACGATCACGGAGTAGGCTGTCTTAAGGAGTTTTTGTCAGAACAGGAGCTATCTCAATTCTGCGACAGCCCAACTCACAATAAGGGAGAGACACTGGACCTCATCATTGCAAAAATGAATATCGTCCTACTAGAATCCATCACCCCATGCGACTGGACTGATCATCACTGCATCCTCTTCTCCATCAATATCGAAGTAACTCAAAAAAGGGGCCAACCCTCAAAAACAAAACCATGGAAAAGGAACTTACAAAATATCAACACCATCACCTTGGTAAACCGATTCAACTCCGCCCTGACCCACATGACGGACATGACTGATGTACATGACCTCACAACCTTCTACAATTCCACTTTGCTTGAAATCCTGGACTCTACAGCGCCCCTCCAAGAAAATAACGACTCCTCCAATTTTTCCAAACCTTGGTTCAATGAGACCCTGAACTCAGAGCGACGCCAGCTTAGAGTTGCAGAGCAACTATGGAAATCAGCACCCACCACTGATAACCTTGATCACCTTAGAAGGTTAAGGAACTCCTACAACAGGAAGATTCTTAAGGCAAAGGCAGACATTTTCAGAACCCACCTGAACCAAGCAAGCAACCGTCCCAAAAAAAACTCTTTGAAATTGTCAAACAACAAGCATGCAACACGACTAACCCTACGGAACTAAACGACCTGGCTACACCTACCTGTGATGTGCTTGCCAATTTCTTCCGCGAAAAGATTTAACGCCATTGAGCTCGACATCCAATTTCAAGAAGGCTCTTCCACAATTTATGGCCCAAGACACTAATTGTGGCGCATGGCTCAAAGGCCATTTTATTATTCCAGGGGAAGTCACAAAAAATAATGCCTCATGGCACACGTTCTCGCCAATCTCGCAACAAATAATCGATGACACTCTTCAAGCAATCAACCCCTCCAATCACTTCTCTGACCCCCTGCCTCCTGCCCTATTCAAAATGTTAAAAACAACTATCCTACCGCTATGGGCTGAAATTGTAAACGCCTCTCTGAGACAAGGCGCCATTCCGGACTGTCTTAAAATAGGGCAGGTCACACCTATACTAAAGAAAGATGACGTCTCCTCGTCGGATCTTAACAACTACCGCCCTATATCCAACATCCCCACTTTGGCGAAACTGTTGGAGAAATGTGTACAAATTCAATTATGCAACCATATTGAGAAGTACAACCTCTTACACAATTCACCAATCTGGCTTCCGTCCAGGTCACAGCACTGAATCTACACTCACTCACATTATGGACGACATACTAAAAATGCTTGACCGAAACAAGTCATGCCTAATGATACTTCTTGACTTATCCTCCACCTTCGATACTGTCCAGCATGACAACCTTTAGTCCCTACTGGAACGAAGGATGGGCCTCGCAGGCACAGTGTTGCAATGGTTCTCCTCATTCCTAAATAACAGAACACAAAGAATCAAGATGAAGAACTCACTCTCGCAACCCTCTGTGGTAAACCTGGGTGTCCCTCAGGGACCAGCCTTATCACCCATTCTTTTCAACCTACTAATGGAACCTTTGGCGACCGCACGGAAATCAGCGAACATTCTATATCACCTGTATGCGGACGACACCCAACTGTATTTGAAAATCTCCACTCCAGAAGATTTAATTTCCCTCAATGCTATTCTATTGAACACGTAAAGTTGGTTCACTAACAACCACCTTATGCTGAATACCAAAAAAACGAATTTCATTCTCATCTCTCCACTGAATCACACACCTAAGATGGACCTTTGGTTAAAACACCTAACCTCTTTTGACCGTGCTCCCCTCATCATTGACTCAGCAAAATCCCTAGGAATCCCCATAGACAAACACCTGAATATGCAGTCGCACATTTCTAATGCCACCAAGGGAGTAATCACAAGTTGAGTTTACTAAGGAAACTCAAACCCTTCCTTCCTCAGGCCGACCTAAAAATGGCAGTGCAAGCCCTAGTGCTACCAAGACTAGACTATGGAAGCACCACTCTTTGCGGTCTCTCCAAATATAAGCTGGCTCCGCTGAGGGCATCACTTAATGCTGCGGCTAGACTGGTATCAGGAACAAAAAGAAACAGCCACATCTCTCTGACCCTGAAAGCCCTGAACTGGCTGCCTTACGAGGCTAAAATACACCTAAAGGTTGCCTGCATGACCCATAAAGCTCTACATAACAATACACCCAGTTACTTAGCTCTAAAGCTAGAAAGGTCGGGCGGGACATGTAGACAACTTCGTAGTGCGAGGACTTTACTTCTGAAACCACAATCCTTCCATAAGAAGAGAACTGGTTGCAGAGCTTTCTCAGGGATTGCACCAAAGATTTGGAACTCCTTACCTCCGGCGGTGCGTGGAGTCTCTTCCTTTACCGCATTAGAAAAAGAAGTAAAAATACGACTAATGAACAAATTCACTTTCTAAGTCTAATTCTAGGCTGACACCGAGTCACCTATAAGAGCCGCATATCATTGCCTACCTCTGGTGGAATGAATGAGATTATTATATGTATGATTATTACCACAGCCACTTAATGCTCAATAACTGTATTTAGCATATAACTTAGTTGGCCGTGGATCTACTATATTATCCATATTCTTCATACCCATGGTGAATCGAAGGAGCATATTATGTGTATGTTTATTAGCACATCCACCTAATGTTCAATAACCATTTATTGTGCAATGTCCTGCTGATTCCGAGTCACCTATGTTTTTTATCTATATATTCTATTTCTCTATTGTACATATTGACACACTTCAAATGCTTGTATACTACATCATCCGCTTATGTTTTATACTGTATACTGTAAAGCGCTCTGATACCCTCGTGGGTCACGTTCGCGTTATATAAAACTTTATAAATAGATAAAAACGGCTAGGTTAATAGGTTAGGTATTTATTTTCGTAGATTAACTGCTTCCTGCTCAGAAGAAACAGTGTTGTACCTCTAAAGGTTAAATGAAGTTTATATTGGGTTTGCAAAGCCAATGTCAAACCTAATTTCCTACCTCCTGCAATACACTAGATACTAGCATTTCTGCAAATGTTTTATAAAACTCTGAATAATCCTTTTTTTGTAAAAATCTTTTTGAGTGCGCAGTTTTATCTTCCTCACTCGTGTTTGAAGCCAATATTATGCATTTACGATATTTCCCGCAAAATATTGTGCATGCTGTCTGTATGTTTTAGATGGGGAACTTCCTTTGTCATTCCCTTTAACCGCAAGCCTTTTATGTGTTCATATGATGAGGGGGTAGATTTACATGGGTATTTCAAAGGCCAAGATGGCTAGACACATACTGAAACTTAACATTGGTCTGACACCCTTTTAGTGTTATGGACACGGGAATGCGCAGAGCGGCTGTTGGTGTTGAGTAGCCAGGCACACAAGGTGTATACTTTTCATGCCTGTTCAAAAAGTTGCACATTTTAGCGTGATGGCGATCTGGCAATTGAAAATGTGGTACCTCGCATGAAGAACAAAAACGACAGCTATTACCCCACGTTTTGGCCGTGCTTCTAAAACGTCTAATATCAGATGCCTTGAGCATACATTTTGGCAAGGTTTATCCTAGACTGGGGCATGCACAAGGACTTAGACAAAAATGTATGTGCGCTCAAAACATTTATAGCGCACCAAGTTTTTGTGCTTCTTGCCTTTGCAGCATGAGAAAGAAATTGTATTTTAATGAAGTGCAAAATATGTTACTCATTGCAAGCTTTTGTTTACTTTCAGAGCCCTCTGGATAGAGCTCAAGGAGCAAAAAATAAAGGCAACAAGTATTTTAAAGCTGGGAAATATGAGCAGGCTATTCAGTGCTACACAGAGGCCATCAGTCTGTGTCCTTCTGAGAAAAAAGTTGACCTTTCCACATTCTATCAGAACAGAGCTGCTGCATATGAACAGCAGGTAAGTCTGCCAAAATGTTATGAAACAGTACAGGAAAAATGACTAGATAAACAGCAGTTTTCGGCTTGATTTTGCTAAATAGTATGTCCCGAAATTTCCGTGTTACATGCTGTGCCTTATTCTGTAATCTAGTGGTTGGATCCAGAATTGTTGTTCTGCTCCTTAACCGCCTCCCTTTACATCCTCTGGATGTCCTTGCCTGTTGTGTGGATTTGTCCATCCAGCTACGTGCGCTTGCTTAGTGTTATCCTGCCATCTAGTGGTTTCATTCTGAGTAGTCTCACTTTAGTCCTTGCATAAACATAGCGGGGGGGGGGGGGGGGTCCTCTTTCATTATTGACCGGAAATCCACAGTGTCTGACTCAGTAGTGCCATCTTCGGATTTTATGCCGCTGCTATTGTTCTATATAGTAATTTACAAGAATAGAAGAACCTTTCAAGTCTTCTGATACTTTAGGCAAGGAATTTCCCCTGAAGCCATAGAGACAATGGTATGTTTTTTTTCTTTAAGTGAGCGTGATCAGACTTATGAGAAAAGAAACCCTTTTTAATTTCAGTTATTGTAAATACGTTTTGAATTTCAATAGCTTTCTGACAATCAGAAGAACAAGGTAAATGCTGCACTCCTAAATTCCAGTTAGTGAATTAATGATCTGAGATTTGTATAGAGCACAGTTATACCGAACAGTGAGTGTACTTGTAAAGATTGATTAAAGCAAAACCAATTTTGTCAGAATTGACAATAAATACCCTGGAACTTGGAATAAGTGAGCCATAAAAATACTGATTTTATTTTTTTGTTTTCCATAAAATTGCGTTAAAGATATCACAGTCTCATTTCCATTAAGTATCGATTTTGTGATGAACAAAGCAACACGAAGTTTGCTGGTTAGGAATTTCACTTGAGCCGGGACATTTCCCCAAAACACAGTTGGATGCTTTTCCGCTTGGATCAGAAATTCGGATAAAACATCTTCAGATACAAGGAACATGTTTTCAGTTGAAAGTTGTCTTATCAAATAAATCATCTCAAACTCCGAGGAGTTCATCTAACTCTCGTGTCCTCCTTTCCGCCCTTTAAACAAAATTCTCAACTTATTCAAAGGGAAAACACACCCATGTACTACCTGAACAATAGAGAGAGTCTGGGGTCCGGGATCCAGATTTCTTCCAGTCACAAATGGATCCTAGGTGATCGTGCTTTAGGACATCTTACGCAAAAGTGTCCTTCTCTGTTAGATCTCTTCTTTAAAACCAAGAACATAACATTACCTTATTAAGGAACTGGGAACTAACAACCTAGAACCAAGTGACAGTCCCTTTCAGTTGATTTCTCAGAAGAATTTGTGTTCATTTCAACCTATACGTCTGCACCCACTGGTCCTCATCAAATTGACCTTTTCCGAAACAAGGATGTTTTTCATAGTCGCAGAATGGCCAAACAAGTGGTGCGTCACCTTCTCCAGCTCTACAAAAAAAATCTAATCTGTCGATTGCCATGCAGATAGGAGATTTTAGTAGTCTGACTCCTGCACTCATCTGATCTGGACACCTAATTCTCCAGCAGGAGTACATTGGCAATTTAAAATAATATAAGGGTCCATCAACCCCCTTAAGTGTTAGGAGGAAGTAGTTCTCTCTGCCTCTCTTTAATTGCCCATATCGGGGCATTCGTTTTTGTCCTTATATAGGCACATCCTGCAGCTATTGAAGCTTATAGAAAAAGTCCTTCAGAAACCTTTTTTCTTTTTCTTTTTTTCAGAGTCCCAGTTATTAAGCACTTTTGAGAGGGAATAAAAGCATCTTTCCACCAACGAGATGAGCTTTTGAATAGAGTTGTTACTAAACACATGTGCCCTATGTTTGAGCCTTTGCACAAAGAACCCTTACACCACTTGATATGGAAAGCAGTATTTCAAGCAGCTATTTATTACCTCCGCTCGTAGGGTTATTGAAATCCCTAGCCTAATGCTGTAAAGAACCATCTACAGTGCTCTGTTAGAACAAAGCGGTCATGAAAATTCAGGGGATGAACTTGCTACTCTATTTAGTCCTTATTAAAGATTTCCTGAAGGAGAACACAAATGTGCTTACCTGTAATCCAATTTCTCCTCTATTAGAATCTTCATTAATGGCATAAGCAACCCTTTCTTCTGCGGGGGATAGACTGAGAAACTGGTTGGTAGTTACGACCAGGATCCCATGGCTTCATAAAACGAGAATAGGTGTGAGTTCCACTGACATGGCATGGTAGGATATTGGTGGCATAACAATTCAGTGCTTTTGAATTTAATGAAATTCCCATGGAGCAGAGCTAGGACTACAGGGGAACTTTTCCATATCATGCAGCTTGAAACTGCTCTGGCAGAAGACATAAAACCAGAATGTGCTCTTTTCACTCCTCCAGGTCCTGTAACCATAAACTACAACTACCAATGCACAATATTAAGTACAGCCCAAGCATCTTCACCTATCTAATGCTGTGATCCGGTGACACGAATCTAGGGATCCAAGTGTCATTGTACTTCGAAACACTGAAAGTACTTGACTTTGATATCACCCAATGAGATGAGGGTAAAATGCTCTCATTTGACGTTTTAAAAGATGTTTAAAGGTAGACTCAAAAGGTAGATTGAAAGGCAGTGTTTTCTGTTCTCACAGATTTGCATTGCCATTAAATGAAGACTGGTGCTGAGTTTGGTGTTTGATCCTGTGTGCCAGCAGCATGTGTATTTAGGTGTGACACCAATGCACCCAATTCCAAATGCAGCTCTGGGAAAACGTATGCTCTTCTTCCTAACTTTGGTGAACGTTCATGATTAGATTGTTTGCTTGCAGCCTGTGTTGGCTGTTGCCATCTTCCAAGTGTGTTGTAAAGACCGCTTTCTTTTAGTCTGGTGCAGCTCCATGGCTGCAGGCTTTCTTGCTTTTCTGAAACTGCATTTTCTTCAAACCGCCCAGTCTGTCTGCCATAACCTTATTAACTGCTTCCTGAAACAGCATGTTCTGACGGTGTGTTTATATAATGACAACCCCCTCTGGTTCACTGTACTTTTCTTAGTGCGTCTGACTTAATTCTTTAGATTAGAGGTTAAGGACTTGCATTCCCCGTGGGCCTGTGGTTAGTCTTCCTATTTATTCATACATGCAGTGATAGCAGTCACTGAGTTGGTGCTTCCAGTAAACCAAAACCAAAGGGGATGATGGACGGAGGGTTGAACATTGCAAGCACTCGCCTCCAGTCAACTGATCTGGGTTTAATCCATCATCATTCTTTAGCTCACTCCGCCGCCCCAGTCCAGACATGGCCATACGCAAATCAGTCTGACCCTGTGCCTCATGGGAACAATCCAGCCCGAACTGTCAAGCCCAGACATGGGTCCCTTGCTCAGTTGCTCAAACGCTCCGTCCATCATCCCCTTTGGTATCGCTTTGTTCGCCCTAAGTTGGCAGGGTATGCCCAGCCGTGAGTTCTTTGCGCACCCGACGGCGATGGATGACAATTTTTATCTACCGTCCGGCTCCGATCGTTCCTCCTGTTTTATCAGGAATCGGATGACGGGGGCGACTGGGAGGGGGTCTGAGGACCCTATGGCCCTCCAGGGTCAACTTGCACAGGACTGGGCAGACGAACTGGGGGATGCCAGTGGTCTGGACACTTCGCCGGACGCTGGCTTCATCTCTCCTCCGACTGTGGCCTCGGAGGAGGGTGCAGCTTTTTCAGTGGTGCTGCGCAAGGCGCCCGAAGCCCTAGGGCTGGAGTTGCCTGCTGTGGCCGTGAGAACTAACGTCCTCACAGAGGTTCTTCAACCGACAGCAAGCTCCATTGAGCCTCTGCTGCAGTTTAATGAGGCCCTCATAGACGTTCTACAGGGCACTTGGTCCAAGCCCTCCAAGCCTGTGGACCGTAACGTTGCCCGGCGCCACCGCCCTGCTCCGGGCGACTCCAGTTTCCTCTTCCCTCACCCCTGAGAGTCTGGTTATCCAGGCCTCAACCTCCCAATCCTCCTTCCCGTCCGCTCCTCCGGATCGGGAATCCAGGAGGTTGGAACAGTTTGGCAAGAAACTGTTCTCGTCCCTGAGTTTGGGGCTGCGGTCTTTAAATACCGCTTGCATTTTGGACCGTAATTCCCACTCTCTGTGGGATACGGTGGAGGACGTGCTGCCCTTGTGCCCGGTTGAGGCCCGGGCACGACTCGCTCAAGCACTTGCTGACGGTCGAGATGCAGCACGGCATGCCATTCGGTGTGGACTTGACACCACGGACTCGCTGGGTCGGGCAATTTCCACCACGGTGGCGCTTCGGCGTCACGCCTGGCTGAGGTCCACGTCATTTTCGGGGGATGTCCAGAGTTCCCTCATCGACATGCCCTTTGATGGCACCCGCCTTTTTGGTGAGAAGGCGGACAGTGCGCTGGCTCGGTTCAAGGACTCCCGGGCCACGGCCAAGTCCTTGGGTCTTTCGGCCCGCGGCCGCAAACTTCCGCGTTTCGTCCCTTTCGTGGCCAAGGAAGGGGTGCCTCCTCATGTCCGCCCAGCCACCGGCCGCAGAACCAACCAGCACGCGGACGTGGATTCCGCCGAGGCGGTACTGGAGGTCAACGTGCCGGTCAGTCCACATCCACCCCGGCAGCATCCGCCTCAAAGCCCTCCTAGTCCGAGCTTTCAGGCCCATTCAACGCCAGTGGGCGGCAGAGTTTGCCATCACCTGCTCCACTGGCGCTCCATCACGTCGGACAGGTGGGTGCTGCAAATCGTGCGAAGGGGCTACTCCCTCTCCTTCGAGACGACCCCTCCAGCCATGCCACAGCTGAACCACCGTATGTCGGGGGATCATTTGCATCTTCTACGAGAGGAAGTTTCGTCCCTCTTGGCCAAAGAGGCCGTCGAACGCGTTCCTGGTCCGGAAGTAGGTCGTGGTTGTTATTCCCACTACTTTCTGGTTCCCAAGAAGGGCAAAGGGGGCCTACGCCCGATCTTGGACCTCAGGAGCGTGAACTCCTTCCTCCGGAAAGACCGTTTCAAGATGCTCACTTTAGCTTAGGTTCTGGCTGCCCTAGACCCTGGAGACTGGATGGTAGCGTTGGACTTGCAGGATGCTTATTTCCACATCCCCGTCCTGCCGGCCCACCGGCGTTACCTGCGGTTCACGGTGGGTCAGGAGCACTTTCAGTTCACCGTGCTCCCCTTCGGCCTCACCAGTGCCCCTCGGGTGTTCACGAAAGTGATGGCGGTGGTCGCAGCTCATCTGCGCCGATCAGGGGTTCCAGTCTTCCCCTATCTCGACGACTGGCTGTTGAAGGCGGGCTCGCCCCAGCAAGTCATCTCCCACCTCCAGACTACGGCCGACCTCCTGCACTCGCTGGGGTTCTCCATCAATGTGCCGAAGTCGCACCTGAGTCCCTCCCAAAAGCTCCTTTTCATTGGGGCGGTTCTCGATTCTGCGCAGTTCCGGGTCTATCCGCCGGAACAGCGGGTCCGGGACATTCAGGCCCTGATTTCCATCTTCCGGCCTCTGTCCTGGGTTTCGGTCAGGTTGGTGCTGCGGCTTCTGGGGCTGATGGCCTCCTGCATCCTGTTGGTACCTCACGCCAGGTGGCGGATGCGGGCTCTGCAGTGAGACCTGAAGTTTCAGTGGGCCGAGCATCGAGGCAACCTGTCCGACCATGTCTTGATCTCGGAGGGCACTGCGAACCAGCTGCAGTGGTGGCTCACGAATCGCGATTGGGTCAGCGGCAGATCCCTCTCCCTACCCCAACCGGAGCATGTCGTAGTGACGGATGCGTCCCTCCTGGGATGGGGGGGGCCATATGGGAGAGGCGGAGATCAGAGGACTCTGGTCTCCGGCGGAGACTCGGCTCCATATCAACCTCCTGGAGCTGAGGGCGATCCGACTTGCACTAAAAGCCTTCCTTCCCTCTGTCCGGGAAAGTGTCGTGCAGGTGTTAACGGACAACACCACCGCCATGTGGTATTGCAACAAACAGGGCGGGGTGAGGTCATGGACCCTGTGTCAGGAAGCTCTGCGCCTCTGGACCTGGCTGGAACACCAGGGCATCACCCTGGTGGTTCAACATCTGGCGGGCTCTCTGAACGCCAGAGCAGACTAACTCAGCCGCCGGTGCATGATGGTTCACGAATGGTGTCTGAACTCGGACGTGGCGCAAGGTCTCTTTCTGCAGTGGGGAGAGCCTTGGTTAGATCTATTCGCCACCAAAGAGAACGCGCAATGTCAGCAGTTCTGCGCGTTGGAATTTCCAAGGCGGCACTCGCTCGGAGACGCTTTTCGAGTGGAGTTGCGGTCTGTTGTACGCCTTTCCGCCTATACCACTTCTGCCCAGAGTGCTGAAGAAGATCAGGCGCGACCGGGCCCAAGTCATCTTGGTGGCTCCGGATTGGACACGAAGGTACTGGTATCCCGAGCTACTCAGTATGTCCATCGATCCCCCGATACGAATGCCTCTTCAGGAGGACCTTCTGTCGCAGCAGCAGGGGACGGTCCTCCACCCGAACCTGTCCAGCCTCCACCTCCATGCGTGGAGATTGAGCAGCGACAGTTGATGCCATTTGACTTGCCTCCTGAAGTCTGTGATGTCATTCTGGCAGCCAGGCGTCCCTCCACAAAGACGGTATACGCCTGCCGGTGGAACACATTTGTGGCATGGTGCACAGCAAAGGCTGTGGATCCCCTTTCCGCCCCTCTTTCTGATGTTCTCCTCTTTCTTCTTTCTTTGGCCCAGCAGGGCTCTGCTCTGGGCACCTTGAAGGGTTATCTTGCTGCAATCTCTGCTTTCTTAAGGCTTCCTGATCAGCCTTCTCTTTTCAAGTCCCCTGTTGTCTCCCGTTTTCTGAAGGGCATTACTCATATGTTCCCTCCTATTCCATTCGTAATGCCTCAGTGGGACTTGAACCTTGTTCTCACTTTTCTGATGTGCGCTCCCTTTGAGCCCCTTCACAACTGTCCAATTCGTCTACTGACTCTGAAAACTGCCTTCCTGGTGGCTATCACCTCCGCAGGCGGGTGAGTGAGCTCCAGGCTCTGTCAGCTAAGCCTCCCTTCCTTTCGGTTTATCCGGATAAGGTTGTCCTCCGGACACGTCCTTCTTTTCTTCCTAAAGTCGTGACTCCCTTTCACATCGGGCAATCTGTCACGCTGCCTACCTTCTTTCCGCATCCTTCAAAAGATGAAGAGCGGCTCCACTGTCTGGACCCAAAACGTGCGCTGTCCTTTTATTTGGACCGCACAAAACAGTTCCGGGTGGACGACCAACTTTTTGTTGGATATGTAGGTGCTAAGAAGGATAAAGCTGTGCACAAGCGGACCATCTCGCGATGGGTCGTGTTGTGCATTAAGATCTGCTATTCCTTGGCGAAAAAGGTCGCTCCTGTTGGGCTGAGAGCCCATTCCACCCGGGCTGCAGCGGCAACAACTGCCCTGGGACGGGGAGTCCCCTTGCAGGACATCTGTCAGGCGGCTACGTGGGCTTCACTGCACACGTTTGCCAAGCACTATTGCCTGGACAGCCAAGTCCGGAGAGATGGCCACTTTGGCCGTTCTGTTCTCCAGGACTTTCTGGTGTGATCTTGGTTCGCAGGCCCACCTCCGGGGTTGGTATTGCTGGGGTATCTATTCTAAGGTGAGGAATCTAACTAACGTGATTCTTTCAGATGAACAAGTTACTTACCTTCGGTAACGATGTATCTGTAAGAAACATTAGTTAGTTAGATTCTTCACCGACCCACCCAGCCTCCCCGTTCTGCGAACCGACATCTAGGGTTAAGGTTCTCCCTTTCAGGGCCCTAGATTTTTTGGCACCAGTGTCAGTCTCTTGCATGGCTCAGCGTCCCTGGCGCGGAAAGCTATGTTTAAGAACTGACGTCAGCGCGCCAGGGCGGCATCTAAGTACTCCGACGTCATTCCAGCACACGACGCCGGCAAAGGACGCGGAGCCGCAGACTACGCCTACCGACGCGCAAGGGTTATTGCTACGAAAATCTTTCCGGATCCAGCCTGACGCCTGGGGATATTCTAAGGTGAGTAATCTAACTAACTAATGTTTCTTACAGATACATCGTTACCGAAGGTAAGTAGCTTGTTCATCAAAACAAACATTTTGCAGAGCGCAAACATAACTTACTCATTGCTTGGACAATGGCAAAAATTAGCAGCCAGTACTTTGGCCTTCACTATGAAAACCAACTGTTCCCCTAACCATAATTTTAATTACTAATTGCAGCAAAAATGGGAAGACGTGATACAAGACTGCACAAAGGCTATTGAGCTCAATTCCAGATATGTGAAGGCTCTCTTCAGAAGAGCGAAGGCCCATGAGAAGCTGGACAATAAGAAGCAGTGCTTGGAAGGTACATATGTAGATGGCTTCGTAGTGTTATGTGAACTATGTTTTCTAAGTTATTGTGAAGTTTTATGTCGAAGTCTGACCTAACTGTATGAAAACCTGTGTCAGATATACTAGGCCCTTGTGACCTCATTACTCACAAGTTGCAAAAAAGACATCCCGACTACTGTGAGAATCTATTACAGCTGAGTCGAGGTGTTGCATGCCTGCTATCAAAGGCAGAAGGTAGTGTGAAAGGTGACTCGGCTGAATTGGATCGCTCTTAACCAACTAAGGTATTTCACCCTTTTTAAGTCTGTCTGTCTTCTGAAAATGTTCTCTTCTCAAATTTCAGTCATTAGCCAATCTGAGGCATGTGTGATATTATGTTTAAATATTACACTGTTGAAGATTATTTTACAAAATCGTGAATCTACCTGCTTGGTATGTATTTTAAACAGTCACTTTCGAAAGTTGCCTGCCTTAAATCCCAAATTATATTTTGCAGAAAACATTATATGATTTCCATGTTACAGATTCAGTATTTTTTCCTAAATGTCACTAATCATATGGGGCTAGAGGGGGAGGGGTGACGTGCTGTGTGGCATAAATGTCCTCTATATAACAAGTATTGTCTAAGCCACTATGTTTGCTTAATTTGCTATCAAATGTTAACACAAGCATGGACTAATGTGGACAGACTATTTGTGTCTCATTTATCTGCAGCATTCTTCTTTTTGTGCCTTCCATTTCAGTGCCCTGTACTTTTTTAGGTCGAGCCTGTAGCAACGCTCATGCGCTGCTCTGGCGAGACTTTTAGTAAGGGGCTTTCAAAAGCTCACCACACACACACTTGTGCGTGTGTGGCCTATTGCTTGCAGTTACCCGCACGGGCGCCATACGTTTTGCATTATACTTCCGAGACACGGGCGCGATAATTCAAAACATATGGCCTGGTGCTCGCTCTCGTGCCACTCGCAGGACGCTCCGTCGTCATGGCTCATCAAACGCATCGCTCGCGGGCACTCTAACAGCGCGCACACATGGGCTGCGCGCCGCTTCTCCCACTAGTTTTTATTTTTATCTATCTATGCATGTTGTTTTTTCTCAGCATCTGGAAAAGGAGTCGAGGGTTGTGGACTGCGGAAGACGGCGGAGCAGTGCAAACCCCTCCCCCTCACTTGTAGCATTCGCAGCATGCTGAAAACAAAACGTAAAGGATTCTTACTCACAGACTTGCTCCCGGTATAGTTAATGTCAAAATACACGCCTTGCCACTTTCTCTGAGTCCCTGAAGTTTACATGAACAAAAAAACGATACCCCAAAACAGATTGCACATCACCGCGCGCTCCTCGTCCCTTAAGACAGACCCCTAGTTTCCATCCATTGCGATGTATGCAAAATATCTGTTGAAACATAGTAGAAAACAGTTTCCCTCAGCACATCGGCAGAGCCTCCCTGACTGCACGCGGGCTAGGAAGGAGGGGCAGACACTTTTTCTGCTGCGCTGTCCAGCCTCACAAGCCCCCCTAAGGGTACATTTTCGCTTTATCCACGCTCTGATGTTCTTGTGGTGGTGAATTTCAGGCACATGGTCAAGCTGCATTTAGCTCCCCTCTCCGTGCGGCTCGAGAGCGGCGCTGGTTTGCCTCGTCTCTCTCAGGCAGATTAGCAGCAATGTTTCTGCTCACATAGACTTCCCTCCCCTCAGGTCTGATAGCTGCATTATCTTTGACATGGCGGTCCGAACTGCTCAGCCAGCAAACGAAGCGTGGGCTTTCCTGCATGCCCTCCTCCCGCATGAGCCCCTTATTACAGACAAGCGTGGTAGCAGCAGTGACTGTCCGGTGCTTCCTCTGTGGTAATAAGAGCTGCAGAGAGCACCTGCAAGGCACGCGGTCCCGACTGACAGCAGTGGAGCATTCCCAAGGTGTCTTCACAGTGAAGTGTTCGATGGTTGTCTGCACTGGGGCAAAGCTATCAATAGTGCAGCAGATGCAATGGCACCGGGGTCCAAGGGGCCACTTTGCACCCCAAATAGGACTGCGTGCTGTATGCTAATATGAGCAAATAAATGAATGTGAGTGAACTGCATGCAGCGTACAGGAAAAAAAAACACAAGGTGGTTACGAAAACGTCTGGGAATAACGTCTGGGTGGATCGAATTCTATTATAAGTAATTTAAATTATGAACATTTCTATGGTATGTGACTTTCCTCTCAGAATGTCTCAGCCACAAAGCTTCTTAGCAATTCAGCATGCCGACAAAGAGCAAAGTCTACATATCAAGGAATTGTCCGCTTCTATGTATTTGTAGTTACTACAAATTAACATTAACTTCAGTCAAGTTTATAAAACAAAGACATAAATAAGTAGCTAATTACAGGCGTAAAGAACCACTGAAGGCCGACCAGTCAGCTTGCTCAGTTGCTTGCTGTAATACACCACAGAAGGCTTTTAGGATCTCTCCCCCTCTTTGCCTCCTTTTATGCACGCCCCATCCAGGATTCCTGATGTAGAAGATAAAGACCTCCCTTCTCCCCCTTCCATTTCTCCTAGCCCTCAAAGGGTTTCTGCAGTCCTCTCGCATGGATCTTACTGTAGCTTATACTGCCACCATTTGCACCTCGGCCACGTCACAGATGAGGTGTTAAATCTGCCACAACACTTCAGAGGGCGCGCCTTTGTTCAGTGCTGCCCATTTCACCTCTGTTTTTTTACCACTCGGTGCCACTTGCACCTCGTTTCACCAGTTGCGGGGCAGCAAATAATGGCAGGATGACTGCTACTTTAACGCTCGTCGCTGAGACGTGCTGTCAGCTGAGAAGCAGGTATAAACCACCAGCAAGGTCAAAAAAGCCTTCCATCATTGTAAGTCAGCAGACTGAGCAGCATTAAACTGCGTCACAGGGATCCCAGGAGAAGTGCGATATGAGACGCTATATAGTGCTGCTGTTAGCGGGGTTTGAAGTCGTGTTCTCCAGAGCTTCATCTGGCTGCAGGAATCCCCATGAACAAACAGGATGAAGGATTCTTTTACGTGGGCCCTAAACTTTGGAACAAAGTCGCCCGAGTCAAGATATAAAAACTTCTTTCTGAAGCGAGTGCGAGTGAGGAACAAGGGACTGACAAAGTAGCTTGTATGCTGGGGTGAGGTTCAGAAAGGGGCACTAATAATTGTAATGCCCGCGTGCTGCAGGCATCAGTTGTTAAGTGCCCTCCGATGTTTTATGCGCCCTGGCAGTTTTTTATCGCACTTAATAGGCCCTCTCCTTCAGTTGGGAGTCAATAAGTGACATATCAACAATTAGCAGTCTGTACTACCCTCCACAGAGGTTGTAACGCGCAAGCACCGTTCAGAGATTAGCTGCTTTACAGACATTGTAGGACAAGAAACTTACCCTGGGAGTAATTACTTAAAAGGACGGTAAAAACGCTGCGCTTTAAAAACAGTGCTCTTAATGTGGGATATAAGTGTTTAGTTATCCTGCACAATATCCTTGGTGCAACAACATCAAGAGTTGCATGGCTAAACACTTATAAGGTCCCAAAGGCGAGACCTATTGGCTATGCCAATGCTTGTTCACTAGGCTTGCGGTGTAGCGTAGCAGATCACACAGTGGCACAGCGAAAAATCTCTGCGTATCTGAACATAACTTGTTTTTTTTTGTGCATTTGCACACTAAAGTTTCACTTATTTGCTTACCAGTGCTTGTTTTATTCCTAGCTGTAAAGTCGAGCTGATCGATTTTCAATTGTTACTTCTTAATACAATAAAAAAAAATCCTCTTTCAAAGGCTTGTTTATGAATATCACAAAAATTATCTCTGCACCTTATGTTCATGTATCGAGCTAACATACTCCTTGAATTTGGCGATGGTTTTAGCCACTTTACCCATCCACACTTCATTGGATAAATGGTAAAAATTGTGTATAGTATTACTGCAGAAAGAGAAGAACAAAATCACTTAATGTAGCCCATAACGATCTCAACCACTGCTGCATTAGATTTCTCTACCTCCTCAAAACTAGGTGTTCTTCAGATCCGGCAGAATGAAAACTTTCTCTGTTTGCAAATTCTCCATTTACTAATTTGGAAAAATCTTTAATCCTTTTTTAAAAGAGAACTTCATTTACCATTTTGTTATAAACAGTCAAGATCTCAGGTACAGTCTACAGTGTATTGATGTTAAAAGAAACGGTACAAGATACATTTGACATTCCGTTCACGTTATGTATACATTTTTAACAAGCTCCATGTATATCTAAATCCACCACACTCTCTTCATATTATCTGTCATGCAGTAAGTGATTGAACAGCCGGATAAGGAAGAATATGGGGAGCCTCAGCCCACTTCAGTAGGAACTATCCCAGGATGTGGCTGTGGTGATGAGGCCTGCGCAGATTCTAGCAAATACGTTTTTAAGGGGCCCCATATATCTTTAGGTCTGGATTTTGCAGGTAGGATAGTAGCAAGCTGGTCGCTATTTATGTTGCCGTAACTAAGACTCTTTAGCCATGCCTTGGTAGTGGGAATACACTTATTTCCCCAGGAGAGACCTATTTCCCTTTTTGCCAGCAATAATGCCATATAGGTGTATCTGCGTAACTGTTTAGGGATGTTTCTCACGTATCCCAGAATGGCAACCTGAGGGGTAGGGTGGAGATCTAATTTGGTCATAAGACCTAAAATAACTTACAGCGCCCTCTAATAGTCAGCAATTTTGCCACAATTCCAAGTCATATGTGCAAAATCTGCATAAAGCGTGCCGCACTTGGGGCATGTGTGTGGCTTCGTAGGATCTATGTAATGCAGTTTCGCCTGGGACATGTATGCCCTCCATAGGAATTTAAAATGGAGCAACTTGTGCGACTGTTCAGCGAGATTTCCTTAATCTGTGAGCAACAAAAGGACCACTGGATGTCCTCAGTAGTATGACCTAAATCCCGCTCCCAGCATTCACGGATTTTAGCATATTTAGCCGGAATTAATGATACAGAGAGTTTGTATAATTTGGAGACAAGGTGGTCTCCCCCCGCATTGGTGATCAAGGTAGTCAAAGGTAGGAATGATTCTGGCTGTAGAGGAAATTCAGCTATTTGTGCTCTCAACGCACAGTGCAATCTATTAAGTATGAATTTATCCTTGAAGGATGCTTCCTTAAACCTCTCCCCCTCTGTACTGTGAAACACGTACCCGCCCGGAAACAAATCTCCAAAAGTTTCCAGAGAGAATGTAGTGAGCGTCTTCTGGACTGTCTTTTCTTTGGTGATTGGTACCCATGGGTTACTGACAATTGGCATTGCCGAAGAATATAATGTACGACCCCGTCACCAGCACCAACTTTCGCCAGGCCCAGCTGGTGGTCAATACAGTTTGTATTTCACGAGGGTCCCTGGGAAATCTCTTGAGTAGTAAAGATTTAAGTGGGGGTCGGGCTTACCAGGTCCTTCTCTAATTTGGATTATGGTATGCGCGCATCGGGTGGTATCCAACATGCGCAAAACTACACTGCGCTGCCAGGTAATAAATTTGAAAATTCGGTACCCCCAGGCCTCCCCTTTCATACGGGAAGGTCAGTGTATCCCACCTAACCCTTGCTCTCTTCCCTCCCCACGCTAATCTGATAGTGGGCAGCCTTGCCTGGTACCACGCATCAACTGGAACTGTGGAGAGAGCGTACTGTTAATCAACGCCTGGCAGTGGGCAATTGTAGAGTAGTGCAGTAAGTTCAATAAAGCCCTTTGGCATGCCCATCTTTCTCATTACTGCTAAGAAAAAGGGCCAATCGAGGGAATCAAAGGCCTTTTCGGCGTCTAACAGTCCTGCTGCCGACTTTGGATCTATTCTGTTGATAGTGGCAAATAGTGTTCAGAGGTTCAAGGTTGTGGGGCACAAATCCCGACTGAACCGGCAAGATAATCCGATCAAGTAGCAGGGCTAACCGTAGAGCTATCATCTTGCCCAGTATTTTATAATCTAGGTCTAATAGCGACAAGGGCCGATAGGAGCCGCATTGTAGCGGGTCCTGACCGGGTTTTGGGAGCAATATAATCACCGCTTCACGCACAGTGGGAGGTAGCGTCCTCCGTTCCGGCGCCTCGTCATATACTTCCAGAAGATATGGGGCAAGTATGTCCTTGTAGGCTTTATAGAAGTTACCCGTGTATCCATCAAGACCCGGGGGCCATAGTGCCATACATGGCATCTATGGCACTTACTATTTCCTCCTTACAGAATGGTTCGGCCAAGAATTGTTGCATAGCTTTTTCCAGCCATACTACAGCCACTTCTGATAAGTACGCATTCCGCTTCTCTTCGCCGTGCGTTATACGAGATGTATATAACTTCGAATAGTAACTCAGAAAATCATCACGGATATCTGGGGTACCAGTGAGCATCTGTCCCTGTGAAGAGTGCAGTGCTGCAATACATGCCTTCCCCGGTGATAGACATAGTAGCCTCGCAAGTGTTTCCCCAGGGCGCTCGCCCTCTCCGTATCGGCGTGCCGTAGTATATTTACTCAAAAAGTGGGCTTCGTGCTCCGCAGATTCTCTAAACTTTGTTAAAATTCTTAGAACAGGGTATTCAAATATTAGGAAGTAGTGGCGCTCTGCAGATAAACGTTGGTACAGTAAGTTACAATATCTGTATGGTGCAAAACAGGGAGGGGAGACCCCTAAACCCCTCAAATTTTAAAGGCCAAATGAAATTGACCTCAAGCTGAGCAAAAGACCAGTCCTGTGCACACATACAATTCATATAATCAACGATCGATACAGGTAAGTACAATGCAACAAAGAAAACATCCATATATGAATTGAAAATTCCGTTTAATAAGCATATCCAGCCGACACGTGTTTCATCGTGGGAAGTGTGAACCACGAATCTTCAGGGCTGGAAAAAATACAAAACGATTCATGCTAAGACATGTGCCATAAGCAAAGCGATTCTACAAAATAATGCTCATTACAAACGTGGTATATCAAATCAGTGCGAAGATATAAAGGAAGAAAACACCACAGATCCAAGAAGGTACTGAAGTAATAATAAGATAAAGGTGTCGATTGTGCCTACACCACCAATCGGTGAAAAGTCAAAAAAAGAAGGGAAAAAAGGAAAAAGCAACCAAACATCACCAATACACCCGAATATGTTGAGCGGACCAAAAACTAAGTCCCCCAAGAGTAAAAAGTACTAAACAATTGTACACACAAGACCATACCTGAAGCTAATGCCAAACTAACAGTAGATGCTGTAAAGTAAAACAATACAAACAACAAATAAACAAGAGTTCTTAGATACCAAGACAATGGTAAACGAGGCGTGTTTAAGACACAGTAAATAAGGACGTCTTACCCCACTACCGGTGATAGTTCCAACCCGGTAGGGTAAATACAGGGTCAGTCGAACTGCACAGATTAGTAACGTCTCTGTATGAATAAAAAATAATACACCCAATGTAGACAGCACGTAAAAACGTAGAAGAGTAAGTACAAGCAAACGAAATGTGCTAAAATAACGCAAGTACAAGAAAACAATTCGTACCTTCAAATTAAAACAGCCACGATCAAAAATAACTTCATACCGCCAGTCACGTAAAAATCCGATGTACATAAAAAGTATCTTTAGGGAGTAATTCCCGCTAGTAGCAGTCAGGTGACGTGTTCGTTAAGACAAGTCTGTGCCATCCATTATCTAGAATGCAAACCACAACGGGAAACCACGTTAGGTGAAGTTAATGTCACCCATTGCGTATACTCTAAGTAGATAGGAGATGTCAGAATCACATCTATGTCGTCTACTACACAACGAACCAGAGTAGCAACTGACTAAGTACTTACGAATGAAGCGAAGCGTCTAAGCGGCCTGGCGGCATATATTCCGTATGTCAGTGTGTCAGAGAATTCTAACCCGGAAGTGCTTATAAAGCCGGAAAGTACCTGAACACTAGAGCGTAAACACCAATAAACCAAATAGTACCCGGAAGAAGACGGACTTCAATGTAATAACGATGAAGTCTCGTAAATATAAAAACTACAAAGAGTCTCATAATTGGTAGAAGGTCAGCCCTCGCAAAAAAGCCATTGTCCTGGTGCCATTAACAATATGTCTCGAGCTGTTACTCATCCGCGAAAAGGAGAGTGAAAAATAACGCCAAAACTCGCAACTGAAGGTGCGAGTAATGCGTGTTAGTACCTAAAATTGCCACGGTACGCTAACCTATGTTTAAGTGTAAATTACAAACCAGAGCCCAAAAACTCCAGGCCAAAAATTGTGAAAAAGCTATTATAAGGTTCATTTAAAAATAATAATTCGTTGGCTTGGAGCATATCAAGTGTATGAAGAAACTATAAGATTCAATCCCCTAAACAGAGGGAAAAAGATAAAGGAAAAGGAAGGGGTAAAAGAGAGCGACAGCGTAAAGAGGGAAGGAGGTTGGACAGTAGATACAAGTGACATCCCTGTCCTATAGTTATCATTAATTATGACTCTTAGGCTGACATCAGGTAAATCAATACACGAAACATTGTGGTATATAGCACATTGGATCAAACATGGCTGGCCAAACAAATGTCAAATAGTTAAACCAGCCAATGACGAGATATGTTAGCAGTGAAAGAATATATAGTATAAGAATGTAAGTATCATGTTACAAGCACTAAATGAGTTAAACAGCAAAAAAGAGAGTATATACTGAAACTCAGAGCACTAAAGACTTCGTCGTTCATAATTGTAGTAATATACCGCAAGATATAGATACAAAAAATTAAAGAGTACATAATTTACAGTAACGTATATAAAGGTTCGACTTAACGGGCTTAAAGGCCAGCCGGAAAAAGGCAAGTATAGCAAAAGTGGGGACCGGACAAATTATAAATACAGTAAATGTCACGCACACCAACTAGCAGAAATACAAATAGCTAGTTGGCATAATTCCACCCACATAAGTATTGCATTTAAAAACCCAGTTGATTATTCTGTGACAACATCACAATTAGTACAGAGCAAAATATCAACACACCGTGTTGTGCACTAGCACAGAGAGCAGAAAGAAACAACAACATATTTAATCATTGGTGGATAAAGATACGGAACCATGTCATTTCAACCCAAGAAATACTGCATTTCTGAGTCATAATTGAGCCCATGCTCAACCGTCTGTAAGCGCATAATCCACATGGCCTCACACTGTCTTAGGCGAAGTTCTCTGTTGCCCCCTCGTGCCCCTACATCAATGGTTTCTATCCCGAAGAATTGGAAACCTCCCCGGCTGTCCTGTGTAGAGCAGCTAGCAGTGTGTAGAGCTACTGGGTATCTGGCATCTACTTGATGAATTGCCCTGGTGTGTTCGCCAATTCTCTCCTTGAGTGCTCTGATGGTACTACCCACATATTGTTTCCCACACCTACACTCTATAATATATACCACAAATTTAGTAGTGCAATTGATGTTGGATTTGATAGTGTATATGTTGCCATTATGTCCAGAGAAAGATGTGGTCTTATGTTTCGCCCATCTACATACCCCACAGCAGCCACATTTATGAAAACCCAATGTCAGTGGTGTAAACCAAGACTGTTTCCTTTGTGCTTTTGGGACCGTAGGACTAAGTCTACTACGTAGATTAAAGCCTCGTCTATATGTGATCTGTGGGTAACTGGTCAAGAATTCACGAAGAGAGGTGTCTGTTTGGAGAATACCCCAGTGTTTGTTAAGGCTCTTCCTAATGATTTGACTTAATGCATTATACTCAGTAATCATGCGTGTGTTGCGCTCTGTAGTAGTCTTGTTGGTGGCTTTAGGTAGTAAAGTGTTAGCACGTTTAACCCTGGCTATTCTATTCTCTGATTTCTTGAGAATTGATGGTGGATAGCCCCTTTTTTGAAATCTCTGTTTCATATCTTTGATACAATTTGCAAACTCCAACTCATCACTACAGTTGCGTCGTGCTCTTAAAAATTCTCCATATGGAATTGCGTTCACCTGATGAGATGGGTGATTGCTGTGTGCATGCAGTAAAGAATTACAAGAAGTACCTTTACGAAATAGGCGGCTATTCAATTTGTCATTTTTCACAAACAGTTCTACATCCAGGAATGTAACATTAGTAGTGCTGTACTCTATAGTGAATTGTATTCCAAAGCTGTTGGTGTTGAGATAAGTGCAAAAGCTCAACAGTTCATTCTCACTGCCGGACCACACAAGAAGACAATCATCTATATAGCGACCCCAATAGATGATGGAGTTCACCCATTCTGTTCCACTGGGGCCCCAAATCCATTCCTTCTCCAAACAGCCCATGAAAAGATTTGCAAACGATGGTGAAAACCGCGAACCCATTGCTACTCCCTTCACCTGTTTGTACCATGTGTTCTCAAATAAAAAGAAGTTATTGTTAAGTATGAGTTGCATCATGGTAATCAGCATGTTGTTGTGTAGCCAAAGTGTAGCTGGCCTATTTTCAAGAGTTTTGGTTACTACTCTAAGGCCTAGTTCAGGATCAATACTGGTGTACAATGACACTACGTCTAAGGTGGCCAAAATCATACCAGGTTGCCACTGAAAGTCAGATAGAATACTAAGAATGTGTTTAGTGTCTTGTATGTAAGATGCTAAATTCCGTACCAACGGGCCCAAAAATATGTCGACATACTCTGATAGTCTTTCTGTAGGTCCTCCTATGCCAGAGATAATAGGTCTTCCTGGAGGGAATGGGAGTTGTTTATGTATCTTCGGCAATGTGTACAGTACAGGAAAGGTGGGTCTAAAGACTTTCAAATAGGCTACCTCATCCGCATCTAAAAGACCTGTAGTATGCCATTCTGCGAGATGTTTGTTAATCAATGTCGTCAAATTCCCCATTGGATTGTAAGTGATAGTATGATAACACAATTGATCACTAAGCTGCGAAAGAATCTCGTTATTATAGTCTGCCCGATTCATGATAACATTTCCACCCTTGTCCGCCTCCCTGATAAGTATGTGTTCATTCTCCACAAGTTCTTTTAATGCCTGACGTTCACCTGATGTTAGATTGTCATTGAAAACACACTTGTTCTTGTTCCTTTTTGATTCATGTAGATTTAGATCCTCTAACACCCTTTTGTAAAAGACATCAATCACATTCCCCCCTGTAAGAGTGGGTACCCATTTAGATTTGTTTTTTAGACCACTAACCGGAGTACTAGAAGTGTCAATATCGAGCTCTTCTAGCAGTTGCACCATGGTATAAGGAGACTCTTCTATATCTGTCAGAGAAAGGAGCAATTTAGTGGCCTGTATATCACAGATAGTGGGAACACCAAAGACATCTTCACAATACTTTGTGGTAGCTCTTTTATTGTCTGATGGGTTATCGGCAAAGTATTTCTTCAATTTCAATGCTCTAACAAATTTAAACAGATCAATTTTGAGTCTACAATAATCGCCAGAAACCGTAGGGTTGAAATTAAGGCCCTTACTTAATAATGAATTCATATCTGCAGTGAGTGTCATGGATGATAAATTGACAACCTGAACCTCAGAGATGGAGTCTATAGTGGGTTCCGCTCGTTGCCTGAGCGTAGTTTTCTCCTGTATTCTCCCTTTTCCGCCTCTCCCCCCTCTGCGTGTTTTGTGACCTGTGTGGTGCGTGTGTTTGAGGCTCTGTTTCCTCTCCGAATGGTCCTTACTTCCCTTAAAAAAGATGACTCCTGCCTCTTGGTGTTAGGATCGGTCTCGTGTTCACTATCACTAGATGCAGGCATGCTCAATGAGGTGGAGCTAGAAGCTGAAGAGATAACATCAGCTCTGACTGTTTTGTCTGGCACCGTGTTGGTAGGGAAAAGTATGTCATATTTGCGTGCATAAGTGAAAATTCTGCCCATTTTGTAGTCCAATTCGTCCCGTTTGAGCTGTCTAGCTTTTCTGTCTTTGATCTCATTCTGGTGAGTAGCTAGTATATCCTTGAGGGTCGCATAATTTTTCTCTGTAGCCTCCTTACGATTGAGATTTTTTATTTCATCTTCTAAGGTAGCTATATCGGTTTGTAGTTTATTGACTTTCCTCTCAGCACTTTCTATAAGAATTTGCATTAAAGTTTTGGATTTGAGGTTAAGCGCCTCTTCCCATTTAGCCAACAGGTCCTCGTCCAGCTCGTCCTAGGTGGGGAATATCTGTGATCTTAGACCCCTGGGTACCCTATCCAGTCTAAGGTACTGTCTCAGAGTAGCTCCATCCCACCATCTCGCATTTTCTAGTTTTTTAAGTTTTTCCAATTTGATGAACTTATCCCTCAAACCTTCCTGATGTGTGGTGTTGTTACTGTTGGAAGGTGTGTTTGTATTAGTGCCTTTGGCCAAATTGCCAAATTGCCAAAGAGTTCTTCAGCTTCTTTATCACGATCCATAGTAAGATCTATCAAATGCAAGGAAGTTTGCGTTGCGTTGCGGCAGCCCTTCCTAAATAGCAACAATGTCAAAATTCTTAGAACAGGGTATTCAAATATTAGGAAGTAGTGGCGCTCTGCAGATAAACGTTGGTACAGTAAGTTACAATATCTATATGGTGCAAAACAGGGAGGGGAGACCCCTAAACCCCTCAAATTGTAAAGGCCAAATGAAATTGACCTCAAGCTGAGCAAAAGACCAGTCCTGTGCACACATACAATTCATATAATCAACGATCGATACAGGTAAGTACAATGCAACAAAGAAAACATCCATATATGAATTGAAAATTCCGTTTAATAAGCATATCCAGCCGACACGTGTTTCATCGTGGGAAGTGTGAACCACGAATCTTCAGGGCTGGAAAAAATACAAAACGATTCATGCTAAGACATGTGCCATAAGCAAAGCGATTCTACAAAATAATGCTCATTACAAACGTGGTATATCAAATCAGTGCGAAGATATAAAGGAAGAAAACACCACAGATCCAAGAAGGTACTGAAGTAATAATAAGATAAAGGTGTCGATTGTGCCTACACCACCAATCGGTGAAAAGTCAAAAAAAGAAGGGAAAAAAGGAAAAAGCAACCAAACATCACCAATACACCCGAATATGTTGAGCGGACCAAAAACTAAGTCCCCCAAGAGTAAAAAGTACTAAACAATTGTACACACAAGACCATACCTGAAGCTAATGCCAAACTAACAGTAGATGCTGTAAAGTAAAACAATACAAACAACAAATAAACAAGAGTTCTTAGATACCAAGACAATGGTAAACGAGGCGTGTTTAAGACACAGTAAATAAGGACGTCTTACCCCACTACCGGTGATAGTTCCAACCCGGTAGGGTAAATACAGGGTCAGTCGAACTGCACAGATTAGTAACGTCTCTGTATGAATAAAAAATAATACACCCAATGTAGACAGCACGTAAAAACGTAGAAGAGTAAGTACAAGCAAACGAAATGTGCTAGATAATGGATGGCACAGACTTGTCTTAACGAACACGTCACCTGACTGCTACTAGCGGGAATTACTCCCTAAAGATACTTTTTATGTATATCGGATTTTTACGTGACTGGCGGTATGAAGTTATTTTTGATCGTGGCTGTTTTAATTTGAAGGTACGAATTGTTTTCTTGTACTTGCGTTATTTTAGCACATTTCGTTTGCTTGTACTTACTCTTCTACGTTTTTACGTGCTGTCTACATTGGGTGTATTATTTTTTATTCATACAGAGACGTTACTAATCTGTGCAGTTCGACTGACCCTGTATTTACCCTACCGGGTTGGAACTATCACCGGTAGTGGGGTAAGACGTCCTTATTTACTGTGTCTTAAACACGCCTCGTTTACCATTGTCTTGGTATCTAAGAACTCTTGTTTATTTGTTGTTTGTATTGTTTTACTTTACAGCATCTACTGTTAGTTTGGCATTAGCTTCAGGTATGGTCTTGTGTATACAATTGTTTAGTACTTTTTACTCTTGGGGGACTTAGTTTTTGGTCCGCTCAACATATTCGGGTGTATTGGTGATGTTTGGTTGCTTTTTCCTTTTTTCCCTTCTTTTTTTGACTTTTCACCGATTGGTGGTGTAGGCACAATCGACACCTTTATCTTATTATTACTTCAGTACCTTCTTGGATCTGTGGTGTTTTCTTCCTTTATATCTTCGCACTGATTTGATATACCACGTTTGTAATGAGCATTATTTTGTAGAATCGCTTTGCTTATGGCACATGTCTTAGCATGAATCGTTTTGTATTTTTTCCAGCCCTGAAGATTCGTGGTTCACACTTCCCACGATGAAACACATGTCGGCTGGATATGCTTATTAAACGGAATTTTCAATTCATATATGGATGTTTTCTTTGTTGCATTGTACTTACCTGTATCGATCTCTAAACTTTGTTAGCAGCAGTAGTCTACGACCTAGCTTTTCTTGATCAGGGCTCTCCAATAGCTCCCTATCTAGCGCGCTCAGTTGATCCTCGATCCGCTTGAGTGTGTTTCTCAAGTCCTGGAGAGCCCCTGAATGCTTAGAAATGCACACACCTCTCATATAGGCCTTAAAAGCCTCCCAAAGCGTAGCCCATGAGGTGCCCGAGCCAGTGTTGATGTCAAAATAGTCGATCATTGCTTCTCGGAGCGAAATACTTCGTCTAGCAATGCTTTGTTGGGGAACCTCCACTGTTTCTCGCACCCTTCTGGCCTCGGTACCCTAAGTGTCAGAACCACCGGAGAGTGGTCCGACAGAGTTCTTGGCAGGTGCTGAATAGCCCTATACCACGCAGCCAACCCTTGGGTTACAAGCCAGTAGTTTAACTTAGTCCAAGTCTGATGAGGAGCCGAATAATGTGTGTATGCCACTTTGCCAGGCCTACAATGACTCCAAATATCCAACATGCCTAGGTCCCCGCATAATCACGCCAGGGCGCGGCGCGTGCGAGGTCTCGCATCTGCCACAACAGAAGTACCATCCCTCATTGGATCCAGCAGTAAATTAAAATCCCAACCAATACAGATATAGTCTACATCTAGCTGCATGATTTGTGCATGTAGGGCATGAAAAAAGTCTGGGTCATCTACATTGGGAGCGTATATGCAGGCAGAGGCTATCTTTTGACCCATTAAATGCCCCTTCACTAGTACATAGAGTCCCTCACTGTCAATGCGAGATCCTGAGAATTGGAATCGGAGCCTCTTATGGATAAGCACAGCGGCACCGCTAGAATACAAACTATAGTCAGCAAAATATCTGTGGGGGCCCCAGGAAGCCGCACAAGGCGTGGTTGTGGACAGATTGGTTTCTTGGAGGAACGCCACGTCGACCTGATGTCTCTGCAAATAGTGCAGTACCTGCTTCCCTTTCCTAGTGTTATTTAACCCCCGCACATTCCAGGTGAGAAGCTTCAAATCAAAATAAGTTGCCAAGTGATCACGTGCCCTTGCAAGGAGTATACAACAATGTGCCTGAACATAGTCTGTAGATCTATGTACTCTTTACTGAGGATAAAGAAATAAATTAGCAATGTTGCAATACAATAGCGAACTTCCCCTCCCCCACCCGTCTCTGCAAAACCCATCGCAGCGACATAGCCCTTTGCTCAATAGAAAAAATGCAACATACCCACTCATAGTTAGTGAAGAATCAAAAACAAAAAATGCATTTTAAACCTAATACCCAGAAAACGGTGATACACACCTGGGGAGGAGGCAACTCCTTGCCAAACCACCCGACGCTGCGTCCCCTGCTAATACAAAAGAAACTATTTGTTAAACAGCTCCTCATCAATGAATATCTCAACGCTTGTCTCATCTTGTCATAATTCAATTAAGCAGTTCAATCCGAGGTAAACAGCTCGACACTGGCCGCCGAGCCACTTTGCGGAGTAGAGCTCCCAGCATGGGTACTCCCTGGGGCACCACCAGTTCTTTTTAAGTCTCAGCAAAATTCCTTGGCTGCTGTAGGAGTGTCAAACACACGGGTCTTGCCATCCACATCCATTCTCAAACAGGCAGGGTAAATCATGTCATATTTGAGGCCAAGATTTCTGAGCGTTCCTTTAACTCCTATGAACTTTCGTCGTGCCTCTTGGACCATTGCAGTGAAGTCCGGAAAGAGTGTTATAGTGGACCCCTGCCAGGACAAATAGCCCGCCTCTCGTGCCAGACGTAGCGCTGTATCCCTGTACCGAAAGCTCAAGAGTTGGGCAATGATCGGCCTAGGCGGGACGCCCGGGCTGGATCTGGGCCCAAGCGAACGGTGTGCGCTCTCAACCTGGAGTGTGGTGGTGAATGCTTTCTTTCCGAATAGATTCCAAATAAAGAGGGGAGTTACCCCAATGTGCACCAAACAAAGGGACGGGTATGAGTAGTAGGAAAATACACAAAGTGTCCCTATTTAAAACTTATCCAAGTTGCTCATGGACATGTATGTTATATCTGCACTTTAGAAAGGCTCTATCAGAGGCGTATTACTTAAAACATAATCATTTATTACAAATCATGAAAAAACATTAAAACCATGTATCTATTCCTCCCAAAATAGGGTTACACTCTATAGGTACTACAAAGGAATTAATCCAATTCATTAAAACCACAAAATTAAAAGTCGACGCAGCGTTTCGGTGATATTTGTAATATTTCCACCTTCTTCAGGACTAAAAATTTTATTTTTCAAATCTAAAATAAAAGAAAAATGTATGTATTTTAGCATTTATGAACAAAAAAATGCAAATTAACAGTGTTCTACTATATATCAACAACATCCTCTGTATTATTTTTTTACATGAGTACTTCAGATCCAACCTACTGCTGTATCCTGTTACATATTTTATTTATCCCAACACACAATTTATACAAACATATTTTCTATTCAGCATGTATATATTGTACAATTCAATAGAACAAAAAGCTGCATACCTCATCTTACGATTGGAAAGGCATTGAGAGGAGGATGACCTTCCTGAATTAAATTTCTCTGCCAGGGAATTATTTTGCCTGTAGTATAAGCACATATTGTTTTTTAGTCTTTTAGTCAAACATTCAGTGACCCTATTAGCTGCTGTATGAGGCTTTTAATTAAAGAGGGACAATGCTGGCATACCTTCTTGATAATCAGGATTATATATTTGTTCCGCAAAAGCCACCGTAATTGTGTTCTTTTCACAGGAGAACAGAGACCACTTTAAATCATTGGGAGTTTAACTCTCTGTAAGAAGTATATTAATAAAAATACTTCGTTAGCCAAGGATCCTCTCAGGTATTATTTAATATGTCTAGGATAATACTTATACCGCTCACCACAATGTTAAGTAGTTTAGGGTCCTTTTTCTTATCTTCAATCTTTAAGAAGATGCCAATGCATTGAATTGAAGATGATTCTTGCTTCTTAAGTTTTGTAAAGACCTATGTGTAAAAGACATATTATGATTTTACCTATATGTTCTTGCATTCAAATTTACATTCAACTTTATGTAGTATTAAATCCAAACCCCTTTGTTTTATAAGAATCATCTCCCTTTGATTTCGGGTTTTATTTTAGTTGTTAATTGACTACCCACGTGAATAATGGCTCAGTCAAACATAGCATGCCCAGTTACTAATTTTATTTGCTTCATATAGAAACGAAAAACCACCCATATTGCATATATTGATTGCAACGGGTTGTATTTAGTCAAAAAACAATTAGTTATACCGTTACGGATCTTGCAAAATAGGACGAGGGAGTCCGTACCCCAGTCTATGTTCGATAACATGCTTTTGAAATGTTTGCAGTACGCTGTCCCATATTAATGCCCCTAAATCAAGACGAACTAGATTACTTCTGAAGAAAAGCAGGGGCTCTTCAAGCAAAATCAATAATCAGATTCCAGACTACGGAACCAATTAGTACCGGATGATCGGTAACATTTAAAGCCCGTTGTTAACGCTAAATAAGTTGATCTAAATGCGGCTTTTTAAAAAATCCTAACCGCTTACTTCTGCGATTTCATTCAGCCTCCCTGCTTTCGCGGAACATCCAAGGCGGGTTGTAAGAGATATTCCGGTGTCCTTCTCTTTTAAACCCGTTTCCACCGGATATCCTATTTACGTCATTTCCTGTACGTGAACCGTATGTGCCGTACTACCGCTATGGTATGTGACAGTGGCAGCCATCTTAAAACATAAACACTAGATGGAAAGAGTAGTTTGAAAATTGTAAATACAAACATGAACTCCCTCCGAATTTTTTGTGGTGTTTCGTGTCTATGTCTTATTGATGAATCCACCATTACATTTGAATTACAATATATAGTGGATCATTTTATCTTATTTAATTTAGGAATTTTTAAACATTTATAGATGTTAGTTTTTCTCTATGGATTAGAGACAATTAAGCCAAAAATCCTATACTTAATCCCTTGTGTTGACTATAATTAATTTTGTCGAGTTATTTCGCTACTCCATGTCTCGATTAAGGCACGATATCTGTCGCTCTAGTATACTGGTAAAGTATCAGGCATCCGAGACGGCCATCTTAGAGAAAATCCATTAATGCAAGTTTTGGTCTCATTCCTCGTTACAAACCATAATTCCCCTATTTAAATTCTTACGTTGCTTTATATATACGTTTTATCGATCGCTGGTGTGGTGTCATAAGGCAAATGTGCATATCAAAAATATCAAAAATATCACTAAGGAGTGGTCCTATGTCTAGTTCAGAATCAAAGGAATAACACTATTATGTATACTGATTACACATTGTATATGGTGCCCTAATGTTCTGTCATACAACAGATATAACATACAGTGTTCTAGGTAGACCTTGATAGTTTGGTTATAAATAACAGTCCTCTGTTTATGTCCATGAGCAACTTGGATACGTTTTAAATACGGACACTTTGTGTATTTTCCTTTCCGAATAGATCAGTGAGCATCGTTTCAACAAAAAGATCCATTCTGCCAGTGTTGGTGGATTCCGCCACCCCCAAAATACGCACATTATTACGTCTACTTCACGCTTCCAAATCTTTATTTTTCATCGCCACCGACTTTAGTATTTTCTCCCTCCGGTCTAGCCGCTTAACGGATTGTGCAGCACCATCCTCTCTGTCTGAGATTCTGCCCTTCGCAGTGTCCAAGCGGCGAGCATGGGCGCCCAGTCGGCACCCAAGGTGTCCAATCTCTTTTCCAGTGTGTCAAATCTGCCATCTAGTGACCGAAATCATGCCCGCAATTCTGCCATGATTGCTGCAGAGCTGAATGGAGCACTCGCCGTATTAGCTGCTTCTAGACCTCCCTCCGCCATATTAGGTTGTTACTGCTGTGTGACCGCTGGATTTAGAGAACTGTAATACCCTCTGCTTAGGGTCCTTACACACCATGACATGCACTAAATGACACTGGTATTCTAGCCGCTTTGCCAGCTATCTTTATTTCAATGCCCAACTGTTGTGTGTAGGTGGTTTGTTTGGTCAGCTGTGTAACCACTATGAATGCAGGGGCTCTGCTCCCGCTATCTATAGCCCCATTCACATAGCACTCATGTAGGCCGCTGACACCCTTCAATAATTTGCCGGCGTGAAGGTAAAATGCCCCGAGACAAAATAGCTATAGGCCCGCAGCTGCAGCACGACTCAATCACTCCTCGCAGTAGTCTCACTGTAAGGGCCTTGGTTGCGCCCCAATCCACGGGTCTGTATTTCTGGTGGGCGATCGCCTCCCCCTCCAGGGGCTACGCAGCTTCCAAATGTAAAAATTGCTGCCACACCCAGATCCACCCCAAGCGCCTACACCCCTGCAAGTCGCCCGGCTGAGGGACCGTTCCCCAGGTTTGCCCGTGCCCCCTGTCACCGTGGGGCCTCTGGGGGTGAAGCGGGCAGGTTACTTGTACGAGCGCTGGGTCGCCTCCGCGGGCAGCGGTCTCGGTCCGATCCCACCGGCCTGCTACTTTCTTTCACAGGTTTCTGGGTTGATGCTCACCGCCGATCGACGTCAGTCACCAGCGCCGTCTTCCGCTCAGTTCTCCACTCCATCGGGAATATATGCCGTTACTACGCATTCCGTTGCAACGCATGCCTTTACCACGCATGAGTTACAACTGAATGATTTTTCTACGCATATCCTTTACCTCGATTATTCCTTTACCACGCATTTTTTCCCCCTTTTTTCTTTTTTTTGCCTTTTTCTCACGTCTTCGCCGACACTAAAAAAGGACTGAATCGGATGAGGAAGAAGATGTTCCCTGAAGACGTTGCTTGCGTGGTAAAGACGGTCGTGGAAGCAATACGCGTTGTAAAGACGTTTACGAGGTAAGTGTACCGTTGTAAATGTAACGCGTAGAAAAGCCTTCGTGGTAAAGGCTGTTTCCCCTCCATCGGACTGCCCTGCCACCAGGCTGAGGCTATCGAGACGGCGTCGGATACTCCACACGCCAAGTCTCACACCATTGCCGATCTCACTGCCTCGTCTTCAGAATGGGGCCCACAGCTCTCCTTCGCAGACAGGATGGAGGGCGCTCAGCTGGGCCGCAGCAGTTAGCGCCTCACTCTGTATCTTCTCTTCCAGCGGGTGTATCGATGTCGGAGCGGCAGCAATAGCGTTGTCGAGTCGACCCGGAGTCGTAACCAGCGTCAAACCGAGAGGATGTCGCCGTTAACTGCAGGATGGATTCAGGATGATGGGTGATTTGGCGGAGCTTCAGATCTACGCGGCCATCTTGGTCGGTAGCCTACCCCCATCTTTAATACTTTATATTCTAATGCCTTCAATCCACTACTGTGCAATCCTTTATAGTCTAATGCCTTCAATCCACTACTGTGCAGTCGCTAACGGGGAGAGCTCCAGCAGAGATTATTCTTACAATGTAATGTATGTGTTCTATTTACAGCAATAGTCATGCTCTAGAATAAACTGTAGATGAGTATGCTCTGGATTGTCAAAACGAAGATGGCAGTCCTAATAGTAGATTACCACATGATCAAAATATGTGATCCTAAACACATTGCCCTAGTTTTCTCTGAGTCAGAATTATTGTGGTGCAAGAAGCAAACAAGATGTATTTTTTTCAGCACTCTAGAAAATGTATTATCTTAGACTAATCATACTGGCATCAAGTGATCCTTATTTGTGACTAAGAGCAAGCCAGCTGTTGGCTTTAAAGCACTGTACACAAAAACGTACATATACATTCAGTACACGTGAAGGCTAGATAAAGCACATTATATTGTTACATGTCAGTGGATTGGCTAACCCAGCCCTGTTTTTGATTTGAACTGGTTGGTACAGGTCATAATTCTTTTATTGTAAAAAGTAAGTATACAAGTCCCAGAACACAGAAGGAGTGATACAGGACAAGCTGAAGTAATCACACTTGCGTCTCAAATCATAAAGCGCAAGCCTTAAGCCTCCCCTAAAATGATTAAATAAATCCAGATCCAAGCACTCACTTCTTGCACTTAGCAGGGTGTTTTAAAGGTAATCTGGGATGTGCAGTCGACACTCCCAGAAGCATGTGATTGTGCCAACCCTGACCACTGCCGTCAAACTCTTGGCTATTCCATGCCAAAGTGACCACCCAGAGTTTCCACAGCTGTCTCTTGTTGGCTTTCCCACAGCACCACTCCCACCACTGATAAGCCTGAACATCGCTGCCACTGAAGCTGTCCTTCTCTCTCTCTAGTGTGCCATCAAACTAATGTCCAGTTTCTTACTTTCACTACATGGAATTACTAATGTACTATAGACAGCTGCTTTGCCGTAAGCAGAAGGTGAGATCTGAGTAGCAAATCGGTTTCAAATAATAAGTGTTGATTGACAGATAGTAACGCCTCACATCACAGAGCACTCCCTGCAACCAGAACATGGCTGCGGCTGTAAACAATAAAACCAGCATTGGCAAAGCCAGTAAGTCTCGCCTATGCAAGAGCTATTGGCTTTGACAATGTTTTAGCAGTATTGTACAGCATAGTGACTGCTTTTCAGCATGGCTAGGAGTTAGTAGGGTAAAGGAGAGTGGGGTGGGGTGGAGTGGCGTAAAGTTGAGTAGAGTTGAGTGTTGTGGAGTGTCGTTCAGCAGAGTTGAGTGACGTGGAGGGGAGTGAAGTGGGGTGTTGTGGAGGGAGTACAGTGTCATAGCGTGAAAGGACAGCAGAGTTGAGTGGCATAGAGTGGAGTAGAGTGGCATAGAGTGGAGTAGAGTGTCAAGTGTGGTATGGTGGAGTGGCCTAGTGTTGTCGAGTGTGTAGAGCAGAGTGGAGTGGTGTAGAGGGTGTTGCGTGGAGTGGAGTGGTGTAGTGCGGAGTAGAAAATCATTGAGTGGAGTAGAGTGTTGTAGAGTTGAGTGATGTCGAGTGGAGTGGCATAGTGTCAGAGTGGAGTGGCATTGAGTGTGGGAGTGGCATGGAGTAAAATGGAGTAGTGTTTCATAGAACAGAGTGGAGTAAAATGGCGCAGAGGAAGTTGTGTAGAGCTTCGTAGAGTGGAGGTGTGTCGTACAATGACATAGAGTGGAGTGGAGGGTCAGTGTAGCCGAGTTTTATGGAGAATAGCATCGTTGACTGGAGTCTTGTGGAGTGTCTTAGAGTAGAGTGGCCTAGACAGAAGCGGTATAAGCTATAGTGGTGTAGAGTAGATAGGCACAAAGTGAATTGGTTTTGAGCAAAGTGATGTAGAGTGCAGTGGCATAGAGTAGAGCGGTGCAGAGTAGATTGCAATGATGTAGAGTGGCATAGAGTAGAGTGGGGCAAGTTAGAGTGGAGCAGTGCAGTGGCATAGACTGCAATGGTGTAGAGTGGCGTAGCATGCAGTGGCGTACAGTGCAGTGGCATGGAGTAGAATGTTGTCTAGTGACATGAAGTGCAGTGGTGCAGAGTAGTTGGCGTAGGGTACATTGGATTTGAGTACAGTGGTGTGGAGTGCATTGGTATAGAGTACAGTGGCATAGGTTAGACTGCAGAACTGCAAAGTGACGCAGCGTAGAGTGTATGGAGAGTGGGGTAGAGTGCAGTGGCGTAGAGTAGATTGGAGTGGAGTAGGATGCATTGGCATGTAGTACAGTGGTGTAGAGTAGAGTAGCGTTGATTGCAGTAGCGTGGAGTAGCGCAGAGTTCAATAGAGTGCAACGATGTAGAGTAGATTGATTCAGAGTGGAGTGGTGCAGGATAGAGTTCAGTGGTATAGAGTAGTGACGTAGAGTGCAGTGTTGCATAGTGGAGTGGCGTAAAGTGCAGTGGCATAGAGGGCCTCTGCATGACTGTGAATCGTCCCCGAACAGAGACTGGTTCCAAAGGAAAGAGGTACCCCGCTTCAAAGCAACCCTAGAACTCCCTTGGACTAGTGGTAGTAGTCCCCTACAGCCCACACATAAAGTACACTCCCAAGACCAAAGAATCACTGAACATCGGGCACGCCAAGGGATCGCCTAAAAAAAATAGTCTAGTGCATTGTGGGAAACCAAGTCCTAACATCCAGCAAGTTTCAGGCAGCTACTGTTTTTCCCTGGACTCCAGGACGTTGAAGTAACCCAAGGCTGAGCTTGCCGCTGCAAGGCTTGTTGGTGGCCAGTCCAGCTACCACTACATTTGTTCGATGCTGTGCCTCGAGGGATCCCTGCAGCATCTTCAACTAGACACATCTGTGGCCTCTGTTGAGATTTTGCACCCCTTTTAATTCAATTCGCTTTTATTTCGGTTAAAAACTTAAAAAGCATATATACAACATTTCATGCAATATTAAACACACACATTTACAATTAGTAGTATACTCAGTAAAGCAAGATTGCATAACACCAGTAAAAAGATATCAGAATAAAATCAGTCACATAAAGTCTGCACATTAGAATTTCAAACCTTTTTCCGTGCATACCAGATTTACTGCAAAAAGATATCTGCTAAGACCAAAGACTATTAGTTGCGATATAAAATACTTAATGCTTTTAAACATTTCCTAGTCTCCATATTACAACACATTGGTTTAATCCACTTCCTTCTCGGGGAGGCATGGACTGGACAGAAAAATAGCACATGTACAAAGTTTTCTTCAGATAGAATAGCCCACTTTCCTCTCCAGCACCACTAAGCAGTAAAACCAGCAAATCTGTGGCTCCCAGGGACAGCCAAGACAACTCTGCACCTGGGCCCTACGAGCCTGGTAAAATTCAACTGACTATCGAATCCTATTTCTGTGACCAACATCACTTTACCACCCAGTGGTTTTCACTGAACTTGACCTGCAAGTGACCGATTGTCACTAGTGTGATTTCCCATTGACTGCAACTTTATAGTTTTGCAAGAGTAAATGGCACAGATACATTTTTTTTTTAAACATCTATAACTCCAGTTATACTCATCCGATTGTCTTTAATTTGGTGTCTTAATTTATATTAAAATATCTGCTTTATTTTTTATAATTTGGTATCCGATTTTGTTTCCATTTGTGTCAATTACTTATCATCCATGTTGGTACTCTGAAATGCTTAACACGTTCCTCTAGTAAAGGCTGTCTGCTCTGCACCACACTACCAGGACCGAGGTAGAGATTTATTAGTGTGAATCCAAAGGACCTATTTAGTGTACTGTCAGATTATTACCTAGTGAAGCCTAACCAGCATCACTGCATAATACTCCACTTTCCTACAGTGACCATTTTTTGCAAATAACAGTAGAGAAAACAGTGTAATGTATCAACTGTATCCAAACAAATTTTCTGCACCGGTGAAAGTTTATTTCTTTCTTTAGTGATTTCAGTATAGATAATAAGATGTGCAGAGTTTCAAATATCGAATAACAAGCCTTTTCTATGTATGAACTAAGTGAACATCCCTCAAATTTTACATTGTGTAGAGGTCTATATCAATGCAACATGTCTAGGATGCTCAGTATGCTATAATTATTGATACACAATAAGAATTGAAGTCAATTTTTGTGTTGTATATGGTTAGACGGATTACCAGAAGCCGTGCTCTATTATATCCCCGTCACATCACTGCCCTGTATAGATAAGTCACCTTTTATACCTGTCAATCTCCGTTGAGAAGGTAAGCAAGGCCATTGCTTAGATCTCATCCAGAAAGACCAGAGGCCCTAACTGGTTCTGAGATGAGATGTTCAAATGGCTCGCTTTACAATTGTTTCCCATCCCACAATTATGTGGGACATGTTCACAGCATCGGTAGAAGAGAAGATTCTCCCTCTCGATCTCAGAGAAGAGGTAATCACAGTCCAGTGAAAGCCCGGGCAAACTAGCCAGGCCATGTTCCTACTACCACCCCATCTTCGTTGATCGTTGTAGAAGCCTAAGGTCTTAGCCATCCACCTACTCCCCTGCATATGTTCCCTAGTACATGAAGACCAGAATGACTTCACGCCAGGCAGGTCAAGTAATCATAACATCAACAGACTACAGAATGCCATTACACTTTCCTCTCATTTGCAGGTTACTTTTTCCCTGGTGGTGATTGATTTTGAAAAAAATCATTTTACTCCATTAGAATATCTCTTTGCAGTTTTGGAGGAGATGGGATTTGCAAAGTGGCTTCCAAAATACCTCCGTCTTTTATACACTGCAGCAAGGGTGAATGGCGCCCTTTCTTGAGAGAGGAACAAGGCAGAGGTGTCCACTATCACCCTTCATGTTTGCTTGTCCCATCAAACCACTGGTCTTCACGTTAGGAGTATATGCACAGCTCTGAGGTTTCTGTTGGACCGAGGAGAAAGAGGACAGGGCTTCTTTAAATGTAAACGGGCATCACCTCCACCTTTCTAGGCCCCTGTCTTCTGGCTCTTGTGCAGTACATATCCTTGATCGCTTTGATGCAGCGTCTTGTCTGCTGCTTAACAGAGCTAAACCAGCAGTTTCCCTATATAGGGCTGCTCAGAGGAAATGCAGTGGGACTTGTGGTTCAATTTGTAGACAAATGATTTTAGACACTTGGGAATAAATTCCTCCGGTTCAGCCACACTCTGTCCAGGCTATTTACATGGCACAATTGCTAGAAACCCTTAGAAGAAACTTAGCTCACTGGTCTCCTTCTACTGGCTCCTGTGAGTAAAGTATCCATCTCAAAGACAGTGTCCTTACCAAGACTACTGTGCTCTCCATAACTACTCCTGTCCCCCGCTCCTAATTCTTTTGAACAACTCGCTGCTACACTTCACTCTTTTTTATGGGGAGAGCTTATTCCATAACAAATTGTTGCTTATCTCAGTACGACAAAGGTCTTGGCATCTTCGTTTTATGTTATAGGGCCTTGCACATGATTGTCAGTAATTGGTCCCTTGGATTGCATGAGGGCCAAGCTTACTGAACAGAGGGAGGGGCTTTGGGGGGAGGCTTCAACACTTAATTGTCTGTATGGTGGAATTTCTCCAGCAATCAAATCCTTCTTATGTCTTGCGGAGCCTCCTTAATACCAATATAGTGGGTTGGCAGACTGACATGAGAGACTCCTCTCTGGTTGGTTACCCAGCTGAAACAGGTCTTATCAGTACATAGCTTCCAGGAATGGAACCTCAGCAATATCTGCCAGTTAAAGGCTATGATTTCTGAATTATAACTCTAACCATTAAAAGAATTGAAGAATGACTTTCAATTGCATGAATCTCAATTCTTCTGCGACCTTCATCTAAGACATGCAATCTTTCTTCATGCGAATTACCAAGCCCATGGCCATATTCAACCCTTTGGAATACAAGTGAATGTTGCTGTTGTACAAGTCACTGGTCATTAGCGCCCCAAGGACTTTCTCTGCTTTGAGGGAGGCATGCATGGTTGATGTGGGTGATACCCATTAATTAAATTGAAGTACCATCACAGGATCTACTATCCTTAAGTAACACTTTACAAACTGAGCAGAGATTTTTCTCCTACCTGACTGAGATGTCATTCAGCAGTAGGTACTTTCTTCAGGACATTATAGGACTTCCCTGCTATACATGTCATCTGGGAGGGGGGTTTGGTACTTTGTAACTGGCGCTGGATTGGCACATCCTGCGATCACTCAAGGTAGCTCTACGTCACATTTTTAAAGATGCAAGTGCAAACTACTATGCCAAGCTCTAACACACGTAGGACTTGCTCTGGCACATTGTGATCTTGCCAAGAGCTGGAAGGGATCTAGCTCCCCAAGCAAGACTAGATGGCTAGGCAGAACAAACAGAAGTATGCATTTAGAAAAGCCTATTTACTGATTACCCCCAAGAAACAAAACCAGATATGGGAACCGTCAGCAGCATTTTCATATGCATGACAGCCTCTAAATGCAACCCCTCTGGTGTCTTTATGGTTTTGTAAAGAGGGGAGAAGGCAGTTGTTACGGTTAATGAGTTTGCCTAATACGTTGCCTGAAAAATGATTCATAGATTGCTGAGTTGTCTGGTGAATCTGCTCATAATATACCTGTTGCTTTGTCTCAAGTTCCAATAAAATGTTTTTTTAATGAAAAACAAAATGGCGAAGAGCTTGGTGAGGTACGTATTGAGCACAGCCACCCATGGCATGACAGTACACACGTGCATCCCCCACCATCTTACCACTTGTGGAATGTGGTAATGGGGGTGACTTTTTCAGAAGCTGTTCTACAGCCTACCTGCTCCCTGTGCCACGTTGTCTTTGCCTGCACCGGAGGTCGCCCACATTAGCGCACCTTAGCGTTTCCCTGCCGCTGCCGCATCCATCACCTACACGGCCGCTGTGTGCAGGGAAACCACTGCTCCCAGCAATCCTTGCGGGACGAACCTGCCCACGTCATCCGAAGCGCGCTTGAAGGCGCATAAATCCAACAGGAGCCCCCGCGACGCGGGATCGCGCGCGGGTCGGCGCCGGGAGAAGCCCGGGACAAGGCCCTCTGTAGCCCTCAGGAGCCGAAGGAGGCCGGGTCGGGCCCACCCCATTGACTTGTTGCCGTTGGGATACTGTATGGGCAGAACTGGTATGTGCGGTCATTATTACTAGAACTGTAACTATTGACTGGGTGGCAACACAGAGACTATTGTGCCCTCTGCTTTTAATTGGTGAGCAGTGATATCTTCGCACCATGAATGAGCCATCTAAAAAGGGTACCCTTGATAGTTATTTTACGAAAACTAATTCTGGTTCCGACCGGGAGGCTGCTCTTGCAGAACTCAGGGCTAGGCGTCGTTGTTCAATAGAGCATATTAAAAATATGCCATTAGCCACGGCTACTTTTTCTGAGGCTGCCTGCCCGGTCAACGAGGTTTGCTCTCCACAAGAGTCCCTGCTACCCTTGGGTATTAATGACTCCACAGCTTGTTTTATTACCTCAATTGCAAGGGACCCAAGTACTGATTTGTCCTTAACTGCTTTTCCTTCCCCCATTGACACAAGTAATATATTGGCTGTACCAAATGAGTTATTGACTCAAGTCACAGAGTCGCTACCCCCTACTGACATTACACCTAGTCAGACCACATTGTCAGGTCCAGGTCAATTGCCCAGGAAAAGAAGGAAGATAGTTTCTGAGCTACGTAAAAGTAAAAGCGATAACGTTTCTAGTAGCAATCCCACCGTAGCCTGTTCTGGAAAAAATGCTATTCCTTGCACTGTGAAACCATCTTCCACTGGTAGTATTGCTTCTTGTTTAATCCAAAATGCAACTACTGTGGAATTATTGGATAAAATTGATAAATTATTGAAAACTTTTATGTTGCCAATTGTCGAGAGCTTAAAGACTATCGAAAGAAGGCTAGAGAAAGTCGAAACTTTAGTGGGTAACAAGAGGGACCAAGCTTCTACCTCCGCAGGCCCCTCACACTTCCCACTGCCTCGGCTTCTGCTATAGTTTCTCCTAATTTACCACCAGGTGAGATAGCCTCTCAAATGAACACAACTATAAGCAAGGGAGGGGTTAGCCATATAGATAGTACTACCAATATTAAATCATCTTGTACAACCATGGCTAGGAATAGTGTAGTAGTAAATACCCCAAAGCAAGGGGGTCCATTGCCTGTTAAACCAGGTTATAATGCAGATTCCTCAACTAAATCACGAGGTCCGTTTTCTATCAATTTACCACCAGAAGCTGTTCCTCTGGTAGTTGTGCTTGCAGGGGTTCCTACGATAAAAACAGATGATGCAGAAGGATACCAACAATTAAAAAATAAAGTTATCCACTGGCTAGGCCAAAATCGCCCTCTTCCTCCACATATCAATGGGGAAATTTTGCATGTAAGACGCTTGCCCTGGCTGGGTAATACGCCAAAAACTATAAACGGGGATGTAATCCTAATTAATTTTAGGGACCCAAGAGCTGTTGCTCATATTTTAAATTGGCACACACAGTATGGGAGGTCCCTTATTACAACATGGGAACTTACCTATTTTTTCCCAAGACCAAAGCCAGTTGTCCACTCTGGCTTGGGGGGCTTATCTAACACCCAACATATTCCTGTGATTCCTTTGAGAAATAGATTTGAGGTGTTAGAAAGTCTAGAGGATGTTGATTGACTCAACAACCATAAGTCTATGACAGTACTATCTGAGGAGTCCCAGACCAATACAAATATACATCATAATGAGTCCAGCATTGTACCTCTAATAGTAGGGGTAGAACATACCTCCGAGCATCTTGTTGATCCCGTCCTGCCTACATCCGACAATGATATGGTTAATATTCAGGAATCATTGGGTAATTTATTCTCATGGAATATTGCTGGGTTGACCTCCAAAATGGAATCTACGGAGTGGATGAGTTATGTTAACAAATTTGACCTATGCATATTCCAGGAGACTTGGTCTTGTGAACCCTGCTTCATTCAGGGATATTTGAACTACTTTGTCCCTGCGGTAAAAGGCCCTAGGGGCAGACCAATGGGGGGCCTAACAATATGGGTTCGCCAATCTTTAAAACTGGGCATTAAAGCTGTTGATACCAAAAACAAGGATATCCAACTAACTAGATTAGATTTAGATAAGCTGGGTAGTGTAGACATCTACAATGTTTATGTTCGGAGGAAGAGGAAAGGGAGGTCTGAGGTACTAGAAGCCCTGGATAGTCTTATTGACATACACTCGTCGACCAATAACATTATCATTGCGGGTGATTTTAATACCACATTCGAACCCCTGATAAGCAATGATGAGTTGTTTGGAGACGAGGAGGATCGACTATGGGGCGTGCCTAAACTAGAGTTGCCTCCCATAGTGCGATGGTCTGCTGATGCCATTGGTCTAAATGCTTTATGCTACGAAAACGGGTTAAGAGCGCTAAATGGCAGGACTAGTGGAGATAGGAATGGTGTAAGCACATTTGATAATGGTCGACATAACAGCAGAATCGATTATGTGCTATGCAGTCTAAAGCTATGGCCATCAATTTGTGACATGATGGTGGAAGGGAGGCTCGAGAGCGACCATAACCCATTGTGCCTGTCGCATAAGTGGTGGTCTCATGTTAGCTTGCCCGTGGGATTTCCTGTGTTCGTCCCACCCCGGACTGTTCCTACTAACAACATGAGGAGATTAAGATGGGAAAAGGTAGCAATTAATCAACAGGCTATTGCTAGTATTAATAGTTATGTTGACCTAGCTATACTAGACCTAGAGTACTGTAATACACTTAGCAATGGCTTAGAAAAGGTTGAAGGAATTCACAATTCTCTTTTTGACACAATTAAGGGATATTTCCTTAAACCTGTGAAAAGTAGAGGTGACAGAGTTCCAAAGCCAGCTAAATGGTATAATGATGAATGTAGGGAGTCACGACTTGCTTTGGGCAACGCTATCAAGGGAGGGCAAGCAGCTTTAATTCAAGCCGCTAGGAAAAATTATAAAACTAGTATCCTCAAGGCTAAACAAGCTTGGGATGAGCAACACTGGATTGAGCTAAAGGCAGCTAGCGATAGCAGGGATTCTCGGCTGTTCTGGCACATTGTTAGGTGGGGAAAATCAGGTGGCCCTGAGTCCCCTCACAACAATGTCCCTGAAGCTGAATGGATAAAATTCTTTAAAAATCAATATGCTGCTTTTAACATCGTAGACCTGCATGAGACAATTAGTGTAGACCTTCCAAAAGAAAACCTTTTTTGCCCTAGTGAAATTATGATGGCCCTTGATGCGGTTGCTTGCGGTCGAGCTCCCGGCCTTGATGGAGTGCCAGCGGATCTATTTGCTAATGATAAGGAGCGCTGGTGCCCATATATCCATCACCTTATTAACGCTATTGCCCTGGGTGCATCAGTACCAAAATCCTGGCAGGGTGCTGTAATTATCCCCGTTTTTAAGAAAGGTGATCGATCGCTGCCAGGTAACTACCGGCCTATAAGCCTTATAGATACCATCCAAAAGGTAGTGGGGCGTGTGATCGTCAATAGGCTCCTGGACTGGGCGGAAGAGACCAATGCCCTTTCAACTTTCCAGGCTGGCTTTCGACGATCCACAAGCACAGTGGATCAGGTCTTTCGCTTCACCATGATACAATGGAGGACGGTAGTGCTCGGCAAAGGAAGCCTGTATGCGGCCTTTGTCGATCTACGGGCTGCTTTCGATCTTGTCCCCCGACTAAAGCTATGGACGGTTCTTCAGAAGCAGGGCATCCCAAACGATTTGTTATCTATGATAATGAGGCTTCATGAATCAAATTATGCAAGAATCCAGTGGGGTGGTTTAGGTTCGGTAACCTCAGATTTTCCAGTTGAGAGGGGCGTCCGGCAGGGATGTTCGATGGCCCCAGTTCTTTTTACACTTTATATTAATGATGTTGTAACACGTATGACTTCTGCGCAAGTGGATGCTCCTTTTTTAGACGGGATTAAAATCCCCATTTTAATGTTTGCTGATGACGCACTCATCCTAGCTAAAACTCCTAGCGGATTGCAGTGTGCTTTGTCCATCTTTAACCAATTTTGTAGTGAGTACGGCCTAGAGGTAAATATTGCCAAAACCAAGCTGATGACTTTCAACCCCTATCGTAGTTCTAAGACAAAAATTACCTTAAATAATCGACCGCTGGAGGTAGTGAATAATTTCATTTATTTGGGTATGCACATATCTAATGCGAAGACCTGGCGGCACCATATCGAAGTCACAACAATTAAACATAGGCAATTGGCCGGCGCAATTAGCTCAGAGCATAGAAAATCCTTCACCAAACCTGTGAAACCTGTCTTACAGGTCTATGAAGCAAAAGCTCTGGGTTCTGTACTTTATGGCGCAGAGCTGTGGGGTTTTGAAAAGATGGCTGCTCTTCAACTTTCAGAGAGTACATTTTTTAGGGGCATCACAGGTGTTCCCAAAAGTACTCCACTGTTGCCCCTTAAGTATGATTTGGGCAGAAGAGCCATTTTAGATTTGGCGCGGCTCCGCCCAATATTGTACTGGCGCAGGTTATGGACAACACCTGCGCTTTCTCGCTATGCAGGGGGTTTCTTAGATATTATAAGAACCGATGTCCATCATAAAATAGGATGGTTAAATGCGCTCAGGGCATCCTTACTTGAGCTTGGTTTGAGCACACTTTGGGAAGATCCTGCAGGTTCAACCTTCCCTTCTAAAAGTATGCTTAAGACCATTTATTGGGAGAAGGTTGCCCAGCGGCATTGGTGCAGCTCCAGCACTGGTAATATGACTAGAGAGTTCCTAGAGGCCAAGATGTATCCTCATCTTGAACCTTACTGGGACATTATAACTAAGCCCAGAGACAGGAAGCTTCTCTTCCAATTGAGAGCTGGTGCACTCCCCCTTAGATTTTTGACATCAAAGTGGGAAGCGGGAATTAGTGCTGTCTTCCCTGTCTGTGGTACTAACAAAGAAACCATTGGTCATTTTTTGTTTTCTTGCAAAGTTTATGCTTTACCAAGGCGTATATGGCTGTCCCCGATGTGCAAAAATTTAGGAACCACCAGTAGCACTGTTGCTTTACGTATTATATGCACCAGTACATCGACCTGGATTTCGGTTGCTACTGCAAAATTTCTAGGATGGGCGTGGATGATTAGATTGAGACTGCTAGTCATTTGACTATTCTTTAGAACAGGGAGAGACTGCTAGTCTTTTGACTATTCTCCCCCTTGCTATTCTTAGCATTTTACTATTTGTAATCTGTTTTTAAAATTCTTATCAATTACTTTTTTCTGTTTTTAATAATTGGCATCCACTGTTATTATTGCGGAATGTTTTACCCAGGGTTTCAAACAAGTTTACCTGCCTGTAGTTAACAAATAACATTTGTCGCTAATTGACTATAATGTCTCCCTCATGGACCTAATCCGGCCAGAATTTGTTTTAGTATGTATGCATCGAATTATACTGAATTTAATAGGTTTTTTAACTCATTTTATGAAATGTTTATTGTAAATTGTACCTTGCTTTTATGAATACTATTCGAATAAAGCATACTTTGACTTGACTAAGAATTTCAAACCTTTTTCCGTGCATACCAGATTTACTGCAAAAAGATATCTGCTAAGACCAAAGACTATTAGTTGCGATATAAAATACTTAATGCTTTTAAACATTTCCTAGTCTCCATATTACAACACATTGGTTTAATCCACTTCCTTCTCGGGGAGGCATGGACTGGACAGAAAAATAGCACATGTACAAAGTTTTCTTCAGATAGAATAGCCCACTTTCCTCTCCAGCACCACTAAGCAGTAAAACCAGCAAATCTGTGGCTCCCAGGGACAGCCAAGACAACTCTGCACCTGGGCCCTACGAGCCTGGTAAAATTCAACTGACTATCGAATCCTATTTCTGTGACCAACATCACTTTACCACCCAGTGGTTTTCACTGAACTTGACCTGCAAGTGACCGATTGTCACTAGTGTGATTTCCCATTGACTGCAACTTTATAGTTTTGCAAGAGTAAATGGCACAGATACATTTTTTTTTTAAACATCTATAACTCCAGTTATACTCATCCGATTGTCTTTAATTTGGTGTCTTAATTTATATTAAAATATCTGCTTTATTTTTTATAATTTGGTATCCGATTTTGTTTCCATTTGTGTCAATTACTTATCATCCATGTTGGTACTCTGAAATGCTTAACACGTTCCTCTAGTAAAGGCTGTCTGCTCTGCACCACACTACCAGGACCGAGGTAGAGATTTATTAGTGTGAATCCAAAGGACCTATTTAGTGTACTGTCAGATTATTACCTAGTGAAGCCTAACCAGCATCACTGCATAATACTCCACTTTCCTACAGTGACCATTTTTTGCAAATAACAGTAGAGAAAACAGTGTAATGTATCAACTGTATCCAAACAAATTTTCTGCACCGGTGAAAGTTTTTCTTTCTTTAGTGATTTCAGTATAGATAATAAGATGTGCAGAGTTTCAAATATCGAATAACAAGCCTTTTCTATGTATGAACTAAGTGAACATCCCTCAAATTTTACATTGTGTAGAGGTCTATATCAATGCAACATGTCTAGGATGCTCAGTATGCTATAATTATTGATACACAATAAGAATTGAAGTCAATTTTTGTGTTGTATATGGTTAGACGGATTACCAGAAGCCGTGCTCTATTATATCCCCGTCACATCACTGCCCTGTATAGATAAGTCACCTTTTATACCTGTCAATCTCCGTTGAGAAGGTAAGCAAGGCCATTGCTTAGATCTCATCCAGAAAGACCAGAGGCCCTAACTGGTTCTGAGATGAGATGTTCAAATGGCTCGCTTTACAATTGTTTCCCATCCCACAATTATGTGGGACATGTTCACAGCATCGGTAGAAGAGAAGATTCTCCCTCTCGATCTCAGAGAAGAGGTAATCACAGTCCAGTGAAAGCCCGGGCAAACTAGCTAGGCCATGTTCCTACTACCACCCCATCTTCGTTGATCGTTGTAGAAGCCTAAGGTCTTAGCCATCCACCTACTCCCCTGCATATGTTCCCTAGTACATGAAGACCAGAATGACTTCACGCCAGGCAGGTCAAGTAATCATAACATCAACAGACTACAGAATGCCATTACACTTTCCTCTCATTTGCAGGTTACTTTTTCCCTGGTGGTGATTGATTTTGAAAAAAATCATTTTACTCCATTAGAATATCTCTTTGCAGTTTTGGAGGAGATGGGATTTGCAAAGTGGCTTCCAAAATACCCCCGTCTTTTATACACTGCAGCAAGGGTGAATGGCGCCCTTTCTTGAGAGAGGAACAAGGCAGAGGTGTCCACTATCACCCTTCATGTTTGCTTGTCCCATCAAACCACTGGTCTTCACGTTAGGAGTATATGCACAGCTCTGAGGTTTCTGTTGGACCGAGGAGAAAGAGGACAGGGCTTCTTTAAATGTAAACGGGCATCACCTCCACCTTTCTAGGCCCCTGTCTTCTGGCTCTTGTGCAGTACATATCCTTGATCGCTTTGATGCAGCGTCTTGTCTGCTGCTTAACAGAGCTAAACCAGCAGTTTCCCTATATAGGGCTGCTCAGAGGAAATGCAGTGGGACTTGTGGTTCAATTTGTAGACAAATGATTTTAGACACTTGGGAATAAATTCCTCCGGTTCAGCCACACTCTGTCCAGGCTATTTACATGGCACAATTGCTAGAAACCCTTAGAAGAAACTTAGCTCACTGGTCTCCTTCTACTGGCTCCTGTGAGTAAAGTATCCATCTCCAAGACAGTGTCCTTACCAAGACTACTGTGCTCTCCATAACTACTCCTGTCCCCCGCTCCTAATTCTTTTGAACAACTCGCTGCTACACTTCACTCTTTTTTATGGGGAGAGCTTATTCCATAACAAATTGTTGCTTATCTCAGTACGACAAAGGTCTTGGCATCTTCGTTTTATGTTATAGGGCCTTGCACATGATTGTCAGTAATTGGTCCCTTGGATTGCATGAGGGCCAAGCTTACTGAACAGAGGGAGGGGCTTTGGGGGGAGGCTTCAACACTTAATTGTCTGTATGGTGGAATTTCTCCAGCAATCAAATCCTTCTTATGTCTTGCGGAGCCTCCTTAATACCAATATAGTGGGTTGGCAGACTGACATGAGAGACTCCTCTCTGGTTGGTTACCCAGCTGAAACAGGTCTTATCAGTACATAGCTTCCAGGAATGGAACCTCAGCAATATCTGCCAGTTAAAGGCTATGATTTCTGAATTATAACTCTAACCATTAAAAGAATTGAAGAATGACTTTCAATTGCATGAATCTCAATTCTTCTGCGACCTTCATCTAAGACATGCAATCTTTCTTCATGCGAATTACCAAGCCCATGGCCATATTCAACCCTTTGGAATACAAGTGAATGTTGCTGTTGTACAAGTCACTGGTCATTAGCGCCCCAAGGACTTTCTCTGCTTTGAGGGAGGCATGCATGGTTGATGTGGGTGATACCCATTAATTAAATTGAAGTACCATCACAGGATCTACTATCCTTGAGTAACACTTTACAAACTGAGCAGAGATTTTTCTCCTACCTGACTGAGATGTCATTCAGCAGTAGGTACTTTCTTCAGGACATTATAGGACTTCCCTGCTATACATGTCATCTGGGAGGGGGGTTTGGTACTTTGTAACTGGCGCTGGATTGGCACATCCTGCGATCACTCAAGGTAGCTCTACGTCACATTTTTAAAGATGCAAGTGCAAACTACTATGCCAAGCTCTAACACACGTAGGACTTGCTCTGGCACATTGTGATCTTGCCAAGAGCTGGAAGGGATCTAGCTCCCCAAGCAAGACTAGATGGCTAGGCAGAACAAACAGAAGTATGCATTTAGAAAAGCCTATTTACTGATTACCCCCAAGAAACAAAACCAGATATGGGAACCGTCAGCAGCATTTTCATATGCATGACAGCCTCTAAATGCAACCCCTCTGGTGTCTTTATGGTTTTGTAAAGAGGGGAGAAGGCAGTTGTTACGGTTAATGAGTTTGCCTAATACGTTGCCTGAAAAATGATTCATAGATTGCTGAGTTGTCTGGTGAATCTGCTCATAATATACCTGTTGCTTTGACTCAAGTTCCAATAAAATGTTTTTTTAATGAAAAACAAAATGGCGAAGAGCTTGGTGAGGTACGTATTGAGCACAGCCACCCATGGCATGACAGTACACACGTGCATCCCCCACCATCTTACCACTTGTGGAATGTAAAGTGCCCCCATCCATCAGAATATAAACATGTTAAAAATAATACATTGGTTCATAGGTGATTAACACATTTGCAGGGCTATCAAATGCACGTTTTCTGTATTTTATACAGAAACCATCATGAAGCTACATAAGTCCATTGAGTATAGCGTGCTCATTTGGCACCTGTTCTGGGAGTGCGCTGGTAGGTTGCATTACTGATGGGGATTTGGTATCTGTTGTGTCTTATGGTGATTGACGATTGCACCTCTACTTGTACTTGCATAGCTGATGCCCGGGTGGTATCAGTTATGTGAGTCTTACTAGAAGTTGGTCATGTATTTCATTATACAATATTCAAAAATCATTAGCATTGTCAAAGCTTGTTTTGTGTCAGTCTTTTCTGAAGTCACAATGTGCAGAAAAGCTTGTGATAAACAAAATGGGTTTGTTCGAAAGTGCAATAACTAGAGTATTATACCAATTTAAATTCTGTTGATTCTTTTTTTCATTCTGTTTCTAGATGTCACTGCTGTCTGCATTTTAGAAGGTTTCCAGAACCAACAGAGCATGCTATTAGCTGACAAGGTGCTTAAGCTCCTTGGGAAAGAAAAAGCCAAAGATAAATACAAGGTTAGATTTTCAGTTTTCTTCTGAATATATGTCTTTTAAAACATGTATAACCAAGTAATAAAGCCTAAGTGTTATGTCATAATAGACAGTTGGTGGTACATTGATTTTACGTAAAATCAAATCACTTGAGGTAAATTTTGCAAACTATATTTTCATGATATATAATACAAGAGCAAAGCACCTACCATGAAAACTTTACATTACCATGGCATCAGATATATTATTTAAAGATTCTGAAAATTCTCACTACATTGAATACACAATTTAGCCTTGGGTTCCCTTCTCAATGCTTTATGCCCTGAAAAGGAGTAAAATGGTTTTAGGCTGCAATCAGATAGTCAACCAAGAAGGGCTCCTATTGTTTTCACCGATATTGCTGTTGTAAGGCAGATCGTCTGAAAAGTGTGAATTCTTTAGAAGAAGCACAGGGGATTATGGTTGTAAACAGCTGATAGTCAAACCTCATTGTCATGGTTCATGGACCCTCTGTATCAGAATTGGCCAAGCTTGTGACTGTATGGGAATGTTCATTTTGCGCATTGTGTCCAACCCAAGATCAGTTGTTTTGGCTATGGTTGCAATGAACAATTACCTTGAACAGATAGATGAGCATTACGTTTGTAACAAATGTTCACTTTGGAATCATTACAAAATTGTGGAAAATGTGCTCAGTTTTTATAAAATCCTGACCTCACACATTTTATCTTTGGCATCAAAAAATTAGTCACTGATTGACATTTCATCAAAGGTTCAGAGCTAGGTACCATAGAGAAGACTACATTTTCTACAGAGGATTTTTTGCTGATTCCAAAATAGATTAATTTTTCGAGACACAATCACATATTGTACAGACAAAGAAGGTTTAGATGATTGCAAATGTCCCAAAACTCTACTGTTTTGGTTTTGCTGGAGAAGAACCTCGCAAGACGAAAAGGCTCCTAAAACCTCTGACTAAACAAACTGGAAACACTCCAACCTCGAAGGACAAACGTGTAACAGGAGTGCAGTAAACACTTACCACTGTTCCAAATTCCTTTCCTCATGAAGACGCATAAGCAAAAGAAAATAGCTTAAATGTATGTGAAATCCAAAGGAACCAAGCATTTGCTATTGTAAAAATGTGCACGGATTGACAGCAATAAAAAGCGCAATGATACACTTTGAGGTAGTCTCCAACAGCTGAGATTGAACTGGATACTCTGCTGTTGAACTCTAATGGAGACACGGATGACAATATAACTCCAGATATGTTTTTATACACCTTATAATCCCCGAAAAAACCTTTGTCCAAGACTTCCATGCTGAGAGACTGGAATTACTTTTGCTGAAGCTCTCAAGCATGCATCACAATTGTTTGAGTCTATTATCACTGTTATGTTCAAGGGAACACCCCCACGCTTACGCGAGGGTGGTCCCGTCTGTGACCCGGAAGGGCCCAAGTAAATAAATGGGGGCTGGACCGGATGATCCGGGTCAGTGCACTGAAGCGCAATAGCAAGCGTAGGTGTGTGTTTTTACCTCCCTCCGGATCCCGGAGTGCATGCTGCCCATCTACCTCCCGCCGTCCTTATCAGTCCGATACCGGACACAACAACTGGCGACGAGGGGGTCTCTTCCGGACTCTCGCTACCCGACGGCTGGATCCTCGCTGCCTGACCCGCTCCGGTGGCGGCCGCCACACGGAACGCTAATCTTCGCACGTGCGTGCATATACGCGCGGCCTGTTCCGGCCGCCTTCCTGTCTTCTCCCGGTCCCCGGCCAGCGTCACAACTGCCGTCCTGCACCAAGCGCGCGTGGGAGCGCCCTCATCGACCGGCCTGCTGCCTGGTTTCGCCCCATCGTGTGCTGCATTGGAGGACGCGCCCCTACAGCCTACTCCTCCCGGCCAGTTGCTGTCTGTGTCCCTGCTGTGGATTGCTGGCTGTGGTGGTGGCATCGGTGTAGCGGTGAGGCTGCTGTGCGAAGGAGGGGGCCCGTGTCTGCTGATTCCTGCCCAGGGGGTCTTACCTGCTGCCGCCTGGTGCCACGTGGAGTGTGCTCATCGACGCTCGACGCCTGGTCCCTGTGGCCTGGCTGCTGGGTGCCTGGAGGCCGCATTTTGCCGCGGCCTGCGCCAGAAGTGCGGAGTTTTGGCCGTTTGTGACCGTGTCAACCCCCTGAAGCGCCTCATCTGTCGTCTTCAAGATCTGCATCCACCTGCCAGCGCCGAGATGACGACGGTGTCCCCGGTGGAAGCATTCATTGTGGACGGCCCGCCTTCCGCCCAGGCGGCCAAGTGGAAAGAGTGGCTGGAGCGCCTGGAGAATTATTTTGCCGCGGTCGGCCTCAAGCCTGAACGACATCGGCCCATGCTCCTGCATCTGGGTGGTGCTGCAGTTCACCGTTTGGCCAAGTCCGTGGTGGAAACCGGTCCTCCCCACACCTACGCCACACTCAAAGCGGCCCTGACCGCGCATTTTGAGCCCCTAGCGAATCCAGATTACGAACGTTTCCTCCTGCGCCAAGCACGGCAACAACCCGAGGAATCTGTTGATACATTCTATGCTCGTCTGAAAGAACTGGCTAGCACCTGTACTCTACCGGACACAGATGACGAGTTGCGGGCGCAATTCATCCAAGGCTGTTCGTCCGTGAAGTTGCGAGAAAGAGTCCTCGAACTGCCCGGAATCTCCATGGCGGATATTCTCACCATGGGCCGATCCAAGGAATTGTCCAAGGTGCGCGCCGCACACATGGAAACGGCCCTCCAACGTCAAGTGAAAACAGAGCCAGTCAACGCGGTGGTGGCGACTACCCCGAAGAAAACGTCCAAAAAGAAGCCGGAACACGGCACACCACCACCATCGTCCCGTACCTGCTACATGTGCGGAGGCCCGTACCCACACCAAGGTGTATGCCCGGCGCAAGGGAAAAGGTGCTCGGCATGTCGTCGTCTGAACCATCTAGCCAAAGTGTGCCGGTCGGCGGGACGTCAGCGGCAACAAAGTCGGCAGGTCAATGCGGTGGATGCCCCTCCACCCGAAACTGAGGAAGACGACATGGATGACGATGAGGACGAAGGCACGGTCCATGTAATTCACGCTTTACAGCCTGATGGATGTCCGAGACGAAGGGCACCGAAGTGTCACGTCAAGATTGCAGGGCATCTAACGCCGGTGCTGATCGACACAGGTGCGTCCATTAACATAATGGCCCAGTCCATGCTGAAATCCTTCCCAACTCAGCCCGTCCTGAAGCCAACGTCCATACAGGTGTTTGCTTATGGCTCCGGCACACCACTCACTGTGGTAGGCGTCTTCACCACCGACATTGCCCACGAGGCCAACTCCGTCCGCACCAAGGTGTACGTCACCAAGGAGGGTACGGGGATGCTGTTGGGCTGTCGTACGGCGGAACACCTGCAACTGGTGGTCTTTGCGTTCGCTGTGCACCTGGAGGATGTCGAGTCATTGGTGGAAGAATTTCGAGACCTGTTCAACGGCATCGGATGCCTGAAGGACCACCTGGTGCGGCTGCACATAGACCAATCGGTACAACCAGTTGCTCTCAAGCATCGGAGAGTAGCGTTTCATCTGCGGCCCAAGGTTGAAGAGGAGCTAAGGAAATTGGAGGCTGCTGACATCATTGAGAGAGTGGACGGACCAACCCCTTGGGTTTCCCCCATTGTGATTGCCCGGAAACCAAAGCAACCAGGTGAAGTCCGGATATGCGTGGACATGCGTCTGCCGAACCACGCCATCAAGCGGGAACGCCATCTGACGCCCACTGTCGACGACATCGTTGCGGAGGTCAGCGGATCGCGCTGGTTCTCGAAGATGGACCTTCGGGCGGGCTACCATCAACTCCTGCTGGACCCCGAGTCAAGAGCCATAACCACTTTCTCCACCCATGTGGGCCTGCGCCGCTACAAGCGCCTCAGCTTCGGGGTGTCCAGCGCGGCGGAAGTGTTTCAGGATACCATCAGAGGGGTGTTGGCTGGCCTCAGTGGAGTCATAAATGTCAGTGATGACATTCTTGTACATGCGCCGACTCTGGAGGAACACATGAACTGCCTACGATGCGTGTTCCGGAGACTCCAGGACAGTGGCCTCACGTTGCATCGCGAGAAGTGCGAATTCCTAAAAAAGGAGATAGCGTTTTTTGGATATCACTTTTCGCAACAAGGAGTGTCGCCTGACCCTGCCAAAGTTCGAGACATCCAGACGGCACCGGCCCCGACCACAGTCACCGGAGTGAGAAGCTTCCTGGGCATGGTCACCTACTGTGGTCGCTTCATCCGGAATCTCACGAATCTAACAGCACCTCTACGGGACCTCACGAAAAACGCCGCAACCTGGGAATGGGGCCCCAGTCAAGAGAAGGCTTTTCAAGACACCAAACACGCTCTGTCCGCCGAAACCACCCTAGCGTACTTTGACCCCACCCGGGAGTCTGAACTGTCGGTGGATGCCAGTCCCATCGGTTTGGGTGCTGTATTGTCCCAGAAGCAACTGGACGGGGAATGGGCCCCGGTTGCCTACGCGAGCCGGGCTCTGACAGAAACTGAGCAAAGGTACTCCCACATCGAAAAGGAGGCGATTGCGATACATTGGGGGTGTCGTCACTTCCACCTCTACCTATATGGGCAGCCATTCACGGTCCATACTGATCACAAACCGCTGATTCCTCTCTTCATGGGCGTGTCGTCTAAACCACCCCCGAGAATCGAAAAGTGGATCCTGCAGCTGCAGGAATATCAATTCAAAGTGGTCTACCGCCCGGGGACACAAAACCCCGCGGACTTCCTCTCCAGACATGCCCGGCCAGTTACCCGAGAAGAGGAGTCTGAAGCGCAGGAGACGGAGGAGTATGTCAGGCTGGTGGTGGAACGCTCCCGACCCCTGCCCATCAGGCTCGAGGACATCCTGGAGGCGACCAAACAGGATGACTGCTGGGAGTTGGTGATCTCCGCGATTGGATCAGGAAGGTGGCACTCCCTGTTGGAGAACCTGACACACCGCACGGATGATGCACAACTGGCGTTAAGGGCTCTTCACAACGTCCGGTCTGAATTGGCCGTGTCCCCCGAAGGATGTCTGATGAGAGGCACGCGTCTGGTTATCCCCAGGTCATTACAACAGCGAGTGGTGGATTTAGCTCACATTGCGCACCAAGGGGTAGTCAAGACAAAATCCCGTCTGAGGAGCAAGGTGTGGTTCCCTGATCTGGACAGTGTGGTGGAGAGGACCGTCCGGTCTTGCGCACTCTGCCAAGCGGTAGGCCCAGCGGATCCGCCGGCCCCAATCGTGACGGAAGATATCCCTCCTCACCCGTGGCACCGGGCGAGTGCCGACTTTGGGAGCCTACCGGATGGCCGACACATGCTTGTCGTCATTGACGATTTCTCAAAATACCCCGAGGTTGAAGTACTGGACTCCATTACGGCGAGCAACACCATACCTCGGTTCGAGAAAATTATGGCCAGCCATGGGCTAATCAAGGAGCTACGCACGGACAATGGTCCACCATTCGCCAGCCATGAGTTCTCTGAATACCTCCGATCACGAGGTGTCCGTCATGTAAAGATCACACCACGGTGGCCACAGGCTAATGGTGAGGCCGAGCGTTTCATGCGCACCCTGAACAAAGTGCTCCGGATAGCAATGTCTCGAGAGCAGAACATGGAGTGTGCCCTGTACAACTTCGTAAAGGAATACAGACTTACGCCTCACTCAACCACCATGGCCAGCCCTGGTTCCCTGTGCAATCAACGGGTGCTGAATGATGTTTTTCCCCAAGTGACACCATCCTTGCCTGCGTATCGTCAAGTATCCGAACGCCTCCGACAGAGGCGGGCCAAGAATGACCGAATGTCCCAGAGGCGCCATGCCAGGAGCAACGCGTTGGTGGCCGGTGAACGGGTGCTGGTGAAAAATCGACATCCACGAGGGAAGTTCTCCCTTCCGTTCGAACCGGAGCCCTGGGTGATCCAGACAGTTAAGGGCACGATGGTCACTGCCCAGAGGGGCCATGAGACAGTCACCAGGAACATCTCCCAATTCAAAAGATACCGGTGCCTGGCCCCACCAAGTGAGATGGTGCCAGAGCCTGAGGGTGGCGACCCGACGGGCGACGATGTTGACGAGGAGAGTGGTTCACCAGGGCCAGTCCCCTCACTGCCTGGGGCAGTTGTGGAACAGTCGCCAGGGGCGGCTGGAGCAGAAAGCCGTAGAGAGGCGAGCGAAGGTCGAGGTGGGCACAGATATCATCTCAGAGCCAATCCAACGGTGTCGTCTCGACTGAGAGGTTTTGTAATGGACTAGAGAACAGAAATGCAGTGTTTTTCCCGTTCTTTTGTCTCTCTCTCTCCCTCTCTCTCTCTATCTCTATCTCTATCTCTCTCTCTCTCTATATCTCTCTCTCTCTCTCTCTCTCTCTCTCTCTCTCTCTCTCTCTCTCTCTCTCTCTCTCTCTCTCTCTCTCTCTCTCTCTCTCTCTCTCTCTCTCTCTCTCTCTCGTTTTGAACTGGAGCAGTTTTCCAACCGGTGACGTGTTTTGTTTGTTGTGCCATGATAAAGGAGGAATGTTATGTTCAAGGGAACACCCCCACGCTTACGCGAGGGTGGTCCCGTCTGTGACCCGGAAGGGCCCAAGTAAATAAATGGGGGCTGGACCGGATGATCCGGGTCAGTGCACTGAAGCGCAATAGCAAGCGTAGGTGTGTGTTTTTACCTCCCTCCGGATCCCGGAGTGCATGCTGCCCATCTACCTCCCGCCGTCCTTATCAGTCCGATACCGGACACAACAATCACTAGCCCACTAAAAAGGAAACCAACCAGGGAAGACATTAGTACTTAAATGACCCTTAAAGAGATGTAAAATACCTAATGTGACGACGGGAACCAACCACATACCCGAAGATAGAGCATCTCACTTAACTGCGAAGACACTATGAATTAAAGACTGGGCTGAATTCGGAGTTAACAGAAACACCCCCACTCTCCTACTCAAGAAACCCAAATCATAGAGTGTTCAAGTGTACTGTCCACAGCCAACGGTAAAATTAAAAAGTCAACTAGGAGAAGTTCAGCTGCACTGCAGGTTTATGCCTTGCCAGTAAAATTAAAAGCTTCCCAATAACACGTTATTTAGATCCACTGCACTGTTAAACATACAATCGTACATTTATTCTTCCAGTGCAAAAGTCAAATTTAATGTAAAAAAATTGCCGCCTCACAGAATATCTGTTTTAATTACTTCACAAAGGAAAACCGCGCTTAATAGTTTGAAGGCACGGTCGTTTTTATTAGGTCTCGCGTACGCAGCGCATCCCCTGCTGCCGCGCGCGCGCGCCTTCCCCTGCTGCCGCGCGCGCGCGCCTTCCCCTGCTGCCGCGCGCGCGCGCCTTCCCCTGCTGCCGCGCGCGCGCGCCTTCCCCTGCTGCCGCGCGCGCGCGCCTTCCCCTGCTGCCGCGCGCGCGCGCCTCCTCCTGCTGCCGCGCGCGCGCTTCTTTAATCTAGATGTGACTACACCTTTTTTCTACCATCAGCTTTTCCTGTGTGTTGGTAACCTACTGTGTCTAGTACGCCTTTAGTGCGGCTCTCAGTTGACTGTCCGTATTGCACACATTTCGTATGGTTCAAGGTCTTTGTGGTCAATTCGAGGAGTTTGGGATCCATATTTGAAACCGAGATCATTGCCAGGCTGTTGAAAGGAGGAGCTATCACCGTTAGAGTATGAGATTAGATATCTACTTTGAGATGTTATTTTGCACGTGTACACCGGCAGAACCGGAGGACGTTATATGTACCTTTCATCCTCCGGTCTGAAAGAGCAGTGCTCCCTCCCTGCTGTACCCGTGCACACCCTGCAGGCGCCAGGTCCCGTGCAGGCTTAACAAGGGAAAGATCGGCGCCCCTGTTAATCTGCCTGCTAATGGTTTCCGACTGAGTCAGTGGGCATGTAAACTGTGTCCGGAGCATTGCCTCTTGGCCGGCGTGGATTGTTGCTGGCTGATGTCTGAGCGCACTCTGTGAATCTAAAAAGCAGCACGTCTCCGGCAGGCATTTGTAGGTGCTGACCTTGGAGCAGCTGTTCCCACAGCCTGGCCTCCATGCTTGTCCACCGTCTCTGCTCTTTAACAAGGCTGCCTGGCGCTGCATGCCAAGTGGTTTCAAGCAGGAAGCGCGCGCGCTGAAGGGGCCCTGCATGTTAAGAAGGTGCACGCTCCTGTTCAAGGAGATGGCGCTGCTGCTTTCACTCTTTTTCTCCGTACCTCATTTGATTTCCGCTGCAGAGGAGATAAAGCTCCGACTTGCATCTCACCAATACTGGATTTTTATCCACGTGTCGGCCTGTCCCATTACTCATGTCTGCCCCATGGTATATGTGTGTATGCGTGTGCCGCTGTGTACATGGGCGGTTTAGAGAGATGGATTTGAGTGGATTTATGCTGTTCCTCTGTAATAGGTTTTTAACAGAGTCACGATACTCTCGGTCCCACTATTGCCCTGGATGGGTCAATCGGTGGGAATCCATATGTTGGATTCAAATGCCCTCACACACCCTTTCAGGTGTCATGCTATATCATATGGGCTGCTCCTTGTGGGGTCGGCGGTGCAATACCCCACGGGCTCCCTATAGTAGGGGCACTTTGTCGGAGATCTTTTATCCAACAGCCGTATGGGGAAGTGCAGGTGTGGGGACAGAACTGTGTAGATGTGGTGTAGTGGTTAAAATAGGATTGGGAGTACCTTGAGGGACAATTTTTATTCTGGGGGGTCTCCTACCCTAAGTAAAAACAGTGAACGAGACACTCGCTTAAGTATTATATCTCATGTGGTGGTGTCCTCGTTAAAACGTGTGAGTAAACATGTTTCTCGCTGTGTGTTCAATCAACTTGCAATTCTTCAGGACCAAGGTAAGTGAACTATCTACATCTAGGGTTTGTGGCATCCAGTATTGCTCACGACATTAGTGTCTATTACTAAATGTACCTGTTTGTAACCTGGATCTACCTGTTGTGGGAGACAAAAAAAATGTAGCAGTATCATTCAAAGAGATGCTGTGCATCACAAGCATGGCCAAGGTTACATCGTGACTATAAAAAGTTAAAACGTGTGGTGAACGCAAAGGCGTTATGAGGACATCTAAAAGACAGTAGGTTTTAAAACAAGTGGTGAGTCTCCACAGTGAACTACAGTGACTGTTGGCCCCTGTGGAAAAACATTGTTAAAGCAGAAACACATAAGCCTGGACTCACCCAATTAGTATGGTCCCCAGGCATCAACAGTACCCGATGGACTCACGCACAAGGCATTGCTCCTGTGTGTGATGGACTGGTAAGGGGAAGAAAAACAATGTATGTACTGCAAACAAACTATCTGTGTATTGTTTTAATCAACATCTCATCCATTCAACATCGTTGGGTATCTAATCTGCAACGGATCCGTCATCAATGCGGCGGAATCCTTGCCCTACCAATGACTATGTGGTGGTTTAATCGAAGAGTTCACATCACATAAGTGTTCAATTGAAAGCTGAATTCATTGCCATGGCGTAATGATGGTTTAATTGATATTATTGAGTAGAAGGAGTTGGTTGATCACATAAGTTGACCTTGTATAACTGTTGTGGTTCACAATGATATCCGTGCCGAAACGAGTGCAGTTGGTCAAGACCCGTTGTAGCCCTCCAGCGACATAATGGTGTGTAATAGTATATCAATATGGTGGCTAACACAAAAGGGTTATGATCAACGCAAGGTCTCATCGCGGTTGGAAGAGAACTAACGTGGATTCATTAATATAAAAAGGGCTAGTGCGGTGCCTTATGATGAAAGGCTCAGGACCTCTAGGCGGGTTAATAATGGTGGTGCTGTTGATAATCATTGCATTTTGCTAGTGCCCCTCGTAATGAGAATCAAGGTACAGTCAAAATGAGATTCCTACCAGGAGTGGTGCATTAGGGAAAGTAAGTAAGGCAGATGTAGATCTTGTGCCAATGTTCGGTTTACGAGACTTACAGTGAGCTCGGGTTGTTTGCGGGGTGCGTGGAAGTGTCATTCGATAATCTTAGTGCCATGAAGGGACATCTACTGGCTCTGTGTAGAGAGTCGCTGACGGGGCGGGAAGAAAATGCCCTGCGTGTAGCGGTGATTGCCGGGGAGGGGTGCTAGAGAGTTTTCACAAAGCGATGCTCGCTACGCTGTCGGCTTAGGGCGAAAGAATCGCGTCATACATAAGTTAAACCCCTAACCCCATTGCTAGTCAGTACTCACGGTTATGGCAATGTGGGCATATCCCTCGACCTGCCCAATCCACCGGGTCCGGGAGGTGATTCGGTCAACATTCATTCTGGGTTTTAACCCATCATGGCTGTCACGTAGCCAATCGGATAAGAACCCCTCATCACGTGATTGTTCAAGCGATTTCCTGTGTGTATTGTTGGTGCGGGGACGGCGGCAATGTTTAAGTGGTGTACGCGAGTGGCTCTCAAGTGGGGGAAGAACATTAAATATTAAATTGATTTGACATCCGTTCATCTAGATAGAGTATTATAGGTGCCGGTGTGCATGTAGAAGGTAGATTTTATGTTTTCACCTATTAAAATTAATTATTAATGCAATATTATGTACTATAGCAGTTGAATGCCTATTGAAGGAAACATTAATTGGAGGGGTAGAAGGCGGATATGGTGAGACGTAATTGGAGTCTCATAGTGGCTCTGGTGGATATGAGTGTAGGCTATACATCATGATAGGTACACTAGATGGTCAGTGTTGTTTATAGGAAAGCATACGTTCACTGTGTCTGGTATCATCCAGTGTAGTAACTAATATGTGTACAAATTAATGTTTAGGTTTGTATGGCGCTCCATGGTATATCTTCATTGAGCCCTTTGTCATGTGTCGACAAACGGTGTATCCATCTTTGTTCTTTGGCGAATAGATTGCTCTTAGATATGTTGGGCGATGCTTCTAAGATTACCCATCTTATGGAGTCTGGTGAATGTGACTTCTCGAGATAGTGTGCACACATCTTGGTGTTATTTTTGTGGCAGCGGAAGTTGCTACGGTGTTCTGAAATTCGCAATTTAATGGGGCGAGTTGTCATGCCCACATAGTAGAGGTCGCATGGGTATGTGAGTAGGTAAATGCAGTTTGCGGTATTGCAATTTCATTGAGTGTGATGGTCTTATGGACATATGTGAAAGTGCACGCAGTGCATGAGCCACAGGGATAATGGCCAGTAACTGCTGGTAAGTGCCACAGTGTGCCCTGTTTGTTGGTGGCTTTCATTTTTGGTCTCGTGTGAATGAGCATGTCTTTAAGGTTTCTTGAGCACTTAAATGCAAAACGTGGTTAGTCGAAGTTTAGGGACCCTGTGTTAAGTATGCTCCAATGTTTTTTTAGTACTCTAGTTAGATGGTTTGAAGCTGGAGTAAAGGTCGTGACACAGGTGAGTTTTGTTGTCTCATTTTTCACTCTGTGTTCTAACAGGCTTTCCCTGTTGTTGTGGCGCGCTCTTTTTCTGGAGAGAGCAATGTGCTTAGGGGGGTAATTTCTTGCTGTGAGGTTCCTTCGAAGGGCCACTGATTCAGCTTCGTAATCTTCCACTGAACTACAATTTCTCCATACTCTTAGAAACTGACCAAATGGTAAGTTTTCCTTCAGTGATTTGGGGTGATGACTACTAAAGAGTAGGAGGCTGTTGCTGTCGGTTCTTTTTTTATACATAGTTGTAGTCAGTTGGCCCCCCTCAATTTTAATAGTGAGGTCTAGAAATGGTATATGGGAGGAAGATGCTGAGATGGTGAAATTCAAGTAAGGATTAAGGTTGTTAATCCACCTGAAAAAATTGTTGTACATCTCACCCCTACAGTTTAGAGAGATGTCTGCTGGTCTGGGTTCATGAGGGCTTATATTTATGAATGTATGCGTATTTTGTCCTGTGTACAATGGTGCCTTTGTATGTTGGACTATGTTCATGTATGTTGTGGGTCTCTGTACGCACAGTACACTAGCCAAAGTTTTTGATTTTTTCAATGTTTATTCATGGACGGGAGGCCAGATTGCTCCCCTCCAGGTCTGAGGGGCCTGTTGTAATTTGGTTGCCTCTCCTAACGGGAGGTCGGTGTGCTGGAGGAGGTGGCAATCAGTAAATCGCCATAATGACAAGTGTGCATTGTGGCGAGGGTGTACTGACGGCCGGCGTGGTCTGTGTCCGGCAGGAGGGGAGGTGATGGCCTTCTGCACTGACACATGTTCATTCCGACTGCACGGAGCTGCCTTGCAATTCCTGTTCGTGTTTCACGTCTTCGTGCTCGATACCTGGACCCCTCACCCCACTCCAGCCTCCAGGCCAGTGTGACTTTGTTTCACATCGGTTTCGTAACAGCAGGTTTGCGGCTCTTCTTTGTTCCATGACTGTCTTCTGTGGCCTTTGTACAGACTGAACTCCGACCTTCTTGCCTACCTGCAGCGGGTTCGGAGGGAGGGAGCTCTTTTGACTAATGCAAGTCTATGTAGCGCCTAGCAAACGAACAAAAAGTGAAAAACAAAGTTGCAACAAGCATTGGCATAGCCAATAGGTCTCGCCTTTGGGACCTTATAAGCCTTTAGCCATGCAACAGTTGATGATGTTGCACAAAGGATATTGTGCTGCATAACTAAATACTTATAAGGTCACAAAGGCGAGACCTATTGGCTATGCTAATGCTTGTTTTGTTTTATCTCTGAATGCATGGATTTACCCACTTCTATCCTGGCTATAGTTAAATCTAGTTTTTTTTAAAAATAACTGTTGTACATGAGTCAGTTCAGTCATGGCCCCTACCCACACTAGATAGCGGTAATAAATAGCGTGTTACAATCTGAACCTCTCCAATTCTATATTAGAGTTGTCATAGCAAGAGGAAGGGGAGGAGGCCACAAAAGTTGCTTTTTCATTTTCACTCTCCGAGGAATTTTTGCTTTCTGCTGCACGGATTTCCTTCTTTAACAAAACCCTTTCTCCATTGTTGCCACTTCCTTATGGACGTCCATCCTACTGCCGTGCAGAATCCGAAATCGCCAGGTTTTCAAAAAGCAGTAAAAAAAAGTCTGTTGTCTCAAGTGACAAAAATGCTCCCACATAGCTATAGCTCATTGATAAATCACAATGCCTACAATAAATGTAGGCTGACCTTAACTTAACACTAATGCACACATTCAATAATCTCTCAAATTAAAGTGAATTACTCATTGCCACGGTGCTATGTATTTATGTATGCATATATTTCTCTGTATAAATATCATGCATTTAATGCTTGATTTCTATCAAATTCCCACCTTACCCCAAAGCATTGTTTACTCTGCATTTTTGAGAGGGTACTAGGAACTGAATTCGCTTCATGTGCACTCCCTATGGACACTCTTGTCCACCTGACAGTTTACAGGCCTTTTATCTTTCCGTACAGCTTCTGCGAAAGCAGCCGCAAAAGCCGGAAAGTCATTATATTACTTTTTCTTTGTTTGGGCACTTCATTTAATCCGCATTAAAACTAGGCATAGCACGCTGGACTTTTCTCACCATCCTTATATTTTTCTTTTCCATTTCAGAACCGTGAGCCCCTCATGCCCTCGCCACAGTTCATTAAATCATATTTCAGCTCTTTCACCGATGACATCATCTCTCAACCCTTATTAAAAGGAGAGAAATCCGACGAAGACAAGGATAAGGAAGGTGAAGCAGCAGAAGTCAAAGAAAAGTGAGTATGCAAAAGTGGTAATTTTACCTATTTAAAACAATTTCTTTGCAGTAAACTTGGGATACTGACAACAATTTTCCCCTGGATGATTGTACCTCACATTATGTCTTGGTTAGTCACTCTTTTCATGGGAGGGCAAAAGGGGTCTTCCTTATCTTTGTGTGTTTGTCTTTCGGTTGCTTCATTAAAGTGTTACCTACCAGACCTCCCAGTACAGCTGCACTCCTGTTGACATTTTACAACCTTTGTTGTATTTTGCTGAATACATTTTTCGAAGCATTTCTGCAGAAAGGTGTCGAGGTCAGGTTTTGAAAAGCTTCTTGGATGGATTATCCAGACCTCTACTTGGAAATAATTGTGCAGAAGGGGGCCTCCTTATCTTGGTGTGTTTGTCTTTAGATTGCTCCATTAAAGTGTTACCTACCAGCTCTTTCAGTATAGTTGCACTCCTGTTGACATTTTCCAGCCTTCCTTGTATTTTGCTGAATAGTTTTTTCAATGCATTTCTGCAGACGGGTGTCAAGGTATGTGGGAGGTTTTTAAAAGCTTCTTGGACGGTTTAGCCAAACCCCTACTAGGAAATAATTGTTCAATGGCATGTGTGGCTGTCGATAAACATGCTCTGCATTCTTCTGCCATGTAGTGTTGGGTCCGGAGTTGTGCAAGTTGTTAATCTTCGAAGAAGTCGTTTGAGTCACAAGGTTGAGTGACTCCTCCTCTAGGTGGCAATACGCATGGAAATTGTCTCCATTGTTGGATTGTATTTTCTTTGCCATCTGTGCCTCTGCTCCGTGTTCTATCTTCAATAGTATTGTTGTCACTTGTGCTTTTCCTTCTGCAATTCTCATCTAAAGCTCTGCCCCTTCGACATCGTTCGACCGAAGCTCCATTTGTGTGGTGCCCTTCGGGGGCCTACCTTCTCCCTTGTTACCAGTCTTCCCAAAAATGCTTCACTGGTAAAGGAATGCACACCCTTTCGGTTCTGTGCGCGTTGCCATGTGAAGTACCCGTACACAGACCAACACTGTGTGTGCAACTTCTGCTTGTCCCCTGTGCACAACCAAGTGGTCTGCGACACCTGCAGATCCTTCCGCTCCAAAAAGATACTTCGGTATTGTATTGTATTGTATTGATTCTTATATAGCGCTGCTGTGACCCTACGGGTATCCTGGCGCTCTGATATAGCACAAATATTACCGGTGCGAGAGATTAAGCAGGTTGGAAGGGTTAGGCTTTCGGAAAGAGCTTGCCTCCTCAAAATGTCCTACAGAGCCATCAATGAGAGAATAAAGAGATTCAGGGTTTGATCCTCAAGACAACCACAGAGGGTCTCCTTGCTGGCTTCCTTTCAAAAAAGGAGTTTAATTTTCTCAACGTTAAGTCAGCACGCACACCCGTTATATACACGCTCCCCAAGGTCCACAAAAATATTTCAAACCCTCCGGGCCGTCCCATTGTTTCTGCCTGCGGTTCGATCTTAGAACCACTGGGTTCTTATGTAGATTTCTTCATTAAAGACTTTATCCCCACCACTCAATGCTTTGTCCGAGACTCGATGGCAATGATTAACATGGTTGAGCATCATCCTTTCGATCCTTTGACTGAAACTCTGTGTACTATGGATGTTGAGTCATTGTACACTAATATCCCTCAGACTGCTGCCCTTCTAGTAATCCAAAAAACACTAGACTCACGTCCACGCCCACATGCTGTCCCCAGCAATTTCATACTACAGCTTCTTGAACTTTGCTTAACCCGTAATTTTTTCAGCTTCAATAACACCTTCTACCAGCAGATCAAAGGCACGTCAATGGGGGCCATTTTTGCCCCAAATCTGGCAATACTCTTCATGGACCAATTAGAGACTAATGTCATTCTGACTGCCTCCAATCCGTTCTTCCCAGGCATCGTGTTTTGGCGTAGATACATCGACGACATCTTCATCATTTGGAAACAGCACGTCGATGTTCTACGCCAATTCTTACACTGGCTGAACAACAACTGCTCTGGTTTATCTTTCACTACCACCACTGACACCGCCTCCATAGCATTTTTAGACCTTACGATTTTCCATGACAATGGTGAACTACTCACACGCCTCTTCCGTAAGCCCACAGAACGCAACACCCTATTAAACTACACCAGCAATCACCCTAGGGCTCTAAGGGATTCATTGCCTTACTCTCAATTTTTGAGAATAAGGAGAAATTGCTCCTGTAGGGTTGATTATTTCAGAGAATCTGCTGTTTTGGCCTCCAAACTAAAAGACAGAGGCTATCCTAAAAGAATCGTAAAAAATGCTTCAAAAAGAGCTTGGTATTGTCCCCGGGAGGTGCTTTTGACTCCTAAACCCAAAAAAGAACTGCAGAGAATTGCCTGTGTGACCACTTTCTCTTTGGTATCCAACAAATTGAGAAAAGCGATACTACACCACTGGCCCATTCTAAATGCAGGGAATCTCACTATTGATAAACCACTATTTGCCTTCAAAAAAAGCAAGAATCTGAAGGACCATCTAGTCAGGGCTGCACTACCTGTCGCTCCCAATACTACCCTCCTTGCCAGTTGGGGTCTGTCCCCCATCGTTGGTCATTCCAAATGCGGTTCGTGCAATGTCTGTGTGTTCACCATTGAAGGAAAAAGTTTCACATTTGATAACATTACAGTGCATTGTCAAGCTTTCACAAATTGTAATTCCTGCAATGTCATTTACCTTATCCAATGCCCTTGTTTGAAGATATACATCGGACAGACCACCCAAAAAATCAAGACCAGAATCTGTCAGCACAGAAGCCGTATCCGATGCAATACACAGAACGCCCCCCTGGTTGAACATTTCACTGAGGCCAACCACAATGAGGACGATTTGCGCTGGACGGTACTCAAATCATTGAAGTTACCTCCAAGAGGTGGCAACATGGCTCAACTTTTAAACAGAGAGGAACTTAAGACAATCATTCTGTTCAATTCTATCAACACTGGACTCAATAGAACAGAAGACTGGACATCCTTACTGTAATCATGTGCGATTTGTGAATCACCTGTTTTCCTCGCTCCAGTCACTATAAGTTGGCATGACTACCCCCGCTGGGACTCCATGCCTAAACCTGATTTGTAAAATTATGCAAATAATATTCAGCTGCTTTTTTCCCCTTGTTGACAATTGCTATCATCAACCTCCAAGTCAATTGTGTTCATTTTATTATGTGTCCCTTTGTTTTACGGTTTGTCAACTTCCAGTGACAATTGTCTATTCCTAAAGCATGCTCACGTAGCCCCTCACCTTCCTCCCCATTCCATCATGGCCGCCGGCCTTTCCCGATCCCCATCATAGTCCTCCCTTGCTTTCGCCCACTCCCCGGGCCCGCCTTAAAACACCCACAGTCCCGCTTGTTCCTTGCTATCACGCCGAACGGAAAAGCAGACCCGTGCTTCCTCCGGCCGCCAGCTACTCATTGAGAGGTAAGCCTTGATCCACACGCCATCCGCCAGAGCGCAAACTATGTGCTCCCCCATATAATCTCCTTATTTTAACTTTCTCCCAGCTCCGGTCCCGCCTTGTCTGGCAGCCCAATCCGCTGCATAGACTGTCCACCGCAGGCCCTTGAACACTCGGTTCTGGCCCCTTGCGCCCTGGTTTTATTCATAAGGTAAGCCCTTTCCTACGACGGCCCCGGAACTTACTAGTCGATTTTGGTTGGGGTCCCGTCAACATTATCCTTTCCTTTTCCAGCTCCAGCCCTCCTGATCGGTTGGCTGTTCCAGACGCCCTCGTCAGGCTTTCACGTATTGCCGACGAACTCCAGGCACCCATTGAGCTGCCCCTGGCATTCACCGAGCCTTCCCAGTTCCACTACGAGCTGGCTCCCAGGTTAGCACACACCCCGCCCCCCCTTTTTTCCCCCCCCCCCCTTTCACACCTGAACCCGGTTCCCTAAACTTCACACGGATCCCGCCTCGTCAGCACTAACTTGCTCCCAACAGCACGGCGCCACCCCCTCCGTCCCACCACCATTGTTTTCACCCTCCTCTCTCGGTAGGACACACATCCATTCCTTGTCTAATGGGTTACGCGTCGTTAGCATCTTTCTCGAATTGTAATTCCTGCAATGACAGACCACGCATCGTTAGCATCTTCTCTGATTGATCCATACGGGCACTCTTCACGTCCCCACCTGTTTCCTCACCGTCCTTGACCTCCTTGGTCTTGTCTTCACTTTGTGCGTCACTGCACTGCACTGCAACAACGCTGCCATTTCCTTCCGCATGTGTACCCTCACATGTACATGCACTCACCCTCTTCACGTAGCGGAATTTTACACCCCTCTAACGGTCTCCTGACCAGTTTTGTTCGCAGTAAGGTGGACTTGCTTTATTGTTTATTTACCAATTTTTTGTTGTTCCTTTTTCCTGTCTTACTACCCTACAGGCTCCTTGACACTTTCTATCAGGCAACAGTTCAATTCCTAGTCCTGATGATGATCCCTTAGTATTGAGAGCTAGGGATCGAAACGTCGACCTATGTAACAAACACCACTATTTAACCATTGTGACAAAATGAGTGTGCTGTTTGTTGGTTTGAGCTTACATAGTATTATTATGTAAATGTAAGCCGCCTTTTGCTCTCTCCCCTCTTTTTGCCTGTTGTTTCCTTCCTGCATCTATACCACTTATACCTTCTTTTCAAACGCTCGGTACAGGACTGTGCCGTTCGCCATCTTTGTTGTGCCTTGTATTTTGCCCATCTTGTTACCTCACTTGAATAAATATTCCTCTGTCCGGCTGGACATTGGAAGAACCTCCATAGTGCTCATTGTAGTCTATGTTGAAACATTCGAATTATTTCCTTTTATGCCAAGGACCTTTGTTCTTCAAAATAAATCAATGACACCCCAACATCTTTGATGATGAGCATGTGCAGGAGAAGCCATTGATTGATGAGTAGGGGGCCTTCTCTTTTGAAAGCTCGGGCTCCGAGCTTGAGGAGGACTTTGAAGTAGAGGCCATTACTCCAGCTCAACAAACTGCGAGTAAACCTCCCCCTGCTTCTTCCACTACCATAATCCTACAAAAAACATTCGGCACTGCTGGTCTCAAAATCTCAGGTCCCTGGGCCACAAGTGCTATCTAGCCAGGGTCGGCACCGAAAAAACGCTACGGACGCCCCGCCTTTGAATTCTGCACCGAAATTGCATAATAAGTTGAAGCCAGCTACTTGGGTTTCCTCGGACCGAGACCACCAACCGACATCTAGTCTGTCTCCGGTACAGAGCAGAGAACCGCCATCTTCCACCTCAGCACCAGTGCGCAGTCTACCTCGAAGCCGAAAGCTTCAGAGCCAAAGCAGTCCAAGCCGACCTAGAAGCTCTGTTCTGACACACAGGTAGAACTAATCCTGCACAAGTTGCAGGAGAAACTGGACACGCGCCAGAAGAAAATTCATATCCAGACACATACTGGATGTATACTGGCTACATCTTCCTCTCCTTCACCACCTAAAAGGAAGATTACTTTTGAAGAAGCTTTAGACATGTCAGAGCCTCCTAAAAGGAAGACTACGGACAAAGCTACAAGCCCTTCACCTCTTCCATCTCCCATACCAGCTGCCCCAACATCACCATCATCCCCATCTCCAACACTTCCACACCGTCCTGCACAACCATTTTCTCCAGGAGAGCCAGTACAAGACTCACCACAAGGGTCTCCACATTCCGACACTGGTGGCCATGGGGGTGCCACAGGGAGATGACCCTTGGTACAACTATGACACGGATCCCCCTGCTGACACGGATCCTGTTATTTATCCTGTACGCCCTTCTCCTCCTGAAGATACTACCTCTTACCTGGAGGTTATAGCGAAGGCTGCAGCTTTTCACAATGTGGAGTTTCATAAAGAGCCTTTTTAGAGGATGACTTTCTCTGTAAGAGGCTTTCCACCACTCATAGGGCTACTCCATATCTGCCCATGTTAAAAGGTATGCTTTGACATAATGTGGACATATTTAAAGACCCTATTAGGGCTAGGGTTGTCGCGCCTAGAGTAGATAAGAAATACAAACCTGCATCATCTGAAACTATTTATATTATGGGACAGTTACCATCAGACTCACTAGTTACCTCCACAGCACGCAAGCGTGCCAACTATGAGGCCACTGGAGATACTCTGCTCCCTGAAAAGAGAGTAAAAGGATAGATGCTGCTGGTAGAAGAGCTGCAGCTCAGGCTGCCAGTCATTGGTGTATTGCCAACTCGCAAGCTCTCCTAGCACGCTACGACAGAGCCCACTGGGAAGAAATGGAAGATCTATTTCAATATCTCCCAGAGAAACACAAAAAACACTGGTAACAGTTAGTGTCTGAAGGTGAAATTATCACGAACACTTCCATACGGTGTGCATTAGGTGCTGCAGACACTGCAGCCAGGAGAGTATATACTAGTATTTTACTTCTGAGACACGCTTGGCTTTGAATGCCCTTTGGTAAGGAACATCTGTTTGGTCCTCAGGTGGATTCCACATTAGAAAAATGTAAAAAGATACTGAGATGGTGAAAGCTATGGGGGCACTTCAAACATCTTTTTTGTTGCTCAGGATTCTGTGGAGCACCAAAATCCACCTCTTCGGAGGCTTCTACCTCCCAACAAAAGCAGCAAGGTCAGGGCTCACACTCTAAGGGCTACTACTGTGGCTCCTATAGAGTAAACCACACTAAAGGTAGAGGTAAGGGTGGCTCTCCCCGTGGAGCAACACCTTCTACCAAACAGTGACTAACATATCCTTGTCCCTGATCACATAACACCTGTCGGGGGCAGAATTGACAGTTACCTACCCACATGGCAATCCATCACATCAGACAAGTGGGTATTAGCCATTATCCAACATGGCTATTGTCTAGAGCTCATTGCCACACCATACAACATTCTACCTTGTGTTCACAGGATGTCACACAAGGATCAAACTTTACTCAAACAGGAAGTTCAAGCTCTTCTTTAAGGTGCTATAGAGCGTGTCCCTCTTCAACATCATGGTCCTGAGGTTTACTCTCTGTATTAATTCAGGTCAGATCTCTAAGGCCAATATTCGATCTCAGACCCTTACACAAATACATCCAATCAGAACGCTTCCACATGGTTACCTTACAGGAAGCCATTCCACTTCTTCAACAAGGCGACTTTATGGCAACACTAGACTTAAAGGATGCCTACTTCCACATAGCAATACACCCAGCTCCTGGCAAATATTTATCATTTGTCAATGCAGGCAAACATTACCAGTTTAAGGTTTGCCATTCTGGGTAACCACTGCACCTCAGTGTTTACCAAATGTCTAGCAGTGGTCCCAGCATATCTCAGAAGACAAGCTGTCTACATATTTCCAAACCTGGACGACTGGCTTATCAAAGCTTGCACTTTTTTTCAGTGCCAACAAGACACTCAGATGACAATAGATCTTCCCCCCCAATTTGGGGTTTACTATCAAAATCCCCAATTGTCACTTACAACCATTGCAGATTCAACCATACTTAAGAGTAGTCCTGAACACAGTCAGAATTAGCTTACCCCAATCCCTTAAGAATTCAAAACTTTCACACAACACTGTTTCAGACCAACCAAAAACTCACAGCGAGGGTGGTCCTGCTTCAGCTAGGGATGATAGCTTCTTGCATTTCCATAGTTCCCCACGTAGGATTGCATATGTGTTCATTAGAAAAGTGTCAATGCTGGCTAATCGGTGGTCACAGTCACTGGGTCAGTTGAGAGATCTAATGTTGATAGACCGCCACACTCGCCGTTCTCTGTAATGGTGGAACACCACCAACCCGTTGAAGGGGCGGGATTTTTCAACTGTGTTCCCCAGCTCACTCTCACAACAGACGCATCAAAGATGCGATGGGGTGCTTACTTCCAATACCTCACAGTTCATGGCCTATGGGATGTCAAGCACCAATTTCTCCACCTCAACTACCTAGAACTTCAAGCTGTTCAGCTAGCATTGAAAACTTTCCTACCTCACCTAACTCACAAAGTTGTCCTAGTCTGGACGGACAATATGACAGCAATGTATTATCTTCAAAAACAGGGGAGTGCACCGTCTATACAACTCTCACAACAGTCTCAGACCATCTGGAATTGGGCTCCACATTCACCTGTTAGCAGAATACCTTCCGGGAACAAGCAATGACTTTGCAGACGTGCTCAGCATGATTCAGTAAAAATTAATTAGTTAATTAGGTAGTCACAACAGTGATCTTAATTTCCTTGAACTCAAAACAAAAGAAGGAAAAACTCATACAGTGCAATAATACAAAAAATGACCCAAGTTCATTTTTAGTTTTTTAACAAAAATAAATTTGTATTTTCAATTTCTGAAGTAGTGAAACAATACACTTTACATTTCATGTACGGCAACATAGAACTACTGTCTTCTTTGGAATCTTATTAGCAGTAGTTAATGACATTTCTTACAAACAAAACAGAGCCCACCACATGTTTGGCTATATATTGAACTTAATCCATATAAACTAGAAGAATTTTTTAGGCCACCAATGCCTCTTAGTTATGTAAGAAAATGTCGCAGCGTCGACGTTTCGGTCTCACTCTTGAAGAACAATCACAGAGACCATCCTCAGGACCGAAGTTGCACCATGAATCTATTAAAATATATACATACATTCTATTAATATACTTGAGTTCACAAATTTGTAGTGAATATACACGAAAGGAAAACAGGTGTGATCTGTTCCAACCACCCAAAGTGTGGTTGCTTATTTAAAATTCAGAAGTGGTAACTTGACAGAACCCAACACCTATGCACCACACCAAACTAGTCTCCCATGAATAGTGCAAAACATAACCACCAAATGTCTGGTAGCGACAAACTCAAAATCAAAACTCATAAACTCACTGCAATGAGAAGTTCAGCCTGTTCTAGAAGTTTTATCAGCATATATACAGCGTTCCGTGAGAAACACAATCCTGGTGTCAAACAATCAACAGAGGACATAGTTACTTAACACACCTTCAAATACTGTGTGAGTAACATGTGGTGGAAAAAACTACTATTGGAACATACTATTGAAACATACCGGCAGTTACTCGCCGACAAGACGGCAATACTCGTCTCCTCCGTAATAGTCTGAGGAAGCAACAATTAAAAACCAATCAGTAACAGATTCCAATGTTCCCGTCTAGAAATAAAGATAAATCAATGTCCCAAAACGAGGCGGAATTCACTTACAATTCAACGTCTGATTCTGGCAGCTCTGAATTCTGCCTCTCACTCCCCAGGTCAGTCGAGCACCGGATGCACGCTGTCTACGGGATTTTAACTCCAGCGGCATGCTGGTCTCAGTATGAAGAAACACACATAAGTCGGCCATCTTAGAATGATATTACTTCTAATAGGCAGAAGTCCTCCCAATTAAAATCCAATCAGAAATGAAGCTAAACAGACAGTACAAAACCATAGGAAGTACCCAATCTGGTAACAGCAAGTGTTATACTAATACGCTGGCTACGCGATATATTAACTCCAGCGGCATGTTGGTATAAATACGAAAAAACGAAAAAACGAATCGGCCATCTTGGAGTGATACTATTAATAGACCGAAGCTCTCTCATTCATAATCCAATCACAAACAGAGCCAAACAGGCAGTACAATACTATTGGAAATGACTAATCTAATTACAATATATGTTATATTTGTATGGTATTACAGTCCCAAAACTAAAACGTAAAAAAGAAAGAAACCAACATAAAGAATTGTGTCGGCCATATTGGAACAGTATACATTGCTAACACAGGGTAATGGAAGTCATTGATAAAAGGCACGAACAGGTGTCACATTAGAGGGTTGACAAGGTTTGCCATTCCACAAAGGAATTAAGTCCCCTTTCCACAGTTTTGGCTGACCAAATCCACCTGTTTTCCTTTAATGTGAGCAAACGATCTACATTCAGCCTACGTTTGTTCATTTTTACAGTTTCCAATACAAACCATTTCATTTCAGAGGGTAAATGTTCCTTAGTTAAATAGTGTTCAACCATTGGTGCTGTTTCTATCCTACATCTAATTCGTGATTGGTGTTGGATAATTCGTTTTTTCACCTCTTGTGTAGTTTTGCCAATATAGTATAACCCACATGGGCACTCTATACAGTAGATGACATTTCTAGTAAGGCAATTTGAATGTTGTCGTATTGTCCACTCTCTTCCATTCAGTACACATGATTTGACTACTGATGTAGTAGGGCAAGCAGAACAATGACCACAAGGATAGTGGCCAATGATCGGTGGTAGACCCCAAAGGTTTGTCAAAGTGCTCGGGGTAGATTCTTTATATGTTTTTACGAGATAATCTCTTAGATTTCTCGCACTTTTAAAAGCAAAACGAGGTAGTGACATTTGTGGTTCAGCTTTCTGAATAAGGTGCCAATTCTTTGTCACTATCTTTTTAATAGAGTTAGATTCACTTCCAAATGTCGTGACACAAGTGATCAACTCTTGTTCTAGTGTTTGCTTGTCTTTGGTCTGTAACAATGCCTCACGATCGTAGTACCAAGCTCTTTTTAAGGAGCGTTTGACCAACCTGTATGGGTAACCTCTCATGACTAATTTAGTCTGTAAGATCTTTGCCTCTTTGAAATAATCCTCCCGTCTGGTACAGTTTCGTTTGATGCGTAAAAACTGACCAAACGGGAGATTATCCCGTAAGTTACGTGGATGATGGCTTGTGTATTTGAGTAACGTGTTCCTTGCGGTTGGTTTTGTAAAGAGACTTAATGAGAGCTTGCCCCCATCATTCCAGATCCGAAGGTCTAGAAAATTAATTGATTGGACATCATGCTCCATGGTGAATTGTAAATGACTATTTATTTGGTTTATCCAGAGATGGAATTCTTGCAAACTTGTGATAGAACCCTCCCAGACAAGAAATACATAGTCTATATACCTAAGATACTTCTTTATCTGATCTTGGAAGGGATTGTTGTTGTATATCACCTCTTCCTCGAATGCTGCTACATAAAGGTTCGCTATATCTGGGGCAAAAATTGCCCCCATTGCGACTCCTTTCGTTTGTCCATAGAAATCGCCATTAAAAAGGAAATAGTTCTGTTCCAGTGCAATTCTTGCGCACTTTGTGATAAAATCAGATGGTACCTGATGGGGGCGTGACCTTTGTTCTAGTATATCATTGATCACAGATAATGCCTCCCCTTGGGGTATGCTTGTATACAAGCTCTCTATATCCATTGTAACAAGGATATTCTGTTCCTTATTAAATGGCTGTCCCTCCAATCCAATTATCACATGGGTACTATCTCTGGTGTACGATTTGGTCAAAGGCACAAATGGTTTTATAAAAAAATCCACATATTCTGCTAATGGTTGTAGAATAGATTGGCAACCTGCCACAATTGGTCTACCTGGTGGTTTTTTATCATCCTTGTGGATTTTTGGTAGCGTATGAAACGCTGGTATTGAGTAGTTACTTTTGTTCAGATATTCAAATTCTTTTTTATTTAGCCACAAACCTTCACATCCACAAATAGTGAGATCTAAGATCTCTTTTCTGATCCTATCCGTGGGATCTCTTATTAGCTTCACATAATGAGTGGTATTATTCAGCTGTCTTAGGGCCTCAGTATCATAATCAGTCTTATTTTGTATGATGATACTTCCGCCCTTGTCAGCAGGTTTGATAACAATATCATCCCTGTTGGCAAGGGTTTTGAGAGTGGAATGCTCCTCCTTTGAAAAATTATATTTCACATAATGTTTATTCTTAAACATCTGTTCGATTTCCATAAGTACCACATTTTCAAACGTGACCAGTTCCTTTGGGATCTGGTTGGTAGTCGGATAGAACGTAGATGGACAACGTAAGCCTGTAACACTATAGTTTGTGGAGAAGGGAGTTTTACTAAACAAGTATTTTAGGCGGATAGTTCTGAAGAACTTAAAAGTGAAATAGCAGACCTGGAAAAACAAATCTTGGAGGACACATCTGTGACAGATGCTCGAGAATTTCTAAAGAAACTGGAAACGATTATATCTGATTTTCAGAGAAATAATATACTTAAAAAGACGGAAAAACTACAAAAGGATATTAAAAATTACTCCAGAGATCGTACTTATCCTTTTTTGAAAAAAGATTACTTTCAACAAAACCCTAATCAATCTAACTGGGTGCCTAAACACACAACTTTTTCAGACACAAATTCTTCTAGTTCTGAAGAAAACAGTGGCCGTGGCAACACCTCAAACTATAGATACGGTAGAGGACAAAACCCTTCTTCACCTTTTTTAGGGAGGGGACAACAACCACAGAGAGGAAGAACTCGGAATACCAGGAGAGGCTGGTTCAGGAACCAGTACACTCCGGGATTCCGTCAAACCCGGAACACATATTACGAGTGGTAGAGCCTACTCCCATCTTGAATCCTCCAATAATGACGAATCACATCAACCAAAATTTGGAGATAGTTCCGATTTTTAACCTCTCAAGCCATGAATTGAGCAATAAGGAGATTGAACTATTAAGCCATGGCCTATCTTTTGTCCCCACTAACAGAAACGACATGTTTGAGACACAGATTGAATTACACAGGTTCTTCAGAACTATCCGCCTAAAATAATTCCACTCTCAAAACCCTTGCCAACAGGGATGATATTGTTATCAAACCTGCTGACAAGGGCGGAAGTATCATCATACAAAATAAGACTGATTATGATACTGAGGCCCTAAGACAGCTGAATAATACCACTCATTATGTGAAGCTAATAAGAGATCCCACGGATAGGATCAGAAAAGAGATCTTAGATCTCACTAGTTGTGGATGTGAAGGTTTGTGGCTAAATAAAAAAGAATTTGAATATCTGAACAAAAGTAACTACTCAATACCAGCGTTTTATACGCTACCAAAAATCCACAAGGATGATAAAAAACCACCAGGTAGACCAATTGTGGCAGGTTGCCAATCCATTCTACAACCATTAGCAGAATATGTGGATTTTTTTATAAAAACCATTTGTGCCTTTGACCAAATCGTACACCAGAGATAGTACCCATGTGATAATTGGATTGGAGGGACAGCCATTTAATAAGGAACAGAATATCCTTGTTACAATGGATATAGAGAGCTTGTATACAAGCATACCCCAAGGGGAGGCATTATCTGTGATCAATGATATACTAGAACAAAGGTCACGCCCCCATCAGGTACCATCTGATTTTATCACAAAGTGCGCAAGAATTGCACTGGAACAGAACTATTTCCTTTTTAATGGCGATTTCTATGGACAAACAAAAGGAGTCGCAATGGGGGCAATTTTTGCCCCAGATATAGCGAACCTTTATGTAGCAGCATTCGAGGAAGAGGTGATATACAACAACAATCCCTTCCAAGATCAGATAAAGAAGTATCTTAGGTATATAGACGATGTATTTCTTGTCTGGGAGGGTTCTATCACAAGTTTGCAAGAATTCCATCTCTGGTTAAACCAAAGAAATAGTCATTTACAATTCACCATGGAGCATGATGTCCAATCAATTAATTTTCTAGACCTTCGGATCTGGAATGATGGGGGCAAGCTCTCATTAAGTCTCTTTACAAAACCAACCGCAAGGAACACGTTACTCAAATACACAAGCCATCATCCACGTAACTTACGGGATAATCTCCCGTTTGGTCAGTTTTTACGCATCAAACGAAACTGTACCAGACGGGAGGATTATTTCAAAGAGGCAAAGATCTTACAGACTAAATTAGTCATGAGAGGTTACCCATACAGGTTGGTCAAACGCTCCTTAAAAAGAGCTTGGTACTACGATCGTGAGGCATTGTTACAGACCAAAGACAAGCAAACACTAGAACAAGAGTTGATCACTTGTGTCACGACATTTGGAAGTGAATCTAACTCTATTAAAAAGATAGTGACAAAGAATTGGCACCTGATTCAGAAAGCTGAACCACAAATGTCACTACCTCGTTTTGCTTTTAAAAGGGCGAGAAATCTAAGAGATTATCTCGTAAAAACATATAAAGAATCTACCCCGAGCACTTTGACAAACCTTTGGGGCCTACCACCGATCATTGGCCACTATCCTTGTGGTCATTGTTCTGCTTGCCCTACCACATCAGTAGTCAAATCATGTGTACTGAATGGAAGAGAGTGGACAATACGACAACATTCAAATTGCCTTACTAGAAATGTCATCTACTGTATAGAGTGCCCATGTGGGTTATTCTATATTGGCAAAACTACACAAGAGGTGAAAAAACGAATTATCCAACACCAATCACGAATTAGATGTAGGATAGAAACAGCACCAATGGTTGAACACTATTTAACTAAGGAACATTTACCCTCTGAAATGAAATGGTTTGTATTGGAAACTGTAAAAATGAACAAACGTAGGCTGAATGTAGATCGTTTGCTCACATTAAAGGAAAACAGGTGGATTTGGTCAGCCAAAACTGTGGAAAGGGGACTTAATTCCCTTGTGGAATGGCAAACCTTGTCAACCCTCTAATGTGACACCTGTTTGTGCCTTTTATCAATGACTTCCATTACCCTGTGTTAGCAATGTATACTGTTCCAATATGGCCGACACAATTCTTTATGTTGGTTTCTTTCTTTTTTACGTTTTAGTTTTGGGACTGTAATACCATACAAATATAACATATATTGTAATTAGATTAGTCATTTCCAATAGTATTGTACTGCCTGTTTGGCTCTGTTTGTGATTGGATTATGAATGAGAGAGCTTCGGTCTATTAATAGTATCACTCCAAGATGGCCGATTCGTTTTTTCGTATTTATACCAACATGCCGCTGGAGTTAATATATCGCGTAGCCAGCATATTAGTATAACACTTGCTGTTACCAGATTGGGTACTTCCTATGGTTTTGTACTGTCTGTTTAGCTTCATTTCTGATTGGATTTTAATTGGGAGGACTTCTGCCTATTAGAAGTAATATCATTCTAAGATGGCCGACTTATGTGTGTTTCTTCATACTGAGACCAGCATGCCGCTGGAGTTAAAATCCCGTAGACAGCGTGCATCCGGCGCTCGACTGACCTGGGGAGTGAGAGGCAGAATTCAGAGCTGCCAGAATCAGACGTTGAATTGTAAGTGAATTCCGCCTCGTTTTGGGACATTGATTTATCTTTATTTCTAGACGGGAACATTGGAATCTGTTACTGATTGGTTTTTAATTGTTGCTTCCTCAGACTATTACGGAGGAGACGAGTATTGCCGTCTTGTCGGCGAGTAACTGCCGGTATGTTTCAATAGTATGTTCCAATAGTAGTTTTTTCCACCACATGTTACTCACACAGTATTTGAAGGTGTGTTAAGTAACTATGTCCTCTGTTGATTGTTTGACACCAGGATTGTGTTTCTCACGGAACGCTGTATATATGCTGATAAAACTTCTAGAACAGGCTGAACTTCTCATTGCAGTGAGTTTATGAGTTTTGATTTTGAGTTTGTCGCTACCAGACATTTGGTGGTTATGTTTTGCACTATTCATGGGAGACTAGTTTGGTGTGGTGCATAGGTGTTGGGTTCTGTCAAGTTACCACTTCTGAATTTTAAATAAGCAACCACAGTTTGGGTGGTTGGAACAGATCACACCTGTTTTCCTTTCGTGTATATTCACTACAAATTTGTGAACTCAAGTATATTAATAGAATGTATGTATATATTTTAATAGATTCATGGTGCAACTTCGGTCCTGAGGATGGTCTCTGTGATTGTTCTTCAAGAGTGAGACCGAAACGTCGACGCTGCGACATTTTCTTACATAACTAAGAGGCATTGGTGGCCTAAAAAATTCTTCTAGTTTATATGGATTAAGTTCAATATATAGCCAAACATGTGGTGGGCTCTGTTTTGTTTGTAAGAAATGTCATTAACTACTGCTAATAAGATTCCAAAGAAGACAGTAGTTCTATGTTGCCGTACATGAAATGTAAAGTGTATTGTTTCACTACTTCAGAAATTGAAAATACAAATTTATTTTTGTTAAAAAACTAAAAATGAACTTGGGTCATTTTTTGTATTATTGCACTGTATGAGTTTTTCCTTCTTTTGTTTTGAGTTCAAGGAAATTAAGATCACTGTTGTGACTACCTAATTAACTAATTAATTTTTACTGAATAAATCCTCAAGGTACCTATTGTTATTTAACTGATCTACCCAATTCCTTGGGGAATAGTGGGTTGCCCTATTGTGATTACTCAGCATGATTCAGCAGCAAGTCCAAGAATGGGAACTGCACTCACAAGTCCTCCTACCCAACTTCCAAAAGTGGGGCTTCCGTCAAACAGATCTTTTTGCCACAACAGAAAACGTGGAATGCCCACACTTCGCCTCCAGGTTCCCACACTGACTGTCCATAAGCAATGCACTATGGATGAGTTGGTCAAAGATATTTGCATACGCTTTTCCACCTCTCCCTCCGCTTCCATGTCTGGTTCGGAAGCTCAGGCAGACATCTCCAAAAATGATCCTAGTAGCTCCAACTTGGGCTGCTCAGCGTTGGTTCACAACATTACAAGACCTGTCAGTAGTTCCACATGAGAAGCTCCCCAATAGCCCGGACCTTCTCATGCAAAATGACATACATATTAGACCCCCAGATCACATAACTCTCAACCTAGCGATCTGGCCCCTGAGGTCATAGAATTTGGTTATCTTACCTTACCAGCAGAATGTATGGACATTCTTTAAGAAGCACAAACACCTACCACTAGGGCTTGCTATGCAGCACAACAGAAATGTTTTGCTTGCTACTGCCGCTCAAAACAAACCCTTTCATAGCTACAGTACAAAACATTATGTGTTCTCTAGTTCACCTACAAAATGCAGGTTTAGCATATCCTTCTATATGCTTATGTCTCGTAGCCATGGCTGCCTAGCTTCAAAATAGGCAACACCTTTACCTCTTCATAATTCCAGTCATTAAAATCTTCAAGGAAGGACTTAACACGTTATTCCACCCAGGATTCCTTCTTATCCTTCTCAGAACCTTAATATAGTACTCGGAAGGCTCCTGGGACTTCCTTTTGCACCTCTACACTCATTCTATGGGACCTCCGTATGAGCCTCTAGACTCATGCCCTCTTCAATTTCTATCATTGAAGGTGGATTTCTTTAGTTGCTGTTAGAAATGGGATCTCTGGTTGGCTAAGGCTTGCTCCAAAGCCAGGCAGAGACCACCACTCTAAGTCAGGGTTGGGGAGTTACACACCAAGATAACCCCTGCTCACCCCCTTGGTAGCTTGGCACGAGCAGTCAGGCTTATCACGGAGGCAATGTGTAAAGCGTTTGCGCGCGCACACAGCAACAACACCCTAGGCCCACCACAAACGAAACTCCACACAATGTTATATATAAAAAATAGCCTTTGTATTGTAATAAACACAGATGATAATCACATAATTTACACTGTGCCAACTGGCACTGGGCAGAATTTTACAGTGGACTATTTACACAAGACAGGGCCACCAGGACCACTGTCCGAATTAGCACAAATCACCAATTGTAAATGTAGAACATATACCAACTGTAACACAAATTATAACTGTAGAGCACAACCAGTAACTACTGGCGCAATAATGACCTCAGCATTATCACATTAGAATCAGGTATAAAACCTATCCTGTACACATCACAGGGGCATAAACACATTATGCAATCTCTCACAAGTCTAACGCATTAGACCCTACCTCCTAAGTATAATTACACTAGGGGCGTACATCACACAGGGAAGTATAATCTCCCTAACATAAACCTAAACAGGTAAAACAACCTCCTATGCAGAAATCCTATATAGAGGTATAAAACACAGGGTGCGCAAAACATACTACACACAGTACATTTCCTAACACCCAAAGCATTAGTATATAAATCTCAATAGCACCTAAATCACATTAGGGTCAGGTTGCGCCAGAACCTAAACGTAGTAGCTGCCCACTACTTGCTGGGCAGCTGGGGACAAATGGCCTGAGCCCTGCTCTGGGGCTTTTGAACAATAATGGCCACAACTAAACTTGCCCAATTGTTGCAGTTGCCCGCTACGGCGGCGCAACTGAGAGTTTTAAGAGGTACTGGCACCAAAAACACTTGTGGGCCCAGAATGGCTGTAACCCCTGTTGCTACCATGTAGAAGTTATTTGAGAAATGCACAACAAGGGCTCCTCGTCAATGACGCTCCTGGTGTAGGGAGTCTCACTCTAAAAATGGTGCCTTTAACAACAAAGTGCCCCCTCTGTCGCACGGCATGTGCTACCCTCGTCTGTTCACTTTCCCTTCTGAAAGCGCGAGCATGATACGATCTTTGAATACTGCCCCGCTATACCAGGGATCCCCACCAGGACACTCCCTTATCTCTTGTCCCCGCCATAGCACAGGATGTGCTTACTTTCGAAATCACCCTCTTCCAGTGCGCGGCCGGCAACAGCGCGTCAGTGCCTACAACTCCCCCAGCACCAGCTTTGGTCTCAGATCAGAGTCGGTTTACCTTTTTTTTATGTGAAGGGGGGGTTGGCAGTCCAGGCTGGTCACATCGTCTTCGTTGAAGAGCAAGGAGACGCCCCATGCTTCTTCCAATCCTAGCGCGGCTTCGGCCTGACGAGCCCCTCTGTTACTAGACGATGCACCGCGCTGAGTCCAATCTCAGCGCGGCTTTCCCCTGACGTCAGCGCTGGCTGGGAACGGTGCTGGCGAGGCCCCCGGGCCGGCGGCGGTGATCTCTTGGCACAGCGCTTCGCTTTTCTTTTCTGTACCGGGCTGGCGGCGGTGATTGCTTTTCGGCGGCAAGAGGGGTAGGCACCCTCGTTTGTTTAAATCAAGAGCGGGGTGGGCACCCGCGTACAAACACAATAATTAAATAAGCGGGGTGGGCACCCGCAATGATGCTCAATAAGCGGGGTGGGCTCCCGCTCGATCGCCAGCCAAGTAGGGGAATCACACACGATGCAGCTTTGCGCTGCAGGCCAGCATCCGTCCTCCTGGGGCAGAACACAGCGCTTACAAGCCCAAAAGTCAAGCACTTTTAGAAATTAGAAATAAAGCGCACACAGGCGCTGCAGTCCCAAGTCCAGGGATGAACAAGTGGAGAGTTTCTCCAAATCAAAAGGCAAAGTTCCAAGTCCAGGGTAAAGCCCTTCAGGATGCGGAGGGGGCAAAGGGTGGGCCCAGGGGCCCCCCCCTCAAGTTAGGAAAACAGAGAACATTTTACATGGGGTCACAGCCCCTTTTTATACACAGGTTTCCTTTGTCACCAGGGTGCAGGGCAAGGGAAAAACCAGATACAACTGGTTCTGGAGCACTTTGTTTTGCTCAGCCCCTCTCCCTATTCACAGGCCAGGCTAAGGACATCAGACGCACCACAGGGGGCAGAGCCAGCATTGTGGAGGGAAGGCACAGCCCTATTCGGGTTCCAGGTGCAACTCCTCCCTCCCATCTAGCTGCTGATCTCCCTATTCACCACTGGGCTGACTCACCCTGGCTCCTGGAATTCCTCACACCATCCAGCACCTGTCAATCACAAGCCAGACATGCACTCCACATCAGGCAGGCAGACACACAGCACACAGAAGTGGCACTTCTCCTATAGTTATAATAAATCCGCGCACATCATTGCGCAGCATTTATTCTTACGAGTTCGCACATACTAAACTTGACCCTGCACTCCTCTCAGATCAGGAATTACCATGGACACACATATCCCCCAAGCATTCCTATGGGAGGGCAGGCCAGTCTCCCTAAATGTAACACAGAGCGCACTCACTTTACACTGGGACACAGTGTAAAAGTGCCTAGAGGCCTAAAACAACTAACATCAGGTCACATTAAAAGGCAAAAAGTTTAGGGGTGAACCTGCCAGAAGGGCCAAGTCCAACAGTTGCCATAACTTCACTCAGTTGTATTAGTGAGCTCAGATATTAACCTTATAAGAATCATTCTTCCAGATACAAAAAGACAAGGTGGTTCTTAGAACCAACTCTAAATTGCTAACTAAGGTAGTCTCACAATTTCACATCAATCAGTCCATTGAATTTGCAGTTTTCTACCCTCAAGCTGTTACTGTTGCAGAAAGTGTTCTTCATTCACTAGATTTCGAAAGAGCGCTTTTGTTCTACATTGATAGAACTAAAGCTTTCAGAATGTCTAAGCAACTTTGTCACCTTTTCACCACCACACATACCAACCCTATATCCAAAGCAGGCATAGTCAGATGGTTAGTAAAGTACATTCAGAGTTGCTATGCCAAAGCCAAAATACCTTTACCTGTTCCTCCCAGAGCACACTCTTCACGCAAAAAAAAGAACAACCATGGCATTTTTAGGACATATTCACAGAGCTGACATATGTAAAGTAGCTACATGGTCCATACCACATATTTTCACCAAACATTGTGTGGAGATTTCATCATGCCAACAAGCCAATGTTGGACAGACAGTGCTACGTACTCCTTTTTTTTTTTCTTTTTAAACCACTGCAACACTCGCAGGTTAGCCACCGCTTATCAGGAGGGACTGCTTTACAGTCCATGCAGAGCATGTTGATCTACAGCCACACATGCCATCGACCGAAATATGTTACCCTCTAATCTGTTTGTGGCTTGTAGTGTTGTAGTGTTATGCTTTTGACTGTATATTTTACAGTATGTTTTTATAAACCAAATAAAAATATTTGACTGATTGACTGAATATATGTATGGAAGTTGTTTTACTGATGCTTGCATTGTGACTGTAGATGGAAAGTTCTTTGAAATGTTCTGGTCATCCAAATGAAAGTTACAGATATTTTGATGTTAGAGTGTGGTAGCCTAACAATTATTCGGTAGGGATTGAAATTGCATCATCAGAACCTAGTGAGTCATAAGTTTGCAGCATGTGCTGTTGTAGATCACATGCTTTGGCCTCTCCTTCCATGTGATGTTCATTTTCAATTATTTTTGTTACATTTATATAACCTGGTAAAACAATCAAACATCATGGTATACACAGGGTGCATGATAATATGGCGAGAAAGAATTTGGGAGCAGAGTCAAGTATACATTTGAGTGTCAGGAATCTTGCTGTTAGAACACATATGACTCCTTTGGAATTTCCGGTGTACCTTCCCCATCCTCAATCCGCCCCTTCAGCCTCTCTGCATGTACTTGAGGCCTTAATGGCATTTTAATCCATTTCTCATGTTTTTAACGCCACTGGTTCCAAATCTTTTTAAATTTCTGGGGGCATCCTCTGCTTTGTAGATTGATTATGTGGCCTGCATACACCAGTTCACTTTTGAGTCCAGCTGTCCACCCTTGGTGGAAATTCACTGCTCCATATTTGGACTATGTTTTGTTTCACCACTTCCATCTAGTGTTGAGTTTGAAATATTGCAACTTGTTTTAAGGTCTCACCTAAAAGGAGACTTTTAGTTGTCTATAGATGAAAGAAGCCAGTGAACCATACCAATAATGCACAGTGGGCTTTAGGCACGCCCAATTGCTTCCCATTATTGGCTTTAATGTTTCTCTCATTTGTTTCTTATTCGATGGCTTGCCTTCCACTCCCTCTCTTTGAGCATAGTCTTTTAGTGACCCTTTTGATGGGATCACTTCTATGCTTATGTAGCATTTAAGGAACTACACTTTTTCTTTAAGCACTCCATCAGAGCGCATGTTTTTTATGGTCTCTCCCTGCACCTCTCCAACCGCCTCCCTTTCCATGAGCACTCCAGATTGCCCCACTGCAAGGGCTCCATATTGTTATCTCCTCCACCACCATGTCCATTGATTCCTCTTCTGGATCGATCTATATTTTTTTTCTCCCCTCACTGTTTCTCCCTTGCTTTCCTCTCATCAGCACCTTCGTTGCTGCCCCACCCCTCATGATCATTAAAGAAAACATTTTTGAGAAGGGGCTAGCAGCTACTATGTGCTGCTGGGCTGCTTCGCCTATAAAAATAAAGAACATACATTGCTGCAGGTAAAAATGTTGTTTTTATTTTATAGCATCTGCCGTCTTGCATTGGTAAATAAAGGAAATGGCGTGCATTTTTGTTAACACCTGCACGTGCACACTCACATCTCCTTAAAATCCACGGTGCCAGTATGGTGCTTTTTTTGCTTTTTAGCTTATGCAGTACAGTATTGCACAAAACATTGGCATAGACAAAGAGTCACATAGATGGCACCTACTATCATTGGAAGTGCTTGTCCTTATAAATGCATTTGCTTTAGACGTGACTCATGATGCCTCCCCTGGAACCCTCAAAAGCACTAGGATGCTGACTCCTCATCAGATGGTTTTATGTTTTCCCCTTTTTGGGTTTGCTCGTGTCTGCGACTGCTTGATTAGCAGCTGTCTTTTGAAAGACTTTTCGACTTCTGAGGACCGGGAATACCAACCACTGTCAACATGGCATCATGTGCACACTGCAACACTTCTGGGTCGAGCTGAAGAGCCAGGGCCAGTTAGTTTAAGAATCAGTCATTTTGGGCTGGTGATGGACTTCACGCCCTTTAAGTTTTGGCACTGCTGATATAGCAAATTTCTGTTGTCTGTAACCCTGCCTTTCAAAGGACTACCACCAACGTGTGTTCACATTTTGCCAGGCATTTCGATCCAAGAATAATATTTGGAACAGAAGATGGGGACACCATCATACAGTGCCAAGACTGATTCTGTCACCAACGCTGTTACCTCAGAAATGAAGTGTTAAGAGTCTGACAATCAGGGTGAAATGTTCAGTATCTAGAAAAATGTTTGGAGTGATGTGCACATAATGCCTTGGAGCACTCTGGAGCCCAAGCTCCAGGGACATAACTGACACCCAGGACCAATTCTTCCCCTTTGTTTTCCACTCTCAGTATTGTTGATTTCTCTTTACAATACCTCGGTCCACAGGATTCAGTCCTACCTGCTGCTGAGATTTGGACAACTGAGCATTGACCTGGAAAGGAGTTTTTACTCATCAACTCTTTGACTGGTAAGGAATGGTCTTATAGTCTTTGCCATGTCTCTTTCTAGGAACCTCCTCAACAAAACTGCTTGATACCCACATTTGGACTCTACACCTGATGTGTCGACTGAAGACATTTGACATTGACAAACTCCTTAGATGGAGACGACTTAACACCAAAACAATTCCCAAGTAATCTTCAGTTCCAAAAGAAGTAATTGATGCCATAAGACTGATGCTCTTAAAGATTTCAGACTACAAATTGGCACATGGAGAGGAGTTCGATCTATCCATACAGAGTCATTCCAATGCTTCCAACAGACAATTTACATTGCTGTGGACACTGGCCCTATAGTGGTGCAACTCCTCTTTCTCCCCCCCACACAAATGCTCTTCTCTGCCACAACATTAGAAAAGGAGCAAACTCACACTTGGAGACCATCTCTCTTGACATTTCCTGACTACAGCTCTCGCTTTTCTGTCAGCAACTCACTCAAAGAGGACGATGTACTTAAAGAACCAATATCTCCTAACCAGGAATTGCTAGGGCGCAGATGACACAGATGTGTAGCATAGCTATAGGGTTGACCCCAGGATGATGAGCCATTGAAATGATGCACTGTTCAGGTGTGTCCAACTGATGCAACAAATGAGTATCATGCAGTTTTGCAGCGTGAATCTTTCTGGATTCACTATGCTGTGCATTATTCCGCGATATTGTGGTTGGGTCCGGATTCGTAGTCTTTTCTTTGTTTTTTTTTTGTTTTTTTTGTAGCCCAGGTGGGCGGCGACGACCCACCATTTGGTGCACCTCCCGTGATGTCGTCGTGCTTCCTGCGGAAGTCCCACCTTTGGGGCGCCATCTTCAGATTCTTTTTTCCGCCGGTGGGTCTGGATCGTCATCGGGAAGCTCCAGAATTACAATCGAAGGAAGAAGAAAGAAAAGTGAGTTTCGTCGATAACTACTACGAAGATATCACAGGAAAAGGAATAGATTACATCAGGAGCGCGAAAAAAGGAAGTTTAACGCCCTTTTCCTCGACGCCCTTGGAGAATGCGCACTCAGAGGCCCTGAGCGCAATGGACAAGACGCCATTCAAGTTCTGCCCTAACTGCCATCACAAATTCGCGCAGAAGGACCAGCATCCGGTCTGCAACCTCTGCCTACCAGTCGACCATCAGAGTAAGGACTGCAACGCCTGCTCAGCCTTCGCACCGAAGACGCTCCGAGTGAGAGATCGGCAGAGAAGAGCCAACGCCAGCATGGATGGCAAGGGTAAGGCCCCGTCGCTCTACGATCTGGGCCTATCCACGGACGATGAGGACAACGTCGCCGAGGGACCCGAAATCTTCACGGTCGTAGAGACCGACAAGAAAAATGAAGACGAGGTAAGAGAATCGTCGAGCTCAAAACAGAAAATACCTCGAAAACCCGAGGTTGACTCGAGAAAATCAGAGTCAAAGTCCACGAAGGGAGCCCCGGCGCCGAAAAGTTCGACGACCAAGGGGGGAACCATGGACAAGAGGCCGAGCGGATCCTTCGAAAAGGACTCCCTGGTGCCGAAAGACGCCGAAAGGCAAGGATCGTCGAAGTCGACCCATGAGACGGGACGCTCGACGCAGAAAGAGCGGTCGACGTCGACGCAAGTTCCGTCGAAAAGACCCGCGGTCGACGCTGAACGCATCTCCGAGATGGAGAAAAAGAAGAGGCGGCTCGAGGCCGAAATGGATAACATCCTTCAAAGGAAGAAGGAGTTCGATGCCAAGATGAAGGAATTCAAGATTCCAACGGCTCCACTGACGAACGTCGTCGAAATGGAGGACGAATTCGACACCGAGGGGCTGACAAGAGATCTCGAAGAGGAAGACGAGACATATTATGAAGGCGAACCCGAGGAAGAAGACCAGCAGTCGTTCTACAGCTTGGCGCCATCTACCAGCCACGACATAGAATGGCAGGATCTTGACACCGAAAACCCAGAGGAGCCCGTAGACACGTACCCTTCGAGGCCTTCGCCACCCGACGACATCGGGGTGTACAACATGGTGGTCAGGAGCGCAGCGACAGCCTTCGGCGTCAAACTCGACGAAGAGAGGCCGAAAGCCGACTTCCTCCTCGAGACACTGCTCCCCATCCAGACGAGGAGCCAATTCCTCCCCATGCTGCAAAGTGTGATGAATCAGGGGAGGGAAGCCTTCAAGGAACCAGCGACTTGCCGTTCGATCACGCCCAGGACGGAGAAGAAGTATAAGCACTCTTCTCTGGACCCCCCTTACATCAAGGGTAGCATCACCGCCGACTCCATCATAGCTTCCACGGCCAGGAGAAGGGCCAACGTATCAGCAACTTCGGGGCCACCACCTGATAAAGAAAGCAGGAGGATAGACCTCACAGGAAGAAAGGTCGAGAGGAATGCCGCAATGCACTGGCGCATGGCGAATTCCAATGCACTTCTCAATAGGCACCAGTACCAGCACTGGGACGAGATGGGGGAGCTAGTAAAGCACCTCCCCGAGGAATACCGCCAGAGAGCCTCGCACCTGGTAGACGAAGGAAAAAACATCGCCAACTCTTGTATAAAGACAGCGTTGGACGGGGCAGAGACTTCAGCAAGACTAATGGCCATAGGGGTCACCGAGAGAAGGCATGCATGGCTAAGAATCTCGGGATTCAAACCGGAGGAGCAGAACAACATCCTTAGCACCCCCTTCAACGGAGAGACACTGTTCGGAGCAACAGTAGACGAGAAACTCACCCAGCTGAAAAAAGAAAACGAAACGGCGAGGTCCATGGGGGCCCTACAGCTGAGGGGAATGAGGCGAGGCAATCCCTCAAGGAGACCCTACGGTAGGGGAGGAAGCCAGCAGGGGGCGTCGCACCAGACGTTCCAGCAGGGTAAGCAGGGTGATGGTCACGGACAACAAGGTCAACAGAAGCAAAACTGGCAGTACCAACCTCGGGGCCAGTCCTTTCGCGGGAGAGGGAACAGACGTGGCCAGAGGAGGAGAGGGGGTGACCAGCCCTCATCAAAGTGACTCAGCACGCAAGAGGACGCCTACCCTCGACATTCCCCCAAGGTTGAGGCGCAGTACAGTAACATCAGGGGAGATAGAAGATTCGAAAGCCTACGAGCATACAACACCAGTAGGCGGAAGACTGAGGTTCTACCTTCAGGAGTGGCGGCGTATAACCACAGACAAGTGGATACTGAACGTCATGCAGTACGGATACTGCGTGGATTTGGAGAAAAGACCTCCAAACAGAAGACCAAAGGGAAAGCAGAGATCGGCTCAAGAACTGGCCCTACTCAGAGAAGAAACACGGAAACTTCTAGAAAAGAGAGCCATAGAGGCTGTGCCGTTCAGAGAACGCAACAAGGGGGTCTACTCAAACTACTTCGTGGTCCCGAAAGTAGACGGAAACCTCAGACCCATCCTGGACCTGCGTTACCTAAACAAGTTCATCAGAACGCAGAAGTTCAAAATGACTTCGCTGCAGGAGGTACTGCCCCAAATGAGAGACGGGGACTTCATGGTCACCGTGGACTTCACGGATGCCTACCTGCACATCCCAATAAACAGAAGACACAAGGGCCTTCTAAGGTTCAACATCGACCAGGAACACTACCAGTTCACAACCCTGGCCTTCGGATTAAAATCGGCGCCAAGGGTCTTTACAAAATGCCTGTCGGCGGTCGCGGCCCACCTACGAAGGCAGGGAATCCATGTCTACCCCTACTTAGACGACTGGCTGGTCAAGGCAAACTCACGCGAGAAGTGCGAGAGACACGCAAAACGCGTAACAGACACTCTGACGAACCTGGGGTTCTCGATTCACTGGGGGAAGTCATCACTGGAACCGGAGCAGGTGAAGATTTTCCTGGGGGCAAAGATCAACTCCCTGAACAGCACAGTGGTGCCCAGCGACAGGAGGACAGATGCCCTACTGAAGGAGACGCGGCTCTACCGGAAGGGGCGAGCTCTGACAGTGAGGTCAGTGAGCAAGATGATGGGGATGATGGCGTCGTGTATCCAGCTGGTGCCGAATGTACGCCTGCACCTGAGACCATTCCAGGAATGGCTACAACAACAATGGTCACAAGCAAACGGAAGTTGGGAGGATCTAGTGGTTGTTACGCACGCAGTGCAGGAGGAGATGACTTGGTGGAACAGAGACAACATGACAGCAGGGAGAAGCCTGACACCACCAAACCCAACAATGACCATTACCACGGACGCATCGCAGAAGGGATGGGGAGCGCACATGGACAACCTCAGAGTGAGGGGTCTGTGGGCTCCAGCAGATGCGGTACGCCATATCAATTACCTCGAATTGAAAACCATCCTGCTAGCCCTGAAGGCATTCCAGAGGCACCTGTACAACCAGAGGGTGTTGGTTCAAACAGACAACACCACGGCAATGTTCTACATCAACAAGCAGGGGGGGACACAGTTGTTCCCTCTCTCCTCTCTGGCACAGGAGATTTGGAGATGGGCCATACCTCTCAGGATAGATCTACTGGCAATTCACCTTCCAGGGAAGGACAATGTGGAGGCAGACTGGCTAAGCAGGCAGACCTCGGCATCACACGAGTGGGAGCTCAATGGCCAGGAAACGGAGAAGATTTTCCAGAGATGGGGAACTCCCACAATAGACCTGTTTGCAACACGCCAAAATGCAAAATGCCAAAGCTTCGCGTCCAGGCAACCAGATCAGCAATCCCAAGGAAATGCCCTATGGATAAGCTGGTCGAGGACATTTGCCTACGCCTTTCCACCGATAACCCTGTTGCACAGAGTGCTCGAGAAGTGCAGAACCAGCAACATGACTCTGATCCTAGTGGCTCCGCAGTGGGCAAGGCAGACATGGTTCTCACAAATTCAAGAAATGGCACAGGGCAATCCCCACAGGTTCGAGAGAAGAAGGGACCTGCTCTCCATGCCAAACGTAGAGGTCCTACATCCGGAACCAGAGAGCCTCAACCTGGCGGCATGGATCCTGTGGAACTAGAGTTCGCTCACCTTAAATTGCCTCCTAGCACTATGCGGGTGCTGCGGGAGGCAAGGAAACCAACTACACGAAAATGCTACAGCGCAAAATGGAAGAGATTTACTGTGTGGTGCAGGAAGAAGGGCCTGCAAAACAGAATGACTAGAGACTCAACCGTACTGAGGTACCTCACACACCTTCTAAAGAGTAACCTCTGCTCGAGCTCACTAAGGGTACACCTAGCGGCGATCGTAGCCTACACCAGAGGTGAGAAGGGTGGAAGTTTCTTCACTTCGCAGGTTGTGAGGAGATTCATGGAAGGAGCCAAAAGAATTGCCCCTCCTAAACGGTTGCCGCCGCCGGCATGGAACCTCAACGTGTTACTGACGGAGCTCATGAAGGCACCGTTTGAACCTATTCACAAGGCCACGCTGCAAATGTGGACGATGAAAACGGCCTTTCTGGTGGCCATAACCTCACTACGCAGGGTGAGCGAGCTTCAAGCGCTAACGCTACAGGAACCCTACATTCAGATTCACAAGGACAGGATAGTCCTGAGAACAGACCCACACTTCATGCCCAAGGTGGTGTCGGCGTTCCACATGAACCAGAGTATCCAGATACCGAGTTTCTTCCAAAACCCAACTTCAAACGCAGAAAGGGCCCTGCACACCCTCGACGCTAGAAGAGCGGTGATGCACTACATTGAGAGAACGAAGGAACTCAGAAAATCAAAGCAGTTGTTTGTGTCCTTTGCTACTAGCTTCATGGGTAGACCAGTGACTAAGGGCACCATCGCTAGATGGATTGCACTCACCTCCTGACCATGATGTCAACACCATGGAAACAAAAGTATCCAAATGGCTTCTTGACGCCAGTAATAAACACGCCCCATTTAAAAAAATGTAATTAGTACGGCGGGCCGAAGCAAATAGATGGTTCTCAGCTGAGCTCAAGTCCCAGAAATTGGTCTTGCGCCAATTAGAGAGACAATGGCGCCAGCAATATGCTCCAGAAAAAAGATCACAATATATTGCTGCTCAGAAAGAGTACAAGAAAAGTATTCTGACTGCCAAAGCAGCCTTTTTCTCCGATCGCATTCTGTGTTCTAATAAAAACTCCAAGGTCATCTTCTCTGTAATAGATGAACTTTCCAACCCTGAGCGCACTCTCTTGAAGGCTGCCCCCTCCCAAGATTTGTGCAACTCACTGAATGACTATTTTATCGACAAAATCTCTTTAATAAAAGCTAGCATCCCAACTCTTTTGCCTCCTCTGGGCTCCCCTAGTTCACATTGTAATGATAAAACCCTAAGCATCTTCCCCATCATCAGTGATAAGACCTTCCAAGATCTTTTGGTAGAAATTAAATCAGGCGCTCCCTCTGATTGCTGTCCCCCTCACATTCTTAAAGATTGCCTTGCTTTTCATCCTGGCCCTGCTCTCACACTATTGAATGAATCCATTACATCGGGTTCAGTTCCCCTGGCTTTCTAAAGAGCTACAGTTGTTCCACTTCTGAAAAAACCGGGAGCAGACCCTGCGCTTCTTTCCAACTACCGTCCGATTTCCTTGCTACCCTTCTTGTCTAAAATCTTGGAGAGCTATATAGCAAAATGTCTCTCTAATTTTTTGGAGTTGTCCAAATACTTGGACCCACATCAGGCCGGCTTCCGACCCGCCCACTCCACCGAATCGGTGATTCTATCGGCGGTGGATAGTTTGCGGAACTTTGCTGATATAGGCTGCCCTCGAGCCTTGGTTCTGCTGGATCTGTCTGCGGCCTTTGACACGGTCGACCATAGCATTTTGGTCGACCCTGTGAGGGGGGCGGGAGTCCGGGGGACGGCAGCTCGCTGGCTCACCTCCTTTTTGGAGAACCGCTCACAAGCTGTTCGTCTGGGTCAGTTTTCTTCACATCCTCATACAACCACCTGTGGTGTACCCCAGGGCTCAGCCCTTTCTCCTCACCTTTTTAATATCTACATGGCCCCCCTGATCAAGTCACTTAAAGATAGAAACGTGACAGTCTTTAACTATGCTGACGATCTTCAGCTCCTTCTCAGGGTTGATAGTTCCAACAGCGCTGTTACGGGATTCCAGGATACTATGCTTTTCATCCAAACTTGGATGGACTTTAATCATCTGAAGCTGAATCCTGGGAAAACGGAAATAGTTCTTACTGGGGACAGCCATAAACACTGGGGCCCCCACTATTGGCCCCTAGAACTCGGCCTTCCACCTGCCCCTTCCATCTCAGCTAAAACGCTAGGAGTAACGCTGGACAGTGATCTGTCACTAAAAACCCAGGTTGGAGCCGTGGTGTCTAAATGCTTCTTTCAAATGCGGAAAATCAGGAAAATCCATCGTTTCCTCACCCACGACGCTTTGATCCAAGCTATGATTTCCACGGTTCTTTCTCATCTTGACTACTCCAACTCTGTCTACCTGGGAATGCCTCACTATCTGTTTAAACGTCTCCAGCTGGTTCAGAATCAGGCAGCGCGACTGATTTTCCATCAACCGAAATGGCACTCTGCCTCCCCACTGCTAAGGAAACTACATTGGCTTCCAATTGCTCAGCGGTGCGTTTTTAAGACGGGCTGCCTTATTTTGAAATCCTTGCATGGCATCAGCCCTGAGTTCATCAATAATCTGATACTCAGGTACTCCCCTACACGTGCCCTAAGGTCCGCTCACCAATGTCTTCTTACCATCCCGGACTTTAAAAGGGTACGCCTAGGAGGACGCAGATTTACCATTCTTGCTCCTAAAGTGTGGAATACTCTTCCACTTGAAATTCGATCTTGTACTAACCTTCTCCAATTTAGGAAACTCCTGAAAACTTGGCTGTTTAATCAGGTTTAGCTTCTGCCTCAAATGTTAACTTTGAACCCTAGCGCCATGAAGCCAATCGGCGTACGAGCGCTTTACAAATTCCCATTAACATTAACATTAACTCACTATTCAATTCTGCCACAAACAGGCTGGACAGGAGCTAGCAGAGGGAGCTCAGGCTCACTCCACAAGGAAGAAGGGGGCCACCGTTGCCTTCCTGGCGAACACGCCCATTCAGGACATATGTCTAGCGGCAACTTGGGCATCTGTGCACACGTTCACAAAACACTACTGCGTGGACATTCAGATGAACAAGGAAGCACAGGTCGGACAGAAGGTGCTTCAACACATTTTCAACGACCAACGCTCATCTACCACCCAGCCACCACAAAATTAGGAAAACCGCTACAAAGTCTATGCACAGCATAGTGAATCCAGAAAGATTCACGCTGCAAAACGAATAGTTTCTTACCTGTCGGTGTAGTTTTGCAGCTTGAAGATCTTTCTGGATTCACTAGCGAACCCACCCACCTCCGCCAGGAAGATGAGGCTGGAGGAAGAGGGGGTAAAATGGAGAAAATCAGAAGGAATGAAAACGTACAGAAAAATGAACAATAAGGATTAATCAATCGCCTAGGGTTAAAAAAAAAAAAAAAAAAAAAAAAAAGAGAAGGGAAAAAAGAACCCGAAGATGGCGCCCCAAAGGTGGGACTTCCGCAGGAAGCACGACGACGTCACGGGAGGTGCACCAAGTGGTGGGTCGTCGCCGCCCACCTGGGCTACAAAAAAACAAAAAAAAAACAAAGAAAAGACTACGAATCCGGACCCAACCACAAGATCGCGGAATAATGCACAGCATAGTGAATCCAGAAAGATCTTCAAGCTGCAAAACTACACCGACAGGTAAACTATTCGTTATCCTCAGGGCATCGCACACAACTAATGTTCCTCTGCAAAGTAAGGAAGAAGGTGACTTTCTCATAGAAAGTTTGTAGACTAACCATGATGTGCCTATGCCTAAAACAATAATAGAGATTTCTACATAAAACCTCAAAGATCTAATCAAAATTTGAGTTATAATCCCTAGAATAGTGAGGCAGTCTAAGCCTGCTCCACATGACCTACTGTTCATTAGGGTCCATGTTCCTCCAGATTCATTAGTAGTGCACACAGCTAGAAAACATGCTTAATGCAGGGACAGTGTTACTCCACCACCAGATGAAGACTGTAAGTTGCTTGCTGCTGCTGGTTTCGCAAAGTAGTAGTGTATTGTCAACTCTCTATGATCGTGATATAAGATAGGCACCAGTTGGAGTGGATGGAATAGCTCTTACACTATCTACAGGATTGCAAATGAAAACTAGTTCAGGAAATTGTTAAGAAGGGCTGAGTGAATCATGTGCTAGCATTAGTTATATGTTGGTTGCCACAGACCTAGTTCTGTGGCAAATCAACACAAGTGCCCATATTAAGTGGGGTTTTAAAGTGCTATATCAACCTTCTCAGTGGCCACTTACATGGTCTGTCAGTAAACAACACATAGAAAAAGCTAAAACAAAAAGATATTTTACGCAGAGACTGACAAGGCAATAGGCACCTCAATCGAACAGGAAACTCATTGTTTTTGTTGTCTTCTTAAGACTTTCTCATAAGAGGACAGCTGCCAGGCTTACGATATGCAACAGCCCTTTCTGCCAGACAGTCTGCAGCATTATAAAATTAATGCCTGTTCACTTGTGAATTCTTTAGAAGCAATGGCAGATCCATCCCTAGAGACAGAGGTGCTGTTGCAACAAAATAGGGACTTTACATGCATGGCCACAATGACATAACACCTGTTGTGGGAACACTGAGATTTTACCTTACTCTTTGGGAGTTCGTGACCTCAGACTAGTGGGTACTTTACACCATATCCCAAGGTTATTGTCTCAGATTTCACACTGTGCTTCCCAATTATCCATCAAGATATCACATGCCCAACAAACTGCATCTTCTCCTGCTGTTATCTGAGGTTTCCTCCTTATTTGCCAAAGGAGGCTATAAAAACGGTGCCTGTACAACAACTAAGGACAAAGGGTATGCTCTGTATTTCCACATCCCCAAGAATGATCGACCTTATCAACCCATCCTCGATTTGCACCTCCTGAACTGCTACATAACCACAATCCACTTCAAAATGACCATGCTTCATGAAGTTCTACCTCTAATCTAGAAGGGTTACTACATACCGCATGGCCTCAAGGATACCTACATCCCCATTACAGCACACCAAGACACATGCCAGTTCCTAAGATTTATGGTAAGTGGAATACATTACCATCTTAAAGTCCTTACCTTTGGGGTCACTTTTACCTATGAATCCTCATCTTATGACTACCTATTGTAATGTCTAGGCTCCGTCGCTGACAAATGTTTTTTTTTTTTTTTTTATTCCAATGATTGGCTCGGTGACTTCCTCACGGTGTCTTTCTAGCATGTAGGAAATAATTTTTCTTCTCAACTAAAAAGGCTTTACTGCCTATGCCAAAACGTTTTTCCTTATTCCACAGCGGATTCAAAAATTCTTTGTCTCCACGTCAAATTCAGTGACTGCCAAAGCTTATTCCATGCCAAAGTGTGCCAGGGCTTTCCAAATAATTTTTCCCTGTAACAGATTTGACTTATTCTAACAGTGAGCGTTACAATGAAATTGTTGAGGATGAGGACATCCAGCATTGTGTTGGACCTAATGCTTGACTTCACTTGCTTGTTTCAGGGGTTTTCGTACAGCTCAGGATTCAACACACATTGTTGTGGTGAAATAGAGGGGACCTTTTACTGGGCAGATTATCCTAAACCCACCTCTGAACACCATGATTCATTGCTTGGTAAGAAACATGTATACGTTTCATAATTCAAGGCTAATGGCCTCCTCAGTGTGTTCGAATTCCTAGTTTTGAGCTAACACTCTAGGCTTTTTGAACCAAGCTTTGCAACACGGTAATCCTGGTATAAACAGACAGAATTACCATTCTTGGTGCACATCTGCCACCTTATCTGAGACAGTGCCTACATGTAATTTCTTTCAGAAGAGGGCTTAAAAACATTCCTGTTTAAAAGACGCATAGATTACAGACGTTCTAGAACTGTCTTTGTACCCACTGCTGAACTGATTCTTCCTGCTTGATCTCTTGTTCCCCTTAACAAACCTCCATCCCGCATAATTTTTACCTTCAGATAACATACCTCTGTCATTCCGACCCCCAACCTCGGCACTATGATAGAGCTATGGTGCTGAGAGGTTAAAGAATAAAATTACTCCTGATTATTCTTTATCCACCAGCATTCTGAGATTCATGTGGTGCTGTTGCACTACATAAAAATATCCGTTAATAACGTTTTACATTCATAAACAGCGATGTATACACTCGCCACAGCATTCCATAATGACACAGGCCATTAGGCACTTGTCAGCAACACATCACATACACTTGTTTGTTAATCGCTTGCCGATAGTGAACAATGATTGACTGATATCCCAAGTAAACACCATTCAGAAACAGATGAATGGGAGATCTACTCCCACATTCTGTGCCTATACTTTTTGCTGTTGGTGTACCTCAACAAAAGAAAGGCTCATAACCCATGCTAATGCCAAATTCCGTAACATAACCTCCAGGCATTCATACACCTAGTGTCTGAGGAATGCCCAATCAGCATTTGTATAGCGCAGCACTGTCACCCCTAGGGCTATCATAGCGCTGTGGATGTGACGTGAGAATGAAGATCGGGAACGAGCAGAAAAAGACAAAATACAGGTCTGAAACGATAAGAAAGAGACAAAAGAAAGGCCAGAAATGAGCAGAAAGAGGCAAAATAGGGGGCAAGAGCGAGAAGAGGCAGAGAACGAGCATAGGAGGCACAAAACCGAAGGCAGCAGAGGGTAAGTGACTGTGGGCAAGCTCATATATGCCAACATTTTAGAAGAGGAAAGTCGGAGATTTTAAAAAAATAATCAAGAGAATGTATTTCTTACATTGACTTCTATTGGGGCCTGAATCAGGTCTGTTGTCTTGTACTGGGACTAAATTAAAATATAGTTTTTTTTTTTATCCCTACCAGTTAGGAGCACAGCGAATCTGCTATGGCAGACAGAGAGAGCGTGGGGAACATTTTTTGTTTACTAGCCTGCAAGAGCAGGTTACTGGCATTGCATACCCCTTAACTCCTAGGCACAAAAAACCAGTCCCTGACTGCAGAAGCCCGCAGAGGAATCGAAATCTGCCTAGCATCGTAAAGGCAAGTTTCAATTCTATTAAGGACACGGAGGCGAGGATTATGCTTTTCTCTCTTCGCTTTAATAACAAATCACTTTCACAGCAGCCAAAAAAGCATTAACATTTTTTTTTCCTTTAACCATAGGAAATAACAGAACCAATCCATTAGAAAAAACAACAGAAGCTTGACCACAAAACTACAACCCCCACACTTCCAGAGGGGTGCCACATATCAAGTCCTTCCACAGTGTCCATGCAGTCTACAAAGTCCCTCCATCTTGGCTGTCCTTCCTCTTTCTTCGCGCGAGTCATGAAACATCCTCACTGGCCTTGGTTTGCACCATCATTTCCTAAGATAAAATAGAGACAGAATAAGGCTCCATACTGCCAACCTTTATCCACAACCGTCAGCTCAAAGAACAAGGCAAACACTGTGGTAAATAGAACTCAAAACTGATTACTTACCCACATACTGGCAGGTTCACACGAAATCGTGCTATGGGTGGGATAATCCTCTCCTCCGTGTCCTTAATAGAATTGAAACTTACCGTTATGATGCTAAGCAAATTTCGATTCTATGTCAGGGCCGGAGGCTCAGATTATGCTAGTTTAAAGCTTACTTACCACCACCTGAGCGACCTCCAACACTGGTTTGAAATAAAACCTCTTGAAGGTAGAGTCCGAGGACCAATCCGCGGCCCGCATCAGGTCCTCCAAACGGGCTCCCAGAGAGAAAGCTTTATAAGCCATCGCACCCCTGGTTGAGTGAGCTCCGAAACCGCTTCGAGTCGATACCCGCTTCTTGCATGACCCAACGCACCCACGAGCAATAGTGGGGGAGGAGACTGCTTTATGCAGCTTTCTCAAGGCAATAAGAAGCTGACCTGAGTCATGTCCTCCTATGCCTTAAGACAATTCACAACACACAACTTGGGAACGTCCAAGAAAGCTGTGTACGAGGTCGACTGAGTAAAAGAATTAGTATGGCGACTCACCGTAAATGTCATCCATTCCGGGGGGAAAAACTCGTGCAGAAATATCCAGTGCGCGACCATCCGAAACCCTCCGACAGGAGGCCAAGCACAAGAGCATGGCCAATTTGGCCGAGATTTCCTGCAAAGAAAGATACTTATTCGGCTGCCAAGATAAAAAGAGATTCAGGACTAAATTAACATCCCAAAGGACGGAATAACGCGGCTCCGGGGGCAACAAGAGGCGTATGCCCTGCAAGAGCTTACAAACTAAAGGATGCTCCCCCACTGGGGCTCCTTCCACTGGCAATGCCCCGCTGAGATTGCAGAACACATCGCGTTGATAGAACGGTACGCCAGGCCGTCCGTTGGTAATTCTGCCAGAAAGTTTAAGATGGGAACGACGCCTGCGACAGGGATTCAAATCCCGTCGAAGACACCAACGCATCCACCTCATCCAGGCGGAGTGATAACACTTCGAGGTGCTGTCTGCCCAAGCTTTGGACAAGAGGACCTCAGCCGGTCCCGAAAGGCCTGGGAGCTACCAGCGCTGCCTGAAAGTTGCCAAGAGATCGAGGCAGAGAGACCCCTGTGCAACCAGACAGTGTAGGTCCCCTTTCGGGCTCAGAAGGAGCTGAGGAAACAGGGGGAGTAGGATTGGAGAATCCCAAGAAAGTTCCTGAAGAACCAGAAACCAAACTTGGGGCCTCCAACACGGCATCACCACCTCCGCCATCTGGTGGCGGATCTGGGCCGCTGATCGCACAATCATCGAGAAGGGCGGAAAGGCGTAACCGCTCTCCGGACCCCAGTTCTGAAGAAACTCATCCGTGACCTCCGCGAGGGGATCCGGCCTCCAGCTTAAAAAACGTGGGAGCTGGTGGTCCAGGCGAGATGCAAAGAGGTCCACTGAAAAGGGCCCCCAGTGGCTGGCCAGCCACCTGAAGACTTGAACGTCCAGCTTCCACTGGCTGGAGTCTTGTAGATGTCTCGAGTTCCAATCCGCCACCTGATTGGCCTGACCCGGAAGGTATTTCGCTGTCACCGATATGTGGTGAGCCAGGCAGAAGTCCCAAAAAACGTTTGTCAGGTCTGCTAAAGCGCAGGAGCGAGGACCCCTCAGATGGTTGACGCACCGGACCGCAGAGACAGTGCCCATTTTCAACAGGACACAAGACCGCACTCTGTCCCTGGTCCAGCACCGAACGGCAAAAGACCCAGCCAGAAGTTCCAAGCAATTGATGTGCAACGCTTGCTCCTCTAATGACCAGGCACCGCCTGTGGAGAATTCCCTGCAGCGGGCGCCACATCCCGACCTGCTGGCAGCGGACTCTATGACCAGGTTCGGAACAGACCCGAAAATCGCTCGCCCGTTCCACGCCTCCATGTGATTTAGCCACCACGACATCTCCTCTTTCACCTCCACTGAGAAGGGGGACTGACTGGTCGTAGGACAGACCCTTCCTTAGATTGTACGCTTTCAAGCGCTGCAGAGCCCTGTAGTGAAGGGGTCCCGGGAAGAATGGCTGGATGGAAGACGACAGGAAGCCCACCACCCAGGCAATCTGCCGGAGAGAGGTATAAGTTTTGGAGATGGTCTGTCTGAGCTTGTGACGAATTTTGGCCATCTTGCGAGCCGACAGACTCAAAGAAGCGCGGACCGAATCCACGACGAAAACGAGGAACACCACGTTCTGAGCGGGACTGAAGACTGACTTGTCTTCGTTGATCACAAATCACAAATCACAGACCCTGCAAAAGAGACACCGTCTGGTGGAACTGAAGAGACAACTTCCTGGGGCACTGAGCCATGAGGAGAATGTTGTCCAGAAAAACAATCATGCGTATGCCTTGGGCCCTGAGGGACTACACCAAAGAGTGAAGCACCTTTGTGAAACACCAAGGCGCTGAAGAAAGACGGAACGGAAGGGCGGTAAACTCATAGACCTGATCCTTCCAATGGAACTGCAGAAACCGCCAGTGCGGTGGATGAATGGGAACCACCAAGTAGGCATCCATGAGGTCCAGCCTCACCATCCAATCGTACGGAAGCAAGACATCCTGGAGGAGGTGGATCCCCTCCATCTTGAAATGCCGGTAAACCAACCACCCATTGAGCTCCTTGAGGTTGATTACTGGCCGACACCCCCATCCGGTTTGTCCACCAAAAAGATGTTGCTTAAAAACCCGTTGGGATGCAGAGCTGCCCGACAAATGGTCCCTTTGTGAAGCAACGTGGAGACCTCGTCATCGACCAGCTGTGCATCGGCAACGGAGAAGCAAATGGGGCGCGGGACACTCTGCTGGAGAGGGTGCTCGTAAAACTCTATATGAAACCCCTGGATGGTTTGCAAGACCCAAGTGTCCATTGTGAAAGCTACCCAAGCCTCCCGGAAGGCCGCCAACCGACCCCCGATACGGACTTGCGCTGCTGGCAATACACTTACCGTTGGAACCACTGCCGCCAGCATTGTTCTTAAAACCTCCCCGGCCTCGGAAACGCTGCCCCCTCTTGAGGTAAAAGTCGGTGTAGGAGGCGCTGGAGTTGTATTGACCTCTCCCGGAGCCTTGTCCCCTATTGGGATTCTGCTGCATACCACGGCCGGTTGAGCGACTCCTGCCACGACCGGCCCTGTGGGAAACCCGAGGGTGGAAGATCCTCTTTATGCTGGACTGGGCCTTGTCCAATGAAGTAAACGTGGCGACGAACGTGCCCAATTCTTTCACAAAGGGTTCTGCAGAGAGATCCCCTTGTGCCACGACCCCCGCCTCCGAAGAGGCCAAATCACCCAACTTAGGGTCGAACTTGATTAATAGGGAGGGACGGCGTTCTGTCGAAAGGGCACAATTGGCATTGCCCAAAAAAATTACAGCTAGTTGCGCCCAATTTGAAAGCACTTCGGGAGAGCTAGTGGAACCAGTCACTTTAGTCTCCTCTGCCATGTCTAGTATTTTAGTCGTGGGCCCTATAGCATCCAACAGCTTGTCTTGGCAAGACCACCAAGAACAATCGATACCCTTACGGGGGTCCTTCATCTATTTGGCTAAAAACGTAGCCATCTTGGAGTCTAACTCCGGGGTGAAGGCTACTTTTCCCTCTAACGTGGGTCTGGGGCACTCAGCCTGCAAACAACCCCGAGCCTCCTTTTCCAGGGGCTTGCGGAGACGACCGGCCACAAATTTGGCCACCTTGTCCCCAGGGGCCCAAGCTGCTGACCAGGGATGAATAATTTCATCCGGGTCTAGCATGCCCGAACCGTCCTGCGGCAGCGAGGCGGAAGAGCTAGCCGGGCGCCAAGACCGCGAAGACCCTGCAGCGTCGTCAGAATCCCCCGGTGAATCTCCGTCTGGGGACGGGGAGTCCAGCGCGAGAAACGCAGACGCTCTGGAGCAGGAGCTTGGGCAGGAGATGGGGGGACCACCTTGGCTAGAAAGGCGCTCTTTAGGCGCTCAAAAGCCCTCTTATCAACCCCCTGCGCCTCATCAGGGCCACCCTCAGAACAACTCTTCTTGGGGATGGTGGGCCCTCCCCCGGAGCCGGACCATCAACAGGAGACTGGGCCCCCAAACGACCTTGTGCCAACTACGCGCACTCTTGCACTATCCTCTCAGAGAGGCGCTGCTCCATGGGCCCCACAACCTCATTCACACACCTATAAATGGAAGAATCCACCGCTTCAAAAAATGCATCATCATCATACGGGAGGTACTCCTGGACCTCCTCCTCGTACACATTATCCTGCTCCATAACACCCAGGGAGTAACACGTCAAGCACGACCAGCAGGCCAAAAAACCTTAATACTACAGAGGGATAACCTCACACTTTTAGACCTGGGGAACCCAGAAAAAAACTATGGACAGACCGAGAAATGCAACAATTTTACTCATGCAGCCCCAAGGACCGCAATCAAGGCTGCACCGGCCTCTGATGCGCTCTGGCCCTCAGCACACCGACCAGACCAAACTGCCTCCCAGCGCGTCACTGACAAAATCGTGCATCGCCCTGAGTCGATTACGCGGAACGAAGCCGCACTACGGACCCCCGCCGGGGCAACTTGAAATAAATGCGTGAAATACAGACCCCTGAGGGCGTAAGGTGAGGCAGCAAGGGGAACATGGCTCGCACGGTCTTACTCTCGCAGCGCGGCTCCCCGTTTGAGGAGACCACGCGGGACACGCCCTAGCGGGCTAATTGAGCGCTGCACGAAAAATGGCGGCGGCCGCGTAAGGAGCGCTAAAGCTCCCGTGGCCGACAGGGAATCTGCAATAAAACCAGAAACAGCGCTGGCAACACCACAAAAACCCAGCAATTAGACCCCGGGCGCAGTCCATTATAGACAAAACGCCGCGGGCGAAACAAAACATGAATATGAATATAACTTCAAACCATGGCAGGGTTACAGCCTTGCGCACATCCAAATTCCTGTCAATAGTATAACTCAGTATTAGAAAAGTGCTCTAGAGAACATCAAGAGGAGCAGCCACCTATGCCCCAGTATTCCTCCGTCACAGAAGTGGCAAAAGGAAAAATAGAAAAAGAAAATAGACGTTCCCGAGCAGAAACAAGGCAGTTAAGCCTATAAGTAACAGTCCTAAAAGTAATTCAGAGTCCAATAACTCAAACAAGCAGGTTTTCTTCTTTTATTCTTTTGGTCTTCTTTGTTCTCGTTAAAAGCACCAAGATAAGAACAGTAGCCAACACGTGTTTCGTCTCGGGTAAGTTGCCCGGCGACTTCCTCAGGGCTACAACAACAATAATAAAAAATTGTTCTATTCAAAATATTAGCCACTTATAAATTTCTCACAAAATCTGAGTACAAATAAGGGCAACCTATTAATAAAAGTGTGACTCAGATAGAGAGAAATGAGAAACTATAGGTTAAAAAAACAGAAAACTCCACCCAGTGAAAAATGACCAGAAAGTCGTGGTGTTAACCCACACCAAAGATCAAGAAAAAGACACTTGCAGCAGAAGATCACCTCTTAATAAAGAAGCGACTTCTTACTACGCCTTCAATGTGTTCCCATCAATGTGAAATTAAAAAGGAGGCCAAGACTTTCTTAATATGTTGCAGAAAGTAGCAAAGAACTCTCAATCACAGCCAGAGAAAATGCTTTCCAAGCGTTTTACTCACCCTAGAAATATAATCGCATATAAGGTGTGTGTTTATTGGTCCGCCACACCTATAGTATATTGTTGGTGTGGATCCATACACTTACAATCATAAATGTACAGAAGTCTAAAGGGGAAAATACAAGGAAAGGCATCAGTATAACTCCTGTCCCATCCTTGTGACACACAACCCAAATCAGTTAACCCTGATGTTCCAGAGTCCCAGTGCGAGATGGAGAACCCTTTCTGTAAATGCATAGTACTCCCAATCATATACAGATAGCACTACCGTTTGGAGCAACTTGAAAGAGTAAAGTTTAGACCTTTCTTGTTAAACTGATGTCTTGTAACGGACACTGTTTTCTGAAAGTACTCAAAAGGCCAACTAATGAGCATATTATAAACATTATACATGCGTTACCTTAGATAATTTCACAGTCCCGATCAAAATCTCAGATGAAAGGGGAGGTCAGTATCTACGAATGAAAGACCAAAAATAAGGTCAAACACAGCTATCACAATTACTGTCCCAACTATACACAACGTAAATCCATTAAGAGAAATATATCGGAGATATAAAAGTCACCGACACGCAACATCTATTATTATCTGCAGTAAGGATTCATGAGTATCAAAGTTCAGTATTCATATATCATATAAGACACATTATTGCGCGTCGTAACTAAGTTAAAAACCAAAACTTAATTGTCAGCTGTAGACAGACGCAAAAGAGCCGATAGTTTTACAAAGTCCCACACTATCTATATAGTGTTCTGATGCACATTGACGAGATTTGAAACAGAGCTCACCTAAATCCGAAAAGCAAGAAGGGAGAGTACGCCGATCATCGCCAGTATTCAGTTCGCGTATCAAACTGGGCGCTCCCTTGGGTTCCATTTTATCTGTATGCACGCCAATCAGGCCTGGGACGGCTCCGACAGGTGATTAAAAGAAGGACCAGTTTTTACGACCTCAAACCGGGGAGCGCCCGGTTTGATACGCGAACTGAATACTGGCGATGATCGGTGTACTCTCCCTTCTTGCTTTTCGGATTTAGGTGAGCTCTGTTTCAAATCTCGTCAATGTGCATCAGAACACTATATAGATAGTGTGGGACTTTGTAAAACTATCGGCTCTTTTGCGTCTGTCTACAGCTGACAATTAAGTTTTGGTTTTTAACTTAGTTACGACGCGCAATAATGTGTCTTATATGATATATGAATACTGAACTTTGATACTCATGAATCCTTACTGCAGATAATAATAGATGTTGCGTGTCAGTGACTTTTATATCTCCGATATATTTCTCTTAATGGATTTACGTTGTGTATAGTTGGGACAGTAATTGTGATAGCTGTGTTTGACCTTATTTTTGGTCTTTCATTCGTAGATACTGACCTCCCCTTTCATCTGAGATTTTGATCGGGACTGTGAAATTATCTAAGGTAACGCATGTATAATGTTTATAATATGCTCATTAGTTGGCCTTTTGAGTACTTTCAGAAAACAGTGTCCGTTACAAGATATCAGTTTAACAAGAAAGGTCTAAACTTTACTCTTTCAAGTTGCTCCAAACGGTAGTGCTATCTGTATATGATTGGGAGTACTATGCATTTACAGAAAGGGTTCTCCATCTGGCACTGGGACTCTGGAACATCAGGGTTGCCTGATTTGGGTTGTGTGTGACAAGGATGGGACAGGAGTTATACTGATGCCTTTCCTTGTATTTTCCCCTTTAGACTTCTGTACATTTATGATTGTAAGTGTATGGATCCACACCAACAATATACTATAGGTGTGGCGGACCAATAAACACACACCTTATATCCGATTATATTTCTAGGGTGAGTAAAACGCTTGGAAAGCATTTTCTCTGGCTGTGATTGAGAGTTCTTTGCTACTTTCTGCAACATATTAAGAAAGTCTTGGCCTCCTTTTTAATTTCACATTGATGGGAACACATTGAAGGCGTAGTAAGAAGTCGCTTCTTTATTAAGAGGTGATCTTCTGCTGCGAGTGTCTTTTTCTTGATCTTTGGTGTGGGTTAACACCACGACTTTCTGGTCATTTTTCACTGGGTGGAGTTTTCTGTTTTTTTAACCTATAGTTTCTCATTTCTCTCTATCTGAGTCACACTTTTATTAATAGCTTGCCCTTATTTGTACTCAGATTTTGTGAGAAATTTATAAGTGGCTAATATTTTGAATAGAACAATTTTTTATTATTGTTGTTGTAGCCCTGAGGAAGTCGCCGGGCAACTTACCCGAGACGAAACACATGTTGGCTACTGTTCTTATCTTGGTGCTTTTAACGAGAACAAAGAAGACCAAAAGAATAAAAGAAGAAAACATGAATATGAACACACAATTTAAGGTGAAGAAAAAAACCACTTAACTGGTTGCGCAAGCAGCGAAGAAAGAGGAAGGAAAGCCAAGATGGAGGGACTTTGTAGACTGCATGGACACTGTGGAAGGACTTGATATGTGGCACCCCTCTGGAACTGTGGGGGTTGTAGTTCCGTGGTCAAGCTTCTGTTGTTTTTACTAATGGATTGGTTCTGTTTTTTCCTGTGGTTAAAGGAAAAAAAGAATGTTAATGCTTTTCTGGCTGCTGTAAAAATTGATTTGTTATTAAAGCGAAGAGAGAAAAGCATAATCTGAGCTTCCAGTCCTGACATAGAATCGGGTTTTTTTGCGTACATAAATTGGGAGGTGGGAGACTAACCTTGAAATCGGTGGTCTCCCACCTGAATCGGGAGGGTTGGCATGTATGCAAGCTGGACAGGAGGACTGTCGCAGGGGGGAGCTGGCACGAGGACCTGCTCAAAGGGGTCACATTACGGCCTCCATTAAGTGTGTACTGGGGAGGGTGGGAGCGCTGGGTGGCGGGAGGAAGGAAACGGCAGGAGGAGGGAAATGGTGGGAAGAGGGGGACAACGGACATTAAGAGGTAGAAATAAGATCAGAAATGAGTAGAAAGAGGCAGAATAAAGGTGCGAATGAGCAGAAAGAGATTAAAATAAAGGTCAGAAATGAGCAGAAAAAGGCTGAAAACGTCAGAAATTAGCAGAAAGAGGCAGAATAATGGTCAGAAACAAGCAGGAAGAGGCAAAATATAGGGCGGGAGCGAGCAGAAAGGGGCAAAATAAAAGTCGGTAACGAGCAGAACAAGGCAAAATAACCGGAAGAACGAGCAGCAAGAGCCAAAATAGAGGGCAGGAGCGAGCAGAGAAGAGGCAGATATACGGTCAAAGGAGGCACAAAACCGAAGACCGCAGAGAGTAACAGACTGCAGGCAAGCTGGACAGTAGGACCGTCGCAGGAGGAGCTGGCGTGACGACCTGCTTGTTCAGACATAGGAGTAATGCTGTATGGATAAACTGGTCTGGGACATTTGCATAATTTTTCCTATGCTGCCAATGATTCCTTATGCAGTGCGAATGAGATGTTCATGATTGGCACTCTTTCTCATCTCACTAACTTGGGATGAGAAAAAGAAGACAACTCGGGACAAACACTGGATATGGTTGTAAAAGAAGCCAGCATCTTAATTATTCATAATGAGCCGTCACGAACAACATTTACTCCAATGTCTGAAGATGTGTGCAATAAAATAATGTGCTCCAGCAAACACTCTTGAGTCCGCAATGGACATTGGCTTTCATCGTATCTATACAGTTTTTGTCATCTGGCACTCCTCTGATGACATCTATTATTAATTTGTCACTTACGGTCTATTTCTGTGGAAAAGAACCATCATTCCAGCGCTGTAAAAAAAGAAATGTAAAAAACCTGTCCTCAATTCTGATGACCCTGCTAATTTTAGACCTGTATCTGTCCCCCTTTATCTCTAAAGTATTGGGGACCAAATAATGTCAAATGCTTGTTGAGTTGCGTAATTTTTGAGCATCCATACAAGCAGGCTTCAGACCACATCGTCCCACTGAGATGGTCACTATGTTAGCTATTGACAGCCTCCGAGCGCAGGTGGATAAAGATTGCTCAGGAATAATTTTACTCCTAGACCTCTCAGCGGCATTCTTAACAAATGCTCCTACGTCTTCCACAGCTAAATATCAAAAGCTTGGGACAGATCTGAAACTATACAAAAGAGATATTTCTCATCAACATAGTAAACATTCCTGTGAGGAGTTCCACAGTGCTCAGTAGGCCCCCGTTTATTGCTCAATCTTTGCATGCCTCCCACGGCAAGAAAGGTAAGTAAATTTAAGGTTTCATGCAACATTTACACAGATGATTACCGCTAATAATGAATCTGCTGGATGGCTCACATAAATCTCAGACAGGAGGGCATGCTATAATGAACAACATCATGAATTGGATGAGTAATAGGTATTTGAAAGTTAACTCCAATAAATCAGAAATCTTGTCAGAATACACTAAATTGAACCCTCTGGAATTCTTCATTATGGCCACCTAATTTTGGCGATTGTCCTTGCCTGGTCCCAAGTGTTTGAAACCTTTGTATCATTATTAACTTAAAAATGGATCTCAAAAACGACCTATCAAGTGTTTGAAGTCTGTTGTCATCAGATTAGCCTTCTGAAACGCATCAAACCCTCCCTGTCCTTCCATAATATCCCAAGGTTAGCACCTTTGTTCACTCAGGGCTGTATTACGGTAGTTTGACTTACCTAGGACTTCCCGAATTAGGCATTTAAAGACTACAGAAAATACCAAATGCCCTTAAATACCCAATTTTTATTGGAATGCTTACAGTAATTTCGTTTGTAACCAGTTTAAAAGCAGATCTTTGTTAAATCATCTTGCTTCATGTTCAAAGTCTTTATTGGGCTTGGAAGTGGTTGTACAGTCTAAACGTAAATGATGAATTCAGGAGTGGGCAACCAATTGGTGTAATCCCACTGGTTGATTGTCTTTTGTATATTTAGATTCATATTGATCACGCTTTCTAGGTGCTATACAGAAGATACTTGCCTAGTCTTTCCTTCTTGTGCTGGGCTCTGCGATATTTCCTTTCTAGTATACTGATGTCAACTACTTTGCATGAGTAATGACTCAAATACCCTTTTCGGGCGAATCAACAATCTGAGGTGAATTTTGTGTTCTGGTGCATTTTGGTTTTCGGGAGAGGCATCGCCAGTCACCTCAAAACTGAAAGAAATTCACGGAAGGAAAACAAGGTTTTTTGTTGTTGTTTTTTTTACCCAAACACTCAATTGCAGGGGTGTGCACGTCATGTAACCTACAGCACTAAAACTGATAAACCACTTGTTAAAGGAAAATATGATTTACCTTACTTTTATTTTCAATATATATTGTATTCCCACTATATTTTATCGTGCAAATTGCAGACTTTGAAATTAGCTGTAGCCAGGGTCGGATTGGGATATAAAATTGGCCTGGGCACCCAAAAAACAAGAGGCCCATATTTGAAGAATGCAACCTTTAATGAATCATTGTGTAGTTAGCTTTAGAGGCTTATTTTTATTTCCACTCTTTGGCCCCCTGAGAATCCCACTCGGGCTCAGATCTCTGAGGCTCCAGCTCACTCTCGGGAGCCTTTGGTCCAGCTCATCTTCTGGCCACCAGATTTCCATGTTTACCATTAAACTCAGTAACTCTTGCTCACGCTTACCTAAAAGCTTCAGGATACCCTCATTTCACTGAAACCATGTTTACCAGGAGATTTTGCAAAGCTTATATTTCTGTGTACTTGCAAATGGTCACCACCAGATCTCTGAAGCTCTTGTTTACTCTCATTGGGCATTAGGTGGCGGTGAATATTTGCTTCAGATGTATTGCTTCATTTAGGTCCCCGAGTCCGCAACTCACCATTAGCTTCCTGGTGTTCATGCTCACTCGGTTACCCAAAGCCTTGCTTACTCTCATGTCTTAAATGCTTCTGATTGCTCCACTGACTCCTGCAGTCAGTAGCTACCTACTTTAGCACACCTTAACGTTTTCAGAAGACCACCATTCCCCATAGAAATTCAATGGATTTCGGTCTTTGTGACTACTTTGATTTCTGCAGTCTTCCAAAGGTAATTCGGGTAAGTGTAGGGACCTTGGTCTGGCTCTGGTATTGGACAGTGGAAGAGCCTGATTTCGAGTTAGATGGTAGTGAAAAAGCCACCTATTTCTGAAAGATGTGTTAGAACCAGAGGAGAATCGACTGTTGGTGTTTCCTTTACCATACTATCTGTTTATTTAAGGAAACTCCATTGGTGTGTTCTACTGTGGATTTAGCACTTCCTGTAGGTACTTCTTAATCAAGCCATAAACTACTTGACAGTCGGAGAACTAAGGAGTGTGATAAAGCACTAATCCAACTGTTCCTTATTCTCACTGACCCGGAAACGTCGGACATCCTCTTCTCAATCGACGCTTTGTTTCATTGTTCGCTGTACACTCTTTTTCTCCATTTGTTATCTCCTTTCTTTTCCCTTTTGTTTCCCATCCTTCACTCTCCATAGCACTCTATCATTCAACCCTTTTCGCTACTAAATCTTTCCTGACCCTTTCTCTGTCTCTCCGCCACTCTCACTGTCTCTTGTTTCCTTTTGTCTCTCTCTCTCATTTCCTATTTCTCGCCTCTTTTATCCCAGGATGGAGGGTATTTTTTTTTTTTAATATATATATATTTTTTTTACAGTAACACTGCCAAAATAGTTCTTTTTGTTTTATCCGTTTATTCAGATTTTTTTAAATTGCAGTTATTTAAAACTTTGGTGGTTCTTGTTTTCTTTCTCTCCTTCCATTGCACAGGATTAAAGTGACACTCCCAATCTCAGTCCGAGAAAACTGCCAGCAGGCACCTGCAGCTTGTCTGTCCGATCGTTGTGACCTGCTGTAGAAAACAAATGCCTCCTTCCCTCTCCGAACACTTCTTAATTTTACTGCTCCAAAGACGCACCTCCCACAAAGGCTCACTGACACCTCTTGAGCCCCGGGGTGGAAGGAGGTGCACCAACCACTTGATGTGTGTCCTCCACCGCCCAATTGCCATTCTGCAAATAACAATTAATGGGCTTAATATATGGCTTGCCAAGACTACCTCAGCAGTCTATTGGTTAGAAACACCAGCCCGAGTATGTGCGACTCCTTTATCCACACACGAAAAAAACAGCCCACTAGCTCTCCTCTGCCACAGGCCCCTTGGGCCCCGACCGATTGCGGCCTTCATTTCAGTTTGATCCCTCTACGGTGATTGTAGTTTCCATTTCAGGGTCAGGGTCAGGCTCTTGCTGTGGTCCCTAGTTTCAGACTCTGTCGGATGGGGGTCGGTCCTTCAGTGTGAAAGCTGCACTAACTTGGAACACCCTCCCAGTTGAAATTCGTCAGTTAGACGATCTGCTTTCTTTCCGGAGAGCCGTCAAGACCTTTCTGTTTTAGTTGTTTATCTTAGGCGGTCCCGTTTCTGTTATGTTGTGTTCCTCCTTGTCTCTGCGCCGGGACGCTCCTTGGCTGGAGTAGCTGTGCGCACAATAAATCAATTTAACATAACATAACATTTGTTAGGTTTGATAAGCGCTGAAAACATTGCTTGAGTTAACATTCTGTGCTATTGTACTGCTCAACCGCCCTTGCAAAAATTACTGCATTATTTTTGTGAGCAGTAGAAGATCAAAAAATTGCACAGAAGCAGCATAGTTTTAGACACTTTTTTTAATGACAAATGTGTCTTTTCTTTGCACAACTATTCCATAGACCCCTTTTCCCCAACAGTCATGCCTGTACATGTGGAGACTTTAGATTTCCAGCCATGCCACTCCAGAATGTGCAGAAATGTCTCTTCCTGCCTCCCCTGAGTGCAGAGAGCTGTGAATGAATATATACAGAACGCAGCAGATGGGGTGGGGTTAGAGGGAGGCATGCCCACGTGTGTGCAGAACATAACTGGACATGGATGAGTTTCTGTAGTGTGGCTGAAGGTGTGGCGGGTGTAGCTGAACATCACTCTGGGTATATAAAATGTAAACGAGGGAGTGCTGTTTCGCCATATGTTTGCAGTGTGCCCGGCCCAAGACCCCTTTTGACCCCCATACAGGCTCCTAAGAATACGAATACTGTGTGCCCTTGAGTCTAGTAGCCAATGATCTTAATGTTTTTACGCTGAGGGTGGATTTGACCATCCTGTATTTGCGCCCCTTCACAGGTTCCTTTTTGGAATATGAATGCTACTTGATTATTAAAATTTCTTTTGCAGACTTTCTTTGCCTACGTGTCAACAGATTTGTACAAAAATGTTCATAGGATTGTAAATTGTGTCTACTTTGGTGTAGAAATACTTCTACAAATCCCTAGTTAAATAAGAAATTATTCAGCCCTTCAGTATGATATGTGACCAAAGATTTAAAATATTAAAATGTAATTTCTGAAGAAATATGTTGCACATTTATTCTTAGATCTGGATACCTGAAAGCCAAACAATATATGGAAGAAGAAAATTATGATAAAATTATCAGTGAATGCACTAAAGAAATAGAGGCACGAGGCAAATACATGGCAGAAGCATTGCTACTTCGTGCCACTTTTTACCTTCTGATTGGCAATGCTGCAGCTGCTAAACCCGACCTTGATCAGGTGGTCAGTATGGAGAGTGCCAATGTCAAGGTAGGACAGCAGGTATTATGTTATTTTTAGCTTCCGTTATGATACAATAATTGGTCTTCGTGTTCAATATAAAGTGGTTGACTGCTAGTATGACATGCCCAAATTGTTTAGAATCTCGTTTTGGTTCTTTATGGGCCCTGAAAATGTTTTGTTTAGCATAAAAGTGTTCTTGTGTTATTTTGCTGGTTTTTAGTTTTCGTTGTATGAGCACTGTCTATTGTTTGTTTGCTGCTTCCCTCGCATGAGTGTGTAAAAACGTGAAATTTATAACCCAAACCTATACCAAATACACAAATTCTTCAAACGGTGATTAAAAACACAATTTCAGGACCCGTGAGGCTAGAGGGAAAAGTTACCGTAATATTTGTTTAGATTTGTTTAATCATAGAAGGTCCCAGAATTCAGTATTTTGAGAATACAAGCAAGTCTGTGCGGCATTTCCAAGGAGCACAGTACATGATGTTTATTTAAGAAGGACTTTGGGGGGGGGGGGGAGAAATCGGGGTGCACTTTGATCAGCCGTTTCCTTTTCCAAACTGTGATGCGCCCTAATTCTAGGCTCTGGAGCGTTGATCAGGCCGCGTAGCGCGGAGCCTATGAATATACTCAGCCCACACATTCACTGAGTTTGGAGACCGCGCCTCCGAGCGGGCGGCTCCTTTTATTGGCAACCCCGCAGGCCACGCCTGGCCCGCGGATGGAGTGGGGCGGTCTTTTAACAACTAGACCGTGAGATACTACATCCCTATCCAACTCGGTCAATGAAAACAAAATCACAACTCAAATAGTTCAGACAGTTCAACCACATTGGTGGTGGTACTTGCGTGTCTTCCGCCTGCAGCCTCTGGATGTCCTCAGGCGAAGTCCTTCAACCGCTGGCTGCGGTGAGGATTCGGCCTCCTACTATACCGTTGCAGAGAGCCTCGCAGTCGCGGACTGGTGGGAAGTCCGCGGGCTGGGCTGGACACAGGTACGGTGATGGTCTCTGTGGTCTCTGGTGTCTGTGTAGGTGCGCCATCTGTTGGTCCCTCCGTGTGCCTCCCGGGGTGTTCTGGGGGCACTTCCTTGAACCAGGACACGTTTCGGGACACCTCCTCCTCCTTTTTGGGCGGTTACCATGGTCCCGCGATTCGCGGTGACTGTCCAGGGCCCTGGTTCATAGTTCGTTTTAAATTTTCCTCCGGGGCGGCGGTCCTTCAGGAGGACGGTGGCCCCTGTGTGGATTGTCCTCGGTGCGGCCCGGCGACGGAGGCCTGCTCGTTGATTTCGGCGGGCTCTCCGGTCTTGCAAGTCCTCAGCCTCCATTGGGGGTGGCGACCACCCCGGGCAGGTGGGAAGTAGATCTCTCCGTGGGCCATGAAGCATCAGTGCCCACGGGCTCCTCTGGGTGGTGCAGTGTGGCGAGCTTCGGTATTCCTGCAAGAATTAGTGGAGTCGTTTTTCCGGGTCCGCTTGTTCTACGCCCGCAATGCGAAACACCTTGTTTAGGGTGCGCATAAAACGTTCCACATCGCCATTGGCTTGCGGCCACTGAGGGGTTATCTGCCGGTGATGTATTCCTCTCTGTCTTAGAAAGGGGGCAAACTCGGCTCCCTGAAATGGTGGTCCGTTGTCGCTGCGGATTTCGTGTGGGAACCCAAACATGGCAAACACTTTTTCTAGGATGGGTTCTATTTGGGCGAACGCTGGGGATGCCACTGGTTCTACTATGGGGTACTTCGAGAACGCATCCACGAGCACCAGCGTGTGTTTCCCTCCGGGGAAGCTCCCACAGTCTATGCTTACTCTTGACCATGGGACGGTGCAAGCGTCTTCGGTGATCACCGGAGCAGGTCTTTCTGAGCTGCTGGTCAACTGGCACAACGGGCATCGACGGACATATTATTCCACCATATTCCCCAGCTCCGGGAACCAGACTTTCTCTCTCATTCTGGCTTTCATTTTTGTTATTCCTTGATGCCCTCCGTGGGCCAGCTGCGTCGCCTTGTGCCTCAGGGCTCGCGGTATCACCAGCCTGGGTGCTCGGAGCAGGATCCCGTCGCTTGTGGCGCTGAGTTCGTTTCGTATGTGCCACATCTTCGCTGTGTGTTCTCGCTCTTCCGGACTCCAGGAGTTAGCTTGCTGCAGATAGTTTGTCCACGATCCTTCCTGGACTGCTTTCAGAGTCTTGTTGCATACAGCATCTGTGGTGGCCGCCTCTTTGATATCCTCCAGAGTCATGGTCAGGGGACAGGCCGCTGTGGATACTAGGTGCACGTAATGTTCGACGTCTTCCGTGTCCTCCTGTGTTTCGACCGGTACGGGGTGTCTGGATAAAAAGTCTGCTTTTTTTTTTGGCTCCTGGCCGGTATACCACCTCCATTTCTTACGGTTGCAGCTGAACCGCCCATCTCTCGATACGCGGAGGTGGGTACGGCGCCGTCCCTTTGAAGAGTGGCATCAGTGGTTGATGGTCTGTGACCATCGTGAACGGTTGTCCTTTTAGGTAAAGATGGAAGTGGTTGCAGGCCCATTTGATAGCCAACGCTTCTCGTTCAAATTGAGCGTATCTGGTTTCTGTAGGTGTCAGGGACTTACTGGCGAAGGATAATGCTGCCCAGTGACCCAGTTCGTGTTCCTGGGCCAGCACGGCGCCGAGCCCTACTGGGCTTGCGTCCACGAGTACTTCCGTTCGCTTCGTTGGGTCAAAGTATGCCAGCGTGGCTTCTCCTAGAAGGGCATCTTTTATTCCTTGGAACGTCTCCTCCTCTTTCTGCCCCCATTGCCACTTTGCGTCTGATCTTGTGAGGGCTCTTAGGGGTTCCGCTCGAGTGGCTAATCCTGGGATGAATTTCCCGCAGTATGTTGCCATACCTAGAAAGCTGTGCACTTCCGTCGGTGTTGTCGGTGCGGGTGCGTCCTTGATGGATTGTGAATTCCTTGGGTCTACCTGGATGCCCTCTTGGTTGAACACGTACCCAAAGAACTCTAGAGAAGGCTGGAAAACTGGCACTTGTCCTTGTGTAGGGTCGCCCCGTGTTCTTTGAGGCGTGTCAGTGTGTTGCGAAGGTGTTTGTAGTGATCCGTGGCTGTCGCCGAGTGGATTAAAATATCGTCGCTGACGTTTAACACATCGGGTAAGCCTGACAACATTTCTCGTATCGTGTTTTGGAACACTTCCGCAGCTGAAGATATTCCGAAGTTGAGTCTTTTATATCTTCGTAGCCCCAGGTGGGTGCTTAAAGTGGTGATGTAGCAGCTTTCCTTAGATAACGGGAGCTGGTGATATCCTGCATTTAAGTCAATCTTTGAGAACCACTTTGACCCGTTTACATCTGCGATAATATCATCCATTGTTGGCGTGATGTGGCGTTCCCTCCGTATGGCTTTGTTTGGCAACCTCATGTTGATACAGAGTCGTATAGCTCCCGGCTGCTTAGGCTTTTCCGCGATGACCATTGGGGACACCCAGGGCGTTGGTCCCGACACATTTTCAATGACGCCTTGTTTTTCCAGGGTCTCTAGCTCTTTTTCTACTAGCGGCCGCAGGTGGAATGGGACTCTCCTGTGTCGCAAGGTGACTGGGACGACTGTTTTGTCAATGTGTAGTTTGACCGGGTCGCATCTCATGCGTCCAAGTCCTTGGAATAGCTCAGGGAACTGTTTGAGCAGCTCCTCTACTTGGTGGGTCTGGATTCTCCTTGTGAAAGAAACAGTCCAAGGTCCTCTGTGGTGTGGCTGCTTAGTAGGGTGTCCTGCTTCCCTATCGATGACGTGGATTGTCGTCGTTACTTCAAGGTCGTCTGCCTTGACGGGAACTGTGATCTTTCCTTTCAATGGAAGAGGGGTGTCCGCTCCATAGGCGTAGATTTTGGTTTTGGATGGCTTCACTGGAGGGCAAGGCCTTAGGCGTCGATATTGTTGAAGACCCATTACGTTAACTGTGGCACCAGTGTCGATGACTGCTTTAACTTCCGTTCCCGCCACGTGGACCACACACGTTGGTTGAGGCCTGCGGAGTAGCTTGAGTTCCCGCGCAAACGAGATCAGGTATGCTTCTCCGTCGTCATCGTCCGACGAGTCTTCACTCGCCTCTTGGTATCTCCTGCCCTTCCTTTTCGAGTCCTCTGGCGGCATCTCCTCTGTTACTGATAGTTGCCGTACTGCCTTTGTCGGGGGCCTTCGGTATCGGAATTCGCGGCCTCTGGTGCGTCTTTGGCATACGGAGGCAAAGTGGTTGGGTATTCCGTAGTTGGTGCACGTTTTCCCTTGCGCGGGGCAGTCTTTTGCGGCATGTGTTTCATGTCCACAGTATCCACACCTTGGCTTGGTCCCTTCCGGCTTTGGACTTCTGAATGAGTCGCCTCTTGGCTTGACTCGGAGAGCGTCTGCACGTTCTGTTTTGATAGTTTCGGACCGTCCCTGAGGTTTGATAAGTGCCTGGTCCATCTCGTTTGCTCTGGCTGCCGACAGGTCGTGTGACCTTGCTAGTACTAGCATATCTTCGAGCCCGATCTTCGGTTGGCGCAGGATGAGCCCTCTCAGCGTCTTATCTCGGCATCCCTGGATCAGTTGTGCGCGTATTTCCTTTGGCTGGTCATCGTCTGTGCATGTGCTGGTGAGTTCACGAAGCCAGGCATAAAATACGTCCATCGACTTCCCCTCTCTCTGCCGAGCTTGGCGCAATTTGAACCGTTCGAAATCTGGGTTCAACTGTAGATCAAAATGGGCGTCGAGGGCGGCCACCGCCGCGTTGTAATCGGCGACTGCTCCTGTGTTGGGCAAATGCTTGAATAGCTTGAAGATTTCGTCCCCTGCGTAATGCAGGAGCAGGGATCTTTTCACTGCGTCATCTGTCTCCCTGGTTGCGATAAAGTAGTTGTTGAGCCGTTCTATCCAAATCTTCCATCGGGGAGAGGCTGTCGCGGGGTCCTCTAACTCACTGAACGGGGTAGGACTCCTAATGCCGCGTGTTGGAACGGAATGTGGGCCGGTACTGCTGCTTGGCCTGGTGCGGCCCCTGGGCCTGGTGCTGCCCCTTGGTCGTTGTCTCCCATTGTGCTTATTGTTGGTTGCTACCTTGTCCTTGCGGGGCAGGCGGTGTACCCCTCCCTTGCTTGCTTATTGTATCGGTTCTGGTGACCCAGAGTAAGTAGCTAGGCCTCTTGCTATGTGACTCTGTGCTATTGTGGGCCTGTTGCAGTTCGGTGGTAGTGGATCTCCAAGGGGTGTGTGCTGTGGGCATGTGTTCTTTTCTTTTCCTTAGCAGCCTCCCCTGGGACTCAGCTCACTATTGGTATATCTTTACCGGGGTTGGTTTTGGCCCTCTGCCTGTTTGCAGCTCTCTTCTGTATTGCGCTGGCTGTCCTCGTGGGGTAAATGCGTGAGGATGCACTCACCGTATTCCTTTTAGCTATTCTCGGCGATACCATGTGGCCGGGTGCACTCTGTGAGGCCTGGTGTACGTGCGTGTGTGTGCCGATTTCCGGCGCTCCGATTCACTTTTGTTTTCTCTCCGGTGCGTGGCGGGCACTCGGCAGCTGGGGCGCGGGTCTTTTGATCTCCCGCCCTCGTCGCCAGTGTGATGCGCCCTAATTCTAGGCTCTGGAGCATTGATCAGGCCGCGTAGCGTGGAGCCTATGAATATACTCAGCCCACACATTCACTGAGTTTGGAGACCGCGCCCCCGAGAGTGCGGCTCCTTTTATTGGAAACCACGCAGGCCACGCCATGGTCCGCGGATGGAGTGGGGCGGTCTTTCAACAACTAGACCGTGAGATACTACACAAACCACCACTTTAAAGATGTCTGTGTGCTTTAAAGCAAAGCACTGTCATGTCTCCATACTACTTGCGTATGCTTAAAGGCAGGGCTTTAAGTGGGCCGGGTCTGAGCACCGGCAGTTTTTTTTTTTTAGAGGGCCTCGAAACGGGTCTCTATCGTGCTCTGTTGCGTGCCCTGGCACAGGCAGTCCGTTTTTTTTCTCCAGACTGCAGTGACAGCAGACACATCGGTGTACGCGTGGAGAGCGTTGTAGGGGAAGGGAAATCCTTTAAAGAGAGTCATTTTCTCTCTGGATTTCCCTTCTCTTTTTGAAACTCAGGAGCAGCAACATTGTTGTGGTGTCACCAGGTCTTTAAGTGGAAGTTTTTTTCAATAGTATATACAAGCCATAGTTGCTGCTTATTTATCTTATGCAACTAACAAAGCTAATCGTCGTGACTTGTAGGTATGATTTTACTTGTTATATCATATATCTAGGTGCAATGACAGAAACAGCAAAATACAAGTTGGGTGGCACACTGTGCTATACACCAGGGCACAAGTCCTAAAAAAAGAAGTGGGGGGACTGACCGAGTAAGACACTATGCAAGTGACATCATGACGCGTGCCATCACAGCACATGGCGTCACGACGTAACACTATAAAAGAAAATGGTGCTAATTAAAATATTTATGTAATTAAAATATTTATGTAAATACTGGGACAGACCAACCAATCTGAGTCTTAGTGTCTGCACTTACAGAATAGGAACAGAACAAAGGCAAAAGCATGCATCTCTTAGGTACCTGTGAAGAGTTAGCAAGCTGTGTGCCTTTGTTTCCCCTCTGTGGCATTAACATTTGAGTGAGGTTACAGGCTGCCTCCAGTCAAGATATTCAAACAAAAAGAGGCCTGATGGCCTGTTAACTTCCGCCTGGCTGGTGGTAAAAAAAAAAAAAAACACCCCTCGCTGCCTGCACGTTGCTGCTGGAAATGAAAAGCTGAACGTGTCCCGGTGTCTTGCACCAGGACAAGTTCAGCAACTTGTTGGCAGGGGGGACGGCGTCCACCCTGTGAAAATAGTGGGTGGATGCCGTGCACCTGCGTGTACCCCCGACTCGTGCCCTGCTAAACACAGATTTTTAGCGTACATGTTGTTAAGCCACGCCCTTAATTACATTGACCAGCCATTTGAGAGACCCCCCAGTTTTTCCATCCCACTTAAAGCCCAGCTTAAAGGGTCAGCTTCTTTCTCCATCTTTATTCTATGGCCTAGTGGTAACTGAGGAGGAAACGGAAAATAGAATAATTCACATAGATAGCCTGTTCTAGGAAGGCCAAGACCTAGGTCGAAACTTGAGAACAGTTTGAAATGAAATGCCCCGATTTCTCAGCTGTGATTATGTTTTTTGTAACACATACGTCTCTCCAAGGGCGTAGCTGGTAGAGTGCAACAGCTCTTGCGGAGAGAAGGGGCCCAAAATCACCGTCTGCTCCTTCGGTATTTTTAAATGCGTAACCACTAAATGTGCCTGTTACAGATCACTATGTGCTAGTCATACCCTACTGTAGTCCAGCCACTCCTTATGATTTGTCCTTCCGTGCTTCACAAGTATGCCCCTGCTCTCTGCGTCCTTTAGTGCAGGAGGCCAGCAGGATAACTACAGCTTTCTCTTTCTGGCTTCAGCATGTCAAGCAAAACAAAGGGTGAAGACCAGCTGCACATCTTTCTGCGCTGCATATAATTTTCCTTTGGTCACACGGTTTGATATTCGTGTAAAGCATATTGGTTTCCTGGTTCCAAATCCTCCTGTGTATCCAAGTTTGAAAGTACTTTTAAATGAATAAGTCCACCGAGAAGAATTCACTTAAATGGGGAAGGAACATGAGAGAATTCCATATTCAATTATTTTCTAGTAGATTTATCAGATGACCCCCCAGAGGTTTTACAAAGTGCTTTTTCAGGTAGATTGCTATTCACATATCTATATTAATATTTTGGTATTAGTCACCTGCCCAGTCCTCCACCCCCAACTTCACTGTAGTCAATCATGCCAAGTTCTAAACTCTGCCTAGCTCAAAACAAAGGCAAAATTCACCTGTGACTTGAAGCTTTTTGAGATGTGTGTAAACTTGCCAAACGTGAGCAGTACCGAGTAACTGTGGAAGATTAAAAGAAAATACCGGTTCTCTGTCAACGCTGGGCAAAAAGGGTCATTACAAAATTGCATGGGGATTGGGTAAACTAGAAGAAAAATATGTATTATTGTAGTAATTGAAACATGACAAATCATTTAGTGGGGTTTTCCAGTGGTGATGTGCGTTTGTAATGGGGTTAATATGTTCTGGGGCCTTCATAAACTCCAAAAAGCAAATGAGATCTGATGCGCTCATATTAAAGTCTTTTATCCTTTAACTTGAACAGTGTTACTATTATTATCACTGATGTCGCCTCCTGTGGCAGGAAGACCAGTGCAGCAAATCCTGTAAAAGGAAACGAACCCGTTTTCTGAAAGGTTCGGCCTTCATTTTACCTGTTTACAATTGGGGACCATGGCAACCATGCTATGCCACTGATTCTCTGTTACACTCCAGTCTGATGTCACCTTGATTTTTACATGTTGTATCTAGTGAGTTGTGAGTGACATAGCTAAAGATTGGGAATTTTTTAATTTGGTAGAGGTTAACTGTACCCATTACGCCAAATGTTTTTGTCTCAGAATGGGCTTTCACTTTTTAAACGCATAGTTATATCGGGGGCAGGGTATCGGAAAATATTAGGGTATAATTATGAATGTCAGACATTTAAGGGGAAACGTCTGCCATCTCTAATGTCTCTTTATTCTATACAGCTTCGTGCCAATGCACTAATCAAACGAGGTAGTATGTATATGCAACAGCAACAACCTCATCTTTCCACTCAAGATTTCAACATGGCTGCTGATATTGATCCTCAGAATGCTGACGTCTATCATCACAGAGGGCAGGTAATTGAGATGCTGGATGGTCTACAGTGTTACAGAAAGGTCATTTTGCTGAATGCATTTAATAATTAATGACCTAATCCCATGATCTTGTAGTTGGGCTTCCAATAACATTATTTCTTCAGCCCTTCCTCATCCTGTTCCTTACTTAATTGAGGTGTGTCCTCTGCCTTTAAGCTACACGTGACCTAGCTAAAAGTAAAACATCACTCCCTCCCCTCCTCATCAGACTTTGCTCTGAGTCGACTTACAAAGCGGAGAGACCAAAAAGAGGAGGATCACGCATATCGCTTCTGTTTTGTCTGCATCCCCGAAGATGTCTTAGTGTTCTAGAAAGGGAGAGCATGCCTCTTTGATTCTCTGGCATCCAGGTGACTAGGACTGTGAGCGGGGCACACTGTGGCAGGGGGAATCCGGTTTACTGTATCATAGTGGTGCAGCTGTGGATGTGTCCCTCTTTGCCTGCCTGCTGGCGCTCTGGTTGCTTGGGCGACTTGAGGTGGTATCAGTGGTGCAAGGAGTGCTACATGACTTTCCTTTTGGGTCGAACTAGCCTGTGTCTGCTTTGTATGGCATCAGGGGGAGCCTAGAGTCTCATCAGCTGTTTGTCCCTCCTGCGGGACAGATGGAGGGCTTTCAGCTCAGCCAGGATCACTTTGGAGCTGCATACCTTCCACTTCCTTTATTGTTGCGTTAGTGTTGCCTCCGGGTGCCAGGGTTGGAGTCGAGTGGGCTCTGCCTTTCTCAGGCCATGCAGATTAATTTGAGACTTAGCGGACTAAGAGAGTTTTGCAGGGATTACCCTTCAAGGTTCCATACCATGGCTTTTTGTGTGTGCTCTTGTTGCAGTGGTAGTGCTCCATGGGGGCCATGCGCCCATGGAATGGTGGTGGAACCATATTGTGTATGTGCCTGTGGGAACTGGTTCAGGGGTCTAGAGTCACAAGTTTTACTGGTCAGCTACCATGTTGATTTATTGGGGGGGTCCACCAAATTCAAAAGGCTAAGAATAGCTGCTCTTTGGAGCAATGTATTGCTGCCCCCGTCCTTGCATTGAACCTGAGAGTTGAGGTTTAAACAGACAATTACTCAAACCTGGAATATTCTGTAACTGCAGGTATACTTTCATTCACATTGCACACCTTTCCTTCTTTTATTGTTTATAAAAAATGTATTATTTTTCGCGATACTGAACAGTAGCATAATTTAGATCCTGAAATTTTAATCGTAAAGTTCTATCTTGCCTCACGGTTGTGTTTTCCTCCTGTGTAGCTGAAAATATTATTAGACCAAGTTGCAGAAGCTGTGTCAGATTTTGATGAATGTATTCGGTTGCGACCCGATTCCGCATTGGCACAAGCACAGAAATGCTTTGCATTGGTAAGTACGCCATTGTTACATTTCTAGGTGGTTTTCAAGTCGGAATTTTATATTTCACTTTACTGAAACCTGTGATCATTCAATTTAGTTACCTTAGAATTAAGGTGTAGAGTTACAAGACCTTTAGCCTGAGGCCGATGTGTTTTTGGTATTGCTTGTTTTTAATACATTTGTTTTTCGCTCTGGAGATATTGTGGAAAAGCCCAGCCCCGATTTGGAGTATTATTTTTGGGCACCTAAGTAGCAAGTATCTGTTCTATTAATTTGCTTAATAGAAACATGTTTGTCATAATACTCATGAAAGCAATATAGCTAATGAAAAAATGAACAGTACAGAGTACGTTTATACTTTCAAGTGTTGCAGCTTTTAAAGTTAACAACGGACCCTAAACTGTGCCCTAAATTATTTTTCTTACTTTGTCATTATCCTGCTGTTGACTCCGTTTGCACCTTTTTTTTTTTGTTATTGCCGACTGATTTAATGGGTTATACCCAATGACTGTTAAGTTGCTGTTTTCTTCAACTTTCCAATTTTGTCACGAACCTTGACATAAAATAACTTTGCAGCTGTATATTGGAGGCTAAGGTCCTAACATGTGTCATTTGTAACTTATTTTATTTACAATGCTTAGAACAGCAGAAGTATGGCACAGCACTGTAAAAATAAGTTGGTATTGTGCTGTTACCAAGTTGGGCTGACACAAATGATAGATCAAACTAACTTTGGACTTTCTCATATTATTCTGCGAGACTAGAAAACAAGTCCTGTCTGGCAATGAAATGCTTAGAACACCCTGGTACCAAAGTCTTCGGACGCCTTGGCAGCATATAAACTTTGTACTAGTTTCCAAAAGAATTCTAGTTTTTTTGAACTGATGCTTTAATGTGACTAATTATTCACATAATGATTGTCAGAATACCTTTCAGAGTATCACTGGGCAAGCAGGAGTTACTGCCTCCAGCTGTAATGGTTGAGGCCATTTACTCCTTATGTCCCTGGGCCCAACATACTTTGGGCTCTGAATAACTGGCCTAAGTAACCCTTCAGCACTTGGCTCTCAGTGGTAGTGCGAGTCATGTAGTCCAAGACTTCTGGGGGTAGAGGTAGATGCATGTAGTACACAGGCTCACAAGTCAACGAACGTTCAGCAGCCTTAAATGAATGCCCATCCAACAGCTCACGTTTATAAAAAGTAGTATTTGTACACAAAGCGAAATGTCACGCACTTAATAATAACACTGTCTCACAAGGTCTGTATTCTAGCACTGTCCACGTGGGTACTAGCTTCCCACTCTTCTATCTACGGACTGGGGTTATTCCCCATTTATGCGAGGCAACATCAAGTCTAAGTCCCGCTAGAGAATAAGTCTTTAAATTCCCACTATGGCTATTCAAGTCCAAGTGGTCCTACACATTTTACTCTTCAGTCAGAGTGATTTCCCCCCCCCAAAATCCCTATGACTAGATGCTCAGTGTTACCCCCTCCCACTGGAGATGAGACCCAAGACATAGGAGCATTCAACGGTCCTGGTTTGAGGTCCACTGCGGTTTGTGCTGGCGATGAGCAGTAGTCTTGTTGCATCTGTCACTGGATCTGACTACCATTTCGTGGTAAGTATCTCCAGAGGCAGATGAGAGCTGCTACTCGACTTCCGATGACAAAGTAGCGTCTTTGAGTTCACAGTTGCACACAGTTCCCAGACACTAACCCTCCGCTTCCTCTTCTACCCCCAGCTGGCAAATAGGGGTTGGGAGCTGCATACTTTAGGTGGTGTCTCTCTTTGAGTCGCAGCACTGCAGAGTATGACCGCCCTCTCTTCACCATAGCACTGCACTAGGATGACAGCCCTTAAGTTTCACCGCTGCCCCCACCTGGCATATGGGGGTCGCGAACCATGCACTTAAGGTGCCGTTCCTCTATGAGTCACAGCACTCCACACAGTGAGTGGCAGCCTTCTCTTCCATCACAGTTCTGCACCAGGGTGACAGCCCTTAAGTTTCATCGCAGCCCCCTCCTGGTATACAGGGGTTGCAAATAACGCACAAGAGTGGATGGCTCGTTCGGTGCGGTGTTCCATTCTTTTTTATTTTGCAGCAACTCCCATTTATTGTGCCCTTTTTATCTGAAAGAAGAGTCTATTAGTTATAGATTACTTACCTTAGAATTACCCCTCAGGCGTCAGACTGGATCCAGAGAACTTTTTCTCTTAGCAAAACCCCTGTTCGTCGGAATGTGGCTTCGGTCGACTCCACGGCCGTCGTCTGCGTCTTGGTTCCCGGGATGACATCGCAGTGCCTACTTAGACGCCGCCCCTGCGCACTGACAGTTCTTTCTTTTTCCACGCCAGCCTAGCGCAGATCTGGAGAGCTTACCCCTTTAGTAATTTTTTGACTAAGCCTTTTTCGACTCTGGTCGGCTTATTTTTTTAAGTCAGCGACTCCTGGTGCGTGAGGGATGTCCCATCGTCAGACCGACTTAAAGCCCTGCAAGGTCTGTCACAAACTGATGTCTGTGACAGACCCGCACCTTGTGTGCCTTTGGTATCTGGAGCGCGACCACAACCCGAAGTCATTCTCCGACTGCCGGGCCGTGAATCCGAACTCTTTGCAGAAGCGGTCCCAAAAGCTTTTGGAGGCCTGGTAGCCGGCTCCGCATCGCTCCTGGTCTCGCTTGAGAGGAAGGTCTCGAGACCGTTCACAGAGCCACCACCTCGTACAAGTCTTCGCACGCTTCGGGTAAGTTGAAGCACAAGAAGAAGGCTAAGAAGCGCCGTCGCTCTTTGCCTTCTCCCCGTCGGTCAGCTGACACAACGCAGGATCCGAAGGGTCGTTGCTCTAAGGCTCCATCTTCGGTGCCTGATTCAGGGATGACTCAGCACCTCCCCCAGACCAGCTGGAAGAACCGGACTGGAGACAGCAATTGGGTGACGCCAGTGGTCTGGGCATTTAACCAGACCTTGGCATGCTTTCTCCCCCTACTGTGGCTACAGAGGAGGGAGCGTCCTATGCTGTGGTGGTGCGTAGGGAGGCTGAGGCCTTGGGCCTAGAGCTCCCTACAGTGGCAGTCAGTGCTAATCTCCTTATGGAGGTGCTTCAACCTGCGGCAACTTCCTCAGAACCCCTCTCGCCCTTCAACGAAGCCCTCACGGACAACCTTCTGGGCACTTGGTCCAAGCCCAGCACAGGGGCTCCTGTGGAACAGACGATTGCCTGCCCCATCACCCTTCCCCTGAGAGCTTGATGGTCCAAGCTTCTTCTTCCAAGGGCGCATTCCCTTCTGCTCCTCCAGAGAGGAAATCCAAGAAGCTGGATCATCTTGGGGAAGCGCATGTTCTCTTTCTCCAGCTTGGCACTGCGGTCCGTGAATGCCGCGTGCCTCTTGGGCTGATACATCCATACAGTGTGGGATAACGTCGTACAGATGTTGCCTCAGTGCCAGGTGGAGGCCCGCGCCATTCTCTCACAGGGTGTGGAAGATGGGAGAGATGCAGCAAAATTCACGATTTGCTGTGGACTGGATACCACCGACTCACTGGGCAGACCGACTGCCACATCGGTAGCCCTTCGGTGTTGCGCCTGGTTGAGGACGTCTGGCTTTTCGGGGGATGTCCAAGCGACTCTGCTGGACATGCCCTTCGATGGCCATTGCCTTTTTGGTGACCAGGCAGAATCGGCGCTAGAGCGCTTTTTGGATTCTTGAGCTGCGGCCAGATCCTTAGGCCTCGCGGTGTCTTCCCATCCACCACAGTCTGCCTTTCCTGGCTACAGAAGGGGCACCCCACCACGTCTGGCCCAGTCTAACCACTGGTCCGGTCCACACAAGCTGTCCAGCTCATGCGTGGCTGCAGAAGTGGGACCCAGCGACCTCGCGGGTCTGGGAGCCAGCGGGCGGGACAGTCCACCCTTTCCCCATGCAGCAGTCTCCAAACCCTCCTAGTCTGACCTTTCAGGCCCATCAGCAGCTAATGGGAGGCGGAATTCGCCATCACCACCCCCACTGTCAAACTTTCACGTCGAACAGGTGGGTTTTGCAAATAGTCCGAAGGGGCACTCCCCCTCCTTCGAGACTACCCCTCCCTCCATGCCACCGTCTTTTGATCACATGTCGGAGGATCATTTGGCGCTTCTCCACCAGGAAGTATCAGCTCTCTTGGCCAAGGGAGCTATCAAGAGGGTTCCTATGCCAGAAGTAGGTTGTGGTTGTTATTCCCGCTACTTTCTGGTACCCAAGAAGGAGAAAGACCTGCGTCCTATTCTAGACCTCAGGGCCCTCAACCGCCCCCCTCCGGAAGGAGAAGTTCAAAATGCTAACCTTGGCTCAGTTCCTATCTGCCCTCGACCCTGGAGACTGGATGGTGGTGTTGGACTTTTAGCACGTCTGTTTTCATATCCCCGTCCTGCGAGCCCACAGGCGCTACCTGCGGTTCGCGAGAGGCCCCACGCATTTTCAGTTAATCGTGCTCCCCTTTACCAGTGCCCCTCAGGTGTTCACGAAAGTGATGGCAGTGGTCGCAGCTCATCTGAGCAGGTCAGGGGTTCCAGTCTTCCCCTATCTCGACGACTGGCTTTTGAAGGCGGCCTCGCCCCAGGCTGTCTTGTCCCACCACCAGACTACAGATGACCTCCTGTATTCGCTGGGGTTCTCTATCAACTTGCCGAAGTCACACCTGACTCCCTCTCAGACGCTCCCTTTCATCGGAGCTGTCCTGGACACAGTGCAGTTTCTGGCCTATCCTCCCGAACAGCGAGTCTGGGATATTCAGGTTATAATACCGATGTTTCAACCTCGATCTCTGATTTCGGTGAGAGTGACCCTGAGGCTGCTGGGCCTCATGGCCTCCTGCATCCTGCTGGTGTATCATGCCAGATGGCTTATGCAGGGTCTGCAGTGGGACCTGAAGTTCCATTGGGGGCAGCATCAGGGGAATCTTTTCGACTATTTCCAGATCTCGGAGGGAACCGTGCAACAACTGCAGTGGTGGCTAACAAAACACGCTTGATTCAGAGGCAATTCTCTCTCACTTTCCCAACCAGATGTCACAGTAGTGACAGATGCATCGCTCCTGGGATGGGGCGGCCATCTGGGAGAGGCGGAGATCAGAGACGTCTGAACTCCGGAGGAGTCCGGGCTCCATATCAACCTTCTGGAGCTCCGGGCGATCCGCCTGGCACTGAAGGCATTCCTTCCTTCTCTAAAGAGGAAGGTAGCGCAGGTGTTCACAGACAGCACCACGCCATGTGGTACTGCAAAAACCAGGGCTGGGTGGGGTCGTGGACTCTGTCAAGAGGCTCTTCGTCTCTGGACATGACTGGAACATCAGGGCATGACCCTAGTAGTTCAACACCTGGCAGGTTCTCTGAACGCCAAGACGGACGAACTTAGCAGCAGGTGCTTGGTAGATCACGAATGGCGTCTTCACTCAGAGGTAGTTCAAGGTCTCTTTCAGTGGTGGGGAGAGCCTTAGTTAGATCTGTTCGCCACCGAAGAGAACGCAGAATGTCAGCAATTCTGCGTGTTGGATTTTTTTCGTCAAGAGTGGAACTGCGGCCTCCTGAATGCTTTTCCATCTGTACCACTTCTGCCCCGAGTGCTGAAGAAGATCAAGCGTGTCCGGGCCCAAGTTATTCTTGTGGCTCCGGAATGGGCACGAAGAGCCCCAGAGCTCCTGAGCATGGCCATTGATCCTCCACTCAGACTGCCTCTTCGGGTCGCAGCATCAGGGAAGGGTCCGCCACCCGAACCTGTCCAGCCTCCACCTCCTTGCGTGGAGATTGAGTGGCGGCCGTTGACCGCATTTGACCTTCCACCCAAAGTTTGTAATGTCAGAGTGGCAGCCAGGCGTCCCTCCTCTAAAACGGTATACGCCTGTCGATGGAATACATTTGTGGCATGGCGCACAGCAAAGGCTGTGGATCCCCTGTCTGCCCCTCTTTCAGAGGTCCTTTTGTATATACTTTCTTTGGCCCAGTAGGTCTCTGCCCTGGGCACTCTTAAAGGCTATCTTGCTGCCATCTCAGCTTGCCTTCGGCTACCAGATCAGCCATCTTTGCTCAAGTTAAGAATAATAATAATACCGACATTTATAAAGCGTGAACAGCTACCTCAAACACTAGTGTCCCGGCGCTATAACAGTAGGCGGCACGTGAAGATGACAAGAAAGCAGTCCACAAGAGCACTATCCTAGGCTAAAGAGCCAAGTTTTTAGAGATTTTCTGAATAGGGGCTCAAACTTTTTTTGAGAATATTGTTTGGCAGAGAGTTCCAAGGCTTAGTAGCCCTCACTGTGAAGGATCTACCTCCTAAGGGGCTTTGACAAAGCGCGGAGTACATTGCAAATTTTGAGAATTGTACCTCAATGAGCGGTTCTGTTTATATCGACACAACCGTAGTTTATGGTAACTAAGACATTTGCCATGTAATGTCCGAAATGCCAAAGTTAAAGCCTTAAACTCAATCCTTCTTGCTACCGGTAACAAGTGGAGCTGTTTAATATGCAGAGCGATACGATGATGAAGCGGTACACGTCTAATCAATCTCACAGCCGCATTCTGTACCACCTGTAGTCTTCTGACTAGGTACACACGCAGGCCCAGTTAAAGGCAGTTTGCATAGTCCAGCCTAGATGTCACAGTGGTGTGGACTATGACTCTGCGCCAGTCGTCCGGCAGCAAATTTAAACATTTTCTCAGGCTTCTTAATTTGCTGAAGCAAGAGGCCGCATAAGTTCCCTATTCTAAATAGATTCTTTAAGGGCATTACTCATCCTTTTCCACCATCTCCTTTCGTAATGCCCCAGTGCGACTTGAACCTAGTCTTGTCTTATCTTATGTGTGCTCCCTTCAAACCTCTTCACACCTGTCCTCTCAGGCTTCTCACTCTGAAGACAGCTTTCCTTGTTGCTATCTCCTCTGCTCGCATGGTGAGTGAGCTTCAGGCTCTTTCTTCTAAGCCCCCTTTCTTCTCTGTGCATCCGGACAAAGTGGTGCTTAGGACGAGACGCTTGTTCCTTCCTAAAGCAGTTACTCCTTTTCACATAGGACAAACTATCACTCTGCCCATCTTTTTTCCACCTCCGCACCCTTCCAAGGAGGTGGAGAGACTCCACCGTCGGGACCCAAAACGTGCTTTGTCCTTTTACCTTGACCGTACTAAAGATTTCCGGGTGGATGATCAACTTTTCATTGGCTATGTGGGTGCCAATAAAGGTTGGGCTGTCCAAAAGCGTACCATCTCTAGATGGGTTGTCCTTTATATAAAGATTTGTTACGCTTTAGCAAAAAAAGAACTTCCGTGGGGCTGCAGGCTCATTCCACTAGAGCCACAGCAGCAACTATTGCTTTGTCACGTGGAGTCCCACTTATGGACATCTACCAGGCGGCCACGTGGGCATCTATGCACACGTTCACCAGACATTACTGCCTGGATAATCATGTCCAGAGGGACGGCTACTTTGCACGTTCTGTCCTCAAGATTTTTCAGGTGTAAACTTGGTTTACAGACCCTCCTCCGGGGTTGGTATTGCTTTGGTATCTATTCTAAGGTAAAGAATCTATAACTAATAGTCTCTTTCAGATGAACAAGTTACTTACCTTTGGTAACGATGTATCTGTAAGAGACGTATATTGGGTATAGATTCCTTACCGCCCCACCCATCCTCCCCGCTCTGCGAACTGACTTCTAGGGATAGGGACTCCCTTGCAGGGCCCTAGTTGTGGGGCACCAGTGGCCAGTGTCTTTCATGACTCTGCGCTTCTGGATGGAAAGTCATGTCAGAACTGATGTCCGCGCACAGGGGCGGCGTCTAAGTAGGCACCGCAACGTCATCACGGCGACCACGACGATGGATGCATAGTCGACCGATGCCACCTTCCAAAGTGCAGGGGTATTGCTAAGAGAAAAAGTTCTCCAAATCCAGTCTAACGCCTGGGCGTAATTCTACGGGAAGGAATCTATAACTAGTATATGTCTCTTACAGATACATCGTTACCGAAGGTAAGAGACTTGTTCTTTAGCTACACATACGCTGCAGTACACATGCAACCATGTGCGCTGGCTCTTGTGTATTTTATCACTTCACAGTCACACATACAGTGCTACCCACATACACAGCCATGCATGCTGATTCTCATGTATTGTACTATTAACAGGCAGATATACATTCTAGCGTGCACATTGAACCACGCGTGCTGTCTGTCAATCCATACAACTCAATGCATGCCAAGGGCACAGCAGCAGAACTTTACACAAGCGTCAGAAGGCACCACTCTAGAGATATGGGTGAAGAAGCCAGTTCACTCAACTGATCACTATTACTGAAAACCTAGTATGCTGCCTCCACTACTCTCAAGCTACTCAACTCTAGGTGAAAGCGGTATCCTTCCATCACCCAAATGTAGCACTTTAGGTGGCCATCCTGGTCTTAGCAAGACCACACAATCTGTGAGACAGGCCTAGGTCATGGCGCACACGTGTTATCCTTGTTCTTAATATTGGTTCTTGAAGTGGTTAGTCCTATGATGATCGTTTTTATTTCACCTTATTTTAATGTTGCAGCTGTCTCGTTACAGGCTATTAGAAAAAAAACTTGAACTTAGTAACTTGAATGTAGTACCTATGTAAGTTACCCATGCACCCCCTTCCATCTTAAAACGTGCTTTTCCTCATGCCATTACCTACATCCAGCCAGAGAGTAAATGAAATGATACGGAGGTAGAGCGGGGTGGCCCTCCAATGATAAAAAATATAAAAACTGCAAAAAAAAATGAATATAGGCAGTGTTGAGTTGCTCTCCATCTTATCCAGCACAGCAAAGTGCACTAGATGCACCAGAGCATTTAAACTGTTGTACGAAACTCTACAAATGATCACTGCTCTGCCCAAACTAAGGGGACATAGAAGTCAACACCTTATGTGAAACACTATGGAAGTCCACCTCCGAGAGCAAAAACCATACACACAGTCTTTCTTTTTCTCACTATACTCTGACACAAACATAATCCTAAGAAATCTGAATCATGCAGCCAAGAATCACCCCCACTCCATCTGGCGAACATGATTGGACAAAAAATCAGCAAACATTTCCTTTTATCTTCCAACAGTGTTGTGTAAAAAAGTATTTTTAACACTATATTTTTCCTATTGCCCATGATTTGCTTGGTGGATTTAACTTTTTTGCCCCTCTGTTCCATTCTCTGTGCTGCTTTATGTGCTTATTTCCTAATGTTTGCACAATAGTGCTCTCCCTCCCTAAACCCATGTTTTCCCTCTTCCTTTGACCCCACTCGCATTCAACTCTTGTCCATCTCATTCTGTTTTCACTTCCCATTAGCCCTGCTCCCTACCTCTTTTACTTTCCCATTTTTTTTTTATTTTCTTGGGCATTCCTGCTTCAAATTATATTTGTTTTTGCGCCAACCCATCTCCTAATCTTGCCATCCAGTTCCTATTCCTTTTTTCCTTCTTTTTTAATCCAGTTATATTTTTAAAAAAATGTAAGTGAATTACTGAACTTGCTTTCCATCTGCTCAGATTTTTATTTTTTATTTTACTGTTTTTGTTCCTGTGTCTATCCTAATTAACAGTCCGCCTCCTCGACTGTTTTTTTCCCTATTTAAAACCATTTTCTGAAACTTATTTAGACTACATTTCATGTTTTTTATGACTTATTGGCCACTAGTCTTTTATAATTAAAATATATTTCTACCAGCCGAACACACACCCAATTAGCTTTTGACTAAGGAAGCATTAATTGCCAGGGCCCACTCCTGGGCTACACTCAAACTGAAAAATTATTACTCAAAGCATTTAAAATAAACAACAAACCTCTTCCAACTTGATGCGCACAAAATCACAGAAATGTAGGGGAAATGGCGCAGACGTGAAAACCAGCTCAGCTACATGGCAGTATCAGTGGCAAAGATGTGCTATTCAGATATCAGAAGCAACATTTGTTAAGATGTTAATTGAACAGTTTTGTAGATTCATTGCTATACATGTATTTTACTAAATGTGTACACTAAATTTAATTTGACAACTTTTTTCCTAGTGGGGTTTGCCAAACCTATTTATTTATTTTTTAGTATCGACAAGCATATACGGGTAGTAATTCTCTGCAAGTTCAAGCAGCCATGAATGGCTTTGAGGATGTCATATTAAGATTTCCACGGTGTGCAGAAGGTTATGCGCTGTTCGCTCAGGTGGGTTTTGATATCCTTTGATTTTTAATTGTTTTTTTTTTTAACATTGTTGATATTTATTCAACATGTTAATGTTAAATGCTGACTAGAATATATACCCTTTTTACTCTTATTGTATGGCAGTTGCTTGTACTGATAAATCAATGCATTCCACATGTTTTTTTAAATCCATTATTTTGATCCCAAATTATCTCATTAGTCTATATCACTACAGACAGTATCACCAACATACTTTATTTTGCTTATTCGATTTGGTCTTTTTACAAAGTGTAGGTGTCAGCGGAATACTTTACAGAGGACTATGATACTCAGTGGGTGCAATGGAAGTTTCCATTTGATGCTGTAGGTACAGTGTGAAAATGTAACAACAGTTAATGGTGAAATACTTCATGTAAGGAGGTTGAGCTGGTTGGGTAGTAGATGTAAGGACAAGGTAGGGAATTGTATTATTGTAAATTTTAGAGATCCCAGAGCAGTAAGGTTTATCTGTGAAGGCAGGGTCTCTAGAGGAGGGGGTGGGATCCAAACGCTTACTCTAAGTCACTTTTATCCTCGATCAACCTCAGGTACCCCTCTGCTTACATGGAATAGGTTTGAAACACCCTATAGACATTCTATAGACATTCTAATCTTGCTTTTTAGGGTAGAGAGTCACCTCCCTCTGGCCCACCATTTTGATACCTCATTCGATCACCCTATTTCTACCTATAACCAATTTGCCCCCTTGTACACCCTACAGGAAAATGATTGACATGGGGATGGAAAGGATCTGGATAGGTTATCGCTATATGGGTGCCAGTTTCAAACCTCTGGGGTAAATGGTTGTAGTTCAGTATCACCGCCTCATGACTCCCTCTCGCTCCAGTTCTCTCCTCCTATCTTCAATAATGTCGTGATGGGGAGTACTGCCTCTTGTAATATGGTGGATAGTCAGGCGGCTACCTCTAGCCCCGTTACTCCTTCTGCGAAGGTAGCGTCATGGAATATTGCGGGGCTGGAATCCAAATTACATCTACCAGACTGGGCTAGTTTTATCGATAAGATTGATATCTGGTCCTTTCAGGAAACTTGGGCAATAGCTCCACTTTTTCGCTCAGGCTACTTGAACTTTTTTAAACCAGCAGCTAAGGGTATTAGGGGTAGATCTGTGGGTGGTTTGTCGATCTGGGTACGCCAACGAGAGGGTGTGTCAGTGGTGGAGATTCCGATAGATAGCCCAGACATTATGGCTATTAGGGTCTGCTCCACTAAGGGGCTTAACATCATTATTATTAATATTTATTTAAGGGGGCTCCCAGGTGGTAGATGTTCTCCAACTGCCCTTATATTAGAGGATTTCTTAGGAACCATAACTAAAAAAGTAAACAGGGTTGTTGTTGGGACTTCAACACCTGTTTTGAGCCTCTTGGAGTGGATGATGGGAAGCTTACAGAAGCTGAAGACTCTATGTGGGGCATACCTCAGTTGGAGCTGATACCCATTAAAAAATGGACGCAAGCGGTTTAGTTTATTAAGGGCTTGTGTCTCGAAAAGGGTATGTGGGCTGTTAATGGTAGATCGAAGTCTGATAGATCTGGGGTAGTGACCTTTGACTATGGAAGATCTGGGTCCCGTATTGATTATATATTGGTTAATGTGGAGTTGTGGTCGATGATTGATGATATGGTGGTTGTATGTAGACCAGAAAGCGACCATAACCCCCTAGTTTTGTCCATGCTTGATAAGTTTTATTGATATTGTTATGGATGATGTCCCTACTGTTCAGGCAAAAGTATTCTTAACTAATGATGAAAGAAGGGTACGCTGGCCTAAAATAGTTATTAATGAGGGTTTTATGTCCATGATTAGGATTTTGCTTATTAATACATTAGACAAACTCAATTGTTCTGAGTCCCAGGTTGAGATTAATGGAAAATTTCCCGGTATTCATATTGGGTTATTCTCAGAGCTTAAATCCTTCTTTGTTAAGAGTTTACCCCATAACTCCAAAAACAAAGAGTTGAGATCCCGATCCTGGTACGATAATGGTTGTAGACAGGCTCAAAGAGCCTTGCTTGTTGCCATTAAATCTAGATTACCAGATGTTATTCGTAGCTGTAGGGCTATTTATAAACGTGCCCAATTATCAGCTAAAAGGAATTGGGACGAGGATCGCTGGAAGGGGTTACTACAGGTGTCCGATGGGCGGAATATGACTGAATTTTGGTATCTCCTTAAGTGGGGTAACCACCCACAAGATAGGGTATCTACCACCCACGTGGAGCCACAGCAGTGGGTTTCGTATTTTGAAAACCAGTTCAAACTTAAGAGTAGGACTATAGCTGCGACACCGTCTCTTATGTGTGAGGAACCCTTGGTATTTGTCCCCTGTGAGGTGAAGTCTATTTTAAAGGCCATCCCGAGTGGCAAAGCACCGGGGCCCGATTGTATCCCTGCAGACCTATTTAAACATGAGCAACACCTATGGGTCCCATATTTGACCATGCTAGCCAATGCCCTTGCTAATGGAGCTTCAGTTCCTGATTCTTGGTTAGGGGCAGAGATATTGCCAATCTATAAGAAGGGCGATCGCTCTGCCCCGGCCAATTATCGTCCAATTAGCCTTATAGATGCGGTACAAAAGATTGTTGCCTGCCTACTTTTGGGTCGTATACAGGGCTGGATGGCTGATTTCGATATATTAACACCACTCCAGGCGGGTTTTCGGTTGCATATTGGAACCCTAGACCAAGCATTCAGGGTTATGCTCCTGTATTGGAAAGAGGTTATCCTTGGGGGTGGCATGCTTTTTGCGGCATTTGTGGACCTAAGGGCCGCATTTGACCTTGTACCAAGGATTAAGTTGTGGGATGTTTTATTGGGAATGGGCATGCCCAAAGAGCTGGTGGCTCTTCTTATTAAATTGCATGAACATACGTATGCTAAAGTTCGATGGGGTAAACCCGGGGAGGTGACGGATAGGTTTGAGGTTTCTAAAGGGGTTAGACAAGGGTGTGTTTTGGCTCCCACCCTGTTTTCCCTGTTCATTAACGGGGTTATGAACTACCTTACTAACTTCCCCACTGATGCCCCTTCCCTTGCTGGCAAGAAAGTCCCCTTGCTAATGTTCGCGGACGATACGCTCTTATTACTAAGATGAGACAGGGGTTACAGCTTGCTCTGTCTCGCTTTGAGCTTTTCTGCCGCGATCATGAGCTGGAAGTTAACGTAGGGAAGACCAAATTCATGGTCCTTCGTGGTTCAAGATCAGTTAAATCAAGGGTTAAAATGGGTGGGGTTATTCTTGACCAGACAGCTGTTTTTACTTATTTGGGAGTCACATTTTAGTGTAAATTTGAGTTGGAACCCCCAAATAGATGTCCTTACCCTTAAGCACGCCCAACTTGGCGGAGCTCTGTTGAAGGAACATAGAAACTCGCTAACAAAACCATTGGCTCCACTGATTAAAATCTATGGTTCCAAAATTCTTCCAGCCATTATGTATGGGGCGGAGTTGTGGGGCTTTAGTGATATGTCCAAACTTAAGGTTGCACAGAACAAATTATTTAGGTCAGCAATAGGGTTACCGCAATCAATTCCTCGTATTCCCCTATTGTATGACCTAGGCTGTAACCCGTGGAGGACATGGTACGGTATAGACCACTTGCGTTTTGGCGGCGCCTGTGGACGACACCGGAACTGTCTATGTATGCCGAGGCCCTCCTGGAAGTTAAAGGGCTACGGGGTTCGTCGGGGATTCCTTGGTTATCAGCAATAAAAACTTCCCTGATTGATATGGGGCTGGGGTCCTTATGGGTTGATCCTGTTACTGCTGTTTTCCCCTCAAAGAAGCTTTTTAAAGAAATCTATTGGAGTAGGATTAAGGAAAAGAGATTAGCAGTTGCTCTGGGTGGCCCCATGACAGTATTATTCCTTGTCATCAAGGATGTCCCCACTTATGATGAATATTGGGACATCATAACAAAGCCATCTGATCGCAAATTGTATCATCAGTTAAGAGTTGGCTCCCTCCCTCCTCGTGGGGTAACGAGTTCATGGAATCTATGTGGCAGTGATAAATGTCCCTTTTGTGTGGAGGAGGTAGAAACTGCTGATCACTTCCTTTTTTGTTGTCCAATGTGCACTCAACCAAGATGTGTATGGCTAAAGCCTGTATGCCGTTCACTGGGAACAAGATCAGCACAGGTTGCCAGTCGAATCCTAAAATCTGACACCACTAAGTATATTGTCATAGGGGTATCTAAATTTGTTAGTTGGGCTTGGTCAATTCGGACCCGCAATTTGAGTCTATAATTTAGTAGTACACATAATGTTGCAGGTGGTTTAGCATATTGTTCATTATTATTGTTCATTATATTATGAAATTTGTTCTTATTTTTTTTTTTAGCGGCTATTGATTGCATCAGTCGTGAGTCTTTGTATTGTATTTAACAACTTTTTATTTTGTTTTTAGTATGTATTTATTTATGGATTTTTTGGACTATATTAGGACAATTTATTATGCAGTGTTTTATATGTATAGCATGTCTTTTATGATGTAAATCGAAATAAAGACCCTTTTGACTGACTGACTGTAACAGCAGTTCTTCCTGATTATTTTGAGAAAAAAGTTTTTTTGTTGTATACTTATAAATGCTGAATCCTCACCTTTTGGATCTTTCCAGGCTCCAGACTGGATGTAGAAACTCTTGCAATAGCTCTTGTATGCTGGCAGCTATCACCATCAGCCTCCATCACAAATCTGTCCCACCTTCAGAGGTGATAATGCTCTGAGCTCATTCCTTTTTTCTATGCCCCTCGCTGATCCGAAGCTCTGCTCCTACTGATTACCAATGTGTTTTTGCTTGCCTAATTTTTTTTGGCCGTGTGCATTGATGATGTCCTTGAAGATGCCCGGCTCCTCGGTATCGCATGTGCCGGAAATAGATTTTGTGATGAGCCCCTGGCACAACTTCAAGTCTAGTGACAAATGCTCCCTGTTGCACCCAAAAGTCAACAGGGTACAGGTATCTGTTTTATGTGGCTGAACACAAAAATCGTGGTAGGTTCCACTCCAAATCATGAGGCCTGTCCCAATTTGCTTCATCATGCAAGTCAAAGGTGAAATCAAATGTCAAGTTGAAGAAGCAGCTCTGAATAAGTAAGCATAGCTCTTCAACATCCAGACTTTCCTCCTCCAGGGAGAGATCATGCAGTCAACGATCATGTAGCCAGGGTTCAAGACGCTGTCATGCCACACAATATCTAAGGCACAATTATGTGTGGAGAAATCCTCTCCTCTAGTTCCTCTGTATCGTCTGCAGTGCTCTTTTAGGACTGATGCCATTTTTGGGTCAGACTTTGATGGCACACAAAGCCTTCTGCCATTGCATTCTGATAATGTTGAGGCAGATCAGCTATTCTGTCAACTATATCGATGCTAGTGGGTGCGTTATCCTGCAATATCCTAGTAGCTTAGACACATCCACAGAATCTGCCCTGGATTTACCCTTGGGGCCCCAAATTGAGGAAAGTGGTTTGGAGGGTAGCAGTGGTTTTGGGATTGCCACTTCCCTAGAAGGAAACTAACCCAAATCTCCTAATTGAGATTTTGCAATCTCGATCTTCTACTTGGGAGCCACTTCTTGCCATTTAATGAAGCTTGTGTTGACCAAATAATGGCTGCTTGGTCTAAAACAAGGTCTTCTCCTGCAGTGAATCAACATACTGCTCGGCGCCTTAGAAAAATAGTGGTATAGGATTTAGCGGTTGAGGAGGGTTCCTATTACTGAATGAAATTATGAAGCATTGCTTCATCCATGCTTTAATAGTTGCGTTCAGTTCTAGGCTGTACATTTCCAGTTGTTGGAACCTGGGTTTATGTTACAGTACCCCCTCATTTTTGCCTGGTGTTTGATGCAACTTTTACTGAAGTGCACTGGGTTCCTGCTAACCAGGTCCCCAGTGTTGGTGTCTCCCCCAAAAACTGTACAATTCTTTCCCCAATTGGCAATACCTTTAACACTCTCTGTAAGTCCCTTGTAAATGGTACAACTGGTACCTAGGGCCTGATGTACTAAAGAGGGCCCCCAGGGGCTGCAGCATGAATTGTGCCACCCTAAGGGACCCCTCACCATGCTCATGCAAGACTGCCATGGCAGGCTGCGTATTTTGCTGCAGACAAAGGTGAAAATACGACATGACACACATCCCTGGGTGCCATGTCCCCTAACACTGCACGTGATATTTGTAAGTCACCCCTACAGCCCTAAGGCAGGATGCCCTATATTACATGTGAGGACATATCTGCATGAGCAGATATGCCCCTGTGCTGGTCAGTTACATTACTGTCAGTGCAAGTGAACAGGGAAGCCATTTAAGAACATGTGCTGGACACTGGTGAAAATGAGTTCGCCAGCTACATGATGGCTTCAATAAAAATAGGGATGTTTGGTATCATACATCTTGTATTAATAAACTCAAACTGATTCCAGTGTTGGATTTATTAATACATGCATCCAGAAAGCACCTTAGAGCTGCCCACTGAAAACCTACCAGCCTCTGGTGTGTTAGCTGACTGGTCTCTGCCAGCCTGTCACTGAGACAGAAATCTGACCTCCCAAGGTGAGTGCCTTTGCTCTCAGGTGGACAGAACAAAAGCCTGCGCCGCAAGAGGGTGTTCACACCTTTGAAATGCGAATCTGACTCTCCTAACAGAAGAGGAGATCAAATCTCCTTTGTCCAGAACCCATGGCACCTAGACAGGTGGAAAATTAGCTAGTCAGGTAGGCGTGCCCACCCTCTGGCTATTCCACCACTAATGTGGCATAATCTGAAGAGGACACAGCTTTTCAGATTTAGCCATCCATGTGCTGGCAAACCTAGGAACTCTGGGACAGGGTAATGCCCACTTTCCACAAGAAGTGGTCATATAGGGGGCTTAGTGACCCCAAGGGTAAGTAGCGAATTGGCTACTACCCTACACTCCCATAGCACCCCTAAATCTAGTATTTATGGAGTCCCTGGCACCAGGAAAGCTGATCCGGCCAGCATGAAAGACAAAGAAGGACATGAGTAAGATCTTGCGAGAACTTAAGATCCAGCAACTGACTGGGTGTCCGTTCTGGCTCGCCTGCTACCTACGCCAGCTGCTCCAAAATTTGACTTGTCCTGCAGCTGCTGAGTCCCCAAAGCGTGGGAGACAAGTCAGCACTTCACCCAGGAACCAAGACCTCCAGAGAAGTAGCGGACCTGGATCCTGCAGGTGACCAAAGACTCCTGGAAGGACTCCGGGACCACAGAAACCTGACGCCTGAAGACACCACTGCACCCTTCGCTCCAAGCCAGAGTTGAAGTGGGCTAGTGGTGTCATCGTGGTCCAACAGCCCTCCAGAGCCAGAGTCAAGTGTGGTGACACCTCTCATGGACTCCTCGACGTCCCCTGCAGCCTCTGCACGCATACCCCCTCTACCACTACTGCTCCCAGTAAGAAAACCGTGACGCCTAAGACACCTCTGCACCCGTCGCCCTTGTGCTGTGCAGAAGAGGACCAAAGGTGTCCCTATGTCCCTGAGCATCATGAGGCGTGAGTTCCCCTGTTGATTCAGCCCGACTGGGCTCCCAGTCCAAGCATGCAGCCTCTTTACGTGTAGACCTATCCTCAAAGAATAACTTTGGGAACCCGATGCTGTTTTGCACCTCTGCACCCGGCCGCCTTAGTGCCGCTGGTGATCTTCTGCTGTTGCTGCCTTGAACCTTTCCCAGCACTTCCTTAATTTCTGGAATTTGGTCCCGTAAGTCGCTGTACGATACCTGAATGCAGCTTTGACTTTTCCTCCCATAGGATAATATTGCAGTGTCCAGAAAGTGCCGACTTTTTGAACTCTAAAATATTCCTATTTAAAAAACGTACTTACCTGAACGTATTGATTCCGGTGCCAAAGTATATATAAAAATACTGGTTGTTTTTATAAATTGGTGTGGATCTCCTTATTGAGTCGTGCGTATCCTTTATTGACTATTGTGTGTATTTCAGATGTCTTGCACTCCTCTGTGTTAAGCCTAAGGCTTCTTGACCACACTACCCCCTAAAAAGAGTATCTTGGTATTGCTATAGAAAGGCCTCTGTCATAAGGGAACCCCTGGACTCTCTACACAATATATCTCATTTTTTATATATTATATAAAGAGCCAGCTTCCTGCACTTGTGAATGTGCCGTCATCCTCCATCCGAGAGTTTGAGTGGCGTTAAGATGACTTGAGGTCATGAAAGCTGTGATCCTCTCTCTAAAGATATAGTTTTGAGAGAGAGGACATACTAGGTTTGTGTCCAAGGATCAAACAGCTGGTCACAAAGATGGGAGTCAGTTGTGTTGATAGCGAATTTGAGACCATGTCAAACATCCAATTTCTGTTCTGCTGGTTTGGAATGGTTTAGGAATTATTGGAACGTCTAATTAAATATTAGGCATAAATGTAAAGGATTTCTGCTGCGTGACCTTATTTCTTACAAAATGAAGAAAGGGTTCACCTTTTTATTTGTGTCGATGAAAGTATGGGGAACAGCCTCCTCTTGTGTGCAGTTCATTTGTTTTGTGAAACCCAGAACCTTGCGCTAACATCCTGGATGTATTTTGTGTGTGTGTGTGTGTGTGTGTGCGTGTGTGCGTGTGTGTGCGTGCGTGTGTGTGTGTGTGTGTGTGTGTGTGTGTGTGTGTGTGTGTGTGTGTGTGTGTGTGCAGTACATGCATGGTAGTAGGCCTGTGTGTGTGTGTGTCTGCATACTTAACCCATTGGAATCCATTTTGGGTGCCCCTGGTTTGGCATGGCACAAGATGGAGAGAGAATGAATTCCTCAAACAGTGGAAATGCATTGCCTGCATTCCTGTGGCTGGAGTGTGGATTTCCAGACACTAGAGAGAAGAGAGCGGAGTCGGGCTTCCTCTATAAATTTCGGGAACACTTTGTTAGCAAGGGGCTGCTGATTAGTTGTCTCTAAATACAGCATTTGTTAGCTGGTAGGGTTGAACTGTGGGACTGCAGTTTCTGTTCTTCACAAAGGCAGTCGCAGAAACCTTACACTTCATTGTGCTCATGCAGTGGGTGCTGCAGGTTGGAGACCACCCCAGTGGTACCTGGTGTGAAAAGCATCTCCCTACATAAAAAGCTGTCTGGAACACATCCTGAGAAGGACAATTTAATAGAACCATGCCAAACAGGTTCTGAGGTTTAAGACTTAGTCCACATCCCCAGTCTAGCAAATGAATATAAAAGTGGGACCCAAACCACCCCACTTAGTTTCATTTTCAAGGAAAGGGAGTGCTCCGCAGAATATTCGGACTGCTTTGTAACCAGGGCTGCTTGGCAGCAAGTATCCCAGGTGTGAGTGACATCAGCTGAAGTCTGTACTTTTTGCTGAAGGAGTTGAGGGTGTGCCTAGTGCCTAGAAGCCTGTCTGCTGAGAGGGGGAATGATCTGCCTGGTCCTGCAAGAAAATAAACTGTCCAGAATGAAGATGGACAAAATATTTCTAGGCAAAAGAGCATCCAGAGGAATTGAATTGTACAGTTGGAGAGTGAAGCCAGGAGCAACTTGTTATCGAAGAGGATCTCCCGATTTCATCATGGTTCTGGGTGGGATATGCAACACTTGCCATGAGGTTCACCGGTTGGTGATTGATGTCCTTTGAGCGACCACATCTGCCTGTGGTAGAATCACGCCAGTGAGTTTATGATAATCAAGCGACTAAGAACTCTGTTCTTACCCGCTACGCCAACAGCGGTAGGAACTCAAAAGAGAGGAACTGATTGCTCATTTGACTTGTAGGGCACCAGTCATCTGCATCATCTTGTTTTTGCAGTAATTTCTGGGACATGATTTTACTTAGTCACCCGGGGTGGAAATAACATGGAGGGAAGGAAAATGGTAGCCGAAGCGCCTGAAGGAGGAGCCCTGATCAAGATCACAACCGCATATATGCTGAATTGAATTGTGTAGTATTTAGTAAGCTGCATGATTGAACGCACTTTTTTCCAAAAAGATCAGCACTGAGCTGGACATTGAATTATTGTCTGCTGATTAATTTTTAGTTCTTGGCTTGTGCACCAACACTACTTTTCCGAGTAGCCTATTATTGATTGTCTTCTCTACCCTGATATTCATGGGTGGAAAGGGTTGTACTTGGCCCAGTTTGCAGAGCCATTGTAGGACAGACCCCAGAACACAAGTGGAAAAACAAACATCTACTACCATGGTGAGGCCCATTAGCCCTTGATTGCCATGTGAACTCCTTAAGGAGGGTCTGACAGATAGTGGATGAACCCACAAGCTGAAGCAACCTCTAAATCAATGGTTACCTAGGAGCGGGTGCACTAAAAGAGCTGAAATTGCAGTTTCTGAATTTTGATGATGCTCTGTGAAAACAGCAGCAAAGACTTAAGGTGCAGATCTTGCAGAGGGCTCCATTTACAGCAGTGCCTCAATTTGAAGGCATATGCTCTTGTAGTCAATGAATCCCTGGCACTTGCAAAAAATAGTTTCGCATTCAGAAGGTACGTTCTGTTATTGTAAATCTTTGTGCTCAAGTGCCATGCATGCTGTTAAATAGAGGTTGCAGGTTGCTATAAATACCTTTTGCTACTCTGCTTGGGAGGTTTGCAGTAAAAAGAAAGAAGAGCGATCAGTAAATCTTGTAATAAAAAAGCTAAAAATGTATCAGATAAAAATCATTAAGAAGTGCCTTAAAAAAAAAAAAAAGAGCAGAATGCATATACTTTAAAATCCCAGAATGTGTAAATGAACAAAAAAGACACTGAAATATGACTAGCTCACTTCTTGATAGCAAGTAACATCTTCTAGAAAGATCTTATTGGGCAAGCTGAGTGTGAGAAGTTGGCCTGGCATATGCTGTTCCTAGTTATAGGGACACCTTGCACCAGTCCAATTCGACTCCTATTGATGATAGGTTTAAGACAACCTTTAATGAAAGCTATCCTAGTGGTAGCTGTGGAGAGCAGCCTTCAGGCTAAGTCTTGAAGGAGTGTTAAGCTTATTGTTTTACCATAATAACCTCTTGAATAACCAAATGAAAGAGTAGCCCACACAGGTATATATATAAAATATATGTATTTATTCTAGACAGAATCCCACAGTCACTTTATGTGGCTAGTGGCAAAGTTACACTTCAAACAAGCATTTATAAACACAATAAATAGCACAGAAATCAATGGGCCCCAGGGGGGGACCAAACCATATACTAAAATAGTGGTATAAGAACCACGACAATTCTACAGGCAATGCCTAGGGCATTCAGGATCGCTGGCCCCTTACGAATCCACCCACAGTTAAGAGGAAGGGGACCCACGGGAGGCGTGTGCAGTGCGAGAAGTTGCTATCGGGATCGCAATGTTAGCCTATGGAGAATGTCGCGGTTGAATAATTAAGGTTTAAGGACACTTCTAACAACAGTACAAAGTTAAGGCTTGAGACTTAAGGCTTTGGAGAGCCCACCACCACGGAAGTACCGAAGTACCACTGTTACCTGCCCCAGGGAAGCCGGGTGCATAGGTCGATTCTGGTGTCGGGTCGCGGGCTGATTTTCTATGGAAAAGGGGTCCAAACTGCTGCTAGCTGGAAGTGCCGTTGAAGTCGTGAAGATTAGAGTTGAAGAAAAGACAAAGATGAACCTGAAAGCAGAGGGGACAGAGTCTGGGTCACAGCACAGTGACCAGGGAGCTCACAGGAAGGAGCTCGTGGATGTCGGGTGCTTCAGGTGTGGAAGGTACAGCTGGGCTCTGCAGTCACGGGCTCCGGGAGGCTTCAAGGAAGGCCAGCTTCTGGAGGGCGACTGTCCCACGTCGGCTGAGGGTCGCTGCGGTGTTAGTGTCCCGATTGGATCCACTAAGCATTGGCAACCGCAACCCAAGCAAGATGAACAAAGCAGCTGCTGGTGCAGACCCACGTGGTCTGAGGGTGCTCTCCTTTGCAGGGAGCGTAGAGCAGGCCTGGAGCAACCAGGGGAACTCTTAGAAAAGAAGATTGTCCTCCGTCAGGGCCCACAAGTCGAGAGACAAGGGACCGCGGAAGGCAGCAAAATGGAGTGCGTAAAAGGGCTCCCACGGGCCACCGGAGCGGGCCAGGGAGCTGAGAGTCGGCACAAATGCTGCTTGAAGGTTGGCTCAAGAATGGGCCAAAGCACAACTTCCCCACTGGTCGGGGTCGTGTGCTGGACAAGAGGTGGCCTGTGTCTCGGGGTATGCGGGGATCTCGACACCCACGTGGTCCAGGGTGCTCAGACTTGCTGGGCACACTCACAGGACGCTGGGATGCACTGGAGACCCACCTCGAGGTTGCTGGAAGGCGTCGAAGGTCGTGAGAGCAACGAAGTTCCAACCGGGTATCTTGTAGTCTTTTAGGTGCCTGCCAAGCAGGGGGATAACTCCTTTATCCCAAGGGAGATTTCTTCAGTCAGCTGGGCAGCAGCTCGTCGAAGGTCAGTTCTGTGAAGTCCTGTACGAATCTAAGGCTCTAGGGCAAAGTTATTCCCATATATCCCCAAGATTAGGGGATGGTCCAAAAGAGAGCCTACCAATCAGAGTAGAGGCGGGAAAGGGTGGCTACACCCACTCCCCTTTGTGTGTTTCCTGCCTGGGCGAGGGGCAGGACGCCCCTGAACCGGTTCCAGGCGGTGTTTGCAGAATTGGGGCTCTGCAGCTGCCTACGTGCAACTCTGAAAGGACATTTGGTGCACCCACCCTGTTCCAATCCACATATCCTGTCTGGGGAGGTGCTGGCACCTCCCTGCCACAGGAGCCCTATTGTCCAGATGGCGAGGCTGGGGTTTTCCCCAGCAACAGCCAGCCAGAGTCGTGTAGGTGGCGAACAGTAGCCATTTTGTGGTACATGTGCACTTTTAAATTGGTGTCCAAATTCTACCGCTTTTCCCATATCACCCTCCTAGCAAGGGGGAATCGTGCCCCCATGCCCATGGCTGGACTGGGGGTATGATTCCTTCATGTTTGACACCAAACACGATATGGTTCTGTGTAGCCATTCCTAAGTTACAGCGATGACGCAATAACTTATAATGCGGTTAAGAGTATATGGTATGGCTACACTACAAACAACCCAGTAACGATTTTACGAAGGTTGCAGAGAGGTCCTACTCACGTAGGGGTCCCCCCTCACACATACCTCAGCACCCAGCCCTGTAGGATTACCAGGGCCTGCCATAGGGGTGACCTATGAGAGTATATGTGTTGTATGGTATGGGACATAGGGTACCTACATCCCTGTAAGGGGTGCTAGCACCACCTTACCCAGGCTACAGTAGTGGCCTGGTGGTGTCAGTTTGGGTGGCTGTCCCAGGGTGGCACAATAAGTGCTGCAGCCCTGGTAGGCCTACTGGGGGACCCATGCCCTGGGTACCTAGGGTACCATCTACAAGGGACTGGTAGGGCATGCCCAGCATCCAATTATGTTTGTACCTAGAGTACTCACAACAGTTTTAGGGAGAAAGCAGATAGGCTGGGGTCCTGGATAGCAGGATCCCAGCCAGACTAGTCAAAAACCACTTAAATACCAGGCAAAAAGTTGGGGGCAACCATTAGTCAGATTCCACTCTCCTACACTGAGGAAGGCCGCGAAGAGACAAAAATGAAATGTAGAAAAGAAAGAGAACTTGGACACTGGAGACAGCAGGAAGAGGTGTGGAGAAATCAGCAGCCGTCACCTTAACAAAAATGTTTGATAGCCAGGTTTATCAACAACAGCAGTCCATATGACAAGCATTCTCTAATACCCCTGTTGTCCTTCAGCAAAAATGATGTTTTGGTTTCAGAGATAGTAGGGAATAACTCTCCTGTGACTTGCATTTCCTTCTGTACCTTAAGTAATATGGGAGTCAATACTGATACTTTGTAATTATACAGTTCAGCATTTCAAACCTCAAGTCCCAGTGATTTGGGCCTTATTTAAAGTTTGGCGGACAAGTTACTCCCTCACAGATGCTCCGTCCTTGGTATTTCAAGTTCATGATAGCCTATGGCACTATACCAGGGAAAGGATAGCTGCCACACTTTGCTGGAGTACCTCAACTGCCAAACTCTTATTTAAAAAAAAAAAAAAAGGTCCTTTGTCCACATCCTGAGTGACAACTAGAACCCTATTATTCAATATGGAGTCTAGTTGTGTATGTCCACTTGCCTAGCAGGTTAGCATGGCGTCATTGCATTGCGTCATTGCATTTTGGGATTTACAGGGTATAAAGTTCTGTATAACACTCCAAAGATACTCACTCGATAGCTATATCACTGTTGCTACGAAGCAGTCTCATTTCTTGAACCCTCTATCACTGCTTCCCTGCTTTTAACTAACCAACCATGCTTCCATCTGCAGTGATCCTGATCACTATAGCTGGGACATGCCAGGACTGGTTCAGGTCCACCTCTTTTAGAGAGTGCATGCATGCCACCCCTTGAGGAGGGATCTTTTGCCCATATATGTAGAGAAATTACCTCCTTAAGATAGATTTGAGCACATGGTTCTTGATGAGGTGACCTCTCTTCAGAAAATTTGAAGTTTCTCCTGGGTGTCAACAAATCCTTCACCGGAACCTACTATACTAGAATAAGGCTACAGTTCTGCCTCTGGGCATTAGTGAAGAACTCCTACCAATTTTTATTTTTGGGTTTATTTTGGAATGTTTTGCAGAGACTGGACTGCAGGTCTGCTGACCGTGCTGAGTGGCCATTGGAGTACATTGGGAAAAAGCTTTGGGAATTCTTGTCCATGGCCAATGAGGCTGTCGAGACAAGCAAGCATGACAATTTGTTTTTAAATTCAGCAGTTTGAGCTGGACTGCTCCTATGGGAGCAGAGTCTGGACTGATTTGCACATGGCTGGGTCCGAACTAAGATGGCATGGTGGGTGCAGGAAGCTGGCTATGTATATGGTATGCTCACTACGTGGTTATACCATGCACAGAATCCAGGAGTTCCCCAAAGTGTACAGGGCTCAATGTAAAACCCAAAGTGCTCTATTAGTGGTAGTGTGGATGAGCAGCCTTAGGCCTAACACAGAGGAGTGTAGATGTGTATTGCACAACATTGACCAATAATGGACACACGACTCAAAAAGGAGATCAACATCAATTTTAGAAAAAAATACGTTGTATCTTATTTTAAAACCAAGATCTACGCAATAAGGTAAGTACGGATTTAAAAGAAAATGCTTTTCACTTTGTAAAATCGATACTTTTCAGAATAGTTCAATGTAATAGTTCAATGTTATCCTATGGGGGTAAACAATATTGCAGTTAAACAGGTAAGTAACACTTACAATTCCAGTCTTTGGGACCACAGGCCAGTAAGGGGCAAGGGTCAGGTGAGTACCAAAGTTGCACCACCGGCGGCACAGGAGTGGCTGGGGGCAGAGGTCAAAATCTGAGTTCGGCCCAATGCATTTCAGTGGAGATTGGGGGTGCCTTAAGCCACACTGTTTGCAGGTAGTTAAATCGGTTGCATGGGCCAATCTTTGGGGGTTAGGACCAGCACCGGGAGGCCACAAAGCAGCACCAAACATACACCAACTGCGGCTTAGGGGCAGCTGGGTGCAGAGTGCAATTTGGCGTCGGGCGGCCAATGCATTTCAATAGGGAGTTTACTTTTGGCAAACAGTCTGCAGGCGTGGCACCAGAGGTTGCAAGAGTAAGAACGACAGCAGAGGTAAGTATAGATGTACAGGGTCATAGGGACACTGTCTGTCCAGCTCACCAAGGCCCAGGGGCTTCTGGTACAGGGGTGCCTTTTGACGTTGTAGTCTTCTTACCGGAGCTGGTCGGGGGAGCCTCTGGATTCACACTAAAGGTACTGCCGTCGAGATCAGGAGAGGTCAGCCAATGCGGAACATACGGTCAGGATGGCTTGGCATACTTTACTGCACAGGTGGGCCATTTAGATTCTGGCCATGGGCATCTGGTGCAGTGGGCAGGGATCGAGGTTCCAGCTGGATCCGGAACCCTTGGAGTCTTTTTCAAAGGCAGCAATCCTCCTAGGGTTTTCAGAGGTCGCTGGGTGCAAGACAGGTCGCAGGTTCACAGAAGCTGGAGACAAGCCTGTAGAGCTGGGGCCAAGGCAGTCGTTGTCTTCAGTCTTCTCTGCAGGCATGTCTTCTTTCTTTTTAGGTCATTGCAGATCTAGTTCTAGGTCTGGGCCTGGGGAAACCACCTAAATACTAAATTTAGGGGCGTTTTAAGGGAGTAGCAGATAGGGCCAATGGGCACCGTTCCTGGGGTGACTACAACCTCTATTATGCCACCCTCCTGTGGGAGGGAAGCATGGACCTAGCCCTGATAGGAGGTCTCTCCCCATCTTCAAGTTGGCGGGGACTGGAAGATGTACTTCACCTCGCCTCACCCACCTTACAGGGTGTAGTTGTCAGAGGTGGGCACAACACCTATTCTCCTAAGTTTTCCCACCGGTTTTGCTGCCCAAAGTGGGGATGTACACTGGGGCTGACATCTGCTGCTAGCAGCAGAGGCTGGGGATCGCATTACAAAGGCGACCGGCCTTTGAAGCATCCCCTTCGAGCACTGGCCCATCCTGGGGGAGGAGGTGTGACACCTTTGCCCAGGATGTGCGTTTTTTCTGATCCCTGAGAGCAGGGGCTCTCTACCCAGGGGTCCAGAAACATGTCTGGTGGGGGCTGGCTGCTTGCTGCCGGTCAGAGACCACTCCAGGGTTGGTAGGTGGCACATCTGAGGTGCCCTCTCAGTACATGGTACGATAAATCTCACACTAGCATCAGTGTGGATTTATTGAAAGGAGTAGTTTGGTAGCAAACACTCCTGTGTTCAGTGAAGCCATCATGGTGCTGTTCAACTCGAGTTGTTGAGTTTCCAGCCCATGTACGGTCTATGGCTTCCCTGGCACTTACAACATTAAGGAATAGAACCTAATATTGTAGGGGCATATTGATTCATTCAGATATGCCCACACCTGTGGTATAGTGCCCCCTGCCTTAGGGCTGTGAGGCCTGCTAGACGGGTGACTCACCGATGCCTTCAGGCAGTGCTGCCTGGCATGGCACCCAGGCAGGGTGCCATGTCAACTTTGTCGTTTTCTCCCTCACAGGGGCATGCAAGCTGCAAGAGTTGTGGCATAGTCTCAGTGAGGTGGGTCTCAGGGGACCCTCTTCAGCTCCCAGGCCCTAGTTGCCCAATGTACCATTTACTAGAGACCTCCAGGGGCAGAAGTACCAATTGTGGAATTGTGGATTTGTTTTGGGGAAGAATCACTGGCACAGGTGACCTGGTTGGTGGGGACACTGTACACTACAATTGAAACTACATCAAAACCAGGCAGAACGTGGGGACTAACCATGCAAAATGAGGCACTTTCTCCCAGTGGGCAATAGAACAGTGGGTTGGAATTCTACCCTGAGTGGTTACATTTAGTTCAAGCATTTCTCCCATCAACTTTTGTGTGTTTGATGACAAATGTATTCTCTAGTATGGCTCCTTACTGCCTCCTGGTCCCTCAGCTTGGTTCTTATGAAGCTCATGCCCAAGCCTTTGAAGCCGATGGCATTCAGCAAAATACAACTACTTTCTGCATTTAGAGTCCTTAATTGTGCAATTATTTCCTGCTGTATGTTTGGACCACTGAACTCTTCAGATCAGTTTTCTTGTCCATATTTTAACAGGTGTAGTTTGAAGTCCAGTCAGTCTGAATGGGGTGAAGGACCCTTCAGGATCCAAGGCAAACATTTTCTGACATTTAGACTGCCAGACTACAAATCTTCTTCTCTCAAAATTGCACTGCAGCATCTAGAGCCCAGATCTCTATGTGAGCGGAAAACACAGCTTCATAGGTTTACACTAATGAAGCTGGTGAAAACGTATCCTGTCACAATAAAATTCCAGGACCTTCCACTACCCATGATGCTTTGAACTGACAGTTACATCGCAGAGCTTCTTTCTGATTTTCGGCTTGTCTGATTAGGTCCTGGAACACATTGGGAGTTTCACATCTCTTTTTTTCTGAGAAATATCTATTTTATTTTTTCAATTTCACTCTAGGTGTTTTACATCCGTCAAGCATGTGCACAACATTTATTCGGAATTCTGCAGGTTGTTTCCTGTTGGAATGCCTTCTCTGTTGGGTACATGATGCTGCTTTGGTAGAGAGAAGGCAGCTTCTGACCCATTCAACGTGTCTGTGGTGTCTCCCCTCTTCACATTGGGTGAAAAAAATTTGAATTTTGCATGGAGGTGTCAAAGAGTACTTTAAAAGACCTTGAGAGCATTGGACGGAAAGATGTTCTGGAAGACCCGAGGGCCAAGGAGGAGCAGAGGCAGAAGAAAATATCTGAAAAGCCTTCAAGCCTTGTAGGCTCTATAGAGAAAATGAGCCCCTGATTCGCCCTCGAAGACCATGACTTGGGCTCCAGTGTATTTGCCGTGAAAGACCTGTTTGACTGTGACCCACTGACACCATCACCGGTATTCAAAATCCTCGACTTTGGAACGCTTCATTCGGATGGTGACATCTTCACACTTAACGTCAATGTGTCACTTCACCCAATGCCCCACTCGGTCTGTTGTGAGAAAGGGACTCTCTGTGAGCTTCCAAAAGGCGCTGGCAGCAAAGGTCACCTTCTGCATCTTCATCTCACTGACATGGCGACAACATCAAGTGTTCTACAGTCCATCTGCTGAAGCCTCTCCCTCAATGGTCTTTTCTGTAAATGACATTAACATCTTACAGGGTGTTCTTGTCAGAGGCGCTTCTGAGTTGAAAATTACTGTGGAAGCACCACAAGCCACAGTATTCATCATGGAGGGTCCTACAACCTAGAGCACCGGTGAGACTTACTCTTCTTTTGGCAGTGTTGGTGGCAAAATCAATAACAAAACATGTAATAGATCCTTGACAAAAAATTGACTTTAAGATTGAAATTTAAAAAAAGCTGAAAACGTATAGGTCAATATTGGTTACAGCTAGCAGCTGAGGTGGTCCATATATTTCTACTCTTCAACTTCTGATACATTTTTTTGTTAGCTGATTTGAGCTGGAGTGAGTTGTTCATCAGCTAAATATCACCTAATTATGGCTTGCCTCAAGTGTAATGTTTTTTAAACATGTAAGTGTTTATTTCTAATGAATACATTTTCTATGGACAAATTGGTAGGGAGTGAGTTTAACAGCATATCTAAGTTACATGCAAAGTTTTTTGTTTTTTTTCCTGCAGGCATTAACAGATCAACAGCAGTTTGGCAAAGCAGATGAGATGTATGATAAATGTATTGACCTTGAGCCAGATAATGCAACAACATATGTCCATAAAGGGTATGTATTTAGTGAAGGAAAACCATATCATGATATGTTATTAAACTGAATGAGCTTACCTTCATAATGTTAAAAGCATTCATTCAGTGTGAGTAGCAACCTACTGCACCTATTGTGTTCAGCTTGCCTCAAGTAAGAGGGCTGTTAAAGTTGAAAGTATGTTGGGCATAAACCTGGAAGGAATGGGAGCCATATGTGAATATAATTACCATGTGGAATTATCCCAGGCGTTGGGCTGGATCCAAAACTTCAAAGCTGTTGAAGCAGTTGTGGCATGATGTTTCTGTGTCGGTGCCGGAAGTGACATCCGGCACATCACAGAAGCAAGATAGTGCCCAGCTTGGCACAACAACTTTTTTCCACGCCATTGACTCTGATCCAGAGCTTGTTGTCTTGAGAGTTTTTGAAGCTCTAAGCTCTTCAGAATTCAACTATTGGAGCTGTTCTGTAATGTCTCCCTCGAAGCATTTAGGCTTTATGCCCTATCAGTATTGCTAGGGACCGATGTCCATCTCAGACCCTAACTCTATTTACTTGAAGTCAGACCATGACTCCAAAGTCATGCAAGTTTTGCCTTCGTATACACCCCAAAGAAATTATTTGAGAGAGAAGCAGAACTTTTTATTGTGCATGCCTATGACTACAAATTAGGCTGCTACTATTTCTGGACCTGCTTGAAGTCCTAAGTTTGATTCTCATCCAATGCTTGTTTTTAATGAGGGATTCAAGCAACAGCAATGCTCAACATTGAATCCATTCCACTTGTTTGATACTCCAGTTATTTTTGAGAGATTGTTTTATGAAGATTTGATTCAGTGATTCCAGCTTATAGGTGTCCACAACGCATGCTTTCTCACAAGCCTAAGCCTCCGTAATCTGATCCATTTAGGTCTGAACACTTTACCAGGTTTACTCATGATGTCTGCTCCCACAAAATCTATAGTACCCTGATCTCAACATCCTGAATTCCTCAGGAGAAAGAGAAAGGGAAGATGGATTATAAGGAGAGGTACTTTGCTTAACATCAGCTACTTTCATAAGAACCGCTAGGTTTTTCTTCTTTCTTAGGACTCTACAACAGGGTCATGTTTGATAAGATGGAGAGATCTGCAGAACTTACTTTCAGGGAGTGTTAGAAACAACCCATGTAATACTGATGGAGCATTAATCACCTTTGATATCTGTAAATGTGACCAAGAACTTTAGATCTGGCAACTCTAGAATATGCGATGGCCTCTCCTTAGGAGCTCCTTCTGGTCTTAATTGACATCACTGCCCCCACGGGCACAAACAAAATGTTGAACCAGACTTATCATGTTATGTAGGCAGGTGATATTCAGCGGGTAAAGAATGTAATTAAGTCTGAAATCTGTTGCGTTGCTGGTGAAACGCAAGTTAATTCCTGAGATCTATCTAAGGAATGTGGCAGAGCACAGCAGAGTGCCCACATTCATTAATAAAAAAAAGAATCCGCAATATTCCCGGTAGCTAAAACAACAAACTCACTGTTTGAGGCATATGAGCTGCAGATTACACACTTTTGCATAGATCACCATCTGGTGTTGGGCCCGGATGTTTGCAGTTTGTTTTTCCTCTTGGAAAGTCTTTGGAAGTCACGAGGTCGGTGACTCCTCCTATGGATCGTATTGCGCATGGGCTTCGGCTCCATCCTCAGATTGTTTTTTTCCGCCATCGGGCTCGGATGTTATCTTCGCGCTCCGGTTCCGAACAGCTTCTAGTACGACGATCGACACGCAATCCTCACCCCAATCGCTGTATTGCTTCGATACACGATCTCTTCAATCAACGCGCCTCCTCATCGACACAAACCTTCGGTTCCAGTCGTCGACGGCGGCCTTCGGGCCTACCCAGGCTCCGGTCCCGGCTCATGGAAAGAACTCCATTTAAAAAGTGCCCTCGATGTGGGTCCAAATTTCCCCACACCGATCTTCATGAGGTATGCAAGCTTTGCCTCTCCCCAGAACACGAGGCTCGAGACTGTCCGGCCTGTAAGTCTTTTCGATCCAAAAAGACTATTCGGGACCGAAGTGCCAGAAGGGACATGGCACACTCCTTGACGTCCATTCCAGTCGACATCTTCGGAGACGACATCGACGAACCGGAACATCATCGTACCGAAGAGGACCTCGTCAGCGCTTCCGAGGCCGACGAGTCAGATGTGGAGGACATCACTCTGGCGCAGGGTCGTGAGTACCAACCTACCCACTCCCACACCCGCGCCGACACCCAAAAAGGCTTCGGTCACGCCTTCGCCCCCGGGCCTAGGCAAGACCAGAGACATTGCTTCACACACCCCACTTTCGGGCCCGGTGAAGAAGCCAAGTAAGCCTTCCGGCGGCTCGGGCTCGAGCCAACCTGCCAGCGGTGCCGAGAAACACACTTCGGCACCGAAAAAGAGGACGGCCTCCACCTCGACACCGAGCTCCGCACCGAAGCCCTCGGGGTCGAAACCCAGCTCTTCGGCACCGACGCCATCTTCGGTGCCGACCAAACCACACACGGCCACCGGCACCGACACTTTCAAGCCGAAGCCCATCTCAGCGCCGACCAAGAGACCGGAGGGTCCCAAGCCGGGTTCTAAACATCAAACCGGCACGGAAAAACCTAAAAAATCATCGGCCTGACGCCTTCGGCGCCGACAGACCAAATTACCTCACCAGAGCTGTTTACACTGGATCCCTTGCAAAAAACTCTTACCAAGGATCCAAAAACTGGACATTTGACACTCTCTACTAAAAAGAGACATTTGGAGAAGCCTGCTCCACCTCCACCTCCAAAGAGGAAGGACTCTGCTACCTCTCCGTTCAGGATACCTTCCCCTCCACCTCCTCCTCCTTCCCCACCTCATCGTTCTCCTACTCCGTCTCCAGGCGATGATGATCAGGGGGACCCATATGATGATACAGGGGATGTGCCACAAGACCCCCCCCCCCCACCCCTACAGGATCTCCAGATCCATGGGACGATTACAATATACCAGATATCCCTAACGTCCCACAAGACAATATCTACCCTTCTAGACCATCTCCACCAGAAGATTCATTAGGTTTTAACCATCTTCTGCAAATAGCAGCACATTATCACGGAGTGGACATGCATAATGACCCTGTGGAGGAAGACTTCCTCCTAGACACATTCGATACTACACATAGGTCCACCTCCATACTGCCTATGCTCAAAGGGGTGGTAAAGCATGCGGCACAAGTTTTTAAAGCCCCAGTTAGAGCCAGGGTCCTTAACCCACGTATCGAAAAGAAATACAAACCTGCTCCCTCAGATCCCTCTTACATCAGCGGACCAGCGCCACTAGATTCCATAGTGGTATCTATGGCACGTAAAAGGGCAAACTCACAAGCGTCAGGTGATGCACCACCACCTGACAAGGAGTCAAAACTGCTAGATGCTTCAGGCAAACGCACAGCATCCCAGGCCGCTAACATATGGCGTCTAGCAAACACTCAGGCACTGCTGGCCAGATATGACAGGGCTCATTATGACTAATTTGAAAGCATAATGCACCATCTCCCTGAAAAATATAAAAGTAAAGCCAACAAGTTAATTCAAGAGGGTAAGACCATCACAAACCCCTCTATACGTTGTGCCCTAGATGCAGCAGACACAGCCTCCAGGGGCATTAACACCAGCGTCCTTCTCCATCGTCATGCTTGGTTAAGGGTATCTGGGTTCAAACCAGAAGTACAAGCCTCCATCCTTAACCATCCCTTTAACCAGGAACATCTATTCGGGCCAAAGGTAGATGAGGCCTTAGAGAAGATGAAAAAGGACACGGATACCGCAAAATCCATGGGGGGCCTTACAGTCTCACCCGCCCAGACGCTCCTTTCGTCGCTCATCCTTTCGAAGTGCATCCAGAGGCTACTCCTCAGACACAGCGTCCACATCGTACAAGTCCCCTACTCAGGCCACCTTTACAAAAGGTTACCAAAGAGGCGGCTACCGGGGTAACAACAACAAGGGCAGAGGCAAAACAAACAACGCCCGTTCTGCCACACCTACTACCCAATGACTCCCCCCCCCCCCCCTCCCCCAGACAATTCCACTCCGGTTGGGGCAGACTCAAACATTTCCTTCATGTCTGGGAGACCATCACCTCAGACAAATGGGTGATCCAAATAATTCGGTCAGGTTACTGCCTGGAATTAACATCTACCCCCCCACACATTCCACCCAGGCAACCCCCAATGTCACAAGAACATTTGACATTGCTAAAGCAGGAGGTAATCTCGCTCCTACAAAAACAGGCAATAGAACACGTTCCTGTCAATCAACAAAATTTGGGGGTCTGCTCCCTATATTTTCTAATACCAAAAAGGGATGAGACTCTACGACCTATTCTAGATCTCCGGCCCCTAAACACATACATACACTCAGACCATTTTCACATGGTAACGCTTCAGCAGGTACTTCCGCTCCTCTCCCAGAATGACTTTCTCACCACACTGGACTTGAAAGACGCATTCTTCCACATTCCAGTACACCATGCTCACAGAAAGTACCTCAGATTTGTAGTGGACGGACAACACTACCAATTCAAAGTGCTCCCGTTCGGAGTCACAACAGCACCACGGGTATTCACCAAGTGCCTAGCGGTGGTGGCGGCACACCTCAGAAGACAGCACATTCACGTCTTCCCATACTTGGACGACTGGCTGATAAAAGCCACTTCATACAACCAATGTGTACACCACTCCGCCACCACAATCCAACTACTTCACCAACTAGGCTTCACGGTGAACCACCAAAAGTCCCAGCTAACACCACCCCACATAAAACAATACCTCGGTGCCACCATAGACACCTCAAAAGCAATAGCCTACCCCAATCCGGCCAGGATTGCAAGCATTCAGGCTTTGCGACAAAAATTCATACCTCAACACTCCCTTCCAGCACGAGTGTTTATGCAACTAATAGGGATGATGGCCTCTTGCATTTTTATAGTGCCCCCCCGCAAGACTCCAGATGCGTCCACCCCAAGAGTGCTTAGCACACCAATGGAACCAGGCCCAGGGGCAACTGACAGATCTGGTGTTGGTAGACGGTCGCACCCATCGCTCTCTGCAGTGGTGGAACACCACAAACCTTTCCAAAGGTCGACCGTTCCTGGACCCGGTTCCCCAGATAATACTAACAACGGACGCATCGCTCTCCGGCTGGGGAGCTCATCTATGACATCTCACAGTGCAGGGCACATGGACGCCGCAACAAAAGTTACTCCATATCAACCATCTGGAGTTACTAGCAATCTTTCTAGCCCTGAAATCTTTTCAAACACAGATTTCAGGCAAGGCAGTCCTCATTCGCACAGACAACATGACGGCCATGTATTATATTCAAAAACAAGGCGGCACCCACTCTCCACAGCTCTCTCAATTAGCACAGAGCATATGGAGATGGGCAATTCCCCACAAAATCTTTCTCCTAGCTCAACGTGTCCCAGGAGTTCAAAACACCGTGGCAGATCTGCTCAGCAGACAGACACAACAAATCCACGAGTGGGAACTTCACCCACAGGTTCTTCATCCGTTCTTTCAAATGTGTGGGCATCCGCAGATAGACCTCTTCGCCACCCACGAAAACACAAAATGCCCAAGCTTCGCCGCCAGATACCCACACCCATTGTCCAAAGGAAATGCGATATGGATAAACTGGTCAGGCAAATTTGCATACGCTTTTCCGCCTCTCTTACTCATTCCATTAGTGGTGCGAAAGCTACAACAGCACTCCCTCACACTAATCCTAGTAGCTCCAACGTGGGCCAGACAACCGTGGTACACCACACTGCCGGAACTCTCGGTAGTACCACACCAAAAGCTACACCTCTCACCATGCCTCCTAACCCAGAACCATGGAGAGATCAGGCACCCAGACCCAGCTCAGCTCAACCTTGCGATCTGGCTCCTGAAATCCTAGAATTCGGGTACCTAAATCTTCCCCCTGACTGTATGAACTCACCAGAGAAGCTAGACGCCCTACCACTAGAGCCTGCTATGCTACCAAGTGGAAAAGATTTGTTGTTTATTGCCACAATCAATCCTCTGGACGTGTCTATACTACACATCATATGCTACTTACTCCACCTACAAAGGTGTAATCTAGCCTATACGTCCATTTGACTACACCTCGCAGCAATTGCAGCTTACTTACAAAACAGGCAACATCTTTCACTCTTCAGAGTACCTGCCATTAAAGCCTTCATGGAAGGCCTGAAAAGAATAATTCCCCCCAGAGTACCACCCTCACCTGTGTGGAACTTAAATATCGTTCTCACAAGGCTGATGGGGCCTCCCTTCGAACCTTTGCATAAATGCGAACTGCAATTCTTAACATGGAAAACAGCTTTCCTTGTAGCCATCACTTCCCTTAGAAGGGTCAGTGAGATTCAAGCACTTACCATACAAGAACCTTTTCTTCAAATTCACCAGAACAAGGTTGTTCTCCGTACCAACCCAAAATTCCTACCTAAAGTAATTTCCCCTTTTCCCCTAAACCAATCTGTAGAATTACCAGTATTTTTCTCGCAACCTCAGACTGTTGCAGAAAGGGCTCTGCACACCCTAGATGTCAAACGAGCCTTACTTTACTATATCCAGAGAACACAACCTTTCCGAAAGACCAAACAACTGTTTGTCTCTTTCTCTCCACCACACAAGGGCAACCCCATCTCAAAATCAGGGATAGCTAGGTGGATTGTAAAATGCATCCAGATTTGCTACCACAAAGCAAAACAAACGCTATCCGTTCCCCCTACAGCCCATTCTACACGGAAGATAGGGGCTTCCATGGCATTTCTAGGGAACATCCCACTAGAGGATAGCTGCAAAGCAGCTACATGATCAACACTGCACACTTTCACCAAACACTATTGTGTAGATGTGCAAACTAAGCAACAAGCTAGTGTGGGCCAGGCTGTACTTAAAACACTATTTCAAACCACTGCAACAGATACCGGTGGTCGCCGCTAAGGTTGAGAACTGCTATATAGTCTATGCAAAAGTGTGTAATCTGCAGCTCATATGCTTTGAACGGAATATGCTACTTACCAGTATGCATCCTGTTCTTGGCATGTAGAGCTGCAGATCTTCACACGCCCACCCCCCCCACCCCCGGCTACCTGTATCTTTTCCAGTTTATCTTATTTAGATACAACACACACGGGTTTCTTCACTGTTGTTACTACGCTCCATCTTTCCCTGTTGGCGAAAAACAATCTGAGGATGGAGCCGAAGCCCATGCGCAATACGATCCAAAGGAGGAGTCACCGACCTCGTGACTTCCAAAGACTTTCCAAGAGGAAAAACAAACTGCAAACATCCGGGCCCAACACCAGATGGCGATGTATGCGAAAGTGTGTAGATCTGCAGCACTACATGCCAAGAACAGATGCATACTGGTAAGTAGCATATTCCTTTCTCTATGAGAAAAGGCCCTGAGACCAAAGTTCTCATCAGTCAGCATCTACCACAAGAAATGTCCTACCACAAAATCAGTGGCAACTTAGCTCTGCTAACACCACTTGGCACTCCATTAGAAGGGAATATTACTAACAATTTCCCTTCATTTTTGAGGGTAGCAAGAGTTTGAAGTGCTTCATATTGTGCAGATAAGATTATTCTACTCCGTCCAAATTTCCCAGATGTTGAGACCAAATCTCCTTGATTGTCCTTTGATATGCAATGTCTCTTACAAAAATGTAGTAGAGTTGTTTGCAAAACACTGTCTAAACAAAGACACTTCTTCCCACTACTTCTTAGTCAAGAGTACCAGCCAATATTCCAAGACACAGAAGCGAGAAAAGTAGGCAAAAATACAGCATACTAACACTAAATGGGAAGATTGGATTTTCTCCACAACCCTAAACTTGAGATTCTTACATGATTCAGCATAAAGAAGAACCACTACCTTTCCAAACTATTTACTCTTGAACTGCAATCCGGCCCTCCGGAATCCCTAAGCAGCCTCCAAACGCATGGCGTGGCAGCCACAATTGAGTGGACCAACATATTTATCATCCTCTGCCTGGATGATTTTTTTCCTCTGGCTCATTTCACAAAGTGCTACTGGATGATCAGACAGCTGTCACTGTTCTTCAATAGGTCTGAAGATCACCATCAGCAAATTGATGCTCCAGCCTGTTTGCGATACCACATTTAAGGGCAGTACTGGAAACAAGGATTACAAATGTGATTCTTGTGGGGACAGCTTATCTTCTATCAAGTACAAGTTTTATCTAAAGTCCAGGACATTTGTGCTTTGATCTTGATGTTTCAAACTGCAACCTGGGTCTCAGTGAGGTTGGCTCTGAGGTTTATTAACCTCTTGGCTTCCTGTATCATGCTTGAGGACAACACTATGTGGTGCACACAGGCTCTGCAAGGGGATCTGAGGTCTCAGTAAGCTTAACACCAAGGCAGTCTGTCAGATTTCATCCAGGTGTCGTAGCAGACTGCGAAAGACCTGCAGTGGTGGTTGCTCGACCGCAGTTGGAACAGCGGCAGACCCATCTCCCTACCTCACGCAGAGCTGAAGGTTGTGACGGATGCATAGTTACTGGTTTGGAGAGGTCACCTGGGTGAGGTGGAGATCAGAGGACTCTGGTCTCTGGCAGAAGTTCGCCTCCACATAAACTTGTTGAAGTTGCGGGCGATTTGCTTGCCACTGAAGGTGCTCCTCCCTACCATCAAGGATGAATGGGTACAGATGCTCACAGACAACACAACGGCCATGCTGCACTGCAGCAAACAGGGTGGTGTGAGGTTGTGGGCACTGTGCTGGGTGGCTCTACGTCTCTGGATGTGGCCGAACCCTCTTGACATATCCCTGATCGCACAACACCAGGCAGGATCTTTGAACGCTAGGGCCGAAAAACTCAGTGACTGTTGCCTAGTGGATCATAAATGACAGTTAAGCTCAGAGGGAGCACAGGGCATTTTCCACCAAAGGGGAAAGCCTTGGCTCGATCTGTTTGTCACCGCAGAGAATATGTAAAGTCAAACCTTTTGTGTGTTGGAGTTCCCAAAGCAGACCTCTCTAGGAGACGCCTTCCACCTACACTGGACCTCGGGACCCTCTAGCCCTTTCAGCCCCTCCCTCTACTGCCAAAAGTGCTGAAAAAGATCGAGAGAAATCGGATCCAAGTCATCCCAGTGGCTCCGGACTGGGCAAGGAAAATATGGTATCCGGAACTTCTGGCTGTGAGAAAGTGCTTCTTTTGTCATGGTTAGCCCCCACTTTTTGTGGTTTTGACTAGTGCACAGGGTCCCCGATACCAGTGTCTCTTCCCTAAAAAGGATTCCACAATTGACCCTTCCGGCCCCTGTAAGTCCCTAGTAAATGGTACCATGGTACCTAGGGTATTGGGGACTGAAGAGAGTCCCCTAGGGACCCCTCACCTAGGCCAGGCAGACAGCCACTGCAGCATGCATTGCCTGGTCCAGACAAAGTGACAGTTGTATCACAACAAGCAAATGCCTCTGAAACCATAAATGAAACTATACTTATGCCTCAGTAGCCTTTTTTTATTAACTCTGGGCTACATTCATTTTGAGTTCTTTTTTCAGTTTTTGAAATAAAGGTTCCTTTCACATAACACATTAAGACCTACACCTCTGGGTTTTTTGTATACAAAGACTCTTTTCAGAACTCACAAGACAATTAACAAAAACAATATGTTCGAGACATATGAGCTGCAGATTGTATACTTTGCATAGATCGCCATCTGGTGTTGGGCCCGGATGTTTGCAGTTTGTTTTTGTTCTTTGGACAGTCTTTGGAAGTCACGAGTTCGGTGACTCCTCCTTCGGTCCGTACTGCGCATGGGCTTCGGCTCCATCCTCAGATTGTTTTTTTCCACCATCGGGCTCGGATGTGATACTTCGTGGTCCGGCTTCGAACTTCTACGGTTCCAGCCTCGACGGAAAATCCTCGTTCATCGAGTTTCTTCATCTATCTTCATCTCTCGAAGAGGCACTTTTCTCGATTACACACATCGGCACCGGCCTTCGGGCCCTCCTCGACTCCGGTCCCGGCCGATGGAAAGGACTCCGTTCAAAATGTGCCCAAAATGTGGGTCTAAATTTCCCCACACCGACCTCCATCAGGTGTGTATCCTTTGCCTCTCTCCAGAACACAAGTCTAGAGACTGCCCCGCCTGTAAGTCTTTTCGATCAAAAAAGACCATCCGGGATCGAGGAGCTCGACGCACCATGGCACACTCATCGACCGCAGCTCCACCGGACATCTTCGGAGACGACACCGAAGCTTCGGGGCAACACCACAGCGAGCAGGAGGAAGACGTCGTTAGCGCTTCCGAGGCCGACGACTCCGACCTGGAGGACATCACACAGGCGCAGAGGGTCGTGAGTACTCTACCCCCTCCCACCCCCGCGCCCAAATCCAAAGAGACTTAGGTTACACCTTCGCCTTCGGGCCTGGGGAAAACCAAACACGCAGCTTCTATCACCCCACCTTCGGGCCCGGTGTCGAAGCCTCACAAGTCTTACGGCAGCTCGGGCTCGAGCCAGCCGACTCCTGGTGCCGATAAACACCGTTCGGCACCGAAGAAAGTGCCGCCCAGCTCGACTCCGAAGCCACCGGTGCCGAAGCCTGGACTTTCGGTGCCGACGAAACACAAGCACAAATCCCTCGGCAACGATGCTTCGGCGCCGAAGCCTATTTCGACGCCGAAAAAAACGGAGGTTCCAAAAAAACATGGCGCAGAGAAACCACCCAAATCCTCGGCTCCGAAAACATCGGCGCCAGCGGACGATTCGGCGCCACCGGACCTTTTTACACCCGATCCTTATCAAAAACCTTATCCAAGGATCCAAAGACTGGGCTATTGACTTTGACTATCAAGAAAAGACGTCTTGACACACCAGCTCCTCCTCCACCACCCAAGCGGAAGGACTCTGCCACATCTCCTCTCAGAGTGCCCTCCCCGCCACCTCCTACACCTCCTCCTCCTCCACCTCTTCCACCCAGGTCTCCGCCACCCTTGCCTCATCATTCCCCGACCCCGTCCCCAGATCCGGATTACGGGGATCCAGATTATGACCCGGCGGACGCCCCAATGGACCCCACACCACCGGGGACCCCAGACCCATGGGAAGATTACCAAAACCCTGACATACCAGATGTGCCTCAAGATGACCTCTACCCATCCAGGCCATCTCCCCCAGAGGACTCACTAGGGTTTCACCACTTAGTGCAGAGAGCAGCACACTGCCACGGGGTGGAACTACATAGCGAACCAGTGGAAGACGACTTCTTACTGGATACATTTGATATTCAGGATAAGTCCACAGCCATCTTGCACATGCTTAAGGGTGTCACCAAACATGCTGCAGAGGTGTTCAAAGACCCTGTCAGGGCCAGGGTCTTAAACCCCAGAATAGAAAAAAAGTACAAAGCAGCACCCACAGACCCGACATACATTAAGGGCCCTGCTCCCTTAGATTCCCTAGTTGTGTCCACGGCTAGGAAGCGGTCTAACTCCCAGTCCTCAGGTGAGGCCCCACCGCCAGATAAGGAATCAAAACTCCTAGATGCGTCTGGTAAACGCACTGCCTCGCAAGCCGCGAACATCTGGCGCATTGCAAATACACAAGCGCTGCTTGCGCGTTATGACAGAGCACACTACGATGAGCTTGAGGCTCTTATGCAGCACCTCCCGGAAAAACACAAACGTAAAGCTCATGACCTAATACAGGAGGGAAAGCTCATTACTAACACCTCCATTAAATGTGCCCTCAATGCAGCGGACACTGCTTCTAGTGCCATAAATACTAATGTCCTGCTTCGTCGTCATGCCTGGCTCAGGATCTCAGGGTTCAAGCCAGAAGTCCAGGCATCCATACTAAATCACCCCTTTGACCAACAAAATCTCTTTGGGCCAAAGGTAGACGAAGCATTAGAAAAGATGAAAAAGGACACGGACACAGCAAAGTCTATGGGGGCATTACAATCCCACACCCCTAGACGCTCCTTTCGACGTTCGTCCTTTCGTAGCACAGGCAGAGGCTACTCCACCAATAGCGCCTCTACCTCCTACAAGTCCCCTCCTCAAAATACCTTCTCAAAGGGCTACCAAATGGGTGGATACAGGGGCAACAACAATAAGGGCAGGGGCAAAACTAACACCACCCGTTCTGCCACCCCGCCCGCACAATGATTTTCCTCCTCTCCCCCCAGACCATCCCACCCCGGTCGGGGGCAGACTGCAACACTTTATCAACACCTGGGAGTCCATAATATCGGACAAATGGGTGACCCAAATTATTCGGACAGGGTACTGTCTCGAGCTAACATCTACCCCACCCAATATCCCACCAAGGCACCGTCCAATGTCTCAGGAACATTCCACACTGCTCAAACAGGAGGTGCTCTCCCTCCTCCAAAAACACGCTATAGAGCAGGTCCCCGTCAATCAGCAAAATCTAGGGGTCTACTCTCTGTATTTTCTAATACCAAAAAAAGACGGGACCCTGAGGCCCATTCTGGACCTCCGGCCTCTAAATGCATACATACATTCAGACCATTTCCATATGGTCACCCTACAACAAGTCCTCCCGCTCCTCTGTCAGGGAGACTTTCTCACTACCTTGGATCTCAGACGCATACTTTCACATTCCAATACACCCTTCTCACAGGAAGTACCTCAGGTTTGTGGTGGACGGTCAGCATTACCAATTCACGGTTCTCCCCTTCGGGGTCACCACCGCACCACGGGTGTTTACCAAATGCCTAGCGGTAGTAGCAGCACACCTCAGACGTCAGCATATTCACGTCTTCCCTTACTTAGACGACTGGCTGATAAAAGCCGCGTCCTACGACCAATGTGTGCAACATACAAACAGCACCACCCAACTGCTCCACCAGCTAGGCTTCACGGTGAACTACCAAAAGTCCCACCTCGTACCATCTCACACAAAGCAATATCTCGGGGCCACTATAGACACCTCCAAAGGTATAGCCTATCCCAACGCAGCCAGGATCGCAAGCATACAAGCCTTGCGCCAAACGTTCATTGCTCAGCACTCTCTCCCAGCGAGAGTGTTTATGAAGCTAATAGGGATGATGGCATCTTGCATTTTCATAGTGCCCCATGCAAGACTCCACATGCGTCCACTACAAGAGTGCCTAGCACAACAGTGGAACCAGGCCCAAGGACAGCTGACGGATCTGGTGTTGATGGACGGCCGCACCCATCACTCTCTGCAGTGGTGGAACACCACAAACCTTTCCAAAGGGCGGCCGTTCCTGGACCCGGTTCCTCAGGTGATTCTAACAGCGGACGCATCGCTCTCCGGCTGGGGAGCGCACCTCCTACACCTCACAATGCAAGGTCTATGGACGCCACAGCAAAAGTCGCTCCACATCAACCATCTGGAGCTCTTGGCGATCTTTCTAGCCCTAAAATCCTTTCAAAAACAGATTTCAGCCAAAGCAGTCCTCATTCGCACAGACAATATGACTGCAATGTATTATATTCAAAAACAGGGGGGGACACACTCTCCCCAGCTCTCCCGCTTAGCCCAGAGCATATGGAGATGGGCAATTCCACAAAACATCTTTCTCCTGGCACAGCACGTCCCAGGCATACAAAACACCATGGCAGATCTGTTCAGCAGACAAACGCAACAACTACACGAATGGGAACTGCATCCACAAGTTCTTCGCCCATTCTTCCACAAGTGGGGGCATCCTCAGATAGACCTCTTCGCCACCCACGAAAACAAAAAATGCCCAAGCTTCGCCGTCAGATACCCACACCCATTGTCCAAAGGCAATGCGATATGGATGAACTGGTCAGGCAGATTTGCATACGCCTTTCCACCTCTCCCACTAATTCCATTAGTGGTCAGGAAACTGCAACAGCACTCCCTCACGCTCATTCTGGTAGCCCCAACATGGGCCAGACAGCCGTGGTACACCACACTATTACAACTATCAGTGGTACCACACCAAAAACTGCACCTGTCCCCATGCCTCCTAACTCAGAACCATGGAGAATTCAGACACCCGGATCCAGCGCAGCTCAACCTTGCGATCTGGCTCCTGAAATCTTAGAATTTGGGTACCTTAACCTTCCCCCTGACTGCATGAATATTATCAAAGAAGCCAGACGTCCTACCACTCGAGCATGCTATGCCGCAAAGTGGAAGAGATTTGTTGTTTACTGTCGTAACAATACAATCAACCCTTTAGATGCATCCATACAACACATTATATGCTATCTGCTCCATCTTCAAAGGTGTAACCTGGCATACTCTTCCATACGCTTACACCTAGCGCGATTGCTGCTTACCTGCAAAACAGACAGCATTTATCACTGTTCAGGGTGCCTGCTATTAAAGCCTTTATGAAAGGCCTTAAACGCATAATTCCACCCAGGGCACCGCCTTCTCCTGTATGGAATCTAAATGTAGTTCTTACAAGGCTAATGGGTCCGCCCTTCGAACCCCTGCATAAATGCGAGCTACAGTTCCTCACCTGGAAAACAGCTTTTCTAGTGGCCATCACTTCCCTTAGAAGGGTTAGTGAAATACAAGCGTTCACTATACAGGAACCCTTCTTACAAATACATCACAGCAAAGTGATACTTCGTACAAATCCAAAGTTTCTGCCCAAGGTCATTTCCCCCTTCCATCTCAATCAATCGGTGGAATTACCAGTTTTTTTCTCGCAACCTCAATCTGTTGCGGAAAGGGCTCTACATACACTTGATGTTAAGAGGGCTTTACTGTACTACATACAGAGAACACAACCTTTCAGGAAAACTAAACAATTGTTTGTTTCCTTCTCTCCACCGCATAAAGGCAACCCCATCTCTAAATCAGGGATAGCTAGGTGGATTGTAAAGTGCATACAAATTTGCTATCAAAAGGCAAAAAGAACACTATCTGTTCCACCTAAAGCCCACTCTACTAGAAAGTTAGGGGCTTCCATGGCTTTTCTAGGGAACATACCCTTAGATGACATCTGCAAAGCAGCCACATGGTCAACACCGCACACCTTCACAAAACATTACTGTGTAGACGTGCACTCCAAGCAACAAGCTAGTGTGGGCCAGGCTGTACTAAAGACACTATTTCAAACCGCTGCAACGGATACCGGTGGTCGCCGCCAAGGTTCGGTACTGCTATATAATCTATGCAAAGTGTACAATCTGCAGCTCATATGCCTCGAACGGAATATGCTACTTACCAGTATGCATCTGTTCTTGGCATGTAGAGCTGCAGAGTTGTACACGCCCACCCGCCTCCCCGGCTACCTGTATCCGTTCCAGTCTATCTTATTTAGATACAACACACATGGGTTTCTCACTGTTATTACTACGCTCCATCATTTCCCTGCTGGCGAAAAACAATCTGAGGATGGAGCCGAAGCCCATGTGCAGTACGGACCGAAGGAGGAGTCACCGAACTCGTGACTTCCAAAGAACAAAAACAAACTGCAAACATCCGGGCCCAACACCAGATGGCGATCTATGCAAAGTGTACAACTCTGCAGCTCTACATGCCAAGAACAGATGCATACTGGTAAGTAGCATATTCCTTACATCACATACATACATGTATACTACTACTGACCACAACTATTTTTTCACATGTACAAGCAACATCAACCTTGATTATGATGGTTCTTTCAAATTTTCAAAGAAATACGCTTCCCATCAGAACTTAGATGGCCTACTGGCTTACATTCATTATTGGGACCTATTTTATTTTTGTCCTCAATGTGATCTATTCTGTAGGCCCTGAAGAGGTCAGAGATGTATTTTGAAACTCTAATCTCGAGCTTGTTAAGTGAAGCTCAAGACACCTATTTTTAGGCGTTATGTTTTTCTCGGTTGCTCTAGGCCTCTTGATAGTGAGAGCCAATGCGTTTTGACCTTCAATTGGGGGGACCAGAAACATGAGTTTATACGAAGGTCTTCAGCAGGGAGCAGGGAGGGGCTTTGTTTGGGTAGGACATGTGGTGCCAGATTAGGCTTTCATGATGCGCCGGAGTATACTTCTTGGCTCATCAGTTTAGTTGACTCTCTTGGCGTTCTTCTTTAGTGTTCGTGGTGGGCGCATCTCTTTTCGTGCTTTCTCTCGGATCCTCGGGTTTCTGTATTTCATTTCTCCGGGTGTCTTACCCGAACAAAGCCCCGCCCTGATGAAGACCTTCATATAAACTCATGTTTCTGGTCCACATTGAGGACAAAAATAAAATAAGTCCCAATAATGAATGTAAGCCAGTAGGACTTCTAAGTTCTGATGGGAAGCTTATTCCTTTGAAAGTTGATGTTACTTGTATATATGAAAAATTATTTATGGTCAGTTGTAATATACATGTATGTGATGTAAATATTGTTTTTGTTAATTGTCTTGTGAGTTGTTCTGAAAAGAGTCTTTGTATATAAAAAACACAGAGGTGTATGTCTTAATGTGTTATGTGAAAGGAACCTTTATTTCAAAAACTGAAAAAAGAACTCAAAATGAATGTAGCAAAGAGTTAATAAAAAGGACTACTGAGGCATAAGTATAGTTTCATTTATGGTTTTAGAGGCATTTGCTTGTTTTATACTACTATATTGATTCCAGCCTCTGAATTTCCTGAACCGATTCACTCCCCTTCCTTGTAATCGACAAATTGACAGTGCCATGCCAACTAGCACTGCCTAAGATATAGATACGTCAACCCTCTAGCAGGTCTTACCAGCCCTAAGGCAGGGTGCACTATACCACAGGTGAGGGCATATCTGCATTAGTAGATCTGCCCCTACAATATTGGGATGTATTCCTTAATAATATTAGTGCCAGGGAAGCCATAGAGAGTACATGGGCAAGGAGCTCGACAAGTCAAGTTCCACAGCACCATGGTGACTTCACTGAAAACAGGAGTGTTTGGTACCAAACTACTCCTTTCAATAAATCCACACTGATGCCACAGTTGGATTTATTGTACCATGTAACCAGAGGGCACCTCAGAAGTGCTCCCTGAAAACCTACTAACCCTGGTGTGGTCTCTGACCGGCTGTTGACAGCCAGCCACCACCAGACATGTTTCTGGTCCCCTGGTTAGAAAGCCTCTGTTCTCTGGGAACAGAGACAATGCACATCTTGGGCAGAGGTGTGTCACCGCCTCCCCAGAATGGGCCAGTGCTCGAAGAGTGGAGCTTCAAAAGCCTGCCGCCTTTGTAATGTGACCCCCAACCTCTGCTAGCTGCAGATGTCAGCCCTGGGTTTACACTCCCACTTTGGGTGTCAAAACGTAAGAAGAATAGGTGTTGGGCCCACTTCTGCCAACTCCACCCCTAAGATGAGAATGGCGAGATGAAGCACATCTTTCTGTTCCCGCCATCATGAAGATGGGGAGGCCCCTCAAATCAGGGCCAGGTCTATTCAACCTCCCACAGGAGGGTGGCCTAATAGAGGATGTTGTCACCTCAGGTAAGGTGCCCATTGGTCCTGCCTGCTACTCCCCTAAAACGCCCCTAAATCTAGGATTTAGGTGACTCCCCCAGACTTGGAAACTAGATCTGTGACTTCCTAAGAAGAAAGAAGACGATCCTGCAGAGAAGACTGAAGACAACGACTGCCTTGGCTCCAGCCCTGCCGGCCTGTATCCAGCTTCGGCGAACCTGCGACCTGTCTTGCAGTCAGTGACACCTGAAACCCCTGGGAGGACTGTTGCCTTCAACAAAGACTCCAGTCTCCTGTGGACCTGTCCAGAAGAAACCAACAACAAAGACTCAGGATCCATGCGGATCCGAGACTCATGCCCACTCTGCACCAGGCACCCACAGCCCGAGTCTGAGTGGCCAACTGCCCAGTGAAGTCTCCCCAGTGACCAGGACTCCAAATTCAATGTTGGCCGACCTCTCCTGACCCCCCCCCCACAACGGCACCTGCAGAGTGAATCTGAATGGCCACACCCCCACAACAACTGGCCTGGTAAGATATCCAAAGACATCCCTGCATCCGCACAGGCTTTGGGGAGCTAGACCAGCTGTGCACCTGTAACACCCCCCACCCCCCGTCCCCCCCCCCCCCCCCCCCCCCAACACCTGAACTTATCTGTGCTGTCCCTGGTGTTCTGCCTGGACCCTCTGGTTCGACGCCTGCAGTCTGTTTCCAAAAATATTAAATTCCATAGGACTGCATTGGGTGCCCAATGCTGTGTTTCCACCCTGCACCTGGCCTCCCCTGTGCCGCTGGTGGTGTATGTTTGGTGCTGCTTTGTGTCCTTTCTTGTGCTGGTCCTAACACCCAAAGCTTGGCCCCTGCAACCGTTCCAGTTACCTGAAAGCAGTGTGGCCCCAATTACCACCTTGTGGCAATATCCTATGTAGAGCCAGCTTCCTACAATATCCTTTTTGAGTCGTGTGTCCCTGTGAGAAAGTGCCATCTTTCTTGCATGGTATGCCCCCACTTTTTGCTGAATTGCTGAATGTACTTTGCCTGAGTGTGTGTGCCCTGGACTCCTGCCAATCAGGTGCCCAGGGCCTATGTTCCTTCCCTAAACACACAAAACCCAAATTGGCAAACCCTGGCCACATGTCAGCCCCTAGTAAATGGTACCCTAGGTACCCAGGGCCTTGTGACCAGGGAAGGCCTCTAAGGGCTGCAGCACTCATTGTGCCACCCTTAGAGGCCCTGTACCCTTACACACACACACACTGCCCTTGCAGGCTGGGTGTCTGGGTGCAAGACAAAACAAAGAGTCGACATGGCACACATCCCTGTGTGCCATGCCCATCACCTACACTGCCATGGCATATATCAGCCACCCCTCTAGCTGGGTGCCCTATGCCAATGGTGTGGGCACAGGAGCAGGAGCCCTGTGCCCCTACAGTGCCCAGGTCCATTCCTGGGCACTGTAAGTGCAGTGCTGCCATTTAAGAGTACATGGTGCTGAGAGCTCGTCAAACACGAACTCCACAGCACCATAATGGCAAGACTGAGAAGTTTGGTATCAAACTTCTCAGCACATTAAACCCACACTGATGCCAGTGTGGGATTTAATGTACCAAGCACCCCAGAGGGCATCTTAGAGATGCCCCCTAAAACCTAACCTACAATCCACGTCTGTTCTGAGGCTGCCTAGGCTGCCACAAAGCAGACATGTTGCTGGACCCCTTGGTAGGAGAGCCCCTGCTCTCCTGGGCCTGCAACAATGCACTTCCTGGGCGAGGTGCTAAATCTCCTCCCCCAGGATGAGCAGTGGGAAGCTTCAAAGGCATGCCCCCTCTGTGAGCTTCCCCAGGCCACTGCAACCCCCCACTCTGGTGGGAAGCTTGGCTGGAAACCCCAAATAAGGACCGGGGATGTGCCAGCCTGCCAACCCCACCCCTCAGGTGGGGGAGGCGAGGTGAAGCACATCTCCGGGCTCTTGCCATCTTGAAGATGGGAAGCCCTACCCTATCAGGACTAGGCTACTGCCCCCCTCCCACAGGAGAGAAGCATGATAGGGGGTGTACCCACCCCAGGACAGGAACCCATTGGTCCCTGCCCTTCACCTACCTGTAACGCCCCTAAATCTAGTATTTAGGGGCCCCCTGAACCTTCCTTCCCCAGATTCCAGATTCCAAAATCCGAAGAAGAGCTAGAAGAAAGAAGACCTGCCCTGCAGCTGCTAAGAAGAGGAAGACACAAACTGCTTTGGCCCCAGCCCTGTCGACCCTCGAACCTGCTCCTGCTCCAACCCGGAATCTCTTGTGGCCAGCAACCTCACAAACCCCGGAGGACCTGGCTACCTTTTAACTCTAAGCCCCTGGGACTCCCATGAGTAGAGGCTCTACTCAAAATCTACTTCTAATCCCTGGCAGCAGCCCGGAACCGCGAACTCAGCACACTCTGCACCAGCCAAGCCTGGCCTGTGCCGGAGTGAACAAAGACCACGAGGACGACCCCACGGCGACTGTGACCCCGAGTCCGGCACCCAAGGACCTCCCTCGACACTCCTGAAGAAGCCTGCAGCCTCAGAACAAGGTGCTCCCCCAACCGCGATCAACAGAGGGTAAGATTTCCCGACACCAAAAGGCACCCCTACACCCGGTGCCCCCTGTGCCCAATCCCGGGGTACCTACCTATCCTCCAACTACCCAACTTACCTCCCGAAGTGGTGGTGGCACCTGAAGAATCCTCGTCCCGAGCTTGCAGTCTTCTTCTAAACCGGAGATTTCCCATTGAAATCAATTGAGCGCCCGAAGGCTCAAAAGCACCCTGCACCCAGCCGCCCGAGTGGCCCTGGCAGTGCAACCTCTACACCGATCTACTTCCCCACTTGCCCTGAGTAAGTGACCAGGAGCCCAGCTCCCACAGCCGCGTGGCCTGCTAGTCAGCAGCCACTAACCAAGGCCCCCCTACCTATCATAGGATAACATTGGGCCTAACTCTCTCTGCACCCGGTCGCCCTTGTGCCGCTGGGGGTGAACTAACTGTACCTACCTGACCCTGGGAGACCCCTGAGTCTATGCCCAGAACCTTAACTCTGCCAGTCGAGTACTTACCTTCAAACCGATAACTCAATTTTCTCATTGGGGTAACATTGACTGGCTTTTTCTGAAATTTCTTCTAAGTGTGGACTTTTCAAAACCTAAAATATTCATAAAAAATCAGCCGAGTAACGAAAACGAAAATAATCACCTGCTCTTAGGTGAGCTCCCAGTGCTGGATCTTGGTGCCCAGTACTGACTCTGAAAACTACTTACAACTGTACTTACCAGTAACCCAATTTTCTTCCATAGGAAATCATTGACTGTTTTTCTGTGAAATTTCTTCTAAGTGTCGATTTCTGCAATCTTTAAATATTCTTTAAAAATCGTATAATATCTGAAAACGTAATAACTTACCTGTTTTGGATAAAGGTCCCAGTACTGAGTCTAGGCACCCAGTACTGGATTACAAAAGTAACGAGAACATACTATACCTGCAACTTGAATTTTCTGCCATAGGGAATCATTGACTGTTTTCTATGAAATATTTTCTAAGTGTCAACTTTTAAAATAACAAAATATTGTCTAAAAATCATCACAGTAATTAAGTCGACTTTTATCACTTGATTCCAAGTACTGACCCAGGACTGAATCTAGGATCCATTCCTGGAATTCCAAAAGTAATCCTAAAAGTAATCTGTGGCAAATAACATGAAACTTCCATTGAACTCAATGCATTATTGTGTTTTAAATAGTGTTGCCTATTGCAACCACTTGTAACTGTTTACAAAAGTCAATTGCATATTGCAAAAGTATTTATATAAAGCATCTCATTCTGAGAAAGTATATTTTAATTCCAATTGTTGGTTCTAAAATAAAACAAGCATATATTTTTTTTATATAAACCATTGGCCTAGAGTTCAGTTATTGAGTGTGTGAGACCATTCGCTGACTGAGTGTGTACAACAAATGCTTTACACTGTCCTCTGATACTGCCTTACTGCTCGACCAAGCTACCACTTCAGAGAGTACGGTTATATCTAACTTTAGCCTCTGCCAAGTCTCTGGGGACTGTGGACTCTGTACACCCTGTACCTATTTGGGAACGGTATATACAGAGCCACTTCCTCACATTGGTGGATCAGCGGTGAGATACAAACTTGCATTTGTTGGACTACTTGGTTACCATCTGATCACACAATAGAACTCTTAAAATTGCCTTTAGAATTCTGATTGGTCTTTTCCAAAATTACTAAAAGTCTTACTAGGGCCTTGCCTAAGTCCCATTAGAATTTTAGAAAAATAAGTCACTATAGTCAGGGTAGAGGATTAGAACTGTCAGGTTAGAATGACTCAAACAAACCCAGCTATTAGTGAAAATAATAACATGGACCTGGTGGAGGAGCTCGACCTCACACCTTACTTACACTTGTCTTTCAAGGAATTGAGGTCCCTATGCAAACTTAAAAATTTACCAATGGGCCTGCATCCAACCAAACTAGAACATGGTGATGGCCAGTCAGATGAGGAAGGGGAAGAAGAGGAGGTCATACCCTTCAATCCAAGAATTCGCATCTGGGGACCTAGAGATCACACAGGTGACTCTGGTACCAGAAAGATCACTGGGGGAACCACCAGTGAAGAGGACAGCCTTGTGAGGCTGACCAGAAGATTAGAGCTAGAGTCCAGGCTCCTGGCTCTAGAAAAAGAAAGGAGAGAGATGGGTTTAGCACCCATCAATGGTGGGAGCAATAATAAAACAAAGGATAGGGAGGAAACTTCTGACGTTAAAATCCCCAAAGGGATTGTCCCTAAATTTGAGGAAGGTGATGATATCACCAAATGGTTCACAGCCTTTGAGAGGGCTCGTGACATCAGAAAAGTAAAGAAACCTCTCTGGGGGGCACTCCCGTGGGAACTGTTCTCTGGTAACTGCAGAGACAGGCTTCTGACCCTCTCTGGGCCAGAAGCAGGATCCTATGACCTCATGAAGAAAGCTCTGATTGAGGGATTTGGATTCACTACTGAGGAGTATAGAATTGGATTCAGGGGGGCTCACAAAACCCAGACCCAGTCCTGGATTGATTTTGTAGACTTCTCAATAAAGACACTGGATGGTTGGTTAGCTGGACATGGTGTGCAGGATTTTACTGGATTGTACAATTTATTCATGAAGGAACATATATTAAGTAACTGCACAAATGAAAAGTTGCATCAGCATTTGGTAGACCTAGGTCTAATTTCTCCCCAAGAATTGGGAAAGAAGGCAGACCACTGTGTCAAGACTAGGGGGACAAGGACAACCACTGGGGGTGACCACAAGAAAGTGGTCACAAAACCTCCCCAGGGTAAAGGTGGTGAGAATCCCCAAGTTAAAAAGTCTGAGTCTTCCAAAGGGCGCCAAAACCTGTTCAGGTGGGTGGGACCCAAACTACTCCCTATGTGCCTCAACCCTAAAGGGGGAAGAACTTTGATCCCTTAAAGGCCTGGTGTAATAACTGTAAGAGGTCAGGACACCTAACTGTAGATAAATCTTGCCCCCACAACAAAGCCTCTAAGGCACACAGTACAGCTACTCCTGGGGCAGCAAGTATACAAATGGGATCAGAGGTGTACCATGAGCAAATCTGGGAACACACTGAAGCAAGTCTAGTCTCCTTGGGAGAAGTGGAGTTTGCCACTGTAGCTGTGTGGCCACCCAACTTGAAGAAATACTTACAGTACCCCTGGGTGAATGGAACTAGGGTAGAAGCTCTGAGGGATTCAGGTGCCAGTGTCACTGTGGTGAAAGACACACTGGTTTCCCCTGAGCAGTACTTGATTGGGAAGTCTTACCCAGTCACCAACACTGACCGTGTCACCACTAGTTATCCCATGTCCATGGTGACATTAGGCAGGGGGAGGTTACTGGCCTGAAACAGGTAGTGGTATCTCCAAAGTTGCTAGCTGCATGTCTGTTTGGAAATGATCTGGAAACCTCAGCCTGGGGTGGGGTTGAGCTAAAGGCCCATGCAGCCCTGAATTGGTGTGTGTGCAAACCCCAGAGCAAGAGGAAGGGTGAAAACGTAGGTCTGGAGCCTGAAATAATGGCCCAACCAACCAAGAGAAAAGGTAAGAAGACTGGGGAACCAGCTTCTACACAGCAAAACATTCAGGACCCCTCTCCACAGGGAGAGGATTTGGATACCCCTGAGGGAACTGAGTCCATGGAGCTTGACCCTTACCAGGTTGAACTCTTGGGCCCAGGGGGACCCTCTAGGGAAGAGCTGTGCCAAGGTCAGTGAGACTGTCCCACTCTTGAAAGCCTGAGGCAGCAAGCTGTTTCAGAAGCAAGGGGAGATGTCCGTGGTACCCACAGAGCTTATTGGGAAGAGGGATTACTGTATGCTGAGGCAAGAAACCCCACTCCTGGAGCCACCAGGAGGGTGGTAGTGCCACAGAAGTACAGGGAGTTCCTCCTAACTTTGGCTCGTGATTTCCCACTAGCTGGACATCTGGGGCAATCCAAAACTTGGGAAAGGCTAGTGAGTCACTTTTACTGGCCCCAGATGCACCAAAAGGTGAAAGAGTTTGTCAGCTCCTGTGTTACCTGTCAAGCCAGTGGCAAGACAGGTGGCCACCCAAAGGCCCCTCTCATCCCACTACCAGTGGTGGGGGTCCCCTTTGAAAGGATAGGAGTGGACATTGTGGGTCCACTTGAACCTCCCACAGCCTCAGGGAACAAATGTGTTCTAGTAGTAGTGGATCATGCTACTAGGTACCCTGAAGCAATTCCACTTAGAACTACTACAGCTTCTGCAGTAGCCAAGGCCCTCCTGGGTGTCTTCACCAGGGTAGGGTTTCCTAAGGAGGTGGTTTCAGACAGAGGTCCCAACTTCATGTCTGCTTACCTAACACACATGTGGAAGGAGTGTGGAGTGCAGTACAAGTTTACCACACCCTACCACCCACAAACCAATGGCCTTGTTGAGAGATTCGACAAGACATTGAAAGGTATGATCATGGGTCTCCCTGAAAAACTCAAAAGGAGATGGGATGTCCTGTTACCATGCCTGCTTTTCGCTTACAGGGACGTACCACAGAAGGGAGTAGGTTTCTCACCCTTTGAACTTCTGTTTGGTCATCCTGTAAGGGGACCACGTTGTCTTGTAAAAGAGGGCTGGGAGAGGCTTCTTCAAGAGCCCAAACAAGACATAGTGGACTATGTGCTCGGCCTAAGGTCCAGAATGGCTGAGTACATGGAAAAAGCATCCAAGAACCTTGAGGCCAGCCAGGAGCTCCAGAAGCACTGGTATGACCAAAAAGCTGCACTGGGTGAGTTTCAACCTGGGCAACAGGTGTGGGTTTTGGAGCCAGTGGCACCAAGGGCTCTCCAAGATAAATGGAGTGGCCCTTACCCTATCCTAGAAAGAAAGAGTGAGGTCACCTATTTAGTTGACCTGGGCACAAGCAGGACACCCAAAAGGGTCATCTATGTGAACCCCCTTAAGCTCTACAATGACAGGACTGCCATCACCATGCTGATGGTGACCAATGAGGAACAGGAAGCAAAGAGTGAACCTTTCCCTGACCTCCTCCTCTACAGCCCACAAGATGGGTAAGTAGATGGTGTGATCTTCTCAGACACCCTCTCTGCCCAACAGCAGACTGACTGCAAGCAAGTCTTGCAACAGTATGCTAGCCTCTTTTCCCTGACCCCTGGTCTGAGACACTGGTGTACCCATGATGTGGACACTGGTGACAGTGCACCTGTCAAAAACAAAATCTATCGACAGTCAGACCAAGTTAAGGAAAGCATCCAAGCTGAGGTCAGCAAGATGCTGGAGCTAGGGGTCATTGAACCCTCTGAGAGCCCCTGGGCTAGCCCAGTGGTTCTGGTCCCCAAACCTCATCAGCAAGGTGAAAAGAGAGAGATGAGGTTCTGTGTTGACTATAGAGGGCTCAGCTCTGTCACCAAGACAGATGCTCACCCTATCCCAAGAGCAGATGAGCTGATAGATAAATTAGGGGCTGCCCAATTCCTCAGTACCTTTGACTTAACTGCAGGGTACTGGCAGATTGGCATGGCCCCAGGAGCAAAAGAAAAGACAGCATTCTCCACCCCTGATGGGCATTATCAGTTTACTGTAATGCCCTTTGGGTTAAAGAATGCCCCTGCCACTTTCCAGAGGTTGGTGAACCATGTTCTGGCTGGGCAGGAGTCCTTTAGTGCAGCTTATCTTGATGATATTGCTGTCTTTAGCTCCACCTGGCAGGATCACCTGATCCACCTTGGGAAAGTCTTAGAGGCTCTGCAAAATGCAGGTCTCACTTTCAAGTCATCCAAATGCCAGATAGGGCAGGGCACTGTGGTGTACTTGAGCCACCTTGTAGGTGGAGGCCAGGTACAACCCTTACAACCCAAGATCCAGGCCATCATGGACTGGATAGCTCCAACAACCCAGGCCCAAGTCAAGGCATTCCTTGGCTTGACTGGGTACTACAGGAGGTTTGTGAAGGGATATGGGTCCATTGTGACCCCCTCACAGAACTCACCTCCAAGAAGATGCCCAAGAAGATTAACTGGACAGTTAGTTGCCAAAAGGCTTTTGACACCCTAAAAGAAGCAATGTGCTCAGCACCAATTCTAAAAGCTCCAGATTATGCCAAGCAGTTCATAGTGCAGACTGATGCCTCTGAGCTAGGGATAGGAGCGGTCCTATCCCAGACCAATGATGAAGGCCAAGACCAACCTGTTGCTTTTATAAGCAGGAGGCTACTCCCCAGAGAGCAGCGTTCGAGTGCCATTGAGAGGGAGGCCTTTGCTGTGGTTTGGTCCCTGAAGAAGTTGAGGCCATACTTGTTTGATACTCCCTTCCTGGTTCAAACTGACCACAGACCTCTCAGATGGCTAATGCAGATGAAAGGGGAAAATCCAAAACTACTAAGGTGGTCCATCTCCCTACAGGGAATGGACTTTGAAGTGGAACACAGACCAGGGACTGCCCATGCCAATGCAGATGGACTTTCCAGGTTCTTCCACTTAGACAATGAAGACTCCATAGTGCAAGGTTAGTCTCATCACCTTTCGTTTGGGGGGGTTGTGTGAGAAAGTGCCATCTTTCTTGCATGGTATGTCCCCACTTTTTACTGAATTGCTGAATGTACTTTGACTGAGTGTGCCGTGGACTCCTGCCAATCAGGTGCCCAGGGCCTATGTTCCTTCCCTAAATACACAAAACCCAAATTGGCAAACCCTGGCCACATGTCAGCCCCTGGTAAATGGTACCCTAGGTACCCAGGGCCTTGTGACCAGGGAAGGCCTCTAAGGGCTGCAGCACTCATTGTGCCACCCTTAGAGGCCCTGTACCCTTACACACACACACACTGCCCTTGCAGTCTGAGTGCAACACAAAACAAAGAGTCGACATGGCACACATCCCTGTGTGCCATGCCCATCACCTACACTGCCATGGCTGATATCAGCCACCCCTCTAGCTGGGTGCCCTATGCCAATGGTGTGGGCACAGGAGCAGGAGCCCTGTGCCCCTACAGTACCCAGGTCCATTCCTGGGCACTGTAAGTGCAGTGCTGCCATTTAAGAGTACATGGTGCTGAGAGCTCGTCAAACGCGAACTCCACAGCACCATAATGGTAACACTGAAGACTGAGAAGTTTGGTATCAAACTTCTCAGCACATTAAACCCACACTGATTTAATGTACCAAGCACCCCAGAGGGCATCTTAGAGATGCCCCCTAAAACCTAACCTACAATCCACGTCTGTTCTGAGGCTGCCTAGGCTGCCACACAGCAGACATGTTGCTGGACTCCTGGGTAGGAGAGCCCCTGCTCTCCTGGGCCTGCAACAATGCACATCCTGGGCGAGGTGCTAAATCTCCTCCCCCAGGATGGGCAGGGGGAAGCTTCAAAGGCATGCCGCCTCTGTGATCTTCCCCAGGCCACTGCAACCCCCCACTCTGGCGGGAAGCTTGGCCGGAAACCCCAAATAAGGACAGGGTATGTGCCAGCCTGCCAACCCCAACCCTCAGGTGGGGGAGGCGTGGTGAAGCACATCTCCGGGCTCTCGCTATTTTGAAGATGAGAAGCCCTACCCTATCAGGACTAGGCTACTGCCCCCCTCCCACAGGAGAGAGGCAGGATAGGGGGTGTACTCACCCCAGGACAGGGACCCATTGGTCCCTGCCCTTCACCTACCTGTAACTCCCATAAATCTAGTATTTAGGGGCACCCTGAACCTTCCTTCCCCAGATTCCAAAATCCGAAGAAGAGCTAGAAGAAAGAAGACCTGCCCTGCAGCTGCTAAGATGAGGAAGACACAAACTGCTTTGGCCCCAGCCCTACCGGCCTGTCGACCCTCGAACATGCTCCTGCTCCAACCCGGCATCTCTTGTGGCCAGCAACCTCACAAACCCCGGAGGACCTGGCTACCTTTTGACTCTAAGCCCCTGGGACTCCCATGAGTAGAGGCTCTACTCAAAATCTACTTCTAATCCCTGGCAGCAGCCCGGAACCGCAAACCCAGCACACTCTGCACCAGCCGAGCCTGGCCTGTGCCGGAGTGAACAAAGACCACGAGGACGACCCCACGGCGACTGTGACCCCGAGTCCGGCACCCAAGGACCTTCCTCGACACTCCTGAATAAGCCTGCAGCCTCAGAACAAGGTGCCCCCCCAACCGCAATCAACAGAGGGTAAGATTTCCCGACACCAAAAGGCACCCCGGCGCCCCACGGCCCCCTGTGCCCAATCCTGGGGTACCTACCTATCCTCCAACTACCCAACTTACCTCCCGAAGTGGTGGTGGCACCTGAAGAATCCTCGTCCCGAGCTTGCAGTCTTTTTCTAAACCGGAGATTTCCCATTGAAATCAATTGAGCGCCCGAAGGCTCAAAAGCACCCTGCACCCAGCCGCCCGAGTGGCTCTGGCAGTGCAACCTCTACACCTATCTACTTCCCCACTTGCCCTGAGTAAGTGACCAGGAGCCCAGCTCCCACAGCCGTGTGGCCTGCTAGTCAGCAGCCACCAACCAAGGCCCCCCCTACCTCTCATAGGGCCTAACTCTCTCTGCACCCGGTCGCCCTTGTGCCGCTGGGGGTGAACTAACTGTACCTACCTGACCCTGGGAGACCCCTGAGTCTATGCCCAGAACCTTAACTCTGCCAGTAGAGTACTTACCTTTAAACCGATAACTCAATTTTCTCCATAGGGTAACATTGACTGGCTTTTTCTGAAATTTCTTCTAAGTGTGGACTTTTCAAAACCTAAAATATTCACCAAAAATCAGCCGAATAACGAAAATGAAAATACTCACCTGCTCTTAGGTGAGCTCCCAGTGCTGGATCTTGGTGCCCAGCACTGACTCTGAAAACTACTTACAACTGTACATACCAGTAACCCAATTTTCTTCCATAGGAAATAATTGACTGTTTTTCTGTGAAATTTCTTCTAAGTGTCGATTTCTGCAATCTTTAAATATTCTTTAAAAATCGTATAATATCTGAAAACGTAATTACTTACCTGTTTTGGATAAAGGTCCCAGTACTGAGTCTAGGCACCCAGTACTGGATTACAAAAGTAACGAGAACCTACTATACCTGCAACTTGAATTTTCTGCCATAGGGAATCATTAACTGTTTTCTATGAAATATTTTCTAAGTGTCAACTTTTAAAATAGCAAAATATTGTCTAAAAATCATCACAGTAATTAAGTCGACTTTTATCACTTGATTCCAAGTACTGACCCAGGACTGAATCTAGGATCCAGTCCTGGAATTCCAAAAGTAATCCTAAAAGTAATCTGTGGCAAATAACATGAAACTTCCATTGAACTCAATGCATTATTGTGTTTTAAATAGTGTTGCCTATTGCAACCACTTGTAACTGTTTACAAAAGTCAATTGCATATTGCAAAAGTATTTATATAAAGCATCTCATTCTGAGAAAGTATATTTTAATTCCAATTGTTGGTTCTAAAATAAAGCAAGCATATATTTTTTATATATAAACCATTGGCCTAGAGTTCAGTTATTGAGTGTGTGAGTCCATTTGCTGACTGAGTGTGTACAACAAATGCTTTACACTGTCCTCTGATACTGCCTTACTGCTCGACCAAGCTACCACTTTAGAGAGTAAAGTTATATCTAACTTTAGCCTCTGCCAAGCCTCTGGGAACTGTGGACTCTGTACACCCTGTACCTATTTGGGAACAGTATATACAGAGCCACTTTCTCACAGTCCCTTATTGGTCAGTTTTGTGCAATAAATGTCTTACAGTCCTCTGTGTTAGGCCTAAGGCTGTTCACCCACACTATCACTACTAGAGCAACTTGGGTTTGCATTGAGCCCTGTACGCTTCTGGGGGAATCCCAAAACATACAATCCCTGGAAGCACAGATAGCAGATGTTTTCCTGTTCTGTTTGTCATTGGCCCAGTAAGGCCTTGCTGTGATAATTTATAGGTTACCTTTTGGCCTTCTTACTGTTGCCGGATCAGCCATTTATCTTCACGTCACCTGTCATGATGTGCTTTTTGAAAGGGCTGGGTCATATATTCTTGCCAACTCCATCTGTCCTGCCTTCTTGGAACCTTAATGTAGTCCTCACCTATTTGATATCACTAGATTCGAGCCCATGCTGATTCTCTTAGAGTGGAATATGATTTCAGCTCCAGCCACCCGTGGCGACGTTTTGACAGGGTTTCTTTATCTGCCACCCAACTTTGCAGTTTAGTAGATTTATTTACTAGTTTATTAAAGGTTTGCCCAGAGATATTCAAATTCCAAAGGTCACCCAGATCAAGCGTCGTCATACTGTTTTTGAAATATTTCTTATGAGTACCGTTGCCTCTTTGCAAGTTAATTTCGATCCAGACTAGATTAGCCGGAGTGTTTTCAGCTGCTGCTCGGATGTTCTAACAAAACTTTACAAACGCTGCCGGCCTAGCGAGTGTCTGTTTTGTAAGCAGAAATTCTGGCCGGATTTGCGCAGGAGAAGCCGACTTGGGGAGCCTAAAGATTTGTTTATAGGCTCTTATCAGTTTTTCTAACAAAAGAGCATCATCGCCCAGCATAATCTCCATTCCGTATGCAAGGGTTGGTCTCTTTTCACTCCTAGGTATACATAGAGTTTGACCTCCTCAATTTTGTTTCCGTTGATAAACCATTGTAGATTGATCTTAGAGGGACGATTGCACACCTTCACACTTGTTTTTGAAAAATGTATTCCCGGGCCATTCTTTTCAGTATAAGCTCCCAGAGTGTTGAGCAGCTTTTGAAGTCCTATTTGCGTGTTACTGAACAACACCAGATCATCAGCGTAGAGGATATGTGACATTTGTTGACCTCTGATGGTCGGAGCGTGGTCCACCTGTTCGTCAAGCTCAGTGGAGAGATCTGCCAAAAATAAGTTAAAAAGGAAGGGGGCTAGGACACAGCCCTGTTTTACGCCGACGGATGTTTGTACCTTCCTTGAAACGCAGGAGCCGTCTCTAATTTTTATCTAGGTGTCTGAATATACTAGCCTAATTGCTTGTAGGATGTTCAATGGGATGCCCCATCGCTGAAGCTTGGCCCATAATTTGTCCTGGGGTACACCATCAAAAGCTGCTTTAAAGTCAACAAAGCACAAGTAAATGGGGTGTCCTAGTTGCTTTCGCTCTGTTCCAGATTAGACTCCGGGCCATGAGATTGGGTGAAGTACATTTGCCCCTTTGGAAGCCAGTTTGATTTAAGGGGATTCTTCCATTGTCATACGACCAGGATTCCAGATCATGGAGTATCAACGTTGAAAAATATTTTAACTCCACATCCATCAGTGCTATTAGCCTATAATTGCTAGGGGAACATGCCAAGGCTTTTTTTTAAAATGGGATGAAGAATGGAGCCCCCCAGCTATCAGGAATAACATTGTTTCCCACAATAAAATTAAACATTGATGCTAGGAAAACAGCCCATTTTGGGGAAAGATGTTTGAATAAAGCCTGTGGTAGCCCATTTGGGCCGGGGGCACAGTCGGCCTGGGACTTTTTGATGACCTTCTCTACTTTAGCTGCTGTAATTGTCCGCTGTAGCACAGTGGTTTTATTAGGACAGAATGTACTAGCTGAAGGAGTCAAACCGCTCTTGAAGTGTGACTTTAGATAATGTGCCCAATCTGTTTCCCTGATATTGACATGGTTTGCAGCTACAGGGCCTTTCTTGTTCCTATTAATTGTATACCAGAATCTTCTTGAATCGTGTGTTTTGGAGGCGTGTCTTAACTGGGCCCATAGTGATTCTTGTTTTACTTGTTTATGTTTCCAGATCTCTTTTTTTAGCCGCCGTCTTTCATTGCGGAGTTGTTGTAGTAGATCCAGGTATCCTGGATGTTGACGTGATTGCCGAAAGAGTCTGCCTGTTTCATTTCTCGTGATCCGAATTTGGACGGGCAAAATTAACGATTTGCCATGAGCATGTCGAGTTCCCTTCTTGTGACTCATCTCACTATGGATTTTAGTCAGTTCAGTTCAGTTCACAAAACTTTATTCGGATAAACATAGTAGCCATAAAAGTACGACAATGGTTAAAAATGACAGAGAAAAAAGTAACAATACATAATAGTTAGAATTACATTTGTATAAACACAATATCATAAAATTCGGATGACCGAATAAAACAATAGTCCTCAATAATAAATAAATCACTAATATATAAAAACCAATCCAATCGATGGCTAAGAACTGTCCTTACATGTCTTACGCTCCCTGGTGGCAATTCTCAAAAACGTGCTTAGACGAATGGATTTTAGTCATATTATTGGCGTAAGTCTCCCAAGTCACTATTGGATTAAGCTCACATTGGGCTAGGTCCTGTAGACTTGAGACCACATCCTCTGCTAATAAGTTGATGGAGCCGGGGCTCCATTTCAGGCATTTCAGGTTTTCTGAGTATGTTTCTACTGACAACTTAAGAAAAGCCTCAAGTTTGAGCAGGGATGTGTACACCTTGATGACCTTAGGGTTGTGATCGCTTTCCACACAATGGCATATCCTATAGTCGCAGACCTGATGGTATAGGGGATTGAAACGAGGGTATAGTCTGATTGAGACCGTGCCACCACAGACCCTTGACCAGCCAGGTGGAATGTCAGATGGTTTTCGACTATTTAGTACCAGCAGGCCCAATAGTTCACAGGCTTTTATGAGTTCTTCTCCTGAGTTGTCCCTCTGTAAGATTGATGGCATTACTTGCTCTGGGAGGGGACCCACTGCGTCACTATGTTCCTCCGAAGGAAGATGAAAAAGGTGAAGGTAGTGGCCGTTGGGGGCCACCCGTTATTTTTGCAACCACCTGCTATGCCTTCCCAAGTAATGAAGAGTCGGTCAGACAGTAGAGAATACAAACAGGCTTTTATTAGCAATACTCTGCAGCGGAGTCCAATCTGACCTGTACCCTAAGATGTCTGCCGAGGGACTGACCACCCCCCAACAGACTGCAACACATAATGATTCTTCCCAAGAGCCTCCAACTACGCCCACAGTGGAAAGTTACCGGCCTGGGCCGAACATGAACAAAGGAGACACAGAAGGATGGGCTACCACCTGCCAGATGGGTATATGCTATCTGTAACTCAAGGTTACCGCGCTGAGTCTCAGCGTCTCCTAACGTGGGAGCAGAACTACACACTCTGGTAGGTATGCGAGGGCAGAATGGCCTATTCATTAGTAAGTCAGGAAGCAACCTTGAACAGGAGAGAAAACAATAACGAAATACAGTGTTCTGCTGAGGCAAGAAATACGAATAATGAGGCCTAGTTCAGGCACAGCCTAAGCAGCCTAATAGGGATTACAAAATACAAAATGGAGTCACACTTGCTAACTAAAGCTTGCACGTTACAGGGATAACTAAGTGGGTTACATAACTTGAATACAAATGGTGTCTATTTAGCCATACACTGCTAACCTAATATAACATGAAACGAGTGCATAGCAGGAATTGGGTTTTCAAACCTAACAAAGGTTGAGGTTAAAGTCACCGGAAACTAGCCATTGTGTTGTGTAATGGCTGTCTTTTAACTGGGATAAATGAGCTCCCTGTCTCCTGGAAGATGTCGCTTTTTCCTTTGGATTCATGTACAGATTTGCGATGATAATTGGTTCTTTAACATTATTAACCCAACCTTCCAGATTTATTACCAGCATATTTGGGTCATCCACGAACACTTCCACCGTTTCACTTATTATGTTAGTGTTTATATAAATTGCCAGGCCCCCTTTTGCCCTCCCATAAGCACTCTTTCTTTCAGCTAGTTTTGTGCATTCTTTGTAGCTGATGAGTGGGATAGACATCTGCGCCCAAGTTTTCTAGAACATTAAGATATCAAAGGTTCTCAGGAATCCTGTGAAATCTGAAAGTTTTGTCTGTAAGCCATTAATCTTCCAAGAGCAAACTACCAGGCCGCCCGCAACCCTTTTTGGTGGACTTCTCTCGCATCAGTCTTGACTGCTCCAGATTCGAGACTACGCTTCCTGTAACAAACCACAGGAGGGTTGTTGCTCATTGGTTGTTACCAGTCTTCGTGGCAGGCCTGCGTTTATGTCCTTACTTACTCTGATAGACATTTTAGTGAAATCTGAGTCCGATTTGTGATAGACCACAGGGGAGGTCCTTCCGCCAGCTCCTCTTAGTACAGACACGCTGGGCGCTGGTTGCTCACTTGATGATGGCCCTGCAAGCAGTACATGGGGATATCTATCCCCATGATAGGAAGTTACTTCAGTGCCCCAGGCTTTTAGATGCTTTTTCTTTTCTAAAATCCCATCCGGAAGCACCGAGGATGAGAAAGTAACTAAAGTGGGGTTCCCCGAGATGACGTGTTCTTGCCAGCAGAAACTTAATTGAAAAGATGTATGAGCCAAGCCCAACACGGATTTGAGCAGTTTTAGAATGTTTGAGTGATTTAATATATCTTGCGAGCCCCTCGATTTAAATTCTGGGATTCACAGCAGCATCTGACCAGAGTTGTTTAAACCAAGAAATTAATCAGGACCGACACTGCCTTTTGAAATTAGTTGATTGCCATCAGTTGCTGTTTGCAACTATGGTTCCAGGAGCGACTGTTCACTTGGGGGTGGTATCGGGGGATTCATCTACCAAGCATTCTTTTGCTTGCGGATTCACCCTGGGGGATATTTTGTCCTCTCGGCTGGCGTGGTGGGCTCCTGGTTGGGAGCTGCGTAACAGTTAGGGTCCACTAGGTGTGGAACGAGATCCCCTTAGATTTTTAAGGGATGCTACCTTGTTATGAACAACATCTTGAGTTTAGGCCACGATGGAACCATGAGTCTTCAGGCCCATTTGGGTCATCTCTAGACAATCCCGATCATCCTGTTGAGGACTTTTTGGGGGAAAAAGCTCTCCAAGTTGCCTGAGCAGATATTAATCCTTCTTTTTCTTGCACGTTTCCTTTCCCTTTTGGTTTGTCGTGGTAGGTCCGAAGCAATAATTTTTGTGCTACCATCCCCAGATGTTTCATGGAGGACCCTGGACAGAATTTCGAGGTTGACCTCCACTATATCCACAAATTCTCCCTCTGGTGGCCTTATACTGGAAACTAATCGGCTCCCTGCAGTTACATTCTTAGGACTGGGTATTACCTCATTCAATAGTGTGCCAGGCCGAAACTTGGGGCCTATGTTGTTTTTGACTTAACCCAGTATGTCTTCCATGATAACTGGAAGTTGCATGAGTTTCTCGACTACCTCCTTACAGGAACAGACTTGAAAATCATTTAAATGATGCATGCGCTGCTCTGCGAGGCTTCTTGTTACTATCTGTGTGGGTCTGACTCCTCCCACACATTGTATTGGCTTTTGCGTGTGTCTTTCAAGAATCAAAGCACGCAAATGGTGGGTTCATGTCTTACCTCTTTTGGAATGTTACTCCCACTGCATTTTGCCTCGGGAGCGAGCAGCGGCGCGCAGGGCGGCAGCTGCAGTGCTCGTGGATCAGGTTACTAGGTACACAACGCGCCATGCTTTTGCTTTCGCTTGCAATCTGGGGGCAGCCCGCTTATGTTATTTTGTTTTAGAGCACTGTGCTTTTCACAGGCGCTACTGCCTACTTTTGTGAAAGAGGTAGCGCCGTTTTTTGACTGCTGGTGACGATGTTGGTAATGGTTGACATTTGATGTTCATTGCTACTCCAGCCGGGTTTATTGCCGAATGAGGTGCTTGTGCTGCTGCTCCTACTTAAACATGTCGGAGATTTGTGGGGACTCCTGGATTCCCCATGTGCATCATTGCTGGCTAGCTGTGGTGCACACATTCATGAGTTTCTTTGCTACTCTGGGTTTCAAACCTTTGTAACAGCCCTACAATACGAAACCAGATATGTTGGGTAGTACTGATTTATAGATGTCATGGCTCGTGCTACAGCTAGCACTCTCACAGCCTTGCTTGCATGCAGACCGGCAAAGCTTATAGCTCTTTCTAAACACGTATAAGGTCCCAAAGGCTATGCCAATGCTTGTTCAAGTTTCTCGTCAATTCCGGACACAAATACTGCCATTGTGTTCAGCAAATCTACCTGAATGTCCATTTTGTTTGAGTGGTGAGTTAGGGCCAGTACTTTTGCTTGCATAGAGTTCAGTATAGCAGCCCACAGGTTCGGAGGATTTTCTCCGGGTGTCGATATCCGTGCCCTTTTGATTCCCTCTTCTTCTATAGTTACTTCCTGGGAGATTGTTTTAGGCCCCTCATCAGATACTAAAGGAGGGAAGGAATCCTCGTTGCTGTATAATTTAAACTCAAGAAATACGAAGAATTGAGGTGCCCACTCATCAGCACCTTCCGAAGCTGGATCTGTATAAACCACTTCTTCTGGGGCATACACAGGAGATCTACTTGATGGATACTCATTTGACTGCTCATTTGATAAAGACACTGAGTTGGGAGGTGGAAAGGTCTGGACAAGGCAAGTAGTGACGGTCCCTTCTGGTTAACATTTATCGTTCTTATTTAATTGTTGTGATTGGTCATGTCTACTTGCTGGTCAAAAGTAATATGTCATTTTTGATGAGTTATGATGATCCATCAACTTTTTATCTTCTTTGTAACTATTTTTGTCACCTACCTGGCCTGATTGCAAGCCCACAGTGCGATCTAAAGTAGTTTTAACCTTTGGGCTACCTTCTGGATTAAGTTCCATACTCGTGTGCAAAGCTAGTTCCGAGTCATAGGAGGCACTTAGATTCCTCTGGGCGAGGGGGTCGAGGTTGACATTAACATTGACAACGGACCTGTCCGGTTGGATTTTTGGCTTCCTTTTTGCAGAAAGATTTCCAAGCGCATTCTCTCTTTCTCGCTTTCTTTTCATTTGGGCTTGAGCCTTAGACTGCACCTTACCAGATCTCATCCTTGGTATAAGTAGTGTTAATTAGTAGACTCTTGTTTGGTACTGGAATAACTGTCTCAAGAATGGATTGTGGCTGGTGTCTTGCTTTATTTCCACAACTCCACAATACCCTGATTACTCAAAAAGGTACTCCAAAGGTGCCCTGGGGTGTTATTTTTCCTAGTGATTGATTGAAGACCTCTTTATAAGAGCTTTCAGGGAATAATGTAGCTCTTTTTCCGGGCAGTTTTGGTTGTAAGATGGGCCCCTGGACTGTAAGCCTGAAGCTAAAAGCTGGAAATCATGTGTAACGCCAAGTGGTCACCGGAGGCCAGAGCGTGTGGAGTTGTAGCTGGAGAAAGCAGAAAGGTCCGTGTGAGGAGGAGTTGAGAGGCTTCAAGGGCTTCTGGGGCTGAAGAAGGGATAAGTATCCCCCCAAGCAGGAGCTCACCAGACACCTCCGCAGGCTGCACCCAAACCTAGCTGGGCCGCTTCCGCGGGGTCCTGGGCTCACACTTTGCAGCAGCCGCTAAAAGCTGCTGTGCTCGAGGTATAGGTTCTCGCCACACAGACTCAAGTTTGACCCCACTTTAGATCACTTTGTCCGCCTGGTCACACTTTGTGCCTCTCCACAGATATCAATGTCTCACACAGCACACCTTGAAATATCTAATAAGAGCCTTGCAGAAAGTTGCCCACTAGACTGCAATGGCAAAAGGTAAGTCACAGCTGGAAAGTCAATTCTCATAAAAATACTCTCTCCTCCAGGAGAAAATACGGACCCAGACGGACCCAGATAAGCCCAGAACAAAAGTACTAGAATAAACGTAGTGTAAATTAAATTAGAATCAGGAGCACTGAACGCATGCTCCAAGCACTTATCCGACTCTAGCTCAGGAAGCCTGAAATCGCTGCTCACTGTTACATCACAGAAGCGGAGAGTAAATCCAGACGGCACAGGATTACGAGGCACGCATGAACTCTTCGCCCCCGTTACAGTCTGGCAGCAGGCAGAAGAATAATCGGTGCAGCTAGGCAGGTGCTGGCCAATGCATGCTGCTAGGAGGCTCCCGCTGTGGTTCAGGGCAGCCAGGCGCGGCTCTCGAGCGGCTCTCAAACCCCCCCGAGGCCCAGAGCAGTGGAAACGCGTAAACTGTCAGACTGACCACAATGCAGGTACTGTTGAAAACACAGCAAGGCAACACGAACCACCAGGGGAGCTACGGGAACAACAAGGATTCCAGTAACACAGCAGGTATGGAAGGCGCTAGGCAAGTTTTCGGAGGGAGTTTGCTGCTTCCTCGCTGCCGCCGGCGTTCCGTTCGGCACTGCTCTGCTGCTGCTGCCGGCTCTTTCAAGACTCGCTTAGTCGATAATTGTCGGACAGACCCAGGCCCTGTAGTCTCTATCAGAAGTAAAATTTACTTGCCTTCGATAATGCCTTTTCTGTTAGACTTTAATCAGATTCCTCACTGTAGGAAAGTAGAATCTGCTTTCATGGTTACCCCACCTTTTTGGTTGGTGTCAGTATGGTTTGACGTAGTTTGACTGGGATCCTGCTAATTAGGACCCCAGTCACTGAGCTTTCACCCTAAATTGACCATGGTAAGTACTTTTGTACATCCACAATAGGCTACTGGTGTACCCTTCTAAGTCCCTAGTATATGGTACTAAGGTACCCAGTGTATTGGTACACCAGTGGTCTCCCATGGGCTGCAGCATATATTGTGCCACCCATGGGAGTCCGCTTAAACTGTGAATACAGGCCTTCTATGCAGTATGTGCGCGTTGTCCCTTGCACCTCTCATGACAGCTATGTTTCCTTATATCTGAGGTCACTGCACTTAAAACCTATAAGTCTCTGCAAGAAGCTGGCTCTCTATATACTATACCAAAGTAAAGTTCAGTGGATCCCCAGAGATATAGCAGAGGCTAAAGTAAATAATACCTTACTCTCTTTTGTGGTAGTGTGGTTGAACAGTCCGGCTTATCAGGAGGGTAGTGTTAAGCATTTGTTGTACACACTCTGGCAAGAAATGATATCACACATTCAAAGACTGAATCCAGACCAATTGTTTGCAAATAAAGTTATTATTTTGTTATTTTATTTCTAGAACCAAAATTCACTTGGTAGCAGGTAAGTTAAACTCTTCATACAATGTTACTTTCAGCAAGACAGTGAAAACTGGATTTGCAGGAACATTCAGATTAATTTTTGAAGTTGAGAAACAGTTTAAAAATTCAGGTAAGTACTTTTCGATTACAGTTCTGGTTTGGTATGATACATACTCCAAACACAATTTACACCACACAGGACACTTGTAAGCAGATTAACTCTTGTTCAAGCAATAGATTACTGTTTGTGCAGTACAAGGCAGCTCGACCCTTAAACAGACAAACACACAATTCAGTCCTGTGGGAAAAAACAAAGTGTTAAATTACAGGTGAGTAATCAGTTTTGGAATTGGAGCTTTGGCGGGTAGAATAAAGGTTCCCCAAGTTTCTGGTTGGCACTCAAGGGGCACCACCAGTGGCACTAGGACGGCCGGGTGCAAGGTGCCAATGTTAGCCAATAGGCAAGGAATCACCTTTGTTGAGGACTGCTCACAGGCAGGCCACTCTGTCTCGGGTACCAAGATCCTAGGGTTAGGATCAGTGTAAAGGGGGTTCCAGGTTAGCACCAAGTCCACACCACCAGCGGCGCAGGGGCAGCTCGGTGCAGGGTGCTTAATAGGAGTTGGGAGCCCAATGCGTTTCAATGGAGGATGTTGGTCGCGAAAAAGGATTGCAGCCTCGAGCCAGAAGACCTGACGAAGGAAACCAACAACTGGAGGAAGAAGTTGAAGAGTTGTTGGACACCAAAACACCATCGGCCGGGCACCTCAGGTCACAGGACCTGCGGATGCAGGGGCATCCTTTCGGGTTCTTCTCACCGGTTCCATTTTTTAAATTTTTTTTTTTTATTAAGTTTTAGCGATTCAGCGAGGACACATTAAATTCTTAACAAATCATAATATACAAAAGAGAAAAAGAAATAAAGAGAACCAGAATATACCGATCTGTGACTTCACTACAATATAAAAGACATTACTTAGTTACATCACTGTACCCAGGTTCTTATCGGCTCCCATATTGAGGCACCCAGATTTTTCTTTGCCATACCTTTCAATTTATACAGTGCAGATTCCATATTATATATTGAAATAACCTTATCCCTCCAATAACAAATGACGGAGGCTCAGGATCGAGCCACTGAGACGTTATACATAACCTCAAGACCGACATACAAATAAACTTAAAACATCTATGAGGTGTCGGTTGCCTCCCCGAATCTGTACCAAATTCTATCCCAAACAGAACCAGAGATGCTGTTACAGACATAGGTATGCCCAAAGATACTAACATAAAACATTCAATATCCAACAAAAGTGGCTGAAGTGCAGGGTATGAAAAAAACATATGCATCGAATCTGCCGCATAGAGTCCACATCTTGAGCAATTAGCCCCCCTCCCCGCCTTCCATTTTGCAATCTTTGCTGGCGTGTAATACAAATTAAACATAGCCATATATGATTGGCTTCTTAAGCTACCAGAGAGCAGAATAGAACTGGCGGTTCGCGTTATCAGCTGAAAATCCAGGTTGGTTAGCGACAGTTTCTCCTCCCATATTGCTTCCTATCTAGACAGATCATCAGATTGTATTAAAATAAATTCCCTATAGATTTGCCCTATTTTGCACTTCCCTTTTATCAGATCCAGCATTCGAATCTGTAGAAACTGACATCTCCCCCCCCACAATTGCGGCCTGTAAGAAGCTTCTCAATTGCAAGTGTTTCTCACCGGTTCCAGTCGCAGTTGGGGGGGGGGGGGCCCTTCGAATTGAGGCTGCTGGTGTCAAGGTGAAGGTAGTCTAATGCTGGATCACAGGTCAGGATCGCTGGGGGGGCATCACTGGGGTGTTGGGCCACCTGGGCGTCTGGTGCAGAGTGATGAGGAATCGCGGATACGGCCGGATCTGGAGTCCTGACTTGGGTTGGTGTTGTACAGATCCAGTGACCACGGGAGATAGGAAGTCTTTGTAAAGGCAGAGCAGTTCAACGGGGTTTTTGAAGGCTGCTGGCTGCAGCACACCTGGGTTCAGCTCACGGGTTCAGAGCAGGAGACAGGGCGGTAGGGCTGTGGCCAAGGCAGTTGTCGTTGTCGTCGTCGTCCTCTTCTACAGCACGGCTCTTTCAGTTCTTCCTCTTCTTGTTGCATCGAATCTGAAGAGGCAAGGCTCAAGGGTACCCCCAAATACTAGATTTAAGGGTGTTACAGGGGTGTGCAGGTTGGGACCCAAGGGTCCCTTCCCTGGGGTGTCTACACCCCCTAGTATGCCACCCTCTAGTGGGAAGGAGTCATAAGCCTCTTCCTGATTGAGAGGTCTCCATGTCTACAAGACGGCGGAGACTGAGATGTGTGCTTCACCTTGCCTCCCCCACCTAAGGGTTAGGGTTGGCATAGGTGGGCACACCTCCCTTCCTGGCTAGGTTTTCCCGCTGGTTCTCGCGCCCAAAATGGGGGTCAGAATCGTTGGGAGACAGTTGCAGATGTCAACCAAAGGCTGGGGGTAGCTAACAAAGGAGGCAGCCCTTTGAAGCTCCTCTTTCACGGACCGTGCCCATCCTGGGGGGGGAGTCATGTGCCTCTTCCTGATTGAGAGGTCCCCCTGTCTACAAGATGGCAGGTACTGAGATGTGTGAGGGAGCTACCTTGGGGTACCCCCCTGTACTCCTGTTAAAAGTCTTTCCGAGTCTGACAGCTAGCTAGTGCAGCTGCCGACCACAGACCTAATTCTGCCGCCCTCCTACTGCTGAGCTCGAGCAGGGGAAGGTAGAACAATAGGTTTCCTTTCACAGGGCGGTGTGACCACCTCCCAGACAGAACTTAGTGTATTGGGCTAGGGTGGGGGTGCTTGCCAGGGTCACAAGACTTCACATTTGGTGCCCTTCTTGATTGCTCCAGTTTGAGCCAGTTCAGGGAGCTGTTGGCTCCCGCTTTGGCGTGAAACTGGACAAAGGACAGTCCAGCACTCCTCTGGGAGGGACCCCCTGAACAGTTCCAACCCTTTCCCTAGGGTACTTTAGGGCTTACCTGTGGGTGGCTCTTCAGATTCGTCGTGGGACAAAACTCAAGCCTGAAACTACGTCAATCTTCAACCGTCTGGACACTTGTACTTCGCTGGACTTTGCCTGGAACCGAGACTTCACCAAGGAAAACTCCTGCTGCTCTTGGTCTCTCTGTTCTGCAAGTCTCCGTCGTCTGTGTCTGTGCATCTTCCAGGATCTTCATATATATTTTAGTGACAAGGGAACCCAAAGGGTCAGAGGAGGACCTTGGATGTGGGTAATTATGAAGAAACAGAGGTCCCTATCAACAATTACAAATGGATCAAAATTAACACTGAAATATAATAACAACTATATCCTACATATCTTATAGAAAAATAATAGTTTTAATTTTCATCATGGAGAACAAGGATATAACACAAGGGAACTGGGGTAGTGTCACAAGAAACAACACAGAGGGAAATTAAAAATAAATGATCAGGCATAAACCAACAAAAATGGCCAAGACTTAATCAGTTCGATAGGCCAAACAAAAATAGTGAGAGTATCATTGCACCAATACAGAGTAGTTTATATGCAACAATTTTGTGTCAAAGTGCTAGAGTCCACAGCGTTTCGATCCCTAAGAGAATCATCAGGACAAACCAGGTGTGTGGCCTGAGGATTTTACCTGCTGGTAATTAGAGAATAGCTGTGTATGAATACTCAAGTGGTACAGGGGTCATCCATAAGGGCATCCTGGGCCTCCTGGATCAAGAGACCAGGCCAAAGCTGTCACAGAACGAGTGTCCAGGTTCTGAAAACTAACATCCAGGGCAGCCTAGAGGGGCTACGTGTATGACCGCTACCTGGATGGGGAACTGAAGGGTAGAATGGTGACGCAGGGAGGGAGTCCACAGACAGCCTACGGAGGAGAGGCAAAATATACTGCAAGGATGTGAGCCGCAATGCTCAAGGAGAGATCGGCAGGCGATAACAGTAGTGGAAACTAAGGAAAAGGTGTGCATCTGCAGGAACCAGCAATGTGGTCAGCGGCCGATTCAGGATATGACAGGCGCGTCCGGAGGAATTGGCGAGAATCTGCCTTCCTAAAGCAGGGGGGGGGAGGATGTTGAAAGATACAGCTAGTACCGACTAAGTGAGCGCGTTGGACGGAAATGAAGGACACACCGGTGTGCTGTGAATAGCTGGTGCAGGCCGGTATGATGCGAAGGATCTTCAACAGACCTGTGGGCATCAAGGACACCCGAAGTATTCTCCCTTGGAGTGAAGGAGTCACTCCCGTGCATCTGCAGGCACCGCAGTGAAACTGACCGATCTGCTCCTCCTGACGTCGCACGGACTTCTTGAGGCTCAGCAACACAGGTGGTGGTTCTGCAACTCCCTCAAGGCCTGACCTGTCCTCTCTGCAATTTTGCAATTCTGCATCTCTCATCGGAAAGGCTAGGACCGAACCCCTGTGCAGCACCTCGACTTGCCATTGCCAAGGTTTGTTGGCTCTGTACTCCAGAAATCTTGGTGCTACACGATGCTCCAGCCTCCAGCATCTCTTCCTGTCAAGTACAGAGTCCTCACCGCATCCTCTGCACCGTAGGCCTTCCTTCAGGTGAGCTGCTCAAGTTCCTCTTGCTACTCCTGTGCCTTCGGCCTATGGGTCCTCCTGAGGGTGCTCCCCTGCTTGTTCGGGGCCTGCTCTGGACTCTCCTGCTGTTTGTGAGGCCCTTGGACCTTGCTGGTCCCAACGTTGCTCCTTTTATGTCCTTCATGCCAGTTGCGGCTACTAGGGCTTGTTGGTGCTCCTGCTGGACATCAAGCACCCAATCACTGACATCCGACGAGGGACAGCTCGTGCACGGCTCCTGGTGTCGTCCTCAGCCTTGCCTGGTCCTCACAGCTGCTGCAACAAGGACACAGTCAACTCTTCTGAACCGTCCAACATTAGTGTGCATTGCTCTTACATGCCTCCTGGTCACTCCTGAGAGGCATAGACTCTGTCCCCTTTGCTTGCAGGCTCTTTACTTCCAGAATCCATCCTTGGATTCCATTGGACTTCTTCACCTTCACCAGAGGCACTTTTTCCATTGCCGTCTACGGAGGTTTCTGATATCTCTTCACTCTTATGGACCCGGCTTCCCTGGTGTAGGTAACCTGGTCTGCATGGCATCCACGGGTGGGGTTGCTCCCCAACCTTCAGTCCTCTAATCGAATACTTCTGGGTCCTTTGGGAAGGGTCCTTCTGCAAAACTGAAACCACGACTTCTCCAATGACTTCTATTGGGCACACAGCTGTGTTCCCACTCTTCACACAGCCTCCGTGGGGTTCCTGGGTACTTACCTTGGTTGGTCCCTTTTGTCCCTGGCTCCTCTAGGTCTTCTGGTCCAGATCCTGTCCTCCTTTGCAGTTCACATTCCACTTACTTAGTATATTGTTTGGTGTCCCCCTAGAGACCACTGTATTTTGTGCTACTTACCCTATTGATTGCATTTGAAGTATTATGTGTATTGTGTTGATATCTCCGGGTAGGAGATATACCAATGTGTTAGTGAGTGTTGTGTAATAAATAAAAGTATTTTTTTTTATAGAAACACTGTGTGGTTCTTATTCGTTTAACCTACATTTCATGATTAAACTGGCAAAACAAGCTCTGCTTAACACTCCTTCAAGATAAGCCTTAAAGCTGTTCTCCACAGTTACCGTTTTGAGAGCTTTCTATGGTTCTCAAAGACCACTAAAATCACCATAAGGGTTGCTTGGATTAGTGCAAGGTGCATCACTTAAATAAGTCTGTACCATATACTAAGCAGCCTCCTACACTCACCCTCCCCCCCCCCCGTACTGTAGAATGGTCTCATATAGACCATTAATAAGGTGCCAACCTGCACACCGGCTGATTTCAGTGGCTCTGCGTCCATCTGCATGAAAGGAGATTAGAAGGAAATTGGCGCCAGCTCCCAAAGGTGGTACATATATAGTGGCTCAACTTTATGCCTGAGGCGGCCCGACCCGAAACCACACAACACCACCTATAGACGTGCAAGGGGATCACTGCAAAAGCTTTCAGTGTGGTGCCTGGGGAAATTATCTACCAGAAGACATTATCATATGCATTTCTTTTGTAAAACGTTTACCATGAATGTGCACCTCCTGGACTGAATAAACAAAACACTCCTGACAGTGGCTGACCCAAGGTTCAGCACATCAATCCCTATCCACAAACATTAAGAGTCCTGAGCATCCACTTCCGGAACCTGCCACCGTTGAGCTCCACTGGAATCCAGAAAAATCCAATTATTTGAAGATGGAGGGTGCACCAGGAATGGAGTCAAAAACGTATATGTAAGTCCATCAGTTTTCTTTATTAGTCATAGAAGTAAAAAATGACCATCGGCCAACGCGTTTAGTTCCTATTGAAGGAACTTCATCAGGGCTTCAAATATTACGTAGAGTATGCAACACTTTCATTGAGTAATTGAAATCAACCTGTAGCAACTCGGGAAAATACCCCACAATAGGGGTCAAACGAATCCGATCCAAACTTGTAATCTTCTATTTCTCGACCTCCGGCAGATATGCCCGATTTGTATCTGCAGAAGGCCTACAATTCGGCAGAATCAAGGATCGTGCCACTAAGGAGGCTACTTTGACAAAATTTGCCTCTGTTCTGACGAGCCAAAAACTATTACTGAGAGCGCCAAATATTTTTTTCCCACAACTGGGCCAACATTGGGCAGGTAATGAAAGTTTGGAGCCAGTCTTCTGCACCTATTTGCCGGCAGCGAAAGCATAGATTTTACAGTTCAGGGTACATTCTATGGAGGGCTTTAGATGTATAATAAGTTATCCATTGTGACAGGAAAGACATACGCTTAAAATTGACAGCCCTTAAGGCCTTGCTACCGAATTGTGAGATTGTCTGCCACTCGACCTCAGAAAAGGAGCATTGAGTTGTCTCAGTGATTTTATTTTAAAAAATTATTATTCGGTGTATTTCCCCTTGACTCCGGTGAAATCTGTACCAATTACCCAACCCTCTTAGCCTTGCTTTAAAAAGAGCAACAGTTAGTGGTGATGGCCAAGACTGGATGCAAGGCAATATTCTTTCACTAGATGCAGAATTTGTATGAATCCAAAAAATGATAGTGTGCAGCGGTCCCCTCACTTAGCTTGAAATTCCTGCCAGGTAATGCATTTCCCACCCAGCAAAAAATGGCCCAACTCGCTAAAGCCATTTGCATTCCAAAACCTTAAGTGGCTGGACTGGATATGTAAACCTAAGACTTTACATCCCCTTAGCTGCAAATATTCATAGCCTGCCGATGTAGCATTTATGGAGTATGACTGGAGTCTCATACAATACACTTTTAGTGTCTTATACCTGTTTTTTTTTGTAGAGTTTAGCTGTCTGTATTAAGACTGGGATCTGTGATCCAGCTTCCTTCACCATTTTATCCCAAAAAAAGCTATCTAAAGATCTGTTAAAATCAATTATGCGAACCAGTATGTCTAGTAGAGAGGCTTCGTAGTATATACGTATATGGGGAATGCCAGTCCATCCCCCCCCCCCCCACCCAGCCTTATTTGTTTCCAATTGCAGAACTAGATATTTTACCCTCTGTGCATTTTTGTTCCAGACAAACTGTCAAAAAAGTGCATCCAGTTCTTGAAAATATGCTATATTGATTCTTATCGCAACATTCATGAATAGAAAAATTAATACAGGTAGGATTAACTTTTTAATAAGGGACTCCCTGTCAATAAGTGTAAGAGGGAGAAATATCCATTTATCTAGTAATCTCTAATTGTTTTTAGGTCTCGCTGAGCCCAGCGCTTGCGCTGGCTCAGAGACATTTTGTGTGTGAGCTTTCAAAGTGCTGCTGGCTGGCCTACCGCTTGCGTTCACGCGACCGTGGAGGCGCGCTAGCCTTCGGCAGCACTTTTAAAACTCATGCGTCATCGCGATCACTTTCGCTTTCAGAGCGATCGCGATGATGCACGCTTTCAATGCTTGTCTAACTTAAGTCAGCCTGTTGCATAAGCAACATGTTCAAAACGTGTCTCCTGTACTCAAGCAGCGCAGAGCCTTCACCCCCTCGCAGCCACCGTTGTCTGTTTCCAGAAAGACACACTATGTTGTCGTCCATAAGCTAACATTCACTTTCAGTCATTAAACACCTGTCCTTGGAACAAGTGAGATAGGTGCTGCATTTTTGTAATTTCTTTGTAGTGAGTAGCTTTTCCTTATACCCTCTCCATTTTTATCCACGCCTAAAGCACGTCTTAAGTGCTGTGCACTCCTGATGCCAGGCTCGCTCTGTTCATGGCATGCCGCTTCATGGCGCATCAATGTGCACACGCCGTGAGAGGAAACACTGGGCAGTGCCTGTACAACATGGCGGCTCATCTGCATCCTCTTTCATGATGCCTTGGTGCGCTATTTGCTGACCTACCTGCTTGTGATTGACTGACAATGTCTTCTGTCTTATTGGTCTTTCATTGAAAACTACTTGCAAATAACACAAGCATTTGCAGTGCAATAGGTCTCGCAGTTACGAGAGTTTCAGCTATTGGCATTGTAAAAAACAATGCCTTTTATTGTTGTTTAAAAAAAAAAAGACATTATTATTTGCAATGTCAATAGCTCAAACTCGCGTAAATGCAAATGCTTGTTTAGCATAGCATCATAGTTTAATTTATACATCTCAGCGTAAGAATTAGTCACATATGCCCCCAGGTATCGAATCGAATTGCAAGAAAAAGCTGGGCGTTGAAGAATACCAGGGAGGATATTGCCAGAGGTGTTTAACATCAATATTTCTGTCTTGTTTAATTTTGTACCCTCCGATTGATAGAAAATGCTCAAACTCTGAAAACATCGTTATTATATTTTGTTCTACTAGCCTAAGATACTAAATTACATCGTCCAACAGTTTAAGTTTGGACATACCTTCTATTGGTGCTTCTATATCCGTATTCACCCGTATCCTGACTCCTAAAGGTTCAATAAAAAAGGTAAAGAGTATAGCGACAAAGGATAGCCCTGCCAAGTTCTCGTTTTATAGCTATGGTTCCGGCTGTGCTGGAGTTCACGAATATTTGGTCCTGTGTACCTTGATATATATATATTGCATAACATATTGATAATTAGACTAGGAAACCGCACCCTCTTTAGAGCATAAAAAAGGTATCCCAATTGACAAGGTCAAATGCTTTCTCCGCATCTACTATCATTATAAGTGCAGGCATCTGATGGATGTTAAAAAAAAATCTAAAGCGTGTATTAAAAAAGCCAGATTGAAGGATATTTGCCTTCTTGCCAGGAAGCCAGTCTGATTGGTATGGATAGCTTTCTGGACAACAGGCGTAATTCAATTTGCCCAGAATTTCATTAAGACTTCATAATCAGTATTTAATAGACTAATAGGTCTATATGAGTTGATGTCACAGGGATTCTTCCCCTTTTTAACAAAGCTGACAATGATCGATTCCTCAGAAGTTGGAGGGTCCTCTATTCTGTTTTCACATAATTAAAGAGCTCTACTAAGAAAGGTATCAGCTGTTCCTGAAGTGTTTTATAAAAGGCTGTTGGAAGGCCATCATTCCCACAGGCCTTTCCAGATGGCATTGAGGCTAGACCTTGGCAAGTTTCTAACACTGTGATATCGGCCACTAATTCTTCTGCCTGGATACTTCACAGCTGTGGTAGATTAATATCTAAAAAAAAATACTGATGAATTACTTCCTTCAAAGCCGTATATTTGGTCGCAAACAGCCTATTATAATGATCAAGAAATGTTTTTGCAATCTTTTACTTCTCAGAGGCCAGAACCCCCGACTCGAGTTCTGCAGTTTGGTGATTAAAGCGGCTTCCTGCTTCACCCTAGATGGCCATGCCAAGAATTTACCTACCAGCTGGCTTTCTTCATACACCCTTTGGTGAAGCATCTGCAAGCTATTTATCTCATCTATTACAAAAAATTACTTTAGCTCTTGTTCGGCGATAGCCAGCTGCAGGTCCACCGCCGGTCACTTGGTCTGTGAATTTATCTTCCTCTGTACTGCGGTATTGACTGCTAGTTGGAGTTCGACGATTCGTGCCCTCTGAGTTTTAGATTGTGCGGCCATAAAGGTCACCATCTGCTCACGGATAGATGCCTTGAAAGCACCCTAAACAGAAAAAAGTACTGCGGTGCCCTTATTTATCTGGAAAAATTCTTCAATCCAGTTTTTTGTGTCACCCATTCCTAGTTGGAGAGAAGAAGACTATCTGCCACCTGGACCTTTCCTTTCGTCTCGCTTCTAATTCTATCTTGAAGCTAATGACTGAATGGTCTGAAAATGAATTTGCCCATATTTGGGAATCAATAAACCTAAAGGAACAAGCGATAAGAAAATAATCGATACGCAAATCGGACTGGAATTGCCGGGAATAGTAAGTATATCGTGACATTCTGTGAGGGCTCTGCACCATGGATCAATCAATTGATAATCTTGTGTCATGATATCTAATACTTTTTTAGTAGTTGGCTTCAGCAGTTTTTTTGTTTTATACGAGGTATCCCTTACTAAATCCTGAATAAAGTTAAACACCCCCTCCCCCCCTTAAAATTATTGGACCCACCGCTCCTCTAGCCTGGTCGTTGATCTTCATATTAGATTTGGGATCATCTGGGATCTGGGCATAATAGTACACAAAATTACACACGTTGCTATTTACACCCTGCTGTAATCCAGATCCATCTACCATGGGGGTCCCTCTGAACTTGTATAATGTCCCAGCCTACCCCTCGTTCAAAATAGATTGCTACACCCCTCTTAGCCAACCCAGCAGAAGCGAAATATGCATTTGAGTAATAATTAGGATATGCCTTGGAGTATTTGTCTGAATTTGGGGTGAAAAAGAGATTAACCATCTAATTAAGGCCCCATACTTTTGCTTATTAGATATCCCATTGACATTGACCAACATTATTCGTATTTCAAGCCCCATCTCCCAAAACCCTTTTCTTAAATTGAAGCCTCGTAAACAGAAAATTCCCGACATTGCTTTCTCGTCTATGGTTCTGCTCTTTTCTAGGATACGTGCTCCCCACCTCCTCCACCTCGCCCCCCACCCCTAGGAGAAAAGGAATTGCCCACAATATCCCTTTCGACCCTCACTGCGTGGGCGCCTGAATGGACACCCAAACTGGGAGCCGTATTGGGGACCCTCGGTGAACAACCCACCCCCATCCTACTGTAAATCGTAATAGTAAATCTTTCCCTACTTTTCTCTCTTTAGGTAGAAATTGTTTGCAACAGTTCTTGAGCTTTCTCCAGGTTTGTGGACATGTGAAATTTCTTTTTTCGCTAAATCCCTGAGTTTAGTCTTTTGCTGCCTGCGCACCCTGGGCTTCGAATATGTAAAGGAGCTTCAGAAACTCCTTTAAACAACGTGCTGCTGCTGCGGACATATCGGCGAAGATTTAACAGGTCACTTCATTGGCAGAGAATTGTTTTCTCTGGATGGCTATGGATAGTATCTGTTTTTTGATATAATAGCCTGCTAAGTTGACCAGGATTGTCCTTAGCAAATTTGAAGATGGATATGGGTGAGCCGGTACCCTGTGAGCTCTCATAATTGTCAAATCTCCTGAGATTTCAGGTAGTAAATTCTTTATTAATGAGTCTCGACCCATTGCAGAGTTTGGGCCCCTTTGCAGCCTTCTGGCACTCCTACCAATCATAGGCTTGAGCGTTGCGAATGTGGTTTTCCAATTCATCAATCTTATTCTCCAAAAAGGATTTATCTTTACTCACTAGAACCGTTTGCTGCTGCAATATAATTATCTGATCCTCAAGCTTCGATATCCTGGACTCTGCCTCCTGCATTCTAGCCGGAAAGCTTGCAATTGCTTCCTCTATTTTCGTCAAACAATAATGCAGGGATGCAATCTCAGTTGCTTGTGATGCTTTTAGTTCTCCTATTTCATCAAATATAAGGTTTAACATAGTTTCTAAATCCTAATGCACAGGTGGCTCATCCCCTTGCACCTAGCTTGAGGGCTGAATCTCGATTACTCTTTCTGATTAGGCCTGGGGTTGTTCTTGCAGTGCTACGTCCTTTTTCGCATCTATTGTAGGAGCCTGGGGCGGCAACTGCAAGGCCATGGGGGTATTTTGTTGCCAAAGGACTGGCTGAACTCCATTTTCTTTTGAGAGGGCCACATATTCTGAGGAAGGAGTGGTGAACCGCAGACTCGAGTTTTTAAAAAGTAAAGTAAAGCAGAAATACACACCTGATGTTCACAGATCCTTGGTCCGCAAAGCTTAAAAATAGCTGAAGTTAATGGACACAGATACGCAGTCTGAGGGCTCTAGAACTGTGCCTTAAAGGACATCATAAAATTTCACTCCAACCAGGCTTGTGTATTGCACTGAAATCCTGTTTGTTTCAACATCTTCCAAAGTACACGAGTATGCATCCTGTAATTTTAACTGTAATAATTTAGCAAGTGGATAGATATGCATTTGAGGCATTGTTTAAATAATATCTTTAGAAACTGATTAATTTTTGAAAATGTATTTAGAGATCATTAAGGGCAGATATGTTATATGTGTGTGTGTGTGTGTGTGTGTATATGTATATGTATATATATATATATATATATATATATATATATATATATATATATATATATATATATATATATATATATATATACATATATTACCTACTGGCGGTCGCCAGTAGGTAGTTATAGTTAGGACCCCTTTTCCATAGGAAATCCGCAACATTCTATTTTGAATAACTTTGGCGCCGGTCGACGAATCTTCGCGAACTTTTCAAAATAGGTGGGGCGCTACGCTCCGCTCCTACCCTGAAAGTCTCGGGGGGATTCGTCAAGCGGGGGCTGAGATAAAAGGGGGGTCCCAAAACGCGTTTTTCCCATGCATTTTTCCATAGGACCTTTAGACAGGGCTACAGCCCGAACGGCTGAACAGAATTACTTGAAATTTGGCAGAGAGGTAGTCCTCAGGTCAAGGAAGTGCCTTTTGTAGGTTTGGTGTAAATCTGTTCGGTAGATTCTGAGAAAATAGCCTTTAAATCAATATATATATCTGAGCCAGCTTACGGTGCGCTTACGGTACGCTTACCGTACGCGTACGGTGGCGTGCGCGAGCGCAATTCTGATTGGCTCTTCGATCTTAGTAAACATTTGAATCGGCCGAAACCCGGAAGCGGCGGCCGCCATTTTCTCTCTCGCACTGAGAGTTAGCTTGTAAAATAAAGTCTAAAATCATATAACGGGGATGTTTAGACAACTCCCACACACATAGCCATGATGAGGGAGTCCCCCAAGACCCCCCAAGGGCAAAAATGCAATTTTTTTTTTTTCGCTAATTTCGCCGATTACGCTTACCGTACGCGTACGGTAAAAAAATGGAAATAAAAAAAACACTATCCACACTCACCCCACCCCATGTGCTTTTGGTGGCCTCAGGCTACCAAATGTACAGGGCTTATGAAAGGTGTTAAAAAAAACACTATCCACACTAACCCCTCCCCCTGTGCTTTTGGTTGCCGAAGGCCACCAAATGTACAGGGCTTATTAAAGCTGACAAAACCTAAATATTGTGAACAAAAATAATAAAAGAAAAAATTATCCACACTCTCTCCACCCCGTGTGCAAATGGTGCATGGCTTATAAAAATTGCGAAAAATTAAAATATTACCGTGCACGGAACGAACTGCGTTAAGTGGGCGCGCACGCCACGAATGGCGTAAAGTAACTTAGCATTTAAAAAACCGTACAAATTCACTGAAAAAACCATAGGTTTCACACATGTTATAGTTAGCGGAAATTTTACTGATAAAAAACCAGTGAAATTCCCCCGTTATAGTTAGTGCTGGCAACTATAACTCACGCGACCGCAATCTTCTGCTGATGACATATGTGTCTTTATGAAAAAAAAATATTTGTAATATATGTATAGCTAAAAATGTATGGAAGAAGACATGGGCAAATAAGTGTCTAAATACAGTATTAGCATCAGCAGAGGATTGCGGTCGCGTGAGTTATAGTTGCCAGCACTAACTATAACGGGGGAATTTCACTGGTTTTTTATCAGTAAAATTTCCGCTAACTATAACATGTGTGAAACCTATGGTTTTTTCAGTGAATTTATATATATATATATAAAACTTTGTTTTCCATTTATACACATTTAAACATTACAGTAGCCATGTCTGGTGGGGTACACCATACCGATAGCGTAGTACATACATTTTAAAATCAGGATAGCTAACATTGAACACTTAGCATTTACAAAACACTTTGGAGCATTACACATCGAGCACCCCTGTTGTCTCTACAGTATATGCAGAGGGATGTGTCCATGCACGTCACTACTACGAGTTTAGCCTCCCCTACCCCCATTATCTTGCCCTTCTCTTTACACTTCATCTACTTCATCCACTGTCGTGCGCCTGAGTTATGACTTATATGGTTCCCAGAGATTCAGTGGTCTGCAGCTTATCGGCCTAAAGGCATTGTAATTATCGCCTGTGTATTGCAGTACGATAGGTCGGTGAACCACTCTGCTAGTATGGGTAGTGGGCCTTTCATCCATCGCATGGCGATTCTTCTTTTTGCAAGTAATATGCCAAGTGCTTCTAAGTTTTGGCAAACCCGGGGAACATCGTCGTCATATCCGAGAAGGGCGAGGAATGGTATGACAGACAAAGGTGTCTCTGACATGTCTTGTAGTGCCCCAGACACTGCAGTCCAGAACGCGTGCACCCCAGGACAGTCCCAGGCCAGATGAGTGAAATTAGCCCCATCAACGCCACATCTCATGTAGCTATCGTCTTCCCGCAACCCATATTTCTACGGCCGAGTTAGGTTATGATGCACTCTGTGAAGATATTTGAAATGTATTAAGCGATGTCAGGCGTTTTGTGAGATAGCCTTTACGACTGTGCGGCAGTATGACCACTGTTCCTCTGATATATCAATGCCCAGTTCTTCATGTCACTCCTTACATGATTTCATCTGAATAGGGTTGTGCTTAGTTCTTGCGAGTGTATATAATATTGAGATGCCACGCTGCGTGGACTGGGCTTTTAATAAATGCGTCAACGAAGCAAACTCCTGTGGGTCTGTCATTTCGTCAACCAGCTGAGCAAGCCGCGACTGTTTTAGTCTATAATAATGGTATCTAGTGAGTAGCGATTTCTTAGCTACTTGTGCTTGCATCTGTTCCCAGATACTGACTACACCATTTGTAAACAGGTCCCCCATCCTGCTTATATTTAACATGTGAAATGCGTGTATGGCTGTCTTTTCTTCCCTTAAGGAGAACCAGCTCTACCATTCTACAGGTAATTTTGGGGAATAATGGTGTGTAATCTTCTGTGTATCTGCGTTCGTACGTATTTGGTATCTGGTGATCCCTACAGGGTCAATAACATTGATTCTCCGCTGTGGTTTGAAGAGTAAGTATTGTGGGAGGGTAGGTGGGCTTACCTCTTCTCTTTATAGGTACAAATGTGCCAGTTCACGTGGGCCATATATCCAGTAATGTGCATGGATTTGCTCTGCTGCACTGTAATAGTTTTCTAGATCTGGGGCATTAAGCCCTCCTGATGAGTATGGTTTTACTAGAGTCACCCATTGCACACTTGGTTGTTTGCCTGCCCAAGCCAGCCTGATTAGTAGGGTGCGGGGGTGTGAAATTACGACAGAAAAATAAAAAGAAGAGCAGTATTATCCTTTTCATGAGTGCAATGCATCCCAGTAAAGATAGTGGGAGCCTAATCCATTTATCTGTAGTTTCCGTGAGCCTCTGCACTGCCAGACCATAGTTTTCACGAATGACTACTCCAGGATCTATGTGTACCTGGACCCCGAGGTAGCGTATGGGTTTAGTGGTCCACGTCAAAGGGTATTCCATCTGAATAGGAGTGGTAGAGGTGGTGAGAGGGAATACGCGTGACGTATTCCAGTTTATGCGTAGTCCTGAGTGACTGACAAATCTCTCAACCTCTTGCAGCTTTGGTGTTAAGTTATGTTCTGGGTTTCTCATATATAGTAATGTCATCTGCATATGCGGATATTATCAAGTTGTAGTGTGGAAATCTTATGCCATGGTGTGCATGGTATTCCCGCATTGCACACGCCACCAATGCATATAGCAATGGGGAGAACGGACATCCCTGTCTCGTACCTCTTGTAATCGCAATTGGAGTAGGTAGTAGGCCGTTCACGCGCCACTGGTTCCACAGATAAAAATTCTACCAATTTTTTAAAAACCTCCCTAACTCCCATATGCCGCAACACCGCCAATAGAAAGATCCACTCGACCGAGTCGAACGCTTTTTCAGCATCTAAAAACACAGCTGCCACATGGACGTTAGGGTCTATTCGGGTAATTGTGCAAAACAAGGTATGCAAATTGCTTGTGAGAGAACAGCCAGGAACGAATCCTGTGTGCTCCGGGGCGACCACTCCCGGGAGTAGGGGTGCCACAATCTGTTCGCCAAAATTTCAGCAAAAGGTTTCGTGTCTGTATTAAGTAATGACAGTGATCTATATGAGGAGCATTCCTTGGGTGGTCTGCCGGGTTTCAATTGCATAATCAATATAGCTTCTTGCATTGTCAGGGGCATAATGCCGTCTCTGGTCATTTCTGTAAAGAGATTTACTGGGTGTGGGATTAGTCGCTCCTGGCATGCCTTTTAGAAGGTCACCGTGAGGTCGCCTGAGCCAGGTGCTTTATTTTGCGTTTCTTTCAGCACAGACGTGATTTCAGTAGGGCTCCCTATGGGCGTTTGTCAGCCACTTCATCACGATATGTGCTAAATAATCCTTGGTAGATTTGTGTATATTGGAGCAGCGCGAGGTATATAATTCTGCATAGTATGCGCGTAATCGTTTGACAATCTGTGGGGCACAGCAAACTGGCTTGCCACTATCGTCCTGTAGTAATAATAGCCCCCATTTCCCTTTCGTTGGCCTGATCAGAGCACCAATCAGGCGCTAGGTCTCTCCCCTTCTCCATATACTCTGGCAATAGCATATTTTCCTAAGTGTTATCTCGGATTGTGGCAGTTGATTATATTCATCTATCTTCTCTCCAATTTGTGCTAAGTTCTCCGGTTCGGGCTCTCTCTGTGTGGCCCACTCCAGTATAGTCAATTCTTTTTCCAATTTTAGTATTCGGTCCTTATGGACCGGAGCCCCCCCTACATGTTTCAAGATTATCACGCCACCAATATAGACCGTGAATGCCTCCCAGATTGTGGGCATACAGGAAACACTGTGTCTAATAGTGAATATGGCGGAAGCAGCCAAGTGAGGAGCCTGGGCTGCATGCCTCCGGGAGTCAGGGTAAATTTAACTGGTGAATGATCCAAGTATGTGCGTGGCAGGTTTACGCAGTACCGTATAAAGGGCTGTAGGCTCCTTGAAACAAGCCAGTAATCTATACGGGTGTGTATGTCGTGTACTGATGAATAATGGGCGTATTCACTGCCCTGTCGTGATCGATGGCCCCAGACATCTACCAAGCTTTTTGCTGTGCTATTGCGGTTATTGCGTTAGTTGAAGCTGATGACCTTCTGGGGGGGACACGTTCATTTGTCTAAGTCTGGAGATTGGACGCAATTAAAGTCACCACCCCAGTGCTATGGTATATTCACATACGGTGCAAGTGTGCTGTGTAGGGAGTGATAGAATTGGGGGTCATCATAGTTGGGACCATAAATGCCTACTAGTAGCACATCCAGGTTATCTCTGCGACAGCAGTCTACCACATATCTTCCCCCATGGTCACTGCATACCTCCCGGGTATATGTATACCTGCTCACGACTAGGCCCACACCAGATCGCATGTGCACTTCATTTTACTCAGTGACAACAGCCCTGAGTGAGGTGCTAGGTGCATCTTTTGTAATATAGCAACATCAACATTATGTCTCCTCAAATAACAAACAATTTTGCAAATTTTCCGTTGGTTGTTTAACCCCCTGACATTCCAGGTTAGAAAGCTTAAGGGGGTGCCGCTTGAGGTTTGTTGGCCGTTTGGTCACTCTTTACGCTCATTATGTATCTCTTGGGTTGTAGAGTCTACCATAGGATCGATGTTCTTCCCGTATATGTCCTTATGTGTAGTTCCCCCCCTCACAATCCATTTTTCCCAACCTGTTACATGGCACCTTATTCCCTCTCCTTAAATCCTCTCTCCACATGAACCAAGAACTGGGTGTGATGCACGTAGGGTGGTGAATACCCATGATCAGTACATCCAACTTGTTTAACCAATACTACGCTTATTAACTTAAGGGTGCTGGCCTCGACTTCTGTCAGCCAGGGTAAGCTTTACTTTAACTTCACGCAGTGTAAGGGGACTTTATCCAGTCCACATGGTTGATTCGCCGTTCCCTCCCCCTCTCTTTACCTTGCTCTCCTATTATAGGTTGTGAAATACGTGATATGATAAATCACGCTGCTCCTCCGAGCCATCTTTACTCCTTAGTAATTACTATAACAACATTGCCAGTGACATTATTACTATAATGCGTATTTATGATATCAAGTTATGAGGAGTATACAATACTTTAGTCCTGTTGATCTAAGTCACCACGAGGGGCATTTTCCTCTGAATTAGATCCTGCCCCTGGTGTACCCTACTTGGATCCATTGGGACAGCTCAGAGCCCTCATATTGTAGTGATCAAAGTTCCCTGGCTCGTCGCAGGGCTGCATCTTCGTCTCTGTAATTCATGAGTCAAACTATTATGGGGCGGGAGGGGCCCAGGGGCCGGCCTGGCGGACAGCGAACAATGCGCTCGTTCAATAATGAATACAGATGAGAAGATGTCACAGCCTAGCAAAGTTATGAGAAGCTGTTCCACAAAACGTTCCATGTTCCCCGTTGCTGTGAATTCGGGAAGCCCTACTATGAGCAGGTTGTTGTGCCTTGACCGCGCTTCAAGGTCTTCTGCTTTGTTCTGCAGTGTCGCCATTAGCGCTTCCATTTTTTTTCTACGCCCCAGTTGTTTCAACCTGCAAATCTTCGGCCTCTGATACCCTTCTTTCCACCATGTCTAGTCTTTCTGATTGTTTATCCATGCGTTCTGAAATGCGGTCCATGCGGAATGTAAGAAAATCTATTTTACTATCTATTGTAGTAAAGCTTTGTTGCATAGTTGTTCGTATTGTCCGCAAATCCTCTCCTAGTTCGGTAGTCTGGGCCTCCTGCCCTGTCAGTGTTGTGTCTGCCTCTTCATCTCTTGCTCTGGTGGCTTTGCGTTGCTCAAATTGCAGCTTTTGTTGGTTCTTGTCTGGTTCCCCCATTGTGTTGCAGGTTGCACAATCTGTACCTTTTCCCCCTGATATGGTTGTGGGGTCCTGCAGAGTGTTCCTGGTTAAACTATGCTGCCTCACTATTGTAGTGTTCTCTGGCTGTACTGGTGCCCTGGTAGGTGTCAGCAGATTATAATACTCCTAAGCGCAATCTCAATGCCCCCCATCTCCACCGGTGCCACCGCTTACCCTGTGTAAATATCACACTGCTGTCTAATCCAGTCTCCCACCACTGAGTATGGCTGTACTGCGGTCGCGGCGTGTGAGTGCGCCACCTTCTCACCAGGCCAGGTTCGCCCGCGTCTTCCAGGCAGTCTAACCGTAGTTAAGCCGCTACAGAAGGCAGTCAGCTGGCCAGTCCCCCACCACCAAGCCCAGCAGGGCTGGGCAATCTAGCTGCTCGCATGACCCAGCACTCGCCGGCCCAGGCCAGCCGGGCGGATAGCCCTGCACGCCCTCCTGAGGTTCACCACTCACCGCCGCGAGCCCACAAGTGACAGCGGGCGAGGGCCTCCAAGTGAGCAGCAGGGAGCACGGATCCAGTGGCTTCAGCCCTCAGGGCCGCGACTCGGGGAACAAAGTAGGCCACGCCTATGCCGATGCAGCTTGTCAATGCAAGCGAGTCCGGGATGAGTCAGCTGCTACCGCAAGGACAACGTTTGGTGTCTAATGTTTGGCCCCGTTCACTTCTTGTGCTCTTGCACCCTTTACGCCATGGAATTTCACAGATTACTGTCAGATTGATATGACAGTCTCTGGAGCTTTCTTAGGCTGTGGCCATCTTGAAGCCAGGCAAGCTCCACCCAGATGTTATATTCATGAGCATTTACAATGGAGAAGCCACTTCACAATGGTCATGGAAGTTACCCCTAGAACTAGCTAAGTTAAGGTAAGTTATGTATCCACTTTACCTTAACTTTTTATTAATGTATTAATTTTTTACGTGCAACTCTTGGACACCATATAATTAGGCCTATACGATCAGTCACCAATGTATAGTATCTTTGATAGTATTAATGTCCTGCTTATCCTATTAAAAAGCTCAGTATTCTTGTTTCTGGCATGCTTGGAAGTGACGTGTAAATGGCACTGTGAATTGTTCAAAACTCTGTTTCAGTGTGTGAATTGCCTTCTTTTTATCTACTTCTGGTTCTCTTTTCAGTTTGCTGCAGCTTCAGTGGAAGCAGGATCTGGATAAAGGATTAGAGCTCATCAGCAAAGCCATCGAAATAGATAACAAGTGTGACTTTGCATATGAAACAATGGGAACTATTGAAGTACAAAGGTAAGTTATGTAAGCAGTGAAAGTGCTTTAGTGTATTGAAGCCAACTTATGTTTTGGCCCTGGAAACTAACACGGTGTAGGTCCTTGCTGACTTTCATTAGGGGGAATAGAGCTCAATGCTCATTTATACCTCTGTTAACTAACAATGGATGAAGTACCTGCTTGCTTGATTGAGTATCTTTACTTCAGTTGGCTATTCTCCTTTGAAACTTGACCACATGAACAAAACATAGTACATAATGAGATTGTGTACCTAAACTTAACTGAGCCATATTGCCCCTCAAATCTGGTGACTGTCATGCACTGGAGGTATTTGATCCTCCAATATTCCAATTGTAAGTTTTACTAAAACCCTTGCACTTAGAGCTCAGAAGAAATACATTAATTGTCTGAAAATTGTAACTATGGTGTCCACCACATCATCTCACTGAAAAAAACATAGTTTAGCCAATTAACTTTAACTTGCGCCCCCAATCATGCACTACTTATGACCGCACATATTACTTTGAGGACCACGCTACTTGGACCCTAGAACAGATCCTGTTTTATACCTTGCGAAATCCTACCTTTAAATAGTCTTCAAACGTTATTTACCTAATGGCCGGTTCTAAATATCGAAGGAGCCTAACTATGCAGACTATTGTAAAATAATTCATGAGAAGATTATTTCAAGCCTGTCCTCCAGTTGCGAAATCAATGCCAATATGAGGTCTAAATATATTAGGAGTTCTAATGCAAAGCCCATTTGAACCAATTAACAAAACATCCAGTGAATATCTTTCATGGGGAGGAGCTGTACTATTGGAAATAAATTCAACATGAAGGGTTGGAAAGATACAAGTACTTATCAAAGAACCAAACCTGGCATTCTGTAAAGATTGAGAAATTTACAATAAATTCTAAAGGTGCCCACTTACATATATTTTTTTTCCCCAAAGCCTTTCTTGATTGTGGAAAGATCCCATTCCTTAGTCAAGTGACTTCTCAAGTTTTATTTGGATTGAACAAATAACTTTTGGATGTTAAATCATTTGTTCTTTGTCTGGTGTCTCTTCAAAAGGCCAAGCCTTACAAAACAATGTATTGCACATAGGGATAGGTTTTGTATATGATTATGCCACAAATAAAGAAGAGCCCCATCAAGGGAGAGGGGAAATATCCCTGTCCTTTTTACTGGTGTATGGTTAATCAACATTTGTACGGATGCACCCTGGGGTACAGTGAGCAACTTTATGAAACTGTACAGCCTTGCTGTACAGACAACTAGAAAATGAGACGATTCTGTAGTTTAGCAGCTTTCTAGTTATCATTTAAGCATGTGAATCTATGAACCATCCAGTGCTGGAAAATCAAAGCTATTTACCTGTAACCACAGTTAGAGTACTCCAACCTTGGTATCTTTGACATAGTCAAATCGCCCCACCAACCCCAAAAACCTTCCCTTTAATTTGTGCGGCTTGGTATTTGTAGTCTTCCTTTAGATTTTTACTTTGAAATTATTAAGCAAATAAAGCCTTACTGGGGAGTCTCTCCACCTCATGAGCAAGAATTTGAACCATACAGTGAGGCGGATAAGGTTGCACTATGAGTAATTGGCTGCAATATTAAATTTAGTGTTTGATCCTATGGGCTAATCCATATTATTGATGCAGAATTCTGGTCTGACAATGGCAATTAATTCAGGGATGTAAGTCTTTAAAAAATGCCAAAGCAGAAGTACTGTATTTACAGACACACTACCTTTTCAAACTTAGTTTGTTCAAACATATCTGAAAGAGACTGTTGGTTATAGATTCCTTACCTTAGAGTTAACCCCAGGCGTCGGACTGGATCCAGAGAAAAATAAAATTCTTAGCAGTACCCCTACGCGTTGGAAGGTGGCGTTGTTTAACTCCACGTCTATCGTTGGCGTCGTGGTCGCCGGGATGACGTTGCTGTGCCTACATAGATGCTGCCCCTACAAGCTGACGTCGGTTGTTTCTTTTTCCGCGCCAGCCTAGCGCAGATCTGGAGATAGCTACCGCTTAGGCACTTTTTGACTAACTTTTCAACGTTTTGTCGACTTCAATTCGAGGCTATCGACTCCCGGTGTGCGAAAGATGTCCCAACGCCGGACCGGGTTCAAGCCTTGCGACTCCTGTCACAAGCTGATGTCTGTCACGCAACCACAGAGGTCCAGCGGTCGGCTCTGCGTCGTTCCCGGGTAAGGTCTCGAGACCGCTCGCGGACCCCCCACACCTCATCGCTCTTCAAGGTCTTTGGGTAAGTCAAAGAAGAAGGCGAAGAAGCACCGGCGATCTTCACCTTCTCCCAGTCGGTCGGCTGACGTGACACGGGATTCGGAGCATCATCTCTCTAAGGCTCCATCTCTGGTGCCTACTCCAGAGACGACTCCGCACCTCCCCCATTTCTGGGAGCCAGAGCGTTCCCTGACCAACTTCATAAGTTCTATGAGGTTCGAGGCTGCCCAAACACATGTGTTTGGCCAGCCCTACTCAGCTGGCGCTGAATCTGAAGGGGGCCCTGGGCCTTCTATGCTGGTGGCTCCTGCCCCGGCTCTGTAGGGTCTTGTGGATCAGTGCCAGTCAATTTTACTCGACCTTACCCGGCGCCGATCCCAGTAATGACGCCCCCAGCGCCGTCCCCATCCCTGAGATGGACCTGGAGCCGGACCAACGTCGATACCAACGCCCGAGGGTACTTTTGTTCCCCTGTTCTTCCCTTGTGTTACCTGCCGGCCGGAAGATGGTATTGTGGACTGGGCAGGGTCGCTGGACCCCCTGGCAGACCAGCTGGAAGAACTGGACTGGTGAGAGGACCTGGGTGACACCAGTGGTCTGGACACTTCTCCAGACCTTTGCATGCCTCCTCCCCCTACCGTGGCTACGGAGGAGGGAGCGTCCTATGCTGTGGTGCTGCAAAGGGCGACTGATGTCTTGGGCCTTGACCTCCCTTCAGTGGCAGTCAGGACTAACCTCCTGACAGAGGTGCTTCAGCCTGCGGCATCCTCCTCTGAACCCCTTCTTCCCTTCACTAACGTCCTCCTAGGCACCTGATCTAAGCCCAGCACAGGGGCTCCTGGCGACCAAGTTTTCCTCACCCAACACCCTTCCCCCGAGAGCTTGGTGGTCCAAGCCTCTTCTTTAAAAGGCGCATTCCCTTCTGCTCCTCCAGATAGGAGCTCCAAGAAGCTGGGTCCCCTTGGGAAGCGTATGTTCTCTTCTTTCAGCTTGGCGCTGTGGTCTTTGAATACCGTATTTTCACACCAAGTTGGGATATTGTTGCGCAGGTGCTGCCTCAGTGGCGGATAGGAGGGCCGCAGCCAAATTCACAATACGATGTGGTCTGGATACCACCGACTCTCTGGGCAGAACGACTGCTACATCGGTATCCTGGTTGAGGAAATCCAGCTTTTCGGGGGATGTCCAGCCAACCTTGCTGGCCGTTGTCTTTTTGGCGACAAAGCAGACTCGGCACTCAAGCAGTTTAAAGGTTCTCGGGCTAGGACCAGATCTTTGGGCCTCGCTGCATCTTATCAACCACTCCAGTCTTCTTTCCACCCCATTCGTGGCAATGGAAGGGGCGCCCAGCCACGTCCGGCCCAGTCCAGCCACTGGTTCATGGAAGCTGCCCAGCCTCTGCGCGGACGTGGGACGCAGCGACCTTGTGGGTCCGAGAGCCTGTGGGCGGTCCTGTCCACTCATTCCCCCACCTGCCGCAGCCTCCAAACCCTCCTAGTCTGACATTTAAGGCCCATCAACGGGCAGTGGGCAACAGGATTCTCTATCACCTCGCCCCCTGACAATCCATCGCGTCGGACAGGTGGTTTTGCAAATAGTCCGAAGGGGCTACTCCCTCCCCATTGAGACCACCCCTCCCTCCAGGCCACTGTCTTTCGATCGCATGTCTGAGGATCATCTGGTGATTCTCTGTCAGGAAGTCTCAGCTCTTGGCCAAGGCAGCGATCAAGGGGGTCCCTGCGCCATAAGTAGGTCATGCCCAAAAAGGACAAAGACTTGCATCCTATTTCTAGAACTCCGTGCCCTCAATCGCTTCCTCAGGAAGGAGAAGTTCAAAATGCTCATGTAGGCTCAGGTCCTGTCTGCCCTTGACCCTGGAGACTGGTGGTGGCGGTGGACTTGCAGGGCACCTATTTCCATATTCCGGTCCTGCCAGCCCAAAGGCGCTATCTAGGGTTCAGGGTAGGCTATGAGCATTTCAGTTCACTGTGCTCCCCTTTGGCCTTCCCAGTGCCCCTCGGGTGTTCACAAAAGTGATGGCTGTGGTCGCAGCTCATCTGCGCAGGTTAGGGGTTCCAGTCTTCCCCTATCTCAACGACTGCCTGCTGAAGGTGGGCTCGCCCCAGGCTGTCGTCTCCCACCTCCAGACTATGGCGGACCTCCTGCATTCGCTGGGGTTCACTATCAACGTGCCGAAGTCACCCCTGACTCCCACTCACGCTCATTTACATCGGAGCTGTTCTGTACACGGTGCAGTTGCGGGCCTTTCCTCCCGAGCAGTGAGTCGCTATGATACCGATGTTTCAACCTCTATCCCGGATTTCAATGAGAATGACCCTGTGGCTGCTGGGCCTCATGGCCTCCTGCATCCTGCTGGTAGATCATGCCAGATGGCATAGGTGGGCTCTGCAGTGGTACCTGAAGTTCCAGTGGGCACAGCACTAGGGAAATCTTTCTAACCACGTCCAGATCTCAGAGGAAACTGCACAACAATTGCAGTGGTGGCTAACAAACCAAGCTTGGGGTTAGAGGCAGATCCCTCTCCCTTTCCCAACCAGATTTCACAGTGGTGACAGAGGGATCACTTCTGGGATGGGGCGACCATCTGGGAGAGGCGGAGATCAGAGGCGTCTGGTCTCAGGCGGAGTCTGGGCTCTATGTCAATCTGCTGGAGCTTCGGGCGATCTGCCCGGCACTGAAAGCATTCCTTCCCGCTCTCAAAGGGAAAGGGGTGCAGGTGTTCACCGACAACACCATCTCCATGTGGTACTGCAACAAACAGGGCAGGGTGGTGGTGTGGACCCTATCTCAAGAGGCTCTTTGCCTCTGGACATGGCTGGAACATCAGGACAAGACCCTGGTGGTGCAACACCTGGCAGGTTCTGTAAGCGCCCGGGCGGACGAACTCGGCCGTCATTGCTTGGTAGATCACGAATGCCGTCTTCACTCGGAGGTGGTGCAAGGTCTCTTTCAGAGGTGGAGGGGGGAGCCTTGGTTAGATCTGTTCGCCACTGAAGAGAACGCGCAATGTCAGCAATTCTGCGCGTTGTAGTTTCCAAGGTGGCACTCGCTTGGCGGCGCTTTTCGTCACAAGTAGAGTCACGGCCTCCTGTATGCCTTTTCACCTGTACCACTTCTGCCCGAGTGCTGAAGAACATCAAGTGTGACCGGGCCCAAGTTATTCTTGTGGTTCCAGACTGGGCACGAAGAGTCTGGTACCCCGAGCTCCTGAGCATGGCCATCGATCCTCCGATCGGACTGCACCTTCGGGAGGATCTTCTGTCGCAGCAGCAGAGGATGGTTCTTCACCCGAACCTGTCAAGCATCCACCTACTTGCGTGGAGATTGAGCGGCGACAGTTGGCAGCTTTTGACCTTCCTCCCAAAGTCTGTAGTGTCATCTTGACAGCCAGGCGTCCCTCTACTAAAACGGTATACGTCTGTAGATGGAACAAGTTTGTGGCATGGTGCACAGCATAGGCTGTTAGTCCCCTTTCTGTCCCTCTTTCGGAGGTTCTCATGTATATACTTTCTTCGGCCCAGCAGGGCTCTGCTCTGGGCCCTCTTAAAGGCTATCTTGCTGCTATCTCTGCTCTTCTTCGGCTGCCAGATCAACCTTCCTTATTCAAATCTCCTATTGTAAATAGATTCTCTAAAGGCATTACTCTTCTCCTTTCCTCCATCTCCTTTCATAATGCCCCAGTGGTACTTCAACCTTGTTCTAACATATCTTATGTGTGCTCACTTCGAGCCTCTTCACAGCTGTCCTCTCAGGCTCCTCACTCTGAAAACTGCCTTCCTTGTCGCTATCACCTCTGCTTGCAGGGTGAATGAGCTTCAAGCTCTTTCTTCTAAGCCCCCTTTCTTCTAAGCCCCCTTTCTTCTCCGTGCATCCGTACAAAGTGGTGCTTGGTACGATGCCCTTGTTCCTTCCTAAAGTGATTACACCATTTCATGTAGGACAAACTATCACCTTGCCCACCTTTTTCCCACCTCTGCACCCTTCAAAGGAGGAGGAGAGACTACACCCTCTGGACCCTAAACGTGCGCTTTCCTTCTATCTTGACCGCACAAAAGATTTCCAGGTGGATGATCAACTCTTCGTTGGCTATGTAGGTGCCAAGAAATGTTGGGCTGTTCAAAATCATGCCAGCACTTGATGGATTGTCCTTTTTATTAGAATCTGTTATGCTTTCGTGAAAAAGGAACCTCCAGTCGGGCTGCATGCTCATTCCTCTAGCACTACAGCAGAAATCACTGCATTGGCTCGTGGAGTCCTACTTCTTGACATCTGCCAGGCAGCCACATGGGCATCCTTGCACACGTTCACCAGACATTACTGCCTGGACTGCCAAGTCCAGAGTGACGGCCATTTACCCATTCGGTCCTCCAGGACTTTCTGGTGTGAACGTAGTTAGCAGACCTCCTCCAGGGATGGAATTGCTGGGGTATCTATTCTAAGGTAAGTAATCTATAACTAACGGTCTCTATCAGATGAACAAGTTACTTACCTTCGGTAACGATGTATCTGTAAGAGATATGTTAGTTATAGATTCCTTACCGCCCCACCCATCCTCCCCTCTCTGCGAATTGACTTCTACGGATAGGGACAACCTTGGAGGGCCCTAGTTGTGGCGCACCAGTGGTCAGTGTCTTTCGTGGCTCTCCGCTTCTGGCGTGGAAAGTCGTGTCAGAACTGATGTCAGCGTGGTGTCTGTGTAGGCACTGCAACATCATCTCGGCGACCACGACGACAAACCCGGAGTCGACCAACGCCACCTACCGACGCGCAGGGGTACTGCTAAGAAGAAAAAGACATTCTTTGGAACTAGTCTGGCGCCTGGGCGTAATTCTAGGGTAAGGAATATAACATATGTCTCTTACAGATACATCGTTACCGACGGTAAGTAAATTGTTCATCTGAAACAAATATCAAAAATTTGTTTGATTAATGGTTACGCTGTCCAGACTCGTCGTCCCAAAATATACGGTTTTTCAAATTGAATCCAGTTGTATATAATAAAAATTAGTAGTAATTTTCATACTTTGATACTCTGTGATCCACGTAGACCCTCTTCCAAAAACGTGGGGAATATGAACACCTGGATTTGAGATATGATTGTGCTAACCATGTGAACCATACAGCTTCTGTCGGACATGAAGATCTCCGCCATGAAGGATGTTTTCCCGCATGGCAGAGTTATACAACGGGGCGATCCATCATAGAGCATACATAACACACCAATGAAGATGTTCGCTCTTCTGCGCTTGCAGATGGCGATCAGGGATATGTATACAACCTACCCGAAGGAACCACCAACACTACTCGCACTACAAGCTATGCTAGAAAGCACCAACACACCAGAAATTAATGTCCCCGTTTATGCACTGCATCACAATCAGAGCAAAAAGAGGTTAGTATTAATTGCTTATCAGGTGGGAAACACTGCTAGGAGAGGCCATTGAGGTACAGGACCGGGAATATAGCTGCACGCAATTAAGGTTATTGACATCAAATTGTAATTTGCGTATCATACACTTTACATTTCTGCATCAATTTTATTACTCCCCAACGCAATTACATAGATACGGTCTCAGAACACATGATAAATGTCAAAGATGTGACGCTCTACACGCAGATTTCCTACACCTACCGTGGGCATGCCCTCAGATACACAAATACTGGCAAGAGATAATGGATGCAATAACGAGCATGTTGGCTGAACTAGTGCCGAGCACTCCTCTGGTGTGCTTGCTGGGGATATATAAATTGAAGCCCGTGAAGAAGCGCAAATTCCTAGCGGTATCCCTGCTGCTGGCAAAAAGACGGGTGGCAATTAGATGGGGCAGCAAACGCCCCCCTAGGTTCAAGGATTGGCTGGTAGACATGACGTATTGTAGGGAAACTATGGAGGTCTATGCGGAAGAACTACCACAAGCATCAAGGCCCAGGGATTTCTGGGAACCTCTAAGGCAATATCTCCAGCTAATGCAGAGTGATGAATAAGACTGGTTCGGAGATCTGAACAATAACTGTACGAGTCAGGCGGAGAGGTTTGGTTATATTGAGTGGGGGGGGGGGGGGGAGTATAAACATGGGACTGTTATCTAAATGCACAACACCGGAGTGAATAATGGCATGTAATTGTTATACTGTATGGAAAGCCTCCCTGTACAGCAGAGAATGTCAATGTACTGGTGAATGATCTAATGTACCCGCAGATAACTGTCTGTTGAAGCTTGCACATATGTATATCTAATTTCTGTACAACACGAACTGTATGATTGCACTGTAAGGATGGATCACTTGTACAACCAGACAAAATAAACAAATTAAAAAAAAGAAAACGTGAACCATGGCCTTTAATTTTTACACTGCTTTGACATGTTCCTCATTCTTCTCGTAAATTTTCCTAAGTTGGCATTGGAAAATGTCCTTTGATATTAATTGTGCTACCAATATTAGAGGTAAGTAATATTGTTAGTCACTGGATATTTATTACTACGCTGCCATGCCTTATTGTACTATATCTCCCCTAGAAAGCTGGTTATCATTAAATGGTCAATTGCAGTTAAGTTGCTTTTCCTTTTTGAATGCGTTATCCCTTGCTTACTAGGACTAGAACAGTGTGTTTGTATGCATGCATGTATGTATGTGTGTGTGTGTGTGTGTGTGTGTGTATATATATATATATATATATATTTTAATTTAATTATGGAATTTTGTAAAGCGCATGGTTACGCGCCCCGGCGTGTCCCCGCGCCTAGAGAGAAGTAAGAAGCGGCTAGAACAGGGAGGTTACATCAGTACTGAGCGAAAGAGGTGAGTTTTTAAAGCTCTACGGAACTTAGCCTCTGAAGGTTCGAGGCGCAGCTCCATCGGAAGCATATTCCAGCTCTTGGCTGCAAGAAACCTGAAAGATCTCCCAACCCCCCCAAACCCCCCCCCCCCCCCCCCCCCCCCCATTCGAGCTTTATGAATTTTGGGGACGACTACCAGTCCGGTGCCAGAAGATCTGAGCATCCGCTCCGGTCTGTAGGGGGTGATGAGGTTTTGTAGGGGAGCAGGCGCCCTGCCCCTAATAATGCGGTGACACATGCAAAGTGCTTTGAAGGTAATCCTTTCTCTGATCGGAAGCCAGTGTAGGGACTTCAAAGCAACTTGGCCGTTCTTCTAGGAAGCCTCAGCACCAGCCGGGCTGTGGCATTTTGAAGTACCTGGAGACGATTGAGGCTTCCACTGTTATTCCCAGATAGAGGAGGTTAGAGTAATCGAGTCTAGATGTGACCAAGGCATGCACAAGAGTCTGCCTGGCAGTAACTGGAAGTAGGTCCAGAGTCTTCCTTAGACTCTTGAGCATACCGAAGCACATTCCGACAACCCGATTAATCTGGAGAGCAAATGATAGGTCGGAGTCGAACATCACCCCAAGATTTTTGGCCTGTTGACAAGGCACTGGAGTGGAGCCCAGGCATGCTGGCCACCATGCCGAGGACCACACATTCGGGCCACCTCCTACCACGAGCACTTCAGTTTTGGACCCATTCAGCTTCAGGCAGTTGTCAGACATCCAGGATGCAAGCACTGAAGCTGGATGCCGCAACATCAGGTGCCCGTGACAGCGAGATGACCAGCTGTGTGTCATCAGCATATGACACTAGTTGAATGCCATGACTTTCCACAATGGTAGCTACAGGGGAAGCATAAAGGTTTAACAGGGTGGGGCTCAGGGCGGAGCCCTGGGGGACCCCTTGGTCAAGATTGAACACACGAGAGTAGTGTTCCCCCTGTCTGACCTGAAAGCCCCTATCAGTCAGGAAAGATTGGATCCACCTCAGCGCTGACCCAGTGACACCACCTTTGTTGAGACACTGTAGCAAGGTGAAATGTGCTACAGTGTCAAAGGCTGCACTTAGGTCAAGTAAAATGAGGGCCATAGTATGCCCCTCATCAACCCCTTGCCTGATAGTCTCAGTGGCCATGAGCAGCTCAGACTCCGTGGAATGGCGTGCATGAAAGCCAAACTGAGTTGTGTGGAGCAGGTTGACTTTCTCCACAAAAGCCATAAGTTGAAGATTTGCCACCTTTTCTGCTACTTTGGCCAGGTAGGGGAGGAGTGAAATAGGAAGGAGATTGTCCAGCCTGTCCCAGCTAAGATTAGTTTTTTTTTTAAGCGGGAGTACTACAGCCTGCTTCCAACTTTTGGGTACGGTGCCGTATATGAAGGAAAGATCCAGAACATCTCTAATATGGGGTTCAAGGATCTCAATACTCTCTCCAAGAAGTTTCGGTGATGCAGGATCCCGAGGGGATCCTGACTTAATGGAGCAACATATCTGCTGGAGCCCGTCAGGGGATGGAGTGAGAAAGTTGTCCAGGCTATTAACACCCATGCCGACCCATATGTTCTCACTGAACTCTGTTCCCTTTTCCTTCCCTCCCGAAAAAGTGGAGTAGATGGTGGCCACTTTATCAGAAAAGAAGGCAGCAATACGGTTACAGGATTCCTCTGAGACCGAGGACGGGTCAACAGATGAGCCACAGAGAGAGATTTCCTTATAAATTTTGAATAGCTCCTTGGTAGAGTTATTAGCTTCTCCTATCCTACCTGAAAAATAAGTTGTTTTGGCACGCCTGATCAAACTATGATATTCTCTGCGTTTATCTATATACCTCTGTTTTGCTTGATCAAGGTAAGCCACCCTCCACTGTCTTTCTAGTTGTTTGCATTCCGCTTTAGCTAGGCGAAGTTCATCGCTGTACCAGGGGGCGGATCTCTGGGGTCTACTACAAGGATTTTTGTGACAGAGAGGGGCTATTTCATCTAGAGCATTATTAATGCGGCCTTCCAGTCTATCCGATGCAGTAGCAGCATCCTCACCTCCTGGTCTGCCGCCTTTAGTCAGAGCAGTATCGAACTTAGCTTTGGAAAAAGCAGTCCATTCGGGCTCATATATTTAGTGTTGGTAGGCTTTTGGATATTGCTGGCAAGGATATTTATTATAAAAGGCACTAAAAAGTGGTCAGACCAAGGGACAGGAACGGGGGCCTTAACTTCAATGTCTTCCCAGTTGACAAAGATAGGGTCCAATAAGTGGCCCTTTTGGTGAGTCGGGGCCTTGGATCTGGTGTGTAATTGGAGGGAATGTAATTGCTGACAGAAGTCAATGGCTCCTTTGTCCTGTTGGTCATCCAGATGGATGTTAAGGTCACCTAAGAGCATAATCTTGTCCCTACGCAAGGCGGCTTCCGTTATACCTTCGATTAGTCTGGTAGTAAAGTGGGTGAAAGGACCAGGAGCACGATAGACCAAGAAGCCCTTCACCGTGTTGCCAGCGTTAACCTTAATGGAAAAGGCTCCTGTCTCACTGTCAGCGATAGCGAGAGGTTCAAGTTGACAACATAGTGGCTGCTTAAAAATTATAGCTATTCCACCACCTCTACCTCAAGTTCTGTCCAGTCATACTATGGCATAGCCAGCTGGAAGAGAAGCAACTATATCCGGTTCAGAATTGGGGTCAAGCCAAGTCTCAGTAAGAAATAGGAGGTCAAGTTTCATATCTGTGAGCAGATCGTATATATCAAGATTATGCTTCCGCATAGATCTAGTATTAAGTAGTCTGCATGTAAGCCTAATATTCTCAGCCTTAAGCGTAGATCTATTGAGCCAGTTATACTGACACTCTTTACAGTTGTTAGTGTCTTCCGCCTTAAGACTATGGAGACAGGCTGTAGAAAATGCTGGACAGAGAGCGCGAAGTTGTTGCGCGCTCCAACATATTACTGACCTATTTCGGCCAGGGGTCGTGGCCCCTTTCCCCGGCCGGCCGGACGCAGACGGGCTTGCCTTTGGCGCGCCTTAGGCGCGTTGTCGGCGCGCCCGCTGCGCTCGCCCGCTGCGCGGTCGAGTGGTCATTACCAATATAGGAGGGTAGAGGAGGTGACGCAGTAAGGGGGAGGAGTCGCGTCCCTCCGTTCAATCGGCACAAAATCGCCGGGGACCGAATCAGGTGGGTGCCAAGTACAGACTAAAATAACAGTATCAGCATACAAATTCACCCCCCATTAAACGTATTAATTTTAAAAAATAAGGTTGCACCGAGGCGCCATACAGAGTAAAAGAAATTGCGCTGGACGGTATTCAATCATCGCACCAGTGCTAAACTTTCAGTAAAAAAATGCCTCAACGCTGTCAGCGCCGGCTCACACTGCTCTCCAATATATATATATGTCGATTTTGCTACTAAACTTAATGCAAATGACTTAAATCTTAATTTACCTGTACTACTAGCACTACATCTATAGCATTTCTTGATTTAGAGCTCTACATTAGTAGCAACAAAGTACAGTCTCGTACATTTAGAAAAACAACATCAGGAAATGCGATTTTACACGCCCAGAGTTTCCATCCAACTAATCTGATAGAAAGTATTCCCTATGCGGAGTGTCTGCGTATGAAACGTAATTGCAGTACCCCAGAGAGTTTACAAGCCTCCATGCCGAATTTATGTACAAGACTCAGCAAGAGAGGATATACAACACAAACCTTGGAAAAAGCCAAACAAAAGTGTGTAGGCATTACCAGAGAAAATTTGATTTTCAAAAAATCCGAAGAAAAACTGGTCCAGAAAGTTCAAACCCCTAGATTAGTTACAGGGTACAATATGTATCATAATAATCTAAGAAAAATTTTGTACAGACACTGGCCGTTAGTTCAATGTGATCCCATCATAGGCCCCTCGTGTACTAAGCTCCCTCAATTAACATTCAGAAGAGCCAAGTCTATGAAAAGTGAATTAGTTGTCAATGCCCCTGTAAATGAGAAAGGTAGCAGTTGGCTAAAATTGCAAAAGGGATTTTTCAAATGTTCAAGATGCAAAGCCTGCAGACATGGAGTAAATATTAGATCAGTCTCCACTCCCCTGAGAAAAACTCCGCTAGAAATCCGTGACCATTACACATGTAAAACGGATTTCGCGGTTTATGTACTACAATGTACATGTAATAAAATGTACGTAGGCAGTGCGATCCACCCCGCAAATGTCAGGATATTGCAACACCTAAGGGCAATTAACAATGACGACCCGACATATCCTGTGGCCCGACACATAAACTCAGTACATGGTGGGAGAGCAGAGGATCTAAAATATTTTGTCATTGATAGTGTGAAAAAGAATGTCAGGGGAGGAAATAGGCAATTGGCACTACGGAGATTGGAATCCAAATATATAATCTTGTTGGATTGTAAAATTCCCAATGGTATGAATGCAGACGAAGCGTTGAGTACACATCTGTAATCCCTTGTTTAGTGAAACCGCATAATTGATGTCCGAATTATCACTTAGTATTGTAAAGTCGCTGCATACTTTGAAATCCCTGAAGCAATCCCTAATTTGTTTATTGTTTTTTCCCCCCCTTTTCTCTGACTCACTCCTTAGATTTGAGCAAATCCTGCTTTGATTCAGTTTTCTGTGATTATGAACATATTATAATATTAGACACGTTACAAGGCCAACTGTGCTTGGAATTGTTATTTTTTTGTAATTTTGGATTTTTTGGTGTTTTCTATATTTTCTTGATTAATCACTGCCCACTTGGGCTCAATGGTCTGAGCGCTTTGTTTCGCTCATGAGTTGCATTTAGGCAAACCACCGAATTGAATTATTTGAATCACAAGAGCTAACAAAGTTGACCAATGTTTAAACTTGACAAAATGTGTAATTTAATTTGACATTTGGGTCTTTTCTGTTTTTTACGTGAGTCAACCATCAGTATTTCACTTATCTTAAGAACTCTTCTATGTCTTTTACTGACCTTGTGTTGCCAAGGTAACCCCTTGTGCTGTGTACGAGTGTTGAAAACTGTGAAAGGACCGCATTTGAGTGAAATCAGACAAGTGAACAAGGCGGACCCGTCCGCCGAAACGCGTCTTGGGTTGAAGCGTTCTTGATGGAATAAAGAATCTTTGAAATATCCCACGGTGTCAGTGCTTGTTCGTAACGAAGACAAGCAGGATTGGACTAAATATATATATATATATACACACACTCACACACATACATACCATGCATAAAATGGAAATAGTTTTGACTTTGTGTTTTTTTTTTTCTTCAGGGGAAATCTTGTTAAAGCTATTGACATGTTTAACAAAGCAATCAACCTTGCCAAGTCCGAAATGGAGATGGCCCACCTGTATTCATTGTGTGATGCTGCCTATGCCCAGACAGAAGTTGCAAAAAAATATGGATTAAAACCCCCTACACTGTAAACAAGGACAAGATAGAAACGGAAAGAATGATGACCCTGTAAGAAAAGTTGATACTTTTCAATCAGACCAAGAAACACTGTTACACAGCAGCAAAGTGGAGAGACTTTGATTTCCGATTGGTGGTGTTTGTCATTCGTTGCTCCAGATTGATGTTACGGTATTGTGGGGTATGGTTGTTAAAACAGTTGGTTTGCTTCTACTCCAAAGGAAATATTGCCCCATAAGGTCTGAGATCTCAAAAGTATGTTGCTTCGGGGGCTCAAGTATATTTTCGTCACTCAAATAAAGACATGGTTGTCTTCCCACCTACTGCACTGTTGTGAATGTGATCATAATGTGGATAACATGTTTTTTATACACAAAATAGAAGTTACAGCATATGCGGTTTGTTAAAGTTAACATGAACAAGTGCTGTAAAATACATTTCTTTTATATACTACTGATTTCAGAAATATTGTTTTTAGTTTTTACAGAAGACACAAGATACAATTGCGTATAGCTGTTTTTGTTTTCCATTTGAAGTCCATTTGCAAGCCTAGAACCATGTAAAAATAATAATCATTTATTTCCTCTTCCCTCTACCTGACTGTTAATAAACTCTCTGTAGCAGTTGGGGTGAGGTCAGAAGAATTGCCCAAATAGGTCTGCAAATGAATTGTTATCCTGTAGCGTCACATATAATATACAGAGTTGGATGTTGTTGGGAGCAGGTAAGATTTTAGATACTCTCCAACAGTTGTACCTCATCCTTTTTGTGCATGTTTGTTTGGTACTTGACCACCCGCCTCTCGTCACCCCACGATCTATAAACATCCTGGTAATTGATGCTCCAGTGTAGAGCAGCAGCACCAAAGTACATATAAAGAGGATTTATGTATTCCTCCAATGCACTTCTCTTTTTACTGTTTGCTTACATTTTTCCTACTGGCCACTTCATTGCTCCTTTCTCTGGAAATAGTATCATCTATCTGGATGATCTTTTTATGAGACCAAAGCAAAATTGTTAAAATATGCATTATGACTATTGCTGCTGCTTTCACCAAATTCTAGGATTGAGTAGTTTTAAATTTTTCATACAGTGGAATTGTAGTGAAAATTAAAATTACAATGGTAAGAACGTAGAGCAACAGAATCATTGAGCATGTATACTTTGGTGAATGCATTTTAACCATTTTTATCCACTTAAAAATGTTGTCTCTTGCTACTGTATGTCATCTAAACTGATATTTGTTTACTGCTTCATAATAATGTAAAGTGTGAGATGTTTACTCTGTGAAGCAGAGTACAACTAAAGTTAATTTGTTAAACTTTATCTCATATGGACATTAGAAGTGACAGAGGCTCCAGAAGAGACAGATCTGTAGTAGCATGAACAATACAACACATAGGGTGACTGAATAACTGTTTTTCTGTATCTGTAAATCTTACAGCAATATTTGAGAAATAGCCATGGGCTACATAGCCACATTGCGGTGTTGGGTAACTACATTGAAAAAGAAGGGAACTTAAACAAGCCAAGCCTTGCAATTTTTGTGAATACCCAAGATATCTCATCACTTAAATACATCTATAGAAGCAATAGAATCTGATTGAAAAAACAAATAATGTAGACTTAACTGTCTTGCCTTTGATTTATATGCATGGCCTGATCTACATACAGTCAAATTCAAATTTGTTCTCTTCCCAGAAAATAAAAACGTTAAACCGAGAAAGCATGTGCTGTTTAATTCTAGCATTCCAAATCGATGTGCACTGTTGCCTGTTCTTTACATATTTGAAGCTGCACTACAATATGCATTTGTCTGCATCTTTCTTTGTAAATCTTTCAGATGTAAATTCAGAAAATAAATGATATTCGAGTATTCTTTATTGTGATTATGTAGTTTGTTGCAAAATGCTGAGAAGTTAAGATGTGGACTAAACGCTTATTGATTCTGGCTATTTTTGTAGCCAGACCTGACCCTTGAGGGTAGTGCAGTGCTTTACAGAAAATCAGAAAGTGGATGCATCACAAGAACTAAGTAACAATAGGGTCTATCTTTAACATATGTACTGCATGTTTACTAAGGTTTTCAATTTCAAATACGTTCTTTTTTGTTTCAGGTTCAATAGAGCTTCAGGAGTCTCCTCTTCTGTGACAAATAATGTAGTGCAGAAGAGTAAAATACATAAGAAGTAAATGGGATTAGGTGGCTACTGAGTTCTACTACTCTAGTATACCGTTAAAAAAAAGGAAAACAAAAACCCAACTTTGGTCCTGAGGTAGTTCTCAAAATTTCACGTTTCTTTTGGCAGAAGCTACACAAATTTCCTTTGAAGAGGAGTTTGAGACCAATTAATTTTTAGGTCTCTATTGAAGTAACCTGATTTTCTCTTTTACAGTTTTCAGCTAATGTTTTGGGTTTCCTTTGAGGGAGGGTAAATAAATGAGATTTTATGAGGTTGATTAAAACGTTTAAAATTCATCGATCATGTTGTTAAAATTTCAATTAATCTTTTAAAAACAAAGGCGTACTCCTGCAAAACAGAAATGAACTATCACAATTATTCTAAATACACATGTACCATAACATTTAGACTCATCATAATTAGTAAGGCAATACTACATACACTAGTAATCCATACATCAGCAGTCATCTATATAGATGTATTTTGGGCACATCACATTACAACCCATAGTACTTCGGAAAGCAAATAATTCATTATAAAGAATTCGATCATGCATCTCTGGTTTGCCAAATACCCAATTCTCTGAACATCAGAACGAGCCTGCTGGTTTTTTTTTAGGAGGATACGGAAAATGAGCAACAATCGACATGAAACAGTTTCTTTTTTTGCTATACATGCTGCAGTTTCTTTTTTTTTTTTATAACTTATATTTATCTTACCAAGAAAATAACAGCACATGGTCCTTCTGATTAGTCAGTTGTGGACTCTGAGGTACAAATAATGGTATAGAAACTACATGTAATGGCTACCTCGATTAACAGTTCATGATTTCTTCACTCAGTGGGTCCTTTCCTTTGTACAGGTGCCATTTCTTTCATGTGTGAGGGGTATCGAGGAGCCAAGTTCTCACGCCTTTGTGAATTGGCCCTATAATGGGGAGTGAAATCTGCGTACTTGACCACCTTAGACTTGTGATAGTCCTTATTTATCCGACATTACATTTCATATCTTATTACACAAGCACCTTCATAACACAATTACCTTCCTCACACAATTATAAAAGCACCGTAATAACTGAATGGTAACAAATAGCATTTAGGCAGGCAACAATTCAAAGAATGGCAACAAATAAAAAGTGGTACGTTTGGGTCAAGCGGGGGGCGGGTGGGTAAATCGGCAACAGGTCTTGGTTGATTTCTGGTTTGTTTCTTGTTGACGTTGGGATGAGGTAGCCACCAGGCAACTTTCTATAAATATTTCAACACAATGTATGATAACAGTTCTTTCTGCTCTGGAGGATCTCTGGCAACAACGAGCTAGAATTGATTATTCACTTCTACAAGTTTTCAGTGTGTGTTCTGGAATGGGGTGGGATCTCGAGACCCAGTCCCTTTTAAAATGTAGATTTTTATGTCACTTCCTTTCTTAAGCCCTCAATTGTCTCTAACATGTGGATCAAGTATAATTTTCGTATCTCAGTACACTGTTACCCTTCAGGGCTCCCTCCTTTTAGTGCACATCATCAGTCCTTAACCATTGCACTCCATTATGTAAATTGTCAACTTGAGCATATCTATCTTTGAACAGGTGTTCGTTCAGTCCTAACCTATGTTTTGTGGTATCCAATTCTCTCACTTTAAGTCTCTCTCTTCCCCACAATGGTAAGTTGTGCATTTATGGACGACTGTCGCGATCACCCTTACGAGGTAATACTCTGTTTGGGTGCCACCCAGAATCATTAGCTAGTGTTCACTGGGGACATTAGTTCCAGATGCAGTTGTAATTCATAATATATTTGAGTTCTAAAAGGACAGGTTTCTGAGCAGGAAAAGAACACATGGCCAGGCATTCCTTGTAAACCAGACTTCCTCCAACACATTCCTCATGAGCCACAAGTGTTTGGTTTGAGATTGGAAAGTATTGCAGCAAAACCTGCCACTGGGATTTCCTTTACCTGGGGAAGCACCAGTCATGTTCTGCACAGATAACAGGCCTTCTAAATCCTCATCATATATTATATCAAACACCACCTAAAGTTTAAGCCCAACAGCTTCAGTGGTGTCCTCCTTATAGATTTGTTGCACTGTTTCATAATATTGTGAGAGTAACACCATTGAAATTCCCCATTTGGATTGGGCCCAACAGGTTAATTCATGCCTGTCCTTGTTTTTGTTCCAACTTGGAGCTATCCCTACACGTTTGTCTGCACGCATTGTCCTATTTGGAATTATTTGTAAAAAAAATATGAGAGGGACAATTTGACTTTGGTCTAAATGTTGTTAAATGTTTTTTTTTCTTGCCATTTCTCAGAAGTTACAGAAATCGGTTTTATACTTTGCCTCCCACTTATTCATCTGATTACTGTCTATGCTTGGGTAAAAGTCTATTCCAGTTGAGGTTTGTAATCTTCTTGTATCTCATGTTAGGCTTAGTTTTTTGGTATGATCTTTAAGTTTTCTTTCCATTGATGGATTTGTGGCTATTCGTCATCATTGTGTTTGAGGAAGAGGATCAGAGTAGGTCAATTTTTACCCATGTCCCGCTGTTGTCTGGTTGGAGCCATTAATCTGTGTAAAAGGACTCATCTGCTTCAGAGTATTCTTGCAATTTTGTAAATGCAAGCCCTCCCTCGCCTCGATTGTCAAGACAGATTTATATAGCTTGAGTGTGTTTGTGAGAAGTTGGCCTGGTATATGATATCCACTAATTAAAGTGGGAACCTTGCACCAGTCCAAATAACCCTTATGGTGATTTAAGAGGTCAAAGAAAACCTATCCAAGTGGTAGCTGTGGAGAATGGCCTTCAGACTTAGTCTTGAAGGAATGTTAAGTAGCTTGATTTACCAGAATGTAACCTTATTGTATTGGTTAAATGAAAGGAGAACCACTCAGTAGTTATAAGAATATATATTTATTATTATAACACATTCAATACCTCACAGTATCTGCTACACACAGATAAACACAAAGCACACAATATAGTAGCACAGAAACAATCGTAAGTAGCACTAATATGCAGTGGGCTCCCGGGGGAGACCAAACCATTTACTAAAATAGTGGTATAAGAACCGCGACTCTAGTCAAGACAATGTCTAGCGTGTAGAATCGCTGGGACCCCAAAGAACCACCCAAGGTGAGTAAGTAGGGCCCCCACGGAGGACGTGTGCAGTGTGATAAGACGACCGCATGCTACGTACATTTGAATGGGAGAGTCGCAGTTGCAATTTTAAAGTTCAAGGACCCTTCCAAGTGGATTACGAGGAAACTCTTTGGAACATAGAAGGTTGGAGAGCCACCCCACCCGTGGATACTGAAGTACCAGAGTTACCTATCCCAGAGGAGCAGGTGCATAGGGCTGAAGTAGCTCCGGAAACCACAATCGTTCTCAATGGGAGTCTTCAAAGAAATGCCACTGCTGAAAATAAGAAAAGTGTCAGGTAGAATCTGCAGGTGGATTCTTTATGGAAGGAACCTGAAAGCAGAGGGGACAGAGTCTGTGTCACTCAGGAGTGGCCAGTGGCTCGGTAGACGAATGCCCACCTTTGTTGGGTGCTTCTGGTGCGAAGGAGACCTTGACCCTAAATCTGCGGGGACCAGGAGACATCGAGGACGACCAAGAGACGGATACGAGCTCTCCCACGGAGGATGTTGAGTACTGAGGGGTTGGCGTCTGGCAGGAGCACCAACAAGCCTCGGCAACCCACGAAGAAGGTCAAGAAAGGTTACGGTCTGGCCCAGCAAGGACCAAGGGACTCACCACAACCAAGGGAGCCCAAGAAAATCAGGATTGTCCCTCAAATAGACCCACATGCCGAAGGCACAGGAGTCGCGAGGGTACCTTTAGCAGTTTCATCAAACAGCTTGCAGGGCACAGAGTGCGAGGAGGCCATAGTCCGTGGTGCAAAATATGCTTAGAGGTTGGGGCTATTGACAGCCCAATGCATGAAGTTGGGGAACACCAACAAGCACTTGCAAGATTACTCGGTTCACAGGGGTTCGGGTTATGCGGTCCCCACAAGGGATACTGGCCTCAAACTTGATGAGAGAGCAGCTCGCCCTCAAGCAGCCTAGGAACCCACCTCCTGTGTTGCTGGAGCCTTCGGAGTCCGCAGGAACTCAGGATCAGCAGACTGGTCATTTGCGTTACAGTGCTTGCAAACACAGGGGAGTGGCTCCTTCACCCCAAGGGAGATACTTCAGTTGTCCTTGATGCTCCACAGGTTCTGCACGGAGCCTGTAGGGTGCACAGGCACAAACAATGCTTTGGACGGAGAGGGAGACTGTCGGGCCCAGTTGAAGTCCAGTAAAGTCCTGAGTGTCCAGATGGTCAAAGGTCAGTGGTTTCCTGTTCAGAATCTTGTCCACGTAGAATCTAGGATCCTACAGCCAGGTAAGCCCATTTGTACCCACGGGAGAGGGTTGGACAGATTCAGGGGAGGGTCAGGACAGTGGTGAGGTTACTCCCATGTCCTTTGTCCAGTTTCGCACCAGAGCAGGAGCCAACGGCTCCCAGAACTGGTTTGAGCTGGACTATGCACAGGGACACCAAATGTGCTCCTCAGCAGACTTTCGGGCACTTTGGAAGTGCATCCACCCAGCTCCAATACACTAAATCCTGCCTGGGAGGTGGTCACACCTCCCTGTGACAGGATGTCTATTGTGCTGCCTTCCTCTGCTCAAGCTTGACTCAGCAGCTGGAGGGCAGAAATGTGTGTTCGAGGCATATGAGCTGCAGATTACACACTATGCATAGATCGCCATCTGGTGTTGGGCCCGGATGTTTGCACTTCTTTTTGTCTTGGAAAGTCTTTGGAAGTCACGAGGTAGGTGACTCCACCCTTTGATCATAGTGCGCATAGGCATCGGCTTCATCCTCAGATTGTTTTTTCCGCCATCGGGCTCGGATGTGTTTCCTGCGCTCCAGTTCAGAACCGTTAACGGTTTTTTCTTTCTATGTGCAATCCTTCCCTTCTCGACGGTATTGTTTCAATCGAGTTTTCCCAAACCACGCGACTCTTCAACTTCGAACACTTCGATTCCGGTAGTTGAAGGCCTTCGGGCCTCATCTCCGGCTCATGGAAAGGACGCCATTTAAAAAGTGTCCTCGATGTGGGTCGAAGTTTCCCCACACCGACCTGCATGAGGTTGCAACCTCTGCCTCTCACCGGAGCACGAGGCCAGAGACTGTCCAGCTTGCGCCTCCTTCCACTCTAAAAAGACGATCCGGGACCGACGAGCTAGAAGAACAATGGCTCGCTCGTCATCTTTGATCCCTGACGACATCTTCCAAGAAGGCATCGATGTTCCAGAGCAAGGTCGGGTCGAAGAAGGCCTCATCAGCGCCTCTGAAGCAGATGACTCCGACGTTGAGGACATCACTCCAGCTCAGAGGGCCGTGAGTACAGACGTTGACCCAGACCCCAACCCCCCCACGACAATATCAAAAAATGCTTCGGTACCACCTTCACCTTCGGGCCCAGGTGCACGAGAGACTGCTTCCCATGCCCCGCCTTCGGGCCCGGTAAAGAAGCCCACTAAGCCTTTAGGTGAATGGGGCTCCAGTCAGCCTGCCCTCGGTGCCGAAAAACATACACAGGCACCGAAAAAGAAGACGCCCTCTTCCTTATCCACGCCGACCACTGCTTCGACACCTAAACTTTCGGCGTCGAAGGCTAGCACAGGTTCCTCGGCACCGACAACACCCTCGGAGCCGACCAAAAACTGGCCACCAAAGGGTCCCCTTCTCCCATTCTTCGAAGCCGAAGACCTCGGAACCGAAAAAACAACAGGTTCCATCAGACAAAGACACTGCAAAACTGCACGGTTCCAAGCCCAGAACCGCTACCGAGTCGGCGCCGAAAAAGCATACAGCACCGAAGCCGTCGACGCCGAAGGATCTGCCTCCCACAGAAGAACTGTTTCGCCCAGATCCTATCCAAAAGACTCTTGTGAAGGATCCTAAGACTGGTCACTTAATGCTTAGCATCAAGATAAGACCCCTAGATATGCCTGCACCGGCTCTACCACCCAGAAAGAGAGACTTTGCTACCTCTCCATTAAGGATCCCTTCTCCTCCCCCTCCTCCCCCCACCACACCGCTTTCCTACACCATCACCTACTCCAGTAGATGATGATGATGCCAACACCTCAGATGATGCAGGGGGAGGTGCGGATGATCAACCCCTAGGAGACCCTACCCCTACTTGCTCCCCAGACCCCTGGGATTATTACAGTGTCCCAGATGTCCCTTACACCCCACAAGATGACATCTATCCCTCCAGGCCTTCCCCTCCAGAGAACAATATCGGCTTCAACCAGCTCCTCCACAGAGCTGCCCTCTACCACGGGGTGGCCCTTCATACAGACCCTGTGGAGGAAGATTTTCTCATGGACACTTTTGACACCACACAAAAGTCCACCTCAATTCTACCCATGCTTAAAGGGGGTCATTAAGCATGCACCAGAGGTCTTTAAAGACCCGGTTAGAGCTCGAGTCATCAACCCGAGAATAGAGAAAAAATATAAGACTGCCCCTACTGATCCAGCGTACATCAAAGGCCCAGCACCTCTAGACTCCCTCATAGTCTCCAATGCGAGGAAGAGAGCCAATTCCCAAACATCAGGTGACGCACCACCACCAGATAAGGAATCCTAACTCCTGGACGCCTCTGGCAAGCGCACAGCATCACAGGCAGCGAACATATGGCGCATTGCCAATACACAATCGCTGTTAGCTAGATATGACAGGGCACATTATGATGAGCTTGAGTCCATAATGCAACACCTCCCAGACACGTATAAAAACAGGGCCAATGAACTCATACAAGAAGGTAAAACCATCACTAATACCTCCATCTGTTGTGCCTTAGATGTGGCAGATACCGCCTCAAGGGCAATAAACACCAGTGTCCTTCTGCGTAGGCATGCCTGGTTACGCATCTCGGGTTTTAAACCTGAAGAACAAGTTACTTACCTTCAATAACGATATATCTGTAAGAAATATTAGTTAGTTAGATTCCTTACCTTAGAATATCCCCAGGTGTCAGGTTGGATCCGGAAAGATTTTTCGTCAGCAGTACCCTTGCGCGTCGGTAGGCGTCTGCGACTCCGCGTCTGTCGTCGGTGTCGTGATCGCCGGGATGAAGTCGGAGTACTTAGACGCCGCCCTCGCATGCTGACGTCAGTTCTGTACATAGCTTTCCGCGCCAGGAACGTAGGGCCATGCAAGAAACCGACACTGGTGCCATGAAACTAGGGCCCTGAAAGGGATGCCCTTAAACCTAGATATCAGTTCGCAGAACGGGGAGGATGGGTGGGGCGGATCAGGAATCTAACTAACTAACGTTTCTTACAGATATATCGTTACCGACGGTAATTAACTTGTTCATCTGAAAGAAACACGTTAGTTAGATTCCTTACCTTAGAATTAATACCCCAGCAATACCAACCCCGGTGGTGGGTCTGCGAACCAAGATCACACCAGGAAGTCCTGGAGAACGGACCGGCCAAAGAAGCCGTCTCTCTGGACTTAGCTGTCCAGGCAGTAATGCTTGGCAAACGTGTTTGGCGAGGCCCACGTAGCTGCCTGACAAATGTCCTGCAGAGGGACTCCCCGTCCCAGGGCAGTAGTAGCCGCTGTGGCCCGAGTGGAATGGGCCCTCAGCCCCACAGGAGGATCCTTCTTACCAAGGAATAACAGGCCTTAATGCACAAAATGACCCACCGAGAGATGGTCCGCTTGTGCTCTGCTCGCCCCTTCTTAGCGCCCACGTAGCCAACGAAGAGTTGGTCGTCCACCCGGAACTGTTTTGTGCGGTCCAGATAAAAGAGCGCATGTTTTGGGTCCAGACGGTGGAGCTTCTCTTCCTCTTTCGAGGAATGCAGAGGTAGAAAGAAGGTGGGTAATGTAACAGACTGGCCGATGTGAAAGGCAGTAACCACCTTAGGAAGGAAGGAAGAGTCCTTAGAACAACCTTGTCCGGATGGGCAGAGAGGAAAGGAGGTAAAGAAGAAAGAGCCTGGAGCTCACTCACTCTTCTGGCAGAGGTGATGGCAACTAGGAAAGAAGTCTTGAGAGTCAGAAGACGAAGAGGACAGGTATGGAACGGCTCAAAAGGAGCGCACATCAGATAGGTTAACACCAGATTCAAGTCCCACTGAGGCATTACGAAAGGGACAGGAGGAAACGTGAGTAATGCCTTTTAAGATTCTAGCAACAACAGGGGACTTGAAAAGAGAAGGCTGATCAGGAAGCTGTAAGAAGGCAGAAACAGCTGAAAGATATCCCTTGATGGTGCCCAGAGCAGAGCCCTGCTGGGCCAGGGAAAGAAGAAAGAGGAGAACCTCAGAAAGAGGGGCGGAAAGGGGATCCACAGCCTTTGCTGTGCACCATGCCACAAATTTGGTCCACCTGCAGGCGTATACCGTTTTAGTGGACGGGCGCCTGCCTGCCAGAATGACATCACAGACTTCAGGAGGCAAGTCAAATGGCATCAACTGCCGCCGCTCAATCTCCATGCATGGAGGTGGAGGCTGGACAGGTTCGGGTGGAGGACCATCCCCTGCTGCTGCGACAGAAGGTCCTCCTGAAGAGGCAGTCGAATCGGGGGATCGATTGACAGACTGAGTAGCTCGGGATACCAGTATCTTCGTGCCCAATCCGGAGCCACAAGGATGACTTGGGCCCGGTCGCGCCTGATCTTCAGCACTCTGGGCAGAAGTGGTATAGGCGGAAAGGCGTATAACAGACAGCAACTCCACTCGCGACGAAAAACGTCTCCAAGAGTGCCGCCTTGGAAACTCCCAACGCGCAGAACTGATGACATTGCACGTTCTCTTTGATGGCGAATAGATCTAACCAAGGCTCTCCCCATTGCCGAAAGAGGCCTTGTGCCACGTCCGAGTTCAGACGCCATTCGTGATCCATCATGCACCAGCGGCTGAGTTTGTCCGTCCTGGCGTTCAGAGAGCCTGCCAGGTGTTGAACCACCAGGGTGATGTCCTGATGTTCCAGCCATGTCCAGAGGCGCAGAGCCTCCTGACAAAGGGTCCACGACCCCACCCCTCCCTGTTTGTTGCAACACCACATGGCGGTGGTGTTGTCTGTGAATACCTGCACTACACTTCCCCGTACAGAGGGAAGGAATGCCTTCAGTGCAAGCCGGATCGCCCGCAGCTCCAATAGGTTGATATGGAGCCGGGACTCCGCCGGAGACCAGAGGCCTCTGATCTCCGCCTCTCCCATGTTGTCCCCCCATCCCAGGCGGGACACATCCGTCACCACCACTTGCTCCGGTTGGGGTAGGGAGAGGGATCTGCCACTGACCCAATCGCGGTCCGTGAGCCACCACTGCAACTGTCTTGCAGTGCCCTCCGAGATAAGGACGTGGTCGGACAGGTTGCCCTAATGTTGAGCCCACTGGAACTTCAAGTCCCACTGCAGAGCCCGCATCCGCCACCTGGCGTGATGTACCAGCAGGATGAAGGAGGCCATCAGACGTAGGACCATCCTGACCGAAACTTGGGGTAAAGGCTGAAAGATCGGAATCAGAGCCTGAATATCCCGAACCTGCTGTTCGGGAGGATAGACCCGAAACTGCACCGAGTCCAGAACCGCTCCGAAAAAGGAGCTTCTGGGAGGGACTCAGATGTGACTTCGGCACGTTGATGGAGAACCCCAGGAAATGCAGGAGGTCGGCCGTAGTCTGGAGGGGGGAGACGACTGCCTGGGGCGAGCCCGCCTTCAACAACCAGTCGTCGAGATAGGGGAAGACTGGACCACCGCCATCACTTTCGTGAACACCCGAGGGGCACTGGTGAGGCCGAAGGGGAGCATGGTAAACTGAAAGTGCTCGTGGCCTACCGTGAACCGCAGGTAACGCCGGTGGGCCGGCAGGACAGGGATTTGGAAATACGCGTCCTGCAAGTTTAACGCTACCATCCAGTCTCCAGGGTCTAGGGCAGCCAGAACCTGAGCTAAAGTGAGCATCTTGAACTTCTCCTTCTGGAGGAAGGCGTTGATGCTCCTGAGGTCCAAGATAGCCCTTTGCCCTTGTTCGGAACCAGAAAGTAGTGGGAGTAACAACCCCGTCCTACTTCTGGGCTGGGAACACGCTCGATGGCCCCCTTGGCCATGAGGGCCGTAACTTCCTGCTGCAGAAGTTGCAAGTAATCCCCCAACATGCAGTGGTACTGCGGTGGCATGGCTGGTGGGGTTGCCTCGAAGGGGAGGGAGTAGCCCCTTCGGACGATTTGCAGCACCCACCTGTCTGACGTGATGGTACGCCAGTGGAGCAGGTGATGGCGAACTCTGCCTCCCACCGGCTTGGAATGGGCCTGAAAGGTCGGACTAGGAAGGATTTGAGGCAGATGCTGCGGGAGCAGATGTGGACTGACCGTCTCTCTGTGGCCTGTGGCTGGATGGACGTGCGGGGGCGCCCCTTCCTTGGCCACGAAAGGGGCGAAAAGCGGAAGTTTGTGGGCGTGGGCCGAGAGGCCCAAGGACTTCCCCGTAGCCCTGGAGTCCTTAAAGCGCTCCAGCGCACTATCTGCTTTGTCGCCAAAAAGGCGACTGCCATCGAAGGGCATGCCCATGAGGGTACTCTGGACATCCCCTGAAAAGTTTATGGACCTCAGCCAGGCGTGATGACGAATCACCACAGTTGTCGCAATCGCCCTACCAAGCGAGTCCGTGGTGTCTAGTCCACATCGAATAGAGTACCGTGCTGCATCCCCCCCCTCAGCAAGAGCCTGGGCGAGCCGTGTCCTGGCCTCCTCCGGACACTGGGGCAGCACGTACGCCACCGTATCCCACAAGGAGTGGGTATAACAGTCCAAAAGGCATGCGGTATTAATGGACCACAACCCCAAACTCAGGGAGGAAAACAGCTTCTTCCAACCTTTTGGATTCTCGATCCGGAGGAGCGGACGGGAAGGCGGTCTGGGACGTAGAGGCCTGGATAACCAGACTCTCAGGGTTGGGGTGAACCGACAGAAAGCTGGGGTCGCCCGGAGCAGGGCGGTGGCGCCGGTCCACAGGAGTGACTGTGGAGGGCTTGGACCAAGTGCCCATCAGAACGTCAGTGAGGGCCTCATTGAACTGCAGTAGAGGCTCCGAAGAGCTTACTGGCGGTTGAAGCACCTCAGTGAGGAGGCTAGTCCTCACGACTGCTGCAGGGAGCTCCAGGTGAAGGGCCTCGGCAGCCCTGCTCAGCACCACAGAATAAGTTGCACCCTCCTCCGTAGCCACGGAAGGAGGAGAGATGAAAACAGTGTCAGGCGAAGTGTCGACCACTGGCATCCACCAGCTTGTCTGCCCAGTCCCGACTTAACTGGCACTGTTGTGCCAGAGGGTCCTCTGACCCCTCTCAATCCTCCCCTTCATCCATCTCCTGGTATACAGGTAGAAAGGACGGAGCCGGGTGGTAGATGAAATGCTCATCCATCTGCGCTGGGGACGGCGTCGTCCGAAGACTGCGCCGGGGGTGGCACCATAGGGGTCGGTGCCGGCGGAGGGGTCGTAAGGTCAACCGGCGTCGACCGGGATCCAGGCCTGGATCCCACAGGGGCCTGCGGCGTCGGGACCGAAGTAGACGACGGCGCCTCCCAGTCGGACCTGCAGGGCCCAAAGGCGCGCCGGCAGGCCTCGACAGTGGAGCGAAACTCTTCATGGCTACGAGGAAGTCCTGAATCTTGCCCAGAGTCGCATTAGGCCCAGGGACCGGAGGGTATGGGGCCGGAGGCGACTCCTGTGGCTCTGACGGAGCCGCACAGGTGGTGTCACCCGAACCCTCAGCCGAGTCGCACGACCGGCGAGGGGAGTCAGAAGAGCGGTGTCGCTTCTTCGACGACTTCTTATTGTGCCTCAACTTACCTGAATGCGAGGACTTCGAACCCTCCTCGACCGGGACCTCGAGCGGCACGGAGCAGACTGCCGGATCTCGAGGAGCTTGCGGGACTGCTCCCGCCTAGCTTTCGAGGTCAAGGCCTGGCAGCCGGGGCACGAATTGTCGTCATGGTCGGCCCCAAGGCATTAGGGACACTGATGGTGGGGGGTCGGTAACTGACATTAGTTGGTGACAGGCGTCACACGGCTTGAACCCGGGCATCCCTACCGGCACCAGGAGTCAAGGTCGACTCGAAAGAATAGACCAAAAAAGTCAAAAAATTAGTCAAAAAGTGACTAAGGGTATGCTCTTCCCGGATCTGCGCTTACTGGTGCGGATAAAAAGAACTGACGTCAACGCGCGAGGGCGGCGTCTAAGTACTCCGACGTCATCCCGGCGATCATGACAACGGATGCGGAGACGCAGATGACGCCTACCGACGCGCAAGGGTACTGCTGACGAAAAATCTTTCTGGATCCAGCCAGACGCCTGGGGATATTCTAAGGTAAGGAATCTAACTAACGTGTTTCTTTCGGATGTGCAGAGTACCATACTCAATCAGCCATTTGATGAGCAACACCTATTTGGCCCTAATGTGGACGTATCACTTGAGAAAATGAAAAAGGATACAGACACAGCCAAATCTATTGGAGCCTTGCAATCGCAAGCTCCCAGGCAGTCTTTTCGTCGCTCATCTTTCAGAAGCATCCACAGAGGCTACTCCTCTGATAGCCCCTCCACTTCTTACAAGGCTCCCACCTTTACTAGAGGTTACCAAAGGGGTGGTTACAGGGGGAACAACAGCAAAGGCAGAGGCAAAAACAACAACTCCCGCTCTGCCTCCACCCCATGACTTCCCTCCACTTCCTCCAGACCATTCCACTCCAGTCGGGGCGGAGACTCCACCAATTCCTCCCTGTCTGGGCAAACATCAGTTCAGACAGGTGGTTGAAACAGATAATTCAATCAGACTACTGTCACAAACTAACATCTACCCCCCCCAACATACCACCCAAACAGCGTGCAATGTCACAGGAACATCTGTTACTGCTAAAGCAGGAGGTAATCTCCCTCCTACAAAAACGTGCAATAGAACCAAGTTCCCCTGTACCAACAAAACACGGGAGTCTACTCCCTCTATTTTCTCATACCAAAAAAGGATGGCTCTCTAAGGCCTATTCTAGACCTCAGACCCCTAAAGAACAAGTTACTTACCTTCGGTAACAATGTATCTGTAAGAAACATTAGTTAGTAGGATTCCTTACCTTAGAATATCCCCAGGCGTCAGGCTGGATCCGGAAAGATTTTTCGTCAGCAATACCCCTTGCGCGTCGCTAGGCGTCGTCTGCGCTCCGCGTCCGTCGTCTGCATCGTGCGCCAGAATGACGTCGTCGGAGTACTTAGACGCCGCCCTTGCGCGCTGACTTCAGTTCTTGTACATAGCTTTCCGTGCCAGGAACGCAGAGCCATGCAAGAGACCAACACTGGTGCCAAAAAATCTAGGGCCCTGAAAAGGATAGCTTAACCCTAGATGTCAGTTCGCAGAACGGGGAGGATGGGTGGGTCGGTGAGGAATCTTAACTAACTAATGTTTCTTACAGATACATCGTTACCGAAGGTAAGTAACTTGTTCATCTGAAAGAAACACGTTAGTTAGATTCCTCACCTTAGAATAGATACCCCAGCAATACCAACCCCGGTGGTGGGCCTGCGAACCAAGATCACACCAGAAAGTCCTGGAGAACAGAACGGCCAAAGAAGCCGTCTCTCCGGACTTGGCTGTCCAGGTAATAGTGCTTGGCAAACGTGTGCAGTAAAGCCCACGTTGCCGCCTGACAGATGTCCCGCAAGGGAACTCCCTGGCCCAAGGCAGTAGTAGCTGCTGTGGCCCGGGCGGAATGGGCCCTCAAACCAACAGGAGGGTCCTTTTATGCCAAGGAGTAACAAATTTTAATACACAACACGACCCACTGCGAGATGGTCTGTTTGTGTACCGCTTTCCCCTTCTTAGCTCCTACGTATCCAACAAAAAGTTCGTCGTCCACCCGGAACTGTTTGGAGGGGTCCAAATAAAAGGACAGCGCCCATTTTGGGTCCAGACGGTGGAGCCTCTCTTCCGCTTTTGAAGGAGGCGGAAGCGGAAAGAAGGTGGGCAACGTGACAGATTGCCCGAGATGAAATGGGGTCACCACCTTCGGTAGGAAAGAAGGACTAGGCCGTAGGACAACCTTGTACGGATGAATAGAAATACAGGGAGGCTTAGATGACAGAGCCTGGAGCTCACTCACCCGTCTAGCCGAGGTGATAGCTACCAGGAAAGCAGTCTTTAGGGTCAGAAGACGAATGGGACAATTGTGAAGAGGCTCAAAAGGAGTGCACATCAGAAATGTCAGAACAAGATTCAAGTCCCACTGAGGCATTACGAAGGGGACAGGAGGGAACATGTGAGTAATGCCTTTGAGAAAACGTGAAAAAGGGGACTTGAAGAGAGAAGGCTGATCAGGAAGCCGTAAGAAGGCAGAGATAGCAGCACGATAACCTTTCAAGGTGCCCAGAGCAGAGCCCTGCTGGGCCAGAGAAAGAAGAAGAAAGAGTAGAACCTCAGAAAGAGGGGCGGAAAGGGGGTCCACAGCCTTTGCTGTGCACCATGCCACAAATTTTTTGCACCGGCAGGCGTATACCGTCTTTGTGGAGGGACGCCTGGCTGCCAGAATGACATCACAGACTTCAGGAGGCAAGTCAAATGGCATAAACTGCCGCCGCTCAATCTCCACGCATGGAGGTGGAGGCTGGACAGGTTCGGGTGGAGGACCGTCCCCTGCTGCTGCGACAGAAGGTCCTCCTGAAGAGGCAGTCGTATCGGAGGATCGATTGACATACTGAGTAGCTCGGGATACCAGAACCTTCGTGCCCAATCCGGAGCCACTAAGATAACTTGGGCCCGGTCGCGCCTGATCTTCTTCAGCACTCTGGGCAGAAGTGGTATAGGCGGAAAGGTGTACAACAGACCGCAACTCCACTCACGACGAAAAGCGTCTCCGAGCGAGTGCTGCCTTGGAAATTCCAACGCGCAGAACTGCTGACATTGCGCGTTCTCTTCGGTGGCGAATAGATCTAACCAAGGCTCTCCCCACTGCAGAAAGAGACCTTGCGCCACGTCTGAGTTCTGACGCCATTCGTGATCCATCATGCACCGGCGGCTGAGTTCGTCTGCTCTGGCATTCAGAGAGCCCACCAGATGTTGAACCACCAGGGTGATGCCCTGGTGTTCCAGCCAGGTCCAGAGGCGCAGAGCCTCCTGATAAAGGGTCCACGACCCCACCCCGCCCTGTTTGTTGCAATACCACATGGCAGTGGTGTTGTCCTTGAACACCTGCACGACACTTCCCCGGACAGAGGGAAGGAAAGCTTTCAGTGCAAGCCGGATCGCTCTCCGCTCCAAAAAGTTGATATGGAGTTAAGACTTCCCCGGAAACCAGAGTCCTCTGATCTCCGCCTCTCCCATGTGGCCCCCCCATCCCAGGAGGGAAGCGTCCGTCACTATTACGTGCTCCGGTTGGGGTAGGGAGAGGCATCTGCCGCTGACCCAATCGCGGTCCATGAGCCACCACTGCAACTGTTTCGCAGTGCCCTCCGAGATCAAGACATGGTCGGACAGGTTGCCTCGATGCTGGGCCCACTGAAACTTCAGGTCCCACTGCAGAGCCCGCATTCGCCACCTGGCGTAATGCACCAACAGGATGCAGGAGGCCATCAGCCCCAGAAGCCGCAGCACCAACCTGACCGAAGCCCAGGATAGAGGCCGAAAGATGGGAATCAGAGCCTGAATATACCGGACCCGCTGTTCTGGAGTGTGAGAAGTTGGCCTGGTATATGATGTCACTAGTTCTAGTGTACACCCTGTATCAGTCCAAATAACCCTTATGGTGATTGGTTGTAAAGTCAACCTTATAGACCAGCTATCCTAGTGGTAACATGGACAAGAGCAGTCTTAGGCTAAACTCTGTATGGCATGTGAAGCCAGCTGTTATACCATTTGCAATCCCTTGAATACCAAATGAAAGGACACCACAACAGATATATAAAAATAGAATGTATTTATTCTAGTCAAAAATACCCTCAGCACTCTTTATGAGATTCGAGGTAAGTACAACACAGTCTTATTTAAGCATACATAAGTCACACAGGTAAATAATACAGTTAGGCCATAGGGTCCACGCAAACCATATACTAAGTAAGTGGTATAAGGACCACTGTCACGAACACAGGTTAGGCCTAGGCAATCGCTGGGGCTACACTATACTACCAGTTACTAGGCAGTGGGAGACCCACAGGATTCAGGTGCAGAGTGGAAACACTCACGCGTAATGCCTTAAAGTCGATAGAAATAGTGATGTTTAGAAATTAAGAGTTTTAGGACACTTCGGAAAGAGCTAGGAGTTAGAGACTTGGAAACTACACCCTAGGATAGTCATTACCCTTGTGAGCACCGGAGTACTCAGTTTACCTAGCCCACGGGCTGCGGGTGCATAGGTGTGAACTTGCGTCGGGTTTCGTTGTTGACTCCTATGGATGCCTGAAGGAAAGGTGCTGACAGGCAGTCAGTGAAGAGTGTCCGGTGGATTCCGAGGTTGGAATCAAGAAGGAGGGTACCTGCAAGCAGAGGGAACAGAGTCTAGGTCACCAGCCAGGAGCCGGGAAGGAACCAGGAAGGAACCAGGCGATGTCGTGAAGATTCAGGTGGAGAGGTGAAGCTTGTCGCAGCAGCCACGGGTACCAGGAGGCGTTGAGGACGACCAGAACCAGGAGGCAAGCTGTCCCACGAGGGCTCTTGCTGTTGGCGGCGTCGTTGTCGAGTTCGGACCCAACAAGCCTTGGCAAGCGCAACCCACGCAGGATGAAGGATTCGCTTCTGTTGCAGACCAGAAAGGCCTGAGGTGCTTGTCTTTCGCAGGGAAGCAAGGGCCGGTCTGGAGGAGCCAAACCAGCGGTGGAAAGTTAAGGGTTCGTCGTCACTGAGGCTACTAGCCAACGGGCCGGTAACCACACAGACGCGTCGAGCAGGGAAATGCAGAAGGGCCCCACGCAGAACTCGTGGAGTGTGGAGGGCTGATCTTCAGTGCAGATGGTGCTCGGGGTTGGGGCTTCTCAATCCCCAGAGCACAACTTCGAGGATGCCTCAGAAGCTGCGCTGGAAGCTAGTAGCCAATTTTCCCAGGTAGCCGGTCCCACGTCTCTCGTCGCCTCCATGGATCTCAGCTTTGCTGTGGATGTGGATCAGGGTCGGAGAAGTCTGGAAGTCAAGGCGCTGGTCGGGCTCTGCAGTCGGTTCCTCGTAGAACTTGGGCAAAGCAAACGGCAGGTCGCTTGGTGGTGCCTGTTTGCACAGGGTGGCCACTCCTTGGCCACAAGGGAGATTCTTCAGTCTTCTGCCGTAGTCGAATGTCGAAGGTCCAGAGTTTCTGTTCAAGTTGCAGTTTTTCAGGATAATCTAAAGTCCTAGGGACTCAGCTCCCACTCTTATACTAATCTGGGGGGCTGGGTTACCTGCTAGGTCCCTCCTATGGGTGGGACCAGGGAGGGGGGTGGTTACACCCCCTTCCCTGTGTCCAGTTTCGCGCCAGGACTGGGGCTGGAGTGCCCCAGCACCGGTTTGAACCGGACTATGCGTGGGACACCTTGTGTGCCCCAGGCAGTGTCTCGTTTCTTTCATCCCTCCCTTCCCCAATACACTAAGCCCTGTCTAGGGTGGTGCTAGCACCTCCCAAGGCAGGAAACCTATTGTCCAAGCCTCCCTCGCTGGAAGGACTCCCAGCAGCAGGAGGTCAGACTTGTGTCCGTGGCAGCAGCATCCATTTTGTGATGCTGGGGCTCTGGTTAACTTTAACCGGGTAGTAGGACTTCAACATGTCTTCTCTCTCTAGAAGGGGGGAATACTATCCTCATTGCCAGAAATGGTGTGGGGGTAGTATTCCAAAGTGTTAGACACCTCACACGACATGTTTTGATAAAGCCAAACCATAGTTACCATAACCGCAAGGATTATAAGGCACCTTAAGAGTATATAGTAGGCGATATCATAGAACAGCTATAAGGACATGGTTCCGAAAGCTGCAGACAGGCTCAGCTCATGCTAGAGCACCATCTCACATGTTACCAAGCACTCTGCCTCCAGGATTGTTAAGGCCTGCCATAGGAGTGGCTGAAAGGTTACCCATGTGTCTATATACAAGGTAGGTATAGGAATACTATTCCTAAGCAAGGGGTGATTACATGACCTTGCCCCAGCTGAGTGATCAGCCAGTTGTGTCATGATGGGAGGCCAGCCAGGGGTGGCATAATACATGCTGCAGCCCCTGGTAGGCCTAGGGTACACCCATGCCCTGGGTACCTAAGGTACACTGTATAGGGCCCTATAAGGTGATCCTTACAAATTGGGTTATGTACCTAAAGTACATAGTATGAATTTAGAGAGAGAACAGCTGGGCTGTGGGTCTGATTAGCAGGCCCACAGCCACATCTAAGTCGAAATCCAGTGAAGCAAAAGCAAAAAGTGGGGGTGACCATAGGAAGCAGACCCTACTCTTGTACACAGCTCAACTCAACTTAGCGATCTGGCTCCTGAAGTCCTAGAATTCGGTTACCTTAACCTTCCGCCTGACTGTATGAACGTCATTAAAGAAGCTAGACGGCCTACCACTAGAGCATGTTATGCAGCCAAGTGGAAACGGTTTGTAATATACTGTCATAATAACAATACTGATCCCCTAGATGTGCCTATCCAACACATCATAGGCTACTTACTGCACCTCCAAAGATGCAACTTAGCCTACACGTCTATCAGACTGCATCTTGCTGCCATAGCAGCATATCTACAAAATAGACCACATCTATCACTTTTCTGATTACCCGCCATAAAGGCCTTTATTGAGGGACTCAAAAGAATAATTCCCCCCAGAGTACCACCTTCACCTGTGTGGAATTTAAACATCGTTCTCATAAGACTAATGGGGCCTCCATTTGAACCTCTTCATAAATATGAGCTACAATTCTTAACATGGAAAACTACTTTCCTAGTAGCCATTACTTCTCTACGGACAGTTAGCGAACTACAAGCACTAACCATTCAGGAACCCTTTCTGCAGATGCACCATAATAAGGTTGTTCTCCGAACTAATCCTAAATTCCTCCCTAAAGTCATTTCTCCCTTCCACCTCAATCAATCTGTGTAACTGCCTGTATTCTTCTCGCTGCCACAAACAGTCGCAGAAAGAGCTCTTCACACCTTAGATGTCACAAGAGCACTGCTCTACTACATAGAGAGAACACAAACTTTTCGTAAGACCAAACAACTATTCGTGTCTTTCTCACCACCACACAAGGGCAACTCCATATCAAAATCTGGGATCGCTAGGTGGATTGCCAAATGCATACAGATTTGTTACCACAAAGCAAAACGTACATTATCTGTTCCTCCTAAAGCCCACTCTACACGAAAGATAGGGGCTTCAATTGCATTTTTAGGGAACATTCCCTTAGACGATATCTGCAGAGCAGCTACATGGTCTACACCGCACACATTCACAAAACACTATTGTGTCGATGTGCAAACTAAACAAGCTAGTGTGGGCCAGGCTGTACTCAAAACACTATTTCAAACTACTGCAACAGATACTGGTGGTTGCCGCTAGGACGGGATACTGCTATGCATAGTGTGTAATCTGCAGCTCATATGCCTCGAACGGAATATGCTACTTACCAGTATGCATCTGTTCTTGGCATGTAGAGCTGCAGATCTACACACGCCCACCTGTCTCCCCGGCTACCTTTATCTGTTCCAGTATTATCTTATTTAGATACAGCATACATGGGCATCTTTCCTGTTTCTTACAAAAACTCCATCATTTCCCTGCTGGCGAAAAACAATCTGAGGATGGAGCCGATGCCCATGCGCACTATGATCCAAGGGAGGAGTCACCTACCTCGGGACTTCCAAAGACTTTCCAAGACAAAAACAAGTGCAAAAATCTGGGCCAACACCAGATGGCGATCTATGCATAGTGTGTAGATCTGCAGCTCTACATACCAAGAACAGATGCATACTGGTAAGAAGCATATTCCTTCTGGTCGGCAGCAACCATTTTGTGCTGTCCGGGTTCGAGAAGGCTGGTACCGGGAAGACCAGACACACACGAAGCTTGCTTCAGAAGGGTGCAATCATACCTCCCACACCGGTTACTGATGTGAAGATATGATTCTAAAGTGTTTGATACCAAACACGACATGTTTCTATGCAGCTGTTTTCTAGATAGCATTTACCGCGAGGATATAATACAACTCTACCTATATGTCTGGCTGTGTCCTTGGCTTTGGTTCCCTCTGTTGTTGAGGTTGAAGGCATTTTAGGGTCAGGCTCTGCTCGCATGAAGATCGCCATGGTGATGAGGTTGGCTTTGCAATGACACTGTTCAAACCTGTGCCTGGACCCACTCCATCACCAACTGGCTCCCGTCATGCTGGCGGTTCAGACTTGCGCCAATATTTAAGCCCATAGGTGGTAATCAGCAGCTATGCACACTATCATTCCAGCGTTGACTCCAGCACTTGGCAACCGGAGCTGCAGCTATGTCACAGTCATAGAGGGAGAGAGACCATGGTTCCACCTGCCTACATGCCCCGCTGTGCTCCCAGCCAATTTTAAGTAATATGTCCAGACTCCACATCAAGGAGTACAGCTCCGCTACTATTCTTGGGGTTAGCACCACAATAATAACGCTCCACAGTCATACGCTAGTCCGGTCCGTTTTCTAATTAGCATGATGCGCATCTCACTCACCCCGCTACATGAGCCAGGAGCGATGATCCGTCACAGCCCGGCACACTCCCAGCGCAGCCGGACACGCACCTCACTTGTTGCAGCGCCTGGGGACAGCACCTCCACACAGTTCGGCACGAGATTAACTTCGTCATCCACAGCCGTGTGAAACTCCAACCGCAACCCCTTGCCGCAGAGCTCCGATAGCAGGTGCCCTCTGGGAGCCACTCTCACGCCAGCTCACCATCAGGATACCGCTGTTTAGGGGGCAGTGCCGCCTCAATCTCAGAGCGAGCTCCGACTTCCTCCGCCTCAGGGTAAGTTGCGACTCGGCCCAGCCACCATTTAGCATGCCCGCGATGCCGGGGGGGTGGGGGGGTTGTGAGAAAAACACGTATGCTGTATTGCCAGTTATGGAGATCAGCACTGCCACATACCGGGCAATTCCCGAGGGGTTCCGCTGCAATGCGCTGTCACTTGTGGGGCATAATCTTCAGCTAATCTGCAGATTTTTAAGCGATCATTTGCCGGCCGGGAGAGCCTCACTATCCTGCCGCCATCTTGTCTCGGCTCGCCCCGCCCTTGCTGCACCTTTTCGTAAGGTGGTTTCCCTTTTTTGTGACCTTTGGGCTGGCTGGCCGAGGTCTGAAGCCTTCTGGTGCTGCCCTCAGTCGTTGGCTGTGGGGGCTGTGTATGTGGTATGTTAGCACCTGGGTCGGTTCAGGGGAGATCGCCTCCGGTGTGGCTGCTTCCTGGGCTTGTTTTCATGCGGCCTCCAGGGCTCGGATTTGCTGGGCTGCTGCTTGGTGTTCTCCTCACACCTTTATGTCCCATTGTAGATTGGTGGTGGGTGGGACTGATTCTGCTGGGTTTGGGGACGCTGTGTTTCGTTCTGCTCCGGTGCTGTAACTTTTTACTGTACTTTCATTGAGTCTGTTTTTGCTACTGAGTGAAGCAGATTCCTGCTTTGGTATCTGCTCATGTAGTTAAAACTGGGACGGGGAGGGCTGATGAGGAGTTAATGTCCGGTTACTTACCGGTAATATTCATTACTCCGAGTCGTAGCCCTCCCGTCCCAGTCTGAGGGGCAGATTTATGACGAATGGCGCATCCCTGCATATCAGCAGGGATGCACCAGTTATTATGCGCCACTGCTGCGCCACCATGGATGCGCCGCATTTATAATGCGGCGCACCATGGGGCAAAAACGGCACAGATGCGTTGCGCATCTGTGCCGAAAAGTGGCGCATTGCTGGAGTTGCGTCGCAAGCGCGACGCAGCTCCAGCAATGATCTGGGGGGCCCTATCTTTATAATGCTGCGTCAATCCTTACGCCTGCTTCAAGTAGGCGCAGGGTTTTGACGCAGCATGGGCCTAAAAGTGACTGAGTGAAATCTTGTAGATTTTACTCAGCCACTTTTAGGAGGCGTTCCTGCGCCGGAACGCCCCCACCTGCTCTGGAACGCCTACATGTGGCGCAGGGCTTTACAACGTGACGCATCTCCCAGATGCGTCACGTTGTAAATACCCCGCACCATGGCGCAGGATTTGCGCCGCTGCTGCGTCACAAAAGTGACGCAACGGCGGCGCAAAAGTGGCGCAAGTGCAACATAAATCTGCCCCTGAGTTCCCATTCCTCCCTCCCTGTTCGGCTTCCTGTGCTTGGTGGTACAGGAGGTGGAGAGGCGGGTCACATGCTTATATGCCTCAGGGTGTGGCATGGAGGAAAGGGATGGGTTTTTAGTTGCTTGGGAGTTTCTGGTGGGAGGAGCTATGCTCATGTAGTTAGGACTGGGATGGGGAGGGCTACGGCTCGATTAATGAATATTACCGGTAAGTAACCGGACATTTCTTCTCACCTTTATGCAGTATGCTGGGTTTTTGGTCAGGAACCCTCTATCTGTAAGGCACTGTTTGTCGTGTGCACTGCATTAAAAAGGTTCTCTCTTTATAAAAGCACTCCTTACATTCAGTCCATAACCCCATACACTGTGCCAACCAAACTCCTGTGCCATCCTAAAATTTAGATGGCCCTGATTGGAGGCAGATCTTTCTAAATGTGCAGGACTGAAACTATCTCCCTCTTGAGCTATGGTGTACCTCCAGTCTTTTGGAAAAACACTCAAAACTGCCTTTTCTCCACATTAGTACAGTCTGCACCTCTCTTTTGGACATCTCTTAGTGCCAAAATCAGAATGACCGGTTAGCATATCATTTTCCCATTCAATAGAACAATAAATACCAAGTTTAATTCATTTAAACTTCATTCAATCTACTTAATAGTGATTTAATATCTATGTACGTATTTTATTAGGATTATTAATGCTATTTTAACCATGTTACTGATATCCAAACTAGGTAAGTTGCTTCTGGCAAAGCAGCTTCATCAATGCCATATAAATAATGGCCAATTGATATTACTTCCTATGATGTCACTTCCTGTGAGGGTTACAGCTAATGCAAATTATAGGGGCCTCGCATGTTCCTATTCTGCCCAGGGCCCCACATAACCTAGGACCTGCCCTGGTCAAAGCAATCCAATATTCATATAATAAAGTATTATTTGTGTGGTTTAACAATATATTTATTTCAAACGGTAAATCAGACAAAATAGCAGATAAAGGACCATTTATTTCAGTGATAAGCGTTCGTCCAGTTAATGTGTTTGAAGTTGACATTATTAGGTTAATCAGTTACATTGAATTTAGAGTCAAATGTCTATCAACAGTTACAACAGCCGGGAAACGAGTTTCTTAGCACGGTAATCGTTCTCTTGGATATGCAGTCTTTGGTTCATTCTTTCTTTGCCTCGACACTGTAGAGATCAGCACGTTTTTGAATGTGTATGGGAATTTGCTGACGCACATCTGTCAAATACTGTAAATCTGTATAAAAGAAAAGCAGGAACACAAAACACACAGTCAATTTAACCTAGAATTCAACATCTAATCCTTTTTTATGATTTGGCTATGCTCAATATGTTAGCTCCTGAAATACAGCCTTTGCACTAGCAGGGCCCTTGAACTGCTATTTTTTTAAATGTCACATACTAATAAACGTGTTAACACCCTACGTAACATCAAGCTGGAGTCAAAATTGAGTTTTTAAATGGACCTTTTAAAAGTCATAGACTGCCGATTATCAGACAACAGCAGCAATCAGATATTCCAAACTCATTTTCAAAGTATGTCTCATAATGAGTACTGAATAATTGTTAACATCCTAGGAAAACTATGGTTATTACACATTCTCAAGATCAATGTGTTGAGGCATCTGGGTAGCCAAATTGCTCAATTTGTCAGGTTCTTTGGAAGAAAAAGGATCAGTCATGGAACACAGTTACCTATTACTAAACTAATCATTGAATGTTCATTCAGCTTTCCACTGCATCAAAATAAAACATGAACATCAAGTAACTACAAACACATTCATGTAATGTTACTTTTAAAAAAGAGATAAAGTCTATCTTTTTTCTTTATTCAATCTTCCAAAGGCAGATCATAACAGATACAGTAATATTTAAAACATCTACGATAAAAACCCTTTGGTAACTTACGTTCAGTGGAATAAAGTGCTTCAATAAAAATGGCGGCATGTTGGATGGCTAAACTCACACCCCCCAGCGACAGCTTTGAAGTGCATAGGTCGACATTCAACATCATAGGAAAAGACTGACAAATCATGGTAAGAATAAACAAGTTACTTACCTTTGGTAAAGTATTATCTGGTAGAGACTATCTAGCTACAGATTCCTTATCCTTGAATTTCCCAGGCGTCCGGCTGGATCCGCAAAATTTTGCTGAGCAATAATCCTTGTGCGTGCCGTCGGGTGGCTCCATTCGGCTCAGCGTGACGTCGTCGGCGTCAGTTATGACGTCGCTGTCCCTATAAAGGCACCACCCAGGAACGCAGACGTTAGTACTTTTAGTTTTTTTCCACGCCAGAAGCGCAGAGCCACGAAGAAATTGACGTGGTCGTGTGCAAAATTAAAGCCCTGAAAAAGGAAACAACCTTGGCCCTACAACATTAGTACGCAAAGCGGGGAGGCAGGGGTGGGGCTGTAAGGAATCTGCATCTACATAGTCTCTACCAGATAATGCGTTACCGAAGATAAGTAACTTGTTCATCTGATAGTCTTTTAGCAGCAGATTCCTTACCTTTGAATTACATACCCAAGCCATACCATCCCGGCGGTGGGTTGCTGACCAATTCCTACACTAGGAAGTCCTGTAGGAACGAACAGGCAAAATGCCTGTCCCTGCGGACCGGACTGTCCAGGTAGTAGTGTTTGGCAAATGTGTGCAAAGATGCCCATGTTGCTGCCTGGCATGTCCAGGACTGGGGCACCCCGAGCCAAGGCCGTAGTCGCAGCCTTCCCCCTGGTGGAATGAGCCCTTAATCCCTCAGGCGGCTGCTTCTTTGCCAGGGCATAGCAGATCTTGATGCAGAGAACGACCCAGCCAGACATGGTTCTTTTCAGCATAGCCCCTGCCCACAAACAGTTGCTCGTCCACTTAGAACTCTTTTGTATGCTCTTTTTGGGTCCAGTCGATGGAGACGCTCATCCTCTTTAGAGGGATGCAGGGGAGAAAAGAAGGTGGGCAACCTGATGGTTTGACCCAGAATGGGGTCACGACCTTTGGTAAAAAGGAAGCCTGGGTGTGAAGCACCACTTAGTCTTGAAAAGACATCAAATAGGGAGGCGTGCAAGATAACGCCGGCAACTCACTCACCCTCCGGGCAGATGTAATCGCCACTAAAAAGGCTGTTTTGATGGTCAGCAGCTGGAGGGGACAGTTATGTAAAGGCTCGAAGGGAGCACACATTTGGTGGGTGAGGACCAAATTAAGGTCCCACTGTGGCATACCAAAGGGCGTGGGTGGAAACAAGTGAACCAGCCCTTTTAAGAAACCCATGTACAATCGGCGACTTAAAGAGAGAGGGCTGGTCTGGCAGCCGCAAAAAAGCAGAAAGAGCAGAGAGGTAACCCTTGAGAGTTCCCAAAGCAGAGCTCTACTAGGCAAGGGTCAAAATGAATAAAAGGACAGTGGAAAGAGAAGCAGAAAGTGGATCAATAGCCCATTCTGTACAATACACTACACATTTCTGCCAAGACACCAGACACTTCTCGCCCAATCTGGAGCCACAAGAATGACTTGGGCCTGAATCTTTACCCGCATGCTGCACTTTACTTTTTTTAAACTGGGGGAACTGTGTTTTTAATTGTCCCTACCCCTGTGAGACACACGCTGCACTTTTCCTTCCCCGTAGGGAAGCAACGAGGACCAGTGTCCATAGCGCCTTGCGGCGGGAGCTGCACGCGTCAGAGAACTCGCGCCAGGTGGCGCATATAACGGGCTTGATCCATCGAGGAGCGGGGAACGCTGAATCTTGACCCGCACGCTGCACTTTACTTTTGTTAAAACTGGGGAACTGTGTTTTAATTGTCCCTACCCATGTGAGACACACGCTGCACTTTTCCTTCCCCGTAGGGAAGCAACGAGGACCACAGTGCCCATAGCGCCAGGAGCCGCACACGTCAAAGAACTCGCACCAGGTGGCGCATATAACGAGCCTCACCCACCGCTGCACGGGACGTGCCCGGGTGAAGCCCGGGCCAAGGGCGGGTCTGTCTGAGCCCGTCAGAGACTGAAGGAGTCTGGGCCACCTCATCTTCACGGTTGGATAGTAATTCGAATGTCCATCGATATACATTTTTTCAGCAGGGGTTCTATTCTTGGTAACCATTTAGAGTAAGCCACAGTTCAAAAGATAAAACATAGGAGGGGAACGCTTCTCTAAAAAGTGTCACAGTTAACATATTGAGTAAAGTAAGGAGGGTTTGTTTTCTTGTAGACCCATTAATGACTGGCCTATAAAAAATGGGCAAAAGGAAATTACGCAGTAGCAACTCGGGGCAATTAGCCTGCAAGCCGAGAGATGCAAATATGACTTTGTTAAACTACCTCACAGGGGCAGTAGGTGCCATTGAAAAACAAATATCCACAGTAGAAGAGTCATTAAATATTGAATCACAAGGACTTGTAAAAAATAGCAAGGCCAACGTTTTACTTAACAATGAGTTAGGGGAAGTTTGTACTCCAGAAAATGCGATTATGGAGCCAGTAAATGGCTGCATACAGGTTATTAGTGATGAGATTTCCATAAATGACCCGGATACTGACCCGTTACCCCCGCCAAAAAGACCCTAAAACCCAGTAACTAATGAAATCCCTAGAATCCTGCTGCCAGTGATACATCAGGCCCCAACTGTGACTGACACACCTAAGCTTAAAACTAAAAAACAGCAGGGGAAAGGTATTGTGTTGAACCAAAAGGTTAATAAACCTGTACCACAAACCAAAAATAAGGGCAATACTTCCTCCACAAATGAAATGAATAAAATGTTAAGCCTGATTACAGATCTAACAAAGTATATTAAACAATCCATTGGCACTTTGAAAGTGAGACTGGACAAAATAGAATTAGGCCTGGAAAGAGTTATAGGGAATCAAAATATTATTCCTCAAAATCAGGGGATGAGTAAACAGAAAACACATACTAGGGTAGATAGTGAAGCTAAACCCCATAGCCTGAATCCAAATGCTAGTCGTATGAGAACTGATAGCCAGATAGATGAGAGGGATAGGAAAAATAGAGTTACGGGACCCGCCAAACTAACTACAACTACGCTAAGTAGCTCCTCAATAAAGGGAGATGAGCCTAGAGAGATAGGAAAAGAAACAGAAGTACGGCGGGGTGAACCTCTTGCACGAGATCTGCGTTCAAGAACAGGTTCTACCACTCCTAAATCACACGAATACCTATCCAAATTGCAGAATTTAAATTTACCTCCTGCAGCCCCCCTTACACAGTGATTTTGGCTAACGTTCCCCCACCCCCTCAGGGGAAAAACGAAACCTGGATTACCCTGAGGAATAAAGCTCAAAAAGTTGTGCTTGTGCCAAGGGATATGTGTCTCTTGGATACAAACTATATCAGGCGACATGTTCTTTATTTCATACGCTACTCTTTGCCGCTTCTCCCTATCGTTAAGACCCCACACATTAAATGTGCACACTGTTAACCCTGCCATCAACCTGATTTAGATCAATATATAACCTTTCCTGCCCTTCTTGGTTGCTTCTCTCTCTTTCTGTCTTTCCCTCATAAATCTTAAAACGGTTACTGACTTTTATTACCATTTTGTACCCTGCACCCCCCCCCCCCTGCCTCTGGCAGCCTCCCCCCTCCCCAACACTGGAGAACCACCCCCCTCCCTTTTCCTGCCTCCCCTGCCAGCGGAAAGCAACCCCCCCCCCCCCCATCCCCAACATGAAGGCTAATAGACCCCACGGTCTACTATGATGGATAGCCTCGCTGCCACCCCAACCCCCCATGTCCACCCCAATGCATTTTACCTCTGTCTCACCCATGGGTAGCACAGTTAGAAAGAAAAAAAAATATCCCTTCAAAAAAACCATTACATGGACATACAAAAAAAAAAGAAAAGGCCCTAATTAACAATCAATTATCTTGGAGAGGTGGCGCAAACAATTTGTAGATTATAGTTCCTGTATATAACCTTTTCTTACATATGCGTATATTCTTTCCCTAGGGCTTAATCTCTTGCAAATACTCCTTCGCCTTCAATTCAGAGGAAAAAAATCTTGTTTTATCTTTATAGATAATGTTTAGTTTGGCAGGGGCTAACAGAAATGCTTGTGCCCCTTTCTCTTGAAATGGGGCAATTAGTTGTCTAAATTGCCATCGTTTTTCCACAGTAGTGGGGCAAAAATCTGGTCATTTGAGAGAGCTTGGTTTGGAGATGCAGGTCTGCACTACACAAGGGACCACTACTCGCGGGGTTGCTATACTCTCTAAAAAGGGTCTTTTAAAAACAACTAAAAGTGCTGCAGATAAATATGGGCGATGGGCCATGATGGAATGCATTGTGGCTAACAAAAATTATACAATATGTTCTGTCTACGGTTCTAATCATGATGAGGAGCAAGTAATTCAATATCTTAATATGGAATTAGCTAATTGGGCAACTCCAGTGATTCTGACTGGTGATTTTAACATTCAATTTGAAAATATTATTAAAGGATCCGGAGGTGATAAAAACATTGGTAAAAACCCTAGAGTTTATAAAGATCTACAACAGCTTCTCCATGAACACGGTCTAGTTGATGTGTGGCCTAGGCTAAAACATCCCGAACCAGGATATACGCATTACTCATGCCCACATCCAAAGCTCACTAGAATAGATTATTTTTTTATAGCTAAAACGCTCCTAAAAGACGCACAAATATCGATTTATCCTCGTATAACTTTGGATCATAATCCAATTATACTGAAACTTGCAATATATGGTTTAATGCGACCTAGAAGCACATTAAAATTAAAAAATTATTGTTAAATGAGGAGTTTGTTACTCACATTCGTAAATGGGTGACAGAATTTCTGGTTATAAATCGAGATTCTACTAAATTAGGGATGGTCTGGGATGCGATGAAAGCCGGACTCAGGGGAGAGATAATCGGTTTTGGTCTACGCATTCAGAAACAACTTAGACAGCATCAGATGCAATTATATGAAGAGTTCCACTGTTTAGAATGTAGACTAATTGAAGCAGTACGGGATAAGGCGGACATTGCACAGGCACAAACAGAGGTGGCTTGGGGGTAAATCTAAGATTAATTAGGAATGGGCTAAAGATATTGCCCAAAAATACCATCTTTTCAGGAAAGACTGTTATGAGTTTGGGGAAACAACTGGCAGATGCCTAGCGAAAAAGATCAGATGCAAGGAGAGTAAAAATATTATAGAGACAATCGAGGACTCATCAGGGAACACAATAGAAACACCAGAGGGCATTCTAGATGTATTCAGGGCATTTTATGAGAAGTTGTATTCCGAGGAAGATCATAGTATAGATGATCAGGAGGAGCTATACAAGGACCCATACAGGATAATCCTGGATTAAGAAGATAAGGGGGCACTAGAGGAGCCAATATCAATGCAGGAGTTGGTAGATGCTGTGGGCTCATTGGCTATGGGAAAAGCTGCCGGGCCAGATAGACTCCCATTAGAAATATATAAGTTGATACTATCTGAAATTCAGGCAGATATGCTTGAGGTGTGCTGGGAGGCACAAAAAAAGCACTGCTCCGCTATCCTGGGATGAGGCAAGCATTATTGTATTTTAAAAAAAGGAAAAGCCTCCTACACTCCCAGGATCATTTAGAACAATATCTTTAATAAACTGCGATTGTAAAATGTACGCAAAAATTTTAGCGACACGTCTATCACATGTTATTAAGACCCTGGTTTCAGTTCACCAGCACGGGTTTGTACCAGGTAGAGACACGGTCAATCATATAAGCACAGAGTAACAACATTGCTAGATATTGCCAACACACGTAAGATGCCATGCGGGGTGATATTATTAGACGCAGAAAAAGCGTTTGACCGTGTCTCATGGGAATTTCTATGGGCCACACTTAGGTTGCATGGTGTTGGTGCAGTGTTTTTTCAGGCCATTAAGACAATGTACATATCCCCAAAGGCACGAATATGTACACTAGGGTTAGAATCAAAACCATTAATTATATCAAGAGGTACTCGCCAAGGATGCCCGTGCTCCCCTCTGTTATTTGCGATATATATCAACCCGTTCTTAAACCTATTAGAGCATAGGCCTTAGGTTATAGCGGGTTGATATACTTGCTTATGCAAATTATATTGCAATAATTATACCGGACCCTGCAATTACATTGGAGCAGACGGAACAATTGGCAGCAATATTTGGGAGGAGTGCGGGTTATAAATTGAACTTAACTAAGACACAGGTAATCTGTACTGAACAAACGCAATTTAGGGATCAGAGGGTTCTAGAGGAGGCCGTATATTTGGGAATACGCCTGAATGCTTGTCTAGATACGATGGTTAAACTCAATTGGGAACCTCTTCTTAATAAGATCAAAAGAGATTTGGATAGGATGGAAAACTTGCATTTATCGTTGCTGGGAAGATGCAATGTCCTCAAAAGTAATGTGTTTCCAAAGGTCTTACACTTCTTTAGGGCAGTACCACTGGAAATTACAAGAAAACAAATGCAGAGACTACAATCTATCTGCAATAGTTTTCTATGGGCACAGGGGAAACCCCGGTGAGCACTAAAATTTATGACTCTACTACGGGATAGAGAGGGGTGGGCAGTACCCAATTTTCAATTTTATTACTGGGCTTGCTTATTACAGCACATTGGAATCCTATTGGTGGGAACTAATGGTGAAACTCTAGCAGATGTGCCTCATATATATCAGCTACTATTAGGTGCAAGGACAGAGAGAACATTCTTTAAAATTCTAGAGCCAAGTTATTATAAGAAGACCCGCTTCAAAGTCCTCCAGGCAGCCTATAAGGTCTGGTGCTAAATAAAGAGGCAGCTAAATATGGGTAAAATAAACTATTATACACCCACGGACGCAGCGGCACTACTTCCATCTATCTTCTTAGATGGTATTATGAATAACTCAATCAGATGTAGATTGAGGCACTGTTCGATAGTCTCAAGCCCCTTTCTGAACCCATACTGAGTTGGGTAGAGAATGTAATTTTTGTTTATCCAGACAAGAAGGCGGTCTAAAACTACTCTCCCAATGATTTTAGCTGTGGAGTCTAAAAGAGATATCGGACGATAACACTTTACATCATGCACATTTCCTTTTTTAAACATAGGAACAATTGTAGAGGTGCGCCAAAATATAGGCACACCTGAACAACAGACAGAGTTGAATGCATCTTTGTGTACAGGTGTGACTTTGGCACGTTTAGAGAGAACCCCCCCAAATGTAGGAGGTCTGCCGTAGTCTGTGGAAGATGACTGCCTGGGGCGAGGACACCTTCAAGAGCCAGTCGTCGAGGTAGGGGAAGACTGGCACCCCAAACCTGCGCAGAGGAGCTGCGACCACCGCCATCACCTTGGTGAACACCCAAGGGGCACTGGTAAGGCCGAAGGTGAGCATGGTAAACTGAAAGTGCTCGCGGCCTACCTTGAACTGCAGGTAACGCCTGTGGCCCGACAGGATGGGGATGTGAAAATAACCGTCCTGCAGGTCCAACGCTACCATCCAGTCTTCTTGGTCGAGGGAAGACAAGACCTGAGCCTGAGTGAGCATCTTGAACTTCTTCTTGAGGAACAGATTGACGGTTTGAAGATCCAAAATGGGCCGCAACCCTTTCTTCTTCTTCGGAATCAGAAAGTAGCAGGAATAACAGCCACTGTCTACTTCTGAAACTGGGACCCTTTCTATAGCTCCCTTCATCAAGAGAGCTGTAACTTCCTCTTGGAGCAACATTAAATGATCCTCCATCAGCCATTCCTGACTTGGCAGAATAAAAGGAGGAAAAGAGAGGAAAGGCAGAGAATAGCCCTCCTGGACAATCTGCAAGACCCACTTGTCCAATGTTATGGATCTCCAGTGTTGGAGATGATGACTAATTCTCCCTCCAACTGGAGTAGTGTGCTTCTGCAGAGTCAGCCTAAGAGTGCCCAGATCTCTGTACTGGGGTGAATGTATGACATTGTTCTGCATTTTGTCCATCAATAGTTCTTTTTGCATTTGTCACCCCGAGTGGGACGGGTATGCTCAGACGTGTGTCCCGTGCTCTCCTTGCCACTGGAATCAAGCCATCCTGGCTGAAGAGGGGTGAAACCCCGAAACCGGTCCTAGGATGCTTGTTTCCAGTCCAGGGAGAACCTGGCCTGGCAGTTCGGGCTGGACTGTTCCCATTGGGCACAGGGTCAAGACTGATTGCATATGGCTGGGTCCAAACTGGAATGGCATGGTGAGCAAAAAAACGATGGATTTAGGCCCAGATCTCTGTACTGGGGTGAATGTATGACATTGTTCTGCATTCTGTCCATCAATAGTTCTTTTTGCAAGAGTGCTTGGAGGCTGTGGCTGCATGGGGCAGTTTGGCCAACGACTTCTGGCATCCATTCCTGGATCGGAATGCACTGCGTCCACATCCTCACATGGCTTGGGCAGTCTGTGCAGGACGGTGGCTGGGATAGGCCTGACGCGGCTGGAAACCCCTTCCGTTGCCACGAAAGGGGCGAAAGGAAGACTGGCCATGAGGAGTGGAGGAGAGGCCCAGGGATCTGGCCGTAGCTTGAGAGTTCTTGAACCGGACTTCCCAGCCACAGATGGAAACCCCTTCTGTTGCCACGAAAGGAAGACTGGCCACGAGGAGTGGAGGAGAGGCCCAAGGATCTGGCCGTAGCTTGAGAGTTCTTGAACGGGACCAGGGACGAGTATGCCTTTTATACAAAAAGACGGGTTCCATCAAAAGGCATGTCCATCAGATTAGCTTGGACATCGCCCGAGAAGCCAGTCATTCTAAGCCAAGCATGGTGCCTCAAGGCCACCGTCGTTGAAATCGATCTGCCTAGCGAATCCGTTGTATCTAGGCCACACTGTATGGGGAATTTTGCTGCATCCCTCCCATCCTTGACTGCTTGGGAGAGCACAGCCCGGGTGTCCTCCGGGACCTGTGGCAGCACTTGCGCAACCGTCTCCCAGATGGAATGGGAGAAACTGCCCAATAAGCATGTGATACTCACCGACAGCAATGCCAGGCTGGAGGAAGGAAACAACTTCTTTCCAAATGAGTCCAGCCTCTTGGATTCCCTATCCGGAGCGGTGGAAGGGAACTCGCTCTGGGACATAGAGGTCTGCACTAACAAACTTTCTGGGGTGGGGTGTTGGCAGAGGAACTTTGGGTCGCCCGTAGCTGGGTGATGGTGGTGTGCAATTGTCCTATTCACTAGTGCCTCTGTGCTGGGCTTGGACTACATGCCTAGAAAGAAATTTAAGTGCCTCATTAAAGGGCAAAAGTAGTTCAGAAGTGGAAGCCCCTGGTTGAAGCACCTCTGTCAGATTAGTCCTGACCTGCACTGAGGGTAGCTCTAGTCTGAGCACCTCAGCTGCCCTTTTTACCACCATGGCATAGGATGCCCCCTCCTCCATATCCACTGTGGCCGGAGAAAGCATACCAGTGTCTGGGGACAGTGTCCAGCCCACTGGCCTCCCCAAGTTCCCCATACCAGTCCAAATTCTCCACAGAGACATCCTGGTTTTCCAGAGAGTCCATAGACCTCTCACATTCCTCTCCTGAGCCTAACACATCTTCAAAGTGCTCAGGCGACAACACAGAAACCCTGGGTTCAATCGACGTCGGAATTGGCATCGAGCGATGCCGTTCTGGCTCCATGTGTTGGGGATGAGGATGGGGCTGGTGCCGCTGATAGGCACCGGCGATGCCGCAGGCAACAACTTCGGGTCTGACGCAGGGGGAGGTCGCGATGAGACAAACGGCGTCGACCTGGGATCGGATCCTTGAGGCCCCACCAGCGCCGGAGCCGACGGTGTCGAATCAGATGGGGCCCCCTCCCACTCTGTGGGGCCTGAGGGTGAGTGGGGTAATTCTGCTCAAATATGCGGTGCATGGCCTCGTAAAATTCTTTTATTTGAGCGGGAGTCACTTCGGCTCCTTACCTCTCTTCCTTACCTCTCTTGACGACGTAGGTGGAGGTGAAGATGAAGTCTGCTTGCACTTCTTCTTCTTATGCCTCTTCCCCGAGTGTCCTCGAGTGTGAAGGTGAGGACTTAGGGCTCCGGGAGCGATCCTCCGCTACCTCCTCTTCCGGGAACTCCATGGAGTCTCGCTGGACAGTGTCGAATGCCGGGCCACGAGGAGCTTCATCGCTCGCTCCCTCGAGGCCTTCCGAGCCATGGCCTAGCAGCCCGAGTATGACTTCGAGTAGTGTTCGCGCTCGAGACACCAAAGACAGACGAGGTGGAGGGGAGGTCGGTGACTAACATAACGAGGTGGCGGGCACTGCACAGCTTGAAACCTGTCTTCTTCAAAGACACCCCTCGCACATGTAGAATTCAACAAAAGTCGGGGAGAAAACCTGCCAAAAAGCAGCAAAGGGGTAGCTCTTCCTGGATCGGCGCTAACGTCCGTGCGCCCTGGTGGTGCCTATATAGGCACCACAACATCATAACTGATGCTACCGACTTTCCGCGTAGCCAACTGGATCCACCCGATGCAGCGCGCAAGGGTTATTGCTCAGCAAAAGTTTCCGGATCCAGCATGACGCCTGGAAAATTCAAAGGTAAGGAATCTGCAGCTAGAAGTACTTACTGCTGAAGAGCAGAAGATGCTCTTGAGAGCACAGGCCCTGACAGGGAGTTAAAGGAGGGGGAAACTACAGGAAGAGTACGGCATACCTATTTTCTACGATGTCCAGAACCCAGAAGTCTGTAGTGACAGACGTCCAATGAGGTAGGAAATAGGCCACCACGTGCTCTAGCATGCTCTAAGATGTCGGAGCAAGAGCTGCTTCCCTGCAACAATGGTTGGAGAGGCGGAAGAGGAGGAGGTAGAGGAGGAGAATAGTTGATGAGCAGAAACCTGCAGACTACCTCTGCCCCAGAAGGATCTATGCAGAGGAATTGTCTGCTGCTGTTGCAGCTGTTGTCTACTGCGGAACGGACAAGTTCTTGGCAAAGTCACAAAACCTGCGAAATGGTCTATAGTCCTTGGGCAGGGTCTGAAGCCCCAAGGACCTTGCTGTAGCTGTGCTGTCTTTGAAACGGTGCAGAATCTGCCTTTGCCCCAAATAAGCAGGACCCATCAAAGGGCAAATCCAGCAACGTAGCCTGAACATCAGGTGAAAAGCCTGAACCCCGTAACCAGGCATGCCTTCTTGTTTCCCTGGCTACCGAGTCCCCAGTGTCCAGGTCAGACTGGATTACCTGACGGGCAGCAGCCTGGGCATCCAAATACATTTCAGAAAAATGCCCTTGGACCTCTATGGAAAATTTCAGTACAACCTCCTTGGCTGAGTCCATGAAGGCATGGATGTAACGACCCAAGAGATGTGGCATTCGTGGATTTCAAGGCCATATTCCCCAATTTGAAAACTTTATTGGCCGACTGCTCCATACGTTTTGACTCCCTATCAGCAGGTGTAGATGGAAAGGACCCTGCCGACAGCTTATAAGAGCAAGAGGCTTGAACCACCAAGCTTTCCAGTGAAGGGTGGGCAGAAAGAAAAGCTGAACCCCCAGGAGCCACCATGTACCTTCTAGCCACATTTTTGGAAACTGCAGGGGAGGGCATTGGCTTCTGCCAGACATCCATAATAGGCTACGTTAAGGCCTCATTGAAGGGCAGCAATGGTTCTGAAGCACAAGTTGATGAATGGAGCAACTCTGTAATAATATTTGATTTCAGTTCAGCTATAGCCAGAGGTAACTCTAAAAGGTCTACAGCTTTTGTAATCACAGCATGATAAGAAGTCACTTCAGAAGGTGGTAAGCCCTTAGGTGACACCAATTTCCAATCAGGAGAGTTATTGAGGCCACTTGCCTCCTGCAAACCTTCAAATCCGGGGCCAAGTTCTACAACCCTTCCTGCTCCTCTAGATATTCCTCTTCCTCCAACAGCCTCATAGCCTCTCTCCGATACCTCATATTTGGAAACGGTGTCGGCGGCGCCTGTGAATTTGGAACCGCCAATGCAGGAGGCTCCAAGGGAACAGGGTTCACAGTCAGTTGAGGATGAACCGGTGCCTGTTCGGATCCGGACGGCGTCGGAGAAAAACCATCCAACGGAGCATGACTCTCCGGAAAATGTGACGGCGTTGGTAACCTCTGCTCCGGTAGATGCCAACTTCCTGGTGTGTCAGGCCTAAAAGGCATAAATGACACCTGTGGAAAATGAGGGGAAAACCCTGTCAGAGTGTAATCTAGCAACCCATGCGGCCAGCAGGTACCCCAGATGGATTCGCAGCCCTTGCCCTTGCCCTTTCTGGCATTTCAGCCGTCTTCAGCCAGGCTTGCTTGAATCCAGTGGCAAAGTGAGCAAGGGATTCACGTCTGAGCATACCCTGCCAACTTATGGCGAACAAAGCGGTACAAAAGGGGGTGGTGATGGATGGAGCATCAGAACCAATCAAACACTCACACCCAGTCAACAGATCTGGGTTTGATCCATCACCGTTCTTTAGCCCACTCTGCCACCCCAGTTCAGACATGGCCATATGCAAATCAGTCTGACCCTGTGCCTCATGGGAACAGTCCAGCCCGAACTGCCAAGCCATGTCTTCCCTGGACCGGAAACAAGCTTCCTAGGACCGGTTTCTGGCATTTCAGCCGTCTTCAGCCAGGCTTGCTTGAATCCAGTGGCAAAGTGAGCAAGGGACTCACATCTGAGCATACCCTGCCAACTTATGGCGAACAAAGAGGTACAAAAGGGGGTGGTGATGGACGGAGCATCAGAACCAATTAAACACTCACACCCAGTCAACAGATCTGGGTTTGATCCATCACCGTTCTTTAGCCCACTCTGCTACCCCAGTTCAGACATGGCCATATGCAAATCAGTCTGACCCTGTGCCTCATGGGAACAGTCCAGCCCGAACTGCCAAGCCATGTCTTCCCTGGACCGGAAACAAGCTTCCTAGGACTGGTTTCTGGCATTTCAGCCGTCTTCAGCCAGGCTTGCTTGAATCCAGTGGCAAAGTGAGCAAGGGACTCACGTCTGAGCATACCCTGCCAACTTATGGCGAACAAAGTGGTATAAAAGGGGGTGGTGATGGACGGAGCATCAGAACCAATCAAACACTCACACCCAGTCAACAGATCTGGGTTTGATCCATCACCGTTCTTTAGCCCACTCTGCCACCCCAGTTCAGACATGGCCATATGCAAATCAGTCTGACCCTGTGCCTCATGGGAACAGTCCAGCCCGAACTGCCAAGCCATGTCTTCCCTGGACCGGAAACAAGCTTCCTAGGACCGGTTTCTGGCATTTCAGCCGTCTTCAGCCAGGCTTGCTTGAATCCAGTGGCAAAGTGAGCAAGGGACTCACGTCTGAGCATACCCTGCCAACTTATGGCAAACAAAGCGGTACAAAAGGGGGTGGTGATGGACGGAGCATCAGAACCAATCAAACACTCACACCCAGTCAACAGATCTGGGTTTGATCCATCACCGTTCTTTAGCCCACTCTGCCACCCCAGTTCAGACATGGCCATATGCAAATCAGTCTGACCCTGTGCCTCATGGGAACAGTTCAGCCCGAACTGCCAAGCCATGTCTTCCCTGGACCGGAAACAAGCTTCCTAGGACCGGTTTCTGGCATTTCAGCCGTCTTCAGCCAGGCTTGCTTGAATCCAGTGGCAAAGTGAGCAAGGGACTCACGTCTGAGCATACCCTGCCAACTTATGGCGAACAAAGCGGTACAAAAGGGGGTGGTGATGGACGGAGCATCAGAACCAATCAAACACTCACACCCAGTCAACAGATCTGGGTTTGATCCATCACCGTTCTTTAGCCCACTCTGCCACCCCAGTTCAGACATGGCCATATGCAAATCAGTCTGACCCTGTGCCTCATGGGAACAGTCCAGCCCGAACTGCCAAGCCATGTCTTCCCTGGACCGGAAACAAGCTTCCTAGGACCGGTTTCTGGCATTTCAGCCGTCTTCAGCCAGGCTTGCTTGAATCCAGTGGCAAAGTGAGCAAGGGACTCACGTCTGAGCATACCCTGCCAACTTATGGCGAACAAAGCGGTACAAAAGGGGGGGGTGATGGACGGAGCATCAGAACCAATCAAACACTCACACCCAGTCAACAGATCTGGGTTTGATCCATCACCGTTCTTTAGCCCACTCTGCCACCCCAGTTCAGACATGGCCATATGCAAATCAGTCTGACCCTGTGCCTCATGGGAACAGTCCAGCCCGAACTGCCAAGCCATGTCTTCCCTGGACCGGAAACAAGCTTCCTAGGACCGGTTTCTGGCATTTCAGCCGTCTTCAGCCAGGCTTGCTTGAATCCAGTGGCAAAGTGAGCAAGGGACTCACGTCTGAGCATACCCTGCCAACTTATGGCGAACAAAGCGGTACAAAAGGGGGGGGTGATGGACGGAGCATCAGAACCAATCAAACACTCACACCCAGTCAACAGATCTGGGTTTGATCCATCACCGTTCTTTAGCCCACTCTGCATGTCCCGACGCCGTGATGCGACGAAAGGCACCACATACAATCTTCATGTAGGTCAGTGATGGACATCTGACCTCCGCATTCCCTGCAGGGCTTGAATCCAGACTTCCTAGGGCTAGTCATCTTCAAAGTCTACGTCGTTGCAACAACAGTATCACATAAAATTCCCAGAAATGGAGAGCCTGGGAAAAAAACGTTACGTGTTGTGGTGGAAAAAGGGAACTGACAGCACGCTGATTAGGCCTTCTTATGGCTCCGAGGACGTCACGTGGAATCACGTGCAGAGCCGTTCCATTGTGACGTCCTTGTCGACGTGGGAGAACTGAGGACATTGGGGTAGTTCAAAAGGTGAGGAATCCATAGGCAGATGTATCCATCAGAAATAATAAATACAAAAAAAATGAAATATTACAGACGCACACAATTTCCTAAGATCAATACAAATACTTTAAGATCTTAAAATCAGTGAATCATTATCAATTGTACACCATAAATATTCCTAATTAATCAGATTAGGCAACTAAACTCCCATTTTCTGTCATACAAGCCACATAATCATTAAGAACCTTGATACTGTAAAGACCATAGAGGCCGACAAATCTGTCTGCAGAATTCTACACGCCTATAGGTGACTTCTGACATCTAGATGTCTGCAAATTAGAATTATCCACCTAGCCCTCACTCTGCTGTAAGCCAGACTAAAAACAACATATGGGCAACAGATTCTTTCAAATATCCACAAGATGGGCAGCCCATAACAGATCTGATGACTTCATCCATCTTGAATCAGCGCCTGGGTACCCTCAAGGGTGATTAGCTGCACTTTACAAATCCTGACTGATTGATTGATGTTGACTAGCTCAAACTGATATCTTCATGTTGGCTGCCCTAAATTTGGTTTTGAGCTTTTTAAGAACATTCCACAAACTTTGCAGTTCAGCTCTGTAACCTGCACAGTTAACTGAAATGTTTTAGTTTCTCAAAGTCTCACCATGGCGGAATGCAGTATTTCAGGAGACTGTGGGCAGCCCAGGTGTTTAACGGGATGATTTGTTATTTAAACCAGAAAGCCTACAGTTCTCCTTTCAACAGATTGCCAAAAGTATAAAATATCAAGTGTCTAAATGGATATTTAATCACTGGCTGTGTTTAAACTGATCAGACAACACTATGAAAAATTGGAATAAACATACTAGTCTATATACTAAATTTATCATGAGCCACTTTCCTGGAAGATGGCAGCTCTGACAAAGTGACTAGCCTGGAATGCTGACCTCACAATAATATCCTTGGCACCACCTTTGCTCTTTATGCTCCAGGGGCGAGAACACATACAGGGCATATGGCCTGAGTATAGGCATGTGCGTACTTGCAGTGAGTGCCCTTGTCGCAGACTTGGACCGTGCACACTGGTGCTCACAAAAAACACTGCCCCCAGCATATGTACCAACTCAGCAAGTTATAGCATGAACTGAAGACTATGTAGAACAAAAAAATTGTAGAGCACTTCTGTTTTTATGAAGATGCCTCCTTCCACTGTGGGTCCCTAAAGACGCACATGAGGGCTAAAGCAGTTACAAAATGAAACCACATCCATGAAGAATTTTAAGGCTCTCCTGAGACACTGTGGTAAAATGACCTCAGTACAAATATTGCATCCACGTGTGGCGGGGAGTATACTTCTTCATCTGCCCAGCCCTCCTGTTCGCAGTTCTAAGGATGGTGTCTTGGACACTTTAAACCCTGTTTCAAAGAGCAATCTCTGCAACACGGAGAATGCGAACATTGGCCCACTCCTGGGTAGAGTAGAGTTTTGTATTACACTCCACCTTATACCAACCAAACACAATTTGTATCTTCTTAGGCCAATCATGGTGTGCACACCTGCTTGATTGAGGCACTGCTTCTTGTTATAAGCCCTGGCTGAGAGAAAGGCTTTGCAGAGGGAGCACACTCATACATTTACCATCACGATGATGCCCAGATTTCTTCAACTGAAATCCTTACCACCTTTTCATCTCACTTCAGTTAAGGATGCACCTTGTGCGTGGAGTGGTCTCCAAGAACCATCACAGAAAAGCACAACCAGAAACCACTTAATCAAACGAGTTTGAAATCTGATTGGAAATGTTAGATGTTACGTCATACAGCATAAATACAACACCTGTGAGGGCTAAAGACATTACTGCCTGGATGATGTCTTATTTACCATCGTATCAGACGACATGGTGTGCACCTTTATTCCATGCAGCCGCTGCACACAGGCGTTCCCTTGCTTGCTACAGTCTGGTTTGTCAAGAGCACAGAGGTGAGGCCCCTGAGCTGAGGAAGGTGACAGGGTCCCAAGAGCCTAGGAGTTAGATCATCCATCCACTCCCGTGGAGGACAACACTTGTTGATAAGTGGCTCCAGCTTCCGAGAAATGGAAAACAATAATAGGGCACCAAAATGTTAGTTCCTTTTTAACCATGTCAATGCTTTAACATGAAGCTGGCTCACATGCACACTCATTCCTACATATGCAAGGGTGCAGGCCCACATAAAAATGAGGGACCACCTACCTTCCTGGGAAAGGACAGTACATTTGTGCCTGTGAAAGAGTATTACATATGATGCAACATAAGCATTAACAAACAAGTTACTTACCTTCGGTAATGAATTACCTGGTAGAGACTCTATCAAGCTGCAGATCCCTTACCTTTGGATTTCCCAGGCATCAGACTGGATCCGGAAACTTTTGCTGAGCAATACCCCTTGCGTGTGACGGTGGGTGGCTCCGCGTTACGTCGTCGGCGTTGGTTAGGACGTCACGGTGCCTATATAGGCACTACCCAGGCGCGCGGACGTCAGTATTTTTTGTATTTTCCATACCAGATGTACAGAGCCACAAAGTTACTGACATAGTCGTGTGCAAAACTTGGGCCCTGAAAGGGGGAAAAAAACCCTAGTCCTACTACAGCAGTATGCAAAGCGGGGAGGCATGGGTGGGGCTGTAAGAAATATGCAGCTAGATAGAGTCTCTACTAGAAAATGTGTTACCGAAGGTAAGTAACTTGTTCATCTGATAGAGACTCTTAGCTGCAGATTCCTTACCTTTGAATCAGATGCCCAAGCCATACCATCCCTGCGGTGGGTTGCGAACTCATGATCTAAACTAAGAAGTCTTGCAGGACTGGACGGGCAAAATGACAGTTCCTGCGCACTTGACCATCAAGGCAATAATGTTTTGCAAACGTGTGTGTGACCGGGTGAGGACAACGAAAGAGGAATGCAATAATAATCTGGACTGGGTAACTACAAACTCCCCTTTTTCCCCTCTTGTTCTTTCCTCACAGGACGAGTGGAGTTCGCCGTCCCCACCGCTTCAGGACACATATGGTATTAACCAAGAAGGTCCCTTTAATTGGGAAGCATCAGAACACGAAACTCCGCCCCCTGATGACATCACGGAGTTCCCAGTGTTCATGAACAGGGAAACCCGGAAGTCCGGGTGTTCAAACCCCGGAGAGAAAGCAACCGCTGGAGACTCGGCTGCGACATTCTGCGGAGTGGCGTCCCTCGGGGAAAAGAAGATTCTGGAGGAAGTCCTACCAGTACAAAGGGAGTTCCTGGAATCCCGACGGCAGCCGAAGGAGAAATACACCGCGATACGACCTGCCACGCTCCAGGAGGAGCGTGGCTAACCAAGTTTGTGGATTGGATAGGAGGGCGGGATAGACGAACGGTGTAACAACCGGGTCCCTCTCTCTGTCACCCACCTCCACCTTTTTCCCGAAGCACTTTTCACTTTTTCATAGATGTGTGACACGGTGTTTGGTGCTCCTTCACTCCCGTCCCTAAAAGCGTCCTTATAGTCACGCCGTCATACCGGTTCTCCTGTTATTTTTTTTCCTACGCCACCACGGAGTTCCCTGGGACCAGACGCCAGTGGAGCAAGAAAGAAGACGGGACTGGATCCCGGAAAGGACTAACTCGGGAAGAAAAGAAAACCCAAAACCCGGTTAATGCTAGTTCTCTTGTGTGGAGAAGGAAACAGTTCTTGAGCAAAATAAAACCTTCACTAATCCATCATAGCCTCCGTTCCGTTCTTCCCACCCCGAGACAGTGTGCAATGATGCCCATGTTGCTGCCTGACAGATGTCTTGGGCTGGGACACCCCGAGCCAAGGCCATAGTCGCAGCCTTTCCCCTCATGGAGTGGGCCCTTAGTCACTCAGGGGGCTGCTTCTTTGCCAAAGCGTAATAGATTTTAATGCAGAGAACGACCGAGCGAGAGATGGTCCTTTTCTGCACTGGCCGTCCCTTCTTTGCTCCCACATACCCCACAAAACGTTGGTCATCCACCCGGAACTCTTTTGTGCGGTCAAGGTAGAACGACAACGCTCTTTTTGGGTCCAGTCGGTGGAGACGCTCCTCTTCCTTAGAGGGATGTGGGGGAGCAAAGAAGGTGGCCAAAGTAATGGACTGAACCAGATGGAATGGGGTAACCAACTATGGTAAGAATGATGCCCTGGTGCGAAGCACCACCTTGTCATGAAAGGACATAAGATAAGGAGGCAAGCTGAATAAGACCTGCAAGTAATAGCCACTAAGAAGACTGTTTTGATGGTCAACAGCCGGCGGGGACAATTGTGCAAATGCTCAAAAGGAGCACACATCAGGTAAGTGAGGACCAAATTAAGGTCCCATTGTGGCATAGCAAAGGGCGTGGGTGGAAACAAATGAGCAAGTTCTTTCAGAAATCTATTTACAATAGGAGATTTAAAGGGAGAAGGCTGGTCCAGCAGCTGCAAAAAAGCAGACAGATCAGAGAGGTAACCCTTGAGAGTTCCCAAAGCAGAACCCTTCTGGGCAAGAGTTAGAATGAATAAAAGGACAGTAGAAAGAGCAGCAGAAAGAGGGTCAATGGACCTTTCTCTACAGTATAATACAAATTTCTGCCAATGGCAGGCGTATACTGTCTTAGTGGAGGGCCGCCAGAATAAAGTTACAGACTTCGGGAGGAAGGTCAAAAGCTATCAACTGCCGCCGCTCAATCTCCACACATGGAGGCGCAGAGTTGACAGGTTCGGGTGGAGAACCCTCCCCTGCTGCAGCAACAGAAGATCCTCCCGAAGGGGCAGCCTGATCGAAGGATCGACACTCATGCTCAGAAGCTCAGGATACCAGACTCTTCTTGCCCAGTCCGGTGTCACAACAATGATTGGGCCGTCGCTCCAGATCTTCTTCAGAACCCTGGGCAGGAGTGGTATGGGAGGAAAGGCTTACAACAGGCCTGAGCTCCACTCACGTCGAAACGCGTCACCAAGTGATAGCCACCTTGGAAACTCCAGCGCGCAGTACTGCTGACATTGCGTGTTCTCTTTGGAAGCAAACAAATCTAACCAAGGTTCTCCCCACTGCTGAAAGAGACCTTGCGCCACCTCCGACTGGAGACGCCATTCGTGATCCTGAAATCATCAACGGCTGAGATCGTCCGCCCTGACGTTCAGAGAACCTGCCAGGTGTTGAACCACCAGGGATATGCCCTGTTGTTCCAGCCATGTCCAGAGACGCAGGACCTCTCGACAAAGGTCCACAAGCCCACCTCCCCATGCTTGTAGTACCACATGGCGGAGGTGTTGTCCGTGAACACCTGCACCAGCTTCCCCTTGACAGAGGGAAGAAATGCTTTCAATGCCAACTGAATTGCTTGGAGCTCCAACAAGTTTATGTGGAGCCCCATCTTCGCCGGAGACCAGTGACCCCTAATCTCCACCTCTCCCATGTGGCCGCTCCATCCCATAAGTGACGTGTCCGTCACAACTGTGAAATCTGGTTGGGGAAGTGAGAGCGGTCTGCCACTGACCCAATCACGGTTCGTTAACCACCACTGCAGATTATTCGCAGTTCCTTCCGAGATCTGAACCACGTCGGTGAGATTTCCCCGATGCTGTGCCCATTGGAACTTCAAGTCCCACTGCAGAGCCCCCATGCACCATCTTGAGTGTCTTACCAACAGGATGCAGGAGGCCATGAGACCCAAACGCGTCAGAGTCAACCTCACCGAAATCCAGGATAAAGGCTGAAACATCGTAATCATAGCCTAAATATCCTGGACTCGCTGCTCGGGAGGATAAGCCCGAAACTGCACTGTGTCCAGAACAGCTCTGATAAAAGGGAGCGTCTGAGAAGGAGTCAGGTGTGACTTCGGCACGCTCAAAGAGAACCCCAGCGAAGGCAGAAGGTTTATCGAAGTCTGAAGGTGGGAGACGACTGCCTGGGATGAAGCCGCCTTCAACAGCCAGTTGTCGAGGTAGGGGAAGACTGACCCCCTCTAACCTGCGCAGATTACCTGCAACCTCCACCATCACCTTGGTGAACACCCAAGGGGCACTGGTAAGACCGAAGGGAAGCACAGTAAAGTGAAAGTGCTCACAGCCTAACTTGAACCGCAGGTAGCGCCTGTGGCCCGGCAGGATGGGAATGTGAAAATGCGCATCGTGCAGGTCCAAAGCTACCATCCTTTCTCCTTGGTCTAGGGCAGACAAGACCTGAGCCAAAGTAAGCATTTTGAATTTCTCCTTTAAAGGAAGAGATTGACTGTCCGAAGATCCAAAATGGGCCATAACCCTTTGTTCTTCTTTGGAATCAGAAAGTAGCGGGAATAACAGCCACTGCCTACTTCTGAAACTGGGACCCTCTCTATAGCTCCTTTTGCCAAAAGAGCTGCAGCTTCCTCTTGGAGCAATTTTAAATGATCCTCCGCCAGCCGTTCCCGACTTGGCGGAATAGGAGGAGAAAAAGAAAGGAAAGGAAGAGAACAGCCCTCCTGGACAATCTGCAAGACCCACTTGTCTGTTGTTATAGATGTCCAGCTCGGGAGATTATGACCAATTCTCCCACCCACTGGAGTAGTGTGGTCCTGCAGAATCAGCCTAGGAGTGCTTAGAGGTTGCGGCTACTGGAGGTAGTGTGGTAGATGACTTCTGGCCTCCATTCTGAAGACAGAATGGACCGCGTCCACGTCAACGCATGGCTTGGGTAGTCTGAGCGGGACGGTGGCTAGGATAGGGCTGACGCGGCTGGAAACCCCTTCCGTTGCCAAGAAAGGGGCAAAAGGAAGACTGGCCACAATGAGTGGAGGAGAGGCCCAAGGATCTGGCCGTAGCTCGAGAGTCCTTGAACCTGACCAGGGCCGAGTCTGCCTTTTCCCTAAAAAGGCGGGTTCCATCAAAGGGCATGTCCATCAAATTGGCTTGGACATCCCAGAGAAGCCCGTTGTACAAAGCCAGGCATGGTGTCTCATGGCCACCGTTGGTAAAATCGATCTGCCCAGCGAATCGGTCGTGTTTAAACCACACCGTATAGTGAATTTTGCCTCATCCTTCTTTTGCCATCCTTGACAGCTTGGGAGAGCACAGCCCGGGCCTCCTCCAGGACTTGTGGCAGCACCTGCACAACCGTCTCCCAAAGAAAGTGGGAGAAACAGCCCAATAAGCACGCAGTATTCAGCGACCGCAATGCCAGACTGGAGGAAGAAAACATCTTCATACCGAATTAATCCAGTCTCTTGGATTTCCTATCCAGAGGGGCGGAAGGGAATGCACCTTGGGACGTAGAGGCCTGCACTACCAAACTTTCTGGGGTGGGGTGTTGGCTGAGAAACTTTGGTTCGCCCGAAGCTGGGCGATGGTGGCATGCAATCGTCCTATTCACAGGAGTCCCTGTGTTCGGCTTGGACCATATTCCTAGAAGGAAGTCCTCATTAAAGGGCAATAGGGGTTCAGAAGTGGAAGCCCCAGGCTGAAGCAATTCGGTCAGGATATTAGTCCTGACCTGCACTGAGGGCAGCTCCAGTCCTAGGACCTCAGATGCCCTCTTAACCACCATGGCATAGGACGCCCCCTCCTCCATAGCCACTGTAGGCGGAGAGAGCATGCCAGTGTCTGGGGAAGTAGCCAGACCACTGGCTTCCAAGTTCCCCATTCCAGTCCATTGTCTCCTCAGAGACATCCTGGTTCTCAATTGGGTCTCCAGAATCCTCCCATTCCTCTCCTGAGCCAAACACATCCACAAAGTGCTCAGGCAACAACATAGAATCGACTTTATATTTGACGCACGGGAAGGTCGCGTTGGCACCACCGGCGGCGACCCAGATCCAGGATCGGATCCCCGAGGCCCCAACAGTGCCGTGGCCGGAGCTGACAGAGTCCAACCCGATGGGGCACCCTCCGACCCCGCGGGGCCCGAGGGCTCACCAAAGGGGTCGCTTCGCTCAAATACGCGGTGCAGGGCCTCGTAAAACTCTTTAAATTGAGCGGGAGTCGCTCCGGCTCCCGAAAAGGGTGGAAGGCACGAAGTCGACTCTGGCTCCGACTCCGCAGAACTGTGCGTAGAATGTCGGTGCTCCTTATCCCTTCTCAACGACAGACGCCAGTTGATGTAAAGTCGAAGTCCACTTGGTCTTATTCTTCTTCTTGTGCCTCTTCTCCGAGTGTCCAGAGGACTTTGAATGGGAGGAAGAGGACTTAGGGCTACGTGAGCGGTCCCGCGACCTCCTCTTCTTCGAACGGCACCGTGACCTCCTCGGAGTCTCGCTTGACGGTGTCGACTGCCGGGCTGCAAGCAAATTCATCGCTTGCTCCCTCAAGGTCTTCGGGCCATCGCCCGACATTCTGAACACAACCTCGTATTGTGGTCGCATTCAAGACACCACAGACATACGCAGTGGGGATCGGTGACCAACATCATGTGGGAACAAGTCCCGCATGGTTTGAAACTTGTCTTTCTCGAAGACATCCCTCGCACACAAAGTCGAATCCAAAAATATCGAGAAAAAGCCTGCGAAAAAGCGGCAGAGGTGTACTTCTTCCCGGATCGGCGCTTAACTGGCGTGGAAAGAAAAGACCTGACGTCCGCGCACCTCGGTTGCACCTCTATAGGCACCACAACGTCATTTACGCTACCGTCGCCAACGTCACGTGGAGCTGAATGGAGCCACCGACGTCGCGCGCAAGGGTATTGCTCAGCAAAAGCTTCCTGATCCAGCCTGATCGGCGATTAACTGGCGCGGAAAGAAAAGAACAGACGTCCGCACGCCTGGGTGGCGCCTATATAGGCACTGCAATGTCATAACCTACGCTACAGACGCCGACGACGTCACGTGGAGCCGAATGGAGCCACCCGACGTCTCGCACAAGGGTATTGCTCAGCAAAAGGTTCCGGATCCAGCCTGACGCTTGGGATATTCATAGGTAAGGAATCTGCAGCTAGAAGTCTCTATCAGATAGATCCCTTCTGTAATAATAAATTGGTGGGGAGTGCAAAAACAGATCTAAGCACATATTGCAGTCCTAGAGCAATTTGTGGATTAACAAGACCATACAAGGAAGCTCCTCTAAAATAAATTAAAAAAATAGGAATAATGTGGATTCATCCACATTCAGCTTCCAGTATTCAGCTAGCAGAGAACACAGATATGATCAGAATGTTGTTTGCAATGTAATAGAGAATTGATATTCCTGCTTGGTGTGCCAGTCGGTGAAAAGGGATGGAAGACAGAAGTGAGTTTTTGGCAGAAATAAGGATCTGCAGTACTGCGTCATCATCTCAACACAAATCTGGTGTTATGGAAGCAAGCTGAAGGAGTAAAGTAAAACACCAGCCTTTTATCTTAACTATTCTATATTATGCAACATAACGGCAAAATCTTTTGAAAGTTAAAAAGGTTTTATCAATCAAGCTGACTAGAGGGGAGACCGCAATACTAGCAAATCATCTACTCTTTGTAACTGATAAACAACCATCCAATGTAGTTCACACACTGCACCGGACCTGCCAACTTAAAAAACAAGCATTTGCAATGCAATCGGTCTCGCATTTACGAGAGTTTCTTCCCCATCTGGTTCCACCTCTGCGAGGCGATGGGTATCAAGCTCATCTGGGTGGCCGTCATAGGAGACTGGCTCAACCTCGTCTTCAAATGTTGAGTACTGGTTCTGGGTCTGTGGCAGGCTGTTAAAAACCAAAAGTAGCTGGCGGGATAGCTCAGTGGCTTAATGCACCTGCAGAAGATGTCTCTGTGTAACATTTGGGTCACCAACTTGAACCATGACTGAGCTTGTCTCCTTGTTTCATACCTATGGCGGGGAGGTGCAGAGCTTGTATATTTAAATCATAGCTGCACCAGCTCGGCCTTTCATCATCCAAAGGTTGGCAAAATGAGCACCATTCAGTTCGTGGGTAAAATGTTCATTAAACAAGGTGTAGCTAAAAAACGGTCAGATATGGGATCTGAGGAGCCAAAGATAAAATGACTTTACCCTTGATACCACAATTAGGTAAAATGGGGCAATTTGGATTAGAAGAAAGTCTCATGCATTTACAAGCAGTGACGTCACGAGCCTTCAGATTATTTTGCCGCTTTAACGAGTGCTACTAAAGGGCCACAGTCCTCGGGTTAGTCGTCAGACTCTTTCGTGGTAATGATTTTTTATTTCTTTAGCAATTGATATAACGACGTAGCTCCAAGACGCGCTTTCCACAGAGAAGACTGCAATTATAGCATCAACATTTCAAACATGAGTAATCGCACAATCAATAGTGTCAGCAGGGGCAGGTTCACAGGGAGTTACTGCTGAGCCTCCCATGCAAAACTCATTTTATGACAAAGCCTCGTCTTGCGCCATCCCCCATCTCACATTTGTGCCCGAATTGTCAGACCACTTTTGGCTGTAACGTTTGGAAACTTGAAATTTCTTTGTTTGTTGAAATTACAATTGAGTTATCAGCAGGTACAAGTGTATTGCCCTAGATCACACAGCTTGTACAGTGATGGCCAGGACCTGAACCTTGTTTTGTTTAATACATACACAAAAACAATGCACATCTGCTCTGCTGCAGGGATGTTCTGAGATACTGGCAAAATTATATTTTGCCTTTTGCACGCTCCCATTCTCCAGAAACGAGGCCATTTTGAGGTAATTTGCTATAATCTGCAACCTTTTATGGCCCTTTATGGAGTCAGGGCAAATTACAGCTGCCTTAAAGTAGTACCAGCCCTTCGATGAAGTAATGAATACCGCCCTGTTTCAAAAAAACTTCATAATGAAAGAGGGATTTGCACTGCTGGGTCCAGTGAAATGGACCTGGTAGTGTTTTGGGGGCAGATCTCCATCCACTAACCCCATCTCGCTATCTTTTCTCTCTTTGCGTCTCTCCTTTCTGCCTGAACGCATTTAGGCCCCCTCTCAGTAGCACAAAGCGCTACACAAAAAAAAACCACAAAGCTGGATACCGTCCACAACTCGTCTTCTTGAGAATACTCATCCATGGACAGCAGAAAGCATCATTCTGCCAGTGGCCTGGTCAATATTCGGCTGCGCTTCAATCTATCTTTGCTCTGAGCCTCTCACGCAATCCTTGCCCCCCTGTTTTTGTCCCAAAGGAGATAACCAATGAAAAGAATGCATATTCAGCTGTCACCTGGCCATGTTTTGTTTTATTGCAGCATTACTCGGGATGGTTGAAAGATTTGCTGCGCTAAGAACAAGTTACAATCAAGCGATGTGAAACTGTCAGGGGCCACTAACACAATGAAAGTAGCCAAGGAATGAAAACCCAAAACAAGGTGGAGAGGCCATCACACGCTGTACAGTGTAATGGCCAAACAAAACTTTCTCTGAGTGAAAGTGCCAGGGACCAAACTAAGCAAGCAAAGGATGGACATTTACACAAATACACCAATAACAAGCCAGCATTTCTAAATGCCACAGATAGTAACCAATGGCAATCGGTGGGTTTGCCAAACCCCACAGAAGAGATATAACAGGTCGATCGGCGCTCGACCTAAAAATTCCCAGTGTAAGGAGGGAGTGAGGCCTTGGAGAGCAAGGGGCCTCGTGCCGAGAACCATCTAAGAGACACTTCTGCCCCCTCTTGCCCATGTGTGAGAGGTTGGCCTGGTATATGAGGTCCACTAATGTAAGTGGGCACCTTGCACCAGCCCAGACATATCTTATGGGGATTTAAGAGGTCTCCGACAACCTTAGAAAGCTATTCAAGTGGTAGATGAGTGAGCAGCCTTCATGCTTAGTCTTGAAGGAGTGTAAAGCAGCTTGTTTTAACAGAATGCAATCTTATAGTATAGCGTAAATGAAAAGAGAACCACATAGTAGTTATACAATAAATACATATTTTTATAACACTATCTAGTACGTTCCAGTATCTCCCACACAGAGATAGACACAAATCACACAATACCTTAGCAAAGAAATCACAGTAAATAGCAGTAATACACAGGGGGGACCAAACCATATACTAAGAAAGTGGTATAAGAACCACGACTCGAGTCAGGACAATGTCGAGATGACGTAGAATTGCTGGGACCCCAAGGAACCACCCAAGGTGAGCAAATAGGGACCCCACGGAGTGCGTGTGCAGTCTGTGAAAACGACTGCGTGCTCCATACAAGTTTATGTGCAAGTCGCGGTTGGAATTTTAAAGATTAGGGACCCTTCCCAGTGTACCCTGAAGAGACCCAGTGGAAGACACAAGGTTGGAGAGCCACCCCACCTGTGGATACCGAAGTACCCAGGGAAGCCGGGTGCATAGGTGTGAAGTGGTGTCGGAAACCACCGTCAAACCCAATGGAGGATTTCAGTAAAGTGCCGCTGCTGGAAGAGGAGAAAGTGTCCGTGGGAATCCAAACGTGGATTCTTGTCGAAGAGTACCTGAAAGCAGAGGGGACAGAGTCTGGGTCACTTGGGAGTGGCCAGGGGCTCGGTAGATGAATGCCCACCGATGTTGGGTGCTTAAGGAGAGATGTCGATGACCTTGACTCTGCAACTGTGAGGACCAGGAGCCGGATACGAGCTGTACCACGAAGGAAGTCGAGAGCTGAGGGGTCGGTGTCCGGCGGGAGCACCAGCAAATCTTGGCAAAAGCAACCCAATCAGGAAGTCAAAAAAGTGTACGGTTCGGACCAGCAAGGTCCAGGAGACTCACCACAAGCAGGGGAGTCAGGGCAGGCCCCGAGCAATCAGGGGAGCCCAAGGAAATCAAAAGTGACCCTCAAATGGATCCACAGGCCAACCACACAGGAGTTGCGAGAGGACATCAAGCAGCTCACCAAAAGAGGCAGACCACGATGCACACAATGCGGTGTGGCCGAAGAGTTTGGTCACAGGAGATGCTCTGGGTTGGGGCTACTTGGAGCCTGAAGATCTTCTTGCAAAGATGTCAACAAGCCTTTGCAACTGCAAAGGTGACGCGGTACCCAGGGGCTCGGTTATTGCAACCGCCACTTGAGCTGCTGTCCTCAACTTGGTCAGAGGGGAGAGCAGGCCTCGGGCTGAGGAAAACCACCACCTGAGTTGCAGAGCCCGCGAAGTCCGGAGGAGCTCGGGATCTGCAGACCGGTCGTGTTCGTTACGGTGCCTGCGAACGCAGGGGAGTGGCTCCTTCACTCCAAGGGAGATTACTTCGGTTGTCCTTGATGCTCCACAGGCCTTGGAAGGTCCCTGCAGGATGCACAGGCACCGACGATGCAGCAGACTGGAAGGGGGATGAAGTCAAGCCCAAATGAAGTCCAAAGTGCCCAGACGGTAGTAGTGCAGTGGTTTCAATTATAATCTTGTCCATGACGAATCTAAGGTTCTACAGTCAGGTAAGCCCTTAAATACCCACTGGAGAGGTTTGGAAAGATTCAGGGAACCCTACCAGGGGAGGGTCTGGACAGGGGAGAGGTTACTCCCATGTCCTTTGTCCAGTTTCGTGCCACAGTGTGAGCCAATGGAGCGCAGGACTGGTTTGAACTGGACTATGCACAGGGACACCAAATGTGCCCCTCATGCAGACTTCCAGGCGCTGGCAAGCGCACCCACCCAGTCCTAATAAACTAAATTCTGTCTGGGAGGTGGTCACACACCCCTGTGACAGGATGTCTATTGTTCTGCCTTCCCCTGCTCAAGCTTGGCTCAGCAGAAATGCGTCTCTGTTCGACAGAAACCATTTTGTGCTGTCCGGAGCTAGATGGCTGGTACTGGGAACACCGTGGGCCCCACAGAAGGCCTTCCTTTGACACCAAACACAATAGGGTTTGTTGCAGCCGTTTTCAAGATGGTCATCACGTGGTCCAATAATGCCCCTCTTTATTAGTATATGGCTGCTTCACTGACAACCTGCGAGAATGAATTCCATAGGCTGCAGGGATGTCCTGCTCATGCAGGGGCACCCTCTCACTTAGAACCAAGCACCCTGCCTTCAGGATTGTAAAGGCCTGCTATAGGGGTGACTTATAGGTTTCAAATGCAGTGACCCATAGACATAGTAAACCTATATCTTTAGTAAGTGGTGCATGCACGACCTTACACAAGCTGCAATGGCAGTCCTATAGTTCCATTTTTCCTGGCCTCTCATGGGTGGCAGAATACATGCTTCAGCACATTGGAGGCCTCTGGGGTACCTATGCCCTGGGTACATGGGTACCATATACTATGGACTGACAAGGGTACCCCAGTACCAATCTGGAGTGTATCTTTGTACATAATATAACACTTTAGGGAGAAAGCAGATAGGTTGGGGTCCTGATTAGCAGGATCCCAGTCAGACTAGTCAAAACAGCATCACATCAAGCAAAAAGTGGGAGTAACCATAAAAAGCAGATCCTACTTTCCTACACCATCCAAACCCCATCATGAAAAAAAAGCTTGCTGAGGACGATGCCAGTGTTCTGGGGTGTTTCACACAACAGCCTCTAAAGAGAGCTGGAAATCCACTCTTTGCAGTGGTTTCCTGATCGGCTCCCCATCACTTGACCCTGTAAAGAGAGCTGATATTGTGTGACACACCATGGCATTGTGTGAGTTGGCAGCTCTGCAGCATGTATAAATGATGGTCCTACAGGAATGACACGGACAGTACCACTGCAAATAAGAATTTTTAAAATGCTAATTACACTTCATGAGCAAGTAAACTGTGCATAAGCAATATGAATATACAATCCTTATGTGAATGCTCATGGAAAACGCAGCATAGAAACTGAAATTTGCCTACAAAAGTAGCTTTAAGCTTAAACTATCTACGCAAACAAAAACTGTCAACAACATTTTTCTTACCAATTTCAGTGTATGTGACTGTTTCGTCAGGGCCAGCTTTGGATAGGACTTCCCCCCTAAAAAGTTACGAACAGTAAGGTGAGTTGTTCTACAGGGAAGCAACCCTTGGGAGCAAAAGTACTGAATAACACAATACCATACACTGAATTTACTCTTCATGCAGCCCCGTAGTAATTTGCAAAAATAACCAGATTATTTAGGTAAGCAACATTTTAAAAAATCTTTGAAAACATTTTCAGGACACTGACACCACTTTAACTTCAACCTGACCGTCCTCAGACGTCATTACACTCACTGCACATGTGTGTACTTTTAACAAAGATGTAGTCACTGATGTATCTACTTAGAACTAGGCCTGGGCTAAATTTCCGTTCCGCTCGCTGAAATTGTGATAATTTGACATTTTCGCGTTCCGCGGAGAGCGCGAAAATGTCAATTTTTCCGCATTCCGCAGCTTAGCGATAATTTGTTTCTTGCTCGCGCTGTAAAATAATACATTCTCGCGCGCGCGATCGCCTTACCTGAATCACCGCGTTCACCAACAAGTTTTCCCGATCCGGTCGCGTTCTCCACGAGATGTTGGATTGTTGGTAGACATTGGCGCTGTCTCGCGACAGTTCGCACCCGCAGTAATGTCATTGGTCGCGCGATCACGTCTTTCTTCTCGCGATCATGCACCGCGAGAAGAGTGAAAACAAGATGGCCGCGCCCGCGAGAAACCGCATGGGTAAGTTGGCGAGCCGCGACCACGCAGAAAATACCCCGAACAGGCAGGAAAAAAACTTTTGCGATAATTTGCGATAGTCACTTTCGCAAATTCCGCCCACCCCTACTTAGAACAATGAAAATCTAATTTTACCTTGCTGGGATTTGAACCTATGAGTTTGCATAGTTCTTACAACAAAACCAGTTTAATTACCCAGCTAAAAGCAGGTAAAGCCTCCAGGAAAAATACCTGGGAATAACACGTGGGAATCGGCACAAAAGCCAAATTCGCATATGTTATTGCCCAAAACATGTGATGCTCGTTAACCCCTATCAACCTCCCCACCCCTGAATAGCCAGGGACCAAGACATTGGTAATTATTTTTTTTTTGTAAACAAACTTTATTAATTTACAACTCATTCACCAGTATCATCTTTAGGAGGAAACAGTGCTCATATATTGATGAATTACTTAGCATCATTTACATGTACGATTATACATTCTAGGAGCAACTTCTCTTTTGATGTCTCCGCCTCCTTCAGTGTTCCTGTGGCCATCCACCTGAACAACAGTTCTAGGATAGTTGTGATCTATAACTCTACCTGGAGAATCAATTCCATAAGCATCCCTGCTAGGCCTTACTCTTATCTATCCCAACAGTCAATGGGTTAACAAAACACCCCCTACCCTCCCTCCCCCTCTAACTCCACCCACCCCCTCCCACCGTCAGACATGTCGCTCCATCCTTCATCTCTCAGTGTTGTGAATTATTCACACTTGTAGGACATTTGGGATCACAGTGCTAGGAAGCAGACATCCGCATAAGGGGGGAGTCACCATGTAGTACCCGCCGCCCATCAACCGAGCCACCCGCTCAAGAAGGGCAATGCTGCAGTCCGTATGTACAAGTCTCCTCACTCAGGGGGTCAGTCCAGGACATTGGTAATTATGAGGAGTTAAATAACAGGTAAAATCCCAGGGCACTCTTAATGGGGACATTAATGAACAAGTTACTTACCTTCGGTAGCACTTTTTCTGGTGGATACAATACCTGCCTGTGGATTCCTCACCTTTTGAATGACCCCTGCGCCAGCATTCCACAGAAACTTTTTTCATAGCTCCCCCTCGTCGACGAGGACGTCAAAATAGCACAGCTCCACTCGCAACTTCGTAGGACTTCACCGGAGCCATAAGAAGACCTTGCCGGCGTACTGACGTCAGTTCCACCCATTGTTTCTGTGCCTTCGAGGCGCACGGGTAGACCGACCACATATTGCAAGTATACACAGTATACAATATATAAACAAATATACACAGTATATGAAATAAATAAGACGAAAAACAGGAAATGCTAAAGCCAAGACATTTCCAAACCACAAGCATCATAGATAGCAAAGCAAATCACATAGAAGTACAAGAATGTCATGTACAAAACCTTTTTCAGTATACGTAGGTAGACAACAGGGAGGCGGGTGGGTCAGTGAGGAATACACAGGCAGATACTGTATCCACCAGAAAAAGCGTTACCAAAGGTAAGTAACTTGTTCTTCTGATGGATACATCTGCCTGTGGATTCCTCACCTTTTGAACTGAATCTCCAAGCAGTCCCTCTCCCAGCGGAGGGTGCCCACCTACTCATACCAAAAAGTCCTGCAGCACAGAACGTGCAAAATGGCCGTCCCTCCTCACCTCTGAATCCAAGCAATAATGCTTCGCAAAAGTGTGGAGGGAGGCTCATGTTGCAGCCCTACAGATGTCTACCACAGGGACACCTTTAGTCAAATTTGAAGATGAAGACGTTGCCCTACTAGAATAAGCTCTAATACCTTTAGGAGGCTCCTTCTGGGCCAAGGCGTAGCATATCTTGATGCACAAGAAGATACATCTGGAAAGCGCTCTCTTATGCACAGCTTTGTCCTTCATTTGTCCCACGTAACCAACAAAGAGCTGATCATCCAGCCTCAAGTCCATGGTTCTGTCCAAGCAGAAGCAGACCGTCCTTCTAGGATCCAGGCGGTGAAGTCTCTCCTCCTCCTTGGAAGGGTGAGGGGGAGTATAGAGAGTGGGTAAAGTGACAGACTGCCCTATATGAAAAGGAGTGACCACCTTAGGCCGGAAAGCAGTTCTGGTCCTGAGAGCCATCTTGTTTGCATGGATGGTTGTAAAAGGAGGCTTAAAACTAAGAGCCTGAAGCTCACTTACCCTCCTGGCAGAGATAATAGCAATTAGAAAAACAGTCTTATTTGTGAGAAGCCTCAACGGGCAACTATGAAGAGGCTCAAAAGGAGAACCCATCAGTAAAGTCAGAACCAAATTCAAGTCCCAATGAGGCATAATGAAGAGAGTGGGAGGAAATTAATTAGCGAGGCCCATAATGAACCTCATAATTATGGAAGACTTGAACAACGAAGGCTGGTCAGGCAAACAAAGGAAGGCAGATAAAGCCGACAAGTAACCCTTAACAGTAGCCACAGCAAAACGTTGCGGGCCAAGGAAAGCAAAAAAGCTAAGAACATCAGATAAATGGGCCTTCAGGGGATCAATAGACCTCACTCCACACCACTTCACAAATCTGGCCCATCTACAGGAATACACAGATTTGGTGGAGTGTCTTCTGGCCGATACAATAACGTCCACCACATTCGGTGGGAAAGAGAAAAAACTCAGGTTGCCCCGTTCAATCTCCAGGCATGAAGGTGCGGACTCTGGAGGTGGGGGTGTAGAACCTGCCCCTGTGACTGCGAGAGGAGACATGGGCCCAGCCTTGGTGAATCTTACTCAGAACCAGAGGAATCAAGGGTATGAGAGGAAACGCGCAAAGAAGCTGCGAACCCCAATCTAGCTGAAACGTGTCCCCCAATGCTCCCTGCAACGGATACTGGAGACTGCAAAACAACAGGCACCGCGTGTTCTGCTGAGTGGCAAACCGGCCCAACTGAAGAAACCCCCACATCTTGAAAATGTGGCGAACCACCTCTGGATTGAGACGCCATTCGTGATTGGCCGAGTACTGCCGACTGAGACTGTCTGCATGAACATTCAGCACTCCGGCCAGATGATTTGAAATCACGCAAATCTGATGGTCCTGAGCCCAGGACCAGAGTCGAAGAGCCTCTCTGCAGAGGTGATACGACCCTACTCCTCCCTGCTTGTTGATGTACCACATTTTGATAGTGTTGTCCATTGGGACCAGAATTGACTGACAGCGAAAGGAGGAAAGAAAGGCCTTGAGAGCCAAACGTATCACCTGCAATTCTAGAACGCTGATGTGAAACAATATTTCCTCTGGAGACCAGAGGCCTTTTATCCCCAGATCCTCCAGATGAGCTCCCCACCCCAGACTGGAGGCATCCGTTATCACTGTGGCCACCAGTAGAGGAGGCTGAAACGACTTCCCTTGAGACCGGTTGCCTGGAACACTCCACCATAACAGATCCACCTTAGTGTTTCTAGAGATTCTGACCACCTCCCTGAGATCTCTGTTGTGCTGAAACCAATGCCGGCAGAGGCACCACTGGAGTGACCTCATATGCCAGCGCGCATGGTCGACCAACAGTATGCAGGAAGGGAACAGACCGAGCAGGCATAAGACCTTCAGGACTCGAACTTCTGCTCCTTCTTGAAACAACATAATCATAACCTGGATATTTACGATCCTCTGAGAAGGCACGATTCACAGTAGTGTCCAGTAATGCCCCTATGAAATGGATGCGCTGGGCAGGCACCAAGTGAGATTTGGGTACATTTATCAAAAAATCGAAGGCGAGCAACAGCCAAGCTGTTATCTGCAGATGATGCAGTACCAACTCTGGAGACTTCGCCTTGAGCAGCAAGTCATCTAGATAGGGGAATACCGGAATCCCCGACCTTCAGAGATGAGCAGCAACCACCGCCAACACCTTTGTAAAGACTCGCAGTGCAGACGTAAGTCCGAACGGAAGGACCGCAAACTGGTAGTGTTGAGATCCCACTGTAAAACGGAGATACTTCCGATGCGACCTCATGATGGGGATGTGGAAATACGCATCCTGCAAATCGATCAACACCATCCAGTATTCCTGTTGCAGCGCAAGAAGAGCCTGACCTAGGGTCAACATCTTGAATTGCTCCTGCTTGATGTAAAATTCAACACCCTGAGGTCCAGGATCGGTCTCAACCACCCGTTCTTTTTGGGGATCAGGAAATATCAGGAGTAACACACCTGACCACTTTCCTGCTCCGGAGCCACCTCGATCGCACCTTTCTGGTGAAAAAAGGAAGGGCGTACCCATTTTCTACAAGATTCAAAACCCAAAGATCTGACATAACGGATTTCCAATTTTGTAGAAAATGGGACACCCGGTCTCCTACAGGACCAACATGCTCCAGCATGGGGGATCTAGAGCTGTTTCCCTGTGAAACCGGTGTAGGGAACAGGAGAGGAGGAGGAGGACTGTTGTACAGCGGCCACCTGCATGCGGCCTCTTCCCTTCTCTCTCTACGACTTGTACAGGGGGTTCTGCTACTGCGGTTGTTGCTGGCGGCCTCAAAAGGAAGCCGGCGTTCCAAAAGCACGAAACCCCCTGTAAGCATAGCCCCTAGGCTGGGACTGCAGGCCTAACGACCTCGCAGTAGCCCTGCTATCCTTGAAGCGTTGCAGAGCTGAATCTTCCTTTGTCCCAAAAAGCCTGGATACATCGAAAGGAAGAACAAGCAGAGTGGCCTGCACATCCGGAGAAAATTCAGAACTTCTCAACCAGGCGTGCCTCCTGGTATCCACCGAGGAGCTAGTCATCCTAGCGACTGATTCCGCTGTATCCAGACCTGACTGAATCACTTGACGAGCTGCAGCCTGCATATCAGTCAATACCAACAGAAAATGCCCTCGTACATCATCAGGCAGTTTAGGAGCCACCTCTTTGGCTGAGTCCATCAAAGCATGGATATATCTTTCCAGCAAGCATGTGGCGTTAGTAGATTTTAAAGTCATACTTGCCAAGGAGAACGTCTTCTTGGCTGACTGCTCCAGCTTTTTGGAGTCCCTATCCCCCGGGGTGGTGGGGAAGGATCCCGCCGACTGTTTGGATGAACATGACGCTTGACCCACCAAGCTCTCCGGAGAAGGGTGGGAGGTTAGAAAAGTCAGATCCCCCGGAGCAGGCTTATAGTGTCTTGCAACCGCTCTTGAAACATGCGGGGCAAATAAACGCTTCTGCCACACCTCTAGAATCGACTCCGTTAAAGCCTCATTGAATGGAAGTAAAGGCTCAACCACCAAAGCAGGAGAGTGCAAAACTTCAGTTAGAATATTAGACCTGACCTCAGCTGTGGGCAATTGCAGATCCGACAGGTCAGCAGCCTTCCTGATGATAGTATGATAAGGAGCCACATCCTGAGAAGGCATTGCCTTTGGGGAAGAGAGCTCCCACTCTGAGGAAGTGTCCAAGCCACTGGCCTCCTAAAGACCTTTGAAGTCATCCACAGACTCAAGGATTTAGCTCTCTTCAGCTTGTTCCTGCTGTCCCTGGTACTCCTCTTCCTCCAGCAGCCTCTGAGCCTCCCTCCTGGAGCCCATCTTTGGAATCAGCGTCGGTGGAGCCAGGCGCGGTGCCGGTGACATCAGTGCCAGTGTCGAAGGAGGACCCTCAGCAATAGTCAGCGGCGCGGCTCGAAGCCGGGAAGGCGTCGGCCCAAAACCAGATAGCGCTGGATACTGCAGAATGGACGTTGAGAATCTCGGCACTGGGAGATGCCATGATGGTGTCATCAGCATGAAGGGCATGAATGGTACCTGGGGAATGCCCAAATTGTATGCAAGCGGACCCATGGGGTCAGCCGGAGCACCGGATGGGTGAGCTGCTTTGGCAAACATGCCAAACATCGCATTGCGAAAATATGATGGATCTGGACCCGGACAAGGTGGGTAAGGATCTGGAGCCGCCCGGTCTGGATCCGAATGAGGGCTGGTTGTGGCTGCGGCGCCGATGACACTAGGGCCGGGGTAGGCAAAGCCATAGGAGCTGGAGATGACTTCCTGGGCACCGGTGAATCCCTTGGCACTGGAGAATGGACCAGAGTCACCTGCAGAGAAGAAGAGGGCGAAGGCAAGATGTCATCTTCACCTTAATGCTGCTGAACCAGAGAAGCCGACCTCAAAGACTTGCCTTTCGAAGCACAATGATGAGACCCATGCTGACGCTACTTTTGTGTTTCTTAGACAACCTCAAGGTGTGCGGTGTTGTCGACTTTGACTTGGATCTTTTGCAGCCTCTCTTCTCCTTTCTTGCCCGGGCCAGGAATAGCTTCGCTTCTCGCTCCTTGAGTGCCTTCGAATTTATACCTCCAAAAGACGAACATCGTTTGATGCCGTGATCAGACGATAGGCACCAAAGGCAATCTTCATGGGGGTCCATAATGGACATTTGACCCACACAATTCCCTACAAGGCTTTAACCCTGACTTCTTTTGTGTAGCCATCGCACTGCTACACCACAGATAGAAACTGAAACAAAGTAATATCCTAAGGAAATGGAGAGTCCCAGAAAAACCGTTACGCGTCGACGGCACGGAAAAAAGGAGACTGACGTCAGCACGCCGACGAGGTCTTCTTATGGCTCCGGTGACATCATACTGAGTCACGAGCAGAGACATGCTATTGTGACGTCCTCACCAACGTCGGAGAGCTATGAAAAAAGTTTCTGTGGAATGCTGGCGCAGAGGTAATTCAAAAGGTTGTAGTGTAGTTCCTATATCCCTGATAGGCTCTGCGCATTGGAATAATATACACTATAGTTTTGACACAGGACAGAGGTTAGTATGTCTCTATCGAGTACAATAAACGTAATTACTTGTGTGTGCCAGCTAACTCAGAGGTTACTAGAAACTTCTTGAATATACAAGAAGGGATTAGTTTCTGACAACCACATAAACATGACAACTTTGTTTCCCTTAGAGTCGTTGTGACGTGGATGGACGGATGTAGGAGACCATGCCTCTATTTGGTTAGCATGGACAATGCCTAAATAAGGGCTGGATTTTCTATGCCTAAATAAGGGCAATATGAATTGTACCTATCTAAGGGCATAAATCAGGAAACCTATATACGGACTCTAAATCTACACACAACACCCACACCAGTTTCGTATGAACGACATTACTAAATCCTAAACATACTAAACATGTCTAAAAGAGAATATCGCATGATAATCGAAAACATGCTAAAACATTTCTAAAAACATATGTCCTAAAAATGCATTACAAACCCATTGCTATGCATAAGGTGCTGTACATATTAAAAGCAATGTTTCATTCGAAGTATGTGCGTGCATTGAAAATGCCAACAAGAATGAATCATAAATATAAACATATGATGAAATGGCTCGTTAATATAGAAGAAAAAAGGGGCAAACCCATTTCATATCAGGTTAACACAAACCAAATGTTGATGTAACAAGGTGGCGTAATGTCCCTGGAAGTTTTTCAAAGAATTCTGTTCTCTATGAATAGTTCTACTATAAGCAGATTACTGTGCCAAAAAATGAAAAAATACATATTTGGAAAAAAAAAATTAAGCATAGGAAAAAAGTTCCAAAGTTAGTCCCCTGTCTGAAAAGAACGAAGGCCAAATTTAGCACACTGTGTGCCTGAATCAAAAGTCAGTGTGTGGATCTGGAGAAAACATGAAATCTTCTAATCCTGTACACAAAAAATCGTCTACCGTCGTAAGTGAAAGTTGGAATACCTTGTTTAGAAGATTAACTGCACATAGATGTGAACTATCGCCTTCAGCATTGGTTGCATCAGCAATGTTCGAATTGGATGTTACCTGCGTGCCTGTTGTTTCCTCTCGTACCTCAGCAGTAGCAATTTCCGTCTGTGAGATCTCAATGAATGCCGTCATCAGGATTGGAAGCCGCTTTGGACAACACAGAGCATGGGCCGTTACCGGGTCCAGCAGAGTATCGATATCCGTAGGCATGACTGATGGGAGTGTTAGACAGATTTCTAGCACGCATTCTTCACCGCAGAACAGGGAGCGTAGAACAGGTAAGATGCAATCTTGCCAGATTGGTCTGAATGACAGAAACCATGTGGTGTTTAATTCTCGTAGACGAGGTAAACCCAAAATTTGGACGATGCGCTCACGACACTTCATCTCCAATAGACCTCTCTCTATGGTGCCTGGAGTGACGCAGGTGATGATGCTTGCCATATCGTAGCAGAAGGAGCAAAAATAGGATCCCTGCAACGAGCGCTAAAAGGAGTGGCAGTCCGCCAAACACAGAGTGCATGAAGTTTGGAAACATTCCGAGGACTGCTTGAAAAGGTGCTAACAGTCCTGCACACACGTTCTTAAATACATGTATAACACCACTCGTTTCAGACATGTTTAAGATACGACTTAACATTTCTGAGAAATGTACAGGGCAGTTTGTATACAAAAGGGTATGTATCTCCACAGAAGTCCTTGCGACTTGGAGATCATAGGTTTCTCTGGCCGAGGTCAGTGGCACTGTTTTTTGTAAAAGAATGGCGTTCATTCTGCTTAGAGTATCAATTTGTATAGAAGAGATATTCAGTGAAGGCCACAAAGGCGACTCCCTGACCGTGTCTATTTGTGGAAACAAGACTTGCATACAGCAAATGACGCTGGATGTAACCGTAACTAGATATGGAATACCTGACAACATGCCACAGCAGCTGTGATCATTCAACATAATGTAACTCCCATTAGAAAGTTGGCCAAAAATTGGATTAATCACCGCAGCCGGTGAACCTTGCAGGTGACAGGATAAGTTTGTAGTGGACCCATCACAGGCCCCGTGTAAGCTAATACCCTGACAAAGGAGAGAACCGCTTAGTGTGTGTTCACAGTTTTCACCGCTAAGAAACACTTCACGTTCCCCACTCCAACATCTATGTGTGTAAGGTAAATCCCAGGATTTCTTTTTTTTATTTTTTTTTTATTTTTTTTTTTTGGAAACCGTTTATTACAGTTTATAAAAGTTACAGGTATGGGCCTACAACCACACGGCCGGCCGCTAGAGCATCAGAAGCATATTACATACATACAGCAAAAAGTCTCTCAGCGGTGCACAGTAGGAAACCAGGGGTAATCAATGGTGTAGGCCACATAGCTCCATGCCCACAATACGGTTCCATTTTCTTAAAACTAAACAACATCAACAAACCACAACCACAAGGCAACCCGCGATCCAAAGTGACAACACGTGCTCCATAAGTGGGGGATCCAAACAGCAGCAAAACTCTGAAGAGGGGGACGGGAGTAGATCAGGGACTGGGGGACCGCGCGCCCGCGGCCGAGGGAGGGGGGCCATCTAGGGAGACGGAGCAGGCGAGGCAGCCGGTAGCAGTGGCGGCTCACAAATACCCCCGCGGTAGGCGTTCCAGGGGCCCCAGAGTTTCATCCACGCCCCAGGCTTACCCCTCGCTACATACACCACCTTTTCACGAAACATACACCAATCCTTATGCTCTTTCCAGGCCGACACCGCAGGGGGCCTCTGGGATCCCCACAATTGAGCAATATCACGCTTAGCTATCATGTATCCCAGAGTCACCCACCGCGTCTGGGGGACCGAATAATCATTAGGTTCCCAGACATTCAGCAAGCATCTCCTCGCTTCAGGCAGCAGCGCGACACGCGTAACCACTCGTAGAACCTCATGCACACCACGCCAGAATCGCTCCACCTTCGGGCACTCCCACAGTATATGCATGAAAGTCGCCAACGCACCACAGCCACGCTTACACATTCCATCACCGGCAAAACCCATACGTAGAAGCCTTGGCCCCGTCACGTAGACCCGGTGAAGGATCTTGAGCTGGACGAAACGAAGGCGAGCCGGGATGGCCACCTCTTTCGGAGAGGCCACCGCAGAAATCCAATCCTCGTCGTCCAGCTCCAGCCCGTCGGCGACCCAAGCCGCGCGGAGACTAGTCAGCAGGCACGATCTATCGTTGATCAATTTTTTGTATATGAGGGAGATCGTGCTGTCCGGGACATGGCCATCTAGCACTCTGTCCTCCAGGGGGGAAGACTCCGGAATGGATGCGACATCCGGGAAGACGGAGCCCAGCGCATGGCGGACCTGTAGGTACCGAAAGTACTCACTGCCCTGCAGCTGAAACTCCGCCTGCAGCGTCTCAAAAGTTTTGAATCCCCCCCTCGTCCAGAGATCTCCCACCGTGCTGATTCCGATCGTGTCCCACTTCTCGAAGCCCTTCGACATCCACAGGGAGCCCAACCTCTCAGATGCATACAGCGGAGACGCTCGGGTCAAACGGTCCTTCCACCCCATAGCTGCATTAGCCGCGTGCCAGACACGCACCATGACACGCGTCGGTCCCGTCAGACGGGAGTCGGGCGCGCCAGAGTAGAGCGCTCGATTATAATCGCCACCGGGCAGAAGCATCCTGTCCATCTCAAATGCCGGGTTCAAGGCGGGCCCGTAAAGGCCATGATTAATTGCAGCTAGTTGGGAGGCCCAGTAATACCGTTTGATGTCCGGGAGGGCGACCCCTCCATCGTACCACGGGAGCGTCAATTTAGCCAGAGCAATACGCGGCCTCCCGTCCCAGAACAGGCGCCGCTGGAGGCCCTCCACCTCGCGAAAGTAGCGTGCCGGGACCAAGTCCATGGTATTCTGGAGGGCGTAGAGGAAGCGCGGCAGGGACATCATTTTAAATAAGGCCGCTCGGCCGAGCGGCGAGAGCGGCAAACGCCGCCAGCGCACCACGTCCTCCCTCAAACGCTGGAGGGGGGGCAGCAAGTTCCGCTCATAGCGGGCCTCCGGGTCAAGAGTGATATATATACCCAGGTACCGGAAACCCTGGGAGGCAATCTGGATCGGACAGTCCCGTGGCAGGACCGGAGCCTCCCCGGAAAGCACATAGACACAGGATTTCGCCCAGTTGATGACCAGGCCTGAGTTGCGACCGAAGGAGCGCAAAACATCAACCAGGACGATCAGTGATTTGCGCGGGGAGGCGAGATACAAAAGGATATCGTCAGCATAGAGGGACACACGGTCCTCATGCTCGGGGGTCCAGCGGAGACCACGGATAGAAGGGTGCCACCGCAGCCACTCCGCCAGGGGCTCCATGGCCAGGGCGAACAGGAGAGGCGACAGGGGACAACCCTGTCGCGTGCCCCGCCCCAGCGCGAATGGGGCCGATACTCGCCCATTCACCACCACCTGTGCCAACGGGCCCGAATAGAGCAGTTTGACCCAGCTGACGAAACCCGGGCCGAACCCAAACTTCGCCAGCATCGCCCAGATATATGGCCATTCGAGCGTATCAAACGCCATGGTGGCGTCCAAGGACGCCAAGATGGCCGGCTCCCGCACAAATGGAACACGCGCGAGCACCCCATGTAAGCGCCGCAGATTAAGCGCCGTGTTGCGGTGTGGTATAAAGCCCGATTGGTCTTGGTGGACCAAATCGCCCACCACGGCAACCAACCGGTTGGCCAACACCTTGGCGAGGATTTTGGGCTCCGCGTTCAAGAGCGAAATCGGCCTATAGGATGTGACCCGTTCACGGGGCTTCCCCTCCTTATGGATCACTACAATTGTAGCCAGACGCTGGTCCGGCGGGAGGGAGCCCTGCGAGTGGGCCGCAAGGAACATCGCGCGCAGGTGGGGCGCCAACACATCCGGGCGTAGCTTGTATAGCTCAATGGGAATACCATTGGGGCCCATGGCCTTGCCGGATGCAACCGAGCGAATGGCCGAGGCAATTTCGTCCGAGGTGGGCGGGGCATCCAGCGAATCCCTGTCCTCCACCGTAAGGGAGGGCAGTGCGATGTCCCGAAGCAAGGCATGGGAATCTTCCTCCGAGCAGGGAGAAACCGGGGAGTAAACTTCGCGGAAATAGTCCGCGAAGCAGGAGACAATGGCTTCCGGCTCGGTGACACACACTCCATCCACGCTCTCAATCAAAGGCACCACGCGGCTCGCTCTCTCCCTCTTATCCAACCACGCAATCAGTTTGCCAGCCTTGTCACCCACATCATACAATCGCCCCTGCTGCTCTCTACTGAGGCCCCTGGCCGCCTCCGTGACGAGGGCCCGATAGGCCGCCTGCTTTAAATGCAACACATGCAACTTGGCGTCTGTTACCCCGCTCCCCAGGTCACCCTCCAGTTCTGCAATTTCGGCCTCAACCCGGGTCACCTCCTCCCGCTCGCGCCGCCGGGCATTGGAAATAACGGAGAGGGCCTCCCCTCTAAGAACCACCTTGAAAGCCTCCCACAGGGAGATGGCAGACGGAACCGACCCCACATTCTCATCAAAATAGCGCTGTAAGGATTTGATCAAGTCGGCACGAATGGTGGGGTCGCGCAAATACCATGCATTAATCGGGGCCACCCTGCCATCCCCCCTCGGGAAGACATCGAAATGCAACAACAATGGGGAGTGGTCTGAGATACCCCGTGCCAAATGGCGCACCTCCCCCACCCTCCCTGCATGGGCCGCCGGGACAAGGATGTAATCAAGCCGCGAGAGGCTACCATGGGCCCCCGAGTGGAAGGTGTACTGTAGCAATCCAGGATGCTTTAAGCGCCAGCAGTCCACCAGGCCCAGCGTGTCTAAAAGGCCGGGCAGCCATGCCTGTGCCCGGGGGAGGTCCCTAGGGGGATGGCGATCCATAGACCCGGAGGCAACCGCATTAAAGTCCCCTCCAACCACCAACAGGCCACTCGGAAGGTCCAGAAGGAGGCGCCCCAGGTCTGCAAATGTAGTGGCTTGTAACCCAGGCGGGACGTACACTGAGATAAAGATAAACACTCTACCCTCCATTCGTCCCACCAGAACAGTGTAGCGTCCCCTCTCATCATGACGCACCTCGTCAATCTCCAACGGGAGCGAGTTCTTGACCATAATACCCACCCCCCGCGAGCCCGAAGTGAAGCCGGAGTGGGCCGCCAAACGATATCCCCGCCGATTCATTGCATGAAAGGTGTTACCTATAAGGTGCGTCTCCTGCAGGAAGACAACATCTGGTGAAATACGTTTTAAATACTGCAGGACCACACCACGCTTAATCCTATCCCCCAGGCCGTTAACATTCCATGACAACACAGTCAAATCCCTACCCCCCATCATACGTTGAAACAATCGGTCGTCCCCCACCGAGCATCTTAAAAACGACAAAACAGTTGCGGGTTTGCCTTGCGGTGCTAACAAACAACACACCCCCCCCACCCCCCGGTCCCAACAGAACTCCCCCCTCCCTGCACCCCTGCATGAGCCCAGACAGCCCCCCCAAAGTGCAGTGTGCCTGTCGCCCCATAGCTAAATACTAACTAGTCCCCCAGAGGAGGAGGGAAGCCCCCAGCAGACCCCACCCGACCTCCATGGGAGGGGAACATACGAAAGCAATATATGGTAAAGGAACAACATCCAGAGCAAGGCCTATACAGTCACCCCTCAATTCTGATCCGGCGGGCCCTCCTCGCCAGCCGCGCCCCCCCCGCCCCGATCCCCAGGCAAAGTGTCTAACCAGTCCCCAGCCGCCTCGGGCCGGTCGAAGAAGTGCGTACGGCCATCCACCTCCACCCTCAGCTTAGCCGGAAAGAGCATTGAGTACTTGAGGTTTAGGTCCCTTAGGCGACGTTTAACACCAAGAAAGCTCTGTCGCTGCTTCTGGACCGCCGGAGTAAAGTCTGGGTAGAAGTGTACGTCCATGTTGTCCAGCCTGACCGGTCCCTGTTGCCTGGAGGCCTGGAGGATGGCATCTCTGTCCCGAAAATTTAAAATCCGGGCAATAAGAGGCCGCGGCGGGGCACCGGTCTTAGGGCGGCCCCCGGGGACCCGGTGGGCACGCTCCACCGCAAAAAGCTTACTCAGCCCCCGGGGCTGGAGATGGGTCAGGATCAATTCTTCAACGAAGAGATCCGCCGCCTCCGCCTCTCGGCCCTCCGGCACACCAATAATACGGACATTATTCCTCCGGGCCCGACCCTCGGAATCCTCTAGTCGCCGGTCCATCAGGGCGCTCACCTGGCCAAGCCGGCGCACCTCCCTCTGGAGGGCCACCACGTCCGTCGTGAGGCTCGTTGTGGTGTGGGCCAGGGAGTCGACTCGGTCGTTTGTTTTTGACAAGTCTGCCCTCACAAGGCCCACATCCACCAGGACCGAGTCAATTTTTTGCGCCAAGGTATCGAAACGCTGGTCCACTGAGGCCTTCATCTCCGCGATGGCGCCCATGACGTCCCGGAGGGTCAGATCTGCCGGATGGGCAGGTGCCTCCGTCGGGCCCACCGGGGATGTCCGCGATGTCTCCGGAGAACCCTTCTGGAGCGTGTAGCGATCCATACTATTGGCCTGGTGCGCCGTGCCACGGCGAGTTGTCTTCATCTTCGCCCGGTCGCCATCTTGTTTGGTGGACATGTTGGCTCTTCCACCGTCGTGCCAAGATCTCCAAACGGGCCGCCACACCAAATCACGGGTGTCAGGGGGGGGGCGGGGGCGACCACCGGGCCGCGGGTCAACCCACCGCCGGCGGGTCAGCCGGGCACCTGGACAAGGCCACACCACCGCACCCCGCTCCGCAGCCCGACCCCGCTTGAAGCAAGGAGGGCGCAAAAGCGAAAGTGAAAGTGCGGGGTACGCGAGCCGCCCAGCCCCGCTCGCCGCTGTTATTCACTTTGTCCCCGGATCGCCCCACTACTCCAATCCGGGGGGCCGGCGAGGAGAAGGCCGCAACCGTCGATCGATGCTCCCACCGGTGTTCGGGGTCCGATTCGAGCCCAAAAAACGGGCGGCGCCTCAGCTCGGGTTCCCCGACACAGTCCCCTCAACAAGGACAGGATATCGCCAGGATTAATTCAGGAGGTCGCGGAGGTCCTCGGGAGCCTCGCACCTACGCGGCCATCTTGGTTGCGCGCTAGGCTCCTCTCATCCCAGGATTTCTTGATGTATCCTTTACCCAACCTTTCATATTTGCCAACTGGTATATATTTTAGGAAATATTGAAAATGGAAAGTTGTAACAGGCAGAGTAATTTTACCATGTATGATCCACTCAGTAGCTGGTTTTACTGCCACCGTGAATGGTAATTTTTCTAGTTTTTCAATGCTCATCATAGTGTAGTCTGGTCCCCTTTGTGCCAGTCTGATCTGTTTATCAGTGAGATTGAATTCTGAAAACAGTGACGTAGTATTGATTAAATGCCAAGGCACATAGCCTGCACGCAAGTTTTGTAGCATCCAGCCTAAGAGCATGATAGAATGTAGCTGAGACTGACCATGTTGCAACATGACCGAGTCCTGTTCCATGATGTCTATGACAGAAGACACAATGCTGTTTAATGAATATATTCTGGACGACAGAATCGTTAACCCATTGTCTACTACAGAGAGTTTTCTCTAAATTAATACGATCAATTTCTCGTATTCGTTCTGCAGTCTCTGCTTGGGTAACCTTCCATGCTTCAGTATAAGCAGCGTAGATACCGGCATATATGAAATGTTTTTGACGCGGTTTTCTGGGTCCTAGCAAGAATTCCCTAAGGTCTGCGCCTTCTTGAAGTAAAGTTAAGTGTTGTTTTACATCCTTCAGTGCAGTTTTCTGTAGCCAATGAAGGCAAAGTTTCTCTACACTGTATGTGGGGAACAACATTTACAACGCAACTTTTACAACGCACTACACTTACAACGCATTTTTTACAACGCAACATCCATTACAACGCATTCCATTACATAGCATGACACTACAACGCATTTTTAAAAACTACCTTTACAACGCATTCCATTACATCGCATACTACCTTTACAACGCATACCATTACAACGCATATTATTACACTACACTATCCAACACTTACCCTACTGTTGCACCCCCTGGAGTTAGAATAGTAATTTTTACCCCTATACTATCCAACACTTACCCTACTGTTGCACCCCCTGGAGTTAGAATAGTAATTTTTACCCCTATACTATCCAACACTTACCCTACTGTTGCACCCCCTGGAGTTAGAATAGTAATTTTTACCCCTATACTATCCAACACTTACCCTACTGTTGCACCCCCTGGAGTTAGAATAGTAATTTTTACCCCTATACTATCCAACACTTTCCCTACTGTTGCACCCCCTGGAGTTAGAATAGTAATTTTTACCCCTATACTATCCAACACTTACCCTACTGTTGCACCCCCTGGAGTTAGAATAGTAATTTTTACCCCTATACTATCCAACACTTACCCTACTGTTGCACCCCCTGGAGTTAGAATAGTAATTTTTACCCCTATACTATCCAACACTTACCCTACTGTTGCACCCCCTGGAGTTAGAATAGTAATTTTTACCCCTATACTATCCAACACTTTCCCTACTGTTGCACCCCCTGGAGTTAGAATAGTAATTTTTACCCCTATACTATCCAACACTTACCCTACTGTTGCACCCCCTGGAGTTAGAAAAGTTATTTTTACCCCTATACTATCTAATACTTACCTTAAATGCAATTTAATATTATGCGTTGTAATGGTATGCGTTGTAAAGGTAGTATGCGATGTAATGGAATGCGTTGTAAAGGTAGTTTTTAAAAATGCGTTGTAGTGTCATGCTATGTAATGGAATGCGTTGTAATGGATGTTGCGTTGTAAAAAATGCGTTGTAAGTGCATGCGTTGTAAAAGTGTGCGTTGTAACGACATACATCCCTGTATGTTGTTACTACCCCTGGATGCTGTCTTTGAACATAGCGTGGGTCTGGCCTATTGATAGTGAAACCCTGTGTTTTGTTCAGGAATTGATCTTGACAGTTATTCATGTATGTGGGCCAGAGCAACCATTTTTTCCATTCTGGATCTGATCTGTTGTGATGCAAAATATTATATACGTCGACCTCCCCCATGTAGTGCTATTACTTGCTGGTATAGGTATGGTCGGTGTGTTCATGTCTTTGATCCTGGCTAATCCAAGGCAAGACGTTTGCCGCACAGTGTCATTCAAAAACATAATTTGCTCGGGGATGATACAGGCTCTAAATAAAGCTTCTACCCCCTGTCCTTGCCAACCTTTTGTACCCCAGATAGATTTTGTCTCAATGTTGTCTTTCCAAAAGTCGAAACCCTGTCTAGACAGTTGGGCAATAAAGGCTGCAGAATAAATCTGTTTCGTATTGGATAACATATTTCTCGTTCCTGTCTTGTTCACATTTTTAAAGTAAAACGTTTCTGGATTAGACAGATTGTAGCCTGAAAAATATGGAAATTTAATTGCAAAAGTTTTTGAGCTACCCTTTGGAGGTGTAGGACAACGTTCCCATTGGTGATGCATAAATATATTTCTAAGTGTTGCAGATTTATGCAAGAAATGATGACCATAGTGGTTATAACAATGCATTTGTTCATAGTCTGATGAACCCTCTAAATATTCATGATTTGTGAATACAGTAGACCTCTCTAGATCAGACATCATGTTATTAACAGTCTCGAAGTCCCAATCATCAGAATAGGTACTACAGGTAATAAAGTCACTTAATGAAATCTTAAATAAAGTTGGAATCTTCAAAAGCTCCGACGGGCCAAAAATGTCATATTGAGTTTGGTCCCAAACTATACCATCATGTATAGGAACGGCTGTGATATTCACTGCTGATAAGTCTCTTGCTTCACAATGAGATGATTTGTGTGGCTGGAGAAGTAAGTTCACTCTTTTACTTGCTGTGTCCATTTGAATATATCTTCCATTTATCAGCATACGCAGAGTTAATACCTGAGCTAACCAAAGTAGAAAGAAGAATATTCCCAAAACAATCCATAGTTCAATCCATGGTGAGACCAGATAAGTCTTTTTCGGGTGATGTAAAATCTGTTGCTTGCTCTTTGAAAGTTCTTTGTGCTGGCGTCGTTTCAAGTTCGCTGGGATCCTCAGAAAACGTATCAAAGTTCATGAAATAGCCAGAGGCAGTTCTGTCACTGGTTGGAATTGCATCAGGGTTTGTTGAATTCGCTGGAACCAGTTGATCACTTGTTACTTCGTTGTAGACATGTGTATCAGGACGAACTGTTATTTGGGTTTCAAGAGGGACAAGTTCCATAGCTTGGTTTGTTTAGTCCTTTACTTCTTACCGCGGAATCTTCAAAGGTGATGAGTCTCTCAGTTTGAACCTCTTGGATTGTAGCTAGAGGAGTGCGTCTGCTACATTGGCGGAGTCCACTTGGCCTGGTGCTTAGTATCGGCCACATAGTGTGGTTTGATCAGGTCGATGGACACAAATCTTTTCTCCTTTTTACCAGCAACGGGCGGCAAAAGTACTGTTCTTGATCCGTGGATTGCTAGGACAGGTACTGGTTGTCTGTAAGAAGGCCCAAATTCCTTCTTGTACGCGATCTTTTCTCTGACTAGATCACCAAGCTTTGGGATCCAGACAGGCCTTGCTGGGACGGCCGTTTTTTCCTCAGTGACGGTTGGCTTCAGGAGCACGTTGCTTTGTTTCGTTCTTAGTTCATTTAAGTCCTGTAAAACAGCCAAACGATCTTTGATATCAAACTTTTTATTTTCCATCACTGTGCCTTGCATATCAAGGTCCGGTACCAACATTCTAGTTCCAAATACAACTTCATATGGAGTGACACCCCCTAGAGAACTTCTTGGTAAGTTGTTAAGTGCGAGTGGACCCCATAAAGGTGTTTGACCCACCCATCACCCTAACTTAATACCCTAGCTGTTATAGACTGCTTTATGTCCCGGTTTTTTCTTTCCACAACAGAATTTCCCACAGGATGGAATCGAGAAGAATACCGCAATGCTACGCCCAAACTGGCCATGGCTTCTTTGTAAGCTCAAGAGCTAAACGCAGGACCCTGGTCAGAATGTAGTGTGCCAATTGCATATGTGCCGAAAAAGACTCGCAAATCTTTTATAACAGTTTGAGCGTCAGCCGAGCGCTGAGGCCACATCCATGCTAACCTTCATTTAGTTTTTGTGGGACTGTATGTGTCCAAGAGGACGCCTGCACGTAGATAGTCTAATGCTGTCTAATAATGGTGTCTGAACTGGGCTGGCTATGTTGTAGTCAGGTATCTGGTGGCGTTCTGTACTGCGATCTCTATTGCAGTCTATGCAGTTATTGATGAAGATATGAATCAGTGTATTCATTCCTGGCCAACAGTACATCTCTTTTAGTTCTAAAATTGTCCTAGAGATCCCCTGATGTGTCAGACCCTCCCCCAGATGTGCTTCGTAAATCAAAGCTGCTCTTCGTTCCATATTTGGTATTACCCTATCCCCCACTCCAGGGATTCAAGCAAACGGAACATTGTTCGCATCAATTATATATAAGTATTTGAGTGGAAACTCTTTAGGTAACTCTGCACAGCTGCCTTTGCTTGAAGCATGGATAGCCAGCATTATTTCACTGTCTTTTTTCATTTTTGAACGAGTAATTGCAGTTACGGAACCCGTTTGCACAGCCCCTTTCGCGGCTTCATCAGCCAATGAATTCCCTTCAACGTGAACGCCATCACGTTGATGATTCAGCGTGTATATCACGTGAGTGTTTTGTAGTCCGGTTTGCAACTACTTGCTCCCAAAGCATTTTATGCTTAATTGTGCCACCTTTTGCATCCTTGAAACCATTTTGAAGCCAATTCTGTAAATATAAAGATTGAACACAGTAAAAAGAATCACACACTATGAGTGTGGGGAATTCGCAATCCTTGTTTTCAAGTGCCATCTTGAATGTTTGTAGTTCAGCTCGCTGAGCTGTACAATCTCCAAGAGATTGCGTTTTTGTGACCATTGGTCTGAATTTGCCATCGCATATACGACCTTTAACGATCGCGCATGCTGCACTGTAAGCTTGTTTACTCTCCGTAGCGGGTTGTGCAGATCCGTCAGTATAAATTATACATTTGTACTGATCAAGGGGGAGAATTTTAGTAGGCAGAGAACATTCGTGTTCGTGTTGCAGGAATGCTTGTGTTTTCAAATAAGGATCAAAAACATATTCAACATCAGTTGCAGCAAGAAAATTAACCCATTGTATCCATCTCGGATGTAAAGCTTTTGCATTCGGAATGCTAGCTTTAGTAACTGCCTCTAAGGCTGATACAGGAGTCACGACCATTATGCCTTTCCCCTGTGCTAGGGCTCTTTCTTTTGCTACAGCGGTTTGAACTTCTGTCAGAATTTTTTCTGTAGAAGTGAATTTCATTTCTGCTTGTGTATACACGTGTGATTTTTATGCAACTGGTACTTTTTCACCTTCGTTAAAAGTTAAGTAGGTGAATCCGCATTGATCCGGAATGATTCGGATCTCTAAGTTGCGTACGTTTACGCGTGTTTGCAAGTGTTTAGTTGCTAACATGTCTGTTTGAAGTGAACGCAGAATTTGTGTGTGTCCTTGTGTCGGCTTTGAAATCAGGTTTGATTAATTCATAGAGAGGTTTAACCCTCTCTGCGTAGTTTAGAATGTATGTTCTTACAAAATTCAGGAAACCTAGAATCGACTAAGTTTTTCAGCATTTTTGGAGGTTGGAGCAGCGCACACTTTTCTAAAAGGTTGGCTGCCAGGCTTTTGCCTTCACTTGAAAGTTCATATCCTAGGCAAAGGACGTTGAGATGGGCAATTCTGGACTTTTTAAAGTTGAATTTGTAACCCTCAGAGGTGAAGCCCAATATAATGGTGTTCACCCTGTTCAAGTGTCTGTCCAGGTCATCGTCTGTCAGATATAGATCATCGACATATGACAATGCCTCGGCATCATAAATTTGTAGTAACTCTGTTACCCTTGCTGAGAATAACCCCGGGCTGTTTTTGAACCCCTGTGGCAGTTGACAAAATTGATGATGAGTCCCCATTATTGAGAAAGCGGTCAAATCTCTACTTTCAGGTGCAATATTTTGTCAAAAGAAACCATTTGAAATGTCTAATGTGGTTTTGTACTTTTTACGCACAATGTTATTCATTAATACTGTACTTCAAATGTTCTACAACATGAGTTTGGGTGTCTGTAATCCAAAACTAGACGATATGTATTGTCTGGTTTGGAAACAGGAAACAAAGGATTGTTCATTGATAAGGTGCATGTTTCAATCACCCCCTGGTATTCAAGTTGATCTAAGATCTCCCTGACTTGTTTTTTAGTTTCTTGCTTAACTGGGTACTGCCTTTGTGCAGTTGGTTGATTTTTTAACTGGATTTTGTGGTGAGGTGAGTCCTCATCCCATCCTACATGATTCTTGTACAATGCTGGGGCTTAGGCCACTGCCCATTTCCTGGCATAAGTATATTTTAAATGTATTGGAACATCGTTGGAGAAGGCTGGCATAATGATGTCTTCGCCATGTGGGCACTCCCTGACAAATTCCGGTGGCCAGTCGCGTTCTGCTAGAAGTATATTATAACCCCTTGAAAGGTGCTCCCAAAAGAGTACTTTCACTTTTCTTGGTATGTCTCCCTCCATCTGGAGTGTTATTTCATATAACCTATGCGGAGAACTAACCCTGGTGTCTGCAGTTTCAACTTGAATGTCCTCATTCATGTCCACTGTCTCCAGAAGCCCCTTCAGGTTCTGGCGAGCTACTGTAACTTCTGCTGCACTGTCCAACATTGTCTGAGCCCATTCGCTGTTCTTGAGTTGCGTTCTCAGAATCCTCGGCATGTCTGATCTTCAGACCTGCTACCTTCTTCTTGGAGAATTTAGTTTTTTTTTTTTCTGAATGTGTTGATCGTCTTTGGACTTCACGCGTTCTTCTTTGTTCTCTAACCGTCCTCTTCTTTTGGATGTCTATGAGGATATCTGAAAGGTACGAGAGGAACGTGTATCAGCATCTTGATATCGGTCAGGTTTTCTCAAATTAGCCCTATTCCTGAGGTTGTACCTCCTTTCAGAGGGCTCCTTTTGAGGAGAGTTACCTCGGGTTTGAGAACGCTTGTCTTTGGAATGCTGTTTGCTATTTTCCCACTTCTTTTTAGAAGAGGTAGGAGTGTTTTTAGGAAAGACCTTATCAGGACTTTCAGACAGTTGTGGTTTAACTGGTTCCCCCCCAAACTGTCTCTGCCTAATTCTTCATAGGATTTTTCAATTATTCTGGCTAGTTCTTGTGGTTGTTCTGTTATATCAAATTCCCTTAATTTCTGGTGGGTTGCCACTGATGCTGCTTCTCCTTTAATATTAGATAATATTATTGTTGAGACCTAAATTCAGAGCAGGCTCTGCCCCATATTCTTTTTGAATTTGTTTCAGGACATCAGGTATTACCGCCATGGACGGAACACCATGTGTTTTTGTGTAGATTGCAGCAAAGACTGTGACCCAAGTGGTGCAGTCTTTCAGATGTGGTGTGATCCCCATTGGTAAACAGATTGCTAGAATTCTGTGTTTCTCATAAGGGCTAGTATTAGGAAATACTGCTTCGATTTGAGTAATTGTTTGAGCTACCCAGAATGGAATTTGTCACGTTTTGTGGGCATTTCACCCATGACTATGTGTAAAGTCTGTGGAGTGATATTTAGTGTATTTCCCTGATGAGGGGCTGGATTTTGAATTGTTAATGGTGGTTGGACTGTGAAAGTCCGCATGACATATTGAACCAATTGTCTATAAATTTTGATTAGCTCCTTGAGTTGAGCTAGTAGTTCCACATCTGACATTTCTTCAATGTCAGGATGAGGTGTGTAGCCGGCTAAAATCGGCCATGTTGCTCCTGGTCTACCTAGTGGACTGATCCTGGTAATGTGATTGTAATGTTTTAGGGTGCCTTTAAACCAGAACTCATGCTCCTGGTATGTGAGTGGAATTTCAATATCCTCAAAAGGAATATACTCCTCAGGTGTATCATCTTCTTTGTAGAAGTGAAATAAATGTGTTACTGGATTTGATTCTGGGAATACTATCCATGAATAGAATACCTCTGTCTGGTGAGATTCATGTGCCTCTATCACAAAAACTGCTCTACCACCTCTTGGTGTTAGGCCATGTTTTATATGTTTTAGAGTGATGGTTCTCCATAAATTTGGATGGATGATTTCTTGAAAACCTGTACGATTAAAAGCTGCTGTGACTTGGTCAGCCGCGGCTCCACCAGTATCGGTGTTTGTACCGTTTTCGGTCATTGTTTAACCCCTTCGATGCTCATGACGGAACGGTTCCGTCATGAGCATCGGTTGGGCTGTGCTCATGACGGAACCGCTCCGTCATGAGCACAGCCCCTGGGGGAAGCGCTGGCGCTCCCCCCCCTGGGGCATCGACCGTGCCCCCACAGAGGGGGATGGCAGCGGAAGAGCTTCCGCTGCCACCCCGAGCCCCCCCCACGCTTCCTGATGATGTCAGCGCGCACAGCGCGCGCCGACGTCATCAGGAAGTGTTGGACGCGCTGGAATTCATTTCTTCCAGTGCGTCCAACGGATCAGGTAGGTGTTTGGTGGGGGGGGGGAATTGCGAGGCCTTGAGGCATCGGGGGAGAGGAAAGAGTATTTCCTCTCCCCCGATGTCTCAATGCTGGGCATTCCTGCTCCACGATCGCGCACAGCGTCGCGATCGTGGAGTAGGGATGCCCCACTAGACACCGGGATGTGTTTTTCTTTATTTGGGAAGCGACCCCTTGGGCAAGGGTCGCTTCCTAGGCGGCCAAATTAATTAGAAGACTTTTCTGTCCCCCTGGGGGCAGATCGGTCGTCTTTCTGCCCGTTTCTGCCCCCAGGGGGGGGGCAGAAAAGCCTACTAGACACCAGGGATGTCTTTTTTTTTATTTAGGAAGCGACCCCTTGGGCAAGGGCCGCATCCTTGGCGGCCTAATTTATTTGAAGACTTTTCTGCCCCCCCTGGGGGCAGATCGGTCGTCTTTCTGCCCGTTTCTGCCCCCAGGGGGGGGCAGAAAAGCCCACTAGACACCAGGGATGTCGTTTTCTTTATTTAGGAAGCGACGCCTTGGGCAAGGGTCGCTTCCTTGGCGGCCTAATTTATTTGAAGACTTTTCTGCCCCCCCTGGGGGCAGATTGGTTGTCTTTCTGCCCGTTTCTGCCCCTAGGGGGGGCAGAAAAGCCCACTAGACACCAGGGATGTATTTTTTCTGCATGAGGAAGCGACCCCTTGGGCAAGGGTCGCTTCCTTTGGGGCATAAATAATGGGAAGACTTTTCTGCCCCCCCCTGGGGGCAGATCGGTCGTCTTTCTGCCCGTTTCTGCCCCCAGGGGGGGCAGAAAAGCCCACTAGACACCAGGGATGTCTTTTTTTTATTTAGGAAGCGACCCCTTGGGCAAGGGCCGCTTCCTTGGCGGCCTAATTTATTTGTAGACTTTTCTGCCCCCCTGGGGGCAGATCGGTCGTCTTTCTGCCCGTTTCTGCCCCCAGGGGGGGCAGAAAAGCCCACTAGACACCAGGGATGTCGTTTTCTTTATTTAGGAAGCGACGCCTTGGGCAAGGGTCGCTTCCTTGGCGGCCTAATTTATTTGAAGACTTTTCTGCCCCCCTTGGGGGCAGATTGGTCGTCTTTCTGCCCGTAAGCCCTCTAGACACCAGGGATGTATTTTTTCTGCATGAGGAAGCGACCCCTTGGGCAAGGGTCGCTTCTTTTGGGGCATAAATAATGGGAAGACTTCTCTGCCCCCCCTGGGGGCAGATCGGTCATCTTTCTGTCCGTTTCTGCTCCCGGGGGGGGGGGGGGCAGAAAAGCCCACTAGACACCAGGGATGTCTTTTTTTTATTTAGGAAGCGACCCCTTGGACAAGGGTCGCTTCCTTTGGGGCATAAATATTGGGAAGACTTTTCTGCCCCCCCTGGGGGCAGATCGGTCGGCTTTCTGTCCGTTTCTGCTCCCAGGGGGGGCAGAAAAGCCCACTAGACACCAGGGATGTATTTTTCTGCATGAGGAAGTGACCCCTTGGCAAAAACTGTTTGCATTTGTGCTCGATGTGTATTTTGTTGTCTTGTGAGTAATTTTTTTTTTTTTCTTCTTTCTAGTTGGATATCGTTGGTTTTTGCTGTGTCACTGCAGAGTAGGTTCTGGTGAGTGTAGCTGTCTCTTGTAATTGAATTCTATAGTTTTTGAGTACATTGATCATTGTGATAAAGGTACACATTTCTTTACTTACTTGGTTTGCACATTGTTGGTTGTTGTTGACTTGTTTGTGCAGTTTTCTATCTTAGAAAGTATAATGGCTAGCCGCAGGATTACTGCTCAGCAGGTTGTTGGTTTGCTTTTTGAGTCTTCCTCTGACCATGGTTCAGAGACTGACTCTGCATCTGAGGGAGAGGAGGCAGGAGACGATTCTGGCAGTGAGTTTTCTCTCCATATGGAGTCATCGGATGATGAAGATACTCTTAGTGCGGATGAAGTGCCTGTGTTAGAGGAGGAGACTGATGTGCCGATAGTGCGGCAAGAGGCATCTGGGCTGCAGCCTGTGGTGCAAGGCTTCCCGTTGGTGTAGTGCGGCAAGAGGCTTCTGGGCTGCAGCCTGCGGCTGCAAGGCTTCCCGTTGGTGTTGTGCGGCAAGAGGCATCTGGGCAGCAGGCTGGGGCTGCATGGCTTCCCTTTGAAAGTGATGACCTCTGGGTTGCCCCTGGCATGGTGCACCCGGCATTGCCAGAGTTTACTGGTGTTCCAGGGTGTAGAGTGAATGCTGAAAACTTTTTGCCAATACATTTTTTTCAGTTGTTTATGGACAATGTGTTTTTGGCAGAGATTGTTGAGCAGACTAATTTGTATGCCGAACAGTTTTTGAGGGACAACAGTGCCAGTCTTAAGCCACACTCTAGAGCTACCCGGTGGACTCCCACAAATCTTGAAGAGATGAAGAAGTTCTTGGGTTTAACATTTTTGATGGGCTTGCTAAGGAAGCCATCAATGTCTTCATATTGGTCTAGCAGTCCCTTGATGGCAACGTCTATTTTTCCGGCAGTCATGAGTCGTGACAGGTATTTGCTTCTGCTTCGGATGATGCATTTTGTTGATAATGGTTTAGCGTTGCCACGATATCACCCTGATTGTGACCGTCTTTTTAAGATTAGGCCTGTCCTTGATCACTTTGTTGATCGATTTCCTGAGATCTATGCTCCTGGCAAACAAATTGCAGTGGATGAGTCTTTGGTGTTGTTCAAGGGCCGCTTGGTTTTTAGGCAATACATTTCTAGTAAGAGAGCTGTATATGCTGTGTGACAGTAGGACTGGATATGTCTCTAACTTCAGGGTGTACACCGGTAAGAAATCCAGGAATAACCACCCTGGTTGTACGTCCACTTTTGGAGTGACTGAGAAAATTGTTTGGGAACTTGGTAGAGGATTTTTTAACAAAGGCCACCATTTATATGTAGATAACTTCTACACTGGTGAGTGGTTGTTCAGGGAATTTGCCAAAGTTGACACTGTTGCTTGTGGCACAATCCGCTCTAAACGTAAAGGTTTCCCAAAAGAACTTGTTTATCAAAAGCTTGTGCGGGGACAGTGCAGTGCGTTGCGTTGCGAGGAGCTTCTTGCTGTGAAGTTTTCAGACAGGAGAGATGTCTACATGCTGACTACCATCCATGATGAAAGCACTGCACCTGTGACTGTTTGGGGTCAGGTCGCTGAAGCGCGCAAACCTGTGTGCATTTTAGACTATAATAGGCACATGGGTGGTGTTGACAGAGTAGATCAGAGGTTGGAACCTTACACTGCTCTTCATAAGGCTTACATTTGGCACAAGAAGTTGGCTATCCATCTTTTCCACTTGGCAATGTTTAATGCTTTTGTTGTGTTCCAGGATTCTTGCCCTGAGTCAAAGATGACTTTTGTTAAGTTTCAGGAGTCTGTAATAGGCAGCCTTGTTGTAGTGGAACAGGCAAGTGTTCCTAGAGTTGGAGTGGTGGAGGATGTTGCTAGATTGAAAGATCGCCACTTTCCTGATCACATTCCTCCCACACCCTCAAAAGATTTTCCCAGTAGGAGATGTAGAGTCTGTTGGCGAAGAGGTACGCGGAAGGAGAGTCGTATGTACTGCCCCGACTGTCCTTCTCAACCTGCACTGTGTGTCCCTGCTTGTTTTAGAGCGTACCACATGCAAAAGAAATTTTGGGAGCAGTCATGAGTGGTAAAGTGAACTGCCTGGTCTGTATTCTTTGGAAAATTTGATTCTCTTTCAAGGTTGGTGTTAGTGCAATGTATTTAGTTGCTGATTTTGTGTTTGAAGATTTGTATCTATTTATGATTTGTTTGTGGTTTTTTTTTTCTAAAAAAATTCTAAATGTGATGGCGGTGTGTGTAGGCTGGCGCTTGGCTGTTGGTGTGTGTGGACTGGCACTTGGTTGGTGGTGTGCGTGGAATGGTGCTTGGCTGGCGGTGTGCGTGGACTGGCGGTGTGCATGGACTGGCGGTGTGCGTGGACTGGTGCTTGGCTGGTGGTGTGCGTGGACTGGAGCTTGGCTGGCGGTGTGCATGGAATGGTGTTTTGCTGGCGGTGTGCGTGGACTGGTACTTGGCTGGCGGTGTGCGTGGACTGGCGATGTGCGTGGACTGGTGCTTGGCTGGTGGTGTACGTGGACTGGAGCTTGGCTGACAGTGTGCGTGGACTGGTGCTTGGCTGGCGGTGTGCGTGGACTGGAGCTTGGCTGGCGGTGTACGTGGACTGGAGCTTGGCTGGCGGTGTGCGTGGACTGGTGCTTGGCTGGTGGTGTGCGTGGACTGGAGCTTGGCTGGCGGTGTGCGTGGAATGGTGCTTGGCTGGCGGTGTGCGTGGACTGGTACTTGGCTGGCGGTGTGCGTGGACTGGAGCTTGGCTGGCGGTGTGCGTGGATTGGCGATTGGCTGCCGGTGTGCCTGGACTGGCGATTGGCTGGCGGTGTGCCTGGACTGGCGCTTGGCTAGCGGTGTGCCTGGACTGGTGTTTGGCTAGCGGTGTGCGTGGACTGGCGCTCTGCTAGCGGTGTGTATGGACTGGTGCTCGGCTGGCTGTGTGTGAGTAGTGACTTGCTGCTGGTCACTATACACACTGCTAGCTGAGTGCCACTCCACGCAATCCATTAGCTTGTGTAGTTGCTGTGTCAGGAATGTTGGCGTGTGAAAGTGATGGGCCCTTGAATGGCGTTGTGTGCTGGTGTGAATTTTGTTATGTGATGGGCCCGCGGCTGGGGGTGTGAATTGTTTTGTATGTCTCACACGTATGAAAGGTGTATGAATGGCCTGTAAAGAGGTTGGTGCCTTGTCGTGGCTTTACAGCTCACGAGCTGTGAGTCAATGGTTCTGTTTCTCGCCCTTTTAATTATTAACAGTGTTTTTCATTTTTGTGAAATCACTTGCTAATACAATTGTATATACTGAACCATCACTCACCCTCGTGCCAAATCCAACCAGTATGTGTGTGTGCTTGAGGATTAGATGGCTGTGCAGTAATATTTGTCTTTCTGAAGCAGGGTGTACCTTGTCCCTTTTTGTGAATTTTGTAATGTGTTTTGCTTTTGTGCCTGGTGGTGCGAATGGTCTTGTTTGTATCATGTATGAAAGGTGTGTGAATGGCCTGTAAAGTGGTTGGTGCCTTGACGTGGCTTTACAGCTCACGAGCTGCGAGTCATTGGTTTGGTTTTTTGTGAATTTAATTATTGACAGTGCATTTCATTTTTGTGAAATCTCTTGTTAATAAAATTTAATACACTGAACCATGACTCGCCCTTGTGCCAAATCCAACCAGTATGTGTGTGTTTGAGGAAAAGATGGTTGTGCAGAAATCTTTGTCTTTAGTTTCTCTGCCAAGGTGTACTTTCCGTGTAAGAATAACCCACCAACTGTAGATATTGTTGAAAACCCTTGGGAGTTCATGGTGATGTCTCTCTTGTGAATTCAAATTTTTTTTTTCCCCAATGTCCTGCAAACCTCAATATGTCTGCTACATTTTCATTGCTATATTGTTCCAAAATTCTCACGCTGTAGAAACAAACCAATAATTATGTCTAAACTATCTGGTTTTGCAAGGGGGGTCACTTTGGTTTTTGGCCCGGTGCTCGGCGGCCATCTAGGGAAACCTACCAAACCCACACATTTCTGAAAACTAGACACCAGGCGGCTTCCAGGGAGGTATGGCTTGCGTGGATCCCCCAACGTTTCCTTACCCAGAATCCCCTGCAAACCTCAATTTTTGCTGAAAAAATCACTTTTTTTCACACATTTTGGTGTGGAAAAGTTGTGGCATCACCGGGCTCACACAAATTTACCACCACCCAGCGTTCCCCCAGGTCTCCCGGTAAAAATGGTGCCTCACTTGTGTGGGAGGCCCAAGTACCCGCGGCAGGCAAGGGCCCAAAACGTAGTGAGGCGACATCAAAATGCCCTATCTCAAAACCACCTGGTTTTGCAAGGGGGGTCACTTTGGTTTTTGGCCCGGTGCTCGGCGGCCATCTAGGGAAACCTACCAAACCCACACATTTCTGAAAACTAGACACCCGGCGGTTTCCAGCGAGGTATGGCTTGCGTGTATCCCCCAACGTTTCCTTACCCAGAATCCCCTGCAAACCTCAATTTTTGCTGAAAAAATCACTTTTTTCACACATTTTGGTGTGGGAAAGTTGTGGCATCACCGGGCTCACACAAATTTACCACCACCCAGCATTCCCCCAGGTCTCCCGGTAAAAATGGTGCCTCACTTGTGTGGGAGGCCCAAGTACCCGCGGCAGGCAAGGGCCCAAAACGTAGTGAGGCGACATCAAAATGGCCTATCGCAAAACCACCTGGTTTTGCAAGGGGGGTCACTTTGGTTTTTGGCCCGGTGCTTGGCGGCCATCTAGGGAAACCTACCAAACCCACACATTTCTGAAAACTAGACACCCGGCAGCTTCCAGGGAGGTATGGCTTGCGTGGATCCCCCAAAGTTTCCTTACCCAGAATCCCCTGCAAACCTCAATTTATGCTGAAAAAAATCACTTTTTTCACACATTTTGGTGTGGGAAAGTTGTGGCATCACCGGGCTCACACAAATTTACCACCACCCAGTGTTCCCCCAGGTCTCCTGGTACAAATGGGGCCTCACTTTTGTGGGAGGCCCAAGTACCCGCGGCAGGCAAGGGCCCAAAACGTAGTGAGGCGACATCAAAATGGCCTATCGCAAAACCACCTGGTTTTGCAAGGGGGGTCACTTTGGTTTTTGGCCCGGTGCTCGGCGGCCATCTAGGGAAACCTACCAAACCCACACATTTCTAAAAACTAGACACCTGGCGGCTTCCAGGGAGGTATGGCTTGCGTGGATCCCCCAACGTTTCCTTACCCAGAATTCCCTGCAAACCTCAATTTTTGCTGAAAAAATCACCTTTTTCACACACTTTGGTGTGGGAAAGTTGTGGCATCACCTGGCTCACACAAATTTACCACCACCCAGCGTTCCCCTAGGTCTCCCCGTAAAAATGGTGCCTCACTTGTGTGGGAGGCCCAAGTACCCGCGGCAGGCAAGGGCCCAAAACGTAGTGAAGCGACATCAAAATGGCCTATCGCAAAAACACCTGGTTTTGCAAGGGGGGTCACTTTGGTTTTTGGCCCTGTGCTCGGCGGCCATCTAGGGAAACCTACCAAACCCACACATTTCTGAAAACTAGATACCCGGCGGCTTCCAGGGAGGTATGGCTTGCGTGGATCCCCCAACATTTCCTTACCCAGAATCCCCTGCAAACCTCAATTTTTGCTGAAAAAATCAATTTTTTCACACATTTTGGTGTGGGAAAGTTGTGGCATCACCGGGCTCACACAAATTTACCACCACCCAGCGTTCCCCCAGGTCTCCCGGTAAAAATGGTGCCTCACTTGTGTGGGAGGCCCAAGTACCCGCGGCAGGCAAGGGCCCAAAACGTAGTGAGGCGACATCAAAATGGCCTATCGCAAAACCACCTGGTTTTGCAAGGGGGTCACTTTGGTTTTTGGCCCGGTACTCGGCGGCCATCTAGGGAAACCTACCAAACCCACACATTTCTGAAAACTAGACACCCGGCGGCTTCCAGGGAGGTATGGCTTGCATGGATCCCTCAACGTTTCCTTACCCAGAATCCCCTGCAAACCTCAATTTTTGCTGAAAAAATCACTTTTTTCACACATTTTGATGTGGGAAAGTTGTGGCATCACCGGGCTCACACAAATTTACCACCACCCAGCGTTCCCCCAGGTCTCCCGGTAAAAATGGTGCCTCACTTGTGTGGGAGGCCCAAGTACCCGCGGCAGGCAAGGGCCCAAAACGTAGTGAGGCGACATCAAAATGGCCTATCGCAAAACCACCTGGTTTTGCAAGGGGGGTCACTTTGGTTTTTGGCCCGGTGCTTGGCGGCCATCTAGGGAAACCTACCAAACCCACACATTTCTGAAAACTAGACACCCGGCGGCTTCCAGGGAGGTATGGCTTGCGTGTTTGCAAGGGATTCTGGGTAACAGACCATGGTGGGAGGCAGTCAAGTCACCCCATCCTGGATTCCCCTGGGTGTCTAGTTTTCAAAAATGTATAGGTTTGCTAGGTTTCCCTAGGTGCTGGCAGAGCTAGGGTTCAAAAACTACAGCTAGACTCTTCGCAAAAAATGTGTAAATTTTCAGTGTGAAAATGTGGTGTGTTCACCTTAGGTTTTGAGCCACTTCCTGTCGTGGGCACTATGCCTACCCACACAAGTGAGGTACCATTTTTATCGGGAGACTTAGGGCAGTTCAGATTGGTAAAGCAACTGTCATTACCTATTGATTTTTGATGCATTTCTCCCTTCCAAATGAAAAAAGTCATTTTGAAAAATGACCAATAATTGTCATGCAAGTATGAGTATTCCCAATTTCTAAAATGTGCAAATATGCACTGTTTCTAAACTCTGTAATTTGTTCCCATTTCAGAAATACATAGGTGTCTTTCATACCTATTTTTACATGTATACTTTTTCACACTATAATTGCTATATACCCGGAACAAAAAAAAAAACATTACAATATGTTGCTCAGTTTTTTACTCTGGGTTCGTTGGGCTTTTGGGGAACCTACAAGTCCTATATATCCCCACAACCAGAAAGGTCCAGCGGATGTAACGGTATATTGCTTTCAAAGAGATGTCAAAATTAGAAGAAGTTACAGGTGAAAACGTTGACACAAAAGGCTGCTTTTTTCAACAAATTTTTTATTTTTCCTATATTTAACTGTTAGTTTCTATAAAGAAACCTTGATGGATCTACACAAATGACCCCTTGCTGAATTCAAAATTTTGTCTACTTTTTAAAAATGTATAGCTTTCCAGGATCTATTATTGCTTTTCTACCCCTTTCTACCATTAACTGGAAGGAGGTTGAAAGCACAAAAAATTGCAAAAATAGGGTATGTCCCAGAAAAATCTCAAAACTGTGTAAAAAATGTTGGATTTCTGACAAAAATCTGTTATTCCCTAAAAGCTGGAGAAATGGCGATTTCAGCCCCACAACCCCTTTTTTGATATCATTTGCAGAGAAAAACCCAGACGCTTTCATTTGCAGCCACTTTTCCCCATTTTTCACTAAAAAATCAAAATTTTCCTGTATTTTGACTAATTTCTGGGAACCCTCTAAGAGAATCCACAAACCCTGGGTACCTTTAGTATCCCCATGATGTTGGGAGAAAAGGACGCAAATTTGGCGTGGATACCTAATGTGGTCAAAAAGTTACAGGGGCCTAAGCGCGCACTACCCCAAATAGCCAAAAAAAGGCTTAGCACAGGAGGGGAAAAGGCCTAGCAGCGAAGGGGTTAATTAAAGTTTCAGAGCAAGTTTCAAGGGAAGAAAGATAAGGTGCAAAATATTTTGGAACACTGTATCCTTCAACGTTGAACAAACCAAACAGCTAATACATAGGATGTTTGTCCTACTCAGCTATGGCGGATATTATCCCTACCCACTCCAGACGTCTTATGGAGTATTATGAGTATGGGACCTCTGAGAAAAGCACGACTGAGTATCATGACTTCAGTATCTAGCGTTAAATTAGTGCCTTACCAAATGTTGGGCGCCATGTAGTGTAGTTCCTATATACCTGATAGGCTCTGCGCATTGAAATAATATACACTATAGTTTTGACATAGGACTGAGGTCAATATGTCTCTATCGAGTACATTAAACTTAATTACTTGTGTGTGCCAGCTAACTCAGAGGTCACTAGAAACTTCTCGAATATACAAGAAGGGATTCGTTTCTGACAACCGCATAAACATGACAACTTTATTTCCCTTAGAGTCGGAACAATCTCAGAACCGTGGAAACAATAGATAACAGTTTCACTCAGTCAATCGTGCATGCTTCGTTTCTACAGAGTTGCACAGAAATAGAGAGACGAGCGTTTCAATAAAAAGGGTTTATTGAACAGTCTTATTTCTCATGCAAGACATATGAACTGCTACAATCGTAAGACAGGCTGCGAAGTACAATATGTACAGAGTTAGCAGTAAGATAAAATAATACTGCAATAGCATGGTTTGTAGCTATGACATATATTAATTAAAATACATACATAAATAACACAGGCTAAAATGTGGATACTCATCTGATGCTTCTAAATAATTCTACCCCAGTGTACCTAACCTAAGTGTAGTACGAGGTAAGAAGTAGGTGCTGTTTTCTAGTTCTAGTCTGCTCCATACCTTAGAATGTGCGAGGTGGGAATCTCTTTCCGGGACTCGATATCTAACAGCCCGCAAGGGGAACCAAAAGACTGGAGCTGGATTCTATGCGAGGAGGATGACAGCATCTGATCAGTGCGTTAGGCTGGAACTCAATTTCCTTCCGAAATTGCCGTGGTGAACCGCAAGTAGGCAGTCGAGCTGGACTGTACCTGAACCGTGGATTGCCAGGGCAAGTGCAGGTATATTGATACCTTGAAGGTGTTTAGGAATGCCTGTAAAAGTCGGTCATCGGAACGTCATGAATGAACCCCTAAGGAATAGATGTTCATGCATAATAAATGAGTTCTTGGAGAAATCAATATCCAAGCAAGGGAAATTCCTAAAGGCTTAAGAGTCTGGTTTTCCAAGAACTCGTTGTGACGTGGATGGACAGATGTAGGAGACCATGCCTGTATTTGGTTAGCATGGACAATGCCTAAATAAGGGCTGGATTTTCTATGCCTAAATAAGGCCAATATGAATTGTACCTATATAGGGGCATAAATCAGGAAACCTATATACGGAATCTAAATCTACACACAAGAAGGTGAGGAATCCACAGGCAGATGAATCCATCAGAAACATCTGGCAGAGGGCGCTGCAGAGGACAGCCATGAAGACCCCCTATGCAAAAGACCTTTAGTTATCAAAGTTTTTTTTTTTTTTACAATTTTATTGAGGATGTTTTAAGTTCTAACAGATGAGGAAATAAAATAGGCATGTTAAGCAGGTAAAAGCGTTGCGAGTGGCACAATATATAAAATATATATATATATATATATTATCTACTGGCGGTCGGCAGTAGATAGTTATAGTTAGGACCGTGTTTCTAAAGGAAATCTGAAAATTCTATTTTGAATAACTTTGGCGCCGGTTGACGAACCTTCGCGAAATTTTCAAAACTAATGGGGCGCTCCGCTCAGCTCCTACCCTGAAAGTCTCGGGGGGATTCGTCAAGCTGGGGCCGAGAAAAAAGGGGGGTCCCAAAACGCGTTTTCCCCATGCATTTTCCCATAGGACCTTTAGTCGAAGGTACAGCCCGAACGGCTGAACAGAATTACTTGAAATTTGGCAAAGAGGTAGACCTCAGGTCAGGGATGTGCCTTTTGCATATATGGAGTCAATCTGTTCAGTAGTTCCTGAGAAAATTGCAGTTAAAAGTACATATATATCTATAGCCGCGCACCGTGCGCGCACCGTGCGTGCACCCTAACGTGCGCAAGCGTAATTCTGATTGGTGGTTAAATGTCAGTCAACGTTCGAATCGGTCGAAATCAGGAAGTGTCGGCCGCCATTTTGTTTGTTTTGAGTGCGAGAGTGAAAAAGGAAGGTGGCGAACGTGAAAAGGGGGCAGGGTAGAGAGTCCCTGACCCCCTAGCCTTTGTCAGGGGGTCCCTGAAGGACCCCAAAGGCAGAAAAAACATTTAAATTTATTTTTTTTTAAATCGCGGTCGCGGGGTGCGCGCACCGTGAAAAACCATAAAAAACATTTTAAAAACTTTTTAATACGTAGTTTATTGTAAAATAAATATATAAAAAATATAATAATACATACATAACTTAGCATTTAAAAAACCGTACAAATTCACTGAAAAAACCATAGGTTTCACACACGTTATAGTTAGGAGTTAGCATTTAAAAAACCTTGCAAATTCACTTAAAAAAACATAGGTTTCACACATGTTATAGTTAGGTGGACATTTCACTCGTAAAAAAACCAATGAAATTCCCCCGTTATAGTTAGTTCAGATAACTATAACTTGCGCGACCGCCACTCTATCACAAGAATGATGTCATCAGTGATGTCATGAGTGATGCCACTGACCAAGTCATGAGTGATGTAATATGTGACGTCATGAGCAGTGGATTGCGGGCGCGCGAGTTATAGTTATCTGAACTAACTATAACGGGGGAATTTCATTGGTTTTTTACGAGTGAAAATGTCCACCTAACTATAACATGTGTGAAACCTATGGTTTTTTAAGTGAATTTGCAAGGTTTTTTAAATGCTAATTCCTGACTATAACGTGTGTGAAACCTATGGTTTTTTCAGTGAATATATATATATATATATATATATATATATATATATATATATATATATATATATATATATATATATATATATATATATATTATCTACTGGCGGTCGCCAGTAGATAGTTATAGTTAGGATCGTGTTTCCATAGGAAATCCGCAACATTCTATTTGGAATAACTTTGGCGCCGATTGACGAATCCTCGCGAAATTTTTAAAATAGGTGGGGCGCTCCGCTCCGCTCCTTTCCTGAAAGTCTCAGGGGGATTCGTCAAGCAGGGGCTGAGAAAAAGGGGGGGCCCAAAACGCGTTTTCCCCATGCATTTTTCTATAGGACCTTTAGTCCAAGCTACAGCCCGAATGGCTGAACAGAATTACTTGAAATTTGGCAGAGAGGTAGTCCTCAGGTCAGGGATGTGCCTTTTGCAGGTCTGGTGTAAATCTGTTCAGTATTTCCTGAGAAAATAGCATTTAAAAGCATATATATATCTATAAGCGCTGCCGTGCGCGAGCGCGATTCTGATTGGTTGTTAGATCTTAGTAAACATTCGAATCGGTCGAAACCAGGAAGTGTCGGCCGCCATTTTGTCTCTCGCAGTCTGAGGGGGTGAAAAACAAAGGTGGAGAACGTGAAAAGGGGGCAGGGTGGACAATTCCTGACCCCCTAGCCTTTGTCAGGGGGTCCCAGAAGGACCCCCAAGGGCCAAAATTTCTTTTAATTTTGTTTCAAAAAATCGCGGAGTGCCCGTAGCGTGCGTGTATGGTAGAAACGGAAACATTTACGTACTGCGTAACGTGGGCGTGCGGTGCGCGAAGTGCACCGCACGCCCACAGCGCGCGCACGGTGCGCGAAGCTCACCGTGCACGTACGGTACGCGCACGGTGAAAAACCTTAAAAAAAAAAAATACATAACTTAGCATTTAAAAAACAGTACAAATTCACTGAAAAAACCATAGGTTTCACACACGTTATAGTTAGGAACTAGCATTTAAAAAACCTTGCAAATTCACTTAAAAAACCATAGGTTTCACACATGTTATAGTTAGCTGGACATTTCACTCGTGAAAAACCATTGAAATTCCCCCGTTATAGTTAGTGCAGGCAACTATAACTCACGCGACTGCAATCCTCTGCTGATGATGTCAGATATTACATCACTGATGACATATGTGTCTTTCTGAAAAAAAAATATTTGTAATATATGTATAGCTAAAAATTAATGGAAGAAGACATGGGTAAATAAGTGTCTAAATACAGTGATGTAATATCTGACGTCATCAGCAGAGGATTGCGGTCGCGTGAGTTATAGTTGCCTGCACTAACTATAACGGGGGAATTTCAATGGTTTTTCACGAGTGAAATGTCCAGCTAACTATAACATGTGTGAAACCTATGGTTTTTTAAGTGAATTTGCAAGGTTTTTTAAATGCTAATTCCTAACTATAACGGGTGTGAAACCTATGGTTTTTTCAGTGAATATACATATATATCTATCTCTTGGGCACAATGTGCAATGCACAAGGACGCCAGGAGAGGGCTCCCCTTGAACCGCTGTTCTGACATCCCTCCTACTCTCCCCTCACCTCCCCCTCTGACTTGTCGCCGCATTATGGATGAGTGCTCTACCGTGTGCTTGTGAGCCTGCGGCTACCTGGTGAACGGAGGGGCTCCGTTCCCCCCCCCCCAGTTTGCGTTAGTCCCTCTAGAATTTCAGCACATACTTGGCAATCTTCCCTCAATCTGTCATCTGTCATCACTTCTCACATACGTTGTTCCTCAGCAAGCACCCATTCTTCCATACACCTCATCCACTGACTCAGCATAGGGGCAACCGGAAATAACCATTTTATAGTACTTCACAAGTACCAATCATAGTAGTGTCATTCTACATTGCAAATGTATTTTCTTGGGACATGCAAAAAGATTCAATCAACAGTGCCTCATGCTGTGGTCAAGCATAATATAAGTGGCTCTCCAGAGTGTGTGCACCACTGCTCCCCAGTATGCATATGGGCGCACCATGTCATATGTATAAAATCCGCCTATGCGTGCCACATCTAGAGCATCTGTCCGACCTGTCCCGGTATATTCTCCGCAGTCTCACTGGCGAGAGGTATGTTCTGTGCAGGGCAGTGAAATATACCAGCTTATAGCGAGCATTACTAGAAACTATCCTGACTAGCGGACAAGTCTGGTGAGAGTAAGAGAGCGAGTGAGAGGCAGGCAGCATACAAAGGCATCCTGGGGACTGAAACATTTGCCGGGGAGAGGCGAAAGGCGGGATTGACTAGAGGTGAGCATAATCGTAAGCAGAGCCACCGAGCCGTGCCTACGTACCTCGAGCATTGACTGAGCGCAAGGGTCTTACCAAGCCCTCACAGAGTGCGAGCTGTGACCCCCGCGGAAGCAGCCCAGTCAGGTCTGGGCGCGGCTTGGGGCTGCCTGGGAATCTCTCGCTGCACACTCGGCCCAGAGTGCCTCCGCTTGCTCCTGCGAGTAGTACCAGCAGTTCCTCTCCCATTTTGGAGCTCACTCCTGCTGCGACCATCACCTACCCCATGGTCAGCCCCCGCTTCCCCTGTCCTCGCATCCTTCTTCTTGCCGTCTTTTCCTCTCTACTGTAGACTTGACTTGACCCCAGACTGACAAGAGGTGGCGGGGGGGAGCAGCCGGTGGAAGACAGGCAGTTGGGTCTGGGATGCAAGAGCACAGGGGATGAGTTACGGATGGCAGCACATCATCACACCTGCCCTGCCCCTGTCTTTCACGCCTACTCACTCAGTCCTCCAACAGTTGGGCGGCGACTGAGAGGTAGCTGGCATCAGGCCCCCACGTTGAGAAATTTGCCAGTTGCAGCTGCAGTGACCTAGCAAAGGCTGGTAAAGGCTGCCTGAATTGTGCTCTACCAGCCGCTGTAGCAAATCCAGCAAGGCCAATTGGGGCTAGCTACGAGGAGACTTATAACTGCCTGCAACTAGGCCTAATTGCCCGAGTTAGGTCATTTCCACTACAGACCTATACACCAACACTCCCCTTGGGACTGCTAAGGCACGGAAGTAAGTACTAGGTGTGCTCAAAGGATAACCTAGAAGAGAAAGATGCGATCTGGCAGAATCAGGCGGACGCCGGGGCAGAAAACCATCAAGCAGAAGTGAGCATAAAAAAAAAACTAAGGATAGAAAAACCACCTAATATAAAATAATCTTGCCATACGTCAAAGAGTCCCCTAATCTCACCAATAATAGCCATGCTTAGGAGAACAGATAGAAGTATATAAGAGATTAAAAGCTAAAGATTTCACTTCCTTAAAGACCCTGATGTTACAATCTACGCTACGACAGGAGACACATTAGGTCTTCAAACACCTCTGGTGCCCCAGAGGATCAGCCATAGCACTACCCTACGAGCGAACAAGATGGATTCCACAGACAATGTAGAGGTAAATGAATAATTGCAAATGTATGATCAAGATTAAGGAACATCAAGCCATTGAGTACCAAATGAAGGGACTGATAGAACAGTCAATGGCAACTCAAAGCGAAAAACTCTTACTACAAAAGCACTAATTCATGTATTAGGTATTGTGACAGAGCAAAGTTACAAAATCAAGAACATTCCAGAGAGCAACTCCAAATTCCCTCCTGGCCTGCAAAATTAGTTCTCAGAAAATGAAGGAGAAAACATAATGGCGAGCCCAAATACAGTGCAAGAGAAACAAGTCCACTCCACTCAAAGAGGAATACTAACTCAGCAAACATCACAAAGTCAAACTACTGTTGCGCAGATCAATCATGTGTAGGAGGACAACTCAGATAGTTCATGGATGAAATCATATTTGCTGACAGTGCCATGGACCCCAAATCGACCCCACAAGAGGTGAGAGCTGGGGTTCAAGAGAGGGGAGACCATCAAAATAGCTTGACTAAAACCAATAAGAAATCGAACGATATAGACATAACCAAAAACACTGATAAGCCATCTCGAAATTCACAGGATACCACTCAATTTTACAAGAACCTGGAATCAAAATCCACAGCAAAATTCAACCAAAGTGTGATAACTAATCTGGACCCAAAAACTGAGACAGAAGACTTCTGCAGTAGTTCGAACAGTCAGCTGGTTCTTTTCACTACACTGATACAAACTCTTCACTCATCCACAGAGAACCTTACAATGCAGTCAGACAAACTAGATACTCAAATAGACTTAATGAACATCATAGCGTCATACATCACAGGGATAAATGTTATTAACCAACTTATTAACGAGAATTCAATCCATCTACTCTCCTCTAGAAGCTCCCTGCACAAATGGCCCCATAATCGACAAACTGAGCCTCCTACCTGCACTATTGGAACAGCTTACTTAGCATAAAAAAGTCACACTGCAACCGCTCTGCATACCAACAGTATACATGAGGAAAAACTTAGACCTACCACAAAGCAACAACGTTCACACCTAGTCGCAGACCAGTCACTACAGTAAACAAGAGACATAGAAACACAGCTTGAAATAAGGGTAGGAACACCAGAGGCCAAGCAAATAGAAACATTAAAGGTTAATACAGGAAACTTTAAGACCGTGACCAAATCTAGAAGAGAAAAGCATGAAAGGAAAGCCAGAAATAAAACTCTACAACTGGCAAAACACCAGGCACTTAAAGTGTTCCCCATTTTCAGCTCAACCAGGGAGTGTAAAGCCAAGAACGGTCTAACCAATCCTTAATCAACAGCTGACCTCCTGGAAAATCAAAAGGATTGGGCATTGGAAAGCGATAGCCTAGGCGAGTCAACTCAAAGCCAGTTAAAGAATACTGACCGCCTACCTACTGATGACATGGTACCCAGGAGAAAATCAACATGCACAAGATGGAAGGACCAGTGAGATCAAAAGAAGAAAGGATGAGAACGCAAGGGGCAGAAATCAGCACAGAGATGAGCTTGATAACAACAAACCAAAAAACTCTGGCATTATTCGTCAGGATGGTACAAACACTGACATTGACCCCAGGAACTAGCACCCTCCGTGACCCACACACGAAAGCTAAAGGCCACACATGAAGAGCAGCTTCCAAGCCTCAAATTTAAAAATTGCTAAAACCCCAAGCAGTTCAACTGGGAGACACCAGCCGGCAGGTACAGTAAACAAGCATTGGTATAGCCAATAGTTTTCGCCTTTGGGACCTTACAAGTGCTCACCCAGAGCTATTGGCTTGTTTTTAAGCTACATGACCCAACCGTTGCCTAAGAAGAAAAGAGAGCGTTTGCTGTACCCAACGATTGAAGATCTTGTAAGTGTGGATTAAAATCATACAAAGACCTTAATGTTTTAGTAAAATGTGTGGTGTTTTCAATACATCAACTTTAGAAGGCTGAGGGACTGAGATGGTGCAAATAGCAATGTATGCAACGTTTGGCTGCAGCAAAGTACTGTGTTTTCATTGTGTTAATGTGTTCTAGCCGTAGACCACAATACCGCACCAGGCCAATCACCGGGAAGTGCCCTGAATATCATCTGTTTGCAGCACGTGGGTCCGCTTAATTAGGAGATGCGAGAGTGCTGTGTTTATGCTGTGCTGGCGCCGCAGAGTGTGGCACATCAAAGGGGCCTCTCGGCCTCCTGAGCAGTAATTAGGGATGCAATGTTAACGAGCGCCGCTCAGATTCCAGGCAGCCTGGGAGGTCTTAGGGGTCCGTGAAGACATGCATACTGAGCGGGAGCTGATCGAAAACATACTGGGCTGCTAATTGGCAAGTTTGGAGGGGTCAGCTGCAACGCGCATTTATTTATCTCAAACAATGCTGCATGCATCTTTCTGTAGATAATGTTACAAAGGGCGGCATCGATAAGGACAAGCCTCATTAAGTGTGCTTGGGGCGGCTCCTCATCTTCAGATAGACAGAAAGTGAACAGGAATACGGGTTAACAAGTGGGAGGGGTGGGGGGAGTGCGGCCGAGAGAACACACAGCGATTCCCTTGCGGAAGCGAGCCTTGGGCACCATCTGTTTGGAAGTTAATTACAAACAGATTTTGCCAAAGCTCGCTCCCGCAAGGGAATCGCCAAACGTGCACGCGTTGCCATTGAAAGCAATGCAACGCGTGCACGTTTTTGGGCGAAAAAGCGAACCGATTACTAAAGGTCTCTCCTATGCAGCGCATGCGTGCTGCGTAGACGACACCTAAAAAAATAAAAGGCGCGCGAGTAAAAAGATCGAACCACTCGCCCCTGACTCTCACAACACACACAAGCAGAATGGGCTGCAACAGGCAGAAGCATATACCAAATTACATTTTGCCACTAAAAAGCAAGAAATGGCAGCCTGTCCCCACAAGGAAATCTCAAATTTTACATAGAAAACCAGAATAAGCAGATTTCAGAGGAAGGCATTTACTCGGACACACCAAGGATAAAAGGACAAGATCCATCAATACAGCAAATATTATTAACGCCACAATACAAATCACAAGGACAGCAGGACATCTTGAACAGAGGTAATATTCTAAAACTGATGGATAAGCGTTAAAAAACACACAATCTTCGAACTTCCTGGCTGTACAACTCCTTCCAGCAGGAAAACAAAAAAGCGATGAACAAACACTAACTAAGTGGCAGTCAGAAGACGTAGTTCATTTAATTTTGACCTGTACCCAACAATTCAAAGTCTGGGGTATAAAACTATCCAAACCAGCTGAACTGCGCTACCCTCGTCCCCTCACCGAAAATCGACTTCACAAAATCATTAAAGGGCCAACACAACCCCTAGAGTTGCCCCTGGTCTATTCGGTTTTGCAGAATACAAAAGGAAGAAGTCGAACTGTATTAACAAAGTGTGACTGTCAGGAAAAGTCTGTATGTCATAATTACTGGACTTAAGACTGAGGGATTGCCTCGGGTAATAGTAGAACCCTCCCTCACAACTGTTGGACTAATGTCTAATACCATATAGACTCCATTCTAAGATGGCCGCCAAAGTTCCCCGACTATCCAACAAGTCTGGAAGTCTCGCGGGAGGCGAGACTTCATTTTGTCACAGCACGCGCTCTGCTGCGCACTTCAATTTAGTTTTGACGCGAAGAGACCTTCTTGTCAGCGCTCCGTTAAAGGTTAAGTATTTTTGCTCGCGCTGAGTTCTGTTTATCTCTGCCGGACTACTGACCCTTGCAGAGATATTTTTGAGAGAGAAAGAGCTGTTCCGGTAAATTCTGTTACCCGTAATTCTGTGAAGAACAATAGCACTCTTAGGGATTAGAGTTAGTCATTGTCAACTCTTAACCTGAAGTAAGTCTTGGAGAAGACTGCAGGGTCTCCTTGCTCCGGTAGGCTTACCGTCGAGCGGAGGAGACCGGGAACCGACATCCGACATCCTAGCTGAAGATTGGAGAACTTATGAGCAACGGACAAGTAAGACTTGAGCGCATTAGTTTCCGCACTCCGTGGAGTTCAGTGACATCTGTTCTAAGCTACCCATTCCTACCTTACGGCTTTCCTTTACTTTCCTACCTCCTGTCTTCCCTTTCCCTGTACCCCTTTTGCACGTAACCTTCTAGGGTAGCGAGGAGAACTTTGCAATCACCCAGCGCTTCAATTCAACCACAGACTCAGAGATTTTTGGAGAAGCTACCAGCAAAATAACTATGCACTTACTGAAACAGACCTACAACAAAAATAGACAATAAGTAGACCTATTCAACAGGTAAGAGAATAGTGTTGTCAAAAAGAACAAGAGCAGTGGGAAGTAAGGAACAGTTAAAATACCTATGTCTCCCTGTGTATTAGGTCTACAAGAAGGACGTTTACCAGTACTCATCAATGCTGGAAAAGGAGAGGGGCAAAACTCCTGCAAAGAATCTGGTAGGGAGTAGACCTTAGCGAGTGAGTGAAGATTGATAAAGTAATACAAGCTTTGGGGAGCTAACGGACCAATTATATCTTTCTGTGCATTAGGTTTCCAAGCAACTCATCAAAGAACGAAGAGGGAACCAGTTCAGCACGAGTGTCTCTTCTCTGTCCCATTTTCCTCTTTCCCCCTGCCTAGAGCAGCTGCAGAAACGCGGTGGGCTCTGGGAGGAGGGCATTGGGATTAAGCAGCATTCTGCCTCCGTGAAGAGATCCGTCCGGCCTTCCTGATAGATTGGAGTGCCCACGAGTTTTCCTTCACCTGGGCAGAATGACAGAGGGTTTCAGTTTAAAGGCCTTAGGGGAAATTTTGGAGGGAATTCAGCGAGAAATAGGGGCTTTAGGTGAAGAGAATATGTTATTATCCCAGAGAGTTAGTGAGATATCCACAGGGGCACCCCTAGGGATACCCTCTGCTCAAACCCTTTCTAGTAGCACCCAGGCCACTCAAGACGCTCCGTAGCTCAGGTTGTTCATTCAGTGTCCCCCATCATTCCTTTAGCCCCTCCCGAAAGATATTGTGGAGATCCCCAAAAGGCCCAGCTATTTCTCACCCAGTGTTCTTTGCATTTCATGTTTCGGGTGGCCTTTATCTTGTCCTACTTGGGAGGGGACGCAGCTAATTGGGCCATGCCTCTAGTTTCCCGTAATGATCCTTTTTTGTATAATTTGGAACAATTCAAGGCAGAATTTCTCAGGAATTTTGACAGACGCCGAGTTTCTCAGGCCACAGATAATGAGCTTTTAGAATTGCGCCAAGGAAACAGAGATCTTATTGCCTACTTGACTCAATTCAATAAACTATTGGTTGAAACTAATTGGCCCGAAGAGAAAAGGTCTGCCTTATTTTATCGAGGACTGCGTGACGACATTAAAGATACTCTGGCGCAAATTCCAAATCGACCCACAGAATTTTCTGAACTAGTGGATTTAGTCCTGGAGATTGATTTTCGAAATTCAGAGCGAAGAGGTGAACGGAAAACGAAGGACTTTCGTTGGAATATTCCACGTTTTGATCGAACTAAGAGCGAGACAAGCAAGTCTGGTGGTGCCACTGAAAATGAACCAATGCAGATAGGATCAGTGCGGGGTCCCTCAAGTAAAGAAGAAAAAGAACAGAGGAGACTGAAGAAATTGTGTATGTATTGTGGGGGATCTGGACATTTTGTGAGGGAGTGTCCAAAGAAGCCGAAGACCTTGAATTCGGGAAACTCCTAAAACCACCTGTAGGCGGAGTCGCTCAGGTGACAACGGTGAAGAACCAGACTCCAACGCTTCATCCCATTATGAACACCCTTCAGACTCAAACCCCACATTTAATTTTACAAAGGAAATTGAGATTTCGGAAGTAAGAAATTTTTGGAGTGGCTATTATGATCGATTCAGGCGCCACTGGCAATTTTTGCGATATCAAGTACGCTAAGAAGATGGGAATCCAGGCTATGCAAAAGGAGCAGAAGGAATCAGTTCGGGCAGTAGATGGTACTAACCTCTCTTCAGGTCCAATCACTCATCTTACGGAAATGGTGGAATTGATTCAATCCAATGGTCACCATGAGGTCATTCGGTTCAACTTGATTGATGCCCCACAATTTCAGATAATTTTGGGACTTCCTTGGCTGACCATGGACAATCCTACCATAAATTGGGAGAATCGAACCGTCGATATGGATTCCTCGTTTTGTGCGGAACATTGCTTTACTTCTAAGATTGACACCCCAGAACCGTCGTTGGCCACCTTGCTGTCTTTTAGTGGAGAGTCGATTGGGGTCATAGACACCTTCGAAATTCCAAAAGAGTACCAAGAATTTCAAGAAGATTTCAGTGAACAGGAGGCTGAGAAACTCCCCCCACATCGTTCCTATGATTGTACCATTGATCTTGAACCTGGGGCGGCTCTACCATGCAGTCAGGTTTATGCTCTGACTGAAGTAGAGAACAACTATTTAAAGGAGTACTTGGACCGTTATCTAGCTAACGGATTCATCAGACCGTCCCAGTCCCCGGTTTCCTCGCCGCTTTTTTTTATTCCAAAGAAGGAGGGGTCTCTGAGGACATGCATCGACTACCGTGCGATCAATCGGGTGACGGTCAAGAACCGATATCCCCTGCCTCTGATTTCGGTCCTTCTGGATCAGATTAAAGACGCCCAAATTTTCACCAAATTGGACCTTCGAGGGGCCTATCATCTCATTCGTATGAAAGAAGGTCACGAGTGGAAGACCGCATTTAGGACCAAATACGGGCTGTTTGAATATCAGGTCATGCCCTTTGGTCTATGTAATGCTCCGGCCGCCTTCCAGCATTTCATCAACGACATGATGGGAGACTTGGTGGATCGGATAGCAGTGATTTATTTGGATGACATCTTGATTTACTCAAAGGACCCCCGTGAACACTCCAATAATGTCAAGATCGTTCTGGAGAGATTGCGTAAACATCAACTCTACGTTAAACTAGAGAAATGTGCTTTCAGTGTGCAGTCAGTGGAGTTTTTGGGATTCGTATTATCTCCTGGAGGAATCACAATGGAGGCAAAGAAGGTGCAAGCGGTAGTAGATTGGCCGTCCCCAAAGGATGTAAGAGAGATTCAGAGATTTTTGGGATTCGCCAATTTCTATCGGCGATTCATCCAGGGATTCTCTCAGAAGATCATCCCAATTACCAGATTGCTCAAGAAGGGAGTCCAGTTCAACTGGTCGGCGGAGGCAGAACAAGCTTTTGAGTTTCTGAAAACTAGTTTCACTACAGCACCCATCTTGCTTCATGCTGATCCAATGGAACCCTTTTTTGTAGAAGCGGATGCTTCGGATCAAGCAATTGGGGAGTTCTGTCTCAACGGCACAAATCGACCGGGCAATTACACCCAGTGGCATACCATTCGCAGGATTTGAATCCAGCTGAAATCAATTATACTATCGCCGAAAAGGAACTGTTGGTGGTCAAGGACGCCTTTGTGGAATGGAGGCATCATTTGCTTGGGGCACGGCACACAGTTACTGTGTTCACTGACCACAAAAATCTTCAATTCCTTATATCGGCAAGAACTTTAACTCCACGTCAACTGCGATGGTCTCTCTATTTCGCAGATTTTGATTTTGTGATTACATATCGCCCCGGAAATCAGAATGGTAAGGCGGATGCCTTGTCCAGAATCCAAACTGAAAATACGGAACATTCAGGGGCTCCGCAACCAATTATTCCTGAATCAAAGATTGTGTGCACAATTTCTGTGGCTGACTATAAAGAAGAAGTTCAGAAATCAATGTCCGTGGAGGAAATGGCAGAGTGGGTCCGTCAAGAAAAAGGTCGAGAAGTCGTAAATTACTTGCCTTATCAAGATGGAGCACTTTACCTACCTACTAAGAAGATTCAAGAACAAGTTCTGAAAGACTGTCATGATCAACCTCTGGCCGGTCATAAGGGAGCTTTGAAAACTATTGATCTGATCCGGCGATATTTTTGGTGGCCTCATATGAATTTACAGACTAAGAAATATGTGGAATCATGTGAACTTTGTGCTCGAGGGAAATCAAGTAGACAAGCTCCACAGGGGTTTTTGCAGCCTTTGCCCACACCACAACATCCTTGGCATACTGTTACCCTAGATTTGATTGTCGACCTTCCTTTAAGTAAGGGCTACAACACCGTATTTGTGATCGTTGACACCTTCACTAAGATGAGTCATTTTATTCCAGTCAAGGGGATACCTCCAGCCCCAGAGCTAGCCGGACTTTTCCGAGAAAATATCGTAAAGATCCATGGTATCCCGAAGATTGTGATTTTAGACCGGGGCCCCCAATTTGTGTTACACTTTTGGAAGGCATTTATGAAGGGAATGGGAGTGGAGATCGGACTTTCCACCAGTTATCACCCAGAGACCGATGGTCAGACGGAGAGAGTGAATCAGGAGCTAGAACAGTATTTGCGTCTGTTTCTATTTGGAAGACCTGGGGTCTCCAGGCCCTATGGGGCAGTAACGTGACACGAGCGGTCGGGCCACCAAAGCTCTGTGTGTAAAGCAACCATACAACACGCACCTCACATGGGACGAGGAACACACACAATAAGTGACGCCACACTGGAGGAGTTATGTAAATACTCAAGTTTATCCAAGTAGACCACGTTAGATGCAGTTCATGAGGTAGCAGTACATTTCATAAGCTGATAACACAATTCCTAGCGACGTACATGTCAGTCAGGAGCTATAACAGTTGGTCATACCCTAAATGCAATTCATGAAATATCAGTACTGCCTGAGATACAATCACCATTCACGTATATGCACTTGCGCGCTTCACTTTCCTGTAGCGCCTTAGGGGGGGTGATTCTAGCGCTAGGCGCACTAATCGGTGACGACCTCAGAACGGGGCATCTAGCACAGAGAGCTACTCGTAATCAAGGACATTTAGCACTTCAATATGGAACATGAATAACAGAGCGCTACTCGTAATCAATAGCATGTAGCACTTCAATATGGAACATGAATAACGGAGCGCTACTCGTAATCAATAGCACGTAGCACTTCAAAATGGCACATGAATAACAGAGCGCTACTCGTAATCAATAGCACGTAGCACTTCAATATGGCACAGGAATAACAGAGCGCTACTCGTAATCATTGACATTCAGCATTTCACTACGGAGCATAGGTAACATAGCGCTACTCGTGAGCAATGACATTCAGCATTTCACTACGGAGCATAGATACCATAGCGCTACTCGTGAGCAATGACACTCAGCATCTCACTACGGAGCATAGATAACATAGCGCTATTCGTGAGTATGGGTGTTGAGCACTTCAGGTCGGAACCGGGCTATCAGAGCGCTGCTTGTACTCCGGGGCAGTCAATGCTTCACACGGGGGCTGTCCGCAGGGAGCGCACGGGACTTGCAGAGTGAGTCTCCCAGCTCCGGTGCAGTTCGTAGGGCACCACGCTTCAGTACTGTTCAAGGGGGCACAAGGAGAGGATCCCTCAGTGGGGTCTCTCCGTCACGATGACAGGGGGGAACTCCCACGGAGAGGGGACCCGGGCTGAGGGTGCGTTGCGGCTCCCAACCAGTAGGGGGCACACCAGGGGCAATCCCAGCCTCCGGGCTTACCTCGTTCTCGGCGTCAGACGGCGTCCGCTCCAGCGACGATGGGGAAACTCGGCCCCAGGCCTCGTGCACCTTCTCACACAGCTGCGACGGCAGCGGCGGGGCCCCGGGCTTCTCACGGGCCTCGCGACTCTGCAGGGCACTTCTTCCGGCCTCCGGGCCGCGGCGGTGAGCGCGCTGGCTTCCACGTCACAGGGGGGTGCTCAAGTTAAGGATGGGGGTTCCGCGTTCAGCCGAGCACGCTGCCGGGGGTCCCAGACCAGGTCAGGGAGCGCAGGGTTCACAGCGCTAATACCTGGTCGATCCCCGGTGGCTCTTCAATCTGCTTTGCCTACGTCTTCAGGGGTCAGTCTGGACACGCAGTCTCAGTGCTTGGCATATAAGTTTTAGAGTTCAATCTGGACACGCAGTCTCAGTGCTTTGCATATAAGTCTTAGAATTCAATCTGGACACGCAGTCTCAGTGCTTGGCATATAAGTCTTAGTTCTCAGATGTTAGATGAAGTCTTGTTGGCGCAGATGTATCTGGCACCCTTAAAGGGGTTCTGTTACAGGGGGGTAGGGATGGAGAAGGCGACTAGGTCCTTCCTAGTCAGGCTGGGCAGAGGTTCTCTGGGTCCTCCTACTGCTGGGCAAGATCAGTGGGTTTCACAGGGTCCCTCACTCACTTAAGAGGCAGCACCTAAATCCTGTCACTCTCAGAGGCATAAGTCCCTGGCTAGGCCCTACCGCCTACACTCCTAGTGGATTCTTCCAGCTCTGCGTCACCCCACTGGCCAACTCACCACAAAAAGTTCCCTCCCTCACTTAAGTAGCCCTAGGTCAGGGGACCACTGGCCAAGGCGGCAAAAGAAAAACCACACCTCCCTTCTAGAAGGTTCCAGCACATTCCAGGAGCTTCCCCACTCTACCTATGGGACAAAAAGGCAGGCTGGAGTCGCAACATTGTTGTGGGGTTCCAGACAGCTCCTGGCAGCTAGGGTGCTACTATGAAAGACCACTCTGCAGTAGCAGGGGCTGTGGCAGCCATCTTGGGAGAAGGGAGCACCTGCACCTTAACACTGATTGGCAATGAAAAGGCGCCCGGAGACCTAGTCCAACATAAAAATGAGGGTGGAAAAAATGAGGCACGATCAAAAATGGAAGGGGAGACCACCCTAAGGCTGACAGGTCCAACACTATTGGATTAGGGTGGTGACTGGTCGGATTTGCTTTGGATGGCAGAATTTGCACACAACAATGCTAAAAGTGTCTCCACGGGTTATTCTCCCTTCTTTTTAAACTTTGGGCGACATCCAAATCCCTTCAGCAATCAGGGAGATGTTGGGGTTCCGACAGTTAGTAATCTGTTAACCAACTTGAGTACAGCTCGTAGATCTGCAGAATCCAACCTATTAAGGGCAAAAGCGGGCTACAAGAAACAGGCAGATAAACACAAAAGGAAGTCCCAGCAGTATCAGGTGGGGGATTCAGTGTGGTTGTCTTCACAGCATCTAAGGTTAAAAGGAAATAGAAAGTTTCAGCCTTGTTACATAGGTCCCTTTACCATTGAACAAGTTCTAGGTCCCGTAACAGTCAAGCTAAAACTACCTACTCAGTTAGGAATCCATCCAGTGTTCCATGTATCCCTTTTAAAGAAGACAGCTCCTAATCTCCGATTAGATAAACCACCCCCTCCTTTAATGATTGACAAACATTTAGAGTATGAAGTCAAAGGGGTCTTAGATTCAAGGAAGACTAAGGGAAAGTTGTTTTATCTAATCGATTGGAAAGGTTTTGGGCCAGAAGAGAGATCTTGAGAACCAGCAGATTAAGTTCATGCCCCTAGATTGGTAAAATGATTTCATGCACAGTACCCTTTGAAACCTAGACTGATGGATCGATCTTTGAGAGGGGGTACTGTCAGGAAAAGTCTGAATGTCATAATTACTCGACTTAATACTGAGGGATTGCATCGGGTAATAGTAAAACCCTCCCTCTACAACTGTTAGACTAATGTCTAATACCATATAGACTTCATTCTAAGATGGCCGCCAAAGTTCCCCGACAAGTCTGGAAGTCTCGCGGGAGGCGAGACTTCATTTTGACACAGCACGCGCTCTGCTGCGCACTTCAATTTAGTGTTGACGCGAAGAGACGTTCTTGTCAGCGCTCCGTTAAAGGTTAAGCATTTTTGCTCGCGCTGAGTTCTGTTTATCTCTGCCGGTCTACTGACCCTTGCAGAGATATTTTTGAGAGAGAAAGAGCTGTTTCGGTAAATTCTGTTACCCGTAATTCTGTGAGAAGAACAATAGCACTCTTAGGGATTAGAGTTAGTCATTGTCAACTCTTAACCAGAAGTAAGTCTTGGAGAAGACTGCAGGGTCTCCTTGCTCCAGTAGGCTTACCGTCGAGCGGAGGAGACCGGGAACCGACATCCGACATCCTAGCTGAAGATTGGAGAACTTATGAGCAACGGACAAGTAAGATTCTCCTCAAAGACTTGAGTGCATTAGTTTCCGCACTCCGTGGAGTTCAGTGACATCTGTTCTAAGCTACCCATTCCTACCTTGCGGCTTTCCTTTACTTTCCTACCTCCTGTCTTCCCTTTCCCTGTACCCCTTTTGCGTGTAACCTTCTAGGGTAGCGAGGAGAACTTTGCAATCACCCAGCTCTTCAATTCAACCACAGACTCAGAGATTTTTGGAGAAGCTACCAGCAAAATAACTATGCACTTACTGAATCAGACCTACAACAAAAATAGACAATAAGTAGACCTATTCAACAGGTAAGAGAATAGTGTTGTCAAAAAGAACTAGAGCAGTGGGAAGTAAGGAACAGTTAAAATACCTATGTCTCCCTGTGTATTAGGTCTACAAGAAGAACGTTTACCAGTACTCATCAATGCTGGAAAAGGAGAGGGGCAAAACTCCTGCAAAGAATCTGGTAGGGAGTAGACCTTAGCGAGTGAGTGAAGATTGATAAAGTAATACAAGCTTTGGGGAGCTAACGGACGAATGATATCTTTCTGTGCATTAGGTTTCCAAGCAACTCATCAAATAACAAAGAGGGAACCAGTTCAGCACGAGTGTCTCTTCTCTGTCCCATTTTCACCTTTCCCCCTGCCTAGAGCAGCTGCAGAAACGCGGTGGGCTCTGGGAGGAGGGCATTGGGATTAAGCAGCATTCTGCCTCCGTGAAGAGATCCGTCCGGCCTTCCTGATAGTGACAAAGACCAGACTACAAACTCAGGAGCAGACCAAAATCAATGGAGTTGGCTCCCAGGTGCCATCAATACAAAGAAGAGGGATTGATCCATGGGAAGCAAAGCAGACAAACTACAGAACGGTAACATCCACATGCTATCATGGAACATAGCCAAAGCAAAAAAAACAGCTAGAGGACGGCACGACTCCTCATGATTGTGACACATGTGATATAATAGCCCTCCAAGAGACCAGGGCACTGGAGGACATACCCCTAGCTGGATTCATTCACTATACAGTAACCGCAGAAAAATCTGAGCTACATGGTCCCGCCAAAGGTGGACTGACAGTCAACGTCTCTATTAGTCTAAACATTAAAACAGAACAGCTAGCCTCTCCGGATCCCAGTATTCAATGAATTAAATGTACTCACCGGTTCACTGACAAATTGAAGACAGTGTTATTGATCAATACCTAACATCATCCAAAGGCAAGTAAAAAAAAGCTCACTGTACACTCTTAATCACCACCATCTCGGACATACGATGCTCCCATCCCTTCTGGAACATTGTGTTGACAGGAGATTTTAATTCCAATTTAAATTACACTCCAGACGAAGATGAAATACTGTCAGCCGACAACACATTCTGGAACGTTATGCCCCGACTACAACCCAAGACGAACCGTCCAGACTATATAGGACAACAGCTAGCAAAGGCTTTGAAGTACAAGGGTTTGCGAGTTATTAATGGCCGACCACTGGAAGGCAATTCGCCTAAAAATACCTATCACGGCCAGAAGGAGTGATCAATACTTGATTTTATGGCAGTCTCCCTACCATAATGGCATCTCTTTCACATTTCTTCATTGAATGCACCACTTTGAATGATCACTAGTTTCAATATATCTTCTTCAACTTCAATCTGCCCAAGTTTTAACCTACCAAATCAATGGAAGGAAATATTACCTCAATTGACCTAAAAAACCTCAAATGGTCAAATGAGAATAATCCAAACCTGCAAATAGCAATTAAAAAACTATTGATTGCATCTGTAAAAGAGAGTTCTAATATGATACAAGATTGGACCAACTTTCTGTCTAACCGGACACCATTAATGACAAGAACACAAACCCAGGCTCCAAGAAACAAAGTTTGCAATGCAATAACAAGCGAAGCCCAAATATTGAAACATGAATTAAAAAAGCAATCGGTAAACTTCACTCAACGGTCCTGGACCAAACGGCATGGGAGACTTTTCTGAAACTGAGGAAAAAATACCCCCCAAAAAAACTATGGGAAGACAAAAGAAATAGCAAGGAGAGATTTTGGTCCAAATTAGTATTCAGTGAACGACAACCCAGCTAGAGCATCTTTTGGGAAACGATAAACAACTTGAATAGGCCAGTTAATGCCATAACCTCAAACGTACAAGAACACGACTGGGCCAATTATCTAACAAAGAGATTTACAGAGAACTCAAATCCTGTACAACTGACTCTGAAGCTTTTGGACGACTCTATCCATTAAGATCGATCGACATCTAGTGGGATTCTAGCAAAGCTGTATTGTAGAAATGAAGGAACTATCTTAAAGTAAAATAAAATATATTGTTCATCCAACTCAGTAGAGAAAACCACTAACATAATAAACAAATGCAGAGGTGATGGAGCCTCAGGGTCAAACGGTATTCCACAAGCTATCTTTAAACACAAGCCAGTTTTTGGGGAAATCATTTGACCTTGCACTTTAGAGAAGTAGAATTGCAAAATCATAAACCACCTAGTTTGCAAGGTTCTATCATCAAACCAATATACAAAGGTGGGGATATAACTAATCCGTCAAACTATATGCTTATTGCGCTACTGGATGTAGAAGCAAAGTATCACACCTCCCTGTTTTTGGAAGACCTAACCAACTAGTCGGAAGAACTCAATTTGATCTCAATAAATCAAATTGGCTTCAGAAAGGGGATCGGAACAATCACCAACATTTTACCAATTTCCCTTATAGCAGAAAAATGCAAGTGACAAAAAACAAAACCTGCATCTCTATTTTATTGACATAAGATCTGCATTTGACAGCGTGGACCGGCAGCTCCTGTGGAATAATTCAAGGTCTGGAACATACCTGAGAGAATATTAAGAGGTATACTGCTGTTCTACTCTCAAACCTGGATGCTATTCTACTCTCAAACCTGGCTAAGAGTAAAACTGGGCGATGGTTCTAGAGTTTCAAGAAAATTTAACACAAACAAGAACGTCAAACAAGGATGCATGCTGGTGACACGCCTTTTTAATCTGTTTATGTCTGACTAGGCGCAAAAGCTTAACAAGATCAACTCCCACCTACTGCTCTTCGGTCCGTTATCTCCATCTGCTTAACAAAGGTGTGATAATGTCGTCTTAATGAGCTTAACCAAGGTCGGCCTCCAAAGATTACTTTCTGAAATTACAGAATTCTTAACAGCAAATAAATTAGAAATTAACGTATCTTAAACTAAAACAATGCTTATCACCATTCGACCTAGTCTCCACAGAACATGGATGGATGGTAAACGCTTGGAGGAAGTAACCCGTTATAAATACCTGGGGTTTTACATTGGCAACAAATCAAACCATCAAGAGCAGAAAAACTACATGGCACAGAGAGCCAGTGGTTTACATTTGCGTATAGGACCCTGGCAGAAAACTGGAGAGTCCATCTTACAGCCCGCTACTCTCTGTAATAGTGGCAAAAACACTACCAACTATAACTTATACTAGTATCACCAGATTAGGGTAAAGATTCTGCCCTTTTAAACAAACTGATAACGACCATTTACATAAAGGTTTTTCACTGCTTCAGACAGCATCGCCTGCACAGGTGCGACTTGAATTTGGGTTCACAAACTAAACAATAGGGCGAATGTACATCTCTATAAAGGTCTGGTATCGATTAAAACAAAACTCATTGTGTTGCGCACTCAATAAAGGATTATGGACAGAACTTGAAAATGATTTTTTTTTAAATCAGTATACAACCAATTCCTCTACAAAGCGCTAACAGCAACTTGCACCGTCGAGCTATGGAGTAAAAACCTGCCATTCACAACATTTAAACTAGCAATTGATAAAGCTGCTAAATTTCATTCATTAATGCTTGACAAAAGCACTTTCAATCTTAGATCCCATGCCTGGATGGTGATCAATAATTACAAAGCCCTCAAACCAGCTGCCTATCTAGATCACACATTTTCGATACATCTCAAAAAACAACTGATGGCACTCGGTTTCGGAAAGCTTCCCTCAGCAGCGGATTACCCAAGCTGGAAATATAAAGGGTCTACAGTTTGCCGACTTTGTCGCAGTAAAAATGAAGACTGTATGCACCTGATTTGTATACGCCCGAAATTGTACACAGCAATGTAAGAAGCCTCAATGGACAACTATGAAGAGGCTCGATAGGAGACCCCATCAGGAAAGTAAGTACCAAATTTAGTCTCCCTGAAGCATAATAAAAGAAGTGGGAGGAAATCTATTAGTGGAACCCTTAATGAACCTCATAACTATGGGGGATTTAAACAGCGATGGCTTGTGCGACAAACAAAGAAAGGCTGATAAAGTCGACAAATAGCCTTTAACAGTCACCACAGCACAACCCTGCTGGGCCAAGGAAAGAGAAAAACTAAGAACATCAGACAAATGGGCCTTTCCCTGGATCAATTGAACTCTCTCCACACCCTCTAACAAATCTGGCCCATCTACAGGAATAGACAGATTTGGTGGAGTGTCTTCTGGCTGATGTGGTGTTGCGGTCCAGTTCATTTACACCACGTGACCGCGAGAGGCATGACTGGAGTGGCGGCGGCATTGCGTACGAGAGCTCTACGTGCAACAGTGGCCCAGCGCTCTCCCTCCGATGAAAAATAAAGATAATCCAAGCCCTTACGGAGTATTGCTTCAGTCATTTGGCAGCAGTCTATCACTACAAATTGAAGACGAGGTGGTGCACACCTCAAGGCTACGGCAGCTCCGATCCCCGCGTGCATGTGAAATTTGGACCGCCACGCTCCGATGCGGCTTTCCAGCTCGGAGAGGGAGTGCAGCAGCCGGACGCCTGGCATACAGAGGTGTTTCGTGCTCGTGATCTATACAGCACATAGATCAGGGCAGCCATCCAGAATTGAGCAGCACATCGAGACCGCGCAGAGCTGAAGCTCGACACGAGAGGCCATCACGAGAAGGCATCTCCACTGTAAGTGCCAGGCCGGTGCTCGTGTGCAAATTGAGGGAACAGATCGCCTACAGGGATCTCCAAGCCCAGCCAGCATTCAAGCTTTGCAGCCCCTCCACAGCCCTCCAAACTGAATACACCGGGTCGAGGAGTGAGGCGCTCCTGCCAACCACAGCCTGGGCCCCAGGCAAAGTAGAAATAGGGACACACAAAGTCTACTCCCAGTGGCATAGGGACATCCCGAACCGCCAAGCCTGCTTGCTCACTGCTCCTGCATCCCCACGTAGAAGGTCCAGCAGTCCCCAGTCCATCACCTCGCCAGCATGTGTGCGCAGACTTTTTCACTTACCAATTCAGTCCCTTTCCTGCCGAAGCCGGGGGAACCGGCTATGAAATGGGAGGATTGGAAATGCTATTTCCTGAACTATCTGTCAGCTCTGGAAGACGAAGGGGAGGAAGCATTTTCCAGCAAACGCAGGAAGAAAATCCTTCTACACAATCTGGGGCCGGAGGGTCTAAAAGTGTATGACAATATGGTAAAAAAGACTAGGCCCCCAATGATGAAGATGTATTTCAGCATGCGTTAGAAGACTTGGACAGTCATTACCAACTAGTGGTCTGCACTGCCCTAGACGGCTATAACTTCTTCCAATGGAAGCAAACTGATACTGAATCAGTGGAAGACTACGTAGCTGCACTGAAAAGGCTAGCTGTGACTTGCAAATTTGGCCACCTCCACGACGATCTGGTGCGAGATCAGATCAGAATGCACACCGTCAATACAAATATACAAGAGAAGCTGTGGGTAAGTGGGGATGCCCCCCTCAATGAGATCATAGCCATGGTGAAAAAGGCTGAACTGTCCAAAAGAAGTGCAGCAGCAGCAAAAAATGACGGTGAGAGCAAGCCCACCGTGTGCAGAGTGAGTGACACTAAAGCCCACAACGACAAACCTCCACCCACTGTTGGGGCGAGGAACAGCAGAAAGCCTGTGATGAAATTCGCAGGACTCAACAAAGCACCTAGTGACCACAAGAGTAGTTGCTACAGGTGTGGGAGCCATTCGCATGTAGCTAATGACAGACCGTGTCTGGCCTTCCGAGTTAAATGTTCCTTTTGTGGGGTAATGGGCCATTTTGGCAAAGTTTGCAGAAGAAAACCCAGCAACTCCACCTTCAAATGTGTTATGTATGAATCTGACATGGAAGGGGTGGAGGGAGATGCTGATGAGGACAGTATTTTATGTATTGATGATCAAATTCTGGGTATTGATTGCTATAGTAGTAAGAAACCCTCTTGTTTGTTGACCATTGGGGGAGTACAAGTTTCCATGGTAGCTGAGTCAGGGTCCCCATACACAATAATTCAACGCAACCTTTGGGAGAGGGATTTCATTCGCCCCTTAGCTCCTCACCTACAATCCACTGATGTTCACGGGAGAAAAGATTCCCATGGTAGGCTTCCGCCCGCTTAGTTTTAAGTTCAAGGGGAGGACCTCCGTTGGCAAACTGTACGTGGCGGAAAAAGGACCCTCCGTCCTGGGATGGGTGGATCAAGGGGCGTTAGGGATCCAACTCAACCCAGGGGGAAAAACACAAGTGCTCATGACGGACAACCGAACAACATCGGAAGGTGGAACCCTGAAAGAAGAGTTTCCATCAGTCTTCGGCGGCACCATAGGCCAACTTACAAAATTTACGCACAGAATTTGCCTTAAGGAAGGTGCCATACCAGTCTGCCACAAAGTAAAGAACATCCCGTTCAATTGCAGGGAGGCGGTGCATTTGGAACTAAAGCGCCTGGAAGACAACGGCATGATTGAGCCCATCGATAGTGAGGAATGGCTGCCTCCCTTGGTAGTAGCACGTAAACCGAATGGGAAGGTGCGCCTCTGCATAGACCTCAGGGAACCGAACAAAAACATCATTGTGGATAGATTTCCGTTGCCTAAAATCAGCGAAATGTTGGCTCAGACCAAGGGAACCAAATGGTTCTCCACTATAGACCTTACAGCAGCATATCACCAAATTTCACTTCACCCCTCCTGCAGGAAATTAACGTCCTTCATCACACCATTCGGATGCTACAGACTTCGGCGCATGCCATTGGGCCTGGCATCTGCAGCCGCTGTGTTTCAAACACGTATGCACAAACTATTCAAAGATATCCGTGGAGTTCAATACTTCCAGGACGACATACTGGTCATGGAGAAAACCAAACAAGACCATGACGAGAAACTGACTGCGGTGCTACGGATTCTATCAACCAATGGCCTCACAGCAGAATGGGAAAAATGCAAGTTCGGTCTACACTCCGTCACATACTTGGGGCACGAAATAAGTGACAAGGGAATCTCCCCTAAGAAAGCCAATGTTGAAGCAATCATGTCGGCACCCACACCTCAAAACAAGGAGGAAGTTTGTTCGTTCCTGGGATTGGCCGAATTCTACAGTAAATTTGTACAAAACTTTGCTACCAAAACGCACCACCTGCGTCCAATCCTAAAAGAGAAAAAAAAATTTCAGCTGGTCGGCCAACTCCAATGAAGAATTTGGACAAATCAAGAAAGACATTTGTGATGCCATTCCTTTACATGGATTTGACGACTCCGCCATCTCCATCCTAACCACAGACGCCAGTGACAAAGGTCTGGGAACCGTCCTGTCACAGAGGTTCACAGATGGCACAGAAACCACCATCAGTTTCGCATCCCATTCCCTCACCCCCAATGAGAAGTTCAGCGTCATAGAGCAGGAGATGCTCGCTACCATTTGGGCCATGGAGAAATTCTGCCAATAGCTCTGGGGCCCCCAGTTCATCCTCAGAATGGACCACAAACCGCTCGTTAAAGTCCTCACATTTAGCGGCCATGCTGGCGCCACACCGCGCATTGCCAAGATGACCCTCAGGCTATTGGACTATGTATACGATGTTGCGAACTTACCGGGAAAAAAGAAGAAAGTGGCAGATTACCTCAGCAGAACAGCGGCAAAGGAGGGGCACCGACACACATGGAATGGAACGATTACACTATAGCGCTCACGAGCGATCAAGAAGACGTCATTAGCGCGCAAGAATGGAAGGCAGCATATGACACAGAGATCCCTATCTCGAGAGAGTAAAAAAGTTCGGCACGCAGGGTTGGCCGGAGAAGAGGCACTTGGACAACGACTTCAGGACGTTCTGGGCAGTGCGAGATGAACTTTCCATCAGTGAGGATGCCATATTTCTACTACGAGGAGACAAAGTGATTCCTCCGCAACAGTTGGTGGACCGTCTACTCTCCATCCTGCACGAAGGCCATTTAGGAATTGTGAAGTCGAAGAGACGAGTCAAACACTCTTACTGGTGGCCTGCCGTTGACAACCATGTGGAGATGTACGTGAGGGCATGCGTGCAGTGCAGACAAATCAATAACCATGCTACGACCGCTCCTGGGGAAGTTCACCACCCCCAACAGCCCCTGGGAATAGTTGTCAGTCGATATTTTGGGCCCCATTCTGGACTATTGGGGTGTACCCAAGTATGCCATAGTACTGATTGATCGATACTCCAAATGGCCAGAGGTAGAAATATGCAAGAAGGTGGACACGGAAAATGTCATTGCTTTCCTCACGGCCACATTCTTACGAGAAGGGATTCCAAAAACCATAACATGCGACAACGGTCCCCAATTCACGCCAGAGAAGTGGAATGCTTTCACAAAAAGAAACGGCATTATGACCAAACACACCCCGGTGTACCACCCTGCTGGTAACGGCTTAGGGGAAAGGTTTAACCGTGTGATCATGGGGTCCGTTCAAGCAGCCATCAGCGCGGGAAAAAACTGGGAGACAGAAATCAGACATACCGTTTGTGCATATCGCATCACACCCACCCTGACGGGCTACAGTCCGTTTAAGATTCTACGTGGCCAGGACCCGATCACAAGAGATAACACTATGTTGATGGACCTTACGTTGCAGAGTAAATGGTCCCCAGCAGTGGTCAGGAACAACTTGGAGAAGGCCCAGAAAATTTACACGGACAACTACAACAAAAAGCACAGTGTGAAAGAGGTCTCAATGGTAAATATATAACCTCATGTATAGCGCGCAGCTGCCCCAGCGAAGGGGCATCCCGGCGCTGAAAGCAGTGTCGAAAGAGAGCCAAAGCTAGACTGTATGAAACAAATGAGTTTTAATGATTTTGCGGAAGAATGACAGGCAGTCTAAACGACGAATCTGCACAGGGAGGGAGTTCCATACCTTCGCGGCCAGATAGCGGAAGGACCTGCCCCCCGCCCTAGTGCGTTTCACTAGAGGAACAGTGACCAGAATTTGCCCAGCAGTGCGTAACTGGCGGGTGGGAACATAAGGGACCAGCAAATTGGATAAGATCTCAGGGGTGGAAAGTTTTAAAATTTTGAAAGCTAGACACGGAGTCTTAAATTCGATCCTTTTGGAGATGGGAAGCCAACGAAGGAGACGTAGAGTGCCCGACGCAGAACATGTTCTGGGGAGTCTGAGCAGAACTCGGGCGGCTGCGTTCTGAACTCGTTGAAGGCGGTTGACTTCCGCCTTATTGGCACCCAACAATAAGGAGTTGGCATAGTCAAGTCTCGACAAGATAGTCGCCTGAACTATCAGCTGACGTGTGGCTGGATCAAAAAACCCTAATATAGGCCTCAGACCCCGTAGGAGTCCAAAGCAAGTGCCAGCAATCTTTTTAGTATGGTCTTGGAATCCAAGAGTGGAGTCAAGCCAGATCCCTGGATTCTTCAATACCACCTTAGGGGTAGGGGCACAGCCCAAGGATACTGGCCACCACTACGTATTCCAAAGCCCCTTGTCCTTTCCCACCAACAACACTTCAGTTTTGTTAGCGTTAAGCTGAAGGCAGTTTGTAGTCATCCAGCAAGCGACCGCCTCTAAACCATTCCGGAACTGAATGGCATCCCGAGACTGGTCATCAGAAAGGGCCACCACCAGCTGGGTGTCATCAGCATAGGAGACCATGGTTAAACCATGGTCCCGCACGACTTGTGCCAGGGGTTGGACATTGAGATTAAATAAAACCGGGCTTAACGCCGAGCCCTGGGGGACCCCCTGCTTGATGGAGTGGGTGCAAGAGAGGAAGGGAGGGGCCGAGACCTGAAAGGATCTATCGGACAAAAAGGACCGAAACCATTCCAGTGCTAGGCTGACTACCCCTGCTTCCTCTAAGCGGTGCAGGAGGACCTGATGGGAGACCGTGTCAAACGCGGCGCTCAAATCAAGCAATATCAGCGCCGCCGTTTGACCCCATCCAAAATGGCCAGTAGATGTTCACTCACAGCTAAAAGCGCTGTCTCGGTACTATGACCGGGGCAGTAACCATTCTGGGAGTGGTCTAGAGTTTAGTTGTTATTCAGAAAGTCCGAAAGGACTCTGTAATGACAAACTTTAGATCTCCCCTGGACCAAGGGAGAGAATATCAGTTCCAAACTTATGGAATATAACATATACACAGCACTTCCTAAGGTGGGCAAACTTTCAACACTCCCCCAAAGGCAAGGCAAGAAAACAATAATTTGCACATCACTTGCTCAGGAGTAGCACCAGCTTCCTATAACACAATTACCTGCTAGAAGGGAATTCACCCATCCTTCTACAACAGAATACTTGGCCAAGAAGAGTCCACACCTCCTGCTACAAGGAAAAGACTAATTGGTATATCTGGGATGTATTTATTAGTAAATAGTACCACACAGTAAGCCAAATGCACCTAACATAGCAGACTCTAACATATCAATAATATGATTAAACATACAATCAAGGCAAATATATATGTATGGATATAAGAATCAGAAATAAGAAGGAAAGGAAAGAATTCAGAAAAGAATCAAGAGACAGTTAGTAGCAGAGACACCTCACCTAATGCTCCATCATTTCACCCCGCTTTGCTCAAGGGGAGTCCATTGCTTGAACCGGGTGAAAGCTCAGAGGTGACCCCACTTTTTCCATGACAGCACGTCTGCTTCAAGGATGAACTTCCACCAAGCCAGTGTAGACTCCCCTTTTTAATACACATCCAAAACACAGCGAAGCTTCTAGCAAACTCCGCCCCCTAGTTCTCATGAAAGCCCGTACCAGCCTGCTTCAAGGTCAGAGCAACGGTTTATCAGGCCCTTGCTATGACTAAAAGTCAAACCATGTACATTCCTCTGATAAGAACCAGTTCTCTCTAGTCAGTAAAATGCGAAAAACAGGAGGAAAGAGCAGACCATGCCCTCCCCACTTTGCAGCTTCGTGCAGGCACAGAAAATGGCTTCAGAGTTAGTTAAGCCATGCACACAAAGGCCCAAAGCAGGATGGAATTGAAAAGCAAGATGACATGAGACCATGTCAAAGGAGCACCTATAATTCTCATCCACACAACTTACAAGCACCACTGTGCACACAGCAAAGTTTGAAGCAAGGTAAAGTCAGAAGGCAGAATGACATTAGACCACGTCAAAGCCAATAGGTCAAAGTCATAATTCACCTAACCCAAATAACATTATACACTTAATCCCTCAGTATACAACATTGAGCACATGTGTGCACCACCACCCACAAGACTTCACCTCAACATCCCATACCTTCTATTCTTGGAAAGACTATTCCACTAAAAGGCAGAAGAAAAGCAGGCATATGCAAACCCATCTAAGGTAACATAACACACTTTAGTCAGTACAGAATGGTGGTGATTAAGGGTCATCATAGGGTGTCAGACCACAAAAGTGGCTGATTCACTACAGACTCTATTGGCGTGGGCCTCCGCGATTTTTGCAACCCAAGGCAGAAGAGAGATAGGACGAAAACTCTCTGGCTTGGTGGGGTCCAGTGAAGGTTTTTTCAGAAGGGGGAGCACCCTTGCCTGTTTCCATGCCAAAGGGACAACTGCCATGCTGAAAGAGAAATTAATTGTCTGCCGTAAGGGAGTAAGAAGTATGGTTAGACAGCCTCTAAATTGGGCCGGCCTCATAGGGACCTGAGGGGAACCCGATTTAACCTTCGCGCTCAATGTGAGAAACTCGTCCTGAGAGATGGAAGGTATTACTGCCAAAGTGGTGGTAGGCTTAAGAGCTAAAGGAATCGTCAGGTCCGTGGTAAAAATAGGGAAGGATTTATATATAGCTTCTACCTTCTGGACAAAAAAGGTGGCCAGATCGTCGCATTGCTGTCCAGACGTAATCGTCGAGGTAAGGGGATCCTTCCTCCTCTTAAAATCATTAAGTATATTAAAAATACTTTTCATAGGGTTTTTGCTTAATTTAATCTCGTTAGCGAGGTAGGCTGCTCGAGCCAAGTGTATAACTTTATGGTAGCGTTTAATTGCATCCTGATACCGCTTTTTATCTATAAGGTCATATTCCTTTCTCCAGACCCGTTCAAGCTGTTTACAAGTAGCACGCAGAGCAGCTAAAGAATCGTTGTACCATGGATTGGAGCTAGAATAACGGCCTTTAGACCATTTGGCCGGAATAAGAGTGTCCAATCCCTGAAGTATCCACTCACAGATTACTTTATACGCTTGAGCTGGGTTAATGTCAAGAGTAGGAGGGCAAGAAGCCAAAGAGGCCAAAAGGTCCTCCAACTTGAGTTTATGCCAGCAGCGTCTAAAGGTAGCCCTACGGTCAGCTCTGGTCACTCGCTCAGAAGAGGGGAAGGTGATGGAAATAAGGACACTGCGCTAGGGGTCTTGATAGTGAGAAAGGGAATGTTAGAAAAAACTGGGTCGAGTAAATGCCCAGCAGTATGGGTGGCTCCCACTACCAGCTGTCTTGATTGACAAGCCGCAAAATTCGCAAGCAAGCTGCCGATTTCCAAATCAGAAGGACGATCAAATTGAATGTTTAGATCGCCAATGAGGCTGAAATTCGCGGCTCACAGTGCAAGGGAGTGCACAGCCTCGATAATGGCTGTTTTAAATTCTGAGATGGGTCTGGGGGGTGGTAAACTAATAAGCCAGAAAAAGAGGAGTGTGCGCTAAAGGGGATGACAAAACGGGCGCATTCGCATCCTACTACGTCTTCCTTAACAAAAGTGCACTGGAGGTGAGATTTAAAAATAACAGCTAATCCCCCGCCTCTGGTCCCTCTATTAAGAGTCCAAATGCTGAACCCTGCGGGGAGTGCAAGGCCTGGTTCTGCCACTGTGTCATCAGTAAGCCAAGTTTCAGTTATAAAGGGGGAATGGGTCAGAGTGAAGCTGGGCCAACTACGCAGGAAGGGAGACAGCAAGTTCAGCGAGCCCTTGCAAGTCAGAGAAACCTACGCACGCTCTGCCTTGTTAAGTGACAGCAAAATATGGTCATACAGTAGAATGGCCAAATGCAATAAAGTGATTGGATGAAACAAGGAGGATCCAGCTACAAGCACTGGACATACAGGTTGGGAGCAGGATAATGAGGAAGACGGACTAGTGATAAACACACAGAGAAACAGCACAATAAGGGACACCGAAGGTGCCAGTGGCACCACACAAGAACAGAGTAATTTAGAGGCCACACGACACCGTATGCCCCAAGAGTGCCATAACTTCTGCGAATCAGACACCACGCAGCGTACTCCCATAGCACTCAATAGAGACCAGCAGGAGAGTACTGGGGAAACCAGAGCACGCACAAGGGAGACACAGGCAACACAGGTACCCATTACATGCACCCACACAGGCAGAGCAGTAGTGTTACCCAAAAGATACAGAGAATTTGATATGTAATCTCTTGTACAATGTGCAATGTTCCCACAACCTCCTGTCCCCTTCCCCCCCTCCTTTCCCCTTGTTCCCCAAATATAGAAGAATGTAACATGTTATGTTTTTTCGGGCGCCTTAGCCTTGGGACCTACTAGGTCATCAGTGTGAATACCAACAGTTTATGTTCTTTTATAGTATCGTTAAAGGGGTAAGATATGTGGTGTTGCGGTCTAGTTCATATACACCACGTGACCGCGAGAGGCATGACGGTAGCGGCGGCGGCATTGCGTACGAGGGCTCTACATGCGAAAGTAGCCCGCGCTCTCCCTCCGATAAGAAATAAAGATAATTCAAGCCCTTACGGAGTATTGCTTCAGTCATTTGGCAGCAGACTATCACCACAGCTAAAAAACATCACATCCACCAGATCCGGTGAAAGAGAGAAAGAACTCAGGTTGCCCCATTCAATCTCCAGGCATGAAGACGCAAGCTCTGGAGGTGGGGGCGTAGAGCCTGCCCCTGCAACTGTGAGAGGAGGTCTGCCTTGAGAGGGAGACGGAGCGGAGGGTGCAATGAGAGGGGAAGGAGGTCTGTGTACCACTCTTCTTGGCGAATTCCAGCGAGATCAATATGACTTGAGCCCAGTCTTCACAAATCCTCAGAACTCGAGGAATCAGGGGTATGGAAGGAAAGAAAGGCACAGAGGAATTGCAAGCCCCAATCCAACTGAAACACGTCCCCTAAACGATCCCCGCATCAGATACTGAGGACTGCAGAACGAAGGGAAGAGTGCGTTCTCGCAAGTGGAAAACCAGTCCAACCAAGGAAACCCCCACATCCTGAAGATGTGATGGATCACCTCCGGATGAAGCCACCACTCCTGATTTGCTGAGAAATGTCAACTGAGACTGTCGGCACGCACATTCAACACTCCAGCCAGATGATTTGCAACCTCACAAATCTGATGGTCCTGAGCCCAGGACCAGAGTCGCAGAGCCTCTCTGCAGAGACAATACAACCCTACTCCCTGTTTGTTTATGTACCACATCGAGGTACTCCAGGGACAAAGACCCTTGATCTCCAGATCCCCCAGATGAGCACCCCAGCCAAGAGTGGAGGCATCTGTAATTGCTTTCGCCACTGGAGAAGGAGGTTGAAAGGACTTCCCTTGAGACAGGTTGCATGATACACTCCACCATAACCTATCCGCTGCAGTGTCTGGAGATTCTGACCATCTCCCTGAGATATCCGTTGTTTTGAAATCACTGCCTGCGGAGGCACCACTGGAGTGCCCTCATGTGCCAGCGTGCATGGCTGACCAACAGAATGCAGGAAGCGAACAGACCAAGCAGTCGTAAGACCTTCAGGACTGGAACAGCCGCTAAATCTTGAAACATTGGAATCATATTCTGGACAGCTAAAATTCTCTGAGGAGGCAGGAAAGCACGACTCACAGTAGTATTCAGTACTGCCCCTATGAACAGGTTGCGTTGAGAGGGCAGCAAGGTGAGATTTGGGTACATTTATCAAAAAACCCAAGTAGAACAACAGCTGAGCTGCTATCTGCAGATGATGAAGAACCATCTCTGACGATTTTGCTTTGAGCAGCCAGTCATCCAGATAGGTGAATACAAGAATCCCTGACCTTCTGAGATGAGCTGCTACCAACTTTGTGAAGACTCGAGGTGCGCATTGTAAGGCCGAACGGGAGGACCGCAAACTGGTAGTGTTTGGACCCTACCGTAAAACTGAGAAACTTCGATCAACACCATCCAGCCTTGCTGCTGCAGCGCCAGAAGAACCTGAGATAGGGTCAACATCTTGAACTTTCCCTGTTTGAGGAAAAGATTCAAGATTCTGACGTCCAGGATCAGCCTCAACCGCCCGTCCTTTTTGGGGATCAGAAAATACTGGGAGTAGCATCCCAGACCCCTATCCAGCTCCAGAACCAACTCTATCGCACCTTTCTGTAACAAAGGCAGGACCTCTTGCTGCAGAAGAAATAGATGGTCCTCCGAACACCAGACCTGGTGAGGAGGGTAAGGAGGGGGAAACTCCCGAAAAGGAAGAGCGTACCCATTTTCGACAAGATATAAAACCCAAAGATCTGATGTAACAGATTTCCAATTTTGTAGAAAATGGGACACCCGGCCTCCTACGGGTCCAACATGCTCTAAGATGAGGAATCTAGAGCTGCTTCACTGCGGATCCAGTGGGGGGGACAGGAGAGGATGAGGAAGAAACCTGATGGCAAGCGGCCCCTCACAGACTAGCTATTCCCTTCCCTCTGTACGACTTATACAGAGGGTTCTGCTGCTGCTGCTGGCCTCGAAGAGTAGCAGCCTTCCCAAATCCTCGAAATCTTCTGTAGCCAAAGCTCCTAGGCTGGCACTGTAGGCCTAATATCCTTAAAACGTTGCAGAACTGAATCTGCCTTAGCCCCAAAGAGCCTGGAGCCATTTTAGGGAAGATTCAGCAGTGTGGCTTGCCCAACAGGTGAAAAAAACAGATCCTCTTAACCAGGCATGTATCCCGGTCACCACCGAAGAGCCCATCACTCTGACGACTGAGTCTGCTGTATCTAGACCCGACTGAATCACCTGATGGGCCGCTGCTGCATATCAGTCAACACCTCCATAAAGTGACCTCTAACATCCTCAGGCCGCTTAGGAGCTACCTCCTTGGCAGTGTCCAGCAAGGCATGGATATACCTTTCTAACATGCAAGTAGCACTAGTAGACTTCAATGCCATTCTAGCTGATGAGAGCACCTTCTTAGCCGACTGTTACAGTTTTTTAGAATCCCTATCCCCGGGGTTGGGGGGAAGGAACCCGCTGACTGTTTGGAAGAACATGAAGCTTGAACCACCAAGCTTTCTGGTTAAAAATGCGAGGTTAAAATGCTGGTTCTCCAGGTGCAACCTTGTAACGTCTTGCTACCTCTCTGGAGACTGCCGGTGCAGACATTGGCTTCTGACACACCTCCAGAATTGGCTCCGTCTGAGCTTCATTGAATGGGAGCAAAGGCTCGATCAGTGAAGAAGGAGAATGCAAAACCTCTGTGAGAATGTTAGACCTGACCTCAGCAGTGACCTCGGAGCCAACGTCGAAGGAAGTCCCTCAGTAGCTGCCAGCTGAGCCGAACGAAGTCAGGAAGGCTGCGGCCCAAAGCCTTACAGCGCCGGAGACACCTGCGGGATAAGCGTCGAGAACCTCAGTGTCGGGAGAGGCCATGACTGAGTCATCGGCATGAAGGACACGAACGGTGCCTGGACATAATGCTGGGGAATACCCAAATTAAAGGAGAGCATTCCCACGGGGCCAGCCGGCTTTGGAAAACATGCCAAACATCGCATTTAAAAAATGTGATGGATCCGCATCTGGTCCCGGAAAAGGTGGGTATGGATCCAGAGCCCCCTGGTATAGCTCAGTCCGAGGCCATGAGGTGGGTTCTGACAGTGGCTCTGGAGACACCGAAGCCGGAATAGGTGAAGCCGGCGTAACAGGAGACGCCTCCCTGCGTCGGCGAAACCCTCGACACCAGAGAATGTACCGGAGTCACCTGCAGAGGAGAGATGTCATTTTTTCTATGACGCCGCAGGATTGGAGAAGCCAACCTTAATGACTTCGAAGAACGACACCTGGACCCATGACGCCGCCGCTTCTTGTGTGTTTTGAATGACCTCGAGATGTGCGGGGTTGGCGACTTCGACTTTGTCCTCTTACGGCCTCTTTACCTTCTTCTCCCAGGCCATAAATAACTTTGTCTCCTTCGCCTTAAGGTCCTTTGGATTCATCCTTCTACAAGACGAACATCCTTTGACATCATGATCCGATGACAGACACCAAAGGCAATCTTAGTGGGGGTCCGTGATGGACATGTGACCTCCCACATTCCTTACAAGGTTTAAACCCTGACTTTTTCTGTGTAGCCATCGCACTGCTACGACTACAGATAGACTGTAACAAAGTAAATCCTACAAAGAAATTAAGAGACCCCAAAAAAACGTTACGCGTTGACGGCGCGGAAAAAAGTGAACGGACGTCAGCAAGCCAACGAGGTCTTCTTTTGGCTCCGATGGAGTCATATGGAGTCGTGAGCAGAGCTGTGCTATTGTGATGTCCTCGTCAACGTTGGAGAGCTATGAAACAAGTTCCTGTGGAATGCTGGTGCAAGGGTAATTAAAAAGGTGAGGAATCCACAGGCTGATGTATCCATCAGAATGAGTCTGTCCTTTTCCACTAGGCGGCCTCCCCTGCGCCCCTCGATCGCAAAATTGTGGTGGGCCCCCATTACGAGGGTGTTGCCAGGGCATGCAGGTGGGGGTAGAAACCTGCTTCAGCCAACCATCACAATTTATTACAAAGCCGCAGAATCCCTCAATCGCTGTTGAACTGCAGTCAGGTCTTCACTAATCATCTAGCTGCTCCACAGAATGCATTGTATGCCAGTAGGCTACTGGGGTCCCCTTCAAGCATTGGCGCAATGTCCACAGCATTAACCAATATCCTTCAATCAGTTCCAGCTCTCCGTGTTGTGTCTAACGAGTATTCGTAGGCCTCATGGTCCTGGCCTGTGCAGACCCCCAGCGCCTGTGCAGGCCCCAGCACAGGATGATGCCAGACGACTTAGGAGGGAAATGGGGTCCATGCCAGACGATCCCCTATGAGGCAGGCACAGTCATACTCGAGGGCGACAGTCTTTCTAACCGCTGCATTTATGAGTCACATCCAGGACGGCCTCCGCTCAAGAGGAAAACCTTACCTTCAGGGGATGGCAAGCCAATCCGCGCTGTCACCTCACTGGTAGACTCAACTCCAGCTCATGCCTGCAACACCGCTCTCCTCTGCTCAAATGCTCCCGATACCCACCCTATAGATCAGCCAGAGGGCACTGTGTGCAGAAGTCTGCCCCCGTTGGCTTCAGGCACGGATCAGCCTAGCACCCAATGCCAGCCGCCATCTTGGTGCTACCTGGACTTATCTTTTCATCTGTTCAGCTGCAATCTCGACCCTGCACCCGTCTCTGCTCACCACAACTCACAGCCGAGGGCCAGGGCATTCCTCCAAACCACCCAATGCCACTAAACTGCAGCAGTGGGGCAGAATGCCAACGGATGTCAGGGGCAACTATGGGACTCTCCCTTAGGGAGTGTAGTCGGCCATCTTGCTTGGGCACACCCAATCCTTTATCGAAGTTATTGAAGATCCCACAAATGGGAAATTGGGCCAGAACCTGGGAGTGGGAGAGGGGGGAGCTTGTGCACAATGGGGGGCTGGTACATTGACGGGAGACTCCGAGGCTTTGATGACCTGGTTGATGAATACAACATTACCCCCCACAAGTTCTTACTATATAGGACCATGGCAGCATGTCTACGTAGGATGTGAGGAGGACAGACAGAAACTGGCCACACATGGAGCCCTTGCACAAATGTTTACCACCTCTTGGCAGTCCCACGTGATCACATTCCTTCACAATGCTTTACTGACAAACAGGCCAAATTATACTGCCAGCCCTACAAGACAGATGGGCAGGTGACAGAGAGCACAACCTCACAGACTTGGACTGGCAACACTTTTTTTTTTCTTCTTTTTGTTTTTCACTTTCAAAAAACCTTTATTTGAGAAATATGCACAGTACAATTACATAAGTACCACAAATGGAAAAGATGAGGCACATCAATACAATGCTGCACAGCAGGAATACTTGCACGTTCATGCGACAATAGAGACAATGTCATGTGGAGTTATCAAAGATTCATAAAGAGGGGGCGAGAGCAAACGTTCAGGGGGGGGCACCAAGCAGAAGGGGGGGGTAAGCAGGGGGGATGGGAGGGCCGTGGATCAGTAGGGGCCAGCTTATGGACCAACACTGGCGGCCGCCGTGGGCGGGGAGCCAGCGGGGAGCGCGGGAGAGGTTGCTGATTGCTGAGAGTCACGGGTTGAGAGGTAGGTGATGAGTGGGCCCCATATGTCCAGTGGACGGGATTTGGCTGGCAGGAGATCCCAGAACTCAGACAGGAGGGTTTGGCAGTGCAATGCGTCTTCAAGCCAGAGAAGCACCTTGGGCGTGGGCCTGCGGCCCCAACACATGGAGACCCTGCACCTCGCCAGAACCAACAGCATGGCAGTCAGACGACGGGAGGCATCCGGACAAAATTTAACGAAGCCCAAGAGGCAGATCACAGGGTCAGGTTGGAGTGGTGAAGCGGTGATTTCGGAGATAATTGCACAGACCTCCCACCAATATGCCGAAACTCGGGGGCATAACCAGGCGAGATGAGCAAAATCGGCCATGGACACGGAGCAGCGCAGGCATCTATCACTGGCCACAAGTCCTAATTTATGGAGTTGGGCGCGAGTGCAATATAGTCTGTGTAAATATTTGAAGTGTATCAGACGCAAGCGATAGTTGGGGGAGAGGCGATTAATCTGAGTGCAGCCAGTCCGCTTGAGAAATCTCAATTCCCAGGTTCTCGCCCCATGCAGCGCGCGCCCGATCGGTGGAAATGGAGGAAGCCGCTAGTGTATAAGCATAGATCTTAGTGACCAATTTCTTTGGAGATGAAGAGGCGTAAAGCAGATCAAGAGAGGCCAACGATGGGGGAGGTTGGGGAAAAGTAGGGTGAAGCTTTCTGCAGGTCGCCCGGAGCTGAATAACAAAGTGTTCATGAGGCCAGCGTCGGGGGCAAGCAAGAAAAAAAGTCTCCCCAGGGTACAGATCCAAGAGTGTGGCAAGGCCGAGGCGAGCAACATGTTTAGCCATCCCGACTGGAGTGGGGGAAAAGCGGGGTGATGGGCGATGGGCATAGTGTTAGCTGAAAGTAAATCCGAGCCGGAGCTCTTACGAATGCCATCCCAGGCCCAGCGCAAGGTCTCGACCATATTGATCTCAGTGCGCAGAAGCTTTGCCGGAGCGAAGAGTGCAGTTGTAAGCGGCCACGGGTTAGCAAGGTCAGCCTCTACCACCACATGAGGTTTGAACGGAGTGGGGTGGAGCCAGAAATGAAGAAAACTGGCCTGAGCGCTGAGGGCATAGAGCTTAAAATCCGGGGCTCCCAGCCTGCTACGCGACTTCGGATGGGTCAGAGTATTATATGCGACCCTGGGTTGTCGTCCCGCCCAAACCAAGGTGATGAGCAGTGAGCGGACCTTACGAAAGAAATGAGCAGTGAGAGGAATGGGGATGTTGACGAAAAGGTATAAGAATTTTGGGAGTACCACCATCTTTGCGATCGCTATGCGCCCGTCCAGGGAGAGCGGCAGTCGGTTCTAAAGAGGGATCTTGGACTCAAACCAATCAACAGCGCGGCCGTAGTTGGCCCTCCAGAGTTCATCCACGTCCCTGCTCAACCAAACTAGTTGGCTCCGAGGCCCACACGAAAGGGTAGTCTGAATCAAAGGGGGTCGTGGCATCCGCGAGAGGGAATAATACGGATTTGTTCCGGTTCACCTGGATACCGGAATAGCCACCAAAGCGTATCCTGAGGGTGACGAACATAAAGGGTGATATCGTCCGCACACATTGAGACTAGTAAAGCCTGCGCGTGAAGCCAATGCCTCTCTGAGTATGATGCTGCCGGAGGCAAGCCGCAAGGGGTTCCATAGCGACAGCAAAGAGCATGGGGAGAGTGGGCAACCCTGCCTGGTGCCACGCCCAACAGGAATGGGCTCGGAGATCTGCCAGTTGATACGGAGGCGAGCAGTGGGGAGAGTGTATAAAAGTAACACTTTGCGGATGAAGACCTGACTGAAACCCAAACGAGAGAGAAGGTAGAAAAGGAAAGGCCATTCCAGGGTATCAAAAGCCTTGGTAGCATCCAGTACAGCAGCCACTGCCGGAAGTGACGGACTGATCTGATGCAGGACGGAGAAGATCGTCCGAAGGTTATGAGAGGTGGCGCAGCCAGGAATGAAACTGGATTGGTCTGGGCGGGCAATGAGTGGCATGAGAGGGAGTAAGCAGGAGGCGAGCAACTTGGCAAAGATTTTATTGTCCGTGTTGATAAGGGAAAGAGGGCAATATGAATCCCTTAGCTCAGGGGGCTTGTCCGGCTTGAGAAGTAATGTTAAAAGTGCCTCGCGCTGCGATGGGGGGAATTGACCCGATTCAAAGGATTCATTATACATAGCAACAAGATGCGGGATCAGTAAGGGAGCAAATGCCTTGTAAAAGGACGCCGTTAGGCTGTCGGAGCCAGGGGCTTTGTCACCTGGCATACTGTTTACAGTAGCTGAAATCTCCTCCTTAGAGAAGGGCTCGTCCAAGTATTCCCGATGCGCATTTCCGAGCCAGAGAAGTTCAAGAGTGTCAAAGTATTGGTTGAGTACATCGCGGGGCGGGACCGAACCGGCTGTATAGAGTTGAGTGTAGAATTCGGTGAATCGCGCTTTGATGTCATCTGGGAAGGTGGTGCGGGAAGGCCCACCATCTTGCAGGGCGGTGATATACGATGCCGCGCGAGGCCGACTAAGGAGATTAGCCAAAGCCTTACCGGGGCGGTCGCCCTCACCAAATCGACGCGCCCTCGCCTCTCTTCCGAGAAAAGCCAGTTCCCTATTTGCCTCGTCGGAAAATTTTGTAAGCTTCTGGGCAAGTGTGTCAGCGCTTGGGCGTTGGGCATGAGAGGCATCCAACAATTTGATCGCCCTTTCAATCTTGTCCAGAGTACCACGGATGGAGTGCAAGAAGCCAGATTGCTTGGAAATGCATTCCCCGCGGATGACTGCCTTAAAGCCTTCCCAGAGCGTGGACGGGGAGTCCACCAACCCCTCGTTGAGCTCAAAGTAATTCACTATTGCGGTCTGTATCTCATCACAGAATACTGAGTCGCGAAGAGCGTTTGAAGGGAGCCGCCATGCAAAAGCACGGCAGGGAGAGTGGAGGAAACGGAGCGATAAGCAGATGGGAGCGTGATCGGAAAGAGAGCGTGCCATATGGTCTATTGAGGTAATCCAGACCAGTGCGTCAGGGGAGGTGATCCATAGGTCCAGCCGGGGCCAACAGCCCCGAGAGCCCATGACACATGTGCCCTCGCGTGCCGCAGGGTGAGACTGACGCCATGCATCAGATAGTGAGTTGTCCAGGAGGATGGAGTTAAGAAGTGAGGCCACGCGTGGGTGAGAGAGATGGGAACCGGACCGGTCCAGGGCGGCGGACAGGGTCACATTAAAATCGCCCCCCCCTAAAGAAGAATAGCAGGGCCAAGAGATGATACGCGGTGCCATACGTGAGCAAAGAAGTCTGGGTCGTCACTGTTGGGACCATATATTGCACCGAGTATCAGGGGCTGGGCCCGCAAGGCGCCGCAAAGTATTACAAAACGCCCGTCAGGGTCGATGATTACCTGGGAAGTCTGCCATAGGAGCCCTCTGCGCAGCAGTATGGACACCCCCCGGGAATTGGAATAGAAGGGGGGAGTGGATTTCGCCCCAATGTCGGGAGAGGAGTCTGGTAGCAGTGGGCTGCATAAGATGGGTCTCTTGTAGAAAGCATATGTCCACCTTGTGCCGAGTGAGATGAGCATGTACCAAGCGTGGCTTACGGTAGTCATTCAGCCTGCGGACATTCCAAGTCCAAAGTATAGTGTCAGTCATGGTGCAGTAAGCAAGGGAGGAATATCCGGGAATAGTGGTATGGTGAGCAGAAGCTGCATGGATGGACGGTGAGCAATGCGATGAGATGCGTGTGAGAGGAGCATTACAATAATCAAGGGAACATTGCGACATAATATAAACATATATATCTTGCAATCTCTGAAATGAACCAATAATACAAACAGTTCTGGCCCCTTGGCCGGACGATGCTTAACACGAAGTAGAAACCTTGGAGAGGGAGAATCCGTGACCATGATGGTAATTATCCCGTGGGGGCATGGCGGAGCCCGGCATACACCCCAGCCAGGGAGACAGGGTGACCAAGCCGCAAGAGTATGCAGACATAGGGATGGCCTTTAAAGAGCAACAGAACTACACATCGAGGATAAACAGACTAAAAGAGGTGCCTCGGAGGGCCGCAGGAACCAAAGGTCTACATCAATATTACAGACCAGGAGAACAAGCAAACCTAAGGATACAACAGCAAAGGACTAAGAATAAGTCAGTCATTGTCACTGAGATTTTCAGCTGCAGCAGCCTGGGAATTTGCAGGTGAGGAGCGGTGAGATTTGTCGAGTTTTTTTGCAAACGCCAGTGCCTCTCTAGGATCCGGGAAGGTGAGAGTCTTTGTGCCCTGTTTGATGCGCAGTTTGGCCGGGTATGCTAGCGAGTAGGGGATGTCATGTTTCTGTAGGATCCATTTGGCCGGTAGGAACTCACGGCGAGCTGCCTGAACTGTGATGGTGTAGTCCGGGTAAAACGAGAGGTTGTTACCCTGGTGGCGGATTGCCCCTTTTTCCCTGGCTGCCCGGAGAATTGCATTGCGGTCCCTGAAGTTCAATATTTTGGCAATGATGGGACGTGCCGGAAAGCCAGGGCCCGGGCGGGGGCCAAGGGAACGATGGGTGTGCTCCACGATGAAAACCGGTGAGAGGACATCACCGAAGAGCTCCCGAGCCAGCTGTTCCACATAGTCCTCCATGCGAGAGATGTTGGTGGACTTGGGCACTTCGGTGATGTGAAGGTTACTTCGACGTGAGTGCGCCTCCAAATCCTCGTTCTTGTCGCGAATAATAGCTAGTAACTTGTCCATCTGTAACAGTTTCTGATGGTCCTGGGTAGCGGTATCCTCTGCGTCAGACACCATGGTCTCAACATGAAGGAGACGAGCATCGTGGGAGTCAACCTGGGCCTTCACCGAGTCCAGCAGGGCCGAATGTTGTTCCAGCTGCGTCAATATGGTGGTGACCGTAGATTTAACCTCCAGCATGATAGCCTTTAGATCATCCTCGCAGGATTGCGCCATTGCGGTAGTAGCCAGGGGGTCACCTCCGCCCGCACCGGCACCCTCCTGGCGTGTCTGGCGGCGCTGGTTGAAGGCAATCTTGGGTTGCTTGGGGTCAGTTCTGCCCATGACCGGTGGACGTAGGGAGTCGGAGCAGCCTAATGGCAGGAGTGGAGGCCGCAAGGAGAGGGAGCAGACCAGGGTGCTCAAGACGCAGCCAGCCGGCAGGGGCCCAGCACTCAGATGGGCCACTCGTGGAGGAAGGAGGGGTCCGATGGGCTGATGATCCGGTACCAGGCGGCCGCTGCAGTCAGGCGACCGACCAGCCAAAGTGAGGGCACAGCAGCTGTGTCGGGCTCAGGATGGGCAGGTTGGGCTAGTCGCTACAATTAGCTCCAGGCAGCAGGTACAGCAACGGAATCCAGCGCCAGATCAAATGTGGGTGCGACCCAGGTATTGCCTGGTTATGCCAGTGGTCCACAGCACAGCGGGGGTGAGTAGCACAAAACGGGCAGCTGGGCCAACAGGAGGAGAGGTGGCTAGGTCAGGCAGACCTTTAGGCTGAAGGTGATGTGGGGAGTATCACCAGCACGGAGTCCAGAAGTGTGCTACAAGTCCTCAACAGGGCCCAGCCGATGTAGTGCAGGAGGCCGCGTCTCGGTCAGGTGCCGCTGGGAGTATTCGCCGATCTTCGTGGGGCGAGGCAGCAGACCGCAGCGTCTACGTGGGCTATCAGGGGCCGAGGCGAGAGGCAGCAAGCGGGGCAGCAGCACCAAGCTGACTTCAGGGGAGTACCGCGAGACCACCACAGTGAGGGCCCCAGCGGCCTCCGAGGCAAAGTCTGGAGCTGTTGATCGCCATCGCTGGGAGCCGGAAGTCGCAGTGGTCAGGGGACCGCACACGGCAGGGGGGGGGGTCAAGGAGAGCAGGCCGCCCTCCTCGCCAGGCCCGATGCCAGAGGCCTAGACCCTGGGCGCAGAAGGAGAAATGAAGGCACCCGGTAGTGCGTAGGCTGTGCCGGGCGGAACGACGTGCGCGCCCCCAGTCCCGCTGCAAACGCCCCTGCAATAGCGAACCTACCAGCTCCGGCGTCCGCAGGGTGGAGGTGCTGCTTCGGACAAAGATCCGGTCCTGGTCAGGGTCCCGCAGGCGGCTCCGGGAGGGTCAAGAAGTCCGCGCGCCACAGAGCCCAGGCCCGGGTGCTGGTCCAACAGCGGCCCAGAGAGGCAAGAAAGGTCTCAAAACTCGCCACCTGAGCAGGTGAGTGGTGACGATGCGAGTTCAGGACGGCGATTAGTGAAATGCCTGCAGAATTGTGTATGATTTTGAGCTTGGCCAGCTGCAAAATGGCCGCACTCTGAGTGGGCTCTGCCGGCCAAGCCACGCCCCCCCCGGCAGCACATTTTTAAGTACACCCCTACATGTCACGCAATTCCCAGTTTTGTCTGATACAGGTATACTTTCTTCATAGGGTGTACTTAACCCGGAAACGTATTAATCTCATGACCTCAGGGGTATAGGCAACCTGCCCCAGATGTTCAGAGATTGAAGTGGATTTCTATTGTATGGTTTGGGCCTGCGCCACCCTGACGCACTACTCGGAAACACTGATCCAGTATATCAATATTGCTACAGGAAGCGGTATAGCATTATCCCTGATGGTCTGTCTACTGGGCCTCTTTCACAAGTCTAAAACTAATAGGATCTCCTCAAGATTTGCGGACCTAGCCCTGGTCTTGGCACAGCACCAGGAAACGCTCTATTGGAAATTACCCAAAGATCCCACGCTTCAGATATGAAGCAGAGAACTTCCAAATAGGCCACGTGAGTGAGTGCTACTGGGAACCAAAGAACAAAATGGGTTGCACAGCCCAGACTACACACAGGCATAGGATTTCATACTTTGAGATGCCTCAGAATAAATGTTGAGGGTCACCTGCTCCCGTTATCAGAGGACGAGTCCTCCAGGGAAGATCATGCCCACTCTTTTCCGAGCCACGCCACTGCCTCCTCCCACCAGAAACCCCCTTCACCACCCACCAAAAAGGCAGAGTAGGTTGATGAAAAAGGTAAGGCTAGTATTAGTCAAATAAACAAACACAAAAACTGTTCATTGCCATACAAGCAATGCCAGTAAATACAACACTGATGAAGTTGAATATCTACTAAATAGTTTATGCTTACCAAGGACTCACAACACTACTGTGTCCCCAAGCAACATATGATGCCTTTTCATCTCTTGCTAGCGAGGCAGTGGCCACATACACTTGGTTATCAAGAGCCCTACAAAAGAGAAACCAAACAATTGAGAATACAATGTATCCTAGTTTAAAATACAGCCAATTAATGTTACTAATACAAAACAAATTACAAGCATACAGGTCTATGTATGTATGTAGTAATGTAGTCCAGACAGGTTGAGGTATTTCAAGAGGATTTATTGTTAGATGATAAGTATCCTGGAATAAGCCCCACCAGGAGCAGCCAGCAGGCAGCTCAGCCCCATCACAACTGTGGTTTATCTTCAACCAGCACCCAACATTCCGAAGTACATCATAGTGCAGAAGCATTCCACTAGAAGGGCATTGAGTGGGTAAAAGCAAACATAGAAATATGCAATAGATAGAATACAACATACCTCCTTTCCTTCCACAACAGAAAACTAAACATAGAAACATAGAAACACCTGAAGGAGAAAGCGTACCAATCATTAGCCTCTATCACACCCACTGGCCAGACAGATGCGACAGAAGCCAATGCACAGCATGCAGAAAAACACAGAAAAGAAATGATAGAATAAAATCAGACACATTCCTTCTCTGAGAACACAATGCAATACAGGATGCAGAAAATAGAACAATAAAACATGAGAAGTGAAACCGAAAAGTACAAACACATAAATAGACACTATTATTCCCTCATCCAACCAACACATAAAAGGAACAAGAAGAAAAGTTAAACTGAGAGGATAGGTACTCTTCTTCCCTTCTCCAATGAATACACAAAAGAAACAGGAAGATATAAATACTTAGAGGAAACCACCTAAAGGTACGAACACAAAACAGTACTCTTATACCCTTCTTCAGTAAATAACGGAAAAGAGAATAGAAAATATCAAACAGAGAGGCAGAGGAATAAACAAAAGATCCCCACACCGCCCTGCAAAACAGCATTAAAAAATTAGATTGAAAATTATTGAACATTTGAGAGAGATATAAACCCATACAGAGACAACCTTGTAATATGGCTACACATAGAAAAAATGCAGCTCGATAGAAATTCCAATGAAACCTTGAGAGGGTTAAACCCCAAATCGACAACCTTGAAAACATTGAAAAACATTGAATAATTGAAAGGAAGCAACAACACATATTGACAACCTCAATCAAATTGAAAACCATTGAAATGTTGCCCTTTGAAAACAACTAGAATACATGCAAATTGATGAAACGATAGAGAAACACATTTCTTACCCAGAAATACTGGATGCATGCATGTACATTGATAAACATTGAAATGTTGCCCTTTTGAAAACAACTAGAACACATGCAAATTGATAAATCGATAGAGATACACATTTCTTACCAAGAAATACTGGACGCATGCGTATACATTGATAATTGAGTAGATAAATTGATATGTGCAATTCCTACAGGAAAAGCTGCACGTATGTTAATGTTAACTAAGCAAACTACGCAAAGGTAACTTACTATGCAACAAACATTTCTCTGAGGCAGGTTGACTTGAAACTCCTAAGGTAACAATTCTGTGGAGAAAACCAGAAAAATAGTCGAACCTTAGAGTCGTTGTGGCCTGTGAACACAACCAGTTATAAAACAAAAGGCTGAAAGTGAGGTACCATAGGCAACTTGAACCTTCCGTAAATAACACAGTGTGAGCAGTCTTAGAAACAACAAATGACTTGGCTGTCAACCATCGAACAATGCTGAAAGTTAAAAAGAACTTGCGAGTTCTTTCTTTGTCGAAGATGCACAGCAGAGAAACAAGCAAGGAAGACTTGAAAGAGATGGTCTCACCGCGGCATTCCTGTCTTGGAATAACTTTATCAAAACCGCTGAAGTTGAAAAAAAAAACACGTGGTTGGCAGGTTGAATGTGAGGTACCATAAATGAAGAACACTGAACGAAAGAAACAGCATGCTCCGCCAATTCCAAGATGGTGGCACGCTGTCTGACGCCGTGCTGAGTGGCTCCATGCACGCTTGTGCGACTGAACGTTACCACAGCAATCCCCATCATCAACGCATCATCGATGAAGGTGCCGCGAGCTGTCAGCGCGTCCTCAAACAAACAGGTAGGCCACTGCGCGCTAACAAGAGCTCGTGCTACGTTTGTTTGGATGAGAATGTGACGGTTGAAAAACAACAGAAATGAGGCCTAAACTTCTCTTAGTCTTAAGACACAATACAAACAATTTCATCTCACCTTACCCACAGAGGCTCGAAATACTGTATGTCCTCACATCTGGCACCATAATGTTTGCTTGTACCGGTGAAAACACAGCATGGAGCTTACAGTTCCGATCCAGACGTACATAAGGATGACGTTTATTTAAATGGATGTATATGACTGTGTACAACATCTGCGATGGCATTAACAGACTTCTTTCCCCTGAGTGAAAGCTAGTAAAACAACGCTGCTCTGCAAAATCCTCTCACCAGATTCCAATGGGACAATCCACGTAAAACTGTATGTACATTCTTATGCGTGACCCTATGGAAATCCCAATGTAGGGACGGTTGGAATAGTGCTTACAGCGATTAGGCACACAGAAATAAAGTTAGAAAGTCTTTCTTTTGCGAAAATGTACATACGAGTCACACTGCGCAGCATCCTTGAAGTAAAAGGAAAAGCTTACTGTAAATGAAAACTCTGTCCGCGCAACATCAATGTAGAGTGTGAAAAGAGACTTGGCGTACTTGAGGTTCACTCTGCGCGGCATTTATGACGCATCTAGATGTAGTAGCCTCTTGAGATGAAGTACAGCACACTTGTCTGGGGCTATGTGAAGGATACCGGTGGGACTACACAGCGCTGTCTTTGTGCTTGTTCCCTTTGTTTCATTTGATGCTGAATGTCTTTAAAAACAGCTTGAAGGCAGACCATCCATAGACCCACAATGTTTTTGTGCATTGATTGAACATTCATTACTTGAGACAAGCTTGTGAAGTGGAATCTGGCACATCCACAGCAGTTTGAAAATACAGCGTAGATAGGGATGTCACACAGTTGAAATCGATGTATACACATGTCTCAGATAGAAAAGATGTGGCCACTTGAGGTTGAATAAAACGCACAAGGATTGCTTTGATATAGAAAGGCTCTTGAAGGCAGACCATCCATAGACCCACAATGTTTTTGTGCGGTGATTGGAAAAAACATTAATTGAGACAAGCTGGCAAATCCACAGCAGTTTGAAAATACAGCAAAGATTGTAGAAATAAATCTCTGCTTTTACTTTCCCTCTTGAAGTAGTTGGATAGTTGAAAAAGTGAAAATATTCTTTGAAGTTGATGAAATATTGAAAAAGAATCTGGCATGCGCAGGTTGGGGCGACCGGTGTGATGGTCACTGGTGGGGCTCTGAAGCCAGAGTCTTAGCTTGATGTTTGATGAGGTTTAAAATTTCTTGCCTTCTTGAAATTTGACTATTTAGTTGCCTTCTTGAAACAGCATCCTTAGTTGCCTTTTTGAAACTTGACTTCTCTGGTTGAGCACGTAGGTAAGATCAACTCGTCGCCAAAAAGATGTAGTAATGTAGTCCAGACAGGTTGAGGTATTTCAAGAGGATTTATTGTTAGATGATAAGTATCCTGGAATAAGCCCCACCAGGAGCAGCCAGCAGGCAGCTCAGCCCCATCACAACTGTGGTTTATCTTCAACCAGCACCCAACATTCCGAAGTACATCATAGTGCAGAAGCATTCCACTAGAAGGGCATTGAGTGGGTAAAAGCAAACATAGAAATATGCAATAGATAGAATACAACAATGTACAATGTTCTGTGATTCAACATAAAATGTTAAGACACAGAAATGGTGAATTCTGTATTACCATAGGAATACAGGGGACTGTGTTCAAACGGTAACAACAACTCAGGGAACTCAAGATGTCTAGGACTTCTGCAAATTTCAGAATTTAATGTCTAGAATCTTTTGATTTAAAAATTTGGAATGACTCAGGGATTAGCCTAGATACTAAACCCACGGCACAAAATACACTTCTAAGGTACACTAGTCATCATTCTTCCTTTTGGCCAGTTCTACCAATTGAATGTAACTGTCCCAAAAGGGATGATCACTTTATAGAACCCAAAATCCTCATGTCCAAATTGGTTATGAGAGGATATCCCCATCGTCTTGTTAAATGCTCTTAAAAAGAGCCTGGTACGGGGCGTGGCTTGAGCCCCCGCAAGATAACTGCGTCCGGATGAGGCTCAGTGAGTTGACTGGGACCGTTTATTTTCTCAGAGCAGTAACTGCTGCACTCCGGCTTCATGAATTGAATACATTCGAGGCACGGGGGCACAGGTAGATGTCTTTTTAGAATTATTTGAGCTGTTTTTTGTTCCTGTTTTCCCCGCGCCGCGTTCTCCTCAGGAATCCTGGCAGCGCCCGCCATTTTGTTTCTAGAGGGACGCAAACGTAATTAAAAGCATTCCTTCGCTGCCTACATTTGCAAAGGATCTAACCTCTCTTAATAGCCAGCCCTTAATGTCCCTTTGACACATTCAGCTGTTTTTTATTCCTCTCTGCTGAATTTTAAATCCTCTATGCTCTAATTTGGTTACTAGAGATACTGCTACCCGGTCGGCAAAGTCTAGATTCGCAGTTATATAAAAGAGGTTTCTGTCTCATTTCGGCTTTTTCGCAGCTTTATAGGTTTCATACTTTTTTCCTATACACTGCCTGCCTCTTGAGGCTCTGTTATATCAGCTCTTTTTCCTTCATGTACATGGATCCTCCTCTCTCCCTCAGTCAGAAGAGTACCTGCGCCAACATGTCTTCCCTCCGTAAGGACCCTACTACTGCTGCCTCCAAACGTCAATAGAAAGAGACTAATTCTCCTACTAAATCTCCACTACCCATAACACTGGACGACCTCATGGAGGAGATAAAGCTTATAAAACCATTTGTGATGGACACCAACGCTACTCTTCAGAGGCTTGAAGAAAAGTTGTCCAATTTAGACTCGAGGTTGTTCGCGGTGGAACAAAGGATTAGGGACACTCAAGATGAGATTCCTCAGGTTGCTGCCATGGGCTTCACAAATTACAAATGGAGGACTTAGAAAATTGCAATAGGCGTAATAACCTTTGAATTTACGGTATTTCTGAGGGAGAGGAGAGGTCGAACAAGCTTGCCTTTCTAAAAATTCACATTCCTAAAATTGTTTGTCTCAAGGAAGGCACCATTCTCAATCTGCAACGCGCCCATCGCATTGGTCCTGAGCTCGAAGGTTCCCCCTCCTCATCGTCAGTCAATCACCCCAGAGGGATAATTGTTCTTTTTTTGTAGTACACTGATTTGGTAATGGTTCTATCGGCTGCAAAAGAAAGAAATCAGATGTTGTGGTCTGGTCAAAGAGTTTATTTCTCTCAGGATGTGGCTCGTGCTACCGCTGCTCGTTGCAAGGCGTTCCTTTCTTTTCGTTCCGCCCTTCGTTCCATGAAGCTAGATATGGTTTGGTACACCCCTGCTTTTTTAAAGTCACTCATAAGGAAAGAATTTACTCATTTGATAGTCCTGAGGATCTACGACAATTTATCTTTCACCATATAGGAAAAGAAATGGACTTTGGAAAAACTTGAACACTGTTTCCCTCACTATGTTTGACTTTCCTTGGCTGAATTTCTTCCAGTTTACTGGCTCCGGTGATATTTTCCTTCTTTCGTTGTTACATGTTTGTTTAACTGTTGGTTGCTGTGTTTGTCTGCATGCTTCGGATGATATTCCTTATTAACTTTGTGGTTTTTCTCCACAGATATCTCTGTTCTGTATTGACACCCCTCCTTGATGTTTCCTCCTTTCTGCCCTCCCATCCCGCTCCTAATGTTCACATCTATTCCTCATGTGTGGTAAGTGTTCATTGAGTACCCTTGTATCTTATGTTTCCCTGTTCCAATATTATAACGTTCGGTTTTATAGGTTATCTGTATTCCCTGGCTGCCGCTTTTTCTTATGTTCCCCTTTTACTGCTCCTCTATCTAGTTGTCTCTGTCGTTTCTCTTTGATTTGGCTGGTTCTGTCATCTGTCTTCCCTTTGCGGCTCCCCGCTTCCCCATATCTTCTTTAGTATGGATATGTATTCCTTCCTTCTTGGCTGAAGTCTCTCAGCTTCCTGTCAGCTTTTCTCTGTCTATCATTTACTTTCCCCTCCTTTTCTTTTTTCGCTCTCTCCTCTACTCCTGTTTCCCATTCCCTGTTTGTTTCTTTCTGCCCTATGACTCCTTTTCTTCTCTTTTTTTTCTTCAATCTATCACTCGTCTATTCTCTTCCTTTTTGTAATATTTATTCTTTATTTTTTCATATGCTTTTTTCATATTTGTCTTAACTGCACAGTTACCTATTTGTTGACTTCAAATTTTTGCATGCTGAATTTTTCACTTTTATTAATTTTTAAAATACTCATGGTGCTGTTTAATGCCTTTTGTCTCCTGTGATGACGGATAATGTTCGTATTGTCTACTGGAACATAAAGGGTCTACACAACCCCATCAAGAAGCAAAGGGTACTCACCCATCTTTCTAGATTATGTTGTTAGATTGCTATGTTACAAGAGACGCATCTTAATGACAATGATATTATATCTCTTAAAAAAATGGGTTGGTTATGTGCATTGTTCCCCAGCTAAAGATAGGAAAAATGGAGTGATGATACTATTTCATAAATCCCTTTCCCTCACTATACAAAAAGAAGAAAAGGATACAGATGGACGATGGCTTCTTCTCCATACACTCATAAATGGTTCCCCTCTCTCTCTCTCCTCAACATTTATCGTCCCACAGGTATTGATTCACAGTTTTGGCACTCCATGTTACATACACTTCACTCACTCACTCGCTTGCTTACTCAAATTTCTTTGTGGGTGGGGATTGCAATCAAGTCATGGACCCTTTCATCGATAGGAAATCTGCGTCCAGGTACATCACTAATAAAATGCAAAAAACTTTTGCTGCCACGATCCGTTCAAGAGGATTGGTAGATGCATGGAGGATATATAACCATGATTGTTTGGAATTGACTTTTTACTCTCTCACACATAATTCTACTTCTAGAATTGATTATATTTTTCTGGGCCCACATCTTCTCCCTAATCTTTATCATGCTGAAATTGGATCCATACTTATTTCTGACCACGCTCCTGTCTTTATTAATTTAGATCTTCCTTCATCACCTTACAAATCTTGTAGCTGGCGCTTCAATAATTATCTCCTCAAAGATCCTACTTTCGTTGGGCGCTTCAAAGATTTTTTGTCAGAGTTCTTCCTTTTTAATGTCAATCCGGATACATCCTTTCACACCTTTTGGGACGCTTTCAAAGGGACAGTCAGAGGTTTTATCATCGATTATGTGGCCGTTAAGAAGAAACAATTTCTTGGGGAATCTGCCTCTACACTCTCCTATATCAAACAATTGGAACATACCTATTTTTCTTCTAACAACGAGGTTACCCTTGAGAGGTTGGTCCGAGCAAAATTTAATTTTAACAAGAAATCCACTGAGGAAGCATCTGGGACTTTACTTAAAATGAATTGCAAATTTTACAGTGGCCGCAATATAGCGTGTAAGTTGTTGGTGAACTATTTGAAGGTGAAATCTCAGCAGTCTAGAATAGTTAATATTATTGATGATACTGGTGTCAATCATTTTAAGGATGAGAAATATTGAAATGCTTTACGGATATTTATATGTCCTTATACACTTCTGAATCTTCCCCTTCCGATATTGCCCTGGATTCATTTTTTGATCCGCTGCCTCCTGGTTCTTCCCCCCTTCCTGATTGTTCTATTTTAGACAAAGATGTGTCCCTTACTGAGATTAAGTCAGCCCTAGCTAAGCTACCTAAGAATAAGGCCCACGGTCCGGACAGCTTCACAGACAAATTTTATTCTTGCTTTTCACAGATTCTTTTGCCATATCTTCTATCTTTTTTCAATACTGTATCTCTCATAATGAAGCTCGTGGCTCCTTTCTTGAAGCCATGATTTGTTTAATTCCAAAAAAAGAAAAAGATCTCTCTTCACACGCCAATTATTGCCCTATTTCTTAATCAATTTAGAATTTAAAAACATTCCTAAGATTTTGGCCCTTGTAATAATCAGGTACTTCCGAAATTGATTGGCTCCTAACAGACGGGGTTCGTTAAAGGAATAACGCTGGCTGACAATTTCAGAACTTTTCTTAACATCATTCATCTTGCTTCTAAGAGTACCTCCCCTGTTGCAGCCATAACCCTCGATGCAGAGAAAGCCTTTGACCGCATTCAATGGCTCTTTATGATGCGCACTCTTAAGTGGCATGGTTTCGGTCCCTCTATCTTGTCTCTTATAAATGTGTTTATTCTTCCCCAACTACTTCAGTTTTTGCTAATGGATCTCAATCTTCCTATTTCACTTTACAACGAGGTACCCGGCAGGGCTGTCCTCTCTCCCCTGCTCTTCATCCTATCTCTTGAACCTTTTCTCCACTCTTTGCACCACTCATCTACTTTTCGAGGTTTTAAACACAAGGCAATCGAAATCAAATTTACTGCTTATGCAGACGACATTCTGCTGTATATATCCGATAACATTACTTCTTTGCCTGCCTTTACAGAACTTTTAACTTCCTTTGCCGCTTTGTCTGGTTATAAGTTGAAACTTTTCCAAATCCGAAGTGCTTCTATTAAACAAATATTGTTTAAAAAGCATGTTTGACGTAACTGGTTTCAAATGGACCATCAATAGTATTACTTGCCTGGGAATTAAATATTCTTCCTCCATTGTGCGAACAGTTCAACTTAATTTGGGAGGCGTTTTAAATAGTATGGCAGGAAAATGGTCCCCCTTATTTCTGTCATGGTGGGGCAGATTGGACTCAATCAAAATGATGGATGCTTCCTGTGATCAACTTTTACCTGTCCATGTTACCATTGAAACTTCCATTAACATTTTTCAAAACTCTTGATGTTGTTTTAAGTACATTTCTTTGGAACAATCGAAAGCGCGTATCTCTTTATCTTTCCTGTCTGCTCCTAAGGATCGGGGAGGTGTCCACTTTCCCAATTTCCACCAGTATCACTCCTCCTTTTTAATCCGCCAAGCGTTATCTTTCTTGTCCACTTCGGAAGAAACTCCTATATCGATTAGAGGAATCTCTCATTCATCCTTTTTCTTTTTCCTTGTTAGCTAACTTCTCTCATCCTCCTCGTTCCTTTAATTCCCCAACCATTTCACAATTTATTTCTACTTATAATCCGGTCATTAGCAAATCTCATACCCCTCTACAAATGTTCCTAGATTCACCTCTTTGGCATAATACATCCATTAAACTTTCTAACTGCACTATTTTTTGGAAAGATTGGGTGGCTAAAAGGATTATTAAGGTTAAACACTTCATACAAGGTTTGTATTTTCTCTCTCCTCAGGAAGTTCAGATTAAATTTAGCCTGCTTGCCCCTTCTCTTCTCAAGTACGACCCTTTACGATTGCTTTTAACTCACCAGTTTTCCCTCCTTTCAGGACCCTCTTCCTCCTCATCAGTCCCCCTTTTAGAACCTGTATCTACTTCTTGCTATTTTCGGGCCTCTCATATTTACAGATATCTTCACTTCTCTATCCGTGCCCAAATGGAATTCCAAGTATGAATAGAAAGGGAATGCTCCATATCAGATTCCCATACAAGTTCAATTTTACTCTTAGAGCGGTTGGGAGGGGAGAAGTGAAGGTAGGTAGGTGGTTAGAGGACTTCATGCATACTGGATAGGCATTTGAAGCAGTCCATATGCTAAGGCCTGGCTCACTGCATGAGTACTTCGGTACTGACTGAATGATTAGAGTACAGCAAGGAGAGTGCCTGGGTGAATTTATAAGTGGTTGGCTTTTGGCACAGTGAATGGATTAGTACTTGATACTGAATGGGTCACTAGAGGAGTGCAAAGGGAGTGACAGGATGTTTGCTGGACTGTATGGATACTGACTAGGGAATTGAAGGTGTGAAAGACAAGTGTGTAGGTGGTTAGAAGACTGCATGCATAGTGGATAGGGGTTTGAAGCAGTCCATGTGCTAAGACCTGAGTCGCTGGATAAGTACTTGGGTACTGACTGAATGATTACAGTACTGCAAGATGCGTGCATGGGAAAATTTATAAGTGTTCGGGTTTTGGCGCAGTGAATGGATTAGTACATGGTACTGAATGGGTCACTAGAGAAGTGCAAAGGGAGTGACAGGGTGTTTGCTGGAGTGTATATATACTGACTGGGGAATTGAAGGTATGAAAAACAAGTATGTAGGTGGCACGCTGTTTCACTGTCTAGATTCTAGAAGTATATAGTGTAAGTCTAAATATAGACACCCTGTTAGGTGGTTCTGCAGTATAAACGCCTTTGCTTCTTTTAGTGTTAATTCTTAGCGGAGCCATGTGACCTGCTTTCTAGCTGTTTGTTTTTTTTTCCAAGTGGTGACATCTGAGGCTAATATTAGTAGTTACTTCACAAGTCTTACTTTCCTGCTTACAGCATTCGCTTATGAATAAGGTGGCCCTTGCAGTGACAGCTTTACCAACTTAGTTCACCCACTCCAAGTGAAAAACCTTTTCCCATCACATTACTTTTTTGCGTGGCCTCGTCTTGGACAACAAACACCACCTGGTAAAAGTGATTTGTTTTATTCTCCTTGTTTTACCATGCTCCTTTTCTTTTATTTTTGTCTAATTGTCATTGCTTCTGCCTTTTTATTCTTATTAGTCAATACATTATACCAACCAAAATTCACAAGTTTATTGTATGATCAGCATTGTACAAGAGAAGCAATAAAATAGCAATAGAATAAAACACATACTTCCTATCACTTTTATGAAATATTTAAGAAAACAAGACTCGGTGTCACAAACAGAAGTATGGGCATGGTACTCAATGCTATGTCATGTGAAGTGATGCTCGCCCTGTTTCATATCTGCCAAGGTTTCACATTGCTATGTATGATATTTTGATAATTTCGTTGTAATTATGACTCCGCAACCTCAAGAATTTGCAGCAGTTTTAACATTTTAGAGTTTCTTGTTGCTCAAATGGGTCAGATTTCTGATATTTATGTTTCCCTCATCTTTTATTGGTTGACTTTGTTGGCGAGAAAAGTGTCACTCATAGTGGTTCTAATGGCACTCATAATTACACAGAAATTATAAAAATGTAACACATAGCAATCTAAAACCTTGGCAGCTATGCCCTGGGGTAATTTCCGCGTTTCCTGCCTCGTGCTTCAGCTGCTCGGTGTTTCTCCCACCGGGACACCAGAGCAGTAAACCTCGAGCCCTGCAGCGCACAAGGAACTTCACTTCCATTACAGTCCATTAACGGAGCAAGTTGGTCAGAGTACGAGGCCAAAGCACTTCCACACGCGAGGTGCGGTAGCCTGCGAGTGGAATGTGAATAGGAAAGCACTGCGCCACAGTGGGATGAGAGCTGTGTGCATCGTCGAAGGAAAAGTATTTTTCAGATGCGTCAGTGCTTAATTTCTCAAATAATGAGTACCGGTGCCCAAAGCACTACTCGGAAACCCTATTAAATAAATTTCGGCAGGCCGAATACCAGGGCTCTCTAGAATTGAAACTACCCCAGGCCTCTTTAATCCAGTACCTGACACCCTTGAGTCGTTTATTCTTCTTGCTGGTTCCTGCTGTCTCCCTTTGTGGCGGTACTTAAGTCTATCACATCCTCCTTCTTTCCCATTTGTGTATTTAGGTCGAGCATTTGAGACCTCTTGTATATACTTTAGTATATACTTATTATCTACTTATATGTGTATGTACTATGTGGGCTCTGGAGATCAGCCCTAGGACTTGTCTGCTTCCGCTTAAGGACTTTTTTTTTCTGTTCAACTGCCTCTATTTGTCTTGATAGAAAACGACCAGCAGAGGTCAGTAAAATACCAGAATCACTTTAGCATGCTCTAGATTCCAGTCCATAGAAATTGTCTTCCACGAACACCCGTAGACACATTTTGTTTTTCAAATCTGGTCTTTTCAGTGATATGACCACCGAAGGCCTGATTTTATATTAAAAACAGAGCTTTGGACTATACCATTTCCCACTGAAAGGCAATATTTCTCTCCATGTGTTCCCATACCTGGCGTGTCACGCAGTTTGGTGCTTACTCTCCCTCCATTTTAAAGAACAGTAGATGTTCAGCACCCAGGCTAATGTGCTACATAGCTAAATACATATAGGTTCCCAAAGGCAAGACCGATTGCATTGCAAATGCTTGTTATGTATTGATTTCGGTTTGCAAAGTAGCGCTGAGAGCGGAGAGACAAGGAGCAGCTCAGGCTAACTTCCGGGGTTTGTCTCTGGTCAGCCCCTGCTTGATGTACACGAGGGGCACACCCATAAGAGTATCAGCGGTGGCCGCCTCATTGTAGACTATCCCTTCAAGGGTTTACCTCAGCTCCGTCCACGGACTGCTGCATATAAAGAATAACCAGCATTTCCTAAGTATTACTGTTCAACGGATACTTTTGAAAGTATTTGTCAATTTAAAAAGCTTGTTCAAGTATGCTCAGTTTGGGATGTAAATCCCAACCTGCACGTTTCTTTTCGAGATTTTACGGTCCGCTATTCACACTACACCTGGATTGATGACCTTAATTTTAGTTGGGAGGGATGGGCACAGATGCTGCTGAATGCCACCCTTGTTCTGTTTTCACTTTAGTCGCAGAGAGCTCTTAAATTGGAAAGCACTATGGTAGTAGTACTCCACGTTCACTATGAAATATTTTGACAGGCTACTGGCTACGTCAGACGGGGTGATGAATTATTTGGGTTTGTGAAGGAGAGGTGTTTATCGCCATAAAAAATAACTGAAAACCAATGCCGTGTGAGGAAGGGACCACTAAAAGAACCTCTGTGCTCGTAAATCCTGACCTGAAGGTAAAGCAGAAGAGCACACTGTTTGCTGACAAAGCAATCACTTTCTCTGCCAGCTCCCTTTCACCGCTTTTTTGGGCTTTCCCCGGAAAGGCTTCACTCAAACAGACCCTATTATTAGGAAATAGGAAAAACTCCCCCTTTCTAATTGACTTGACACTGTGTAATTCATTTATTTTTTATTATTAACCATGATGCTATATTGAATGCACAGCAGCAGTCTGGCCCGTCAATGGGACATGTAATCCCTGGGTCTTCCAACTGCTCCAGTTATAGCTGGCTCTGGTCTGTAACCCGGGCAGTCTGTATGAGGTTGACGTCTTACCTCAGGTGACATCCGTGTCACTGAAGCTCATGCATGGAATCTCTAATGTGGTTGCAGCCACTTCAGATGAAATATTTCTGCTGCTACGTGATACTAACATTGACTTCTTAATTTTCCTGCAGAGCTGTGAAGGTTATTGGGAGTTCCTTCTCCGCATTTAGGGCCTCATTATGATGTCGGCCGGAAAGCCTCTGACCGACACCATTTCGGAAATAGGAATCGACGGTTTACGGTGCGACCAAAAACTGTTCGGTCAGAGTCCCATTGTTCCCTATGAGAGCTCGTGTTCCGCCCAACAACCGTCACTAACACAGGCTCCTATAGGGAAAAGGAGGGTTTTTAGAAAACCCTGCATCCTATGGTGCCTGCCACACAGTGCAGGATTTTATATGGGGGTCCCATGGGTACTCCCTCGGCCATCACCCAGAGGCCGAGGGGCCTAAGGGGCCCTGCTAGGGACCCCCAAAGTCACTTTCTAACAGCCTTTTTGTGTCGGACAGGCTGACTCGGAAAGGCTGCCCATAGAGGAGTACGATGCTGTTCCGACTGACAGGAATATTCCGAGAGCCAGTTGGAACCGATTCGGAATAACCACATGGTTTGCATTCCAAACACAAACATCGTATTCGGTCGGTCGGAATGCAAACAGACCAAGTCGGTCGGAAGGGCTCCGACGTAGTCTAGGAGATTCCGACTGTCGGTCAGAGGCTTTCCGCCCGACATCGTAATGAGGCCCCTAGTTGTAATCATAAGCACCTGAATCCTGAGATGCTCTTCAAACCTTTTGACCCAATCCTGATCAGATTTAAGAAACCTGCACTGATTGTGCCGTCACAATTGTGTTGTGAAACCTATATAGTGCTTACTTGTCCTATGTGAGGAGCTGAATCACTTACATGCATGTTTAAAACTCTCAGTTTTCATAAATACTTCTCAATGTAGTGGTATAATTTGATGCGCTTAGGTGTAACACTTCGAATATTAAAAGAAAAAATACTTTTCTGAATTATAAAAATATCTTATCATATTCTAACATGATCTTTGTGTCATGATGAAATTGACAAATGTTTCCATGGCTTGGCTGAACCACTAGCTTTTAGAGCCAGAGTCAATCTTTGGTTTGGCTCTGGCTCGGCACTCCCTGTTCATTTGTTGGCTTTCCCACCTCTGTTGCAGTGAATGTAGATCACTCAGTGGGTGACTACTTTTGTAACAGACAACATTTTTTATTTGCAAATGATCCAGTATTGTGCCTTTTCTATTGTGGCATATACTGCCAGCCTCCAACTTCCAATTGCCATTTGCACAATTGTACCCCTTAACTTTTTTTTTCCTATAGGCATGTTATCTATGGAGTACAGTCCCATTACCACATCAACTGCCGCCACAAAGCATAGTAACCCTTAAACTAAGGACTGTCTTATGCAGTGTCAAACTGTTGATTATATGTGTGTGGGTTCTATTGCGATGTCCTAAATAGTCCACTTGTATATTTTCTAGGTTGTTACTGACTGTTACTTATGTATGTGCTTGTGTACATATTTGCATATAATATATATATCTGTGCAATTTAAGTGTCTATAAATGCGTAGGATGGTTTCTGGGAGTGTCTGATTGCATGTTTAATTGTGCAGCCTCATGCACATGTGGCTTGGAGATAACACACACAAATCTAGTCGGGCGCAAAAGCTATATCAAAACGTTGGTACTTTAAAGCTAGATTGATTGCCTTCCACAATGCACGTTACGAGTGCCACTTGGCCTTGTGAAATTTTGAAGCTCATAAATGGCAGCAAACAGCTATATTGTTTGCCTTAGGAGATATACTGTGTGCAACTACTGATTACAAATTATGTAGCCCGCCCAATGTGTGGTCTATGTGCTGGCACAAATTTATAGCATATCTAGTTTTAAAAGGCAACTTATTTTTTGTATTTTACTGTGGCAGAGAGCATTTTTAAGCAGGATTAATGCTACTTTCCAGTATATCCAACACAGTAACATGGAATTTTTTACTTTTACTGAAAAACACCATTGTTTTTTCCTTTTACACTGGCAGTAAGTTGCACATCCAGCAGGGCTAGCCATTCCACTAACACTGCCTCAGCCCTTCCTGTCCTTCCAACACAGAATCCCACTCCACATAATTAAAAAACACCAAATAACTGTCCACATAATTCCACTGCACATAATGCCACATAATGCCACTACACACATCCACTCTACACCACACATTTCCACGCCCCACAATTCCACAACTAACAATTCCAATCCAACCCACATAATTGCACTCCACACCACATACATCCACTCCACTCTATAACACATGGATAAATGGAATCATCTTTTGCAACGCCAATAGCTCTTAATCTCGCAAATGCAAAACCTATTGGCATTGCACAAAATAAATTCAGCTTGCCTTATTATTTTACACCATACAATACTTCTCCACACATACCACATAATACCACTCCAAACAATCCCAAATCATTTCACACACCACACAATTCAATGCCACACAATTCTACACCACACAACATAATTACACTCCACAAATTACCACTCAGTACCACATAATTATACTCTACTCAATACAATCTAAATACAACCCACATAAAACAACTCTGTGCCACATACCAGCAATCCACATAAATGGCCTTCACACCATAAAACATAATTCCAATAAGCAAAATTACACAATGCCACACAGGACCAAATCCACAAAATTCAACTTCACACATTTTCAATCCACACCACACAATTCCACACCAAACAACATATTTCAACTTCACAACACAATTCCACAACACCACATACCTCTAATCCACACCCCAGATTTCCACATCATGCCACCAAATTTAACCGCACACATCATAATTCAAATCCACAACATGCCACTAGACATAACTCCATAGCACACAATCGCACTTGACATAATTCCAGTGCACTTAATACAATTTGATTACTGTAGGAAAGTAGGATCTGCTTTTATGGTTACCCCCACTTTTTGCCTGGTACTATGCGGTTTCTGACTAGTCTGACTGGGATCCTGCTAATCAGGACCCCAGCCTCTCTGCATTCTCCCCTAAATTGTTATGGTAAGCACTTAGGTACATCCCAGATTGGATACTGGGGTGCCCTTATAAGTCCCTAGTATATGGTACTAAGGTACCCAGGGCATAGTTGCCCCAGAGGCCCCCCATAGGCTGATGCATGTATTATGCCACCTATGAGAGACCATTCAAACTGTCACACAGCCCTTGCAGTCTGTGCAAGCTTGTGCTAACACCACTTGCAAAAGATATAGGTTCCCTATATCTAGGGTCACTGCACTTAAAACCTATAAGCCACCCTACAGCAGGACTTTTCAATATTGAAGGCAGGGTGCTTGGTCTGCTTATTCTGAGCTCTCATGGACTCCAAAAGGCTAAGCAGCACAGGTCATAGTTCTTCACATCCCTCGAGGCCTTCCCTGTCCTCTCACCAAGTTTGAGGCCAGTATCCCTCGTTGGAGACACAGGAACAGAACCTCTGTGTACCGCACTGACTTGCCATTGCAAAGGCTTGTTGGCTTCCTTCCTTCAAGATCTTCAGGCTCCAAGTAGCCTCAACCTCAAGCATCTCCAGTGACTAGAATCTTTGACCACACCGCATTACTTGCACCGTGGGTCTGCTTCTTTTAGTGAGGTGCTCGAGGTCCTCTTGCGAATCCAGTGCCTCCAGCTTGTGGGTCCTGTTGAGGGTTGCCTTTGAATTATTTGGGCTCCCCTGATTGCTTGGGGCCTGCCCTGACTCCCTTACCTGAGGTGAGTCCCCTGGACCTGGCTGGTCCAGACACTGTACCTTCTTTGATTTCCACGTTGTTTGCAATTGCCAAGGCTTGTTGGTGCTCCCGACATAAACCGACCCCTCATCTCTCGACATTCACCATGGGACAGCTTGAGAACCACTCCTGGGCTTCCACAGCATCACCTAGTCCTCACAGCTGCAGCTCCATGGTCACTGTCATCTTTCCTGAAACACCCGACATTGGGGGTCACTCATCTTCCGTGCCCCCTAGTCAACCCCAAGTGACCTAGACTCTGTCCCCTTGTCTTGCAGGTACTCTCCACCTTGAATCCACCTTTAGGTTCCACCAGACACCTTCCTCTCCTCCAGCAGCGGCATCTTCCTGAAGTCTCCCACTGAGTTTGACGACGCTTTCCAACGCCACTTTACACCTATGCACCCAGCTTCCCTGGTGCATGTAACCTGGTTCCAAGGGTATCCACTGGTGGGGTGGCACTCCAACCTCTTGTCTTCCACTGGGTTTTTTCAGGGTCCACTGGTAAGGGTCCTCTTTCCTTAAAATTGCAACCGTAACTTACACGTTGATATCTACGGAGAACGCGGTTGTGTTCCTACACTGCACACGACCTCTGTGGGTCTCCTAGATACTCACCTTGGGTGGTTCCTTAGGTCCCCGGCACTTCTACGTCCTTTGGGTAGCGTCTTGACTCGTGGTTCGCATACGACTATTTTATTACATGGTTTGGTCTCTCCTTGAGGACCACTGTGTATTTTGTTCTACATATCTGTTTCTATTGCAAAGTATTGTGTGCATTGTGTATATATCCGGATTGGAGATATCTGTATGTGTTAGTGAGTATCCTATTATAAATACATATTTTTATAAATACACTGTCTGGTTCTTTTTCACTTAATCTATACCTATAAGATTATGTTCTGGTAAAACAAGCTGCTTTACACTTCTTCTCGACTAAGCCTGAAGGCTTCTCTTCACAGCTACCACTTAGAGAGCTTTCTAAGGTTGTCTAAGACCACTAAAACCACCATAACGTTTATCTGGATCAGTGCAAGGTGTCCATTTACAAAAGTGTACATCATATACTGAGCCAGCCTCTCACAATTACTATCCACATAATTCCCCAGCACAACATGCCACGTTTCCACTACACAACTCCACACCACAACATTCCACAACTAACAGTTCCAATACAACCCATCTCTCCCTCGCACTTCAACCAACCCTGTCTTCTCTCCTACACACCCACTGCCCCTGTCATCTCTCCCTCACACACCCACTGCCACTCTCATTTCTCCCTCACACTGCTACTACCCCTCTCATCTTGAAATCCCACTGCCTCCTCTCGTACCTCTCTTGCACTCCCTATCTCCTCTCTATACTGGCTGCTCACACATGCTACCTTCCTGAACCACCTCGCATTGTGCAGTGGTCCACCTCCGGGTACCTCTACCACTTGTCCCTCTCATACTGTCTCTCACACACTCTTCCCACCTCTTTCATGTGGTTCACTTCCGGTCTTCAAGCACAGTTTTTTTACCATGCCTTTCCAAGGTTTCCCTTCATCACAGCCATGCTCTCCTCTTCTTCTTTGGGTGTCTTCTGCATACACAGGCACTCCCTCTTTATGGGTCTGCGGTCTGCTCTCCCCTTCTTTGTCTTTTTCACACACTCTTTCTGCTTCTTTGTATGTAGTTCATTCACCACTTCGTGCACAAACTACCTATCCTTCTTTATCTTCATTTCTATTCTGTGCAGCTCTCACCCCTATCTATTCACCATACCACATAATCTCACTACACAAATACACTGCACACCACACAATTCCACCCACACAATTCCACAACTAACAATCCCAATCCAACCCATATAATTCTGCTCCACACAACATACATCCACTTTAAACCAAAACACATGAATAAAAGACATTGTCATTTACAGCGCCAATAGCTCTAACTCTCACAAATGCGAGACCTATTGCATTGCAAATGCTTGTTTTTTAACCATCCAACTAGAGGGGCCCCAGTCTCAGGGTCTACATATATTTCCAATTTTCAGGATTTATCTTTATCTCTCTTTGTAACTGAATGTGGCTTCTTTGGCACCTGTAATGAGCCACCTAGGCCCTGCTGATTGAAATGAGCATGTGCAATGCAATAGATCTCACGTTAGTGAAACTTTGAGCTATTGTTGTTGCAAATGATAATGTTTGTTAGATTTGTTTTTGTTAAAAAATATCCCAGAAGTAGCATAAGTAAATCCAGGAAGCAAGGATAGAATGCATTACCATACGCTGCTACTAGGTGTCCCTGTGGAGTTGTGAAGGGAACCTGTGGAGTTGTAAAGGGTGCAGCCACATAAGGCACCCGTAATGTAATTATAAAGAGAAATATTTCAGCTGAGCATAGGTATCTATTTGTTTTTATTGGAACTGAGTTTTTTAATCACCATTAACACATACACGTCTCCAATTAACACTTTCATCAGTGTTTGTGTGGATTGTGGTGTGCCCCACCCTCCACTCACATCATCAAGACAACTACACAAACCTAAAAAACATAACAAAACCTATCACTCATACTGCATTTAGTTTAATAAGGTGGAGTAAATCCAGATCTGGTTCCTCTATAAATAATAGTGCTGAGTCCTAAGAGAGCGGTGTGACTTGCACTGAAGGAATACCCAAGTTACTAGTGTAGGTCGATGTGTACTGAGTTAGAGCACACTCACATTCAAATAGACTGGGTTCAGTTTCAAAACATGACAGGGAAATATAACATATTTTTAACCAGTTTAAAAGACAACTAAAATGTACCTTTTTAATAACAGCTTTTTATATGTTGTTTGTACATAGCACTTGCTACCACAATTTTGCCATTTTGTAGCACTCTAATTACCGGTGTTACCATTACCCAAATCAAGGACACTATTTTATCGACCACAGAAGAAATGAAAGGCAGAGTAGTTCCTGAGATGATTCTACCTTGGGACCTGCAAATGTTAGCAGCGAGCACTTAAGTCTATGGGCCATTGTGACGTTAAAGTAGAAACCCAGAAGAAATCACAGGCAGCATTGTTGTTGTGACGGTGTGAAGATAGCTCTTGGGACCTGCAGACGTTAGCAACAAGCGCTTAACTCAATGAGCCATCCTGGTGGCAAAGTAGAGACCCAGATTCACAGAAAAGTACTCCAGGGTGCAGTATTTCATATGGAGTGTTTAATCTCAGAGTGCTGGATCAAATACCCCTGTGGACTCATCTATGAAGAGACATGGAGGGTACTTCAGGCCTCCAGCAGCAACCATCACTCTATTAGCTACTCTGAGAACCTAATGAGAACGACTGTCAGCGTCAGAGATTATGGTCTAGGAAGAAGGAAGCTGCAGGAACACAATCATAGAGATTATGCCTGGTGGAGCTGAGGGCATCCACAGCACCAAAAAACATGACCAAAACAATGTTGTCTCGCAAAGCACTCTTGCTTTAGTTTGTAGTTTTCAAAACTAAGTCTAGAGGTCTGTGATAGTTATAGGATGCAGTTATTGTATTAGCAATACGGTATATAGTTTGATGTCATGGTTTATTGATGTAATTGCATTCTTTGTTCTCTCGCGCATGGAGTGTGCATCTCCGGAGGTTCGATCCGTAGCTGGCAGTTGCTGACCGAGCCTCTGAGGGTGCGACGCTCTTGGATGTGGCTGTAGTACTAATTTAAGAATAAACCTAATTCTTTACCTGGAAACGCCTTCCTGTCTTTGACCTTCAACTTAACATCTTGGCGACGAACGGGGATAGTCTTCAGCCACACGCTCTGAATCCACGCAAGGTCCTGTCTGGCATCGATTTACAGCCCCGGAGAGATCTTCCTGTTTATCACTGAAGTACAAATTCGAGGGGGTGTATCTGCCATCTGGTAGGATAAATTATTTTTTCTACAACTTCAGCGCAAACCAGTCCAGGCGTTACCCTCACGCACTGCATCGCACGCCTCTTTAAACATTAGCTTGATGCTCGTGCCCTTCAGCGCGCCCCTCCCACACACGCTTCGTCTATGCATAATGTCAAGAATGTAAAAGACTGATCTGGAGCTTCACGTTCCATGCGTTTGTGAAAGACTGATCTGGAGATTCACGTTCCATGCGTTCCAGTGATGTCATAACTTGGAGAGTGGCATTTTAAAGAGGCAGTGGAAGCTAACTCAGCGCGTCCTTCAGCTTGATTATTCATCTGTTTTCAAGCTACGGTGATGCGTACACCTTAATTGGATTGCATGGTTACGGGAACATTACATTAAGTTCCATTTGCGCACTACGGTGATGCGCACACCTTATTAATATTACTACTATTTTAAATACATATCAAAAGTCAAATTGCATCATATTTTGAAATTTTCAGCAATTTATTATTTACTTTTATTTAAATGCTTCTCTGCTTATTATTGGCTGATTCTACTCCTAATCATATTACACAACCGCCGCCTTTTCTGGCTAAACCAGGGAAACCCACTTTACCTTGGGATGAATGGTTCTGCTTGTTTGAGAACCACTTAGTAGCCATTGACGCGGTTGAGTATTCTTCTGCGCGTAAATTCGCCCTTTTTCAGGTATTTGTGAAAGTGAAAGGACTCATTATTTCAGCTCAGGCATTGCATGCATTTCGTGACGTTTCTTCATCAGTCATCACAGTGGATGCTAGTATAAGAGGTCTGGGGGCTGTCCTTAGTCAGAGAGTTAAGGGCAAGGAACAAACCGTAGCGTTTGCCTCCAGGTCTCTGAAACCTTTCGAAAAACCTTATAGTACAATTGAAAGAGAAGCCTTGGCTTGCGTATGGGCGGCCCAAAAATTTAAGATGTATATCTGGGGCAGAAAATTCAAAATTTTTACTGACCATAAGCCGCTTACATTCATTTTTTCTAAAGTTCCTAACAATAATATGTCGGGGAGACTCACTCGTTTAGTCTCTAAGTTACAAGAATATAACTTTGAGATGAAATACATTCAAGGAGGCAAAAACTTCCAAGCGGACTGTTTGTCTAGAATGTTAATGGAAAATGAAGATGAGGATGATATTGAGGAGGAAGAGGTCGAATGTGTAGCTGTGCTTGATGCAACTGAAAACTGTAATTCAGTTATTTCTGAATCTGAATGGAAAGATGCATGTGCTAATGATGACGTTTTAACTAAAGTCATAGAATTTTCTTCGTCTAAATGGCCTGATACCAGAAATTTATCTGGTGAGTTAAGGAATCTTTCTTTAATTGCTGATGAGTTATCTGTCAAGGACAGTTTGATTTTAAGAGGTGATAAATTTATTCCACCTACTCGTTTAAGAAATGCACTAATCAAAATTGCTCACGAGGGACATCTAGGAGTGTCAAAAACATGTATGAGAATCAAGTTACATTATTGGTGGCCTTCGTTGGGTGCTCAGGTAAGAAGTTTGGTGGATGGATGTGATGAATGTTTACTATCGGATAAACACTGGAAACTTTCTAAAGTTCCACTTCACCCTACTGATTTTCCAAAAAAGCTTGGGAAAAAGTAGGTCTGGATTTTTCTGGACCGTATAATGTTCTTAATGAGTCTTCAAGATTTTTGATTCTAGCAGTGGATTACCACTCTAAGTGGATGTACTATAAATTTGTAGATACACCTACCACAGACAACACAATTACTTTTCTGAACAAAGTGTTTGTTTTAGAGGGAGCCCCTAAATCTCTGGTTACTGATAACGGTACTCACTTTGTGTCTGAGAAGATGTATTGATTTTTGAAAAATCATGATATCAAACACTTGAGGGTAGCCAGATATTCGCCTACTTCTAATGGATTAGTTGAAAGAGGCAATAAAGTTCTTAAAGAGGGGATTCAGACAGCACTAGCTGCTGGTCTTGATGTGAAATCATTTTTGGAAAAAAAAGTGTGGAATTACAACACTTCTCCACACTGTACGACAGGAATCTATCCTTTCGAGCTTTTGAGGGGCAGAAAGGCTAAAACGAATTTGCTTCCCTCTTGGTTAGAAAGTAATAAACTAACATGTGTTGCTGAGAATAAGGATTTGAGAAAGAGTGTGAAACTAAGTCAAAAGAAAATGAAAAAAAAAATTGACGGAAGGTGTCCTGTGTCCAATGTTGAAATTAAGGTGGGTGACTGGGTTTTATTTAAAAAGCCATTTAAAGTCAGAAAAGGTGAGTCCATCTTTTCAAATCCAGTCCTTGTTTGTAAAGTCAGTAAGGGTGCAGCCTTCCTCCAAGATAAAGGCTGGTGGAATAAAAGACAATTAATTAAAGTGACTAAAAATCAATCTGAAGTGACCAGAAACAAGAAAGCCTCTTTGATAGAAGAGGAGCTTGATTGGTTCTATTGGTTAAATAATGGTGAAAGTCAAACATCTTTAAAGAATCAAACACTGTTGCACGAAATTCCATCGTCAAGTAATGAAATAGAATGTGATGGAGGTAATTCTCTGGGTTGTCGTGTAAGAAAGCTACCTTCGAGATTCAAGGATTTTGTTACTTATTAACACTGAAATGGTAAATGAAATTTTGTTGTTAGTTTGGTTGATATTTAAATTTTGTTTATTTAAGGGGGGAGGTGATGTGATAGTTATAGTATGCAGTTATTGTATTAGCAATACGGTATATAGTTTGATGTCATGGTTTATTGATGTAATTGCATTCTTTGTTCTCTCGCGCATGGAGTGTGCCTCCCCGGAGGTTCGATCGGTAGCTGGCAGTTGCTGACCGAGCCTCTGAGGGTGCGACGCTCCTGGATGTGGCTGTAGTACTAATATAAGAATAAACCTAATTCTTTACCTGGACACGCCTTCCTGTCTTTGACCTTCCACTTAACAAGGTCCAATTCTTTTTTGTATTCAATTTCTTGGCACCCCCGAACAGATAAACTATGTTCACTGTTCTAGCATGTACACTGGCTTTCCTCCCCAGACAGTGCATCCATCAGTGTTGTACTATTCACGCATAATTGCCTTTAATTTTTGGGATTGGTGGAGAGCAGGTGGGAGAACATAATTCTGCGTCACATGGACAGTTAGGGAGACACATAGAAAGTTACTGGTATATGCATCTAATAAGAGTCAACACCCGGCCATCGTCTCCATCACCTTCTGAATCGGCTACTAACGGAAGTTTACAAAATAACACTTTAATACCAACAGGCGTGTGCTTATGAGCACAAAACATAATGATTTCAAGACGGGTCGGAGGAGAAAGACAAATCAACGTGTGCACTCCGAGTGCCCATCCATCAAGCGGTGCTATCCGACAAAGCAACGGAGAATTTTGTATGCCCTGCCTAACAAAGAGCAACAACTGCAGCCATCTGCCTGTTGATGTGTGTGGTTGTGACTAAAGCCAATGAGGCCGCTTTTAGTATTTTGAACCTTTTTTTTCTCTCCATGCGGAGGCTGCAGCAGGTAGTACAGTGCCTCCAAGAATTGTGCACTTGCTCACCTGGGAAAACATTGTTATTTAAAGAAATAGGAGAGGACGAAAGTAGCGATTCACTGGCAAACTCTGTAAAAAGGTGCTAATGTGTGTGGTTGGAAATAAAACCAATCTGGCCACTTTGCGGCTACTGAGGAGGAGCGAGACAGAGAAAGAAGGGGAGGGAATAGGTGGAAGAAAGTGAGAGGGGCGCCTGCCAGCGGCAGAGCAGAAGTGAACACTGTTGTTTTGTTTCAAGAAACACGAGAAAATAAAAGTAGTGCTTCACTGGAAAACTATGTCAAGTGGCTGTGAATAAAATCAATCTGACAGCTTTTCGTATTTTGACCCTTTTTTGTCTCCCTCACGAGGCTGCACCACGTACCTCCAGAAATGGTGCACTTTTTCACCTGATCTCAAACCAATCTGGGCACTTTGTACCACTGAGCAGGAGCGAGACAGAGACAGTAGAGGCAATAAGAGGAAGAAAGAGAATGAGGGAGGGAGGGGCAGCTGATAACGACAGAGCAGGAAAAGCAAAAGTTTTTCTTTTCACTTGGGGCCATATGTAGGTAGCTAAATACCGGTCGGTAATGGCCGAAAATCGGTAAATTTCCCGTTACGGACCGGTATTTAGGCAATTGAGATGTAGGAGGCTGGCTTTAAGGATTCGGTAATTTACCGATTCGGTATTTTAAGAAATCGGTAAAATACCGAATCAGTAAATTACCGAATCCTTAAATCCTATGTAGGGAGCACTCAAGTGAGTGCATTTTTGGTTTAAGAATTCGTTATTTACCACCAACTACAAGTTGATGGTAAATACCGAATACCTTTTCAAAAGCAATTTTGTGCTTTTTTAAAAGTGCCATGTGGCAGACATACATGCCCTTAGGGCATGTATGTACGCCACATGTGCAAACATGTACGATTCAGGGGTGCAACAGGGTGTCAATGTGACACCCTGCCACCCTTGAATATGCTCCCCCTATTACCGATTCGGTATTTACCGAATCGGTAATAGTGAATGGCTTCCAATTCATTCCTATGGGCCTCCAGGCCCATAGGAATGAACGGGAAGGTGATTACTTATTACCGAATCGGTATTACCGATTCGGTAATAACGAATATTACCGATTCGGTCTTTTTTACCGAATTATTAGCTACATATGAAATACCGATTCCTAAATACCGAATCGGTATAATTCGGTATTTAGGAATCCGTATTTCATATTTACCTACATCGGGCCCTAAGTGAGGAGGAGGAGACAGAAAGAGAGGCACTGAGAGAAAAAAAAGATAGGGGGAGGGGCTGTGGCAGCCACCGTGCCATATATTAAGGTAAAGATAAAGCGTAGTGTGCCGCGCCATAACCATTTAATAACAAGTCAAATAAAAAAAAAACAGAGTCATACTCATCTCATCCATGGCACAGCACCCAGCTGACCACCTTCTTCAGATGGTGGCCACTTTCCAGTGGTGGGAAGGACGCCCGTAAAAGCCTTCGGACTGCTGCAGTCTGATGACAGACCTAGCGGGGTACTTCCTGGTGGCACGGGGAAGGGATGCTTTTAGCAATCAATCAATCAGGTATTTTATAAAGTGCAACTACTCACCACAAGGCTCTCAAGCCTCTGAATAGGGGATATGGATCTGCAGTTCACTTGAAGAGTCAGGTCTTGAGGTCCTTCATGAATTGTAGCAGCGATGGTGATTGCCTGAGATGCAGAGGCAAGGAGTTGCAGGTCTTCACAGCGAGGTAAGAGAAGGATCTTCCTCCAGCCATGGTCTTGTGGATCCCTGGGATGGTGGCCAGGGGCTGTTGGGCAGAGCGGAGATGTCTAGTAGGAATGTAGAAGGAGAGGCAGTGGTTGAGGTATGCAGGCCCAGCATTGTGGAGAGCTTTGTAGGCGTGCGTGAGGAGCTTGAAGGTAAATCTTTTGTTGATAGGTAGCCAGTGAAGGTATTTCAGGTGGCCAGTGATGTGGCTGCAGTGTGGGATGTTCAGGATGAGTCTGGCGGAGGTGTTCTGGATGTTCAATGGGTGGGAGGTGGTGAGGCAGGGAGGGCACACCCTCAGGGAGATGCAGTGCTGAAGCTGCATACTTAATAAAAAAAAGTGTGGTGTGCCACTCTGGAACAATTACAAATTAAGATAAAGCGTGGCATGCCGCACTGCAAAAATTCTAAAAGAAATGGTTGCATGCATGGAAAGAATGAGTTCTCCCAACCAGCACAAAAGTAATCCCACCGTAAGTATACTGTACTAGGCCGGTGCTCCTGGACAAAAAAACTGAAGTGAGGTTTCGGCTTCAGAACCAATTAGGAAGCAGCAAAGAAGACCGGCAATGGACTGAGTCTATGGGAAGCAGCAGGCAGGATTAAACCCCCTATAGTTATTCCAAAAGTGCTGCAGACAGCGCATTCGAGCTGCGAAGCTCGACCTAAAAATCATTTTGTACGCACCCACGAAGCTGGGTGTGCCTGAACGTGGTAAATAAAGGGGCAGTGTGCCACTCGAAGCCACTCCTGTGACTAGATAAATAGGAGTATAGTGTGGTTACTGCTTGGGGTAGTGTAAGGGCCCGGACTGTGGGGCTACGGATGGTGATGAAACCTACTGTGGAGGCGCCTTCATGGCCTATTAAAAACCTTAAAACGCTGCAAAAATAGTCGAAGTGTCACTAATGTTGAGGAGCTGAATGAGCGCTTGACAGTTACACAATAAACTGCTTGCCTGCCCATCTCCTCGGGCATGCACACTAGTTAAGGCAGCTGGAGGTGCGAGGGACTGTTGAAACCTGCCTATGATGATCTGTGCATGAGCCCAGGAAATACAGGAGCTGGTGGAGGACCGCGGTGAATCCTCTAGCCACAGCCTGCCTCCACCGGTGGCTCCCTGTGGACAAGACGTCAAAAAGAGAAGACACTCCATTCCGTTTTAAGGATAAAAGGCGGATTTCATTGAACAGGTCTGGAAACTGAGTCATTATACAAAAACGATGGATTTAGGCCCAGATCTCTGTACTGGGGTGAATGTATGACATTGTTCTGCATTCTGTCCATCAACTGTTGTTTTTGCATTTGTCACCCCGAGTGGGACGGGTATGCTCAGACGTGAGTCCCGTGCTCTTCACGCCACTGGAGTCAAGCTATCCTGGCTGAAGAGGGGTGAAACCCCAAAACCGGTCCTAGGATGCTTGGTTCCAGTCCAGGTAAAACCAGGCTTGGCAGTTCGGGCTGGACTGTTCCCATGAGGCACAGGGTCAAGACTGATTTGCATATGGCTGGGTTCAAACTGGAATGGCATGGTAAGCAAAAAAACGATGGATTTAGGCCCAGATTTCTGTACTGGGGTGAATGTATGACATTGTTCTTCATTCTGTCCATCAACTGTCGTTTTTGCATTTGTCACCCCGAGTGGGACGGGTATGCTCAGACGTGAGTCCAGTGCTCTCCATGCCTCTGGAATCAAGCTATCCTGGCTGAAGAGGGGTGAAACCCCGAAACCTGTCCTAGAATGCTTGGTTCCAGTCCAGGGAGGACCTGGCTTGGCAGTTCGGGCTGGACTGTTCCCATGAGGCACAGGGTCAAGACTGATTTGCATATGGCTGGGTTCAAACTGGAATGGAATGGTGAGCAAAAAACAATGGATTTAGGCCCAGATCTCTGTACTGGGGTGAATGTATGACATTGTTCTGCATTCTGTCCATCAACGGTTGTTTTTTCATTATACAAAAACCCTAGGCAAAGTGCTTCGCAAAACTAATAATAACCTCAGTAATACATTGTAAACTTCCTAAACCAACCCACCTTTCTAAAATGTCATTGCCCTCCTCCCATAATCTCCTCTCTTCACACCCCAACAACTCCCACTGACGTCACCAAAACACTTCCCTGTTAGCTTCACCCAATCCATCCCATTGCTTGTTAAATGTATCTCCAGCATCCCTGAACTGTGTTCACCCCCTTGTGAGCCGCCATACAACAATTGTCCTGTAACCATGCCTACTCACAGGACCAGACCTGCCTACCAGCATCAAAGTAAAGAAATACAAACTAAAAGTACCGACCTGTCCTTCTAAAACAAAGGACACAAAATTGGATTAAACTCCCACAAAGCTCAAGGAACCCAAGCAAAAATAAAGAGAGAGGAGGGTGGGAAGTCGCTAATGCAGTGGCCCTGCTAGTTATGATGATTGCAAGAGGCTGTTCTCACAACCCATCCCACATAAATCACCTCCTTCTCCACCCAAAACTTCCTAAACAATAAGAGATCCTCCAAGCGTCTTCAGGATCTACCACTTACCCGATAAGCCATAGGGAGACCAGGTGAGCATAGCTCCCCCAAGCCCTATCGGGCAAGACTCCACACAAAGAAGACACTCAACTTCATTTTAAGGGTAAATGGCTGCTTTAATAGAACAGTTCTGAATACTGAATCATTAAACAAAAACCCTAGGCAAAGTTCCTTACAAGAATAGTAATGCATTGTAAACTTCCTAAACCAACCACACCTTCACACTCATAATCTGTCATACAACTTCTGCACCCACTGATGTCACCAAAATACTCCCCTGTTACCTTTTTGTAGTAATGAAGTCCACGCAGATAGGACGTAGTTTAAGTAGATTTATTGAAGTAAGTTAGAGGAGTTGTAGTGAAGCAGCCCCACCAGGAGCAGCCTGCCTGCTGCTCAGCCCATTCTCAACTGTCCACTTCACCTCACAGGCACCCAACATTCCAATACACATCATCACTCCAACATTCCATGCAGCACACAGCACATTGACACTGGCTGAGCAGGTGGTGATATAATGGCTGGATATTAACATGAACAGGATACTACATATCCCCCTTTCTTAGATAACAGAAGCATAAGTCTAGAACCTTAAATAAGATATAACCATAAGAACCCAGAAAAGGAAATAAATGAGAGGAACACTAATGCAAGGGAATAAATGCAATAGAAATGAACAAATAGGAAAGAGTGAAGAGACAGGTGGAAGAAAATGAAGAGGAAGCAAAGGATAAATATAGACAAAAAAAATATGACCCATCCTTTCATTCTATAAATTACAAAAGAGGAGAATACAGTAATAAGGCATAAGAAGCAACAAGTTAGCAGATAGACATAAAACACCAAAGACTATCCCCAAACACAGCCACTTGCCAGACAGCCATGCTAGAAGCGAAGACAAAGCACGACACAAACCTAACACCAGCCTTACACCCATATAAACAGAGAAATATAGGAACAATCTCCTCCTATAAATAGAAGAAAGAGAAAAAAACTACAATGAGGGAAAGACTGGGGACAAAGGAAGATTAACAACCAAATATAGTCCAGATTCCAAGGATGAAAAGAATAATAGACATCATGAGGAGAACTGAACAGGAGAGAAACCAGAGAAGATGAGAAGAAAATGCAAGTATAACTCATCCTACCCCATTTTCAAATTGACAATATAATAATATAAGTAAAACGTAGGGTATAACTAACAGCAAAGTCTAAGAGTAGACTCAGATTAAACTGTACCCCAACCGGGGATTGATAATGTAAAGCATAGTGGCGTGAATACAGTAAATGGGAGTAACGCCCATGGGGACACCCCTCGAGAGGAAAACCACTAGCAGAGATGGGACTGAAACCCAATAAGACACACCCTGTGTAAGGGTAACAATGTACGACTGGTACGTGAAGATGGAGCTAAAACCCAAGACCTACCCCCAACATAAGGGCGATAGCTAATGTAAATGGGACTGAAACCCATGAGCTACCCCATGAACAGGGGAAGGAAAGAAACTGTTTATGGGACTGAGACCCATAAATTACCCCTAGGCATAGGGGAGGAAAGCTAACATGAATGGGACTGAAACCCATAACCTACCCTCAACATAAGGGTGATTAGCTAATGTAAATGGGACAAGACCCATAAGCAGGTACCCTGTGAAAAGTGTAGACAAAGTGAACCCATAAAGGTGGGAGAAACACCCATTAGGAGAAATGTACTGAGAGGAAATGGGGATGGATCCATTCCCATCCCCAATGTAAGGGAGAGTAAAGTGTAATGTATGTACAGGCAAAATGAACCCAAGGAACAATCCCATGCAGGATATGGCCAGCAAAGCAGCTACTTATCACAAAATTAAATTGAACGTAAAACAGCTCCCAGAAAGTTGTAGTGAGCATAGTCCAGCCTGCAGTAGGTAATCCAAAGTCCATGCTGATTGTAAAAGTTTGAGGTGAGCTTGTCACCACGATTCTGTGTGAAAACACCAGAATTCTTAATAAGAAAAGCTTGCCTCTTGCCGATTGGTGTGTGGGTGTCACCAAAAAAACACACACACAAAAGTCAAAGTTGAGAGATGCTAATATCAACCCAGGTGGTGCAGTGGGCAAGTAAAGAATAGAAACCCACCTTCCAAGAAGAAGTTTCCACTAGCGACCCATCTAGGCGGCATGCACTGTCCAATGTGCTTTTTCCTATCACCAAACAGCATGCGGCAAAGACATGAAGAAACCTCTGGTGCTCGGAAATAGGAAAAGCTACGTTGCTTTAATCCCGATTTCACTTATTAAAAGAAACAAGGGGCGAGAAAAGACGTTCACCAAAGTCGAGTCGCCTACCACTTGGGTCAGTTGGGTACACTCCCCTTCACCGCACGGCAAGCAGAAAAGACACAAACGTGCCTCTCATCAGCACCAAACATTAGGATCCAACAACACCTTTCACACCAGAGTTTAAAAAAACAGAAAGATTAAAAAATGGCGGCACCGATGAGCTGTGCCGTGTGGCTCCGGGTGCGTACATGTTGGAAAGCATCCTAGAACAGCTCGGATGGCTGCCTAGCAACTGAGATTACGCTGAAGGCTTCACACAACGAAGAATGAAGAGGCATGTCTTAGCAGAAGGTCCTCGTCCGAAAGACGATTCGCGCAGCTTCACGTGCACTAAGTTCCATGGCAACTGTAATAACAGAAACAAAAACGGTAAAGCGTTGACATAATGAGGAGAAATGTTATCACCACAGATAACAGAGTGTTAGTGAGAGCTGTATCTTTCAGTCATAGAAGAAGAGGTGGAACAAGTGAAATAAAATGCACTAATAGCTTACGCCAACTAGAGCACAACCATGTAGGTACGGTGTGGCCCCATAGATTTCCTCTTTGTACTACAGAGTTAACCAGACAGACGCCAGGATCGTCCACTTGTGATGAACTGAAAAGCACATTTTGGCTCTGTGCAGCTACGCGTCTTCCAAACACCGAAGCACCGTAGTGGCAAGTTGTAGCCAGCAACAAACACTCTGTTGTAGACAGAATTCATCAGCGCTGTATCACTTGCCATGGAGGATTGTGGGAAGAGACCATTATTCCCATCCTTGTTGACTGGATTGTTTTTCCAAGCTCTGTGATGTTTTTGCATGTTGTCAGGGTCAACATAATTTAAAAGCTGTAGGTTGGTAGGCTTGAAGACAGAATCAGTGCTTGTAAAATTCAAAGTCCCAAGGAAGTAAACCAGATGAGCACAGCACGCCTGGGCTAGGGCTGTCAGATGGTGATGACACTGGTGGGGCTGAGAGGCATAGTGCTTCATCTTTTCCTGTTTCCTCTTGTACATTGTGTTGCCAGCATCTGTAGGCTCTGTAGATTGATTAAACTTCAGGTCCTCTTTTGTTCACCAGGTCCATGACGTAAGTAGTCACTGACATGTCACCAAAATAATGTAGTAATGAAGTCCACGCAGGTAGTATGTAGTTTAAGTAGATTTATTGAAGTAAGTTACATGTAGAGGAGTTGTTGTGAAGCAACCCCACCAGGAGCCGTCTGCCTGCTGCTCAGCCCATTCTCAACTGTCCACTTCACCTCAGAGGCACCCAACATTCCAATATGCATCATCACTCCAACATTCCATGCAGCACACAGCACATTCACACTGGCTGAGCAGGTGGTGATATAATGGCTGGATATTAACATGAACAGGATACTACACTTTTCACAACACATTCCTTTGCTTTCATATCTCCGTCCTCCCTCAGCTGTGTTCACCCTCCTTATGAGCCCCACCAAAACAACAATTGCCACACCAACCAGGAAAACCTGCAGGCATTTTCCTGCCTCACCCCACAAACCCCTCCTAATAGCTTTTGGAACCATACAACTTTAACTTCATAACTTCTCACCCAATAGCTGCACAATTCCCAACTGAAGCTCCAACAAGTAATACTTGTTGTCGAATAATGACAAATGTACTCCATCCTGGAAAATAAAGACCAATCTTCTTGAACAATTTCCTTAAGTTTCAAAACTGTAAACCTCATCACGCTGTATAAACCCTGCATTATTCTACTGACCTTTGTCCTCTGCTTCTCAATAGAACTCGGCTTCCTGGCACCCCTTCAACCTTTTCTCTTTATCAAATCCGTCCATAGGATATGTGTCCAACATCAATATTCCTTTATCCTTACTAAGGCCATTGTTAAGAAGAAATCCAGCCGACACGCACTGTTGTTTTAATGCTTAATTAATCTTCTGACTCAAAATCTCTGGCATCGGCAGGGACACAGCATACGTCTCTCCACCAACTGTCTTCTCCCTCCACATTCTGCTATAACCTAATGCATTCCATAGTACATTCCAAAACCAACCTCATAAGATTCTGCATATGGGAAAAGGATAACATAACATTCAGATTCAGAGCTTTCAACAAACCAATGTCTGACAAAGGAACTAAATCATTTTCTCAAAGATGATAAACTAACAAATCAGGTGCCTCCCTACCCACAATACGTTTGGCTAACATGCCTAACAATTCACCCACCTCATTCCAGTCTTCCCCCACCATAAAACCACCACCCTGGCTCCATCAACTCGTAGTTGTCTGAGATCCATTTATAATACATTTTTACTGTGCAGTCAACTCTTTATCATCTCTCCCATTTTTTAGGTCTCGCCTAGGCAGCGCTTGCGCTGTCTCGTTGAGCCAAGCAGTATTTACTATAGCGTGGAAGCTTTCTGGAAGCTCCGCCCACTCTCCGCCCATCTTTTTGATTGGCTTACATCAAAAATGCTGCCTTCTGATTGGTTTTAGTTTAATTAGTCCCTCCTCTTGATGGCAATGTTGTCATTTGTACCTTTCCCTGGCTATGGGCCCCTTTACTCCAACACTATTTTCTGCCTTGGTTCCCGCTCGCCCCCTCCTGCAGTTTGTGACTTTTCGTCCCCTCTCAACCCCTCCACTCCCGTTCGTGCCTTCTTAAAAGCCGCACTCCCATTTTTTTTTTTATTTTTTTTTTTCAAAAGATTTTTTTTTGAAAGATTTTATTGTGCATAAAAAGGGTTACAAACACGGGCCTACAACCACCAGGGCCGGCCGCTAGTAGTCGAAGTGTTCCAGCATATCAGAAAACAATGACTGGCCCACAGCGCACTCCCATTTGTAATGCAACAAGTCTCGCGTGAATGCGAGTTGTATTTCATTGCAAATGCTTGTTTTAAAGTAGTGCACAGTCATTAACACGCACACCCGACAAAGCAGTAGTGTGCCGGAAGTAACATCCCTGGCATGACGAGCTGCCGTGGCAAGATAGCGGCCTGGCTGAAGGAGCAGATGGAGCAGGGCAGCGAGCGGCTGCTGCTCATTGACTCACAGCCGCAGGGGCTCTACGTGTCCTTGCACATCGAGGCGGCGCTCAGCCTGGCCCTGCCGGGCCTAATGCTGCGGTACCTGAGCAGTGGGAAGCTGCCGCTGCATGCTCTCTTACCCTGTGCCGAGGACCGTTAAAGCTTAGGCCAGTGCTGCCACACCGACACCGCGCTGCATTAAAAACATGGCAGCGACTGCAACCAGAACGGCGGCGGCACCGGAGATAGCGTGCTGGGACTGCTGATGGAACGGCTGAAGGACAAAGGCTGCAGGGCCTTCTACTTGGAGGGTAAGAGCGTGCACCACTGGCCTGGGCCTTCTGGGACATATGGATTACTTAGTACCATGGGAGGGACGGGAGAACCTAAGGAAACTAATTTAGTGAAGTTTTGTCCTGGGAAGCATGCATTTTCCCCTCGGATGTGCCTTTGTGTAATGTATGTAGCTGGTGCTCATTTAAAGCGCGCCAATACCTTTGGGTCGAGTTAGCGTTATATAAATACTGCAACAAAAATATCTATGTGTCTCAGGTGAAGAAGAGTGGCACACAGGTTACCTTAAACCACCCCAGATCTAAGGGAGGACAATAACCCTTTCAGAAAAATAGGGTCTACTATGATCTCACAAGCTCTATTTAGGTCAGTGGTCTGAGTCGCCCACTGTGGCATCTATACATTAACTGTAGACCATCCGCTGAACAAATCATGTTGATGTTTTGCCCACCCCCACCCAATTGCGAATTGATGTCGCACTGGTTTAAAACACCCGAACTTCGCCCACAAAATTCCCCTCTGGTGTGTTTTGAAATGTTTCAGATTGGTCTCAAAATAGTTGCGTTTATGTGCCGTAAAGCAGTGGTGTTTAAAGGCACCGTATACAATGTATTTCTAGAAAATATTAGCGCGCCATCATGGCCTTGCTATATTCGCATGCAACTAATCCCAAAAATCTCTCACCTTCCTCTGGAAAAGGGGGTATTTGAGTGCATCTCCCTTCAGCATCGAATCTCTCTTTTTTTTAATCCAGTCAGTTATTAACCTTGTGTATTCAGGCCTTGATACCTCGCTTCTAGCGGTACTTCGAATCTTGAAATCACAGTAGTAGTTACTAGGCCCAGATTTTTGTGTCCAACACAGTTCACAGGCAATGGATGGCTCCATCCTGCACAGTGCATGATGTGTATGCTTTAAGCAGGGTTTGCAGGCCCTAGGTGTAACCTTAACTCACAAACAACTTCTCGCTGGGCGCTTCCTGCTCCTGCCCGGGGAGCCCGGAATACATTATACGTTCTCTGCATGGGTTGGGCCTTCTTCTTTGATGTACTGTGCGTGGCATATTAGGCATTGTAACTTCCTCTTAAACCATGTCCTTTCATTAATGCCACTAGCCCATTGTGGGTAAATTTCATGTGGCACATGATCAACAGTTCCTCACTTATGGTTGTGCACTGAACTGCTAAATGCTTGCAAAATTTGTGGCATGGTGTACCATAACTGTTTCTATTTACAGGTACTAATTTGATGTAAATCTTTACCCCAGATGTTTACCTTTGCTGCTTCTGGTCTCATAGGAATGTAAAGTGTTGGGGAGTGAAACTTTTTATTTCTGTGTTGTGATAAAGACCATGTGCTCAAAACAAATGACAGACGTACTCGCCCCAAGGGCCAGGCAGCACAACTGGTGGTTAGCTATGTATGATGTAAAATGTGTGCGTGGTAATGGGCGTTATTAAAGGGTAGAGCCTGCTGGCAACAAGGGTTTCACTGCTGGAGTTGTGGAGGATGACTGTGCTTGTGCGCTGCAAAAAGCACAAAGCATGCTATTATAGTTCTGTGATTATTGGTAAACGAACATAAATAGCATCTGCTTCTTTTATGAACGTTTTTGTTTTATACAGGGTGCTGAGACTCACTGATTTCATCCGCATTCGGTGTACTAGAGCGGCGTTTGTCACGTGTCATGGATCTTGGTGTAATTAATTAGAACCTTCCTCTATTTTTATATATGTATGTGCGTGAGTGTGTGTAGATAAAAACTGTATTTTTAGGTGTCTCAGTGTTGTCAACGGCAGAAATTATGATTTGGACTCTAAAATAGAAGCAGTAGGCAGCCCAGGTGTGGGGCAGTAGGGAGCCCTGTAACAAAGAACAAGGGACACGGATAAATGCATATAAGGTCCAAAAGGCAAGACCGATGCATTGCAAATGCTTGTTTATTTATCTTGCTAAGCAGTGTCCTCTGCAGTGGCACCTTTAATTAGGCTACTACCAACACCGACTGACACCATCCACAAAACATGGCGCTCCAACCCTTGCACCTTGAAACCCACACCTTCTTTGTAAGCACTCTAACCTAGTCTCATTATTTATGCCAGGCATCTAGTGCCTGGGATTTGACGTTTTGCTTAACTTAAGAATCCTCAGCAATCCACTGTTTGGTATCTACAGTCTGTAAAACATCAATACTCTTGTCAGAGCCCAAGCCTTCTGTTCTGTTAGTTGGAACAGACAATAGCTGCCCGGAATGCGTGTTCTTTAAAAACAAAGTTAAGCAGCCAGGAAGTGGTGCAGCATTTGCATACGCTCCCTTACTTTTAAATACCACGTCAACAGACAAACCCTTGCTTGGCTTTTTGGTTCCTGACCTAACTCCACGCTCCCTTTCCATGTTCCTGTGACTTTTCCCAATTTTTTATAGCGTCAACCTTGTTTCTTGTTAGGTCGAGGACTACCGGTCTGCCGAAGGCAGAACCGGAAGTCGGAGATTTAATGTTTTCTAGAGTGGCTATTTAGCCCGCCTCTCTTTTAGCTTCTCCTCCATTGGCTGGCTTCCTAAACGGAGGCCAGCCATTGGAGGAGAGAGCCGTCCCTCCAAATAGGCTCCGTCTTTTTCAGATTCAGAGGCGTGTTCCTTGCTGTTCTTTCCACTTTTTAGCCACGCCCTTTTAGAACAGCAGGAACACGCCCCCGAATCCGAAAAAGTTTCGAAGCTTCCATCCGCCATTTTTTTGCTAGATCCATCCGTCCGGCGCCGTGTTCTTGTGCTGGTGGCGGTGCTGCCGGGGCAGGCTCCAGCTCCACGAGCAGGGAACCGCACCGTGCTTTGGACGCCTTTCCCCCTTGTGCCTCCGGAGCTAATTGTAGCAGAGATTCACGCGTGGACGAGGCAAGCAAAGGTGTGGTGTTTACTCTTCACAGTTCTTTTCGAAACGTGTGTCCCCCTTTTCTTGCATTTCCGAAAATACGTGCATTGCATTTCAAAGTTGTGTTGCTTGCTGAAATTGACCAAAAGTGGCTTTGTTTTAATCCCTTCTCTGTGCCCGAGGTCGATCTGTGTTTAAGAATGCGCGCGCAGCATCTGGCTGGATAGATGGTGGCGAGAAATGTGTTGAGTCATGTGTCTGAGCGCGAGTCGTGACTCCTACGTCTGACACTTCACTGCCTGAGACTGGGATTCTGGTATCTGTGATTTGTCCTTATTAAAGAGACATTGTGCGTGTTTGTGTTATTGAGAAATGCCACTTCTGCATTTAATCTGTCTGTCGCAGAATGTATGCTGATAGCACAAATCCAGACCTGTATTAAAGTGTCCAATCTAACATGGGACTTCTGCACTTTACATTTATTTTCCATGTGAAATAAACTGTCAGAGTTGAAATGGAGAGACCACTTAGAGGTATTCTAAGGTGAATCAGAGTTGTGGGGAGATGACGGAGACGGCCTTTCAAGTGCAGGCACAGGCCTTTAATTTGCTAATGACAACACATTTACAATCACCCGGAACAAAGGGGCTTCTTAACAAACATTAGTTCTGACCACAATTAGAGTTCCTTGGGCCATAGGAAGAGCCACTGAAATTATGCAGCAGGGCGGTGCAAATCAGAAGGCAGAGTTGTCAAAATTGTAAAGCAAGAAAAGACAAACTCTAGAATGTAATGTGGCATCTTTTTGGAGAGTATTGCTTCATTATTTTGCCACGTATACACACTGTATTACTTTCTGGGCAAAGATTTGGCCCCATTAGCACCAGTTTCACTACCAAATACAACAATAAACAACTGAAAGATGACGAGTGAACCTTTGTGAAGGACCCTCCATTATTCTGGAACATGTCACCCAACTTAAAGTAACTTTTGATCCGATTGAGCAACACAGTTTTTCCTCTCGTTAAAATCAGGAGCCTATGCATCAGATGATGTGTGCAGTAGAGGCAGAGGGTGTCTAAAGAGACATGATCCTCTGTCCTGGATCCTCTTTTCCTTGCCGAGCACAGACTATGCAGGAATTTATAATCATCATCTCCCAGTATGCTGCTGTTCGAGAACATTTGTTTATCGAAAAGCTTATAAATGTATTAGCATTAAAGAACAAGCATTGGCGTAGCCGTTATGTCTCACATTCAGCAGACCTATTGGCTTTTGCCAATGCTGTTCCTCTTCAGCAAAAAGATGGGAAAAAAACTGAAAATGACACAGTGTGGTAGTGCTGTCCCGTCAAAAGTTTTAGAATCTTGCTGAGAAGTGCCAGTGCTGAGCAGTGTGGTACTGTTGGCCCATCGAATGTGTTAGAATCTTTCCGAGAAATGCCATGCTGAGTGAGCAGTGTGTTACTGTTGGCCCATTAAAAGTGTTAGAATCTTGCTAACAAGTGTCACTGCTGAGCAGCATGATACTACTGTCCCATTATAAGTGCTAGAATCTTGCTGAGTAGTGTCATGTTTAGCAGTGTGGTACGGCTGTCCCATGAAAAGTGTTTGGATTTTGCTGAGAAGTGCCAGCGCCGAGTAGTGTGGCAGTGATGTCACTTTAAAAGTAACAGAATACTTTTGAGATGTGCCATGATTTCATTTGATAAGTGCCAGTGCCATCACACAACAGGAATCCTGTAAAGAAGCGCCACCACTGTAGAGTTCATTTGATACCTGCTGATAAAAATCTGCACAGTCCCTTAAAACTATTAGAAAAAAGCTGAGAATTGCAGCGGCTGTCCCATGAAAAGTATTCAAATGATCCATAGGCGTGCGTACACTGTCCGACAGAAAGTGTTCGATTACAGCTGATACAGGCCAGTCCCTCTCATCTGACACACAGGAGTCCTTTTGAGAACCGCCAGTACTACTTCATTGCGCAGAGAAGTTCCTGTAGCTGTCCCAATTCAAGTACGGAAGCCTTAAAGACCATGCTAACAATATCCTACCATAGTTAACTATTTTATGAGATGAGTCAGTTGTGTTCCGTGAACGTCATGATATATTCACGAGAAGTGACACTACTTTTTCTTTCAAAACCTGTCTTTGAAGCCCTGTTACATCACAGCTCCCTATGTGGGCTACAATCCAGCCACCAACGGACCCCTCAAGAATGAAGGCCAGTATCAGCCAGTCATTACTTATCTCAACCACCGACCATCTCACTTCCTCACAATATCCCTCTCCCTCACTACATCACTGTTTCACTACCTCACTCTTTCTCACTACATAACTCTGTCTACCTCACTACTCCACTCTATCTCACTACCTCACAACTTCTCTCTTTCAAAACATCACTACCTCACTCTCTATCTACCTCACTCTCTCTCACTACCTCACTCTCTCTATCTCACTACCTCACTCTCTATCTACCTCACTCTCTATCTCACTACCTCACTCTCTATCTACCTCACTCTCTCTCACTACCTCACTCTCTCTCACTACCTCACTCTCTATTTCAATACCTCACTCTCTCTCTCTATCTCACTACCTCACTCTCTCTCTGCTAATGCAATAGGTATCACATATGCAAAAAAAAAGCTAATGCCAATAGAAATGACAATGCCATTTATTTAGGGATACAAAAATAATAAAAAAATAATGAGCAATACCAATAGCTCTACCTATAATATTGCCGAGACCATTGCATTGTAAATGCTTATTTTTGAGCTTTGCCCACTGCTCATGGTCACGTCTTGCCTTGACACGCGAACCGCTAAACTTTTCTTTTCCGTCTCCTGAGAGTGATTGCCGAATCTGACTGACGCAAGTGTTCATATCAGCCATTGAACCGCAGCTGCGTTTCCTGACTGTTGTTGACTGGTGGCCGCGCTCATATCAGCCATTGAACTGCGGTCGCGTTTCCTGACTGTTGTTGAATGGCGGCGCACATCTCTTTTGAACACGAGCTGTCAATCTTCCGTTCTAATCCCCAAAAGAATCCTTGCTACTGACTCTGATACATTGTATCAAAGACACGAGTTGCGTGTATACTGCTTTCTTTTGAAGAGGCGTTCAAGTGCATACTTAGGGGCATATCAACAAGGGCTTTATCTCTGCTTTTTTGGCTTTAAAAGCCAAAAAAGCAGAGATAAAACTAGCGCCCTATCAACAACAGGGTGCTAACACGCTTCCCCTTGCATCTCTAATGAGATGCAAAGGGGGCGTTCCAGAGTAAAATAATAGGAGAAATGTCGCTAAGCGACTTTTCTCCTATTATCAAGAATTTCGCTAACCCTGTTAGAGACAAAAAAAGCAGCGCTAACCGCGGTTAACGCTGCTTTTTTACGTCTGCTAATTTTCAGACTTAGCCATGATATCCTATGGAAGGAGGATATCATGGCTAAGTTTGCCTGTCCCTATCAACAAGGTAACGTGTGATTATCGCTGGGTTTCCAGCGATAATCTCACGTTAGCTTGTTAGCGTGTAGATGTTTATCGCTATTGAGATAAGCGTTGCTAATAGCACGCTATCTCAGCGATAAAGATTCACGCTAGCCGGCGATAATTATCCTCACGCTAAGAGCGCTGAGCGATAATTATCGCCGGTTGTTGTTGATATGCCCCTCTGTTTCTTTTGAAGACGCGTTCATGTGTATATTTTGTTTCTATTTGGGCTCAGTGACCTTTTCTCTTCCTGACGCTTACTACAAGGAAGGACTCTCTTTATTACAAGGTCTCTCCATGACCACTTCCATGACTACTGTGCTCTGCGGATAAAGAAGCATTTGTCAGCACGTACATTGAATGTAGTCTATTTCCTGTTTATGCTCCTCAAATATGTTCAGCTGGTAAGTGTATTTCTTGGTTTCTGCAGCGCATGCATTTGGTAGATTGCTGTATTCCCCTGTTATAATAAATTGGAGATATTGATAGATATTTATATTTTAGCCTTAGGCTTCCATGCATCCCGTCTCTCGTTTCTGAAATTAACCTGTTGAGCCTGCTGGGGGAATTAAGAAGTGGTCACCTTCCAGATATTATTCCCCACATCTCATTGAGCTACTTATCCCATATGAAAGTTATTTAAATCTTCGTTGTAGGTGCTATCTTTGGGAGTGTGGGGAACTCCTCTGTTTTCCTGTGGATTGGGCATATTTCCATGTTAGTGGCGCTTCTGACAGACCTGACAACTCTTTGCTCCATTACAACAGGCCTCCACTGTCTGTTATATTCTTACATGTCACTGCTAGAGGTTCCTTGTGCAGTTCTTATCACATCTTATGGCTATGCATGTTATGCTCTGTATTCTAATTCTATTTAGAACTTGGTTGTTGGTCAGCAGAGGAGTCTGTTGCACTGGACCTTCGTGATGACCAGACTGTTATATGTTGCTGCGCTCCATATTAAAATACTTGGAAGAATATTTGGACTGTTCAATTTGCAATAAGTGGCCACGAGCTGAGGAACACTCCTGTCAACTACAACCAGCAGCACAGGAGCAGCATGTTCCTCAATTGTGCTCCCCGCCCCTTCCTGGACACTCACTCCTCAATGACACTCCTTGCTGCCATATACTCGCTGCCCCTCTCCTTTTCAAACTGGCAGCGTTGGAGCTCCATGTGATGCAGCAACCTGTGTCACTCAAGGTACGGCTTCTTCCAGCTGTGTGTACCCAACCGTTTACATTTACACTGTTCTCCTTTTTTGCACAGCAGTGAGCATGTTAATACCACCGCACTTACACCCTGTGAGAAGTTGGCCTGATATATGCTGTCCACTAGTTGTAGTGGGCACCTTGTATCAGTCCAAACAACCCCTTATTGGTTATAGGTTAAAGACAACCTTTATTGAAAGCTATCCTAGTGGTAGCCATGGATAGCAGCCTTCAGGCTAAGTCTTGAAGTAATGTAAAGCAGCCTATTTTACCAGTCTATAATCTCTTGAGTCACTAAATGAAAGATATTCACACCAGGTATATATATAAAATATATGGATTTATTACTAAACACACCCTCCTAGTCTCTTTATGAGACTAGAGGTTAAAACACATAATTTACACTTCAATAATCACAGTAAAATAGCACAAATACACGTCAGGCCCTAGGGGTGAGCCAAACCATATACTAAAAGAGTGGTATAAGAACCACGACTTAACTAGACACAAGGCCTAGAGCTTGTAGAATCGCTGGGACCCCAAGGAACCACCCAAGGTAGTGACACAGGGGACCCACAGGGGCCGTGTGCAGTGTGTGAACACAGCTGCGAGCTCCGATTAGCTTCTATGGGGAAAGTCGCGGTTAGATGTTTAAAGATTAGGGACACTTAGAAATGAGTCAGGACCAAACCCTTTTGGACTTAGGAAGCTCTAGGGCTAGCACCCGCGGGAGCATTGGAGTACTTGTGTTACCTCACGCAGGGAAGCCGGGTGCATAGGTGTCTTTTTAGTGTCGGGTCGCGTCGTCGATTTCAATGGGAGCTGGCGAAGAAGTGCTGCTGCCGTGAAGATGCAAAGTGTCTGAAGAGATCCAAGCCTGGATCGAAGATGAGAAGAACCTGAAAGCAGAGGGGATAGAGTGACCAGGAAGGCAATGAGCAGACGCCCACCGATGTCGGGCGATATCAGGTGAAGGAGGTGAAGCTTGACTCTTCAGCCACGAGGACCAGGAGGCATTGAGGACAACCAGGAGCTGGATTCTAGCTGTCACATGATGTCGAGTGCTGCAGCATTGGTGCCCGGATTGGACACAACAAGCCTTGGCAACAGCAACCCACGCAGAAACAAGAAAGATGCTTTGGTGCAGACGAGCAAGGTCTGTGGGACTCACCACTTGATAGGGAGTTGGGGCACATGTAGAGCAACCAGGAAAGCCCAAGGAAATACAAAGTTACCCCCTCAGGGACCCACTAGTCAACAGACCAGGGATCATGAAGGCACCTCAAGACAAAACCCAAAATGGCGGCCCACGGGTCACTCGGAATGACCAGGCTGACAATCTTTGGTGGATTCAGTGCTCTAAGTGGGGGCTACAAGTCTCCCCAAGCACATCTTCAAGAGACGCTGAGAAGTTAATGCGCTTGCAGAAATGCACAGTGACCAGGAGTTCTGGTTCCACGCTACTCACAAGGGCTGTGGGTCCCAGCTTTGCTGGGGACTCGGGATGGCCTCTGAGATGTCTGGAAATTCTCTTCCTGGGCTGCAAATACTTCGAAGTCCGGCGGGAGCTTCGATGATGCAGACCGGCAAATTGCTTTGTTGGTTCCTGCCAAGCAGGGGAGTCACTCCTTGACCCCAAGGGAGATTTCTTCAGTCCTCTGGTCTTGAGCAGAGTGTTGAAGGTCCAGGATTCAGCTTCAGAGTTTCATCCAGGGTAATCTAAAGTCCTAAGGACAGGGGTCCCATACTTATACTAAGGTAAGGGGTTGGACATACTCTGGGACCCACCTATGGGAGGGTTTGGAAAGAGGGGTGGCTACAACCATTTCCTTTGTCCAGTTTTGCACCAGAGCAGGGGCTGGAAGTCCATGAACCGGTTTGAGCTGGACTATGCACAGGGACACCAAATGTGCCCCCAGTGCAGGTCTTCAAAGCACTCAGAGAGTGCTCCCACCCAGCCCCAACACACATAAGCCTGTCTGGGAGGTGGTTACACCTCCCTGTGACAGGAAACCTATTGTCCAGGCCTCTCCTGTCGGAGTTTCGGTCAGCAGCAGGAGGCCATACCAGTGTCTGTGGCTGCAGCATCCATTTTGTGATGCCAGGGCTCTATTAAGTTTCTATCGGGTATACCAGTGCTGTCATGTCTCTCCCTCAAGAAGGGTGGGATCATACTCCAACACCAGTTACTTGTGTGGGGGTATGATTTCAAGGTGTTTGACACCAAACACGACATGTTTCCGTGCAGCCAGTCCAAAGTTAGCATTTACTGTTTGGTTATAATGCACTTAAGAGTATATGGTCAGGCTGCACTACAAACAGCATCAGAGAAGGGTCTCCGAATGCTGCAGAGGGGCTCTGCTCATGCAGGGATACCCTTTCACATAAGAACCAAGCACTCTACCTTCAGGATTGATAAGGCCTGCCATAGGAGTAACCCTGGGCGTAGTTCGCGAAGTAGCACTTCGCGAAGTTACTCAAAGTGCAGTTCGCACTACGCGAGCTACGCGTAGCACTTCGCGAACTGCGTAGTACCTTTTTCGCACTGTGCCAGATGTCGTTTTCAATGATTACACAGTGCGGACAAGCAACCAGCACTGTGCAATCATTGAAAATGGCATCTTGCACATTGCGAGCTGTAGTTTTCTGCTGCTCGAGTAGATTTTTACTCGAGTAGCAGCTTTCTCAACGCGAACTGGTAGTTTCTCATCGCGAGCGGTCGCGAGCATGCGCGACCACTCGCAATGAGAAACCTGACCTCCTCTCGTTGGGAATCTTGCCGGGAGGTTTATTTTCCATGCTCGCGATCGCCAACTTGATGTTGCTGATCGCGAACAAGGAAAAAGTCTCGCCGGGATGTCATTTTGCTTGCTCGCGGTCGCCAACTTGACGTTGAGGACCACGAGCAAGGAAAAAATTACCGCAGCACTACGCAACACTACGCTACGCGTGTTCGCACTGTGCTACGTGCAATTCGCGTAGTGCGAAGTAGCGCGAACTTCGCAAACTACGCGAGCGTAGCGTAGTGCTTTGCCCAGGCTTACATAGGAGTGACTTATAGGTTTATATGTGTGTATATATATATATATAGTGATATAGGTAACCTATATCACAGTAAGAGGTGCATGCACCACCTTACCCAGGCTACAGAAGCAGACCTGTGGTGTCATTTTGGGTGGCTTTCCAGGGGTGGCATAATACATGCTTCAGCCCCTGCTAGGCCTCTGGAGTACCTATGCCCTGGGTACATAGTATACCATATACTAGGGGTTTATAAGGGCACCTCAGATCCAATCTAAACTGTACCTAAAGTACATGGAATCATTTTAGAGAGGAAGAAGCTAGGCTGGGGCCCTGAATGGCAGGGTCCCAGCCAGACCAAAGTCGAAAAACAGTGAAACGCCAGCAAAAAGTGGGGGTAGACATGTGAAGCAGATCCTACTCTCCAACACACCCTCCACTGATGCATGTTTGGGGTGCCTTAAGCCTACCCACACCTGTTCTAGAACCAGCACTTTCATGACGTCCTCCCTCCAGTAAAACATGCAATGTCTCCACTACCTTATTAACCGTCAACATTCTGTGTCTAATCTTGAAAAGCTGCTGTTTATAATGACAGAACAACACCTATTCTGCAAAAATTCCATCCCTTGACCTATACCTAGATAAGATGCCATCTCCACAACCCATCCCACATAAATCACATCCTGCTCTGCCCACAACTTCCTAACGAATAGGAACCCGCCCATCTTGAGGAAGCACCACATGCCCGACAAGTCGTGGGGGGGGTGACAGGGGATTTGAGACCATGTGAGCCAAGCTCCCCCAAATCTGCCTTAAGCATCAGTACGAGGCGACTGTAATGCCCTGTAAACGTAAACTCAAATCGCTGTGTTATGCACTAGATAGTGTTATGTAACCCTCGCACTGCTCCTTCCCACTTTTCACCCCTCCCACCTTGTGTGTGTGTGCCCGTGGCGACGCGGTGATTCAGCGGTAATTTCACGGTAATTTCTTAATGCAAAACCTCATTTACCTCTAGTTTACCGCTGTAAAGGTGATGGACCTTTGCCACCGTGTATCACCTTCAGGTGACTTTACATAAACATGAAAAATCAAAAATGCTATTAATATTTAAGCCAATAAAGAGAGTTGTGAGTATTTTTAAAGGGTTTTATTTTCTAGTCAAAAGTTACATTTCTCTGACCCTTTATTCATTAGTCAAATGTAAATCAGGTTACAGAATTGAAAAACAGGAAAAATAGAATTAATACAAAACATATTATAGGTTACATACAAAGCACTCTATAAAGGAGAAAAAACCCTAATTCTATGTCAGTCAGAACTCTTTAAAGAGTTTCAGGAAAAATATAATTCAAGAGTGAGTTTTGCAAGGCTAATCAATAATTAATATTTAAGAGAAATCTCCCATAAAGAGAAATAAATGCATAAGACAAAAACCTGTCCTGATCTCTCAGCTGCTGTCTCTTCGCTGGTCTATTCGTACGACTCTCTCCTTCTCCATTGTCTGACAGAGAGGCTGCTCCTTGAAAATGCTCCTCCTTCAAAAGACCTCAGAGGAATGTGATCTGCCTTGCCAAAAATCTGACGTGCAAGGACTCTCTGAAAAAAAATTTGAGCAAGACCCCACCTCCCTCTGTCTCTCCTTGGACGCAATCTCCTCCCAGGCTGCACCCGCGACGTTCACATACCTAACCCATATGATGTCTGTGTAAAATCTGCTTCCTCTCCTCCCTCTAAGACTTCTAAGGCTTCTAAAGCTTCTAAGGCTGACACGCCCCCTATGGGGTCAATTTTTATACTCTAATTCTTGGCTGACAATACTAATAATGTTGCAGTTTCAGTAGAAACTCGCACTGTGATTGGTTAGCATAGATGACATGAGGGTGTCACCATCCTGTTCTCATTACAAATCCAACCTATACCAGTTCTGACAATAGGGGCTTAATGCTAAGAACAATATACATAACAGGTATCAGTAAGAACATTTCTTGCAACAAAATGTATCACTCAATTTCCTGTCTCTCTTACACATAGCACACAGGGATAACACTTTTTCACAAATACGGGTACATTGGCACGATGACAGGAGAGTACAGTTCATTGTGGCCTTGGCCCATGTATCTTCACTTGAGGCACTTGGCAGTTCATGCAGCTGGAAGAATCTTCTGTGCATGCATCTCTCATTCAGCACTGCTAACAATTCCCAGCCATGCTGGATTCCTAGGCAGCCATTTTATAGTGGGCCCATAAACAAAAACAAACACAAAAGAATATTAATTTATTAAATGAAACCCATTATGTTTACCTTCCCCATACTAGTACCCTGTATTAGTTATTACCTAGCAAAAGCTATTAGCTTAAAGCAGCTTTTCTATTATTTGTGCACCACATGCAAAAATGTGCAATGTACAAAATAGCATAAACATGCACCAGTGCAAATTTTCAAAGCGCAAACAGTTAATACATACTCATAGCAACATGCTCTAGTGTTTTAGATAGTTTTTCATGCAAAATGCGTTTGCCCCACATGTAGTGTTGGTGCATGGTTGATTAATTAATACACATTATAAGAAAGATATGTTATGAACTGAATATGTATTGTCTAAATATGCAACAAAGCCAAAGTCTTTTAAGGTGGGAACAGGGGGTGTAGATTACAAGGAAAAGGAGCTGAGAGGAAAGAACACACATTCCATTTTATCATCAAAGCTAAAGAGGAAACTGAAATCACGAGTTTTCTACACTGTAAAAACACATGTTAATTCAGTACAATTATGTGCTACTTTAAAAGTAAAAAAAAAACATTCTCTAAATTAGATATACATTCTATAGTGAGGTTAAATCTAAATTCAACACATTAACATCCATGATTAAATCATCAAGCATGGTTTTAAATGAAAGTATTTCAGACTGAAAGCATTTTGACCAGACCTCATTTCAGGCCTTTCACTTTGCACGCATCAAAATTGTCACTTTTAAAGGGCATTTGACTAAGCCTCATTTCATGTTTCATGTGCCATGTGTTTTCACTTGCACCAAATTTGCGTGTCATTTTAGATGCAGTCTGTCTGAGACACAAAACAGAGCGATGCTTAATCTTGATGAAATCTAGCTCTATCACGGCTTTAGAATATTGTAGGGAGTAGAGAAAATGTAAGTCCGTTAAATGGCATTCTGTTGAGAGCAATACAGTAATAAAGGAGTGTTTCACCTGCATCTCATTGCGTCCTTACTACATGGTGAAATTGGCGACGATTATGGCATACGAATGCAGCGATACTGTCAGTGCTCCCGACTTTGTAGCTTCGGAGTTAAGTAGCGCCCATTGCCTCCCTCCGCTTCCATCCTGATCGACTCCTCCTTGGTGTGACAAAGAGGGAGGAGTGTCTGCCAATGCCTATCACCCCTGTTGCATATCCACATCTGCTCTTGGCTCACCCCACTTCCTTCAGCTTCCAACACCTTGGCCCCGCCCTGACCAGCATCTGGGAGAAGTTTGAGAACTGCAGCCTCCTTTAGCTCCTCGTATCCATTGAATTTGGAAGAAATATACACCAAGAGGACAGCAGAGAGAGCCAAACCATTAAAAGTGATACTGAGAAATGTTGTATATTTCACTGCATGCCTGAAACGTTCATGACAGATCACTGTGCCTTAATTTTCAGTAATTGTGTAATTACTGTGAACTAGTGTAAACATGGATGGCATAATGAATGCAGTGGCAATGCCCAGCACCTTCTTAGAAGTGCCTGGACCACCCACAGAAAGTTGGACCCAATGGGTTAGGTGTTTTGAAAAGCACTTAGAGCAGTGGCAGTTGACGCAGGGGGAGGGTAATAATTAAAAAAGAAAAAAAACCACTTACCTTAACCTGCCGTCTGCCTCCAGCATTTCATTGCGCCTCGGTGAACTTCCTTGTCCCAGCAGGCACTGGGGCAGTGTCACAGACTTTTTCTATGAGAGCAGCATGGGGATTGGCCTGAGCAAGCTGAGAAGATGCTCCACTCAAGGAGTCTGTGGGGAAACCTAAGTATGCATGTGTGTTTGGCAGGCCTGAGACGGCTGGCCAAACACACATGTGCACTTAGAAGTGCACATAGCACTACTCCTCCCCCTCCCAAGCCTCAGACCAGCCCCTCCCTTTATACGCTGGCTCAGAGCCAGCAAGTGAAACATAAAACAATAGTAAAATATATTTTTATTTTTCACTTGCTGGCTCTGAGCCAGTGGGGTGACACTCCTCTGCCATTGCCACTGAGCATAGATGTGACCAAATATGAGCCAGCTAAGAACAAACCATAATGTACAATTTGTTTGGGGGCAGAAGGAATACGGCTATTTGATCACATAACCCCTGTTGAAAAAGAGGAGGAGGATCAAAAATGGGATCCTTGAAGCCAAAACTAGAATGAAGAATTCTTTTGACACAACTATGAGTGATATAATGGAAAGGTACAGCTTTTACTATTGCTATCAAGCACCTGGTGAATCTATTGAATGTTATGTAGCAACTTTAAGGATGCTTGCCACAACATGCTCCTTCAGAGACATAGATGAAATGATTTGCGATCAGGTTATGATGCACATCTCTTGTGTGAAAGGAAAAGGAAAACTACTGTGTCATCGTAATCCTACCTTGAAGAATATGATTTCTACCATAAAGAGCATTGAATGGTCTGCCAAGGGTGTGAAGTTATTGTACACACTAGACAGCCATCATGTGGACGCCAATCTAGTACGCAAAGAAGGAAAAGCGTCAGTAGAAGGAACAACAAAAATAGCAATTAAATTTCAAGCCGTAGCAAATTGCCATGCTATTGTTGTGGGTCCAATACCCACTTGGCATTTAACAAAGGAGGGTGCGGTAAGACAGGACCTTTCCTTAAGGTTTGCAATACCTCTCACACAAAAAAAGTCTTCAGAGTGGAAGAATCTAAGTCAGAAGAAGACTCAGATGACAGTGAAATGATAGAAAGTGTATTGTTACTTGTGGCCGTAATTAACAAAGAGGATATACAGAATCAAGAAAAATTCAATGTTCACGTGAATGGAGAAAGTGAAGAGATGCTAGTGGACAGTAAGTCCAGAATCCCCATTCTGTCAAAAGACACAAACAATAAATTAGGATGCAAAACTCCGCTACAAGCCAGCAGGATCATCCTAGGAGCCTATGGGGACCACAAAATATAGCTAGAATGAGTATTTAATGCAGAACCCACGTTCAGGGAGAAAAATACTTCAGCAACAGTTTACATGGTAGACTACAATGTCAATATCCTTGCTGGTTAGAACAACAGAAGCTATGAATGTGAATTAATCCATGCCAACCCCCTGATATGCTCAGTATCCAAGAAGACAATTCAGAAACAATTCTTGAAGAGTACAAAGGGTTATTCAGTGGGAAACTTGGCTGCTTAAAGACTTTCAACCCTATGATAATCTTAAAGGAAAGACACTCAGCCTGTCAAGCAACGTGTAAGAAATGTACCCTTGTCAGCCTGCACTGAGGTCAAAGCCATTGTAAAGGATTGGGGCGGCAATGAAATAATCGAAGCAATCAGTGCATCAGAGTGATAATCAACTGTTGTCATTCCAAAAAAGAAGAATGGCTTAATCCGTCTGTGCATTGATCTACAGCAACGGTAGCTGATTGTCAACCCTTGCCTCTGATAAATCAAATGGTGATGACATTAGACCAAGCTAAGGTCTTTACAACCCTACACTTCAGTGCAGCCTACCATCATGCCATCAAATACAGTTGAAAGAAGGGTAAAAAAAATTACACTGCATTTCTCACTCCTGAAGGAGCTTACCAGTTTCCCTGATTGCCTCTTGGGCTGTGTTTAGCGTTTGCTTTCTTTCAACGTGAAACAAATCAACTCTTCTCAGGGATGGAAGGCATAAGTTCATTTCAAGTTTTAGAAAGAGTGCAAGACAGTGGTCTAACATTACAGAAAGACAAATGTAAATTTCTCAAAGAAACAGTTGAACACCTTGGGCACATCATTGACGAACATGGCATTCAGCCAAAACCCCCTTTGCTATCTGCAATATCAAAATCACCAACACCAACCAACAAGGAAGAGCTTGCATCATTTTTGAGCATGTGTGAATTTCATTCCAAATTCAGACAGAACTATGCCATAAAGATAGAACCTCATTGGAAAATGATTTTAAAAAAAGATGTAGAGTGCATGTGGAATGAAAGATGTGAGCAAAACATGAAGGATATAAAAAGAGAACTCGAATTGGCACCATCCCTGGAGTCATTCAGTGAGAAATTGCAAAGTATAGTAACTACGGATGCTAGCCAGATTGAGTTGGGGAGGTGCTCAGCCAGAAAACAGAAAAAGGGGAAAAAAGCATCGCATTAGCATTACATAAGTTAAGAGGTCCAAAGTTTGATTGAACATGAGCTATTGGCCTGTGTTTGGGTGATCAATAAGTTGAAAACTTTCCCTTGGGTTAAAGAGTTTGCACAGACCACAAGCATTTGGTCAGCATCTTGAAAGGAAAGGGTTCTAGTAGACACACTCCTAAAATAACTAAGTTAGAGTGTAAGTTGCAAAAGTGCCAGATTCGGATGGAGCCCATTTCTGGCAGAGTGAATGTTTCTGCTGACTACCTGTAGTGAAAGCAAAAGCCACACAGATGATGGACGGAATGCAGAGCAATTCAAACATTCACCCCCAAGTCAATAGATTTGGATTAAATACTTTGTTCTTTTGCTCACCATGTCACCCCAGTTGAGACCAAGTCATATGCAAATCAGTCTGGGAAGAGTTCAGATCGAGCTGCCAAGCCAGGTCCTCCCTGGACCGGAAACAATCATCCTGGGACCAGATTCGGGGCATGACCCCTCATCAGCCAGGCTAGCTTGAATCCAGTGGCACAGTGAGCCCGGGACCCACATCTGGGCATTCCCGGCACGCTTAGGGCGAGAAAGCAAAAGACACACAGATGATGGACGGAATGCAGAGCAAATCAAACATTCACCCCCAGTCAATAGATCTGGGTTAAATCCATTGTTCTTTTGCTCACCATGCCACCCCAGTTTAGACCCAGCCATATGCAAATCAGTCTTGACCCTGTACCTCATGGGAACAGTCTAGACCAAACTGCCAAGCCAGGTCCTTCCTGTCTACGGCTGACTACCTGTCGTGAGCCCCTTGTGAGAATGAATCAGATTGTGAAGATGAAGACGATGACAATTTGCTATTTGCATATTTGATTGCAGAGATCCCAATGGAGCCGTTACCAGATGTTTAACTGAAAATGCGTCTAGCCGACTCCTTATAGCATTCTGTGAGTTTAAGTTACCATTTGCAGCACCATTTTTGTATTCAACCGCCATTTTGTGTCACGATTGAAATGAAGTGTCTGTCTCATACTTGTCTGCCTCAGCAGAAAAACAGCCTTGATTGTTTCTCTTTATTCAAGGTCGAGCTTCATTGCACTAATGAATAGCCCGTTTTGTGTTTGCATGCCTTCCTCATATGTAGAGACATGGGCACGGGCTGAGTAACCTTGAAGCTAAGATAATGTGTACCCGGTCTCAGGATGGTAGCTCATCCTTCTACTTCCTTTGTTCAACTGTGCCCAGGCTGGAAAATTCCAGTCTGGGTGTGTCTTAGAGGTGTTGAAAATGTGGGTCAGTCTCTCGGCAGCTGTCTAAGGAGGCAGGTCAGACTGGACTCCACTCGAGCGAATACTAATAAAGTAACTTTGTTTGATATTCTCTACTGACTGACCGACTCTTCATTTGTGTGGAAGGCTGAGAGGTGGTCGTGAGTGACCCGGGTGGACTAAATCGGGTCACTTCCGTAAGTTGGCGCCCGAACAGGAACTCCATCGGGCTGACCCATCCTCGCCCGCGGAGGGTTTAGGAGGACAGGGCCAAGTCAGGTCAGATGGGCGGATCGGGGATCCCTGCACGATAGAGTCTTGAACTCGCAGCTGCCCTGTCTGTCTGACTGTGCGGTGCCTCTGCCAGCAGTCATACCGGCTGGGGTCCTGAATGGCGAAACATTTGGATCTGACCGTTTGGTACGAAGAGTCGGCAGTGGAGAATAATTTAGTTTGACCTGTGTGAACCAGGTGAGTTTGTTTTGGTTCTGTTTGTGTCACTGAGGCCACTTTGGTTTGTGGGGGTTGCCGTTGTTGTGCTACTGATGCTCAATTGGAAAAGAGTCAACCTGCACCCCAGAGGACACACTGAACTTTGAAATGTATGTTAAGCATGGCCTTGGCCCTATTATGTTTAGTACATTATGGCACAAATATACGAGGGACAACGCCGAGCTGCAGTGGCCGTTGACAGGCACTTTTGATGAACAAAAGCATAATTTCCTGCAGGATAAATTGTTTGCAAAGAGAAGTAGACAGTCCATGTTTGACCCCCTTAGAACGTGGAAATAGGAAGCTAAACAGAGGCAAATGAAAGAAGAAAAGGAGGTTAGGAAGGGAACGATGCAGACAGTGACTCATAAAGCTGTGGCATATGATAAGGAAAAGACTGAGAAGGGGATAGAGTGTGCTGACAGGAAATTGTGGTTGCAATGTGAAAAGTCTTATGTAGTTCGAGAGGGTGATGATGCATTCGTGGAGGAGTTGTTGGAAGCCCGACCTCCCCTCCATATGCCCCACAGAGAATATACCCCATGGTGCCACAGTCCCAGTTGTCTGCTTCTCCTGCCTCTACTGTTTCTGCCTCTTCTGTCACTGACCACGCTGCTTTGGCTGCCACGCTCCCTGCAGTTTCTGTGGCTTTGCCTTCTGTGCATTCGATGACTGTTAGTCCCCCTGCTACATCTATTGTGTCAGCGCCACTTCTCTCTCAGCCCTCACCCCCACAACGCAACCATTTGCGACTTTAGTCCATGTCCCTTCTGTCACCACTCCTACCCTTATCCTCCATTCCCCGTCGGCATTGGGTAGTGGGACATCTATACAGGGAGCGGGTGACAGGGACCAGGGGGCTACTAGAGAGCGACTGGGTCAGATGTTGATACGATCAGATGTGGGAGAAGAGGAGAAAAAGGCGGTGGCCAATCAGGCAGCTCAGTGGGCTCATAATCCCATTTATAGTGTGGAGGATGTGTGGGAAGTAATGAAAGACTATGAGCCTTTGGTTCAGCAGCATGCCCTTAAGCATATGTCAGCTACTTTGATTGGGCTTTGGGAACAATGTTTTAATGAGGCAGTGCCACAGGTTATTTATGATCTTAAGGATCATGTCTATGTAGCTGACATGGCGCCTGGTCAGGTGTTTGGTAATGTTGCAGCGATGGTTGCCTACCATGGTAGGCTAATTGATAAGAGTCTGAAGACAGTGTCTCAGTTTCCAATGAGGGAGGTGCATCCCATATATCATCCCAAAATACCAGAACAATGAAATCAGCATGATGTTATTATCAGACTGAGAGTGGATGTTCGATTCCAGGCTCTGAAAGCTCAATTGCACTCCCTTACGCTTTCTTCAGGTAATGTATTGCTCCAGTACATGGATGACATACTAATTGCAACAGACACTAAACGAGGATGCAAAGACAGTACGGTTAAGTTGTTGCATCATTTGGCTCACCACGGACATAAACTGTCCCTTTCAAAATTTCACTATTGTCAACAAGAGGTCACCTATTTAGGCCACCTACTGTCGAAGGAGGGTAGGAGATTGACTCCTGAGTGCATTAGCGCCATTGTAAAAATGCCCATCCCTAAAACTCAAAGGGATGTACATGTCTTCATTGGCATCACTTCCTACTGTCGCCATTGGATCCTTAACTACTCACTACTAACAAAGTGTTTATTAGCATTAACAACTAAAGATGCGCATGAGCCCTTGTCGTGGATGCATGAATTCAAGCATTCTTCTGAGCAACAAAAAATTGTGCTTTGTTCCACTCGTGTGCTAGGCACGCGTGACTATGCAAAGCCGTTCGTGTTGTATGTACACGAGACGGCTGGTTGTGCGCTCTCTGTCTTAACACAGGCCTTTGAAGATAAGCAACGTCTGTGTGCTTATTCCTCTGCTGTGCTTGACCCCGTCACCAGAGCCCTCTGAGCTGTCTAAGGGTGGTCACGGCTGTGGTCATCTCTATAAGGCAATAGGCTGGGCTCGTACTTGATACTGACCTCACAGTAATGGTGCCCCATTCTGTGGACACTCTTTTGAATAAGACAAAGACACAGTACGTTACCAGTGCACCAGTTATGAGCTAACACTTTTCACACCGCATATTACGATCAAAAGATGTGCCACTCTGAACCCTGCCACGTTATAACCCCTCCCTTCTCAGAGTGAAGAAATAGACATACAAGATTGACTGTTTCGAACGGAGGAAGAGACGAAGGGATGGATAGACTTGACTGATGTTCCCTTATCTGACCCCCAAGGGGAACTATATGTCGATGGCTCTTGTTTCAAATTACCAGATGGCACCACCACCACAGCATATGCACTCACTACACTGCACACGGTGGTTGAAACATGACAAGTTTCTTATCAGTCCGTCCAGGCAGCTGAGTTAGTGGCCCTTATTAGAGCTTGTGAATTGAGCGAGGGACTGGCTATCAATATTTATACTGGCAGTCAGTACGCCTTTGGGGTTGCCCATAATTTTGGGCAGCTCTGGGCAGAGAGAGGGTTTCTTACATCGCATGGGACACACATACAACACGGACCTCTAATACATAGGCTACTGACTGCTCTGACACTCCCTAAGAAATTGGCCCACAAAGCAATTACCGACGATGTTGGAAGGGGAAATGCATTTGCAGACCAGACAGCTAAGGAGACAGCTCGAATGAAGAGGGAGAGAATGTTTGTTGCAGAGTTCTGCCAGGTGGGTATCCGAGGCTGCCATGTTTGAGGATACTTTGGACAATGTGAAGGAGATTCAAAGCGAGGCAACGGTTGAGGAGTTTGCAGTATGGCGGTAGAGCACAGCACATTTAGATGAAGATGGGTATTAAACAGACAAGTCAGGGAAGCAGAGATGGATGTTACCAGATGCATATGTCCTTCCTATACTCACTATGGATAATGGGCCAGCCCACATTAGTGTGAAAGGTATCTGCAAGGTGTTATATCTTGTATGGCAGAATGATGATATCCTGAAAGTTGCTGCTCACTTAGTAAAGTGCTGTATGATATGTATGATGTATAACCCTGGAAAAGGTACCCCTACACCCCCTGGTAACTTTGCACCACCCTCCTTCCCTTTCAAGGTTCTTCAAATGAACTTAATCGAAATTGAAATTGAACGAGTCGTTAGTAGTTGTGTGTGCATTCAGTAAATGGATTGAGGCTTATCCCACCAAAGAGAACACAGCCATGGTGACGGCGAAGGTAGTCCTGAAGGAGTACTTCCTGCGTTTTGGTTTGCCCCGTTTGATCTGGAGTGACAATGGAAGTCACTTCAAGTCAAAAGTCATTCAGCTGTTATGCGACGGCCTGCACATCAAGCAGAAGTTTCATGCTGTGAACCACCCTCCATCAGAAGGCCTGGTTGAGAAGTACAACTGTACTCTGTCGGCATGTCTCTCCGGCTCAGCACTGCACGCATCTGAGATGGGATCTTGGGATATGTAGTCTCCTCAGTGGGGGGGTGTAGTTTTTTCCTCCCCATTTTGGAATAAACACAAAAGAAGACGTTCTTTATGAAACTAGGCACCCCACTTTGAGAAGTGAAGAAACATAAACACCATCAATTGATAAATAAATATTATTTTAAGTTTGACACTACAGACTTAATTGATACAAAATAATAATTATTCTTTCTTTTTTTGCCCACGCTTGAATATACATTGTTTCATAAAGAAGAAAGACAACATTATAGCATCTTCTTTAATGTTTATTCCCCCACCGAGGAGACTACATATCCCAAGATCCCATCACATGCCGCGCTGAGCTGGAGAGACATGCTGACAGAGGCACGCTATACTCTGTTAACACAATAGAGTCCCAGGCCTCCACCTATCCGCATTCGCCATGACCTACGGCGGAATGCCGGCACCTGTTTCTCAATCACTGCATGTTATGTTATTGGCATTTCTAAAGCGCAGCGGTTACCCAAAGGTGTCCTGGTGCTAGCTGCTATCCTATGAGCGCTGAACGTGGTAGACTTATTTACATGTTAAAGAGCCAGGTTTTTAATCCCTTCTTTAATGCCAGGAGGTCAGTGGTGTTTCTCAGATGGAAAGGAAGGTCATTCCCGGCCTTTGCAGCACACACAAGAAAGCTTTTCCCACCCCAAAAAGCCTTTTCTATGGGTGCTACTGTCACCAACTTAGCTCCTAGAGAGCGAAGAGTTCTTTTGGGCAAGTACCACTGAAACTGCCGCTTCAGGTGATCTGGGCCTGTTCCTTGTAGGACCTTGTACACAGTGAATAGGGATTTAAATTGCACCCGTTTCCTAACAGGTAGACAGTGACATTTTTTGATTTCCTTGGAAATTGAGGCGAATTTGGATGTGCCGGTGAGCAATCTCGCAGATGCATTTTGCAACAGTTGAAGTTTGTTCAGAAAACGTTCTTGTATATTTAGGTAAAGACCATTACAGTAGTCCAGCCTTGACAGCACAAGTGCTGTGACAACTGTCCGCTGACTGTCAGCCGGTAGAAAGGGCAGTATTTTCTTGATCATTCTGAGCGCATAAGAGGTGGCTGATGCCACTGCATTAATCTGGTCACTAAAGTTGAGCTTGTCATCAACTATGACTCCTAAGTTTTTTACTCTCCTGTTGGGTGTGGGAAGCATGCTCAGTGCTTCTGGGCACCAATTTGGGGTCCAGAAGTTGACTTCATTGCCAGATTGGATTACCACAGTCTTGCGCGAATTGAGCTTCAGGCAGTTTTGTGACATCCACCTCCCGACTGCTTCAATACAATCATGGAACCGCTTGGCTGTTCCTGATTCCTGTCCTGGCCGCAAAAACACAACAATTTGTTTGTCATCTGCATATGAGGTGAGGAAAAAGCCAAATGAACTGATTAAGGAGGCCAAGGATGATACATACACATTAAATAGTGTGGGGCTAAGAGAAGACCACTGTGGTACTCCACAAGGCAGGGCAAAATGTTTAGAATGGAATTCACCCAGCGACACGATTTGTGATCTGTCAGTTAGGAAGGATTTCAATAGTTTCCACGCTTTACCCTGGACCCTGCATGCAAACAAATGATCCATCAATAAATCAAGATGGACCGTATCAAAGGCCGCCGACAGATCAAGCATGATTAGAGTGGTCTTGCCTCCCCTATAAAGGGTTTCCCTAATCTCTTCAGTGGATTTTATAAGAGCAGACTCTGTGCTGTGCCCTTCTCTGAACCCATATTGAGTAGGGTCGAAGACTTAAGTTTCACATAGAAAGGCAGTGAGTTGCAAATTCATTATTTACTCGACCAATTTTGCTGGTAGCGCAAGGGGGGAGATTGTTTGAAAATTATCAGGATCCTTGGGGTCAAGACTGGGCTTCTTTAGTAGTGGGAGTATCGAAGCGACCTTCCAGAGTCTAGGGAAGTGCCCTGTTTCAAACATTGCATTGAACAGGGAGGTAAGTGAAAAGGCAACTGGTCCCGGGGCAAGTTTGACCACATAGACTGGACAGGAATCATAGGGGGAGCCTGATCTTGCTGACATAAGGAGCTTCTTAGTGTCAGTTATGGATAGTGGTGCAAACTTGTCAAAGATAGGGGGGAGGCCAGGGACTTGCTTACTTCCCTTCGTTAAGGCTACAACCCCTACTGAACTTGGGAGGTTGAAAGCCGAGAAGATGACCTCCACCTTATTTAGAAATAACCTAGTGATGTCCTTGCATAGTTCCTGACTCGTCTGAATTTTAGCTGGACAGAGAGAGGCCAGGCTCGATGTAGTTTTGAAGAGCTCTTTGGCAGAGTTTTTTGCTAGGTTCGATTTGTAAAAAACATTTTTTTGCATTAAATAAAAGTTGTTTATAGATAGAAAGGTTCTGTTTGTATGTCTTTTTCTCTGCTTCCTTGTATTCTTTCCTCCAATACCGCTCAAAGCGTTTGCAGATAAGTTTTTGTTTCCTCAGTTTCTCCGTGTACGAGGGTGCATGGTGAATACGAGCAAACCGGACCATACGGCTAGGCCCCGGGTAAACATAAAAAACAGCCACCTTCAACCTCTCTCTATTGCAACCAGGGTAGCTGAGCCAAATAAGTATGTGAATGGAATGGGACCCTTGATGAAGTAAGTGTTTTGAAAGAGGCAACGTCACTCTGTATTTTTTCTCAGAGTGTATTTTTTGGCTATTACCTTACAATGGGGACTTAAAAACACCCATATTATACTTAAGCTCTGGTATTACTTTTTATCATTTCTGCTGTTGTCTCCTTAGAGTCTGACTACAGGGCTGCACACTCAAGCCCCGTGGGAACAATTTTCTCAAACACTTTGGGTGAGTGGGTTTTAGCAGTACAGAGTCTAAAAACATGTCTTCAGGTGAAAGCCTGGACCTATGTTTCATCTCAGTTCAGAAATATCTCATAATAATTTGCACGGTAGTTCATTTCTCATTATAAAGAACGAGGTTTTATCACTTATTAATCATAATACACCACCCTCTGCATAAATTTGCATGGAAGGATTTTGCTTTCACAAGGCAGAGTGATGGAAGAGTGTCCTGCCGCCTCATACCAAATTTTTGTGACTGACATTAAATGTCTTCTTTTAAAAGTGTGTGTATCTGATCACAATCAAAAACACAATGTTTGGAAAAACTACACATACACTTATCCCACTCAACATACTATGTGCATGCAGAGAAAAGATCTATTAATTATGCGGATGTGCATGCAGGGGAGAGATCACTTAATTGATGCGTCATGAAGGATGTACTTTATCTTTTCATCATTTGTATGCTTATTGTTTCCTATTTGTAGTTCAGTTAATTTCCCAATGGTGGCATGTATTACACACTACTTGCATGCCATGATTATTTGCATGCCACATAAAAAGACCACATGTTAGACACGTCATTGGGGGTAACTTACTTTCGAACCCACTCTGACGAAAGTCCAAGACCTTAGGTAGGTCAAAAGAACAAGGCTAAAACATGTTGGTGCTTTAGGGTCATAGTATCATCACATCCTTACACCCATATAGTCTTCCATTTTAACCTTCCCATCCACTCCACCAATAAAGAAATACCTTGGGAGTGGGTGAGGAATTTTATTTTTAACATTACGTCCCTCTATATAACCTTCTTCATAAGAGCTCCCTGAAACATGGTCCCTGAAATATGTGCGAGCCCACCATCACCTTTAGGAATCATGGAGAACACAATTATGAAGCATGCCACTACCAAAGTGGGCTAGGGTTGCATAAAGAAAGGAGTCTTTTCCCTTTCCCACTCTAACAAGAGTGGTGTATAGGTATGTTGCATCACAGATCTACCACATTCCTTTATGGAGGTGTTGTCACTATGAAAGGGGTACTCTTAGGTTAGCAGTATTTGACAGGGAGGGTGTGTCCCTTTATCCTCACTCCAGAGGACCTCCCTACCCTCTAAGGGCCAATAGGTTTTTGGGAACTTAAAATCCCTCTGTTTTTGCAGAGGTGTTCATTAGCCATTGCTCGGTTTGTGCCAAGGCGGATAAATACATGACTGCACACTGGTGCCCCATGTTCTCTGTAGATCTGCCTGAAAGTCCCTGGATAAAGGTCAGCATCGACTTTATTGAACCACTGTATACTTTGCCCCCAGAAATGCGTTATGCCATTGTTATAGTAGATTGCTTCAGTAAGTGGATTGAGGTTAATTTTGTGTCTCAACCTACCACCTCCGAGGTGGTCAAATTCCTGAATGAATTATTCTGCAAGGAGTGCGCAGCCCGAGAAAAATGGTCAGCCGACTTGGAACACTCTCTCACTGACACGCAATGGACTTTTTGAAGCAAACAAACTGAACAAATTTCCTCCAATAGCCGCCTACGAATTACTCACTATAAATTTCTTCAATGTAGCTACTACACTCCACTAAAATAATACAAATTTGGGCTGCGGGACACGAGCAGATGTGATAGATGCAGGGTGGACTCTGCGGACTTCCTCCACCTAGCCTGGTCAGTCCGGGTGTATATGAGTACTGGAATATGGTTTTCATTGCATTAAGACACATGGTCTCTGTGCCACTTCCGCAATCTTCCTTGATGGCACTGCTGGGCTATACTGAACAGATCCCAGCAAAGCACCGCAAGTTTGTGTCCTTTGGACTCATGTTGGCGAAATGAAGGGTGACATGTAGATGGGGTCGGGACGGGCTCCCAAATTCAAGGACAGGATCGGTGATATGATATTATGGCACAATCAGACTAACCTATATGCTGAGCTACACCCAACAGCTTCTCGACCAAGAGATATATGGGGCCCACTTCGAACATGCTTGCTGGAACACCCAGACACTGGTGAACAGAACAGTAATGTGTAACTCATGAAACAATAGCCCCCCAACCTCCCCCCCTCCCTTATGTGATTGGTTTCCCATTCCGGGGCATATGTATAAGACATGTAGATCGGGACATGTGCCACAAAATACAGGATCCATGGCCTGTATTGACGGGAAAAGAATTGGCATACTGTCTAACGAACATTTGTGTATTGTTGAAACTATATGTGTAATCGATTGCGACTTGGTCCTCTACAAACTGCTGTTTCCTGAATTATCACGTGGATTACTACCTGGGAGGGGTGCGGGCTCCGAGGGACACTCTCTCGGCCTCTAAGTCCTTCTGACGACGTGAGCCTTTTGCTTCGGCTCAGAGTGAGGCCCGTACTGACAAAAGGAGTGGCAGTACAGGGCCCAGAGTAATAGCTGTTCTCTTTGTCATCATTGAACCGTGTGGGGGGCAACTGTTATTGAAGAGGCTGATTGTCGCAAAACACATTGCCAATATTGCTGCTAACAAACTGCTGGACTGTCTTAGGATGCCTGACATTATTATTACCTAACGGAGTACACGATTGTAGCGCTATGCATTGCATTGATTTTCCCTTGCCAAGTACATGATTGTAGCGGCCCGCATTGCATTATTTCTTCATTGCAAAGTACATGATTGTCGTTACTCATTGCATTATTCCTTAATTGCAAAGTACATGTATGTAGCGCCAGCATGGCATTGTTTCTTCATTGCAATGTACTTGTTTGGAGTGTGACACATTGCATTAGTCCTTCATTGCACAGTACATAAAGGTAGCGGTACGCATTGCATTATTTCTTCCATTGCAGGTACCGGGGTGTATCGTTACGCATTGTATTATAGCTCCTGTGCCCAGCGCAGGATTATATTGTTACGCAGTGCACTATTGTTTGTCTATTGCAACGTGTGTGATTCTAGCATTGCGACCAGCATAGCATTTTAAAAGCGGTGATTGGGATTTGAACCTACCAGCCAGCTGGAACGAATATTACCCTTTATTGTTGGCATATGTATTGTGTGGTCTGATCGTATATCTTTTTGTATAAAGTTTATACTTGTTTTTATCAAACTCGTGTGGAGTCCATTTGTGGCGTCACCAGGGAGTTGCTGTGGGCGTGGTTGCACATACTGAACACTCGTGCCTTGGAGATAGGCCTGGCTGCTCGTGCCAAGCTACTAGGGGGGTGAGCAGGGCTATCTCAAACGGTGTCCTTACTTGACCTAACGTTGAGTGGGGAGCCCCGGGTCGCGCACTTGGTGACAGTAGTGCTGGACCGGGTCTCCGGCTTCCAATAATGGTCATATAACACCACAGGTAGAACTCCCTTCTAGTTGCTCAGGGTACAGTAGCCATCACCCAGTTACAATCATGCTGGTCTTTAGCATGGAAGAAGTGGGAAAAGGCGAAAACATGAAGGAAAAGGAGACCAAAATGAGAACTGAGCAACTGCGATGCTAGGAATGTAGTCAAGGAGATGTCTTTGAGTGCTGGAGATGTGGTGAGAGTAAATTATCCTAGAAAAGGAGATAACATGAGCAGGTACAGTCAACCTAGACGTGTGGTTAAGACCAGAGGCACTGCTGTTTTATTAGACAATGGCCAGTGGTGGAATGGATCACATTGTGTTGGCATCAGACCTCTAGAACCAGTGGGCAGCCAGGAGGCTGTTCCAAGTAGTGTACCTGAATTAATCAAAGATGTCAGCAATAGTGAGCAATGCAGATCAAACAACGCCAATGCCACGTGTGGAAATTATTCCAATGTTTCTTCTTCTACAATTGCAACTCACCCTAATGGCACTGTCATGACTAGAAGAACAATTGTACCTCCTGTCAGAATGAAAGATTTCATATTGAACTAGTTGTTAATATAAGGGACACGATGTAAGGTCCTGTAAACTTAAATCGCTCTGTAATGCACTTGATAGTGTTATGTAACCCTCGCATCGCTCCTTCCCTCTTTCCCCTCCTACCAATGTGTGTTTGTCCGTGTGGCTAACGCAGCGGTGGCTTTAGAATGTTCTGAGGAACGGGGAAAAAGTAAGGCCATTAAATGGCATTCTTTTGAGAGCATTACAGTAATAAAGGAGTGTTTCACCTGGCTCTCGTTGCCTCATTACTACACGACTCAGCAGGAATATGGCACAGTCCGCCACTCAGCAGCAGGCCGCCAGCTAGCAGGATTCCTTCAAGGATTGGCATGAGGCGGCTCAGCATGAGCGCATCCTAATGTTCACGCATGGGCGGGAAGAGCGCCTTCTAGACCTACCCCGCTGCCTCGCACCAGCAGAGTGCTGAAAAGAAAAAAAGAGAACAGGGAGAAACTGTCAATATTCAGAAATGGACAACCAATGAAGTTAGCCGCTCGGGCAGACAGAAGGCGGGTGCCCTGGGCACACCAAACAGTAGGTGGGGTTTTCATATGCCGATAAATGGACACTATCTGAAAGGTGGTCGGTCGCATCATGTGGGTGTCATTAAGTCTCTGCCATTGAGTAACACTAGGTGTGGCAAACATGGCTGTGGACCCACCACCACCGCCGCCACAAGCGCCACAGTGAGGGGGCTCACCATCATGTACCTCCATGGCATCATTACTCCGATCCAGAAAGTTAATTGATCCCTCCACCACATCCCCAGGTGGAAGACCTGGCTTGGACGGCTGATGGAACAGTAAAATGGTCCCTATTGCTATATTTCATAGAGGAAAAAGTGTATAAACTTTTTGAAAACCTCCCCCATAACAATTATGATGCAGCACTAAACTCACTCTATTTCCCAGTGAGAGAAGCTTATTACAGCTACATTTGACTGGTAAATTTACCCAACGAAACTCCACTGTTTTTACCTGAAAACGAGTTTATTATGTTTAAGATGGTGTATTCTTCTGGGTGGCGTATGCCACATAAGGTGGGAGAGTCCTATTGGGTGGAGGTGTTAGCACAAGTGAGGGGTGTCTTAGGATCAATAGGATGCCCAGTGACAAATGACATGGGTTTGACATTATTAGGTTTATGCTCTCCACTTCTAAAGCATCAGTGAAAGCCAAATAGATCTTTGGTGTGAAATTGCTTGTGGGTTGTGAAATTAGCAGTTGATTTCTACTTAAAACTAAAAGATGCCCCTTCCATAGCACAGTGCCATGCTCACCTATCGAATAACATGGCAATGGAATGATCACCCAAAGCCCTTTTTTATCATAATCATGAACTGAAGATCAATGGCACCCTATGTTAGTATGTTTCTTTTTTGGTCTACTTAAGCTGTACTGGACTAAGGGCGCTAAACCTACTTTCGTACTGGGCTTGGCGATGTTTTTGCAATTTATCAAAAGCGAAGTACTCAAGAAGGGTTTCCTGTCTCTGTATGCCACCATCTCTTCAATGTATCTCATTCATTTATGTGAAAAAGCTGGAAGGGTTTGATTGTATCTATTACCTCACTGAGGATATAATTTCAGGTGGGGCGGGGACAGGGGGTGGCGGGGACGGGGGGGGGGTGGCTCTCTTTTCTCTGTTTCGTAAAATGCTAGAAATAGTGAAGCATGTGAAGACATTTTCTCTTTACTGTGCTTTCGCTTGAATGTCATCCATTGCTACATGTATAAAAACCTAATACAAATTACATGTTTCAAAATAACCACTGATGTTCAGAATCTGTGAAGACACTGGAAAATACACACTGTAATTTACAAAGAAATAAACCCTGAAAACAGCAAACTCGACTTATGAAGCACGATTAAATAATGTTGGCTATTTATTCCTTTTTAACAGGCCTGCTTATTTTCCTAGTCAATGGTGGTGAAAATGCATAGAAGCCAAGGAATGTTGGGTAATGAATTCGGACATCAGAATAAGTACATGGATAGTCCCTTCACTGCTCCTATCATTGCAAAAGTGCTTAATACAAAAATAGGAACCATGTAATAGCATTTACTAGTTGTGAATGTGTGAAAGGACAGTAGATAAAGGTTTCTTTCCATTGAAAGTTAGATACATTTTTTGGGTAAACTAGCATTTCCATTTATGTATGTGGTGACCCTTGAAAGGACATTGGTTGTCCTCTTTCCCACTAAGCACATATTTGCATACTCAGAAATCTAAAAATAACAAAACTATGGATTCCGTAGCCAGTGTAAATAAAGAAAAAGGCCTAAACATATTGAGTGCCGAGTTACAGCAATTAATCCATGGTTTCATTGCAGTATCTCGTGGTGAAATCGACGCATGCAGTCAAGCTCCCAGATAATTCCAGCCTGGAGGTCATCAAGGCAAATCACGCATGGTTGTCTTCATCCTCTGAAGGGAACAGAAATCATTGTCACTAATAATACCCGTGACATGAAAACATGCCCGACCTACATCTATTTCACAAGGTCACAGGCGCGCATAACAGAGCCCATACAATGACTGTGCCTCCTGCGGGCCCAGCAGAATTGATCCTGGATTAACTCCAAATTGAATTGAACTTTTGTTATGTTGCTAAAATAAAAGCACACTTCTTTGGGAGAGCAGCCACTATTCTGGTTACAAGTCACCTGATGGTAGTTTTATAAATAGGGACCCTCAAATAGTGTTTGAAGGGTACTGAAAATCCTGTAATTTCTGGAGGAAACTCAAAGCGTGGAGTAGAATCCACTGGCTACATTTCCTCCACAATATTATCCCTGTAAAGGAGGAAATTATGCGGTCTCCACATTTAAAGATTTCTCAAGAAATTGAAGGATTTCCATTGCACTCTAAACGAGTCTGAGAGCCCCTAACAAGAATGCAAGAAATAAGACTAACCAGTAAACAAACCAGAGATTGGTTGTCTAAAATGAAAATAAAATAAGTATTAGCCAACCCATTAGCTCTGCCATTACTAGACCGTCTTTTGGATTTTTCAATGCTTGTTTGTCATGGTTTTTGTAAAACATTTACATTGAGTGATCTATGGTTCTCAACAATATAATTAAAACAAATGTTTAGTCTCAATAAGCACACATTGCTATTGTAGTCCTTGACAGTGAAGGGAACTACTTTGTGTACGGATGTATTTCTTCTGAACCAGCAAAATTCAAACACTCACAGTGAGGTTAACCAATGGCTGAAGTGGGCTTATACACTACCACATGTTGTAAGAGTGGAAGAAAAATGTGAATGACACAGCAGCAGACCAAGGAATGAAGAGGACCGACTGAAAGCCCCAATAGGCAAGTTATAGTTAACTCAGAATTTCCATGGAAAGCATCTATTGTTTCTTTAATAACTTTGAGGTTGTTTCTCAAATCTGCATGAAACTTTCCAAAGAAAACAGTTATTTACTTTGACTCCTTCTTGGAAAGTTCCACACTGATCCGTCAAGTGTGGGCCAAGAAAAATGAGGGGTTAAAAAGAGCACAATTTTCCATGTGAAAGAAAGTTGAGCACCGATACAGAACAATGGCTAAATGAAATCACACCAAATTAGGCAAAAAGTTAGAACTTCCCTCAGAAAGTGTGTGTATTCTGTTATTTGGTGTCAATCCATTCAGCTGTTTTTGAGAAATTAGCATTTAAAATGGTGATCGTGGTAATGAAGTTAACATTCGTAAAAAGTTAGAATGTCAGAAGCCACCTACCTGGATCCGAGATGATTCCAATGGGGCGGTGACGCTAGTTCCAGATTCCTCCTGAGACTTGCCCTTGGTTTACATTAGGAGAAACCGCTGGGGTGGCAAATCCCAGGGGGAAGGGTGTTGGGATGGAGAGAGTGTATAGAGTCAAAGATGCGGTGGCACATCTCCTCAACAGCAACACTGCAGCAGGCATTCACACCAGTCTGATAAACGGTACCGAAATATATGGCACCTATAAACAAACAAATAATAAGGCTTTATTCTAGTATTAACTCTGTCTTTTAAGGTATCACCTCACGAAAGCTTTTCAAATCACAACCAAGCTTTAGTTTTGTTGCTGTTTTGTTTTCATTTCGATTGTCCGTAGAGGCTACTTTATCAACATTTTTGAAACTGTAGAGAGTATGATTTCAGCATCAAACCCACAAGCAAATTTGAACTGAGCTAGCTTCTCCCAAGTCCTCTCTGGAAGAGCCCTGACAACAGTATGTACAAGTTGAACAAAAACACCAGTTACCTTTGCTTTCAGAAAATTTTGCAGCTGAGCTCAGTGCGTAGGAAAATCAAGTCTGTTAATGCGTCTCTCCTTTTCGTCTTGGTACTTTTTCCATCCAGGTGCAAGACTAATGCTGGACATTCTCTGCGGTGAGGTCGAAGCGGAAGGATCAAGGTTGCTAGCAGGACAGAGTCCTGGGAGGGAAAAACGGTTAAGTAGAAGGCAAAGAGGATAAGCGAAGGGAAGGAGTGTGGACGGCCTTTAAATAAGACTGCTTTAGAACGTTCATAAAGGTCACATTCTAATTGTTTGTAACAAGGAACAGGTGCAGATAATTAACTTGATGAGGCTGCCTTCTAGAATGTGATTTAGAATGTTCACAAAGGTCGCATTCTAATTGCTTATAGCAAGAAAAATGGTGCAGATGATTCATTTGATGAGGCTGTCTTCTAGAGTGTGTTTTAGAATGTACACAAAGTTTGCGTTCTAATTGCTTCTAGCAAGGAGCAGGTGCAGATGAATAATTTTATGAGGCTGTTTTCTAGAATGTGTTTTAGAATGTTCACAAAGGTTCGCATTCTAATTGCTTACAGCAAGCAACAGGTGCAGGGGATTAATTTGATGAGGGCTGTCTTCCGGAAGGTCATCTATGCCAGTTATTTCATGCTTATTCTGGTAGATTTTCTGAATATTTCTGTGGCCCCTGAAACCTGACCTTGCAAATGCGTGGTAAAACATTTTTAAAGCTATTAAGCCTTTTCAAACAAACCGAGGAGCACCAGCTGCAGCTAGCTATTACCAACAGCATGTAATATGATCAAAAGTCAGGGTACAAAACGTTTGTTCATTCATAAGTGTTGGAAGGAATGACATGAGTCATGCTGGTGTATTGTGATAGTCAAGAGAGGTGAGCTGTGGCAAGATTCCTGGCAAAGAACTATCTGGACTGTTGGTGTTTCCATTATGCTTTGAATGGATGATTCAAAGAGGATGCGTGGATCTGGATTGGCTGGCCAGGACTCCAGGACTTGCTCCAGAGTCCAGAAAAAACAAAAACAAAGGTCACATAAGGGGCAGGGTGGGCACACCCTAACCACCTGGGCTATGTGGTTTAAGCCCCCATTAAGTCAAAGGTTTTAAAAAATATATATTTCCGGTTGCGGTACGGTGGTACCAGCATTAGTACTGCTGCACCCAATAAGGTGTACCCCCTGTGGTACTGAGGAACTGATTAAAGCAAACACACTTTGCCACTGGATTCAAGCTAGACTGGCTGTTTAGGGCTGTTATCCCAAAACCAGTCCCAGGATGCTTGTTTCCGGTCCAGGGAAGACATGACTTGGCAGTTTGGGCTGGACTGTTCCCATGAGGCACAGGGTCAAGACTGATTTGCATATAGCTGTGTATGAACTGGGGTGGTAAAGTGAGCTAAAGAATGATGATGGATTCAACCCAGATCTGTGACTGGGGTGAGTGTCTGAAAAATGTCAGCGCTCCGTCTATCATCTCCTTGTGTTTGCACTGAGGAACTGATGCCCATACCACGGTGCCACGGTACTATGGTACCAATTTGGTTTTAAAAAGAGAAGGTTCTGGTCATGGACCAGACTCTCTGGCCAACAACTATTGTTCAGCCATATGTCAGTGGATGTTGACCGCCTGCAGTGAGCCAGATGCAGGCAAACCCTGCACATCGCTAAAGGATGTGCTCAGTGGCAGTTGGCTGTCCCTGAAGAGTTGAGCGCAGCGCTTGCCAGAAGCCAGACCCTTTTGTCAACCCCAGACCTGCAGTACCAGCACCCGGTATCCTGTGTTCAACTGGCATTGTGCAGGCTGTAGGTCATAGGCAATGGAGTTTGGCTGCATCCTGTGGAATGAGGGCCATGTCAATCAAACGTTGTGCATGGCTGAAGGCCAAGCACAGCAGGGGGTCTGTATGCCCACAAGGGGATGGATGCACCTGCATTCAAGCTCCAGTTGTGCACAACTGATAGAGCGCGGGTCACCAGCTCGGGTTAAACGCACACATACCTAAATACTCACCTGGGCTCAAACCATTCACACAAATGAGCTAGCAAACCCCGCTGATATCAATTGAGTTTACCTGTAATTTAATTTTACCTTTACCAAGTTTTACCAATTTCTTCTCCCTAATAATTCTTTTCTCGATGAATCAGGTTTCTGAGATAGTTTAAGGTAGAAAATGATATTTAACTTTGAACTTAAAATAACCACAAACTCAAAAAGTTTTAAAGACTTTATCTAAATCATTAATTTTGTGAGTCAGAATCAAATACAGCTTAAACACATTCTTTCAAGAGGCAAATTGAAGTTAAATAAAAATAAGTCATAATAATGATCGATGAAGATGATACCTGGAAAAGGAAGAGAGAGAGCTGGTACAATGACAGTTTTCGTAGAAATATATTTACCTAAGGTGATGGATGAACCCAACTCTTTGAAGATAGGCCAGATAGAATCTGCTAGAACAAGATGCAGACAGATTCGGATCTGGGAAGGTGACCTCTTCTAAGTGCAATGCCAGCATCGCACCCCTCTCTGATACTACTCTCCTCGGGTGTCCCTCTTCCGAAATCCCCTTCCAGATGATTAGATTAGCGATCAGTATCTCAATTTCTTGAGCAGAATTTCTGGCAGCAGCAGGGTCTGAGACAGCATCTCGGACAGAGGCTGTGGCAGCATACAAGTTGGGTCGGTGACGAGTCAGAATGGCGGATCTGACAAGTCTGACAAAGTCTCTAGCTAACTTACCTCAATTATACTATTCTGTATTCCTGTACCCCCCCCCCAAAATTGCAATTTTTGTGTTTCCCCCATTCTGATTGGTTAGGGCGAGGAGGTGAGTTCAGCACACCATATTAAAAGTAATAATTTTACTGTGGACTATTGTTCTATGTTTCCATCCCTTAATTTACTTTCCCATAGCTTTATTCCCAACCGCATTACACATTATGATCATTACAAATTATACAATTTATTCAAAATTGTTGCTTTTGTCCAGTTCAGGGGTTTATGTTCTCAGGCGTCTTCGGCTAATGTGGCCTTGGCTGTGTTTCAAGTGTGTCATCCCAGTTTCCGGCAAGTTTCTATGCGCACGCTCACGGGTCATGTGAGGTAGGAATTTCAGTCACCCTCCGAGGCCCAAACGTGAACTAATAATGAAGTCAGAAAAGGACACGTTAGAATGTGATAATAAATGATTTCACTGTATACCACTTATCTTTACTCTATCCCCATTTACTTATTTAAATCTTTTTCATTAATGTTTAATAGAACTTATGAGTTTTAGTTCAAGCAGTAGCATATACGTAAACATGTGAGTTTCAAGAGGCCATATTTAGTGCTATTGCGCAGCTGCAAAGTTTTCCCACCAAGCAACAGAATACGTCATACCACGTAGATGCAGTAGATGCATGCGCAATGAAGTTCCCGCGTTTTTGACGGCCATTTTTAAGACACTCAGGTTACTTGTTAGTAATACACATAGGAAAGCTTCCCCTGGATACTGTATGTAGTGTATAATGCAATGTTAGTATTTACAAAACGTGTTGGTTACGTGGTTACATGTTATTTGAGAGGATTGCATACAAGCAAGTTTTTTTAAGTACGAAACCTTGCTCCATCAACCCCCTCTCTGATGGCATTTAATGCCATCACTAATTTCTACTAAATCAGAAACCAACTTTAGTACATCTCAATTTCTTCTTCAACCTTTTCATTCCTTTCTTTTTCCCCCTTACACTGTAATCCTCACATTCTTTTGTAAATGTCTCCTTTTAATTCTTCTAGTTGTATTTCCTCGAATTTTCTTTTCTTACCTCTTTCATTCAACTCATATTTCTTTCTCCCTTTGCAACATTTATGCCAGAACATTATTGCTAATACTAATAGTGTTATTCCCATTATGGGCAGTATTAAATGGCCTAGAATACCATTACCTATCTTAGAAAACCAACTACCTAAACTATAAATGCTATTTGTCAGTTTTTCAAAACATTTTCAACTTCCAGTGGTTTCAACTCTTCTTCTAATTTCGTAATATTTTTAATGTATTTCCCAATCTCAACACTTTTATCTGGAATATACGTGCAACAATGTTGCGCTTTCAATAATTTACAGACTCCACCCTCTTTTGCCAATAGTATGTCAAGAGCAAGTCGATTTTGCATAACCATCGATCTGACCGCAACTAATTCAGTGTTGATCATTAAGAATCCTCCAGCAGTGTCAGTAGATAACCGATCAACTACTGTAGATAACTGACAAATCTTCCGTGAATTCAGAAGAACTCCCACTGAAGGTATCAATGCTCCAAAATTATCACCTACTATTTCTGAAAAACTAGCTCTTTTTACACGTGTTAGTTCATTATTGCCTTCATTGCTTCCAGTGATTCTCTTTACATGATAAACTTTAAGGAATACTATTCCAAAATAGCAACTCCCATACCGTGGTCAGGCAGCCTAAAATAGGCTTTATTGCCACACACATACTAGATTCCAGGAAATACTGGATCCGTCCCTCCTTTTGGTCCCCATCCCCCAATTACTAAGAAATTATGTTCACATTCACTGGAACCAATAAACATATTGTTATATTCAGTTTTTAACCTATGTAGACAGATTTTTCCCTTCTTTTCAAGATCCAAAGACATTGCAGCATTAGTCTCACCATTTGCATAATGCTCTTCCTCCTCAACCCATTTAGGTATCTGAGGTTTAGGTTCAGCAGATCTCTTTTGAAAGTCCTGTCTCCTTGCCTCAACTAAATTAAAAAATATTTTCTCTTCGTCATGCAATTTACAAGTTAAATTGTGCTTGTGTGCTTCAGCTATATCTATTGCTTTCATTGTTAGAAAATATTCTCCCATAAATTGTGAGTCTCTCGTACTAAGGACAGGGTTCATGCTTTTTCGCATAGGGACCTCAGACAAAATCACATCTACATTAGAATAATAATACTGCAATTTCCCTGTTTTATAGAATAAATTAGCTAAAATGCTACACAAAATACCATATGTCAATGGTAAATGATGATATGTTACTCTTTCTGCTACAGATGCGGGCAATTTCATACATACATAACAATCACTAACCTCCATGGTTTCTACATATTGCAATAACAAGTTGGTAAAAACATTCAAGTCTGTATCATTTTTATTAACAGTGTGATGTAAATCTAACTCATCTGGTGCTTCTAATTCTACTTTGTCTCCTTTGATGGTATCTACCTTTCCATGTGTATTAGTGCAATTTTGTACATTTGTAACCTCAAATAAGGAATTGCCACAGTTAGTACTAACCATATTGTGAGTACTAAAAATACACTACCTATACATATTCTACAACATTTCTTTACACAATTCGGTTTTCCAGCAGCTCTATTGTCAGCCATTTATCAAAAGGGATAAGAAGATTTCTCTTCTTTACTTTAGTATTTAACTTCGTGACAGAATATAAAGGGAAATTGTTTTCAGGTTGGTCTCACTTCTTCATCAATTGGTTCTGCTTTTAAGCTTTCATCCTCTTCTCCAATTATTTCCACGTTTTCAAAATCTTCAAGAATAACATATGTCCATTCGGGACCCTTGAATTTATTATTTATTATTTTCAATCTTGGACTTCTTTGTTTTGGTACTTCAGTTGACGGTCCAGATTGACTGGATACTCGTCTACTTGTTCTGGTTCCCCTGTTATGGGTTTAAACCGGAATTTCACTCTCTTGATAACACTAGGCTAATTATCGCCTCTCCTGATTGTTTTAGCTTGCACTGCGCTTTCAGTTTCTTCGAGTGTTCTTTTATTTTCACTAAGTTGTGGCACAACTTGTTTATTTTCGTTTTCCGAATCCCTCTCTACCTGACCTTGTCCAGGGCTTATTATTTTGATGTCTTCTGCCTGGATGCGTTCTTCTTCCCTACTCTAACCCTGTTCAGGTTCAGTTTTAATTGGCTTTTCTTCACTCTTCACCTAAAATTCTGACTTCGCCTGTCTGGTCCTGCTCAGGTATTTATGTTTCTTGATTTTCTTCTGCCTGAACGTTTTGTCCAAGACCTATCTGTCTCTCCTCAGACACCGGGGCTGTAACTTCAACCTTGTCTGTCTGAGTAAATTGCTCTTTCCTTATCTGGTCCTGCTCAGGTTCCCTGACAATCGTGGTTTCACTTACCTGAACGTGTTTTTCTGTTCTTACCTGGTCCTCACTCTTTTCCTGACTAGCTAATCTAGTTTGGCCCCTTGTTCTTACAATTTCTTCAGGTATCTCAACTATTGGGATCCAATCATCTTGACTGGTGCTTGGTTGTTCCTGCTCAGCTACTTCAGGATTTACCATTCGTAATTCTTCAGCTGTACAACCTTCAGCCCCTTCACCTGCTTGAGTCTGTTGAAGTTCTTCTTTGTCTGCTGCTGGTACTCTTTTAGTATGGCTTGCATGAATCCAATTAAGCAAACCTGCACACTTTACTGCTGTTGTTGTAACCAATATAACCTGATGTGGTTTTTCCCACCTTGGTGCTAGACACGATTCTCGAGTATGATTCTTCACTACAACCCAGTCACCGGGATTCAGAACATGCGCTGGGTTCAGCTGCCTGGGGACTGCGTCTTCTTCAACCTGGAGAGATATAGAACGCACTTGTTCAGCCAACTCTTTGCAAAACTCCAGTACCAAATCATCAGTTATATTTAACAGCTTGTGTCCTGGTATGCATGCCTACCTCATTGTTCTTCCCATGATTATTTCATGGGGACTCAATCCGGTATTCTTGTCTGGAATACTTCTAAGTCCCATCAGAACAAGAGGTAAAGCATCAGGCCAATCCAGTAGAGTGGATGCACACACCTTTCCCAGCCTTGACTTAATTGTCCCATTGAATTGTTCTACCACTCCAGATGCCTCTGGGCGGTATGCACAGTGCAACTTTTGTTCAATTTTGAATGCTTCGCAAATTAATCGAATTATTTCATTATTAAAATGAGATCCTCGGTCTGATTCAATAGTTACTGGAAAACTGAAATGCGGTATAAACTCTCTCAATAGGAGTTTGGCCACTGTCAAGTGGTCATTTCCTCTGGTGGGGTATGCCTCCACCCACTTTGAAAATAGACAAACGATGACAAGTACATATTCTAATCCTTGACAAACAGGCAACTGAATGAAATCAATTTGAAGTCTTATAAAGGGACCTTTAGCTTTTCCAATTTTCCCTGTATAGACTATTGTTCTCTTGCCGGGATTCATTTGCTGACATGTCAAGCATCTTTGGCAAAGGCTCTCTGCAATGTTCCTGAACCTTGGATTAAACCAATCCCGTCTAAAGAATCTAATCATTGCATCTCTGCCTGTGTGGGTGTCTCCATGATACATCCTAGCCATTGGTGCAAGCACACAATCTGGCAATACAGGTCTGTCATCTAAGTAAACCCATACATCATTTTCTGCCCTTCGCTGACAACAAGTTTTCTCCCACTCTTCTATTTATTTTGTCTCTGCTTCGTCCTGGAGTTCTCTTATCTTTCTCCATGTTTGTAATCCTGACAATAGCATAAGTTGGCAGCAGATTCCACAATTTTCAACTTTCCTGTTTACTGCCATTTGAAATTTTGCGCAGTGTTGTGCAACCGGGTCAGCATATCGATTACCTGTAGTCACACAGTCATTGCCTGACTTGTGTGCGGCACATTTTACCACTGCCACCTCTTTTGGCAGTTGTATTGCTTCTAGCAACTCTCTTACACCATTTCAGTTTTTAATGGGAGACCCTGAAGAAGTCAGAAAGTCTCGCTGCATCCAGAGCTGGCCAAAGTCATGCACAACCCCATAACCATTGTCTCTGTGTTAAAACTGAGAGGGAACAGTTTTCACTCTCACAAGAGAATAATGTGAATTCTTTTGAATAATCTGGCATACCTAGAGCAGGTGCTTCACATAAACAATTTTGCAATTTTACAAAAGATTGCATGCTCAGATCATCCCACTCTACTGGGTATTTTGCTCGTTTCTTTGTCATTTGTATCAAGGGTTTTGCCAGTAGGGAAAACCCGACAATCCATTGCCTGCAATATCCCACGACACCAAGAAACATTTTTATCTTTTTTTGTGACTGAGGTAGTTTCATTTGCTTTATTATTTGTATTCTCTCAGTGGTCACTCTTCTTAATCCTCATTCTATTTGGTGTCCTAAATACTTTACTTCGATTCTACAGAATTGCAATTTTTCAGGGGACACTTTATGTCCACCTTTTGCTAGATGGGTTAATAAGGCAATGGAATCAATTACACAATCACTCTGATTCCCGAGGCAGCACCAATGTCTCAAGGCATTTTTTCAAAATTTGGTTAAAAATTGAAGGACTTTCTGGGTACCCTTGAGGAACACGATTCCAAACATAGATACGATCCTCAAATTTAAAGGAAAATAAAAACTGGCTATCAGGATGTAATGGGATGGAGAAAAAAGCATGGCATAAATCAATTACAGTAAACCATCTTGCATTCCATGGTATTTGGTACAAAATAACTACAGGGTTAGGTACTATAGGGCAACACGGCACAACAATCTTGTTTATTTTTCTTAAATCTTGAAGTACCCTATATTTTCCGTTTGGTTTCTTAATGCCAATTATTGGTGAATTACAGGGACTACTCATGATTTCCTTTAAGATGCCCTGTTCGACCATTCGTTCAATTTCTGCTGCAACACCAGCCTTTACTTCGGGCTCATCTTGTATTGTCGGGTATTTGGATAGACTGCACATTCTTTCACAGTCACTTTAACAGGGTCTACGTCTGTCATTAACCCTACTTGTTTTCCTGTAAAATCCCATACTTCAGGATTTACTGCTGTTTTGACCTCATCAGGTAAATCGTCTTTGGTCATCACTGAATATAATTAATCTACCCCTGTTCCATGCTTGGCTAACATGATTTCATATATTCCATCTTCATCAGGAGTCTGATTGGCAACACCGTCCAGTGTGCAAAATATGGTGCAATTCATTTTGCAAAACAAGTCCCTTCCCTATAAAATTTACAGGACTAGAATCGCACACTACAAATTTGTGCATTTCTTTAAAATTTCCAATACACACTTCCATTAGTTTTGTAATAGAGGTCCTAATTTGTTTATTAGAAATGCCCACTACTTGGATCACTTCTCCCAAGAGGGGTAGGTTTGGGATGTCTGCTGTTCTCACAGTAGAATGGGTAGCACCAGTGTCCAACAAAAAGGTAATGTAATTTCCTTCTACCTTTCCATCAATGTACAGACCTGACTGATCTACCGGTAAGGGTGCGCCAAGTACGCACTCCTCCATCCTTGATCTTGATCTTGATCTCCAAAATATCTATCATGCAAAAGAAACTGCGATGTTACATCGTTTTTCTTACCACTTCCTTCTTGGAATCCTGTGTCCGCACTGTACTTGGCTTGACTCACAAAATTTGGCAAAGGGGCAGGTGGCAATTGACTCTGTAGGTTTACAACCTGCTGGGGTTGATTCATTAGCATCTCATTCTGCGTCTGTGAATTTAAATTTTGATTTGGGCCATTATTATGTTGTATGCTTTTACACTCGTTATTCCAATGCCCCAATTTTCAGCACCCATGACAGGGAAACCTCTTCTTGGCCTCTTCTCTACTTAACCGCCCTTTCGGTTTACCCCCATTATTTTCCCCCTGACCTTGCCCCCTTCAAGTATTTCCTGCCTGCTTTTGTAATTGGAGTTCTTGTTGTTCTGCTAATTTCACTTGAGCCCACATCACTTTTTCTTCTAAATTCTTTCGTCTATTGTCAATTTCATCTCCACAATACTTTGCATATTTTAAAATCTCGTCCAATGGCTTTGCTTGCCAGCACAAATTATGCTGCTTAATCATTTCAGATATTTCTTTTCTTAACCCTGACACAAAACGATACACAAAATGTGCCATGTCCTTATCCTCAATACTCTCAAATCCACTATACTGTTTGAATACTTGTAGGAGGCACTCATAATGCGCATGTACAGACTCATCTTTTTACTGCGTTGTTCTATCTATTTTTAGCCAATCTGTTTCCTTTGGGGTATTTTACCTTTTAAAAAACTAATTACTTGGTTATATTTCTTCATGACCTCCTCTGAGGGATCTCCTGTTTTCTCATTTCTCGGGTACTCATCATTAGGCCAATCAACTGTGATTTTACATTCAGTCCACAAATCAGCAGGTATCAATATATCAAAGAGACCATCTAAATCTTTCAACAAAACTTTCGATACTTTCACAAACCTTTCAACTTGCCTGTACCATTCCACTGGTTTTTCTCTCAATTTTGGAAAATCATTTGTAAATGATAATATATCCTGTCGGGTCCATGGGACATGTACATATCCCCCTCCTGGAACCTCTCTCATTGGGTACAACCTTTCTGCATTCTCTGTTTCTTTCACTAAATATTCAGATGTTACCCGATTTGCCTGGGCTTCTTCTCTTTTCTTTGACCACCAAACTTTCCATCTGTCTAAACTCCCCATTTCTGCAATATCGTCATTAATTCTTTAACCTATATTTTCTTCCTGACACATTCATATTTTCTAAATCCTTATCAGAAAATTCTGCTCTATAAGGTTTTTGCAATACTTTGGATCGCCCTATTTCTATTCCCTTTTCAGAGGCTAGATTTACCAGTTTTTCATGAAATGTTTTTGTGTTTCGGGTTATGCTTCTGCAAATGAATAGCAATTCTTCCTTATTATAGGTATTTACCCTATCTAGTCCTACATTCCCAGCTATAATTTCTTCTAATTCAATCTTCAATTTGAATATGTCTAATATTTTCGGTGGTGAATTCGGTTTCTCTATTTCTTGTGACCATCTTTCTATTTCTTCTGGTGTTACAATACTGGCATTTTTCGATCCGGTGGCTGTCTCGATTCATACCTCTTTTGAGCTACTCGGGGTGACTCTTCTGGGTGTGTCATTTATTTGCCCTCTTATCGGTAAGTCCATTAATGAAATTACAGACTCGCAATCACTAGCTTGGTCATCAATTACTAACTTCTCTTTTCTTGGCTCAATAATAGGTGTTGTCATGACAGGTGTTTTAGGACAATTTGCTTTATCCCCGTACAGTGGGACAACAGGACCTATAGTCACTGGTATAGTCAAAGCTTCGGGATGTGCTTTTAACTGCGTTATCTTCTGTATTAATTCATCTCTATTCTTATTTATCGCTTCAATTCTTTTTCCTGAAGTACCCTTTTCATTGTTCTCTCATGTACTATTTGTGGCACTAAAAGTGTATCTAGAATCGGAGCACTCGGGGTAGTTCTATTAGGTCCTTCTTGGTAAGGCGGAGGATTTTTCATTAAAATATCTTCTAAATAATCATCTTCTGAGTACCCGCCACCACTTAATATTAAATGCTTTTTCTTTTCTGTGCACTTTCCTCCTGTCTGTTCCTCTGCCACCAATACAGGATATAACCCTTCAGTTAACATGGCCTGTCTCCACTGTTTCATTTGTTTATCTTGAGTTTCACGTGGAAATTTTGGATAACAACTGCTCAAATTTCTGTCACTCCTAGGTCTATCTCGCTCAAATACCTCAGTTTCCCATTCTTCTAGTGCTTCATACTGAGATAATCTGGGTCTTGGTTCTAATTCATTCATTCTAGTGTGTAAGTTATGTAATATTCTTCCATTAAATGTTCCGTATATTGGGAACGCCAGTATTCCATCATCTTTTGTATACTCTACCCAATTTTCTATCCATGCACAAGTATGATAACCTCTTTCTACCATCATATAGGATGCGGGAGTTTTCGGAGGAGGAATAAGAATTCTTTCTCTAATTTTAATGGGTTTATCCTTTTTAAAATAATTCTTAATTTTCTGCATAAATAACATTTTCATTTTCTCTCCGTACATTTTGCGTGATCTTCTTTTTATGTACTGTTCGTGGGCAAAACCTAAGTATCTTCTATTTGGACGATTCCCTATTAAAGTAGGATTGTTTCTCCACATGCAAGACCCACTATCAATTATTATTATGGCTTCTGTTTCCAACTAATCAAATGTTCGCTTTTACTTTAACAACTGACCAATACCAGCACAGCTTCTTTTTCTTTTCACCAAACAGATTATTTTATGCAATGTGTATAGCCAATACTAGTGTGGTTCTTAATGACGTCAGTATCACGCCTCACTACTGACTCCTCCTTTACAATTCTTCATGACAGTCACACGCCTGCTGTTTCAACCAATCCCAGCGCAGCCCTCTGTGACGTCAGTGCAGCACCTGCAACTGACCCCTCCTTTGCAAGGTAATACGAAAAACCTATTTTTCTCACACCTTACATATAGTTTTCATCAATCAACAACATAGAAACATTTGTTACTGTGTCTGATCTTCTAAATTCAAAGAATAGTCAACTTTTTACTGCGAGCAAACCTTTTTGGCTTACTCTTCACACACTACGAGTAAAGCCCTTCCGTTTACTCTTCACACACTACGAGTAAAACTTTCCGCTTACTCTTCACGCAAGCATCAGAGAACCAGCTACTCCTTCAGTATTACCCTTTCTAGGTGATATGAGACCAAAGTTTCACCAGCGGACTCCTTCGCTACCAATTACTCTCACTTTTATACGGAAGAAAGTAATCCCTAAATCAGTGCTTCTAGTCCTGCGTATCTTTCAGCACTTTCCTGATCCAGACAAGTAACCTCACTGCGGTATGACTTCCATTCGCCACCCACTAGTCAATTCTCCCTGGAAATTCCAGACAACATAAAACAATACATAAACATTTAACGAATAGCGGTTGTTAATGCATAAATCAAATAATTCAATCCACAATATTTTCTACCTAACTAACTAGAACCTAACCATCCTCTGCTACCGGGCTCACCAGCTCGGGTTAAACACACACATACCTAAATACTCACCTGGGCCTAAACCATTCACATAAATGAGCTAGCAAACCCCGCTGATATCAATTTTTGAGTTTTACCTGTAATTTAATTTTACCTTTACCAAGTCTTACCAATTTGTTCTCCCTAATAATTATTTTCTCAATGAATCAGGCTTCTGAGATAGTTTAAGGTAGAAAATGACATTTAACTTTGAACTTAAAATAACCACAAACTCAAGACGTTTTAAAGACTGTATCGAAATCAATAATTTTGTGAGTCAGAAGCAATTACAGCTTAAACACATTCTTTCAAGAGGCAAATTGAAGTTAAATAAAAATAAGTCATAATAATGATCAATGAAGGTGGCGGGGAGGCAAGATGGTGTTCGAGATCTCGGACGCGTGAGCTGACCGCTCCTAGGCTTACCCGTCTCCACATAGAATGGAGTGCTGAATCTGACAGCTATCTCTATCTCGGCACTTTGTGGCGCTTGTCAGCCCTTTTTGAAGAACAAAGGACCTGTGCAGAGACATTTCACGGGCTGAAATGTAATCGAATACTGTTTGAGCACAGGTGCACATAAGTTCCTCAGTGTATGCGGGGGCTAAAACGAAGGTGTCTATCTCTTGATCAAAGCTTATCGCCCATAGGAACGAGCTGGGAAATACAGTGTGGGAGTGAACACACCAGCTGAAGTCGCGGGAAATCTTACTTGGCTACGGTGGTGATGGGTGAATGCCTCCTCTGGAATGATGAGCTTCGCCGTGGCTGGGGCTCAGCAGGGGTTCCGACGATTGCTGAGAGTCTGCTGGAGTGCTCGGTGGGACTTCTTCGTGGCGGAAGCATTCTACGGAGGCCGACTAGGATCACGGTGTGTAGGTCCAGAGATGCCGCCGGAAGCTGTGAAAGGGAGAGCTCGCCTCCTGGCTAACTCCATTGGCAGTGGAGCTGGGGCTGGAGCCGTCCTCCCCAGGAATCTTGTACAGGCAAGTCAAGGGCGTAAAGGCAGCAATGGGGATACTGCTCATGAAAAAACTGGCATAGATAAACACAAGGATGTTAGTGGTAGACGCACTATTCCCCAGCTTTTTTCCGGTTCTAAAGAAAAGGGGAAAAAAGCTACTGACTCTCCAACTGCTCAGAACACGGGTGGCACTGACATAAATCCTTTACAACTAATAACTACGGGTGAGGGGGGAAGTGTCCCCAATGGCTTGGGAAAATTGGCACATACAATTACCACTTCTGCAACAGCTTTACACACAGAGTTAGAGGTAGACTCTCAGACTATAGACTCACCTGTAAAGGAAGTTGATTCTGGTGATAATTTTTATTCACTTTCAGAACATTCTAACTCTAGCGATGATCTTGAGCTGGGCTCTAAGATTTGTGATGAACCATAAGGAGCAGGTGGTAGCGATCTCAGCAATACGCACCCAGATGACATAAAGTTGGATATGTCGGATGATAGCCCAGGCACAGTGCGGAAAAATTATGAGAATAAATAGGGCCCTGCATTAGTGGATAGTGCCAATATTGATGACACTCCACAGTGGGACAAATCTCTTATGAATGAAAATGGCCCTTGCACCAGTGCAGAAGTGGGTAAAGGTAAACCCATAGACTCATGTGAAGAGATCTTGCTAACCTTGATTTATCAGACTATGATGGCGCACAGGAAGGAAACGCGGGTAGAAAGCCAGAAGGTACAGAGCTCTTGCCGTAAATTACAGAATGCATTACTGCGGATAGCAAAGACTTGTACTGAATTTACAATGAGGCCCAATGAAGCGAAGGCTTGTATTTCCACCCTAGAGGATGAACTGGTTGTACAGAAGACGTTAACAGAGACCTTGCATTCCACAAAAGACGATATTCAATGGAAACTGGTTGATTTAGAAAACCGCGCTCATCAAAATAATGTTCGAATTTTGCAGATTCCAGAGAGGATGGAGGGCCAAGATCCTTGCAAGTTTGTCACTGAATTATTTTCTGAGGCTTTTCCGGAACTTAACATTGGGATTGGCAGAGGGAGGTGCAGAGGGTGCACCGATTTCCTTTTTCTATTCGTGCTAATCAATCTGCAAAGCCTCGTGCAATTCTAATTTCTCTTAATAATTTTCTCGCTCGTGAGGCATTGTATGAGCTTGCCCGCCCTGATAGAAAGAGAATGGGAAAGGGTGTGGAATTCTTTGTTCGACCTGATTACTGTCATTATACAGTCAAAAAACTTTGGCAGCTTCGCCAGCTTATTTTGTTATTTCAGGCCAAGGGGGCACAAGCCTTTTTGCTTAACCCCGCGAAGTTAAAGGTGTTGTTTAAAGACCATATTAAATTATTCACCTCGGAAGTTGAAGCTAAGGAATTTCTGAATTCCATCTAAAATAGAACAATCTATGTACGATGATGTGCTTTATAATATTGAGGTGGCTAGCATAATGACTATATTTTGCTTAAGCATAGGCACTGTATGGCTGAAAATTATTGTTCTTTTTTCTCCTTTTTCAAGTTCTATTTGGTTAAAAAGTACTTAGGCTTTTAGCAAAGTACGCGATGTTAACGAACTGGGTCTTGGTTTTTCTTTTCTTTGATATGCTGAGTGGCTGATATATTGTTGGATTTATTTATTCTTAGGGTGTTTTTTGAGTGTGGGACGGGGACCCCGGGCAGCGGGAGCTTGTTATCACTGGGACCACGAGTCCTTCTGCCTTTTTGTTGGGATGGGGAGGGGAGGGGGAGGAAGGGGTGGAGTGGGTTTAGGGAGGGGGGCGGAAGGGGGGAGGAAAAAAGAAAATGAATCCACAGTAATCGTGACTTGGTGAAAATAATGAATACTAAAATTATTGTAAAAGAATTAATTAAGGGATGGTTTCCATACCTCTTATATGGCTAAAGTAGCGCTTCGAATATGCTTGTTTAATGTTTGTGGACTCAATAACTTTAATAAACGGCAAATAGTTGCTGCTGAGCTCAGGGTGATACAACCAGATCTTATATGCATTCAGGAGTCACACATACCTTGGGGGAATCGCAAAGTGGTATTAGACTTGGGGTATATACTCTTGCAACCTCACAACAGACAACTACGAATCGAGGGGTGGCTGTACTGGCTAAACCTGGTATACAAGTGCCAGGTCGTGTAGTGATAGATAGCTATGGGAGGTGGGCAATTGTTGAATGCATAATGGGGGGCTTTAAATTAACGGTTTGTACAATATATGGGTCTAATCTGCATGAAGCCTTCGTTCTTGAACTTCTAAATATTGAACTTGCATCTTGGCCCACTCCTCTCGTGTTATGTGGGGACTTTAATATTAACTTAGCGCCCGGTGAGCTATTAGCAGGCACTCAGCAGTATAAGGGTCAGAAGCCTAAGGTGTTTAATGCTCTGTTTGATTTAATCTCGGATCATGGGTTAGTAGATGTATGGGGTGCGCTTAAAACACTTGATCCTGGCTATATGTTTTATTCTTACCCACATGATAAACTAGTTCGGCTTCACTATTTTTTTATATCTCCGTTATTATTAACTAGAGATCAAATCCAAGTCTTTCCCCGAATTACTTCTGATCATTCTCCAGTTGTTGTGGATATTCCAGCATTGGGTGGCAACGTGATACTGAGGGTATTTACGTTTGATAGAACACTTCTTTTGGATAATGGTTTTATTGAGCATATGAGTACATGGATCAGAGATTTCTTTTTGGTAAACCATTATTCTACAAACTGTGGGAACTTTTGGGATACTTTTAAAGCTTGCTTTAGAGGGGAGGTGTTGAGTTTCTGATTGTACAAACAGAAACAAGCCAAACCTAGGATTCAGGAGCTATATGATAGCTTGAAACTAGCAGAGGGAAACCTATTACATGGGATTCAGTCCAGAATTAATCTTATTGAGGTGCAAATGGAAGTGGCCAGATGTAAGGTCAACATTAATCTGACATGAGGCAAGGAGTTTGCCATAAAATATCAGCTTTTTCAGAAAGAGCACTATGAGTTTGGGGAGGCTAGAGGGCGCTGTTTAGCTCAAAGGCTACGCACCAAAGAAGCATCACAAAGGGTAGAATGTATGAAGGATGTGTCGGGTAGACTTACACATGATCCCCACGAGATCCTAGATATATTTCATAGTTTTTATCAAAAACTCTATACTGAACAGAATGGAGAAATTGATGACTCGGGTTTTGGAGCTCTGGACATTCAATATCAGCGCTTAGTGCAGGAGGAGGTTGGAGCATTAGACAGTCCTATCACAATGGATGAATTAGAACAAGCTATTAACTCTATGACTCGGGGCAAAGCGGCAGGGCCAGATAAGCTTCCATCAGAACTGTATCGGATTTTCTTTCACGACCTTAAAACTTATTTCTTGGCAGTATGTCAGGCCGCCCAAACTGGTATGGCACCTAAATCATGGAGCAAAGCTACCATTATTGTGTTTGAAAAGAAGGATAAGCCTTCTGAAATCCCAGGGTCGTACCGTCCAATTTCATTGACAAATTGTGACGGGAAGATTTATGCGAACATTCTAGCGATTAGACTTGCTAAGGTTATTTCCCCCTTAGTCCCCCTTAGACAGCATGGCTTTATCCCTGGTAGGGGGACGGTGAATCATATAGCAAGAGTTATCACCTTATTGGACATTGCCCAAGTTGATGCCAGAGATCTTGGAATAGTGCTTCTCGACACAGAGAAGGCGTTTGACCGGGTCGCGTGGAACTTTTTGTGGCAAGTGTTATCTGCGATGGGTTTTCCACAGGGTTATATCCAGGCTCTACAGGTCCTGTATCACTCCCCCGTTGCTCGGATTTGCTCTATGGGCTTAACATCTAGGGTCGTTCAGATTACGAGAGGTACACGCCAGGGATGTGCTTATGCTCCGCTCTTGTTTGCGCTTGATATCAATCCTTTTTTAGACATGCTCAAGCGGAGCACCAGGATAAGACCCTTTAGGGTGGGGCAGGATGAGTATTGTGTCTGTGCATATGCGGATGGCATCGCCATTATAACATCTGATCCAACGATGACGCTACCCGAAATTGAACACCTTGCATATAAGTTTGGCCGTGTTGCCGGGTATAAGCTCAGTACATCAAAAACCCAGGTTCTTTGTACTAATCAGAACATCAATAATGATCCAAGAGTCGCTAAGGAGGTTACATATCTTGGTATCAAGATACGGGCGTGTTTAAGACAGCTGGTTGAAATCAATTTGGGGACTTTTGATAGGAAGCATTAAACAAGCTCTTGACAGTGGCAATGCCTTCATCTTTCGCTGGTGAGGAGAGCAAATGTGCTTAAAATGAATGTTTTGCCAAAAGTGTTATAATTTTTTAGATCAGTACCTCTGGAAATCTCTCACTTACAACTACAGCAAATCCAGTCTCTCTGTTCCAGATTTTTGTGGGCCCCAGGGAAACCACACAGGGCAGCACGATTTATGACGTTACCCCGTGACAGAGGGGGGTAGTCTGTTCCTTATTTTACATTATATTACTATGCCTGTATCTTAGCCAATATTCGAGTTATGTTAACGGGGGAGGCAGTGGCTAATCCTGCTGAAGCTCCATCAATTTATCAGATGGTTCTTGGGTATCAGGCAAATAAATTTCTCTTTTTAAGGGTTGATGGTAGTTATTATAAAAAAACTCACTTTAAGATCTTGGGGGCTGTATTTAAAGTTTGGAGGATAGTCTGTAAAAAATTCCAGATTAACAGCCTTTCATTTTATACACCCCTGTCAGCTGTAGGTATCCTTCCAGCAATCTTTCAAGATAGTGTGGTAGGGAAACTGAGACTCTCTGGAATTACACAACTAGGACATTTTATGGATGCAGAAGGGCACCTTGCTTCCTTTTCTGATTTATCGTGTAATTTGAGCTTCCTAAATGTAATTTTTTAAAATATCTTCAGATACGTGACTTTTTAAACAAACATGTTGTCATTTTAAAACCACATAAGATAGTTGAAGCTATTAGGATTCAGGGACGCATCGGGGCTCTTTATAACATATTACAATCGGCCAAAACTGATGATCTTGAGAAACATAATCTTAAGTGGGGGAGCACTTTGAGCCTACAAGCTGTGTTTTTAGAGGATTCGATTGATCTAGCAGGTAAACTTTTTATAGCTGCGAATCTTAAAACGCAGCACTACAAAACAATATTCAATCTTTATTTTACCCCCGCAAAGATGAAGAAATGGGGGAGCCAGTATGGTGGGAAATGTTTTCGCTGTGGCATTGACGATGCTGATATTTTGCACATTTTCTTTTCTTGCACTAAATTAGCCTTATATTTAAAGCATATTGAGAGGTTTTTGTCCCAAGTTACGGGTATGGTCATAAATATCTCTGCCTCGATCATGCTATTAAGTACCGGGGAGGAATTGTGTCAAGGTACAATGATTTATAACTATAGGTATCTTATCTTTGTTGCTATGGGGGTAGCAAGGTTAGGTATAGCATCTACATGGCTTCAACCAGAGGCACCTTCTTTTGAAATGTGACGCGCTAGGTTTTACAACATCTTTAATTTAGCATTCAGTTTGTATTCACTCAAAGGGTCACAGATGCGTGCGCTGGGTATGCAAATTTGGGGTCCTATCTATGATCATTTGACTCTTTGATTTTCTGATGTGACATGTATGGTATGGAATTAACTTATTTGTATGCATCTAATATTGGCTATGTAATTACGACTTTTTGAGTATGTATATAATGTTTGATACTGTGGATTTTCAATAAAAAAAATAAATAAATAAAAAATAATGATCAATGAAGACAGTACCTGGAAAAAGAAAAGAGAGAGCAGGTACAATGATAGTTTTCGTAGAATTATTTACCTAAGGTGATAGATGAACCCAACTCTTTGAAGATATGCCAGATAGAATCTGCTAGGACAAGATGCAGACAGAGGATTGGACAGATTCAGATCTGGGAAGGTGACCTCTCATACGCGTTGGGCCGATGAAGAGTCGGAATGGCAGATCTGACAAGTCTGACAAAGTCTCTAGCTAACTCACCTCAATTATACTATTCTGTATTCATGTATCTCCCCCCAAAATTGCAATTTTTGTGTTTCCCCCTATTCTGATTGGTCAGGGCGAGGAGGTGAGTTCATCACACCATATTAATAGTAATAATTTTACTGTGGACTATTGTTCTTTGTTTCCGCCCCTTAATTTACTTTCCCATAGCTTTATTTCCACCCACATTTCACATTATGATCCTTCCAAATTATACAATTTATTCAAAATTGTTGCTTTCGTCCGGTTCAGAGGTTTATGTTCCCAGGCGTCTTCGGCTAATTTGGCCTTGGCTGTGTTTCAAGTGTGTCATCCCAGTTTATGGCAAGTTTCTATGCACACGCGCACGGGTCATGTGAGGTAGGAATTTCAGTCACCCTCCGAGGCCCAAACATGAACTAATAAAAAAGTCAGAAAAAGACACGTTAGAATGTGACAACAAATGATTTCACTGTATACCACTTATCTCTACTCTATCCCCATTTACTTATTTAAATCTTTTGCATTAATGTTTAATAGAACTTACGAGTTTTAGTTCGAACAGTGGCATATGAGTTAACATGTGAGTTTCAAGTGGCCATATTTAGTGCTATTGCGCAGCTGCAACATTTTCCCACCAAGCGACAGAATACGTCATACTACGTAGATGGAGTAGACGCATGCGCAATGAAGTTTCTTCGTTTTTGGCGGCCATTTTTAAGACACTCGGGTTACTTGTTAGTAATACACATAGGAAAGCTTCCCCTGGATACTGTATGTTGTGTATAATGCAATGTTAGTATTTACGTGTTGGTTACGTGGTTATATGTTATTTGAGAGGATTGCATACAAGCAAGTTTCTTTGTACGAAACCTTGCTCCATTACAACCAAGGACTTTGAGCACCAGAGGGTTGGGCGCAGGTTTCCTGAGGGGGTTGTCCATATGCTTTAAATGTAATTAAAAAAACACAGAAATTCACTGAATGATTATCTCGTTTCAATTTGTCATGAGTAATGTAGTATGTGAGGGCGTTCGAGTTATAGTTAGTTCAGTGAACTATAACTGACAAATGTCAGTGGTTTTCAAGTCTTTAAACTCGTTCACCACCCAAAGGTTGCTTGCTCTCTTTCGTGGCAGGTGTCGCAGCCCATGGGGGCAATCATGTGTACTAATTAACAACCAAGGTTCTAAGAACAACGCTGCGCACTCAGGCTCCTTAGATTTTAAAGAAATGTATTCTCCCATGCCTCTCAGGGAAAACAAAAAACTGACAAACACGTTTCAGCCGCCTGGCCTTCATCTGTGTCAGTAATCACACGCCACATTGGGCCTTTTAACATCGCTACATTTCATTGGTTAGCAGTAACCGTCATGAAGCATTGACATAGTTGATGGACCAAATTTTTAACTGTATATCCGTACAGGCATTTCAGCCATATTTAAGTAACCACATCATGGATTGTTCGATTGTTAATTAGACAATAATCAACATATAAATATGCATTTGGTAGATATACATGCTAAAATTGAAAATTCAAATTTATATTTTAAAATCATCATTTTGGATTTACATTGCTGTTATTGTCAGTGTTGCCAGTTTGCGATGCTATAAGGATCGGTAAAAACATATATATCCTGCCGCAATTTTTTTTTGCCAACTTTGGCCTGGGTTTACACTGTTTAAATCTGCACATATATCATGATTATATGTTTAACTAACAATCCATCTTCAAAAGGGGGGAATGTTGTTGTTCTATCAAAACCCAATACAAAGAGAAAGCCTTACGCCTTCTGGGGGACACTCATAGTTACAAGAAAATCAGTAGAGAAGAGTACAATACCAGTGTTCTATCTTTCTATGAGTTGTTAAATCAATGGAGGGGTACAGGCATTTTGGAAGAGGAAGAATATCAGTTTATGAAGGTGGATCATCCAGTTCTGCCTACGTTTTATCATCTTCCAAAAATACATAAGGACATGAGGAGACCGCCGGGTCGTCCAATAGTATCCAGCAAAGGTAGTTTATTAGAAAAAGCCTCTATCTATGCAGATTCTTTCCTCTTTTCTTTGGTAAAGGACCTTAGTTCCTTCATCCAGGATTCAACTGATGTCATTAGATTGACACAAAATATTTGCTGGGAGGAGAATTTTCTTCTTATCACTTTGGACATCACAAGTCTCTATACTTGTATTTCACATCAACAAGGCCTTTTTGCGCTCGAATCTTTTTTAAAATTGAGACCTTTGAAGTTTTAACGACACAGCAAAATGATACTTCAAATTGTTAAATTCTATCTGTTTAACAACATCTTCTTGTTTGCTGGCCAACTATACTGGCAAATTCAGGGTACCGCCATGGGCACGTGCTTCGCCCCCAGCTACGCGAACCTTTTCGTGGGCTGGTGGGAGAAGCACGTGGCCTGGGCGGATGAATGTGAAAAATGGGTAGACAAAATAGAGTTGTGGGTAAGATACATCGACAATCTCTTCATAGTATGAAGAGGTACAACAGCAGAAGCAGAGAAGTATATCAGTTATTTAAATAACAATGATATTAATTAAAAATTTACCAGCAATTTTAATTGGGAGGAGATTGCCTACTTAGATCTGCTTGTTTTTAGGTCTAATAAAAAACTGTGCACCAAACTCTACCGTAAGCCTACCTCTGGAAATACAGTTTTTCATTCACAAAGACAGCACACCCGAAGTCTGATTAACAGCATCCCGTACAGGGAGCTGTTAAGACTTAAACAAAATTGCTCGCTTTCTTATTAAATTAGATTTACCCAAAAAGGAAAGCGACAATGCTCCCCATGTTTGTAATTAAGATCTCACTTTCTTTGTTACCTTCTCAAAGTTAACCTGTGCTATTTTGTCGATATTTTGGACTATCTGAATCCCCAGATATCTAATTTCTTTTTTTGTATAGATACTTTCAAAATCTGTATTCCATATCATTAGTTCTGTCTTTTGTTGACTAAGAAGGTATCCTGAGACCTTTCCAAAGTTTTCTATCTCTGACCAAATTCCTGTATATGATGTTTCCAGATCACCAGAGAAAATGACAAGATCATCTGCATATAGCCCAATTTTTTTTTCCCATCCATTGCACTCAAAGGGAATAATATTCTGGCTAGCTCTTAATCTACAGGCCAAAGGTTCGATATAGATATTAAAAAGTAACGGGGAAAGGGGGTAGCCTTGTCTAGTCCCTCTTATAATTTATATCGATCTGGTTAATTTCCCGTTGACCAGAATTCTTTCTGAGGGGTTGTTATAGATGGCTTTTATTGCTGTCAGACATGTTTCCCCCAAATCCAAACATTGTATAACTTTGAACAGGAACGACCAATTAACCCAGTCAAAAGCCTTGGCAGCATCGAATGCCATCACTGCTAAGGAGGTCTTATATATCTGGGCCATGTCTATAGCTCCAATGAGATCTTTAATTAATTCATTGAGCTGTCTCCCTTTCATGAACCCTTTTTGATCTGGGTGTATAAGCGGCCCCATCACTTTATCCAGATGTTTAGTGATGATCTGTGTACAAATCTTGTGATCACAATTTAATAGAGAGATGGGCCTATATGACTTGCATAGTCGTGGATTTATGTTTGGTTTTAAAAAAATTGAAATAGTTGCCTCTTCCCATGATACGGGGGTGTGTGGCCTTCTACAAAAGAAGAATTAAATAGTTGCAGAAGAATAGGTGTCAGTTCTTCTTTAAATGTACTATAAATTTCATTCGGGATGGAATCGGGACCTGCTGCTTTTCCCTTTTTTAAAGATCTAAGGGGCATATGTATCAAACTCCCGTTTAGCGAATCCTTATTTGCGATATTTCGCGATTCGCAAATTCAGATTCGCTAAACGGGATGTAAAAAATTAATCGCTAATCATTTGCGATTCCTTAAAACTCGCAAATAATTCGCAGACACCCGTTTTGCGATTTCTTAATAGCGAAATTTGCTAATTAAGAAATCGCAAAAACGGGAATCTGCAAGCCAGGTGCAGCCTGATGACATCACAAACAGGAAACTGGAGTGATTTCCTGCACCTGCTCACCTGAGCCACACCCAGAGGCTGCTTGGGGAGTGTGAGGAGGCATCCCAGGAGAGTGCAACCAGCAATGGATTCCACCAAACAACAGCAGGGCAAGGATGCAGAGAAAAGGAAGAGAAAACATAAGTTTTCTGAAAAGGAGCAGGAGGTCCTCATTGAGGAGATGGTCTGCAGCCATGAGCTCCTCTTCGGCAAGAAGGCACTGCGTGTCCCAGAGGCCAGGAAGAGGAAAATCTGGCTAGAAATACAGAGTAAGGTGAATGCAGTGGGAGTCACCACACGTACCATCGAAGAGCTGCGCAAGCGGTGGTACGACATGCGCCAGAGGTCCAAGGAGAGGGTGGCAGCCAGACTGAAGGACGCCAATCAGACTGGAGGAGGACCATCCACTGCAGAGCAGCCAACCCCCCATGAGGAGCTCGTGGAGTCTACTCTCCTGCCTGAGAGCGTTGGTGGTGTGGCTGACATAGACAGCTCCGACCCTGCATCCAGCAGTCAAGGTAAGATGCATTCAAAATCAATCTGCACTCCTCCCCATCCCTTGCACACTTCCCCAAATGTGCATAGTAAACTCCCAAAATGTCAATCCAGGCCAGGTCTTACAGCACACCCAGCAATGCATCATGGGACTCGTAGTACTGTGTCTGACTGTGTGTCCATGACACTAACGAAATTAAATGCAACATGTGGGTTGGGGATAAGTGAATGATACAGTGTCAGAGGTTAGCCAAAAAAAAGTAGTAACTTTATTGATTGCCACATGCAGACAATAACACAAATTCATGTAGTCCCCTTTACATCCACAGCACATGGCATGGCACAAGAAGACAGCGCAGAGGGAGAGGAGCCTGCACACCCTGCGGACTCCAGCAATGACACAGAGCAGCAGCCAATCCAGCGCAGGAAGCGCGCACATGTGCCCCCACTGCCTCCATTCGAGGACGAATTCCCTGCCACAGGGGATGACACCGACAGGAGAGAGGGGAGTCAGGGTGTGTCGCATATGCCCAGTCATGACACACAAGCGCCAAGGATAAGACCACAGGAGACATCCAGATCAAGGCCCAGGAGCAGCACTGCGACTGAAGCAGAAGGGTCCGTGTTCTCAGGCCTGGAACAGAGCATGCTGCAGGAACAGCGCCTGCAAAGCAAAGCACTGCGGTCAATTAATCGGCAGCTATGCTGCATACACAAGGACCAGAAGAACATGGGGAGGGCTTTGTGGCCATGGCAGGGGCAATCCATGAGCTCTGTGCCACTTTGAGGCACACCCAAGCTGCCAATGACAGGGCTGGTCGACATGCCAATGCACGCCTACACAATTACACCAAGGCTGTGAACCGCCTCTGCACCACCACCAGCACCCTCACACGCAGAAGCGTAACAATGCAGGTCGACATGGCACACTGCTGCCAGGATATTGCCCGAGGGCTTGCGCAGGTAACCACTGCTGTGGAGCAGCTGCCTACAGCCAATGCTGGTGGAAGCGCACTCATGGCCTCTGCCGAGAGTGAGGACACCTCAAGTCGCAGCAGCCTCACTCCCACCTTGCCAGGGGAAAGACGCTGCAGTGCCAGACAGGGTGCAGGCCAAGGGAACACCATGGGGGGCACTCAGCCTGGACGTCACTGAAGGAGGTGAACATCTGCGGGGACACTCACTGCAACACGGGTGCATTAACCCGAAAATGCTGTTTGCACAATTACATGTGCCTTACCTGCACTGTGTGCACAACTTGTGCTGGGGACAGCTACTATTTCTTTCATGTGATGTGTGATTAAACACTTGACACATCATCAAGCTTTGTTGTCTCATTTCATCATTACTCACCTAGAAGTAGTTTTGTGTGATCTCTGTCCGTCTCTGGCGTCCAGCAGCTGCCCCAACTCCTGCTGCAGGTCTGGCAGGGGGAGCAGGGCGCTCGTCATCCGATGTGTCTGCATCGGTCACATCAATTGTGGTGCCTTTCCTCATTGCCATGTTATGTAGCATTGCACAGCTTGCCACGATTTTACAGCAGGTCTCAGGGCTGTATTGCAGTGCGCCTCCACTTTTATGCAGGCACCTGAAGCGGCTCTTCAGGATTCCAAAGGTTCGCTCAATGACGCAGCGTGTAGATCTGTGTGCCCTGTTGTAGCTCCTCTCACTTGCATTGGCAGGATCCAGATATGGGGTCAGGATGAAGTCGCGCACTGCATAGGCACTGTCACCTGCATGGAAACACACAATAGGTAAGTCAATGTCCCCCCCTCAAGTGATGTAGTGGATGTATTGATGTGTGCCATGTATTTACCTAGCAGTGACCCCTCCCCAAACTCTCCAGCACTCAGACACCTGTGTATTCCACTGTGTCTGAAGATGAAAGAGTCATGTGTACTGCCGGGGTATTTGGGTACGATGTCTGTGATGAGATACTTAGCGTTGCACACAATCTGTATATTGAGGGAATGGTAGCATTTCCGATTCCTGTAGACATATTCAGTTGCTGCTGGGGGTGTGATGGCCACATGGGTCCCGTCAATGCAGCCAATGACGTGGGGGAAACGTGCAATCTGGTAGAAGTCCAGTTTTGTTTGCTGTACTGCCTGTTGGGTGGTGGGGAAGTAAATGTGATGTGAGAGCCTCTGCAGCATTGCATCTAGGAAGGCATGGAAGAAACGCGACAGTGCACTCTGTGACACCCCACCAACCTCCGCTATTACCCGTTGAAAACTCCCTGACGCCAGGTGGTGCAGGGAGCACAGGACCTGCACATGTGTGGGAATTGTTTGTGTCCTGCGTGTAGGGTGCTCCAAGTAGGGTTTCAGCTCCTCAATCAGGTCCATTATGGTCTGTGGGTGCAGTCTGTGCTTGTCATAGATGTCCTCTTCAGTGTGCTGGAACAGAGTGATGCGCAGCCTGAATATACGTTCCTGTCTCATTCTCCCCTGAGCAAGGGCCCGAATACGCAGCCTCCTGGCTATCACGAACATTGCTGCCATTGTGGGTGGGTCTGTTGCATTGTGGGGTGGTTTATGTACCTTGCACCAGTTTACCACCTGCAAGCAATTGATGTTAATTGCGATTTCTTAAATTGCGAATTTCGTGAAATCGCAATTTGCGATTTTTTCTTACATGCGCTTGCGATTTCTTAGTTTGCGATTTCTTGTTTGCGATTTTCGCTAAGCTAAGAAATCGCAAATTAAGTATTTGCAAGTAAAATCGCAGTTTCAATGTTTCGCAGCCTAAGAAATCGCTAATTTAGCGATTTCTTAGTTTTCTGTGTGGAAGTGTGTCATACATATGAAATTGCGAAAAATCGCAAACGCTGTTTTTAGCGATTCGCAGCGTTTGCGACTAATTTTTCCTTTCATACATATGCCCCTAGTAGCCTGAGTTATTTCTTCCATAGTAATAGGCCAATTTATTTGTTCTTTTTCTTTTGGTTGAAGCGAGGGAAGGGCCACGTCTGATAGAAACTCATCCATGAGATATTCATCGATTATCTTCTCTTCTGTATATAAATTTTAAAAAAATTGGACAAAAGCTTCCTCGATTTCAATTTCATCTGAAATTATATTTCCAGTATCTACACATCTAAGATCCCTTATCCAATTTCTCGTTTGATCAGTTTTTATCTTCCAAGCGAGAAGCTTGCACACCCCTCCCCGTATTCATGGTGTGCCAATTTGCTGGCATCCCATTTTTTTTAATTATGGTTTCTAAATAATTAGCAAGTTTATTTTTTGCAGTAGTTAAACTTCTTAGGATATTTAAATTTCCCTGTTCCCTTTCAATACTTTCATGCAGTCTACACATCTCATTTTCCAGCTTTTTTGTCTCTTCTTGTATTTTCCTCGCCTGTGAACATGATATAGCTATTAATTAACCCCTCAGGAAGGCCTTAAAAGTGTCCCACACTATTTCAATTGTGGCAGAATTAATGTTAATATCGAAAAACTCTTGAATTTCTGTTTTTAATTTTTCGATTATGTTTTCCTTCCAATAATAATGCTCGATTAATCGTTCACCTCCGTGGTGTTTGAGCATTATACATAGCTATTTTGAAGATGACAGCCGAGTGGTCTGACATGTGTTCAGGGACATGGCTAACTTGTTTATTATTTCTAATCATCACTGCACTCACTAAAAAAAAAGTCAATTCTTGAGCGATGTGCGCAATTTTTATTATGAAACGTAAATTTCCCACCAGTTATTTTGAACTTACTAGCCATCTCTCTCCAGATATCTATTAGCCCTATGTCTGACATTAGCTGTCTTGTGGCTGTTCTCATTTTTTGTGTGTTACAAGCTACTCTACGTGAAGTAGAATCCTGACCAAATTAAAATCACCTCCTAGCACTATGGAGTCATTAACTTCAGTTAGATGAAGAAGTAAAGTGTATAATGAGGCTGGATCGTCCAGATTCGATCCGTAATAACTTACAAACGTCATCCAGACTCCGTTAATTTTCAATTTAGCAATTGCCCACCTCCCCAATGGATCAACTATGCACTCAACCAACATGGCAAATGCATTTTGTTTTTATCAAAATGGCTACTCCCTTTGTTGTACAGGATTTGGTTGTGCAAATACAATGTTCAATCCATTTCTGATGTTTTAAAATCGTTAACCATTCTTCTTTGAGTAGATGAGATTCTTGAATAAGGAAAATCTTACATTTGGATAGTCTTAAATATTCTAATACCCTTTTTGTTCTAGGTGGAACCCTCAATCCATTCACATTCCATGACATGATTTCCAGGTCTTTTACTCTATCATTTTCAGCCAAATATTGTAAAGTAGTTGTAACTGTTATTTAAGAAAAAAGGCCCAAGATTTTTTAAGATAACTTTGTTAAATGAGAACATTTTTTTTATTTTCTACCACATGCTCCCTCACCCAATGTTGTGATAAAAATACTTCTTTGCTACATTTCAGGTGAACCCGTCCCCACCCCCTGGAGAAACCTCCCTTACTACTATTAGAGGTGTTCCTCTAATTTTTTTAGGCTCTGTCTCTGACCAGGCTGTGTCTTAGAAATTGTATTTGGATGCTGAGCTCTTTATTTGATTTACCAGGGCATTCGCTTCTTCTGGGTCTTTTTGGGTAAATCTAATTTAATAAAAATGTCAATTCTCCCTAAATTCACCTTTTTATTTAATACCATCCCTCTAGAGTTTCCAAAAGTTTGGTTTAAGAAAGTGCAGGGCCTTTTTTTCGAGTTTTATATGGGGAAATAAGAGCCTGAGAATAGCTCTAAAAAACTCAGAAAAAGCAAAGAATATGGAAGTTCCAAGTTCTCTTCCCTTTATAAAGCTCTAACTTTTGATTTTACCAATCAAGCCGGGCACTTTCTTCTAAAATTTGGTCACACAAAATTTTTTAAAAAGGTTAAACTGAAGATTTGGTTATCAGCAATAAAACTTTGGTCCCAGGTAAGACGACTTTTAAAAATCCCGTATTACAATGTGATCACACCAATATGGGACTCTCCCGGGACACCATTGTGCTTCCAAGATGCTCTTGCAGCTCCTTTGAAGAGTTGCGGTATCATCATATGGGGACAACTTTTATTAGAGGCAGAACTGATCGCCTGGCCTCATCTATTGGCAATCTGTGGAAATCAGGTCTCAAAGTTTAAATATTATCAACTGCTGAGCTGGACAAAATCTTCTGAAAATGAGCTTCAAGTGAACTCTATTTATCACTAAGGATAGTTTCTCGGCAAACAAAAACAAAAGAAGTGGCAGAGTGGTACTGGCTACTTGTCCAAAATGGGGAAGAAGAACAGGCCTCATTCATGGAGACATGGAAGAAGGCTCTCCCGGATGAAGATCTTGAAAATATTGGGCAAGTATCTATGTCTTCACTATGGTCTTGTGTAAATGCTGCCCCTTTAAAAAAGAATCACCTTTTTACAGTTCACAAGGCCTATTGGAATCCCTAAATGTGGAGAAGATAGAGCAAACGAGGTCCACATGTTTTGGAGTTGTCCGGCAATACATGCATATTGGAATAATGTGGGTAAGACCATATCAAATATTATGGGGGTGAATATAAATTTAACAACTCTATCTGTAATTTTTGGGCTACCACCTAGGGAGATTGATGGACGTGTATTAAATAAAAGTTATAAAGCTCTGTTTTTTTCCTTGATATTACTAGCCCGAAGGGAGCTTTGTATTAAATGAATTTTGCCATGTCCACCCACTGAAGAAGAATGCATTCACTCCATTCAGAGGATATCCTCTTTAGACCAATCTGGTAAATCTACTAGAAAATCAAAATATTGGGAAATTTGGGATAAGTGGGTAGAGCTAGGTTCGAGTCATATATAGTGTTTAATGACATAAGCTCTGCTTCTCCACTATGTCTTTTAGATTTTGATGAGTGGAGGACAAAAATGTTATGGTGTTATTTGTTATTATCTATATTTTATTTTTACATTTTTGATTTTTGGGTCCAATGATTAAAAATATGCCCTGGATAGAGTCCCAGGATGGGATTGTCTCTTCCCTCTTTAAAGAGAGAATGCAGTGGTCTATCAAGATTTCAAGATTAAGGTTTGAGACTAATTCAGGTAGTAGAAAGAGCAGCTCTGGAGATACGTGGTATGCCCCTCTCCCTTGGGAGTGTGACCAGGCCGGTAATAATTTGCCTTTGAAAGCCTGAAAGGGTCAGAGAAATCTCTGATTGATTTCGGAGCATATTTTTGTTAAATGAGGACAAAAAAAATAAAATAAAAATTGCTCGCTTTCTGGAGATTATGATGAGGCAGAAAAAGAGTCGATTGGCAGATTTAAAGCCAGGGACTATAAACCGAACGTCTTAACAAGTGCTGTAGAGAAGGTCCGTCTCAGTAACAGAAATGATTTGATAACTAAAAAACTTGTGAATGAATCAAAGGCAGTAGAAAACTCGACTACAGTAAGGCTAATTCTTGCTTTTTCAGCAGAATCACCAAAGATCAGGGATCTGGTCCAAAAGAATTGGGGGATTCTACAAACAGATAGTGTTATTGGGAGCTTAGTATCAGATAGCCCCAATATCACATACAAGAAGAATGCCTCACTAAAAGACATCTTAGTTCATAGTCATTTTATCGAAGAATCCACCATCAGGAAAATGCCAATTACAGGATTTTTTCCAAGTACAAAATGCAAGGCTTATAGGAACAGTACCAAAGTAAAAGATTATTCAGTCCCAGGGAAGAAAAACAAACGAAGTATCAACAACCTTATGAATTGTAATTCAAGTTTTGTTGTTTATTGTCTGGTTTGCCCTTGTGGTCTCCAGTACATTGGCAGTACCATTCATCCTGCCAAAAAACGTGTGCTAGAGCACACAAGAGCAATCACGAATAAAGATACCTTGTATCCAGTAGCGAGACATTTTACTGAGTTTCATAATGCAAAAAGTGATAAACTCCGCTACTTTTGTCTGGATCAGATCCTTCTGGCAGAAAGAGGGGGCGACAAATTAAAGCTCCTTAGGCAGTTAGAATTGAGGTATATTAAAGAATTGAGGGCTTGTGCACCCCTGGGACTCAATACTAAGGAAGAATTATGGTCTTATAGAGGATAAAATTCAGTATTTCTCTAAGATTACCTCTTGCTTCCCTGTACCACATTTCTTTATATATATATCTTTATGTATTTCTTTACACTTTTTAGAATTCTGTTTGAACCACCAGAAATTGTGGATTTTAGTATGCAGCATGATCGAATTCGATACTATGACATTGCCCATTCAGGGCGTGATTGTGAAGATGGATTGTTAGTTAAACATATAATCATGATATATGTGCAGATTTAAAAAGTGTAAACCAAGGCCAAAGTTGGCAACATTTGTTTGCGGCAGGATTTATATGTATTTACCAATCCTTATAGCATCGCAAACTGGCAACACTGACAATAACAGCAATGTAAATCCAAAATGATGATTTTAAAATATAAATTTGAATTTTCAATTTTACCATGTATATATACCAAATGTGTATTTATATGTTGATTATTGTCTATTTATCAATCGAACAATCCATGATGTGGTCACTTAATATGGCTGAAATGCCTGTGCAGATATACTGTTGAAACGCGTTTGTCAGTTTTTTGTTTTCCCTGAGAGGCATGGAATAATACATTTCTTTAAAATCTAAGGAGCTTGAGTGCGCAGCGTTGTTCTTGGAGCTTAGGTTGTTAACACACACACACATATATATATATATATATATATATATATATATCCAAATACCACTCCAAAGCGCTTCTCGGCACCATGAAAGAGAGACGGACACCTTCTTCTTTGTTTGAAACTGCAGCCGCAGTGACGAATTTATTTAAATCATAGATTCAGTGCATATGAAACGGGAAGACGCGTCCTGAGACAATGCTTGAAGGCTATCGCTGTAAATACATAGCAGAACCTACAGCATTACATATTGACATTGGATATTCATATTTTTTTAGTACGATAACCATATTAAATTCAAAGTACAAATACTTGATGGAAACAACTTATTTTCCGAAACCACTGAGTAAAACGTATCTATATAATTCATTAGTAACAAGCACAGAGCCTATTAGAACGTATCTTATTTTTTATTTTTTGTTTTATATTTGTGCTGTGCAAAATATGGAGAAACCAAAAAAGTGCTAACCGTGTAAAGTGCAATATGTTTATAAAAACCCAAAACAATTAATTGGGCATGTATCAATAAAGTTCCCTTAACCCAGTTATGTAAAAAGCTATTGTGTGTTTTTATTGGTATATAGTGAGATAAAGTCAGCGGACTGATCTACTGCAACACAGCCCTAAAAGTTGGATCACACAGATATAGTAGTTTATATATAAAGATAACATTTGGGAAGCCAAAAGACCAAAAAACCAAAAAAACCATTAGACTGGCTAAGGTTACAAAACGTTCCCTACAGAAAAACTGGATCAAAATGTACGGTAATTTGTGACAATGAGTCTAGATGTTTGACGGGACAATTATAGAAAATGAAACAAATCTTCACACAGATTCAAACCTCTCGGAGCCTTAGAATCAAGTTCCATTATATATTTAGTTTCTAATTGCCTTAGTTGCTTTTCGCGGTTTCCCCCACGTTTGTTCAAGGGGACATTATCAATAACAAAGTATTGCAGAACATTGAAATTATTGCCATGTTCTGACTTTATATGACGGGCCACAGGATAGGAAGGATCGGAATTCACTATGGCTCATAAGTGCTGCAAAATGCGCACATAAACCTGCAACTTTGTGCTACCGACGTAGCGTAATCCACAAACACATTGTAAAATGTACACAGCATAATCTGTCCGGCATGTAAAATGCCCTCTGATATTGATAGACTCATCAGAAAATGGAGTACAGTAGGATTTGGTGTTAATGCCAAATTTGCATGCCCTACATGTGCTGCATTTAAAAAAAACCTTTTTAGGGGATAACCAGATGCTCTTAGTGTCTAGTTCTGGACTAGTTTTAACTAAGTCACTCCGCATGGAATGTGCCCTGCGGTAAGTGAAATTCGGCTGTGGAGGCAAAGTTTGTGAAAGCACCATGTCCGTTAAAACAATGGGCCATTGAGATTTGATAATGGAACGGATTGTATTGGCCTGTCTACTGTATGTTGAAACAAATCGACAAATTGTTTTGTCTTGATTGACATTATTGGTGTTGTTACATTTCATGCTAGGTGGACCCAAGATGTTGGTGTTGGGGCTAGGTGTGGTAAGCAGTAGGGTTTGTCTCTCTTTACTGTTTGCCTTGCTTAAAGCTTTCTCTAGTTTGTTGGCTTGATATCCTCTCTGTAGAAACCTGATTTTGGCTGCTTCCTGAGCTATAAGTAGTTTTTCTTCATTGCTAGAGGCTCTACGTATTCTCAAGAATTCCCCGTAGGGGAGACTGGATATAGTGTGCTGCGGGTGAAAGCTAGTGGCGTGGAGCAAGGTGTTGCCCGCTGTTGGCTTCCTGTATAGGCATGTCTCAATAGAGTTGTTATGGATATAGACAGTAACATCCAAAAAATTAACTGTCACTGGGTCTATATGAGAAGTAAAGTTAAGGTTTAAGTCATTGCAGTTAATAGCTCCTACAAAATCTTCAGCTTGTTGTGATGTACCGTCCCAAATGATGAATATGTCATCTATATATCTCCACATTGTAATAACATGTTGATCACACAGATCCCTGTGTACGCCCATGAGGACATGCTCCTCCCACCAGCCCACATGTAAACATGCGTAGCTGGGAGAGAAGCATGCCCCCATCGCCACACCTTATTTTAAATCAGACCATCGAACATGAACATGTTGTTGTGTAAACACCAATGTATCATCTTTAGAAGGATTTCATTGTGTCTATACATGGAAATACAGCGTTTCTTCAAAAAATAATCAACTGCAGACAGTCCATCATGATGCCTAATGCTGGTATATAGAGATGAAATGTCTAAGGTCATCAACAAATAATCCCCCGACCATTGGATGGAATTAAGTTTAGACAAAAAGTCCTTGGTGTCTCTGAGATATGTAGGCAAACCAACAACATGTTCCTGAAGATAATAATCCACATAGCGTGAAGTGTTCTCAAAAATACTATCTTTGGCTGAAATAACAGGCCGACCTGGCACTGGATCTACCTGTTTGTGTATTTTTGGTATTAAATAGAATGTAGGTAGAACAGGAAAATCTTTATACAGAAAGTTCATTTCATCCTTTGTAATCAGACCCTCTCTTTTCCAACTATTAAGGTCTTCTTTAAAGTCTTTGTTGATTTTTCTAAAGTTTGCAGCATTGGAACGTTCATAGCACTCTACATCATTGATGTGTCTGTATGCTTCTTCTCTATATTGTTTTTTGCCCCACAGGACGATATTGCCTCCTTTGTCTGCATTGTTAATGACAACCGACGAGTTGGATTTTAATTTTTCCATGAGTTGGAAATAGCCTTGATTCTTTTTTGAATAGATTTTTGATTTAGTTTTTTTGGTTTTGACATAAAGTTTTTTAAGTTCGTCGGTAATGCGTTCATGAAAAATATCTAGCGCATCACGAGGCATGATGGGAACAAAAGTAGAAGGTGCCCTGAACGGACTATTGCCAGGAGCTGCTAAATTTATACCTTCGGCATTAGCGATTTCTTGTGTATTCTGTGGTACTTGCATACTGCCAGTTGATTCATGTAGCAAAGAGTGAAGTGTGGACAAAGTGGGAAGTTCTTGAATGGTTAATACAGATTGAGTTACTTCGGTCGTTTTTTGTGGCTCTGTTTTTCCATGATTTTTGATGGTGTAGAATTTAGATAGTTTCAGTTTGCGTATGAACTTGTATACGTCGACCCTAGTTTCTACATAATTGAAATTGCTCTCAGGGCAGTAGCTCAATCCTAACGAGAGCAGTTGTTTTTCGGCTAGGTTGAGTTGGATGTCGGTAAGATTAACAATGGTTTGATCGAGCGCTTCAGGTGTTAATGCCAGTTTTTCCTTCTCCTCTGCTGCCCTCTGCCTTTTGCGTTTGTTGCATTTCCGCCTTTCGCGCCTTCGCCGATTTCTGTTGTTGCATTTGGCTGATTTGGATTTCTCGGTCGTAAGGACATTTTCCGCTGTTCCCTGATAAAATCCATTTCTTCAACTAGAGATAAGGGCCCCAAGTTATTTCTGTTGTTGCCATCCGTAAAGCCACTTCGATCCGAATCCGAATCACTAAGTGCATTGCTGATGTCAGATGTCGACGACAAAAGGGTATCTGAAGTACTTGCCATATTTAGTGTTGGTCTGGGTGCTTGCACCATCCCCTTTTGTTTTTGTTTTTTGACATAGTCGTATTTTCGAGAAAACGTGAACACTTGGCCCTGTTCGTAATCATTCTTGTCTCCTGTGAATTTATATGCTTTTCTGGCCTTGATTATTGCTTCTTGTTTGTTTAATCGGGCAGACATATCTCTAATGCTTTTGTCAATAAAATCTTGGTTACTGGACATCATGAGTTTTTCTATTTCTTGTTGAATCCTTGTTATCTCGCTGATGTTGACATCCCTATCTATCTTAGCGTATTTCACTAGTAGAATAACAAGGCGCATTGACGCTTCTAAATTGCTATCAGCCCATTCCTTAAGAAGTAACGGATTGGGGTTTTCGAAGCTGGGTGCCAGCATGATTCTGAGTCCCCTAGGCACTCGTCCGACTTCGTTGTATTTTTCCAAAGATTTGATCTCCCACCATTTTGTGAGTTCACTTCGTTTGTGTTTTTCCAATGCTTTTAACAGGTTTTTTAAGTCAGATCCCTGTGATATCTCAACTGATGGCTGATTGCTGTTAGTAGTGATTTTAGGTCGATTGCTAAAGAGTTCATCCGCTGCTTTCTCTCTCTCTTGCAACGCCTCATCCGACATTGCACTGAATCGTTTGGCTATGATTATTTCACAACAATCGGGAAAATAAATGAAAAAGGTATTTCCCGTGGCTCTATATATATATATATATATATGTATACATATATATATATATATATATATTTAACCTACTGGCGGTTGCCAGTAGGCAGTTATAGTTAGGTCCAAGTTTCCATAGGAAAAGCATTTTTAGTTTTCCCAATAACATTCGCGTCGTTGGACGAATCTTCGCGAAATTTTCAAAACTAGTGGGGCACTCCGGTCAGCTCCTGTCTTTAAAGTTTCGGGGAGATTCGTCAAGTGGGGGCCGAGAAAAAAGGGGGGTGCCAAAACACATTTTCCCCATGTAAATTTTCATAGTAAACTTTAGACAAAGCTACAGCCCGAACTGATGAACGGAATTACACCAAATTTGGCAGAAAGGTGGCTCAGGGTTCAGAAAGCGACATTTTTGTTAAATGGTGTAAATCAATTGAGTAGTTTTTTAAATATTAAAGGAAAAACAACTTTATATATCTGGGTGGAGCCGAACCACACATCTCATCGTAAGATCTGATTGGCTGTCAACACTTTATCCAAGAAGTGTTGGAAGCCATCTTGGGACCAATATACATGATAGCAGCTCATTAAAAAGCATTGCAGTGAATGGAAGGTTTTGAGGGTCACCAAAAGGAGAACATATAAAGGGTGATAAGACTTTAGTTACATTATAAATCATTTGTTGATGGTACCATACTAATTTTAGGAATTGTGGTGTGTTCTAAGGTGATTTTACTCTGTGAAAAAGCCTTCTGCTGGAATATCATGAATCATGTTTGGGAGAAAACTATTTTCTCATACTTATCCCACAGAGGTTTGGAAGGTGATCTAGAAGCTAAAATGAGAGCATATTTTCTGTAAATTCACATTACCTCTCTCAGTCATGTCAGAAGTCTGACATTCTCAGTAAAACATGTACTTCCAACAAGGGCAGAGACTGTCAGTTGATTCCTTTGTGTTCTACTGCAGCTTCCTAGTGTGTTCTAAATAGGCCTGGGCTAAATTTCCGTTCTGCTCGCGGAAATTGCGATAATTTGACATTTTCACGTTCCGCGGAGAGCGCGAAAATGTCAAAATTTCCCCATTCCGCAGCTTAGCGATAATTTGTTTCTTGCTCGCGCTGTAAAATAATACATTCTTGCGCGCGCGCGATTGCCTTACCTGAATCCCCGCATTCGCCGACAAGTTTTCCCGATCCAGTCGCGTTCTCCATGAGATGTTGGATTGTTGGTAGCCATTTGCGCTGTCTAGCGACAGTTCGCACCCGCAGCAATGTCATTCGTCGTGCGATCACGTCTTTCTTCTCGCGATCATGCACCGCAAGAAGAGTTAAAACAAGATGGCTGCGCCCGCGAGCAACCGCATTGGTAAGTTGGCGAGCCGCGACCACGCAGAACAGAAAATACCCCGAGCAGGCAGGAAAAAAACTTCTGCATCTTCGCGATATTTCCGCTTGTTTGCGGAGATTTTTAACATTTTCGCGATAATTTGCTAAAGTCACTTTTGCAAATTCCGCCCACCCCTAGTTCTAAAGAACAACTAGAGCGCTAACAGTCTTACTTATGACAAAAGTATTCCACACCTGAAGCTATCTTGATTGAAATAAAGTGGTAACTCTTAAAACATTTAATTTAAAAAGGAAGAAAATGAGAGGTTTCATTTTGCCATAGAAATTATGATTAGTGCTGCAGAAAGAAATATTAGGGCACATTTTGAGTGACTTCTCAAATCCTCCTGTTTCATTAAAGAATTCTGACATGCAGACTGAAACTTGCACTTTCAATACAAGCAGCAGACTTCCCTGGTGAGCAGTAGCTTTACTACGGTGATCTAATGAGCAACTAGAGTGCTAACATTCTGAATTTATGGCAAATGTGTGACACATCTGAATGCCTACTTGATGGAATCAAAGTAAAAAACAGAGAGTATTTCCTACTGAGGGGGCTGTAGTAAATGAGGAAATTAGGAAACTTCATAACAAATAAGTCTCCCAAGATGGCCACCAGAGACAAAAGAGCCCAAATGTAGCACAAAAATCACATAGATGTAGCCCACGTATAGCCCAATGACAGAATGTCCAAGAGTGTTCTAAAGAACAACTAGAGCACTGACAGTCCTACTTATGACGAAAGTATGGCACACCTGAAGCCATCTTGATTGGAATAAAGTGGTAACACTTAAAACATTTAATTTGCAAAGTAACAAAATGAGGGGGTTTGTTTTGCCATAGAAATTATGATTAGTGCTGACGAAAGAAAAATGAGGGCACATTTTTAGTGACTTCTCAAATCCTCTTCTATTTCATTAAAAAATTCTGACATGCAGATTTAAAACATGCACTTTCAATACCAGCAGCAGACTTCCCTGGTGAGCAGTAGCTTTACTACAGTGATCTAATCAGCAACTAGAGTGCTAACATTCAAAATGTATGGCAAATGTGTGACAATCTGAATGCCTTCTTGATGAAATCAAAGTAAAAAACTGAAAGCATTTACTACTGAGGAGACTGCAGTAAATGAGGAAATTATGAAACTTCAAAACAAATAAATCTCCCAAGATGCCTACCAGAGATAAAAGAGCCCAAATGTAGCACAAATATCACCCAGATGTAGCCCACATGTAGCCCAATGACAGGAGTCTGCAAAACACTTTTTATTTTTTGAGTTTTTGCAGTTTTATATAGTGCAGACTGGTCAGGTATTGGAGTGCTTTACATGAGCATTGGTTACATCACACAAGGACAAATTCATTATGGTTGTAGACATGGAGAGATTAAGTGATTTGACCAGAATCACAGAATATCGAGCTGAAGCAGAAACTCCAAACTGGTTCCCCAGTTGCAAAGTCTGCAGCTCTGGAAGTAACACCACATCCTCTTCATTAAGTGCAACATTTAATCAATTGGTCAACTGGATAAAAAAACATAAAGATAACAAATAATTTAAAAGTGCTTTGTCACTATTTGAAAACTCAGGAAATATGTCCTCATTTTAGTTTTTTTAGAGCACTAACCATAATTTCGATGCAAATAAGACCCTCTCACCTATGTAATTTCTAAAGGAAATGCTCTAGGTATTACAGTTTTGATTACATCAAGATGACGTCAGACGTGCCACACTTTTGTAATAAATATAGAATGTTAGCAGTCTAGTTGTTCATTAGGATATTGTTGAGAGGCAGAGGCCATGGGCACTGACTCAGAAAATTGAAGGCAGGTAGGAGGGTGCAGAGGCAACAATTAAAAATTTGCGAACAGGTCGTGACAAGAATTTTCAATTCTATTGAGGACACGAAGTCTAGGATTATGCTTCTCATTTCTTTGCATTTATTACACAGCAGCCAATAAAACCAGTTTTTTATTCATAAACTACAAATCCCATGAACACTAGGTGCCCCATAACCATAGAGAGTACCCTATATAATGTCTCATAGAGGTAAACACTTACTCTTTCTTTGCGTGATTTGTGAACCATTAAGTCCAACTTCCTTAAGACAACAACTTCAACTCATACAGTGTCCATGATGAGATAGTCCATTATGACAACCAAAACACCTTGAAGACCAACAAGGAAACTTCTCTTCCCGGGGAAGAACTCTGCAGCTCAAACTCGGCGAATGATCGCAGCACCTCATAGAAGGGAGAACACTCCAACAAACCATTGAAGAAGGAAGAATCCTTTACTTGCTATTCGTATCTGAAAACAAAGAGAAATTCCATAATAACGGTCATTCTAGAAAAATATCTTAAACATTAAATCTGTTAAAACCAGGGGGGGAATAATCCAATAATACAATCAAAAGAAACATTGACAGTAATCACTGTAAATTAGTCACATATGATTCAGATTAATACATAGTCCTGGGTGGGATAATCCTCACCTCTGTGTCCTTAATAGAATGGAAAATTCTTGTCACGACCTGTTCGCAAATTTTTAATTCTATGTCAGGACCGGAGGCTCCGATTATGTTTTTCAAAGCTTAGCCACCACTACCGATGCCACATCCACAATCGGTTTATAATAGAATGACTTAAAGGTGGACTCTGTCGACCAATCAGCTGCAATCATTATATCGGTTAGAGTTACTCCCAGAGCAAATGACATAGACGCCATTGCCCCTTGAACAGAGTGAGCACCAAATTTGGAAACATATATGCTTGCTTCGCTCATGAGCTAACACACCCAACGAGATAAGGTGGCTGGAGTCACCGGGCGAAAAGGATTTTGTAAAGCGATAAACAATGAACCTTGCATATTCGAGCGAAACTCAGCTGTACTCACCTCATACGCTTTAAGACATTGAACCACACATAGTTTTGGATTATCCGGAAAACTTGGATATGAAACTGATGTGGTATTACATTTGGTATGCCTGTAGATAGTAAATGTGACCCCATCAGGGAAAAAACGGCGTCCAGCTAAATCCAGAGCCCAGATATCAGACACTCTCTTGCAAGAGACCAAATATAACAACATGTCTAATTTAGCGGATATATGCTTACGTGACAGGTATTTGTTAGCAGGCCAGGTTTCTAAGAATCGTAGAACCACCGAGACGTCCGTAGGAATGAGTACTTTGTATGCGGAGTCTTGACCATCCGGATGCCTCTAAGCAATTTGCAAACCAAGCGGTGTTCCCCTACAGGTCTGTCATCAATCTGAACATGTCCCGCCGATATCGCCGACCAAAAGGTATTAACTGTGCGATACGCGAGACCCGATGAAGCCAGGGAAGCCAAATAATTCATGATCATGGAGACATTTGCTGTAGTGGGATCGATATTTCGTTGAGCACACCAGCTACACCACATGTTCCATGCTGATCAATACCGCTTGTGGGTGTTATCAGACCATGCCTGTTTAATGAAGGCATGAGCGTCTCTCGAAAGGCCAGGGATCTCCATCACTCCCTGAAACTCGCCATGCCACCAGAGAGAGTTGTCTTGCGACTATCAAGGGATGAGGTTGCTTGTGAGGATCCAGCAACAGGTTCCACATCTGTGGAAGCAGAATTGGTATCGCACAAGACATTTCCAGAACTACTGGGAACCAGGCTTGTGCTTTCCACAACGGAGTAACCAGAAGAAGTTCTGTTTGCTGACGCATGGCTTACGCCAGGACCCTGGGTATCATTAAAAATGGTGGAAAGGCATAGCAAAGGCCGGGGGGTCAGACTTGCAGAAACGCATCCGAGGGGATCGCTTCGGGGTCCAGACGCCAACTGTAAAATTGCGGGAGTTGTTTGTTCACGCGAACAAATCTAATCGACAGGGACCCCACGTTTGATTCAGGAAACGGAACACTCGGGGATGAAGCTTCCAATCGCTGTAATCCCGTAAGTAACAAGAGTGCCAATCAGACACCTTGTTGGCACGTCCCAGTAGATATTCCGCCATGACTGATATTCTGTAGTGCAGACAATAATGCCAAAAGTCTTTGGTGATTTCTGCAAGAATTCGTGACCTTGTTCCCCCCAGCTTGTTCATGTATCGGACTGCCGATATGTTGTCCATCCGCAAGAGGATACAGCAGTCCGTCTTCTGGGGGGGAAAGACTGCGAATTGCGAACGAGCCTGCCAGCAGCTCCAGGTAATTGATGTGATGGGAGAGCTCCCCTGGGGAGCACCGACCCCCGTTGAAATCGGACTGCAGCGGGCACCCCAGCCCCAATGGCTAGCGTCCGATTCGATCACTATCTCGAGACTGGATCCGAATATGGCTCTGCTATTCCATGACTCCATGTGGTCCAACCACCACAACATTTCCCACCTCGCTTCCTCGGAGAGAGTAATCTGTTCTGCATATCCGAGGCCTTTGCGGAGATGTTGAATTTTCAAACGTTGGAGTGTGTGATAGTGTAGAGGTAGTGTAGAGGTCCCGGAAAGATAGCTTGGATCGAAGCTAGAAGGCCCACCACTCGGGCTATCGACCTCAAGGATGCAATCCGCCTGTTCATGATCAACCTCAATTCCTTCTTGATTGCCCTGATCTTTTGCGCGGGAAGGAGCAGCTGGCAACTCCGTGAGTCGACCTGAAAACCCAGAAATTCTATAGATTGAGTGGGGGACAGGAGGGACTTCTGAGGATTCACCACGAAACCCAGGCTTTGAAGTAAATCGATGGCCCACTCCAGGTGCAAGATCACCAGTCAAGGACAACGAGCCATGATGATGATGTCGTCTAGGTAGACGATCAAGTGAACTCCTCGCGCTCTTAACGACTCCATAACTGGGCAAAGGAGTTTCGTGAAGCACCAAGGTGCTGACGAAAGTTCGAAGGGAAGGATCATGTACTCGTAGCATACGCCCTGCCAGAGAAACTAAAGAAACCGTTGGTGGCGAGCGTAGATGGGCACGGAAAGATACACGTCCTTCAGGTCCAGCCGGACCATCCAATCCCCTTCCTGCAGAAGGTCCCGTAACAAATGGATGCCTTCCATTTTAAAATGGCGGTAAATAATCCACCCGTTGAACTCTTTCAGATTCAGAACTAGTCTGGACCCGCCCCCTTTCTTCTGAACTAGGAAAACCATGCTGACGAAACCTCGAGGGTGGGGCTGAGCGGCAACAATAGCTCCCTTCTTGAGGAGGGATTGGATCTTGTCCGTATTGAAAATCTGCTCATGATGGGAAAAATGTATGGGAGGAGGAAGGGATCCCTGGATGGGAGTATTGTACAGTTCCAGTTTGTACCCCTGGACCGTCTCCAAGACCCACGCATTTTGCGAGATCATTTGCCAGGCCTGTAGGAAAGATTGAATCCGTCCCCCAAGAACCACTTCTGAACACAAGATGAGTCTCACCTGTATTCCCGGTGTTTTGGTGGTTGCCCTGGTTGCCACCGTATCTGCCTTTTCGGAAACAGTTCTTCCCTCGTCGAGAGGGATAGAAGGAGGAATTTCTGGAGTTGTGTTCCTGACAACCTCCTCTTTGGTGTTGCTGGCCACGTGAGGCGCCTTGATTGTATCCTCGGCCGAACGACCGCCCTCGATTTCATCCGGCACTGGTGAAAACCAGGCAGAAGGCGTGCTTAAGGGACTCCTACACCTTATCCAGGCCACTGAAGGTGGCCACAAACTTGGTCAGTTGCTTCAAGAATGGCTGACCGAAAAGAAGACCCTGGGTCATGGGTCCCGCCTCCAAAGAGGATAGCTCTGACAATTTTGGATCCACCTTGAGGAGGAAAGACCGCTCCCTCTCACTCGACATGGCACAGTTAGCGTTGCCCAGCTGGCACACTGCACGTTGCGCCCATTGGATTAGGTCATCTGGGTTTACCGGAGAACCGGACTCTTTGGCCTGAAACCCCATTTCCAGAATTTTGGTGACCGGTCCTGACAGATCTAAAAGCTTATCCTGGCATGACCGCCAGGCGCGGTCTATGCCTTTCTTGAGGTCGTTTGAGTATTTCTTTAAGTAGGTGATCATCATAGGATCCACCTCTGGGGTCTCCACAACTCGCGCTGCTAAATCCGTCCGTGGGCATTCCGACCGTTGTCGTGCCCGGACGTCCTTGTCAAAGGGGCTTCAGAGGTGCGACTGAACGTAATCCGCCACCTCTTACGATGGGAGCCATGCAGTGGAATTAGGGTGGACAATGGCTGCTGGCTCATACATGAGGAGCTTAGGCTGAGCGGGGACCTCAAGATGATGCTTCTTTCTAGCTTTCTTCGCCGGTCTGGGCACTTCTTTCTCGTTTGAATCCTTGTTCGATGAGGAATCTCCCTTATCCCCCTGGGTGTAGTCGGTAGACTCTTTTGGCGCAGTATAAGCATGGTCATTTGCCAAAGCTCTAGAGAGCCGAGCAAAATCCTCTGATTGAGGATTGGAACCTTTTTTGCCACTGGTTACTTGTCGAGCTTTTGTTGCAGGGATCCATCCCTGCTGCAGCGCGTTGTTATGCAAGTGGTGCTTGAGGGGTGCAATCGCCCTGATTAGGGCTGTGTTCACCGAGTGTTCCACCCCTGCATCTCGGGCCTCTACGAGGTCGTGCTCCAGGGAGCCGGTGGGCTCCTCCTCCAAATAGTCATCCTCAAAAAAGAATTCGGCCATTGTGCTTGATCTGCAGATATAGGCCACTATCTTAATACCCAACTAAGCGTTCTTTAAGAATATGGAGGAAATCAGGGGAGAGGTAAAACCCCAGGCAGGTCAGGCGGTCAAAGTTTGGTTTTGTGGTGGAGGGAGGGCTTGCCAAAAGACTCTCTAGGCAACGCATATGCGTAATTATGTTGCCCTCCGCAATATATGCTTCGGGTGTCATAAGGGCTATCGACAGGCCAATACACAATTTTTAAACTTGGAGCGTCTTCCCGCTCTTCGTAAATCGTGTAACTCCGATCAGAGAATTCCCAAAATGGCCGCCGCGCATCCGCGGTAACAGCCGCCTGTCGGAAATCAAAAGAGGACTCCACGCGATCAAGTGACGCGCATACCTAGCCCCCACACACCCGCTCCACCTGAAAACTGCCGTGGGCACAAAGTGCCCGGCAGGGGAGGCAAAATCGCTCCTGATCTAGAAAAAGAAATAAATAAACTACGCACAAGGCATGCAAGCGTCTAAGAGTGCTGAAGAAGCACCCGGCATTAAAGCCAATAGAAACAAGTGTTAAGAAAACAGTGCATCACCACAACAAGGATAACCAATCTACATGCACAATCTATGAAGCAGTAAGCATCAATAGTCCAACTTTTAAGATCTAACCCATACACTACAGCATCAAGGAGTAGTAAGGGAAAGGCACTTAACTGGCTGCAGAGCAGCAAAGAAAGAGGAAGTGTTTACCTCTGTGAGACCTTATATAGGGTACTCTCTATGGTTATGGGGCACCTAAAGCTCATGGGATTTGTAGTTTATGAATAAAAAAGTGTTTTTATTGGCTGCTGTGTAATAAATGCAAAGAAATGAGAAGCATAATCGGAGCCTCCGGTCCTGACATAGAATTTGACCACACTGGGCAGGCAGGAAGGGCAGTGGCAGCACAACAGACTATGGAGGGCAGTGGAAAGGGGGCAGGGGCAACAAACCATCAATACAGTACAGGCAAGAGAGACTGTGGCAACATAATAGAACATTGTGAGCAGAAGGAAGAGGCCATACATGCCAACAGACCCGATTAAGCTCAAATGGGCTTTATTTGATCTGTCTCCTGTCTACAATCTCCTCTTTTTCAATGTAAGTCAATGGGGAAAATCAATACCCCAGTTTTTTTTCATAATCTCCCTCTTATTTATTTATTTATTTAAAGGTTTTATATAGCGCTGGCTGGACCCGGGGGTATCAGAGCACTTTACATGAGTGAAGATAATACAGGCATACTAGAATTTTTCCATTCTTACCAAGTTCAAAATGTTAGCAAGTATAGTACATTGGATCATGGAAGGTAGGAGGAATTGGGGTAGGGACATGGACTCGCATAACAGAGGACAGGAGGGTCATGGAGAGGTGCACCAGCCTGACCATACAGGGCAGGCATCAGGGTTTGAAGCAGCACAATACACCACACAGGGCATGCGGGACTGGAGTGTAGCACAACAATCCATAGAAAGCAATAGGGAGGGGACAAGAGAGAACAGAGGGGAAAGAGGCAATGGCAGCTAGCTGTCCATAATGGACAGACAGGAGAGAAAGCTTCAGCATAACGGACCATAAATGCAGGAGGGAGGGATCAGGGGCATTACAATGGAACATACAAGCCAGGAGGGAGGGAATAGGGGTCTGCACAATGAAAACAGAGGGCAGGGGGAAAGGTGGGCATGGCAGGAGGTGCAAGCTAGCCATGGAGGTCAAGCTGGATCGACCCTAGAAACAAGACACACCTTGGAGAGCAACAGTGAGACTATAATGGCATACACTCCGACCATGGAGGGAAGGTGGGAGGGGGTCAGGGGTAGCTAGCTGACCACACAGGGAAGGTAGGAAGGGCCGTGGCAGCACAGAAGACCATGCATGGCAAGCGGGAGGGTTAGTGGCAGCACAATGGCCATGATCGGCAAGAAGGAGGGGGCAGGGGCATGCACAAAGGACCATGGAGGGGTGGGAGCTGGGCACAGACAAGAGAGATCAGGGGAAGGGGCCTCACAACAGACCACGCGGGGCAGGCAGGAGGAGCAGTTGCAGCACAACAGACCAGGAAGGGCAGAAGGGTGTGGCACTAAAAGGGACCCTGGAGGACAGGAGGAAGGGGATAGGGGCATGGAACATGGACAGGCAGGGTGGAGGTGGCAGGGACAGGTTACAGTCATCTGACAATGCTAAGCAGGTGGGAGGGGATTGGCAGCTCAACAGAACACTCAGAGTAGATTGGAGGGTCAGGTCCATGGAACATGGTGGGCATAAAGAATGGAGCAGGGGCATGCACACAGACTTCAGAGGGCAGGGGGAAGGAGAATAGGGGCAGCAAGCTAAGTGTAGAGGCTAAGCAAGAGGTCAATGACGGGGCATAGAATTGGGCAATGGAGGGCAGGCGGAGTGGACTGGGACATCATGCTAAATGGAGGGCAGTGGCAGCACACCAGACCATGCATGGCTGGAGGGAGGAGGCTAGTGCATGGATTCAGATAACAGAGGATAGGGAGGAGATGGCTGGGGTAGCAAGCTAGCTGTTCAGAGAAGGCGGGAAGGCCAGTGGCAGAACAACGGCCACAAAAGGCTGTAATAAGGGAGCATGGACATGGACTTGGACAATGGATGGGTAGAAGGAGGGGAGGCAGGAGCAGCAAGCTTGGGTGGGGGCAGCAAAATGCCAGGCCAGGCCCTGCTTCCAACCCCTCACCATCCATTGTGATATGCATCTTACTTAACATTAAAAAAAACTAGAATTTTGCTGAAAAAAACTAAGATTACAGGGACGTTATAGTTAGACTCAGATTTCCCTCATACACAACAAGTGAAATTCGGCAGTTATAGTTACCTGAGCTAACTATAACTTACGCCCCCCGCAATGTACTGCTAATGACCTCAGACATTACATCATTCATAACATGGTCAGTTAGATCACTCATGACATCATTCAGGACATCTCAAATGAGCTGTGAATGGAATGGAACTATAATCACTAGAACATTATTTAGGGATAGTGTGTGTATATTAACACCATAGGTTTCAGGGGCATTACAGTTAGGAATTATCATTTAAAAAACCTCTGAAATTCACTGAAAAAACTAGAGGTTTCATGGACGTTATAGTTAGAAATTAGCATTTAAAAAAACCTCCAAAATTCACTGACAAAAACCACAGGTTTCAGGAACGTTATGGTTAGTTGGACATTTCACTCGTACAAAATCAGAGAAATTAGTCTGCTATAGTTAGTTGTGCTAACTATAACTCACTCCCCCGTAATGCACTGCTGATGATGTCACATGTTACATCACTCATGACATGGTCAGTGACATCACTGATGACATCACTGATGACATTTCAAATGACATCACTGATGACACCATCCAAGTGATCATCTGACACACCTCCTCACACCCTAATATAACCTTTGATACACCCCCTCTAAAATATAGACTACCATTCTCAAAACCATGGGCACACCAATACCAGTTAATACTGATTCATAGGTCTACACACACATCCACTCACCTATACAGTCACTCATACACACAGTCACTCATCAATATAGCCACTGAAATATGCACTCTTATACCTGTACAGATACTCACACACTGCCACTCACACATAGTTCCTCACACACCTAGTCAGTCTTGCAAAAAATCAATCATACTCCCATTTACTCACCTATACAGTTATATACACACCACCTCACGTAGTCATACAGATACTAACACATACTTACTCTCTTATACAATCACTGACCCAAGCACACACTGATCCATACAGCCACTCTCACAATCACTCGTTCTCACATATAGTGATTTATATAGTCCAACACTCACATATACTGCCTTTCACATATGTAGTTACTCACACATGTACCACTCAGATATTCATTCACTCACCAACACACCCATACAAACACTCACCCACCCATACAGCTTTTTCCACATGCACTCTTGAACCCATACACCCAATGAATCAACCACTCAAACAGAGTCACATACCTCCCACCCACACACACACTCAGGCACCCATACAGATACTCGGACAACCAATAAATAACCCATATAGACACTCATGTAGCTACTCACCAACCCATGCAGCCGCTTACACACCAACTGACAGACTGATACAGAGCTTCACACAGTTTAGTCACAAACCCATGCATTCAGTAAGACACGTTTAATTACTCACTTATACAGTCAGTCACGCACCTACTAAATCATCCATTCAGACACTCATACACCCACTCATTCTTCAATATACCTTGGTATATATATATGTATATATATGTATATATATATATATATATATATATATATATATATATATATATATATATATATATATATATATATATATATATTATCTACTGGCAGTCGCCAGTAGATGGTTATAGTTAGGACCGTGTTTCCATAGGAAATCCGCAACATTCTATTTGGAATAACTTTGGCGCCGGTTGACGAATCCTCGCGAATTTTTCAAAACTAATGGGGCGCTCCGCTCCGCTCCTACCCTGAAAGTCTCGGGGGGATTCGTCAAGCGGGGGCTGAGAAAAAAGGGGGGTTCCAAAACGCGTTTTCCCCATGCATTTTCCCATAGGACCTTTAGTCCGAGCTACAGCCCGAACGGCTGAACAGAATTACTTGAAATTGGGCAGAGAGGTAGTCCTCAGGTCAGGGATGTGCCTTTTGCAGGTCTGGTGTAAATCTGTTCAGTAGGTCCTGAGAAAATAGCATTTAAAACAATATATATATCTGTAAGCGCGCTCCGTGCGCTTACGGTAAGCTTACTGTACGTGTACGGTGCCGTGCGCGAGCTCAATTCTGATTGGTGGTTACATGACTGTAAACATTCGAATCGGTCGAAATCAGAAAGTATCGGCCGCCATTTTCTGTCTCTCGCACTGAAAAACAAAGGTTGATAACATGAAAAAGGGGCAACGAAGAGAGTTGCAGACCCCCTAGCGTTCGTCAGGGGGTTCACGAAGGGCCAAAAAGTATGAAAAATAAATGTAATAATTTTTTTTTAAAAACGCGGAGTGCGCGTACGGTAAGCTTACCGTACGCGTACGGTAAAAAAAATAAAAAATAAAAAAAGAATTAACAATCACATTTAATATATAAATCTAAGGACCCCCAAGGGAGAAAAAAACAATTGATATTTTGTAAAAAATGGCGAGGCGTGCAGGGTACGAAATGCGCAACGCGAAGCGCACCGTGCGCGCAAAAATTAAAAATAAATACATAACTTAGCATTTAAAAAACCGTACAAATTCACTGAAAAAACCATAGGTTTCACACACGTTATAGTTAGGAATTAGCATTTAAAAAACCTTGCAAATTCACTTAAAAAACCATAGGTTTCACACAAGTTATAGTTAGCTGTACATTTCACTCGTAAAAAACCAATGAAATTCCACGTTATAGTTAGATCAGGTAACTATAACTTGCGCGACCGCAATGCACAATGTGTCATTTCAGATGTCATCATTGATGTCATGAGTGATGTCACTGACCATGTCATAAGTGATGTAATATGTGACGTCATCAGCAGTTTATTGTGGGCGCGCAAGTTATAGTTACCTGATCTAACTATAACGTGGAATTTCATTGGTTTTTTACGAGTGAAATGTACAGCTAACTATAACTTGTGTGAAACCTATGGTTTTTTAAGTGAATTTGCAAGGTTTTTTAAATGCTAATTCCTAACTATAACGTGTGTGAAACCTATGGTTTTTTCAGTGAATATATATATATATATATATATATATATATATATATACATTCACTGAAAAAAACAAAGGTTTCAGGGGCATATAATTAGGAATTGGCATTTAAAAAACCTTATAAATTCACTGAAAAAAACATAGGTTTCAGGGGTGTTATAGTTAGCTGGACATTTCCCTCATACAAAACCCTAGAAATTCCCCTGTTATAGTTTGTTCAGCTAACTATAACTCGCGCCCCCGCAATGCACTGCTGATGACGTCACATATTACATCACTCAGGACATGGTCAGTGACATCACTGATGACATCACTGATGACATCTCAAATGACATCACTGATGACATCACTGATGATGTCATCCAGTGACTGTGTGTTTCTGTAAAGTTTAAATTTGTTTTATATATTTATAGTGAAAGGCCTGTGGAAGAATGAGTGGGTGTACAAGTGTGTGAATGGATGATTTTCTAGGTGCGTAACTGACTCTATAAGTGAGTCATTAAATGTATCTTACTGCAGACTAGTGACTAAACTGTGTGAATGTCTGTATGTGTCTGTGTTTAGGTGTATAAGTGGCTGCATGGTTTTATGAATAGCTATATGAGTGTCTATATGGGTTATTGATTGGTTGTCTGAGTATCTGTAGGGGTGCCTGAGTCTTTGTGTGGGTAGGGTGTGTGTGACTCTATGCATAGATGTGTGAGTGGGTGATTCTATGGGTGCATGGTTTTAAGAGTGCATCTGTGATGAACTGTATGGTTGAGTGAGTATATGTATGGGTGTGTTAGAGATTGAATGTATATCTCAGTGGTACATGTGTGACTAACTACATATGTGAAAGGCAGTATATATGCGTGTAAGAGTATATAAGTGGGTATTTGTGAGAGTGTGTGATTGTGAGAGTTGCTGTATGGATGAGTGTGTGCTTGTATCAATGATTGTATAAGAGCGTAAGAATGTGGTACTATTTTTATGAGTAAGTGAACTTGAGTGTATATAACTGCATAGGTGAGTAAATGGGAGTGTGATTAATTATTTGCATGACTGACTAGGTGTGAGAGTACCTCTATGGATGATTGGTGGTGTGTGAGTGTCTATGAAGGTGTATAAATGCATATGATAGTCTTGTACGGAGTGACTGTGAGTATGAGTGACTTTACAGGTGAGTGAGTGGAGGTGTATGTAGACCTAAGAGTTAATGAGTGGGTATGTAGTTATTGGTATTGGAGTATCTATGGTTTTGAGAATGGACGTCTGAAATTTTGAGTTGGTGTATCAACGGTTAAAGTAGGGTGTGAGAAGATGCAGTAATTTATCAGATGGATGATGTCATCAGTGATGTCATCAGTGATGTCATTGGAGATGTCATCAGTGATGTCATCAGTGATGTTACTGACCATGTCATGAGTGATGTAATATGTGACGTCATCAGCAGTGCATTGCGGGGGCGCGAGTTATAGTTAGCTGAACTAACTATAACAGGGGAATTTCTAGCGTTTTGTATGAGGGAAATGTCCAGCTAACTATAACACCCCTGAAACCTATGTTTTTTTCAGTTAATTTCTAAGGTTTTTAAATGCCAATTCCTAACTATAACGCCCCTGAAACCTTTGGTTTTTCAGTGAATTTCAAAGGTTTTTTAAATGCCAATTCCTAACTATAACGTGCATGAAACCTATAGTTTTTTTTCAGTGAATTTCAAAGGATTTTTAAATGCTAACTCCTATCTATAACTTATCTCTGAAGATATCATGTTTAATGATTTTGATTGGATTTGTATATTTTTCTAATTCAGTGTGTCAATTTCATTAATTACGTTTTTCTTAAAATACTTTTTTATCACCATTTTATAAACTTATTTTTTCAATTAATTCTTTTAAAAATAAAAAAATATTATTTGAACTTAATGGGTTTTTCAAACATATTTTTTATATTTTTCAAAATATTTTTTGAACTATATGTTCAAAACTTTATTTTATATATTTTTTTCAATGTTTTTGGATCCGCGCAACCTATGCGCACCGTTCTCAATCCCTACGCGATAGCATCCGCGCATGGTATGCGTCGGGTACGTGTTTAGTGCGTGATTCCAATGCGACCGGTACGCGACTCCCAGCCTATACGCGTATTTCACTAGTAGAATAACAAGGCGCATTGACGCTTCTAAATTGCTATCAGCCCATTCCTTAAGAAGTAACGGATTGGGGTTTTCGAAGCTGGGTGCCAGCATGATTCTGAGTCCCCTAGGCACTCGTCCGACTTTGTTGTATTTTTCCAAAGATTTGATCTCCCACCATTTTGTGAGTTCACTTCGTTTGTGTTTTTCCAATGCTTTTAACAGGTTTTTTAAGTCAGATCCCTGTGATATCTCAACTGATGGCTGATTGCTGTTAGTAGTGATTTTGGGTCGATTGCTAAAGAGTTCATCCGCTGCTTTCTCTCTCTCTTGCAACGCCTCATCCGACATTGCACTGAATCGTTTGGCTATGATTATTTCACAACAATCAGGAAAATAAATGAAAAAGGTATTTCCCGTGGCTCTATATATATATATATATATATATATGTATATATATATATATATATATATATATATATATATTTAACCTACTGGCGGTTGCCAGTAGGCAGTTATAGTTAGGTCCAAGTTTCCATAGGAAAAGCATTTTTAGTTTTCCCAATAACATTCGCGTCGTTGGACGAATCTTCACAAAATTTTCAAAACTAGTGGGGCACTCCGGTCAGCTCCTGTCTTTAAAGTTTCGGGGTGATTCGTCAAGTGGGGGCCGAGAAAAAAGGGGGGTGCCAAAACACATTTTCCCCATGTAAATTTTCATAGTAAACTTTAGACAAAGCTACAGCCCGAACTGATGAACGGAATTACACCAAATTTGGCAGAAAGGTAGCTCAGGGTTCAGAAAGCGACATTTTTGTTAAATGGTGTAAATCAATTGAGTAGTTTTTTAAATATTAAAGGAAAAACAACTTTATATATCTGGGTGGAGCCGAACCACACATCTCATCGTAAGATCTGATTGGCTGTCAACACTTTATCCAAGAAGTGTTGGAAGCCATCTTGGGACCAATATACATGATAGCAGCTCATTAAAAAGCATTGCAGTGAATGGAAGGTTTTGAGGGTCACCAAAAGGAGAACATATAAAGGGTGATAAGACTTTAGTTACATTATAAATCATTTGTTGATGGTACCATACTAATTTTAGGAATTGTGGTGTGTTCTAAGGTGATTTTACTCTGTGAAAAAGCCTTCTGCTGGAATATCATGAATCATGTTTGGGAGAAAACTATTTTCTCATACTTATCCCACAGAGGTTTGGAAGGTGATCTAGAAGCTAAAATGAGAGCATATTTTCTGTAAATTCACATTACCTCTCTCAGTCATGTCAGAAGTCTGACATTCTCAGTAAAACATGTACTTCCAACAAGGGCAGAGACTGTCAGTTGATTCCTTTGTGTTCTACTGCAGCTTCCTAGTGTGTTCTAAATAGGCCTGGGCTAAATTTCCGTTCTGCTCGCGGAAATTGCGATAATTTGACATTTTCACGTTCCGCGGAGAGCGCGAAAATGTCAAAATTTCCCCATTCCGCAGCTTAGCGATAATTTGTTTCTTGCTCGCGCTGTAAAATAATACATTCTTGCGCGCGCGCGATTACCTTACCTGAATCCCCGCATTCGCCGACAAGTTTTCCCGATCCAGTCGCGTTCTCCATGAGATGTTGGATTGTTGGTAGCCATTTGCGCTGTCTCGCGACAGCTCGCACCCGCAGCAATGTCATTCGTCGTGCGATCACGTCTGTCTTCTCGCGATCATGCACCGCGAGAAGAGTTAAAACAAGATGGCTGCGCCCGCGAGCAACCGCATTGGTAAGTTGGCGAGCCGCGACCACGCAGAACAGAAAATACCCCGAGCAGGCAGGAAAAAAACTTCTGCATCTTCGCGATATTTCCGCTTGTTTGCGGAGATTTTTAACATTTTCGCGATAATTTGCTAAAGTCACTTTTGCAAATTCCGCCCACCCCTAGTTCTAAAGAACAACTAGAGCGCTAACAGTCTTACTTATGACAAAAGTATTCCACACCTGAAGCTATCTTGATTGAAATAAAGTGGTAACTCTTAAAACATTTAATTTAAAAAGGAAGAAAATGAGAGGTTTCATTTTGCCATAGAAATTATGATTAGTGCTGCAGAAAGAAATATTAGGGCACATTTTGAGTGACTTCTCAAATCCTCCTGTTTCATTAAAGAATTCTGACATGCAGACTGAAACTTGCACTTTCAATACAAGCAGCAGACTTCCCTGGTGAGCAGTAGCTTTACTACGGTGATCTAATGAGCAACTAGAGTGCTAACATTCTGAATTTATGGCAAATGTGTGACACATCTGAATGCCTACTTGATGGAATCAAAGTAAAAAACAGAGTATTTCCTACTGAGGGGACTGTAGTAAATGAGGAAATTAGGAAACTTCATAACAAATAAGTCTCCCAAGATGGCCACCAGAGACAAAAGAGCCCAAATGTAGCACAAAAATCACATAGATGTAGCCCACGTATAGCCCAATGACAGAATGTCCAAGAGTGTTCTAAAGAACAACTAGAGCACTGACAGTCCTACTTATGACGAAAGTATGGCACACCTGAAGCCATCTTGATTGGAATAAAGTGGTAACACTTAAAACATTTAATTTGCAAAGTAACAAAATGAGGGGGTTTGTTTTGCCATAGAAATTATGATTAGTGCTGACGAAAGAAAAATGAGGGCACATTTTTAGTGACTTCTCAAATCCTCTTCTATTTCATTAAAAAATTCTGACATGCAGATTTAAAACATGCACTTTCAATACCAGCAGCAGACTTCCCTGGTGAGCAGTAGCTTTACTACAGTGATCTAATCAGCAACTAGAGTGCTAACATTCAAAATGTATGGCAAATGTGTGACAATCTGAATGCCTTCTTGATGAAATCAAAGTAAAAAACTGAAAGCATTTACTACTGAGGAGACTGCAGTAAATGAGGAAATTATGAAACTTCAAAACAAATAAATCTCCCAAGATGCCCACCAGAGATAAAAGAGCCCAAATGTAGCACAAATATCACCCAGATGTAGCCCACATGTAGCCCAATGACAGGAGTCTGCAAAACACTTTTTATTTTTTGAGTTTTTGCAGTTTTATATAGTGCAGACTGGTCAGGTATTGGAGTGCTTTACATGAGCATTGGTTACATCACACAAGGACAAATTCATTATGGTTGTAGACATGGAGAGATTAAGTGATTTGACCAGAATCACAGAATATCGAGCTGAAGCAGAAACTCCAAACTGGTTCCCCAGTTGCAAAGTCTGCAGCTCTGGAAGTAACACCACATCCTCTTCATTAAGTGCAACATTTAATCAATTGGTCAACTGGATAAAAAAACATAAAGATAACAAATAATTTAAAAGTGCTTTGTCACTATTTGAAAACTCAGGAAATATGTCCTCATTTTAGTTTTTTTAGAGCACTAACCATAATTTCGATGCAAATAAGACCCTCTCACCTATGTAATTTCTAAAGGAAATGCTCTAGGTATTACAGTTTTGATTACATCAAGATGACGTCAGACGTGCCACACTTTTGTAATAAATATAGAATGTTAGCAGTCTAGTTGTTCATTAGGATATTGTTGAGAGGCAGAGGCCATGGGCACGGACTCAGAAAATTGAAGGCAGGTAGGAGGGTGCAGAGGCAACAATTAAAAATTTGCGAACAGGTCGTGACAAGAATTTTCAATTCTATTGAGGACACGAAGTCTAGGATTATGCTTCTCATTTCTTTGCATTTATTACACAGCAGCCAATAAAACCAGTTTTTTATTCATAAACTACAAATCCCATGAACACTAGGTGCCCCATAACCATAGAGAGTACCCTATATAATGTCTCATAGAGGTAAACACTTACTCTTTCTTTGCGTGATTTGTGAACCATTAAGTCCAACTTCCTTAAGACAACAACTTCAACTCATACAGTGTCCATGATGAGATAGTCCATTATGACAACCAAAACACCTTGAAGACCAACAAGGAAACTTCTCTTCCCGGGGAAGAACTCTGCAGCTCAAACTCGGCGAATGATCGCAGCACCTCATAGAAGGGAGAACACTCCAACAAACCATTGAAGAAGGAAGAATCCTTTACTTGCTATTCGTATCTGAAAACAAAGAGAAATTCCATAATAACGGTCATTCTAGAAAAATATCTTAAACATTAAATCTGTTAAAACCAGGGGGGGAATAATCCAATAATACAATCAAAAGAAACATTGACAGTAATCACTGTAAATTAGTCACATATGATTCAGATTAATACATAGTCCTGGGTGGGATAATCCTCACCTCTGTGTCCTTAATAGAATGGAAAATTCTTGTCACGACCTGTTCGCAAATTTTTAATTCTATGTCAGGACCGGAGGCTCCGATTATGCTTTTTCAAAGCTTAGCCACCACTACCGATGCCACATCCACAATCGGTTTATAATAGAATGACTTAAAGGTGGACTCTGTCGACCAATCAGCTGCAATCATTATATTGGTTAGAGTTACTCCCAGAGCAAATGACATAGACGCCATTGCCCCTCGAACAGAGTGAGCACCAAATTTGGAAACATATATGCCTGCTTCGCTCATGAGCTAACACACCCAACGAGATAAGGTGGCTGGAGTCACCGGGCGAAAAGGATTTTGTAAAGCGATAAACAATGAACCTTGCATATTCGAGCGAAACTCAGCTGTACTCACCTCATACGCTTTAAGACATTGAACCACACATAGTTTTGGATTATCCGGAAAACTTGGATATGAAACTGATGTGGTATTACATTTGGTACGCCTGTAGATAGTAAATGTGACCCCATCAGGGAAAAAACGGCGTCCAGCTAAATCCAGAGCCCAGATATCAGACACTCTCTTGCAAGAGACCAAACATAACAACATGTCTAATTTAGCGGATATATGCTTACGTGACAGGTATTTGTTAGCAGGCCAGGTTTCTAAGAATCGTAGAACCACCGAGACGTCCGTAGGAATGAGTACTTTGTATGCGGAGTCTTGACCATCCGGATGCCTCTAAGCAATTTGCAAACCAAGCGGTGTTCCCCTACAGGTCTGTCATCAATCTGAACATGTCCCGCCGATATCGCCGACCAAAAGGTATTAACTGTGCGATACGCGAGACCCGATGAAGCCAGGGAAGCCAAATAATTCCTGATCATGGAGACATTTGCTGTAGTGGGATCGATATTTTGTTGAGCACACCAGCTACACCACATGTTCCATGCTGATCAATACCGCTTGTGGGTGTTATCTGACCATGCCTGTTTAATGAAGGCATGAGCGTCTCTCGAAAGGCCAGGGATCTCCATCACTCCCTGAAACTCGCCATGCCACCAGAGAGAGTTGTCTTGCGACTATCAAGGGATGAGGTTGCTTGTGAGGATCCAGCAACAGGTTCCACATCTGTGGAAGCAGAATTGGTATCGCACAAGACATTTCCAGAACTACTGGGAACCAGGCTTGTGCTTTCCACAACGGAGTAACCAGAAGAAGTTCTGTTTGCTGACGCATGGCTTACGCCAGGACCCTGGGTATCATTACAAATGGTGGAAAGGCATAGCAAAGGCCGGGGGGCCAGACTTGCAGAAACGCATCCGAGGGGATCGCTTCGGGGTCCAGACGCCAACTGTAAAATTGCGGGAGTTGTTTGTTCACGCGAACAAATCTAATCGACAGGGACCCCACGTTTGATTCAGGAAACGGAACACTCGGGGATGAAGCTTCCAATCGCTGTAATCCCGTAAGTAACAAGAGTGCCAATCAGACACCTTGTTGGCACGTCCCAGTAGATATTCCGCCATGACTGATATTCTGTAGTGCAGACAATAATGCCAAAAGTCTTTGGTGATTTCTGCAAGAATTCGTGACCTTGTTCCCCCCAGCTTGTTCATGTATCGGACTGCCGATATGTTGTCCATCCGCAAGAGGATACAGCAGTCCGTCTTCTGGGGGGGAAAGACTGCGAATTGCGAACGAGCCTGCCAGCAGCTCCAGGTAATTGAGGTGATGGGAGAGCTCCCCTGGGGAGCACCGACCCCCGTTGAAATCGGACTGCAGCGGGCACCCCAGCCCCAATGGCTAGCATCCGATTCGATCACTATCTCGAGACTGGATCCGAATATGGCTCTGCTATTCCATGACTCCATGTGGTCCAACCACCACAACATTTCCCACCTCGCTTCCTCGGAGAGAGTAATCTGTTCTGCATATCCGAGGCCTTTGCGGAGATGTTGAATTTTCAAACGTTGGAGTGCGTGATAGTGTAGAGGTAGTGTAGAGGTCCCGGAAAGATAGCTTGGATCGAAGCTAGAAGGCCCACCACTCGGGCTATCGACCTCAAGGATGCAATCCGCCTGTTCATGATCAACCTCAATTCCTTCTTGATTGCCCTGATCTTTTGCGCGGGAAGGAGCAGCTGGCAACTCCGTGAGTCGACCTGAAAACCCAGAAATTCTATAGATTGAGTGGGGGACAGGAGGGACTTCTGAGGATTCACCACGAAACCCAGGCTTTGAAGTAAATCGATGGCCCACTCCAGGTGCAAGATCACCAGTCAAGGACAACGAGCCATGATGATGATGTCGTCTAGGTAGACGATCAAGTGAACTCCTCGCGCTCTTAACGACTCCATAACTGGGCGAAGGAGTTTCGTGAAGCACCAAGGTGCTGACGCAAGTTCGAAGGGAAGGATCATGTACTCGTAGCATACGCCCTGCCAGAGAAACTAAAGAAACCGTTGGTGGCGAGCGTAGATGGGCACGGAAAGATACACGTCCTTCAGGTCCAGCCGGACCATCCAATCCCCTTCCTGCAGAAGGTCCCGTAACAAATGGATGCCTTCCATTTTAAAATGGCGGTAAATAATCCACCCGTTGAACTCTTTCAGATTCAGAACTAGTCTGGACCCGCCCCCTTTCTTCTGAACTAGGAAAACCATGCTGACGAAACCTCGAGGGTGGGGCTGAGGGGCAACAATAGCTCCCTTCTTGAGGAGGGATTGGATCTTGTCCGTATTGAAAATCTGCTCATGATGGGAAAAATGTATGGGAGGAGGAAGGGATCCCTGGATGGGAGTATTGTACAGTTCCAGTTTGTACCCCTGGACCGTCTCCAAGACCCACGCATTTTGCGAGATCATTTGCCAGGCCTGTAGGAAAGATTGAATCCGTCCCCCAAGAACCACTTCTGAACACAAGATGAGTCTCACCTGTATTCCCGGTGTTTTGGTGGTTGCCCTGGTTGCCACCGTATCTGCCTTTTCGGAAACAGTTCTTCCCTCGTCGAGAGGGATAGAAGGAGGAATTTCTGGAGTTGTGTTCCTGACAACCTCCTCTTTGGTGTTGCTGGCCACGTGAGGCGCCTTGATTGTATCCTCGGCCGAACGACCGCCCTCGATTTCATCCGGCACTGGTGAAAACCAGGCAGAAGGCGTGCTTAAGGGACTCCTACACCTTATCCAGGCCACTGAAGGTGGCCACAAACTTGGTCAGTTGCTTCAAGAATGGCTGACCGAAAAGAAGACCCTGGGTCATGGGTCCCGCCTCCAAAGAGGATAGCTCTGACAATTTTGGATCCACCTTGAGGAGGAAAGACCGCTCCCTCTCACTCGACATGGCACAGTTAGCGTTGCCCAGCTGGCACACTGCACGTTGCGCCCATTGGATTAGGTCATCTGGGTTTACCGGAGAACCGGACTCTTTGGCCTGAAACCCCATTTCCAGAATTTTGGTGACCGGTCCTGACAGATCTAAAAGCTTATCCTGGCATGACCGCCAGGCGCGGTCTATGCCTTTCTTGAGGTCGTTTGAGTATTTCTTTAAGTAGGTGATCATCATAGGATCCACCTCTGGGGTCTCCACAACTCGCGCTGCTAAATCCGTCCGTGGGCATTCCGACCGTTGTCGTGCCCGGACGTCCTTGTCAAAGGGGCTTCAGAGGTGCGACTGAACGTAATCCGCCACCTCTTACGATGGGAGCCATGCAGTGGAATTAGGGTGGACAATGGCTGCTGGCTCATACATGAGGAGCTTAGGCTGAGCGGGGACCTCAAGATGATGCTTCTTTCTAGCTTTCTTCGCCGGTCTGGGCACTTCTTTCTCGTCTGAATCCTTGTTCGATGAGGAATCTCCCTTATCCCCCTGGGTGTAGTCGGTAGACTCTTTTGGCGCAGTATAAGCATGGTCATTTGCCAAAGCTCTAGAGAGCCGAGCAAAATCCTCTGAGTGAGGATTGGAACCTTTTTTGCCACTGGTTACTTGTCGAGCTTTTGTTGCAGGGATCCATCCCTGCTGCAGCGCGTTGTTATGCAAGTGGTGCTTGAGGGGTGCAATCGCCCTGATTAGGGCTGTGTTCACCGAGTGTTCCACCCCTGCATCTCGGGCCTCTACGAGGTCGTGCTCCAGGGAGCCGGTCGGCTCCTCCTCCAAATAGTCATCCTCAAAAAAGAATTCGGCCATTGTGCTTGATCTGCAGATATAGGCCACTATCTTAATACCCAACTAAGCGTTCTTTAAGAATATGGAGGAAATCAGGGGAGAGGTAAAACCCCAGGCAGGTCAGGCGGTCAAAGTTTGTTTTTGTGGTGGAGGGAGGGCTTGCCAAAAGACTCTCTAGGCAAAGCATATGCGTAATTATGTTGCCCTCCGCAATATATGCTTCGGGTGTCATAAGGGCTATCGACAGGCCAATACACAATTTTTAAACTTGGAGCGTCTTCCCGCTCTTCGTAAATCGTGTAACTCCGATCAGAGAATTCCCAAAATGGCCGCCGCGCATCCGCGGTAACAGCCGCCTGTCGGAAATCAAAAGAGGACTCCACGCGATCAAGTGACGCGCATACCTAGCCCCCACACACCCGCTCCACCTGAAAACTGCCGTGGGCACAAAGTGCCCGGCAGGGGAGGCAAAATCGCTCCTGATCTAGAAAAAGAAATAAATAAACTATGCACAAGGCATGCAAGCGTCTAAGAGTGCTGAAGAAGCACCCGGCATTAAAGCCAATAGAAACAAGTGTTAAGAATACAGTGCATCACCACAACAAGGATAACCAATCTACATGCACAATCTATGAAGCAGTAAGCATCAATAGTCCAACTTTTAAGATCTAACCCATACACTACAGCATCAAGGAGTAGTAAGGGAAAGGCACTTAACTGGCTGCAGAGCAGCAAAGAAAGAGGAAGTGTTTACCTCTGTGAGACCTTATATAGGGTACTCTCTATGGTTATGGGGCACCTAAAGCTCATGGGATTTGTAGTTTATGAATAAAAAAGTGTTTTTATTGGCTGCTGTGTAATAAATGCAAAGAAATGAGAAGCATAATCGGAGCCTCCGGTCCTGACATAGAATTTGACCACACTGGGCAGGCAGGAAGGGCAGTGGCAGCACAACAGACTATGGAGGGCAGTGGAAAGGGGGCAGGGGCAACAAACCATCAATACAGTACAGGCAAGAGAGACTGTGGCAACATAATAGAACATTGTGAGCAGAAGGAAGAGGCCATACCTGCCAACAGACCCGATTAAGCTCAAATGGGCTTTATTTGATCTGTCTCCTGTCTACAATCTCCTCTTTTTCAATGTAAGTCAATGGGGAAAATCAATACCCCAGTTTTTTTTCATAATCTCCCTCTTATTTATTTATTTATTTAAAGGTTTTATATAGCGCTGGCTGGACCCGGGGGTATCAGAGCACTTTACATGAGTGAAGATAATACAGGCATACTAGAATTTTTCCATTCTTACCAAGTTCAAAATGTTAGCAAGTATAGTACATTGGATCATGGAAGGTAGGAGGAATTGGGGTAGGGACATGGACTCGCATAACAGAGGACAGGAGGGTCATGGAGAGGTGCACCAGCCTGACCATACAGGGCAGGCATCAGGGTTTGAAGCAGCACAATACACCACACAGGGCATGCGGGACTGGAGTGTAGCACAACAATCCATAGAAAGCAATAGGGAGGGGACAAGAGAGAACAGAGGGGAAAGAGGCAATGGCAGCTAGCTGTCCATAATGGACAGACAGGAGAGAAAGCTTCAGCATAACGGACCATAAATGCAGGAGGGAGGGATCAGGGGCATTACAATGGAACATACAAGCCAGGAGGGAGGGAATAGGGGTCTGCACAATGAAAACAGAGGGCAGGGGGAAAGGTGGGCATGGCAGGAGGTGCAAGCTAGCCATGGAGGTCAAGCTGGATCGACCCTAGAAACAAGACACACCTTGGAGAGCAACAGTGAGACTATAATGGCATACACTCCGACCATGGAGGGAAGGTGGGAGGGGGTCAGGGGTAGCTAGCTGACCACACAGGGAAGGTAGGAAGGGCCGTGGCAGCACAGAAGACCATGCATGGCAAGCGGGAGGGTTAGTGGCAGCACAATGGCCATGATCGGCAAGAAGGAGGGGGCAGGGGCATGCACAAAGGACCATGGAGGGGTGGGAGCTGGGCACAGACAAGAGAGTTCAGGGGAAGGGGCCTCACAACAGACCACGCGGGGCAGGCAGGAGGAGCAGTTGCAGCACAACAGACCAGGAAGGGCAGAAGGGTGTGGCACTAAAAGGGACCCTGGAGGACAGGAGGAAGGGGATAGGGGCATGGAACATGGACAGGCAGGGTGGAGGTGGCAGGGACAGGTTACAGTCATCTGACAATGCTAAGCAGGTGGGAGGGGATTGGCAGCTCAACAGAACACTCAGAGTAGATTGGAGGGTCAGGTCCATGGAACATGGTGGGCAAAAAGAATGGAGCAGGGGCATGCACACAGACTTCAGAGGGCAGGGGGAAGGAGAATAGGGGCAGCAAGCTAAGTGTAGAGGCTAAGCAAGAGGTCAATGACGGGGCATAGAATTGGGCAATGGAGGGCAGGCGGAGTGGACTGGGACATCATGCTAAATGGAGGGCAGTGGCAGCACACCAGACCATGCATGGCTGGAGGGAGGAGGCTAGTGCATGGATTCAGATAACAGAGGATAGGGAGGAGATGGCTGGGGTAGCAAGCTAGCTGTTCAGAGAAGGCGGGAAGGCCAGTGGCAGAACAACGGCCACAAAAGGCTGTAATAAGGGAGCATGGACATGGACTTGGACAATGGATGGGTAGAAGGAGGGGAGGCAGGAGCAGCAAGCTTGGGTGGGGGCAGCAAAATGCCAGGCCAGGCCCTGCTTCCAACCCCTCACCATCCATTGTGATATGCATCTTACTTAACATTAAAAAAAACTAGAATTTTGCTGAAAAAAACTAAGATTACAGGGACGTTATAGTTAGACTCAGATTTCCCTCATACACAACAAGTGAAATTCGGCAGTTATAGTTACCTGAGCTAACTATAACTTACGCCCCCCGCAATGTACTGCTAATGACCTCAGACATTACATCATTCATAACATGGTCAGTTAGATCACTCATGACATCATTCAGGACATCTCAAATGAGCTGTGAATGGAATGGAACTATAATCACTAGAACATTATTTAGGGATAGTGTGTGTATATTAACACCATAGGTTTCAGGGGCATTACAGTTAGGAATTATCATTTAAAAAACCTCTGAAATTCACTGAAAAAACTAGAGGTTTCATGGACGTTATAGTTAGAAATTAGCATTTAAAAAAACCTCCAAAATTCACTGACAAAAACCACAGGTTTCAGGAACGTTATGGTTAGTTGGACATTTCACTCGTACAAAATCAGAGAAATTAGTCTGCTATAGTTAGTTGTGCTAACTATAACTCACTCCCCCGTAATGCACTGCTGATGATGTCACATGTTACATCACTCATGACATAGTCAGTGACATCACTGATGACATCATGACATTTCAAATGACATCACTGATGACACCATCCAAGTGATCATCTGACACACCTCCTCACACCCTAATATAACCTTTGATACACCCCCTCTAAAATATAGACTACCATTCTCAAAACCATGGGCACACCAATACCAGTTAATACTGATTCATAGGTCTACACACACATCCACTCACCTATACAGTCACTCATACACACAGTCACTCATCAATATAGCCACTGAAATATGCACTCTTATACCTGTACAGATACTCACACACTGCCACTCACACATAGTTCCTCACACACCTAGTCAGTCTTGCAAAAAATCAATCATACTCCCATTTACTCACCTATACAGTTATATACACACCACCTCACGTATTCATACAGATACTAACACATACTTACTCTCTTATACAATCACTGACCCAAGCACACACTGATCCATACAGCCACTCTCACAATCACTCGTTCTCACATATAGTGATTTATATAGTCCAACACTCACATATACTGCCTTTCACATATGTAATTACTCACACATGTACCACTCAGATATTCATTCACTCACCAACACACCCATACAAACACTCACCCACCCATACAGCTTTTTCCACATGCACTCTTGAACCCATACACCCAATGAATCAACCACTCAAACAGAGTCACATACCTCCCACCCACACACACACTCAGGCACCCATACAGATACTCGGACAACCAATAAATAACCCATATAGACACTCATGTAGCTACTCACCAACCCATGCAGCCGCTTACACACCAACTGACAGACTGATACAGAGCTTCACACAGTTTAGTCACAAACCCATGCATTCAGTAAGACACGTTTAATTACTCACTTATACAGTCAGTCACGCACCTACTAAATCATCCATTCAGACACTCATACACCCACTCATTCTTCAATATACCTTGGTATATATATATGTATATATATGTATATATATATATATATATATATATATATATATATATATATATATATATATATATATATATATATTATCTACTGGCAGTCGCCAGTAGATGGTTATAGTTAGGACCGTGTTTCCATAGGAAATCCGCAACATTCTATTTGGAATAACTTTGGCGCCGGTTGACGAATCCTCGCGAATTTTTCAAAACTAATGGGGCGCTCCGCTCCGCTCCTACCCTGAAAGTCTCGGGGGGATTCGTCAAGCGGGGGCTGAGAAAAAAGGGGGGTCCCAAAACGCGTTTTCCCCATGCATTTTCCCATAGGACCTTTAGTCCGAGCTACAGCCCGAACGGCTGAACAGAATTACTTGAAATTGGGCAGAGAGGTAGTCCTCAGGTCAGGGATGTGCCTTTTGCAGGTCTGGTGTAAATCTGTTCAGTAGGTCCTGAGAAAATAGCATTTAAAACAATATATATATCTGTAAGCGCGCTCCGTGCGCTTACGGTAAGCTTTCTGTACGTGTACGGTGCCGTGCGCGAGCTCAATTCTGATTGGTGGTTACATGACTGTAAACATTCGAATCGGTCGAAATCAGAAAGTATCGGCCGCCATTTTCTGTCTCTCGCACTGAAAAACAAAGGTTGATAACATGAAAAGGGGGCAACGAAGAGAGTTGCAGACCCCCTAGCGTTCGTCAGGGGGTTCACGAAGGGCCAAAAAGTATGAAAAATAAATGTAATAATTTTTTTAAAAAAACGCGGAGTGCGCGTACGGTAAGCTTACCGTACGCGTACGGTAAAAAAAATAAAAAAAAAAAAAAGAATTAACAATCACATTTAATATATAAATCTAAGGACCCCCAAGGGAGAAAAAAACAATTGATATTTTGTAAAAAATGGCGAGGCGTGCAGGGTACGAAATGCGCAACGCGAAGCGCACCGTGCGCGCAAAAATTAAAAATAAATACATAACTTAGCATTTAAAAAACCGTACAAATTCACTGAAAAAACCATAGGTTTCACACACGTTATAGTTAGGAATTAGCATTTAAAAAACCTTGCAAATTCACTTAAAAAACCATAGGTTTCACACAAGTTATAGTTAGCTGTACATTTCACTCGTAAAAAACCAATGAAATTCCACGTTATAGTTAGATCAGGTAACTATAACTTGCGCGACCGCAATGCACAATGTGTCATTTCAGATGTCATCATTGATGTCATGAGTGATGTCACTGACCATGTCATAAGTGATGTAATATGTGACGTCATCAGCAGTTTATTGTGGGCGCGCAAGTTATAGTTACCTGATCTAACTATAACGTGGAATTTCATTGGTTTTTTACGAGTGAAATGTACAGCTAACTATAACTTGTGTGAAACCTATGGTTTTTTAAGTGAATTTGCAAGGTTTTTTAAATGCTAATTCCTAACTATAACGTGTGTGAAACCTATGGTTTTTTCAGTGAATATATATATATATATACATTCACTGAAAAAACCAAAGGTTTCAGGGGCATATAATTAGGAATTGGCATTTAAAAAACCTTATAAATTCACTGAAAAAAACATAGGTTTCAGGGGTGTTATAGTTAGCTGGACATTTCCCTCATACAAAACCCTAGAAATTCCCCTGTTATAGTTTGTTCAGCTAACTATAACTCGCGCCCCCGCAATGCACTGCTGATGACGTCACATATTACATCACTCAGGACATGGTCAGTGACATCACTGATGACATCACTGATGACATCTCAAATGACATCACTGATGACATCACTGATGATGTCATCCAGTGACTGTGTGTTTCTGTAAAGTTTAAATTTGTTTTATATATTTATAGTGAAAGGCCTGTGGAAGAATGAGTGGGTGTACAAGTGTGTGAATGGATGATTTTCTAGCTGCGTAACTGACTCTATAAGTGAGTCATTAAATGTATCTTACTGCAGACTAGTGACTAAACTGTGTGAATGTCTGTATGTGTCTGTGTTTAGGTGTATAAGTGGCTGCATGGTTTTATGAATAGCTATATGAGTGTCTATATGGGTTATTGATTGGTTGTCTGAGTATCTGTAGGGGTGCCTGAGTCTTTGTGTGGGTAGGGTGTGTGTGACTCTATGCATAGATGTGTGAGTGGGTGATTCTATGGGTGCATGGTTTTAAGAGTGCATCTGTGATGAACTGTATGGTTGAGTGAGTATATGTATGGGTGTGTTAGGGATTGAATGTATATCTCAGTGGTACATGTGTGACTAACTACATATGTGAAAGGCAGTATATATGCGTGTAAGAGTATATAAGTGGGTATTTGTGAGAGTGTGTGATTGTGAGAGTTGCTGTATGGATGAGTGTGTGCTTGTATCAATGATTGTATAAGAGCGTAAGAATGTGGTACTATTTTTATGAGTAAGTGAACTTGAGTGTATATAACTGCATAGGTGAGTAAATGGGAGTGTGATTAATTATTTGCATGACTGACTAGGTGTGAGAGTACCTCTATGGATGATTGGTGGTGTGTGAGTGTCTATGAAGGTGTATAAATGCATATGATAGTCTTGTACGGAGTGACTGTGAGTATGAGTGACTTTACAGGTGAGTGAGTGGAGGTGTATGTAGACCTAAGAGTTAATGAGTGGGTATGTAGTTATTGGTATTGGAGTATCTATGGTTTTGAGAATGGACGTCTGAAATTTTGAGTTGGTGTATCAACGGTTAAAGTAGGGTGTGAGAAGATGCAGTAATTTATCAGATGGATGATGTCATCAGTGATGTCATCAGTGATGTCATTGGAGATGTCATCAGTGATGTCATCAGTGATGTTACTGACCATGTCATGAGTGATGTAATATGTGACGTCATCAGCAGTGCATTGCGGGGGCGCGAGTTATAGTTAGCTGAACTAACTATAACAGGGGAATTTCTAGCGTTTTGTATGAGGGAAATGTCCAGCTAACTATAACACCCCTGAAACCTATGTTTTTTTCAGTGAATTTCTAAGGTTTTTAAATGCCAATTCCTAACTATAACGCCCCTGAAACCTTTGGTTTTTCAGTGAATTTCAAAGGTTTTTTAAATGCCAATTCCTAACTATAACGTGCATGAAACCTATAGTTTTTTTTCAGTGAATTTCAAAGGATTTTTAAATGCTAACTCCTATCTATAACTTATCTCTGAAGATATCATGTTTAATGATTTTGATTGGATTTGTATATTTTTCTAATTCAGTGTGTCAATTTCATTAATTACGTTTTTCTTAAAATACTTTTTTATCACCATTTTATCAACTTATTTTTTCAATTAATTCTTTTAAAAATAAAAAAATATTCTTTGAACTTAATGGGTTTTTCAAACATATTTTTTATATTTTTCAAAATATTTTTTGAACTATATGTTCAAAACTTTATTTTATATATTTTTTTCAATGTTTTTGGATCTGCGCAACCTATGCGCACCGTTCTCAATCCCTACGCGATAGCATCCGCGCATGGTATGCGTCGGGTACGTGTTTAGTGCGCGATTCCAATGCGACCGGTACGCGACTCCCAGCCTATACGCGTATTTCACTAGTAGAATAACAAGGCGCATTGACGCTTCTAAATTGCTATCAGCCCATTCCTTAAGAAGTAACGGATTGGGGTTTTCGAAGCTGGGTGCCAGCATGATTCTGAGTCCCCTAGGCACTCGTCCGACTTCGTTGTATTTTTCCAAAGATTTGATCTCCCACCATTTTGTGAGTTCACTTCGTTTGTGTTTTTCCAATGCTTTTAACAGGTTTTTTAAGTCAGATCCCTGTGATATCTCAACTGATGGCTGATTGCTGTTAGTAGTGATTTTGGGTCGATTGCTAAAGAGTTCATCCGCTGCTTTCTCTCTCTCTTGCAACGCCTCATCCGACATTGCACTGAATCGTTTGGCTATGATTATTTCACAACAATCGGGAAAATAAATGAAAAAGGTATTTCCCGTGGCTCTATATATATATATATATATATATATGTATATATATATATATATATATATATATATATATATATTTAACCTACTGGCGGTTGCCAGTAGGCAGTTATAGTTAGGTCCAAGTTTCCATAGGAAAAGCATTTTTAGTTTTCCCAATAACATTCGCGTCGTTGGACGAATCTTCGCAAAATTTTCAAAACTAGTGGGGCACTCCGGTCAGCTCCTGTCTTTAAAGTTTCGGGGTGATTCGTCAAGTGGGGGCCGAGAAAAAAGGGGGGTGCCAAAACACATTTTCCCCATGTAAATTTTCATAGTAAACTTTAGACAAAGCTACAGCCCGAACTGATGAACGGAATTACACCAAATTTGGCAGAAAGGTAGCTCAGGGTTCAGAAAGCGACATTTTTGTTAAATGGTGTAAATCAATTGAGTAGTTTTTTAAATATTAAAAGAAAAACAACTTTATATATCTGGGTGGAGCCGAACCACACATCTCATCGTAAGATCTGATTGGCTGTCAACACTTTATCCAAGAAGTGTTGGAAGCCATCTTGGGACCAATATACATGATAGCAGCTCATTAAAAAGCATTGCAGTGAATGGAAGGTTTTGAGGGTCACCAAAAGGAGAACATATAAAGGGTGATAAGACTTTAGTTACATTATAAATCATTTGTTGATGGTACCATACTAATTTTAGGAATTGTGGTGTGTTCTAAGGTGATTTTACTCTGTGAAAAAGCCTTCTGCTGGAATATCATGAATCATGTTTGGGAGAAAACTATTTTCTCATACTTATCCCACAGAGGTTTAGAAGGTGATCTAGAAGCTAAAATGAGAGCATATTTTCTGTAAATTCACATTACCTCTCTCAGTCATGTCAGAAGTCTGACATTCTCAGTAAAACATGTACTTCCAACAAGGGCAGAGACTGTCAGTTGATTCCTTTGTGTTCTACTGCAGCTTCCTAGTGTGTTCTAAATAGGCCTGGGCTAAATTTCCGTTCTGCTCGCGGAAATTGCGATAATTTGACATTTTCACGTTCCGCGGAGAGCGCGAAAATGTCAAAATTTCCCCATTCCGCAGCTTAGCGATAATTTGTTTCTTGCTCGCGCTGTAAAATAATACATTCTTGCGCGCGCGCGATTGCCTTACCTGAATCCCCGCATTCGCCGACAAGTTTTCCCGATCCAGTCGCGTTCTCCATGAGATGTTGGATTGTTGGTAGCCATTTGCGCTGTCTCGCGACAGTTCGCACCCGCAGCAATGTCATTCGTCGTGCGATCACGTCTTTCTTCTCGCGATCATGCACCGCGAGAAGAGTTAAAACAAGATGGCTGCGCCCGCGAGCAACCGCATTGGTAAGTTGGCGAGCCGCGACCACGCAGAACAGAAAATACCCCGAGCAGGCAGGAAAAAAACTTCTGCATCTTCGCGATATTTCCGCTTGTTTGCGGAGATTTTTAACATTTTCGCGATAATTTGCTAAAGTCACTTTTGCAAATTCCGCCCACCCCTAGTTCTAAAGAACAACTAGAGCGCTAACAGTCTTACTTATGACAAAAGTATTCCACACCTGAAGCTATCTTGATTGAAATAAAGTGGTAACTCTTAAAACATTTAATTTAAAAAGGAAGAAAATGAGAGGTTTCATTTTGCCATAGAAATTATGATTAGTGCTGCAGAAAGAAATATTAGGGCACATTTTGAGTGACTTCTCAAATCCTCCTGTTTCATTAAAGAATTCTGACATGCAGACTGAAACTTGCACTTTCAATACAAGCAGCAGACTTCCCTGGTGAGCAGTAGCTTTACTACGGTGATCTAATGAGCAACTAGAGTGCTAACATTCTGAATTTATGGCAAATGTGTGACACATCTGAATGCCTACTTGATGGAATCAAAGTAAAAAACAGAGAGTATTTCCTACTGAGGGGACTGTAGTAAATGAGGACATTAGGAAACTTCATAACAAATAAGTCTCCCAAGATGGCCACCAGAGACAAAAGAGCCCAAATGTAGCACAAAAATCACATAGATGTAGCCCACGTATAGCCCAATGACAGAATGTCCAAGAGTGTTCTAAAGAACAACTAGAGCACTGACAGTCCTACTTATGACGAAAGTATGGCACACCTGAAGCCATCTTGATTGGAATAAAGTGGTAACACTTAAAACATTTAATTTGCAAAGTAACAAAATGAGGGGGTTTGTTTTGCCATAGAAATTATGATTAGTGCTGACGAAAGAAAAATGAGGGCACATTTTTAGTGACTTCTCAAATCCTCTTCTATTTCATTAAAAAATTCTGACATGCAGATTTAAAACATGCACTTTCAATACCAGCAGCAGGCTTCCCTGGTGAGCAGTAGCTTTACTACAGTGATCTAATCAGCAACTAGAGTGCTAACATTCAAAATGTATGGCAAATGTGTGACAATCTGAATGCCTTCTTGATGAAATCAAAGTAAAAAACTGAAAGCATTTACTACTGAGGAGACTGCAGTAAATGAGGAAATTATGAAACTTCAAAACAAATAAATCTCCCAAGATGCCCACCAGAGATAAAAGAGCCCAAATGTAGCACAAATATCACCCAGATGTAGCCCACATGTAGCCCAATGACAGGAGTCTGCAAAACACTTTTTATTTTTTGAGTTTTTGCAGTTTTATATAGTGCAGACTGGTCAGGTATTGGAGTGCTTTACATGAGCATTGGTTACATCACACAAGGACAAATTCATTATGGTTGTAGACATGGAGAGATTAAGTGATTTGACCAGAATCACAGAATATCGAGCTGAAGCAGAAACTCCAAACTGGTTCCCCAGTTGCAAAGTCTGCAGCTCTGGAAGTAACACCACATCCTCTTCATTAAGTGCAACATTTAATCAATTGGTCAACTGGATAAAAAAACATAAAGATAACAAATAATTTAAAAGTGCTTTGTCACTATTTGAAAACTCAGGAAATATGTCCTCATTTTAGTTTTTTTAGAGCACTAACCATAATTTCGATGCAAATAAGACCCTCTCACCTATGTAATTTCTAAAGGAAATGCTCTAGGTATTACAGTTTTGATTACATCAAGATGACGTCAGACGTGCCACACTTTTGTAATAAATATAGAATGTTAGCAGTCTAGTTGTTCATTAGGATATTGTTGAGAGGCAGAGGCCATGGGCACGGACTCAGAAAATTGAAGGCAGGTAGGAGGGTGCAGAGGCAACAATTAAAAATTTGCGAACAGGTCGTGACAAGAATTTTCAATTCTATTGAGGACACGAAGTCTAGGATTATGCTTCTCATTTCTTTGCATTTATTACACAGCAGCCAATAAAACCAGTTTTTTATTCATAAACTACAAATCCCATGAACACTAGGTGCCCCATAACCATAGAGAGTACCCTATATAATGTCTCATAGAGGTAAACACTTACTCTTTCTTTGCGTGATTTGTGAACCATTAAGTCCAACTTCCTTAAGACAACAACTTCAACTCATACAGTGTCCATGATGAGATAGTCCATTATGACAACCAAAACACCTTGAAGACCAACAAGGAAACTTCTCTTCCCGGGGAAGAACTCTGCAGCTCAAACTCGGCGAATGATCGCAGCACCTCATAGAAGGGAGAACACTCCAACAAACCATTGAAGAAGGAAGAATCCTTTACTTGCTATTCGTATCTGAAAACAAAGAGAAATTCCATAATAACGGTCATTCTAGAAAAATATCTTAAACATTAAATCTGTTAAAACCAGGGGGGGAATAATCCAATAATACAATCAAAAGAAACATTGACAGTAATCACTGTAAATTAGTCACATATGATTCAGATTAATACATAGTCCTGGGTGGGATAATCCTCACCTCTGTGTCCTTAATAGAATGGAAAATTCTTGTCACGACCTGTTCGCAAATTTTTAATTCTATGTCAGGACCGGAGGCTCCGATTATGCTTTTTCAAAGCTTAGCCACCACTACCGATGCCACATCCACAATCGGTTTATAATAGAATGACTTAAAGGTGGACTCTGTCGACCAATCAGCTGCAATCATTATATCGGTTAGAGTTACTCCCAGAGCAAATGACATAGACGCCATTGCCCCTCGAACAGAGTGAGCACCAAATTTGGAAACATATATGCCTGCTTCGCTCATGAGCTAACACACCCAACGAGATAAGGTGGCTGGAGTCACCGGGCGAAAAGGATTTTGTAAAGCGATAAACAATGAACCTTGCATATTCGAGCGAAACTCAGCTGTACTCACCTCATACGCTTTAAGACATTGAACCACACATAGTTTTGGATTATCCGGAAAACTTGGATATGAAACTGATGTGGTATTACATTTGGTACGCCTGTAGATAGTAAATGTGACCCCATCAGGGAAAAAACGGCGTCCAGCTAAATCCAGAGCCCAGATATCAGACACTCTCTTGCAAGAGACCAAACATAACAACATGTCTAATTTAGCGGATATATGCTTACGTGACAGGTATTTGTTAGCAGGCCAGGTTTCTAAGAATCGTAGAACCACCGAGACGTCCGTAGGAATGAGTACTTTGTATGCGGAGTCTTGACCATCCGGATGCCTCTAAGCAATTTGCAAACCAAGCGGTGTTCCCCTACAGGTCTGTCATCAATCTGAACATGTCCCGCCGATATCGCCGACCAAAAGGTATTAACTGTGCGATACGCGAGACCCGATGAAGCCAGGGAAGCCAAATAATTCATGATCATGGAGACATTTGCTGTAGTGGGATCGATATTTCGTTGAGCACACCAGCTACACCACATGTTCCATGCTGATCAATACCGCTTGTGGGTGTTATCTGACCATGCCTGTTTAATGAAGGCATGAGCGTCTCTCGAAAGGCCAGGGATCTCCATCACTCCCTGAAACTCGCCATGCCACCAGAGAGAGTTGTCTTGCGACTATCAAGGGATGACGTTGCTTGTGAGGATCCAGCAACAGGTTCCACATCTGTGGAAGCAGAATTGGTATCGCACAAGACATTTCCAGAACTACTGGGAACCAGGCTTGTGCTTTCCACAACGGAGTAACCAGAAGAAGTTCTGTTTGCTGACGCATGGCTTACGCCAGGACCCTGGGTATCATTACAAATGGTGGAAAGGCATAGCAAAGGCCGGGGGGCCAGACTTGCAGAAACGCATCCGAGGGGATCGCTTCGGGGTCCAGACGCCAACTGTAAAATTGCGGGAGTTGTTTGTTCACGCGAACAAATCTAATCGACAGGGACCCCACGTTTGATTCAGGAAACGGAACACTCGAGGATGAAGCTTCCAATCGCTGTAATCCCGTAAGTAACAAGAGTGCCAATCAGACACCTTGTTGGCACGTCCCAGTAGATATTCCGCCATGACTGATATTCTGTAGTGCAGACAATAATGCCAAAAGTCTTTGGTGATTTCTGCAAGAATTCGTGACCTTGTTCCCCCCAGCTTGTTTATGTATCGGACTGCCGATATGTTGTCCATCCGCAAGAGGATACAGCAGTCCGTCTTCTGGGGGGGAAAGACTGCGAATTGCGAACGAGCCTGCCAGCAGCTCCAGGTAATTGAGGTGATGGGAGAGCTCCCCTGGGGAGCACCGACCCCCGTTGAAATCGGACTGCAGCGGGCACCCCAGCCCCAATGGCTAGCGTCCGATTCGATCACTATCTCGAGACTGGATCCGAATATGGCTCTGCTATTCCATGACTCCATGTGGTCCAACCACCACAACATTTCCCACCTCGCTTCCTCGGAGAGAGTAATCTGTTCTGCATATCCGAGGCCTTTGCGGAGATGTTGAATTTTCAAACGTTGGAGTGCGTGATAGTGTAGAGGTAGTGTAGAGGTCCCGGAAAGATAGCTTGGATCGAAGCTAGAAGGCCCACCACTCGGGCTATCGACCTCAAGGATGCAATCCGCCTGTTCATGATCAACCTCAATTCCTTCTTGATTGCCCTGATCTTTTGCGCGGGAAGGAGCAGCTGGCAACTCCGTGAGTCGACCTGAAAACCCAGAAATTCTATAGATTGAGTGGGGGACAGGAGGGACTTCTGAGGATTCACCACGAAACCCAGGCTTTGAAGTAAATCGATGGCCCACTCCAGGTGCAAGATCACCAGTCAAGGACAACGAGCCATGATGATGATGTCGTCTAGGTAGACGATCAAGTGAACTCCTCGCGCTCTTAACGACTCCATAACTGGGCGAAGGAGTTTCGTGAAGCACCAAGGTGCTGACGCAAGTTCGAAGGGAAGGATCATGTACTCGTAGCATACGCCCTGCCAGAGAAACTAAAGAAACCGTTGGTGGCGAGCGTAGATGGGCACGGAAAGATACACATCCTTCAGGTCCAGCCGGACCATCCAATCCCCTTCCTGCAGAAGGTCCCGTAACAAATGGATGCCTTCCATTTTAAAATGGCGGTAAATAATCCACCCGTTGAACTCTTTCAGATTCAGAACTAGTCTGGACCCGCCCCCTTTCTTCTGAACTAGGAAAACCATGCTGACGAAACCTCGAGGGTGGGGCTGAGGGGCAACAATAGCTCCCTTCTTGAGGAGGGATTGGATCTTGTCCGTATTGAAAATCTGCTCATGATGGGAAAAATGTATGGGAGGAGGAAGGGATCCCTGGATGGGAGTATTGTACAGTTCCAGTTTGTACCCCTGGACCGTCTCCAAGACCCACGCATTTTGCGAGATCATTTGCCAGGCCTGTAGGAAAGATTGAATCCGTCCCCCAAGAACCACTTCTGAACACAAGATGAGTCTCACCTGTATTCCCGGTGTTTTGGTGGTTGCCCTGGTTGCCACCGTATCTGCCTTTTCGGAAACAGTTCTTCCCTCGTCGAGAGGGATAGAAGGAGGAATTTCTGGAGTTGTGTTCCTGACAACCTCCTCTTTGGTGTTGCTGGCCACGTGAGGCGCCTTGATTGTATCCTCGGCCGAACGACTGCCCTCGATTTCATCCGGCACTGGTGAAAACCAGGCAGAAGGCGTGCTTAAGGGACTCCTACACCTTATCCAGGCCACTGAAGGTGGCCACAAACTTGGTCAGTTGCTTCAAGAATGGCTGACCGAAAAGAAGACCCTGGGTCATGGGTCCCGCCTCCAAAGAGGATAGCTCTGACAATTTTGGATCCACCTTGAGGAGGAAAGACCGCTCCCTCTCACTCGACATGGCACAGTTAGCGTTGCCCAGCTGGCACACTGCACGTTGCGCCCATTGGATTAGGTCATCTGGGTTTACCGGAGAACCGGACTCTTTGGCCTGAAACCCCATTTCCAGAATTTTGGTGACCGGTCCTGACAGATCTAAAAGCTTATCCTGGCATGACCGCCAGGCGCGGTCTATGCCTTTCTTGAGGTCGTTTGAGTATTTCTTTAAGTAGGTGATCATCATAGGATCCACCTCTGGGGTCTCCACAACTCGCGCTGCTAAATACGTCCGTGGGCATTCCGACCGTTGTCGTGCCCGGACGTCCTTGTCAAAGGGGCTTCAGAGGTGCGACTGAACGTAATCCGCCACCTCTTACGATGGGAGCCATGCAGTGGAATTAGGGTGGACAATGGCTGCTGGCTCATACATGAGGAGCTTAGGCTGAGCGGGGACCTCAAGATGATGCTTCTTTCTAGCTTTCTTCGCCGGTCTGGGCACTTCTTTCTCGTCTGAATCCTTGTTCGATGAGGAATCTCCCTTATCCCCCTGGGTGTAGTCGGTAGACTCTTTTGGCGCAGTATAAGCATGGTCATTTGCCAAAGCTCTAGAGAGCCGAGCAAAATCCTCTGAGTGAGGATTGGAACCTTTTTTGCCACTGGTTACTTGTCGAGCTTTTGTTGCAGGGATCCATCCCTGCTGCAGCGCGTTGTTATGCAAGTGGTGCTTGAGGGGTGCAATCGCCCTGATTAGGGCTGTGTTCACCGAGTGTTCCACCCCTGCATCTCGGGCCTCTACGAGGTCATGCTCCAGGGAGCCGGTCGGCTCCTCCTCCAAATAGTCATCCTCAAAAAAGAATTCGGCCATTGTGCTTGATCTGCAGATATAGGCCACTATCTTAATACCCAACTAAGCGTTCTTTAAGAATATGGAGGAAATCAGGGGAGAGGTAAAACCCCAGGCAGGTCAGGCGGTCAAAGTTTGTTTTTGTGGTGGAGGGAGGGCTTGCCAAAAGACTCTCTAGGCAAAGCATATGCGTAATTATGTTGCCCTCTGCAATATATGCTTCGGGTGTCATAAGGGCTATCGACAGGCCAATACACAATTTTTAAACTTGGAGCGTCTTCCCGCTCTTCGTAAATCGTGTAACTCCGATCAGAGAATTCCCAAAATGGCCGCCGCGCATCCGCGGTAACAGCCGCCTGTCGGAAATCAAAAGAGGACTCCACGCGATCAAGTGACGCGCATACCTAGCCCCCACACACCCGCTCCACCTGAAAACTGCCGTGGGCACAAAGTGCCCGGCAGGGGAGGCAAAATCGCTCCTGATCTAGAAAAAGAAATAAATAAACTACGCACAAGGCATGCAAGCGTCTAAGAGTGCTGAAGAAGCACCCGGCATTAAAGCCAATAGAAACAAGTGTTAAGAAAACAGTGCATCACCACAACAAGGATAACCAATCTACATGCACAATCTATGAAGCAGTAAGCATCAATAGTCCAACTTTTAAGATCTAACCCATACACTACAGCATCAAGGAGTAGTAAGGGAAAGGCACTTAACTGGCTGCAGAGCAGCAAAGAAAGAGGAAGTGTTTACCTCTGTGAGACCTTATATAGGGTACTCTCTATGGTTATGGGGCACCTAAAGCTCATGGGATTTGTAGTTTATGAATAAAAAAGTGTTTTTATTGGCTGCTGTGTAATAAATGCAAAGAAATGAGAAGCATAATCGGAGCCTCCGGTCCTGACATAGAATTTGACCACACTGGGCAGGCAGGAAGGGCAGTGGCAGCACAACAGACTATGGAGGGCAGTGGAAAGGGGGCAGGGGCAACAAACCATCAATACAGTACAGGCAAGAGAGACTGTGGCAACATAATAGAACATTGTGAGCAGAAGGAAGAGGCCATACATGCCAACAGACCCGATTAAGCTCAAATGGGCTTTATTTGATCTGTCTCCTGTCTACAATCTCCTCTTTTTCAATGTAAGTCAATGGGGAAAATCAATACCCCAGTTTTTTTTCATAATCTCCCTCTTATTTATTTATTTATTTAAAGGTTTTATATAGCGCTGGCTGGACCCGGGGGTATCAGAGCACTTTACATGAGTGAAGATAATACAGGCATACTAGAATTTTTCCATTCTTACCAAGTTCAAAATGTTAGCAAGTATAGTACATTGGATCATGGAAGGTAGGAGGAATTGGGGTAGGGACATGGACTCGCATAACAGAGGACAGGAGGGTCATGGAGAGGTGCACCAGCCTGACCATACAGGGCAGGCATCAGGGTTTGAAGCAGCACAATACACCACACAGGGCATGCGGGACTGGAGTGTAGCACAACAATCCATAGAAAGCAATAGGGAGGGGACAAGAGAGAACAGAGGGGAAAGAGGCAATGGCAGCTAGCTGTCCATAATGGACAGACAGGAGAGAAAGCTTCAGCATAACGGACCATAAATGCAGGAGGGAGGGATCAGGGGCATTACAATGGAACATACAAGCCAGGAGGGAGGGAATAGGGGTCTGCACAATGAAAACAGAGGGCAGGGGGAAAGGTGGGCATGGCAGGAGGTGCAAGCTAGCCATGGAGGTCAAGCTGGATCGACCCTAGAAACAAGACACACCTTGGAGAGCAACAGTGAGACTATAATGGCATACACTCCGACCATGGAGGGAAGGTGGGAGGGGGTCAGGGGTAGCTAGCTGACCACACAGGGAAGGTAGGAAGGGCCGTGGCAGCACAGAAGACCATGCATGGCAAGCGGGAGGGTTAGTGGCAGCACAATGGCCATGATCGGCAAGAAGGAGGGGGCAGGGGCATGCACAAAGGACCATGGAGGGGTGGGAGCTGGGCACAGACAAGAGAGTTCAGGGGAAGGGGCCTCACAACAGACCACGCGGGGCAGGCAGGAGGAGCAGTTGCAGCACAACAGACCAGGAAGGGCAGAAGGGTGTGGCACTAAAAGGGACCCTGGAGGACAGGAGGAAGGGGATAGGGGCATGGAACATGGACAGGCAGGGTGGAGGTGGCAGGGACAGGTTACAGTCATCTGACAATGCTAAGCAGGTGGGAGGGGATTGGCAGCTCAACAGAACACTCAGAGTAGATTGGAGGGTCAGGTCCATGGAACATGGTGGGCAAAAAGAATGGAGCAGGGGCATGCACACAGACTTCAGAGGGCAGGGGGAAGGAGAATAGGGGCAGCAAGCTAAGTGTAGAGGCTAAGCAAGAGGTCAATGACGGGGCATAGAATTGGGCAATGGAGGGCAGGCGGAGTGGACTGGGACATCATGCTAAATGGAGGGCAGTGGCAGCACACCAGACCATGCATGGCTGGAGGGAGGAGGCTAGTGCATGGATTCAGATAACAGAGGATAGGGAGGAGATGGCTGGGGTAGCAAGCTAGCTGTTCAGAGAAGGCGGGAAGGCCAGTGGCAGAACAACGGCCACAAAAGGCTGTAATAAGGGAGCATGGACATGGACTTGGACAATGGATGGGTAGAAGGAGGGGAGGCAGGAGCAGCAAGCTTGGGTGGGGGCAGCAAAATGCCAGGCCAGGCCCTGCTTCCAACCCCTCACCATCCATTGTGATATGCATCTTACTTAACATTAAAAAAAACTAGAATTTTGCTGAAAAAAACTAAGATTACAGGGACGTTATAGTTAGACTCAGATTTCCCTCATACACAACAAGTGAAATTCGGCAGTTATAGTTACCTGAGCTAACTATAACTTACGCCCCCCGCAATGTACTGCTAATGACCTCATGCATTACATCATTCATAACATGGTCAGTTAGATCACTCATGACATCATTCAGGACATCTCAAATGAGCTGTGAATGGAATGGAACTATAATCACTAGAACATTATTTAGGGATAGTGTGTGTATATTAACACCATAGGTTTCAGGGGCATTACAGTTAGGAATTATCATTTAAAAAACCTCTGAAATTCACTGAAAAAACTAGAGGTTTCATGGACGTTATAGTTAGAAATTAGCATTTAAAAAAACCTCCAAAATTCACTGACAAAAACCACAGGTTTCAGGAACGTTATGGTTAGTTGGACATTTCACTCGTACAAAATCAGAGAAATTAGTCTGCTATAGTTAGTTGTGCTAACTATAACTCACTCCCCCGTAATGCACTGCTGATGATGTCACATGTTACATCACTCATGACATGGTCAGTGACATCACTGATGACATCACTGATGACATTTCAAATGACATCACTGATGACACCATCCAAGTGATCATCTGACACACCTCCTCACACCCTAATATAACCTTTGATAAACCCCCTCTAAAATATAGACTACCATTCTCAAAACCATGGGCACACCAATACCAGTTAATACTGATTCATAGGTCTACACACACATCCACTCACCTATACAGTCACTCATACACACAGTCACTCATCAATATAGCCACTGAAATATGCACTCTTATACCTGTACAGATACTCACACACTGCCACTCACACATAGTTCCTCACACACCTAGTCAGTCTTGCAAAAAATCAATCACACTCCCATTTACTCACCTATACAGTTATATACACACCACCTCACGTATTCATACAGATACTAACACATACTTACTCTCTTATACAATCACTGACCCAAGCACACACTGATCCATACAGCCACTCTCACAATCACTCGTTCTCACATATAGTGATTTATATAGTCCAACACTCACATATACTGCCTTTCACATATGTAGTTACTCACACATGTACCACTCAGATATTCATTCACTCACCAACACACCCATACAAACACTCACCCACCCATACAGCTTTTTCCACATGCACTCTTGAACCCATACACCCAATGAATCAACCACTCAAACAGAGTCACATACCTCCCACCCACACACACACTCAGGCACCCATACAGATACTCGGACAACCAATAAATAACCCATATAGACACTCATGTAGCTACTCACCAACCCATGCAGCCGCTTACACACCAACTGACAGACTGATACAGAGCTTCACACAGTTTAGTCACAAACCCATGCATTCAGTAAGACACGTTTAATTACTCACTTATACAGTCAGTCACGCACCTACTAAATCATCCATTCAGACACTCATACACCCACTCATTCTTCAATATACCTTGGTATATATATATGTATATATATGTATATATATATATATATATATATATATATATATATATATATCCAAAATCCGCAAACGCTTCTTCCGGACAGCTGGCACCCTTGGAAAGTGGCGTACACGCCGGCGAAGCAACCGGCAATACTATCGTCAAAGTACAAAAATACGTGCGCTCTCAGGTAAGTAAACGACACATCCGAGTTGTAGTAGTGATCAGGTTTATTCCATAACGCGTTTCGACTGCGTCCGCAGCCTTGCTCACATGGAACCGTGTACTGGAAAACTAGATGCAAATGTATACACAGGACACAACTTAGAGGGCAGTGGAGTCAAAATAGGACTAAGAGAAAGAAGGCGTCCGCCATCTTGGAAAGGTCAACATTGGTAAACATAGTGAAAGGCAAAATGCAAAGCAAATTCACAATGACGTAATGTAAAAACGACCAACAGTACAATTGCACGAAAGAACATACTCCACTGTTACATATGTGATAGGTCAAATGACCGCAAAAAAGTGTATGGCTCGAAAAACAATAATATATCGTAGCACTTGTAGATGACTCACAGTAAACTTAACGTAAAATGAATACCTAGTGGACTGCGAGCATTGTGATCCTGCGTCTTACATAATTGGAAACGCTAGGCCAGTGTGGAAGCACTGCAAAGTAATAGACTTCCGCTCTGCATGGAATGGTGGCTGAGTAGCCAGACAAAGGGGGGGGGAGCTGGACCCCTTACGAGTTATTACAATAAAGGATGGTGTGGTGATAAGAAAGAGTCAGTGATGGCATAGTCAACTGAGCAGTGGTTGCAAACCAATGTCATGTCAGTGCGCGTTGCACGAAGTGCAAAGTTGACCCAAACATAGTTCATGGGCAAGCGAGTCCATGATCTGACGTACATGCATAGTGCTCATACAGTGCAAGACATCTGGTCTTAAATCAAGAGGAATAAAATAGGCAGTGTGCCAAGATAAGAAACAAGTTAAGAAACATGTTAGAAAGACAGTGATGAGCAAGTGCCCTGGGTCAAAAGATAACCAAAAACCACTTATCCTGTTGCTCTCAAAGCCCTTCTTGAAGTGTCCAGTTGTGAATCAAGTGCCCCAATTCTCTAAGTGAAGGTGAAGACGTGACTCCGAAGAGAAGGTTAGGCACCTGTGTGGTGATTAGGTTCCTTCCTTATCTCCTGCAATTAAAACATGAGATAAACATTAGCTGACAAGTAGGAGAAATATTCAAAATACCAAGGCAAAATAAAACACAAGAAGGTACATCCTAGAAAATACAAGACATCCCCAGTAAACTGTCGGAACGTAAGTAATTACTCTTTTGCAGATGTATTGACAGTTCCTCGTCCTGGTTCATCCCACCAGGGGCCTTAGTTTGGAGATCTACAATGTATTTAGACTCTCTCTGTCTGAGTCTGAGTGTCCTGTTACCCCCTCTGTGATCTAACCGGACTTGTTCCAAAATAAAATACTTCAGTAGTGAGGAGTCAGAATAGTGTCGCTCTTGGAAATGTCTCGCCACCGGGTATTTGGGGTCTTTATTGGTGATGGCCCGCTTGTGTTCAAGTACCCTTTTCTTGGCCATCAGGGTAGTGCTGCCTATATAGTACAGTCCACATGGGCATTCTATCACATATATAACGAATGTGGTACTGCATGTGAGGAACTGGGTTATTGCTCTCTGATTGTGACCTTGTTCGTATGTTTTACGTGATGTACTGGCCGAACAAGCCTTGCAGTGACCACATGGGAAGAAACCTCTGAGGTTCTGGATACCTCTGTCTTGAGTCAGAGTGATGTCACTGTGTACTAGTATATCCCTAAGGTTTCTTCCTCGCCTATATGTGATATTGGGTCTGTCCTTGAAAGTGTGTCCTATGCTGTTGTCATTCTTAAGTGTGTTCCAATTTTTTGACAGAATATGTCTGATGCCATCAGACTCCGTATTGTAGGTCATGATCACCCTGGTTTCTGCATCCCCAGTTTCCTCCATTCCTGTGGTCTTATCCCTGAGTGTGTCTGTTCTATCCACGGACTCTACTCTGCAGATCGCTTTCTTGAGGACCCAATTGGGGTAGCCTCGAAGTTTAAATCTTTCAATCATGACTTTGCTTTCTTTCTCGAATGCTTCTCTGCTGCTACAATTTCTTTTTGCCCTCAGCAGTTCACCAAAGGGGATACTCCATTTGAGGGTGTCCGGGTGGCTGCTGAGGGCATGTAGGATACTGTTGCCTGCTGTACTCTTGCGGTATAATGAGGTATGTAGTGTGTTGGATCTTACCTCTACCTTCACATCTAAATATTCGACCATGTTGTCGCTAATGCACCCAGTGAGATGTATGTTGCGGTCATTGCAGTTGAGTTCTTGTATGAAATCTAGGGCCTCTGTCCGACTGCCTTTCCATATAATGAAAAGGTCGTCAATGTATCTGAGCCAAAGAGCTGCTTTGCTCAAATTCTTGATGGCAATCTTTTCTGAAAAAATCTCCTCCTCCCAGAGGCCCATGAAGAGATTGGCAAAACTCGGTGCCAGACAAGAACCCATCGCGGTACCAATCAGTTGTTTATGGATGGTACCGTTGAAGATGAAGATGTTATTGGTGAGGCAGAATTCCGTCATTTCAATGATCATGTCATTGTGTTCCAAATATTTGATCTCTCTTTGGTTGAGGAAGTGCCTGCATGCATCTAATCCCTGTTGATGGTCGATTATGGTGTACAGTGATTGTACGTCTAGTGTGATGAGTAGTAGGCCATTCTCCCATTTGATCTTTTCTAGTTTGCCCAGGAAATCTTTAGTATCCCTCACGTAACTAGGGAGCTTGGTGACAAATTCCCTGAGAAAATGGTCCACATATTTGGATATGTGCTCTGCTACACTTCCTATGGAGGACACTATGGGACGGCCAGGTGGAGATGTGGCACTCTTGTGGACCTTGGGTAGAATGTAGAGCACCGGTATCTTGGGAAAATCCCTCTTGAGATAACAGTACTCTTCCCACTCAAGGATCCCTTTGTCTCTCCAAGTGATGAGTTTGTCCCATATCAGAATGACACTTTCATTGTACACCTCCCTAGTGATCTGCATGTAGGAATTGGTGTCCCCTAGTTGTCTGAGGGCCTCGGCAATGTATTGTTCTCTATCCAGAATTACGACATTACCACCTTTGTCTGCTGGTCGGATGACTATGTCTGTGTCATCCGCTAATGATTTGAGAATTTGTCTCTGATTAAATGTCAGATTATTTTTAGACTTGTTGCCAAAGTGTGATTTGTTTCTCAGATCAATAAGGGCCTTGGTGACGTTGTCGTGGAATGTGTCAATGCCGTCGTGAGGTAGTGTGGGTAAGAAAGTCGAAGGCGGTTTAAAACCAGTAGAGGCGGCTGAGTCATGGGTGATGTCCATGGCATCCAAGATGTCTTATTGTTTTTCGAGCCATACACTTTTTTGCGGTCATTTGACCTATCACATATGTAACAGTGGAGTATGTTCTTTCGTGCAATTGTACTGTTGGTCGTTTTTACATTACGTCATTGTGAATTTGCTTTGCATTTTGCCTTTCACTATGTTTACCAATGTTGACCTTTCCAAGATGGCGGACGCCTTCTTTCTCTTAGTCCTATTTTGACTCCACTGCCCTCTAAGTTGTGTCCTGTGTATACATTTGCATCTAGTTTTCCAGTACACGGTTCCATGTGAGCAAGGCTGCGGACGCAGTCGAAACGCGTTATGGAATAAACCTGATCACTACTACAACTCGGATGTGTCGTTTACTTACCTGAGAGCGCACGTATTTTTGTACTTTGACGATATATATATATATATATATATATATATTATCTACTGGCAGTCGCCAGTAGATGGTTATAGTTAGGACCGTGTTTCCATAGGAAATCCGCAACATTCTAGTTGGAATAACTTTGGCGCCGGTTGACGAATCCTCGCGAATTTTTCAAAACTAATGGGGCGCTCCGCTCCGCTCCTACCCTGAAAGTCTTGGGGGGATTCGTCAAGCGGGGGCTGAGAAAAAAGGGGGGTCCCAAAACGCGTTTTCCCCATGCATTTTCCCATAGGACCTTTAGTCCGAGCTACAGCCCGAACGGCTGAACAGAATTACTTGAAATTGGGCAGAGAGGTAGTCCTCAGGTCAGGGATGTGCCTTTTGCAGGTCTGGTGTAAATCTGTTCAGTAGGTCCTGAGAAAATAGCATTTAAAACAATATATATATCTGTAAGCGCGCTCCGTGCGCTTACGGTAAGCTTACTGTACGTGTACGGTGCCGTGCGCGAGCTCAATTCTGATTGGTGGTTACATGACTGTAAACATTCGAATCGGTCGAAATCAGAAAGTATCGGCCGCCATTTTCTGTCTCTCGCACTGAAAAACAAAGGTTGATAACATGAAAAGGGGGCAACGAAGAGAGTTGCAGACCCCCTAGCGTTCGTCAGGGGGTTCACGAAGGGCCAAAAAGTATGAAAAATAAATTTAATAATTTTTAAAAAAAAACGCGGCGTGCGCGTACGGTAAGCTTACCGTACGCGTACGGTAAAAAAAATAAAATAAAAAAAAAGAATTAACAATCACATTTAATATATAAATCTAAGGACCCCCAAGGGAGAAAAAAACAATTGATATTTTGTAAAAAATGGCGAGGCGTGCAGGGTACGAAATGCGCAACGCGAAGCGCACCGTGCGCGCAAAAATTAAAAATAAATACATAACTTAGCATTTAAAAAACCGTACAAATTCACTGAAAAAACCATAGGTTTCACACACGTTATATTTAGGAATTAGAATTTAAAAAACCTTGCAAATTCACTTAAAAAACCATAGGTTTCACACAAGTTATAGTTAGCTGTACATTTCACTCGTAAAAAACCAATGAAATTCCACGTTATAGTTAGATCAGGTAACTATAACTTGCGCGACCGCAATGCACAATGTGTCATTTCAGATGTCATCATTGATGTCATGAGTGATGTCACTGACCATGTCATAAGTGATGTAATATGTGACGTCATCAGCAGTTTATTGTGGGCGCGCAAGTTATAGTTACCTGATCTAACTATAACGTGGAATTTCATTGGTTTTTTACTCTGTGAAAAAGCCTTCTGCTGGAATATCATGAATCATGTTTGGGAGAAAACTATTTTCTCATACTTATCCCACAGAGGTTTAGAAGGTGATCTAGAAGCTAAAATGAGAGCATATTTTCTGTAAATTCACATTACCTCTCTCAGTCATGTCAGAAGTCTGACATTCTCAGTAAAACATGTACTTCCAACAAGGGCAGAGACTGTCAGTTGATTCCTTTGTGTTCTACTGCAGCTTCCTAGTGTGTTCTAAATAGGCCTGGGCTAAATTTCCGTTCTGCTCGCGGAAATTGCGATAATTTGACATTTTCACGTTCCGCGGAGAGCGCGAAAATGTCAAAATTTCCCCATTCCGCAGCTTAGCGATAATTTGTTTCTTGCTCGCGCTGTAAAATAATACATTCTTGCGCGCGCGCGATTGCCTTACCTGAATCTCCGCATTCGCCGACAAGTTTTCCCGATCCAGTCGCGTTCTCCATGAGATGTTGGATTGTTGGTAGCCATTTGCGCTGTCTCACGACAGTTCGCACCCGCAGCAATGTCATTCGTCGTGCGATCACGTCTTTCTTCTCGCGATCATGCACCGCGAGAAGAGTTAAAACAAGATGGCTGCGCCCGCGAGCAACCGCATTGGTAAGTTGGCGAGCCGCGACCACGCAGAACAGAAAATACCCCAAGCAGGCAGGAAAAAAACTTCTGCATCTTCGCGATATTTCCGCTTGTTTGCGGAGATTTTTAACATTTTCGCGATAATTTGCTAAAGTCACTTTTGCAAATTCCGCCCACCCCTAGTTCTAAAGAACAACTAGAGCGCTAACAGTCTTACTTATGACAAAAGTATTCCACACCTGAAGCTATCTTGATTGAAATAAAGTGGTAACTCTTAAAACATTTAATTTAAAAAGGAAGAAAATGAGAGGTTTCATTTTGCCATAGAAATTATGATTAGTGCTGCAGAAAGAAATATTAGGGCACATTTTGAGTGACTTCTCAAATCCTCCTGTTTCATTAAAGAATTCTGACATGCAGACTGAAACTTGCACTTTCAATACAAGCAGCAGACTTCCCTGGTGAGCAGTAGCTTTACTACGGTGATCTAATGAGCAACTAGAGTGCTAACATTCTGAATTTATGGCAAATGTGTGACACATCTGAATGCCTACTTGATGGAATCAAAGTAAAAAACAGAGAGTATTTCCTACTGAGGGGACTGTAGTAAATGAGGAAATTAGGAAACTTCATAACAAATAAGTCTCCCAAGATGGCCACCAGAGACAAAAGAGCCCAAATGTAGCACAAAAATCACATAGATGTAGCCCACGTATAGCCCAATGACAGAATGTCCAAGAGTGTTCTAAAGAACAACTAGAGCACTGACAGTCCTACTTATGACGAAAGTATGGCACACCTGAAGCCATCTTGATTGGAATAAAGTGGTAACACTTAAAACATTTAATTTGCAAAGTAACAAAATGAGGGGGTTTGTTTTGCCATAGAAATTATGATTAGTGCTGACGAAAGAAAAATGAGGGCACATTTTTAGTGACTTCTCAAATCCTCTTCTATTTCATTAAAAAATTCTGACATGCAGATTTAAAACATGCACTTTCAATACCAGCAGCAGACTTCCCTGGTGAGCAGTAGCTTTACTACAGTGATCTAATCAGCAACTAGAGTGCTAACATTCAAAATGTATGGCAAATGTGTGACAATCTGAATGCCTTCTTGATGAAATCAAAGTAAAAAACTGAAAGCATTTACTACTGAGGAGACTGCAGTAAATGAGGAAATTATGAAACTTCAAAACAAATAAATCTCCCAAGATGCCCACCAGAGATAAAAGAGCCCAAATGTAGCACAAATATCACCCAGATGTAGCCCACATGTAGCCCAATGACAGGAGTCTGCAAAACACTTTTTATTTTTTGAGTTTTTGCAGTTTTATATAGTGCAGACTGGTCAGGTATTGGAGTGCTTTACATGAGCATTGGTTACATCACACAAGGACAAATTCATTATGGTTGTAGACATGGAGAGATTAAGTGATTTGACCAGAATCACAGAATATCGAGCTGAAGCAGAAACTCCAAACTGGTTCCCCAGTTGCAAAGTCTGCAGCTCTGGAAGTAACACCACATCCTCTTCATTAAGTGCAACATTTAATCAATTGGTCAACTGGATAAAAAAACATAAAGATAACAAATAATTTAAAAGTGCTTTGTCACTATTTGAAAACTCAGGAAATATGTCCTCATTTTAGTTTTTTTAGAGCACTAACCATAATTTCGATGCAAATAAGACCCTCTCACCTATGTAATTTCTAAAGGAAATGCTCTAGGTATTACAGTTTTGATTACATCAAGATGACGTCAGACGTGCCACACTTTTGTAATAAATATAGAATGTTAGCAGTCTAGTTGTTCATTAGGATATTGTTGAGAGGCAGAGGCCATGGGCACGGACTCAGAAAATTGAAGGCAGGTAGGAGGGTGCAGAGGCAACAATTAAAAATTTGCGAACAGGTCGTGACAAGAATTTTCAATTCTATTGAGGACACGAAGTCTAGGATTATGCTTCTCATTTCTTTGCATTTATTACACAGCAGCCAATAAAACCAGTTTTTTATTCATAAACTACAAATCCCATGAACACTAGGTGCCCCATAACCATAGAGAGTACCCTATATAATGTCTCATAGAGGTAAACACTTACTCTTTCTTTGCGTGATTTGTGAACCATTAAGTCCAACTTCCTTAAGACAACAACTTCAACTCATACAGTGTCCATGATGAGATAGTCCATTATGACAACCAAAACACCTTGAAGACCAACAAGGAAACTTCTCTTCCCGGGGAAGAACTCTGCAGCTCAAACTCGGCGAATGATCGCAGCACCTCATAGAAGGGAGAACACTCCAACAAACCATTGAAGAAGGAAGAATCCTTTACTTGCTATTCGTATCTGAAAACAAAGAGAAATTCCATAATAACGGTCATTCTAGAAAAATATCTTAAACATTAAATCTGTTAAAACCAGGGGGGGAATAATCCAATAATACAATCAAAAGAAACATTGACAGTAATCACTGTAAATTAGTCACATATGATTCAGATTAATACATAGTCCTGGGTGGGATAATCCTCACCTCTGTGTCCTTAATAGAATGGAAAATTCTTGTCACGACCTGTTCGCAAATTTTTAATTCTATGTCAGGACCGGAGGCTCCGATTATGCTTTTTCAAAGCTTAGCCACCACTACCGATGCCACATCCACAATCGGTTTATAATAGAATGACTTAAAGGTGGACTCTGTCGACCAATCAGCTGCAATCATTATATCGGTTAGAGTTACTCCCAGAGCAAATGACATAGACGCCATTGCCCCTCGAACAGAGTGAGCACCAAATTTGGAAACATATATGCCTGCTTCGCTCATGAGCTAACACACCCAACGAGATAAGGTGGCTGGAGTCACCGGGCGAAAAGGATTTTGTAAAGCGATAAACAATGAACCTTGCATATTCGAGCGAAACTCAGCTGTACTCACCTCATACGCTTTAAGACATTGAACCACACATAGTTTTGGATTATCCGGAAAACTTGGATATGAAACTGATGTGGTATTACATTTGGTACGCCTGTAGATAGTAAATGTGACCCCATCAGGGAAAAAACGGCGTCCAGCTAAATCCAGAGCCCAGATATCAGACACTCTCTTGCAAGAGACCAAACATAACAACATGTCTAATTTAGCGGATATATGCTTACGTGACAGGTATTTGTTAGCAGGCCAGGTTTCTAAGAATCGTAGAACCACCGAGACGTCCGTAGGAATGAGTACTTTGTATGCGGAGTCTTGACCATCCGGATGCCTCTAAGCAATTTGCAAACCAAGCGGTGTTCCCCTACAGGTCTGACATCAATCTGAACATGTCCCGCCGATATCGCCGACCAAAAGGTATTAACTGTGCGATACGCGAGACCCGATGAAGCCAGGGAAGCCAAATAATTCATGATCATGGAGACATTTGCTGTAGTGGGATCGATATTTCGTTGAGCACACCAGCTACACCACAGGTTCCATGCTGATCAATACCGCTTGTGGGTGTTATCTGACCATGCCTGTTTAATGAAGGCATGAGCGTCTCTCGAAAGGCCAGGGATCTCCATCACTCCCTGAAACTCGCCATGCCACCAGAGAGAGTTGTCTTGCGACTATCAAGGGATGACGTTGCTTGTGAGGATCCAGCAACAGGTTCCACATCTGTGGAAGCAGAATTGGTATCGCACAAGACATTTCCAGAACTACTGGGAACCAGGCTTGTGCTTTCCACAACGGAGTAACCAGAAGAAGTTCTGTTTGCTGACGCATGGCTTACGCCAGGACCCTGGGTATCATTACAAATGGTGGAAAGGCATAGCAAAGGCCGGGGGGCCAGACTTGCAGAAACGCATCCGAGGGGATCGCTTCGGGGTCCAGACGCCAACTGTAAAATTGCGGGAGTTGTTTGTTCACGCGAACAAATCTAATCGACAGGGACCCCACGTTTGATTCAGGAAACGGAACACTCGAGGATGAAGCTTCCAATCGCTGTAATCCCGTAAGTAACAAGAGTGCCAATCAGACACCTTGTTGGCACGTCCCAGTAGATATTCCGCCATGACTGATATTCTGTAGTGCAGACAATAATGCCAAAAGTCTTTGGTGATTTCTGCAAGAATTCGTGACCTTGTTCCCCCCAGCTTGTTCATGTATCGGACTGCCGATATGTTGTCCATCCGCAAGAGGATACAGCAGTCCGTCTTCTGGGGGGGAAAGACTGCGAATTGCGAACGAGCCTGCCAGCAGCTCCAGGTAATTGAGGTGATGGGAGAGCTCCCCTGGGGAGCACCGACCCCCGTTGTAATCGGACTGCAGCGGGCACCCCAGCCCCAATGGCTAGCGTCCGATTCGATCACTATCTCGAGACTGGATCCGAATATGGCTCTGCTATTCCATGACTCCATGTGGTCCAACCACCACAACATTTCCCACCTCGCTTCCTCGGAGAGAGTAATCTGTTCTGCATATCCGAGGCCTTTGCGGAGATGTTGAATTTTCAAACGTTGGAGTGCGTGATAGTGTAGAGGTAGTGTAGAGGTCCCGGAAAGATAGCTTGGATCGAAGCTAGAAGGCCCACCACTCGGGCTATCGACCTCAAGGATGCAATCCGCCTGTTCATGATCAACCTCAATTCCTTCTTGATTGCCCTGATCTTTTGCGCGGGAAGGAGCAGCTGGCAACTCCGTGAGTCGACCTGAAAACCCAGAAATTCTATAGATTGAGTGGGGGACAGGAGGGACTTCTGAGGATTCACCACGAAACCCAGGCTTTGAAGTAAATCGATGGCCCACTCCAGGTGCAAGATCACCAGTCAAGGACAACGAGCCATGATGATGATGTCGTCTAGGTAGACGATCAAGTGAACTCCTCGCGCTCTTAACGACTCCATAACTGGGCGAAGGAGTTTCGTGAAGCACCAAGGTGCTGACGCAAGTTCGAAGGGAAGGATCATGTACTCGTAGCATACGCCCTGCCAGAGAAACTAAAGAAACCGTTGGTGGCGAGCGTAGATGGGCACGGAAAGATACACATCCTTCAGGTCCAGCCGGACCATCCAATCCCCTTCCTGCAGAAGGTCCCGTAACAAATGGATGCCTTCCATTTTAAAATGGCGGTAAATAATCCACCCGTTGAACTCTTTCAGATTCAGAACTAGTCTGGACCCGCCCCCTTTCTTCTGAACTAGGAAAACCATGCTGACGAAACCTCGAGGGTGGGGCTGAGGGGCAACAATAGCTCCCTTCTTGAGGAGGGATTGGATCTTGTCCGTATTGAAAATCTGCTCATGATGGGAAAAATGTATGGGAGGAGGAAGGGATCCCTGGATGGGAGTATTGTACAGTTCCAGTTTGTACCCCTGGACCGTCTCCAAGACCCACGCATTTTGCGAGATCATTTGCCAGGCCTGTAGGAAAGATTGAATCCGTCCCCCAAGAACCACTTCTGAACACAAGATGAGTCTCACCTGTATTCCCGGTGTTTTGGTGGTTGCCCTGGTTGCCACCGTATCTGCCTTTTCGGAAACAGTTCTTCCCTCGTCGAGAGGGATAGAAGGAGGAATTTCTGGAGTTGTGTTCCTGACAACCTCCTCTTTGGTGTTGCTGGCCACGTGAGGCGCCTTGATTGTATCCTCGGCCGAACGACCGCCCTCGATTTCATCCGGCACTGGTGAAAACCAGGCAGAAGGCGTGCTTAAGGGACTCCTACACCTTATCCAGGCCACTGAAGGTGGCCACAAACTTGGTCAGTTGCTTCAAGAATGGCTGACCGAAAAGAAGACCCTGGGTCATGGGTCCCGCCTCCAAAGAGGATAGCTCTGACAATTTTGGATCCACCTTGAGGAGGAAAGACCGCTCCCTCTCACTCGACATGGCACAGTTAGCGTTGCCCAGCTGGCACACTGCACGTTGCGCCCATTGGATTAGGTCATCTGGGTTTACCGGAGAACCGGACTCTTAGGCCTGAAACCCCATTTCCAGAATTTTGGTGACCGGTCCTGACAGATCTAAAAGCTTATCCTGGCATGACCGCCAGGCGCGGTCTATGCCTTTCTTGAGGTCGTTTGAGTATTTCTTTAAGTAGGTGATCATCATAGGATCCACCTCTGGGGTCTCCACAACTCGCGCTGCTAAATACGTCCGTGGGCATTCCGACCGTTGTCGTGCCCGGACGTCCTTGTCAAAGGGGCTTCAGAGGTGCGACTGAACGTAATCCGCCACCTCTTACGATGGGAGCCATGCAGTGGAATTAGGGTGGACAATGGCTGCTGGCTCATACATGAGGAGCTTAGGCTGAGCGGGGACCTCAAGATGATGCTTCTTTCTAGCTTTCTTCGCCGGTCTGGGCACTTCTTTCTCGTCTGAATCCTTGTTCGATGAGGAATCTCCCTTATCCCCCTGGGTGTAGTCGGTAGACTCTTTTGGCGCAGTATAAGCATGGTCATTTGCCAAAGCTCTAGAGAGCCGAGCAAAATCCTCTGAGTGAGGATTGGAACCTTTTTTGCCACTGGTTACTTGTCGAGCTTTTGTTGCAGGGATCCATCCCTGCTGCAGCGCGTTGTTATGCAAGTGGTGCTTGAGGGGTGCAATCGCCCTGATTAGGGCTGTGTTCACCGAGTGTTCCACCCCTGCATCTCGGGCCTCTACGAGGTCATGCTCCAGGGAGCCGGTCGGCTCCTCCTCCAAATAGTCATCCTCAAAAAAGAATTCGGCCATTGTGCTTGATCTGCAGATATAGGCCACTATCTTAATACCCAACTAAGCGTTCTTTAAGAATATGGAGGAAATCAGGGGAGAGGTAAAACCCCAGGCAGGTCAGGCGGTCAAAGTTTGTTTTTGTGGTGGAGGGAGGGCTTGCCAAAAGACTCTCTAGGCAAAGCATATGCGTAATTATGTTGCCCTCTGCAATATATGCTTCGGGTGTCATAAGGGCTATCGACAGGCCAATACACAATTTTTAAACTTGGAGCGTTTTCCCGCTCTTCGTAAATCGTGTAACTCCGATCAGAGGATTCCCAAAATGGCCGCCGCGCATCCGCGGTAACAGCCGCCTGTCGGAAATCAAAAGAGGACTCCACGCGATCAAGTGACGCGCATACCTAGCCCCCACACACCCGCTCCACCTGAAAACTGCCGTGGGCACAAAGTGCCCGGCAGGGGAGGCAAAATCGCTCCTGATCTAGAAAAAGAAATAAATAAACTACGCACAAGGCATGCAAGCGTCTAAGAGTGCTGAAGAAGCACCCGGCATTAAAGCCAATAGAAACAAGTGTTAAGAAAACAGTGCATCACCACAACAAGGATAACCAATCTACATGCACAATCTATGAAGCAGTAAGCATCAATAGTCCAACTTTTAAGATCTAACCCATACACTACAGCATCAAGGAGTAGTAAGGGAAAGGCACTTAACTGGCTGCAGAGCAGCAAAGAAAGAGGAAGTGTTTACCTCTGTGAGACCTTATATAGGGTACTCTCTATGGTTATGGGGCACCTAAAGCTCATGGGATTTGTAGTTTATGAATAAAAAAGTGTTTTTATTGGCTGCTGTGTAATAAATGCAAAGAAATGAGAAGCATAATCGGAGCCTCCGGTCCTGACATAGAATTTGACCACACTGGGCAGGCAGGAAGGGCAGTGGCAGCACAACAGACTATGGAGGGCAGTGGAAAGGGGGCAGGGGCAACAAACCATCAATACAGTACAGGCAAGAGAGACTGTGGCAACATAATAGAACATTGTGAGCAGAAGGAAGAGGCCATACATGCCAACAGACCCGATTAAGCTCAAATGGGCTTTATTTGATCTGTCTCCTGTCTACAATCTCCTCTTTTTCAATGTAAGTCAATGGGGAAAATCAATACCCCAGTTTTTTTTCATAATCTCCCTCTTATTTATTTATTTATTTAAAGGTTTTATATAGCGCTGGCTGGACCCGGGGGTATCAGAGCACTTTACATGAGTGAAGATAATACAGGCATACTAGAATTTTTCCATTCTTACCAAGTTCAAAATGTTAGCAAGTATAGTACATTGGATCATGGAAGGTAGGAGGAATTGGGGTAGGGACATGGACTCGCATAACAGAGGACAGGAGGGTCATGGAGAGGTGCACCAGCCTGACCATACAGGGCAGGCATCAGGGTTTGAAGCAGCACAATACACCACACAGGGCATGCGGGACTGGAGTGTAGCACAACAATCCATAGAAAGCAATAGGGAGGGGACAAGAGAGAACAGAGGGGAAAGAGGCAATGGCAGCTAGCTGTCCATAATGGACAGACAGGAGAGAAAGCTTCAGCATAACGGACCATAAATGCAGGAGGGAGGGATCAGGGGCATTACAATGAAACATACAAGCCAGGAGGGAGGGAATAGGGGTCTGCACAATGAAAACAGAGGGCAGGGGGAAAGGTGGGCATGGCAGGAGGTGCAAGCTAGCCATGGAGGTCAAGCTGGATCGACCCTAGAAACAAGACACACCTTGGAGAGCAACAGTGAGACTATAATGGCATACACTCCGACCATGGAGGGAAGGTGGGAGGGGGTCAGGGGTAGCTAGCTGACCACACAGGGAAGGTAGGAAGGGCCGTGGCAGCACAGAAGACCATGCATGGCAAGCGGGAGGGTTAGTGGCAGCACAATGGCCATGATCGGCAAGAAGGAGGGGGCAGGGGCATGCACAAAGGACCATGGAGGGGTGGGAGCTGGGCACAGACAAGAGAGTTCAGGGGAAGGGGCCTCACAACAGACCACGCGGGGCAGGCAGGAGGAGCAGTTGCAGCACAACAGACCAGGAAGGGCAGAAGGGTGTGGCACTAAAAGGGACCCTGGAGGACAGGAGGAAGGGGATAGGGGCATGGAACATGGACAGGCAGGGTGGAGGTGGCAGGGACAGGTTACAGTCATCTGACAATGCTAAGCAGGTGGGAGGGGATTGGCAGCTCAACAGAACACTCAGAGTAGATTGGAGGGTCAGGTCCATGGAACATGGTGGGCAAAAAGAATGGAGCAGGGGCATGCACACAGACTTCAGAGGGCAGGGGGAAGGAGAATAGGGGCAGCAAGCTAAGTGTAGAGGCTAAGCAAGAGGTCAATGACGGGGCATAGAATTGGGCAATGGAGGGCAGGCGGAGTGGACTGGGACATCATGCTAAATGGAGGGCAGTGGCAGCACACCAGACCATGCATGGCTGGAGGGAGGAGGCTAGTGCATGGATTCAGATAACAGAGGATAGGGAGGAGATGGCTGGGGTAGCAAGCTAGCTGTTCAGAGAAGGCGGGAAGGCCAGTGGCAGAACAACGGCCACAAAAGGCTGTAATAAGGGAGCATGGACATGGACTTGGACAATGGATGGGTAGAAGGAGGGGAGGCAGGAGCAGCAAGCTTGGGTGGAGGCAGCAAAATGCCAGGCCAGGCCCTGCTTCCAACCCCTCACCATCCATTGTGATATGCATCTTACTTAACATTAAAAAAAACTAGAATTTTGCTGGAAAAAACTAAGATTACAGGGACGTTATAGTTAGACTCAGATTTCCCTCATACACAACAAGTGAAATTCGGCAGTTATAGTTACCTGAGCTAACTATAACTTATGCCCCCCGCAATGTACTGCTAATGACCTCATGCATTACATCATTCATAACATGGTCAGTTAGATCACTCATGACATCATTCAGGACATCTCAAATGAGCTGTGAATGGAATGGAACTATAATCACTAGAACATTATTTAGGGATAGTGTGTGTATATTAACACCATAGGTTTCAGGGGCATTACAGTTAGGAATTATCATTTAAAAAACCTCTGAAATTCACTGAAAAAACTAGAGGTTTCATGGACGTTATAGTTAGAAATTAGCATTTAAAAAAACCTCCAAAATTCACTGACAAAAACCACAGGTTTCAGGAACGTTATGGTTAGTTGGACATTTCACTCGTACAAAATCAGAGAAATTAGTCTGCTATAGTTAGTTGTGCTAACTATAACTCACTCCCCCGTAATGCACTGCTGATGATGTCACATGTTACATCACTCATGACATGGTCAGTGACATCACTGATGACATCACTGATGACATTTCAAATGACATCACTGATGACACCATCCAAGTGATCATCTGACACACCTCCTCACACCCTAATATAACCTTTGATAAACCCCCTCTAAAATATAGACTACCATTCTCAAAACCATGGGCACACCAATACCAGTTAATACTGATTCATAGGTCTACACACACATCCACTCACCTATACAGTCACTCATACACACAGTCACTCATCAATATAGCCACTGAAATATGCACTCTTATACCTGTACAGATACTCACACACTGCCACTCACACATAGTTCCTCACACACCTAGTCAGTCTTGCAAAAAATCAATCACACTCCCATTTACTCACCTATACAGTTATATACACACCACCTCACGTATTCATACAGATACTAACACATACTTACTCTCTTATACAATCACTGACCCAAGCACACACTGATCCATACAGCCACTCTCACAATCACTCGTTCTCACATATAGTGATTTATATAGTCCAACACTCACATATACTGCCTTTCACATATGTAGTTACTCACACATGTACCACTCAGATATTCATTCACTCACCAACACACCCATACAAACACTCACCCACCCATACAGCTTTTTCCACATGCACTCTTGAACCCATACACCCAATGAATCAACCACTCAAACAGAGTCACATACCTCCCACCCACACACACACTCAGGCACCCATACAGATACTCGGACAACCAATAAATAACCCATATAGACACTCATGTAGCTACTCACCAACCCATGCAGCCGCTTACACACCAACTGACAGACTGATACAGAGCTTCACACAGTTTAGTCACAAACCCATGCATTCAGTAAGACACGTTTAATTACTCACTTATACAGTCAGTCACGCACCTACTAAATCATCCATTCAGACACTCATACACCCACTCATTCTTCAATATACCTTGGTATATATATATGTATATATATGTATATATATATATATATATATATATATATATATATATATATATATCCAAAATCCGCAAACGCTTCTTCCGGACAGCTGGCACCCTTGGAAAGTGGCGTACACGCCGGCGAAGCAACCGGCAATACTATCGTCAAAGTACAAAAATACGTGCGCTCTCAGGTAAGTAAACGACACATCCGAGTTGTAGTAGTGATCAGGTTTATTCCATAACGCGTTTCGACTGCGTCCGCAGCCTTGCTCACATGGAACCGTGTACTGGAAAACTAGATGCAAATGTATACACAGGACACAACTTAGAGGGCAGTGGAGTCAAAATAGGACTAAGAGAAAGAAGGCGTCCGCCATCTTGGAAAGGTCAACATTGGTAAACATAGTGAAAGGCAAAATGCAAAGCAAATTCACAATGACGTAATGTAAAAACGACCAACAGTACAATTGCACGAAAGAACATACTCCACTGTTACATATGTGATAGGTCAAATGACCGCAAAAAAGTGTATGGCTCGAAAAACAATAATATATCGTAGCACTTGTAGATGACTCACAGTAAACTTAACGTAAAATGAATACCTAGTGGACTGCGAGCATTGTGATCCTGCGTCTTACATAATTGGAAACGCTAGGCCAGTGTGGAAGCACTGCAAAGTAATAGACTTCCGCTCTGCATGGAATGGTGGCTGAGTAGCCAGACAAAGGGGGGGGGAGCTGGACCCCTTACGAGTTATTACAATAAAGGATGGTGTGGTGATAAGAAAGAGTCAGTGATGGCATAGTCAACTGAGCAGTGGTTGCAAACCAATGTCATGTCAGTGCGCGTTGCACGAAGTGCAAAGTTGACCCAAACATAGTTCATGGGCAAGCGAGTCCATGATCTGACGTACATGCATAGTGCTCATACAGTGCAAGACATCTGGTCTTAAATCAAGAGGAATAAAATAGGCAGTGTGCCAAGATAAGAAACAAGTTAAGAAACATGTTAGAAAGACAGTGATGAGCAAGTGCCCTGGGTCAAAAGATAACCAAAAACCACTTATCCTGTTGCTCTCAAAGCCCTTCTTGAAGTGTCCAGTTGTGAATCAAGTGCCCCAATTCTCTAAGTGAAGGTGAAGACGTGACTCCGAAGAGAAGGTTAGGCACCTGTGTGGTGATTAGGTGCCTTCCTTATCTCCTGCAATTAAAACATGAGATAAACATTAGCTGACAAGTAGGAGAAATATTCAAAATACCAAGGCAAAATAAAACACAAGAAGGTACATCCTAGAAAATACAAGACATCCCCAGTAAACTGTCGGAACGTAAGTAATTACTCTTTTTTCAGATGTATTGACAGTTCCTCGTCCTGGTTCATCCCACCAGGGGCCTTAGTTTGGAGATCTACAATGTATTTAGACTCTCTCTGTCTGAGTCTGAGTGTCCTGTTACCCCCTCTGTGATCTAACCGGACTTGTTCCAAAATAAAATACTTCAGTAGTGAGGAGTCAGAATAGTGTCGCTCTTGGAAATGTCTCGCCACCGGGTATTTGGGGTCTTTATTGGTGATGGCCCGCTTGTGTTCAAGTACCCTTTTCTTGGCCATCAGGGTAGTGCTGCCTATATAGTACAGTCCACATGGGCATTCTATCACATATATAACGAATGTGGTACTGCATGTGAGGAACTGGGTTATTGCTCTCTGATTGTGACCTTGTTCGTATGTTTTACGTGATGTACTGGCCGAACAAGCCTTGCAGTGACCACATGGGAAGAAACCTCTGAGGTTCTGGATACCTCTGTCTTGAGTCAGAGTGATGTCACTGTGTACTAGTATATCCCTAAGGTTTCTTCCTCGCCTATATGTGATATTGGGTCTGTCCTTGAAAGTGTGTCCTATGCTGTTGTCATTCTTAAGTGTGTTCCAATTTTTTGACAGAATATGTCTGATGCCATCAGACTCCGTATTGTAGGTCATGATCACCCTGGTTTCTGCATCCCCAGTTTCCTCCATTCCTGTGGTCTTATCCCTGAGTGTGTCTGTTCTATCCACGGACTCTACTCTGCAGATCGCTTTCTTGAGGACCCAATTGGGGTAGCCTCGAAGTTTAAATCTTTCAATCATGACTTTGCTTTCTTTCTCGAATGCTTCTCTGCTGCTACAATTTCTTTTTGCCCTCAGCAGTTCACCAAAGGGGATACTCCATTTGAGGGTGTCCGGGTGGCTGCTGAGGGCATGTAGGATACTGTTGCCTGCTGTACTCTTGCGGTATAATGAGGTATGTAGTGTGTTGGATCTTACCTCTACCTTCACATCTAAATATTCGACCATGTTGTCGCTAATGCACCCAGTGAGATGTATGTTGCGGTCATTGCAGTTGAGTTCTTGTATGAAATCTAGGGCCTCTGTCCGACTGCCTTTCCATATAATGAAAAGGTCGTCAATGTATCTGAGCCAAAGAGCTGCTTTGCTCAAATTCTTGATGGCAATCTTTTCTGAAAAAATCTCCTCCTCCCAGAGGCCCATGAAGAGATTGGCAAAACTCGGTGCCAGACAAGAACCCATCGCGGTACCAATCAGTTGTTTATGGATGGTACCGTTGAAGATGAAGATGTTATTGGTGAGGCAGAATTCCGTCATTTCAATGATCATGTCATTGTGTTCCAAATATTTGATCTCTCTTTGGTTGAGGAAGTGCCTGCATGCATCTAATCCCTGTTGATGGTCGATTATGGTGTACAGTGATTGTACGTCTAGTGTGATGAGTAGTAGGCCATTCTCCCATTTGATCTTTTCTAGTTTGCCCAGGAAATCTTTAGTATCCCTCACGTAACTAGGGAGCTTGGTGACAAATTCCCTGAGAAAATGGTCCACATATTTGGATATGTGCTCTGCTACACTTCCTATGGAGGACACTATGGGACGGCCAGGTGGAGATGTGGCACTCTTGTGGACCTTGGGTAGAATGTAGAGCACCGGTATCTTGGGAAAATCCCTCTTGACATAACAGTACTCTTCCCACTCAAGGATCCCTTTGTCTCTCCAAGTGATGAGTTTGTCCCATATCAGAATGACACTTTCATTGTACACCTCCCTAGTGATCTGCATGTAGGAATTGGTGTCCCCTAGTTGTCTGAGGGCCTCGGCAATGTATTGTTCTCTATCCAGAATTACGACATTACCACCTTTGTCTGCTGGTCGGATGACTATGTCTGTGTCATCCGCTAATGATTTGAGAATTTGTCTCTGATTAAATGTCAGATTATTTTTAGACTTGTTGCCAAAGTGTGATTTGTTTCTCAGATCAATAAGGGCCTTGGTGACGTTGTCGTGGAATGTGTCAATGCCGTCGTGAGGTAGTGTGGGTAAGAAAGTCGAAGGCGGTTTAACACCAGTAGAGGCGGCTGAGTCATGGGTGATGTCCATGGCATCCAAGATGTCTTATTGTTTTTCGATCCATACACTTTTTTGCGGTCATTTGACCTATCACATATGTAACAGTGGAGTATGTTCTTTCGTGCAATTGTACTGTTGGTCGTTTTTACATTACGTCATTGTGAATTTGCTTTGCATTTTGCCTTTCACTATGTTTACCAATGTTGACCTTTCCAAGATGGCGGACGCCTTCTTTCTCTTAGTCCTATTTTGACTCCACTGCCCTCTAAGTTGTGTCCTGTGTATACATTTGCATCTAGTTTTCCAGTACACGGTTCCATGTGAGCAAGGCTGCGACGCAGTCGAAACGCGTTATGGAATAAACCTGATCACTACTACAACTCGGATGTGTCGTTTACTTACCTGAGAGCGCACGTATTTTTGTACTTTGACGATATATATATATATATATATATATATATTATCTACTGGCAGTCGCCAGTAGATGGTTATAGTTAGGACCGTGTTTCCATAGGAAATCCGCAACATTCTATTTGGAATAACTTTGGCGCCGGTTGACGAATCCTCGCGAATTTTTCAAAACTAATGGGGCGCTCCACTCCGCTCCTACCCTGAAAGTCTTGGGGGGATTCGTCAAGCGGGGGCTGAGAAAAAAGGGGGGTCCCAAAACGCGTTTTCCCCATGCATTTTCCCATAGGACCTTTAGTCCGAGCTACAGCCCGAACGGCTGAACAGAATTACTTGAAATTGGGCAGAGAGGTAGTCCTCAGGTCAGGGATGTGCCTTTTGCAGGTCTGGTGTAAATCTGTTCAGTAGGTCCTGAGAAAATAGCATTTAAAACAATATATATATCTGTAAGCGCGCTCCGTGCGCTTACGGTAAGCTTACTGTACGTGTACGGTGCCGTGCGCGAGCTCAATTCTGATTGGTGGTTACATGACTGTAAACATTCGAATCGGTCGAAATCAGAAAGTATCGGCCGCCATTTTCTGTCTCTCGCACTGAAAAACAAAGGTTGATAACATGAAAAGGGGGCAACGAAGAGAGTTGCAGACCCCCTAGCGTTCGTCAGGGGGTTCACGAAGGGCCAAAAAGTATGAAAAATAAATTTAATAATTTAAAAAAAAAAACGCGGAGTGCGCGTACGGTAAGCTTACCGTACGCGTACGGTAAAAAAAATAAAATAAAAAAAAAGAATTAACAATCACATTTAATATATAAATCTAAGGACCCCCAAGGGAGAAAAAAACAATTGATATTTTGTAAAAAATGGCGAGGCGTGCAGGGTACGAAATGCGCAACGCGAAGCGCACCGTGCGCGCAAAAATTAAAAATAAATACATAACTTAGCATTTAAAAAACCGTACAAATTCACTGAAAAAACCATAGGTTTCACACACGTTATATTTAGGAATTAGCATTTAAAAAACCTTGCAAATTCACTTAAAAAACCATAGGTTTCACACAAGTTATAGTTAGCTGTACATTTCACTCGTAAAAAACCAATGAAATTCCACGTTATAGTTAGATCAGGTAACTATAACTTGCGCGACCGCAATGCACAATGTGTCATTTCAGATGTCATCATTGATGTCATGAGTGATGTCACTGACCATGTCATAAGTGATGTAATATGTGACGTCATCAGCAGTTTATTGTGGGCGCGCAAGTTATAGTTACCTGATCTAACTATAACGTGGAATTTCATTGGTTTTTTACGAGTGAAATGTACAGCTAACTATAACTTGTGTGAAACCTATGGTTTTTTAAGTGAATTTGCAAGGTTTTTTAAATGCTAATTCCTAACTATAACGTGTGTGAAACCTATGGTTTTTTCAGTGAATATATATATATATATATATATATACATTCACTGAAAAAACCAAAGGTTTCAGGGGCATATAATTAGGAATTGGCATTTAAAAAACCTTATAAATTCACTGAAAAAAACATAGGTTTCAGGGGTGTTATAGTTAGCTGGACATTTCCCTCATACAAAACCCTAGAAATACCCCTGTTATAGTTTGTTCAGCTAACTATAACTCGCGCCCCCGCAATGCACTGCTGATGACGTCACATATTACATCACTCAGGACATGGTCAGTGACATCACTGATGACATCACTGATGACATCTCAAATGACATCACTGATGACATCACTGATGATGTCATCCAGTGACTGTGTGTTTCTGTAAAGTTTAAATTTGTTTTATATATTTATAGTGAAAGGCCTGTGGAAGAATGAGTGGGTGTACAAGTGTGTGAATGGATGATTTTCTAGGTGCGTAACTGACTCTATAAGTGAGTCATTAAATGTATCTTACTGCAGACTAGTGACTAAACTGTGTGAATGTCTGTATGTGTCTGTGTTTAGGTGTATAAGTGGCTGCATGGTTTTATGAATAGCTATATGAGTGTCTATATGGGTTATTGATTGGTTGTCTGAGTATCTGTAGGGGTGCCTGAGTCTTTGTGTGGGTAGGGTGTGTGTGACTCTATGCATAGATGTGTGAGTGGGTGATTCTATGGGTGCATGGTTTTAAGAGTGCATCTGTGATGAACTGTATGGTTGAGTGAGTATATGTATGGTAGTGTGTTAGGGATTGAATGTATATCTCAGTGGTACATGTGTGACTAACTACATATGTGAAAGGCAGTATATATGCGTGTAAGAGTATATAAGTGGGTATTTGTGAGAGTGTGTGATTGTGAGAGTTGCTGTATGGATGAGTGTGTGCTTGTATCAATGATTGTATAAGAGCGTAAGAATGTGGTACTATTTTTATGAGTAAGTGAACTTGAGTGTATATAACTGCATAGGTGAGTAAATGGGAGTGTGATTAATTATTTGCATGACTGACTAGGTGTGAGAGTACCTCTATGGATGATTGGTGGTGTGTGAGTGTCTATGAAGGTGTATAAATGCATATGATAGTCTTGTACGGAGTGACTGTGAGTATGAGTGACTTTACAGGTGAGTGAGTGGAGGTGTATGTAGACCTAAGAGTTAATGAGTGGGTATGTAGTTATTGGTATTGGAGTATCTATGGTTTTGAGAATGGACGTCTGAAATTTTGAGTTGGTGTATCAACGGTTAAAGTAGGGTGTGAGAAGATGCAGTAATTTATCAGATGGATGATGTCATCAGTGATGTCATCAGTGATGTCATTGGAGATGTCATCAGTGATGTCATCAGTGATGTTACTGACCATGTCATGAGTGATGTAATATGTGACGTCATCAGCAGTGCATTGCGGGGGCGCGAGTTATAGTTAGCTGAACTAACTATAACAGGGGAATTTCTAGCGTTTTGTATGAGGGAAATGTCCAGCTAACTATAACACCCCTGAAACCTATGTTTTTTTCAGTGAATTTCTAAGGTTTTTAAATGCCAATTCCTAACTATAACGCCCCTGAAACCTTTGGTTTTTCAGTGAATTTCAAAGGTTTTTTAAATGCCAATTCCTAACTATAACGTGCATGAAACCTATAGTTTTTTTTCAGTGAATTTCAAAGGATTTTTAAATGCTAACTCCTATCTATAACTTATCTCTGAAGATATCATGTTTAATGATTTTGATTGGATTTGTATATTTTTCTAATTCAGTGTGTCAATTTCATTAATTACGTTTTTCTTAAAATACTTTTTTATCACCATTTTTTAAACTTATTTTTTCAATTAATTCTTTTAAAAATAAAAAAATATTATTTGAACTTAATGGGTTTTTCAAACATATTTTTTATATTTTTCAAAATATTTTTTGAACTATATGTTCAAAACTTTATTTTATATATTTTTTTCAATGTTTTTGGATCCGCGCAACCTATGCGCACCGTTCTCAATCACTACGCGATAGCATTCGCGCATGGTATGCGTCGGGTACGTGTTTAGTGCGCGATTCCAATGCGACCGGTACGCGACTCCCAGCCTATACGCGACACGTTCGATGTACGTAACGCGACGTTTACATGCTTCCGCGATGCGTCATCTGCGTCTATGACGCGGTAGGTGCGCGGATCCCGCAAAATATTTAACATTTAAAAAAACATATATATGTATTTCATGTGAATATTAATTGAAGACAAACTCTAAACTAGTCTTAAAACTAATATATTCTTACATCTAATCCTATAATTCTTTTTAATTCAATTTTGCGGATGCGCGCTGGGTGCGTGATGCGTTAGCGCACGGTGCGCGGATTCCATGTGACCTGCAAAAAAAGAGATTTGATTGGTTCTTTACACTTCCTCTTCTAACTATTGAAAGACCCCACCCATTTCAATCATTCTTCTTTGACCTTCTTTGGAGATCCATCTCTTTGGAGAGAAGAAGATTTTTTAGACTAAGTTAACACTTAGCTCTAACTTTTTTCAACCAAAAATGGCTTCAGGGCAGCAGGCATCACCTGCATCTCCTCATATTTCTGAGGATGAATTTTTGGAGGAGGCACCAACCAAAGGACGTTTTTCTTCAGTGGTGTGGAAATTTGTTACTTTTCCTGAGGGGCAGAATAAGACCAATGCCACCTTGGTCACGTGCAAGATTTGCAAAAGAGTCCTGTTGCGAGGGGATCCTAACAAGAAATACTCGTGCGGCACGGCAAGTATGATGAAGCACCTGAGGACCCTTCATCCGAACAATCTTGCACGAGAAGAGTGCCGACGGATGAGAAACACTCCTGCTCCTGCGCCTTCCACCTCATTGCAGCCGAGCACATCAAGAGTGCATCCATCAACCCAAACCTTGGACATCCATCCTCAATTTCAATTTTTAAAAGTGCTCTGCACTAAGTGCAATGAGACTTTGTGCTATGGTGAGCAGTCGATCGATCTGATCTGCCGCCGGCAAGAAAGTCAGATTTGCTATATTTTTTTTTTTGTATTGTTCCCTGAAGTTCATTGTTTGGTTTCTCCTGGTTTTTTTTGTTGTTTTTTTTTGCAGAAAACCCCCCAAAAAATTTAAATTGTTCAGAAAACCCCAAAAAAATTATAAAAGAAGAAAGAAGAAAATAAAAGTTCTTGTAAGAACTAACTTTCCTGGTTTAAAAAAAGAGCTAAATTTCTTTGTTAGTGTGTGAAAGTTTAGATGAATGTATGTGTAGTACGTAATTGACTGAATGAATGCATTAGTAGCGTATGGTGAATGTATAAGTGCAGAACTATGAGGAAGTGTTGCAGCATCACACAGTAACCTCTTTAACTGCAGTGTGCTGTAGTACTTCCGAAGCACAGGGATGCAACATATGTACATAAATATGTTGCAAATCTATGCTTCTGTCTGCACGGCTGCTTAAACTGCAGCCATGTGGTGACACAGGCACCCTTGCACCATAGTGCAAGGATATCTGTGTCATGTGCTGTTTGTTTTTCTACAGGAAGACACACCTTCCTGCACAAAAACAATGAGAAAATGCATTTTTCTCCTTCAATGTATGCTGAACATTTCAGCATGCATTGAAGATGTAAAAATGTGGAGAAATGAAAATAATTCTCCTTGTTGTGCTTTCCTACACCAATTTTAGAATGGTGCACCATTCACACACATATCGAGATTTATGATTTCTGATAAATCTAGACATGTGTCTTGTTCTATGAGTATTAAGTGCAATCATGCACAACAACACTTATAGAACACCCTTTCAACACAAAGTGGTCTGCATGATGAGGTTGTATTTACATGGAGTATAAAAAGTGCACAGAGTGCCTTTTCCTCTCTTTGTAAATATGAAAGAGTGTCTTGCGCTATAACTATGTTACAAAAAGTGACATATTTCCGTTTTTAAAATTCCTTGCGAATGATAGAAGGTAAGCACAGAGTTTTGTGTGCAAAGATGTTCAAAGAAGAATGATTGAAATAATTGCGGTCCTTCAATAGCTAAAATGGGAAATATTATGAACCCCTCAAATCTCTTTTTTTTGCAGGTCACATGATACCTGATTATGGTCAGATTTCAAAACTACATAGGTATAAACAAAGTGTTTTTAGAAACATGTTTCAACTTTGTAGCTTCTTGCAGACCTCCTCATTCTGCATATTGAGACTTAGTTAAACTTACCTTCACAGTAATAGGAATAAAAAATGGTACACATTTTTTTCACATTTTCATTCCAATCTAAATTCATAAAAATTGCTTATTTTAAAATTTGGATCTGTGAAAGAAAAGGAAAAAAAAATTATAACATGTAATAATAAATTTTTTACAACACAGCATAATTTCCACAAAGTAATTTTTTTGCCTTTTTTGCTGTTCTCAGAATATATTAAATTTCACTAAAAATAGTGATTTCAATCGTACTCATCACTCAACAGCGGGCAAAAAAGATTGTTAAAAAAAACAACAACATGCTATTCTAAAAAAAAAACAAGATGCAAATCACAGATATGTAAAATGCATACAGTTAACAAAATTTTATAAGTTTAACTTACAAAAACTGTAAATGTTGTCACTTTAAAAGATTCACCGAATCTAAGGATGAATTTTTGGAGGATGCACCACGCCCACAACGTTTTCCTTCAGTGGTGTGGACATTTTCTACTTTTCTCGAGGGGCAAACAAAGACCAATGCCACCTTCATCACGCACAACATTTGCAAAAGAGTTCTGTTACGAGGGGATCCTAACAAAAAATACTCGTGCGGCACGGCAAGTATGATGAAACACCTAAGGACCCTTCATCCAAACAATCTTGCATGAGAAGAGTGCAAACAGATGAGAAACACTCCTGTTCTGTATCTGTAAAAGAGAATCACAAATTATTGTATATTAATAACTTTCAAATTTATACTATTCCATTACTGTACAAACACATTTTATATAATAACTGACTAAGAAACTCTAGCCCTGAACCACAAGTGTGACGATCGTCAAAACACTACATGCATAGTGCATACTACTTTGAAGCAGTTCATGCCCTAAAGACTACCTCACTAAAAGACTACATGCTAACTGACTAAATGATTACAGTACTATAAGAAGACACACTGGGTGAGTGACAGGGTGTTTGCGAGAAGTGTATGTATACTAACTAGGGAATTGAAGGTGTGAAAGACAACTGTGTAGGTGATTAGAGGACTGCATCCATACTGGATAGGCATTTAAAGCAGTCCATGTGCTAAGGCCTGGCTCACTGCATGAGTACTTGGGTACTGACTGAATGATTAGAGTACAGCAAGGAGAGTGCCTAGGTGAATTTATAAGTGGTAGGCTTTTCGCATAGGGAATGGATTAGTACTTGGTACTGAATGGGTCACTAGAGGAGTGCAAAGGGAGTGACAGGATGTTTGCTGGACTGTATGGATACTGACTAGGGAATTGAAAGTGTGACAGACAAGTGTCTAGGTGGTTAGAAGACTGCATACATAGTGGATAGGGGTTTGAAGCAGTCCATGTGCTAAGGCCTGGCTCAGTGCATGAATACTTAGACACTGACTGAATGATTAGAGTACTGCAAATATAGTATCTTGGTGAATTTATAAGTGTTTGGGTTTTGGCACAGTGAATGGATTAGTACATGGTGCTGAATGGGTCACTAGAGGACTGCAAAGGGAGTTACAGGATGTTTCCTGGAAGTGTATGGATACTGACTAGCGAATTGAAAATGTGAAAGACAAGTGTATAGTATGTTAGAAGACTGCATGCATACTGCATAGACATTTGAAGCAATCTATTTGGTAACGTATGGTTCACAACATGAGTACTTGGAAACTGAGTAAATCATCAGACTACTGCTAGGTTAGTGCATGGGTAAAACTTTTACATTTTCAGTTCTGGCACAGTGAAGAGAATAGTGCATGGTACTGCACTATAGTGTCAAACCCTGACTCATTTTATCAATGCATAAGCAAAGACTAGCTTCTAAAGCTACTAGAACTTGACAACATGACCGGTTTTAAAACAGTTATCTGTCATCAAATACACCATGTTACCAAATGCTTCTCTCACAATCCTTACCCAAATGTACACAGACTCACAGTGTGATTTTAGACAAGCAACACTATCCCTAGCAGTTTACCAAAACTCATTCACTAGTCTAGAAGAGGTAATGGTACTGCACACAAACTACATATTTAAGTACAGCACATTAGTGTCAAAGCATGACTCATTTAATCAACGCATAAGCAAAGACTGGCTTCTAATGCTACTGAAACTTGACAACATGACAGGTTTTAAAAGAGTTATCTGCTAAAAAATACACAATGTAACCAAATGCTTCTCTCACAGTGGTTCCCAAATGCACACAGACTCACAGTGTGATTCTAGACAACAACCACTATACCTAAGAGTTTACCAAAAATCATTCACTATTGTGGAACTGATAAGGGAACTGCACACAATCTACATATTTCAGGACTGCACTTTTGTGTCAAAGCCTGACTCATTTAATAAAAGCATAAGCAAAAACTGGCTTCTAATTCTACTAAAACTTGACAACATGACAGGTTTTAAAACAATTATCTGTCAGCAAATACACAACGTTACCAAATGCTTCTCTCACAGTGGTTCCCAAATGCACACAGACTCACAGTGTGATTCTAGACAAGCAACACTATCCCTAGCAGCTTACCAAAACTCATTCACTACTGTGGAAGGGGTAAGGGGACTGCACACAATCTACATATTTCAGTACTGCACTTTAGTGTCAAAGCATTAATCATTTTATCAATGCATAACCAAAGACTGGCTTCTAATGCTTCTAAAACTTGACAACATGACAGGTTTTAAAAGAGTTATCTGTCAGCAAATACATGATGTTACCAAATGCTTCTCTCACAGTGGTTCCCAAATGCACACAGACTCACAGTGTGATTCTAGACAACAACCACTATACCTAGGAGTTTACCAAAAATCATTCACTACTGTGGAAGTGGTAAGGGAACTGCACACAATCTACATATTTCAGGACTGCTCTTTTGTGTCAAAGCCTAACTCATTTAATCAACGCATAAGCAAAGACTGGCTTCTAATGCCACTAAAACTTGACAACATGACAGGTTTTAAAACAATTATCTGTCAGCAAATACACAACGTTACCAAATGCTTCTCTCACAGTGGTTCCCAAATGCACACAGACTCACAGTGTGATTCTAGACAAGCAAAACTATCCCTAGCAGCTTACCAAAACTCATTCACTACTGTGGAAGGGGTAAGGGGACTGCACACAATCTACATATTTCAGTACTGCACTTTAGTGTCAAAGCATTAATCATTTTATCAATGCATAACCAAAGACTGGCTTCTAATGCTACTAAAACTTGACAACATGACAGGTTTTAAAAGAGTATCTGTCAGCAAATACATGATGTTACCAAATGCTTCTCTCACAGTGGTTCCCAAATGCACACAGACTCACAGTGTGATTCTAGACAACAACCACTATACCTAGGAGTTTACCAAAAATCATTCACTACTGTGGAAGTGGTAAGGGAACTGCACACAATCTACATATTTCAGGACTGCTCTTTTGTGTCAAAGCCTAACTCATTTAATCAACGCATAAGCAAAGACTGGCTTCTAATGCCACTAAAACTTGACAACATGACAGGTTTTAAAAAAGTTATCTGTCAGAAAATACATGATGTTACCAAATGCTTCTCTCACAGTGGTTCCCAAATACACACTAACTCATAGTGTGATTCTAGACAAGCACCACTATCCCTAGGAGTTTACCAAAACTCATTCACTACAGTGCAAGAGGTAAGGGAACTGCACACAATCTACATATTTCAGGACTGCACTTTTGTGTCAAAGCCCGTCTCATTTAATCAAAGCATAAGCAAAAACTGCCTTCTAATGCTGCTAAAACTTGACAACAAGACAGGTTTTAAAACAGTTATCTGTCAGCAAATACACAATATTATCACATACTTCTCTCACAGTGGTTCCTAAATGCACACAGACTCACAGTGTGATTCTAGACAAGCAACACTATCCCTAGCACCTTACCAAAACTCATTCACTACTGTGCAAGGGGTAAGGAGACTACACACAATCTACATATTAAAGTACAGCACATTAGTGTCAAAGCATGACTTATTTTATCAATGCATAAGCAAAGACTGGCTTCTAATGCTACTAAAACATGACAACATGACAGGTTTTAAAACAGTTATCTGTCAGCAAATACACGATGTTACCAAATGCTTCTCTCACAGTGGTTCCCAAATGCACACATACTCACTGTGTGATTCTAGACAAACAACACTATCCCTTGCACTATACCAAAACACATTTCTTCATCTAGAAGGAGTACTACATTTTAGTATAGAAACATAACATAACTCATTTCACTAATTCATAAACAATGACTGATTTCTAATTCTACCAAAATATAAAAACAGCACAGTTATCTATCTGCAAACACATGAAAAACACAAATGCTTATCACAGAATGGTTTCTACATGCACATACACTGTCAATCAGATTGTAGAGAAAAAAAGTACTCCCTACACTTTAGCAGGAGAAATACGTTAGTCTGATTAAAATCAAAATAGTCTACATACATCCCCTCACAATTAAATAACTCACCTTTCAAGTTGTTTTGTAGATTAAGAAGTATATCAGTCACACACCAGATTTTCTTTTACAGAATCTCTGCACTGTGCACCTCTCAGCAAAAACAAAGAATGGAAAAGTTTCCCTTTCATTTTCCACACATATACATGTAAACATCAAATCACAATCCTTCACACATAAACTCAAAAGCAAACACACATTTCTATTGGTTAAACATTTCAACCCTTTCCAACTGAAATACATTTCAACCCTTCCCCCAATCTGCCTTCTGCCTCTTACCATAGAAACAGGTCATGAAACACTGCACTGAGCACACAGGTCACAAGTTCAGCACACAATGTTGCTAAACAAGACAGGAAGTGTGCTTGACTTTTCAACATATCAGCTTATCATATATAATATTCCTTACAATCTGTTTTTGTTAACCAATTAGAATCATCCCTTTAAAAAACAGAAATATACACCTTACCTTTCAGTGTAGAAAGTAGTCATACAACCAATGATTTCTTGTCTTTTTAAAAAAAAAAAATTCCGTGGATCTGCGCACCCAACGCGAGAGAATCCGTGCACCCAACGCGATAGGATGCGCGCACCGTGAGTGCATTTCGCCGTTTTTTTTTTTTTAAAAGGGGGCCCCAGGGGGTCCTTCTAGGACCCCTAAGCACCTCTAAAGGGTCAGAGTATTTCCACTCTCCCCCCTTTATATGTTTTACACACTTATTCCCATTGCTTCTTCAGCCTCGCTTCTACCGAGGCAGAAAATGGCCGCCAACAGTTCCTGGTTTCGAATGTAGACAGACACTCGACAGCCAATTAGCATTCAGCGCGCGATCGGGAGGGTGCGCACTCAGTTCGGGGAGGGTGCGCTTATGGTGCGGGTAGGGTCCGCGGATCCTCCCCAGACACAGATATTTATGTACTTTTAACTCTAATTTTCTCAGGAACTACTGAACAGATTCACACCATTTATGCAAAAGGCATGAGTCTGAACTGAGGACTACCTCTTTGCCAAATTTGGGGTCATTCCATTCAGCGGTTCGGGCTGTAGCTGCGACAACAGATTCTATGGGAAATTGCATGGGGAAAACGCGTTTTGGGACCCCCCTTTTTTCTCAGCCCCGCTTGACGAATCACCACGAAACTTTCAGGGTAGGAGCGGAGCGGAGCTGGCCAAAAGTTTGGACAATTTCGCGAGGATTCATCAACCGGCGCCAGACTTATTGGGAATAGAATGTTGCAGATTTCCTATGGAAAATAGGTCCTAACTATAACTCTCTACTGGCGACCGCTGACCATGTCATGAATGATGCAATATGTGACATCATCAGCAGTGCATTGCAGGCGCGCGATTTATAGTTAGCAGAACTAACTATAACGGAGTAATTTCTATGGTTTTGTACGAGTGAAATGGTCAGCTAACTATAACACCCCTGAAACCTATGTTTTTTTCTGTGAATTTCTAAGGTTTTTTAAATGCTAATTTCTCACTATAACGTCTCTGAAACCTATGTTTTTTTCAGTGAATTTCAAAGCTTTTTTAAATGCTAATTTCTAACTATAATGTCTCTGAAACCTATGGTTTTTTTCAGTGAATTTCAAAGGTTTTTTAAATGCTAATTTCTAAGTGTGATAGTAGTTATACCTATTTTTTTGTACTGATTTTCTACAGTTTTTTAACTGTTTATTTATAAATATTTTATTCATTAAACAACATTATATATTTTTCTGAGAATTGCAAAAAAAAAGCAAACTGAAATATTGATAACATTTTTTGTTTTCATTTAAAAAAATATATATTTAAATTATTTAATTTTTTTAAAAAAAATTCAAATTTATTTTCGCAGTCACGCCCTCAGAGCGTACACATCACGGTGGGTGCGCGGATTCTAGCCGACATTTAAGAAAAGTCGTGAAGGATCCACGTACGGTGTGTGACGGCTGCGTGTTTTTCAGTTACATCATATACATTTAATATTACGTGATGTGAGCGATTGGTCTGCAACCAGTCCGCGACACATGAGCATTACGGTACAAGATGAGTTCCGCGTGACGTCATATACGTGCTGGGGCGGGCTGGGTGCGCGATTCCCACAAAAAAATGTATGTTCCAAAATGATATCTATGTGTCTTTAATATACATATTAGAGCAAGAGATTATCGAAGATATTCATAAAAATAATATATATGTACTTATAATAAACTTATATTGTTTTTAAATATATTTTCGCGAAGTAGGGTGCATGCATCGTGAGTGCAGAAAATCAGGTCAGCAGAGCTGTTGTAGAGCCAGATAACCAGGTCAGCAGAGCTGCTCTAGAGCCTAAGAAGCAGGTCAGCAGAGCTGCTCTAGAACCAGAGACCCAGGTCAGCAGAGCTGCTCTATAGGCCAAGAACCAGGTCAGCAGAGCTGCTGTAGAGCCAGAGAAACCAGGTCAGCAGAGCTGCTTTAGAGGGAGAGAACCAGGTCAGCAGAACTGCTTTAGAGCCAGAGAACCAGGTCAGCAGAGCTTCTCTAGAGCCAGAGAACCAGGTCAGCAGAGCTGCTTTAGAGCCATAGAACCAGGTCAGCAGAGCTTCTCTAGAGGCAGAGTACTAGGTCAGCAGAACTGCTTTAGAGCCAGAGAACCAGGTCAGCAGAGCTCTTTAGAGGGAGAGAACCAGGTCAGCAGAGCTGCTTTAGAGCCGGAGAACCAGGTCAGCAGAGCTGCTCTAGAGCCAGAGAACCAGGTCAGCAGAGCTGCATTAGAGGGAGAGAACCAGGTCAGCAGAGCTGCTTTAGAGCCAGAGAACCAGGTCAGCAGAGCTGCTCTAGAGCCAGAGAACCAGGTCAGCAGGGCTGCTTTAGAGCCAGAGTACCAATTCAGCACAGCTGCTCTAGAGCCAGAGAAACCATGTCAGCAGAGCTGCTTTAGAGCCAGAGAACCAGGTCAGCAGAGCTGCTTTAGAGGGAGAGAACTAGGTCAGCAGAGCTGCTTTAGAGCCATAATACCAGGTCAGCAGACCTGCTCTAGAGGCAGATTACTAGGTCAGCAGAACTGCTTTAGAGCCAGAGAACCAGGTCAGCAGAGCTCTTTAGAGGGAGAGAACCAGGTCAGCAGAGCTGCTTAAGAGCCAGAGAACCAGGTCAGCAGAGCTGCTCTAGAGCCAGAGAACCAGGTCAGCAGAGCTGCTTTAGAGCCAGAGAACAGGGTCAGCAGAGCTGCTCTAGAGCCTAAGAAGCAGATCAGCAGAGGTGCTCTAGAACCAGAGACCCTGGTCAGCAGAGCTGCTTTAGAGCCAGAGAACCAGGTCAGCAGAGCTGCTTTAGAGGGAGAGAACCAGGTCAGCAGAGCTGCTCTAGAGCCTAAGAAGCAGGTCAGCAGAGCTGCTCTAGAACCAGAGACCCTGGTCAGCAGAGCTGCTTTAGAGCCAGAGAACCAGGTCAGCAGAGCTGCTCTAGAGCCAGAGAACCAGGTCAGCAGAGCTGCTTTAGAGCCAGAGAACCAGGTCAGCAGAGCTGCTTTAGAGCCATAGCACCACGTCAGCAGAGCTGCTCTAGAGGCAGAGAACCAGGTCAGCAGAGCTGATTTAGAGGGAGAGAACCAGGTCAGCAGAGCTGCTTTAGAGCCAGAGAATCAGGTCAGTAGAGCTGCTCTAGAGTCAGAGAACCAGCTCAGCAGAGCTGCTCTAGAGCCATAGAACCAGGTCAGCAGAGCTGCTTTAGAGCCAGAGAACCAGGTCAGCAGAGCTGCTCTAGAGCCATAGAACCAGGTCATCAGAGCTGCTTTAGAGGCAGAGAACCAGGTCAACAGAGCTGATTAAGAGTCAGAGAACCAGGTCAGCAGAGCTGATTTATAGGGAGAGACCCAGGTTAGCAGAGCTGCTTTAGAACCAGAGAACAAGGTCAGCAGAGCTGCTTAAGAGCCAGAGAACCAGGTCAGCAGAGCTTCTCTAGAGCCAGAGAACCAGGTCAGCAGAGCTGCTTTAGAGCCATAGAACCAGGTCAGCAGAGCTTCTCTAGAGGCAGAGTACTAGGTCAGCAGAACTGCTTTAGAGCCAGAGAACCAGGTCAGCAGAGCTCTTTAGAGGGAGAGAACCAGGTCAGCAGAGCTGCTTTAGAGCCAGAGAACCAGGTCAGCAGAGCTGCTCTAGAGCCAGAGAACCAGGTCAGCAGAGCTGCTTTAGAGGGAGAGAACCAGGTCAGCAGAGCTGCTTTAGAGCCAGAGAACCAGGTCAGCAGAGCTGCTCTAGAGCCAGAGAACCAGGTCAGCAGGGCTGCTTTAGAGCCAGAGAACCAAGTCAGCAGAGCTGCTCTAGAGCCAGAGAAACCATGTCAGCAGAGCTGCTTTAGAGCCAGAGAACCAGGTCAGCAGAGCTGTTTTAGAGGGAGAGAACCAGGTCAGCAGAGCTGCTTTAGAGCCATAAAACCAGGTCAGCAGACCTGCTCTAGAGGCAGATTACTAGGTCAGCAGAACTGCTTTAGAGCCAGAGAACCAGGTCAGCAGAGCTCTTTAGAGGGAGAGAACCAGGTCAGCAGAGCTGCTTAAGAGCCAGAGAACCAGGTCAGCAGAGCTGCTCTAGAGCCAGAGAACCAGGTCAGCAGAGCTGCTTTAGAGCCAGAGAACAGGGTCAGCAGAGCTGCTCTAGAGCCTAAGAAGCAGATCAGCAGAGGTGCTCTAGAACCAGAGACCCTGGTCAGCAGAGCTGCTTTAGAGCCAGAGAACCAGATCAGCAGAGCTGCTCTAGAGCCAGAGAACCAGGTCAGCAGAGCTGCTCTAGAGCCTAAGAAGCAGGCCAGCAGAGCTGCTCTAGAACCAGAGACCCTGGTCAGCAGAGCTGCTTTAAAGGGAGAGAACCAGGTCAGCAGAGCTGCTTTAGAGCCAGAGAACCAGGTCAGCAGAGCTGCTCTAGAGCCAGAGAACCAAGTCAGCAGAGCTGCTTTAGAGGGAGAGAACCAGGTCAGCAGAGCTGCTTTAGAGCCAGAGAACCAGGTCAGCAGAGCTGCTCTAGAGCCAGAGAACCAGGTCAGCAGGGCTGCTTTAGAGCCAGAGAACCAAGTCAGCAGAGCTGCTCTAGAGCCAGAGAAACCATGTCAGCAGAGCTGCTTTAGAGCCAGAGAACCAGGTCAGCAGAGCTGTTTTAGAGGGAGAGAACCAGGTCAGCAGAGCTGCTTTAGAGCCATAAAACCAGGTCAGCAGACCTGCTCTAGAGGCAGATTACTAGGTCAGCAGAACTGCTTTAGAGCCAGAGAACCAGGTCAGCAGAGCTCTTTAGAGGGAGAGAACCAGGTCAGCAGAGCTGCTTAAGAGCCAGAGAACCAGGTCAGCAGAGCTGCTCTAGAGCCAGAGAACCAGGTCAGCAGAGCTGCTTTAGAGCCAGAGAACAGGGTCAGCAGAGCTGCTCTAGAGCCTAAGAAGCAGATCAGCAGAGGTGCTCTAGAACCAGAGACCCTGGTCAGCAGAGCTGCTTTAGAGCCAGAGAACCAGGTCAGCAGAGCTGCTCTAGAGCCAGAGAACCAGGTCAGCAGAGCTGCTCTAGAGCCTAAGAAGCAGGCCAGCAGAGCTGCTCTAGAACCAGAGACCCTGGTCAGCAGAGCTGCTTTAAAGGGAGAGAACCAGGTCAGCAGAGCTGCTTTAGAGCCAGAGAACCAGGTCAGCAGAGCTGCTTTAGAGCCATAGCACCAGGTCAGCAGAGCTGCTCTAGAGGCAGAGAACCAGGTCAGCAGAGCTAATTTAGAGGGAGAGAACCAGGTCAGCAGAGCCGCTTTAGAGCCAGAAAATCAGGTCATTAGAGCTGCTCTAGAGTCAGAGAACCAGCTCAGCAGAGCTGCTTTAGAGCCATAGAACCAGGTCAGCAGAGCTGCTTTAGAGCCAGAGAACCAGGTCAGCAGAGCTGCTCTAGAGCCATAGAACCAGGTCATCAGAGCTGCTTTAGAGGCAGAGAACCAGGTCAACAGAGCTGATTAAGAGGCAGAGAACCAGGTCAGCAGAGCTGATTTATAGGGAGAGAACCAGGTCAGCAGAGCTGCTTTAGAGGGAGAGAACCAGGTCAGCAGAGCTGCTCTAGAGGCAGAGAACCAGGTCAGCAGAGCTGATTTAGAGGCAGAGAACCAGGTCAGCAGAGCTCATTTAGAGGGAGAGAAGCATGTCAGCAGAGCTGCTTTAGAGCCAGAGAACCAGATCAGCAGAGCTGCTCTAGAGCCAGAGAACCAGGTCAGCAGAGCTGCTTTAGAGCCATAGAACCAGGTCAACAGAGCCGCTTTAGAGCCAGGGAACCAGGTCAGCAGAGCTGCTCTAGAGCCTAAGAACCAGGTCATTAGAGCTGCTCTAGAGCCAGAGAACCAGGTCAGCAGAGCTGTTGTAGAGCCAGAGAAACCAGGTCAATAGAGCTGCTTTAGAGCGAGAGAACCAGGTCAGCAGAGCTGCTTTAGAGGGAGAGAACCAGGTCAGCAGAGCTGCTTTAGAGCCAAGGGACCAGGTCAGCAGAGTTGCTCTAGAGCCACAGAACCAGGTCAGCAGAACTGCTTTAGAGCCATAGAACCGGGTCAGCAGAGCTGCTTTAGAGCCAGAGAACCAGGTCAGCAGAGATGTTGTAGAGCTAGAGAATCCAGGTCAGCAGAGCTGCTTTAGAGCCAGAGAACCAGACCAGCAGAGCTGCTTTAGAGCCAGAGAACCAGGTCAGCAGAGCTGCTTTAGAGCCAGAGAACCAGGTCTGCAGAGCTGCTCTAGAGCCAGAGAACCAAGTCAGCAGAGCTGCTTTAGACTCATAGAACCAGGTCTGCAGAGATGCTTTAGAGCCAGAGAACCAGGTCAGCAGAGCTGCTCTAAAGCCTAAGAACCAGGTCAGCAGAGCTGCCCTAGAGCCAGAGAACCAGGTCAGCAGAGCTGCTTTAGAGGGAGAGAACCAGGTCAACAGAGCTGCTCTAGAGCCTAAGAACCAGGTCAGCAGAGCTGCCCTAGAGCCAGAAAACCAGGTCAGCAGAGCTGCTGTAGAGCCAGAGAAACCAGGTCAGTAGAGCTGCTTTAGAGGGAGAGAACCAGGTCAGCAGAGCTGCTCTAGAGGGAGAGAACCAGGTCAGCAGAGCTGCTCTAGAGCCAGAGAACCATGTCAGCAGAACTGCTTTAGAGCCATAGAACCGGGTCAGCAGAGCTGCTTTAGTGCCAGAGAACCAGGTCAGCAGAGCTGTTGTAGAGCCAGAGAACCAGATTAGCAGAGCTGCTCTGTAGCCTAAGAACTAGGTCAGCAGATCTGCTCTAGAGCGAGAGAACCAGGTCAGCAGAGCTGCTGTAGAGCCAGAGAAACCAGGTCAGTAGAGCTGCTTTAGAGGGAGAGAACCAGGTCAGCAGAGCTGCTCTAGAGGGAGAGAACCAGGTCAGCAGAGCTGGTTTAGAGGCAGAGAACCAGGTCAGCAGAGCTGCTTTAGAGCCAGAGAACCAGGTCAGCAGAAATGCTCTAGCTGACACTGACTGACTAACACTGACTGACTGACATTGACTGATTGACACTGACTGACACTGATTCACTGACACTGACACTGACACTGACTGACACTGACACTGACTGACACTGATTGACTGACACTGACTGACTGACAATGACTGACTGTGATTGACTGACACTGACACTGACTGAGTGACACTGACTGACACTGAGTGACTGACCCTGACTGACACTGACTGATTGACTGACACTGACTGACTGACTGACTGACACTGATTGACTGACACTGACTGACTGACTGACTGACACTGACTGACACTGACTGACTACTCTCTCCTACTCTACTACTCACTCTCTACCACTCTCTACTACTCTCTCTCTACTACTCACTCTCTACTACTCACTCTCTATTACTCACTCTCTACTACTCTACTACTCTCTAATACTCACTCTCTACTACCCACTTCTACTACCCACTCTCTACTACTCTCTACTACTCACTTTCTACTTCTCACTCTCTACTCACTCTATACTACTCTCTACTATTCACTCTCTACTACTCACTCTCTACTACTCTCTACTACTCTCTCTCTTCTACTCACTCTCTACTACTCACTCGCTTCTACTCTCTACTGCTCACTCTCTGCTACTCATTCTCTACTACTCTCTTCTACTCTCTACTACTCTCTACTACTACTCTCTACTACTCACTCTCTACTGCTCTCTACTACTCACTCTACTACTCTCTACCACACACTCTCTACTACTTTACTACTACTCTCTACTACTCTCTCTCTACTACTCACTCTCTACTACTCACTCTACTACTCTCTAATACTCACTCTCTACTACTCTCTCTCTACTATTCACTCTCTACTATTCACTCTCTACTACTCACTCTCTACTACTCACTCTCTACTACTCACGCTCCACTACTCACTCTCTACTACCCGCTCTACTACTCTCTAGTACTCACTCTCTACTACTCTACTACTCTCCACTACTCTCTCTACTACTCACTCTCTACTACTCTCTACTACTCACTTTACTACTCTCTACTACTCTCTACCACTCACTCTCTACTACTCTACTACTCACTCTCTACTTCTCACTCTACTACTCACTCTCTACTACTCACTCTCTACTACTCTCTACTACTCACTCTCTACGACTCTCTACTTCTCTCTATTACTCACTCTACTACTCACTCTCTACTACTCTCTACTACTCTCTACTACTCACTCTCTACTACTCACTCTCTACTACTCACCCTCTACTACTCACTCTCTACTGTTCACTCTCTACTACTCACTCTCTACTACTCACTCTCTACTACTCACTCTCTACTGCTCTCTCTCTACTACTCACTCTCTACTATTCACTCTCTACTACTCACTCTCTACTACTCTCTACTACTCACTCCCCACTACTCACTCTCTACTACCCTCTCTACTACTCTCTAGTACTCACTCTCTACTACTCTACTACTCTCTACTACTCTCTCTACTACTCACTCTCTTTTTCTCACTCTCTACTACTCTACTACTCTCTACTACTCTCTCTACTACTCACTCTCTACTACTCTCTACTTCTCTCTACTACTCACTCTACTACTCACTCTCTACTACTCTCTACTACTCACTCTCTACTACTCACCCTCTACTACTCACTCTCTACTACTCTCTACTACTCTACTACTCTCTACTACTCACTCTCTACTCTCTATTACTCACTCTCTACTTTCTACCTCTCTACCTTTCTACCTCTACCTCTCTACCTCTACCTCTCTACCTCTACACCTCTACATCTCTACCTCTCTCTACCTCTCTCTACATGCACACATATGCATATATATATGCACATATATGCATATGCATTTATATATGTATGTGTATATATTACCTACTGGCGGTCGCCAGTAGGTAGTTATAGTTAGGACCTATTTTCCATAGGAAATCCGCAACATTCTATTCCCAATAAGTCTGGCGCCGGTTGACGAATCCTCGCAAAATTTTCCAAACTGTTGGCCAGCTCCGCTCTGCTCCTACCCTGAAAGGTTTGCTGTGATCCGTCAAGCGGGGGCTGAGAAAGAAGGGGGGTCCCAAAACGCGTTTTCCACAATTTCCCATAGGATCTGTTGTCGCAGCTACAGACCGAACCGCTGAACGGAATGACACCAAATTTGGCAAAGAGGTAGTCCCCAGTTCGGACTCGTGCCTTTTGCATATATGGTGTGAATCTGTTCAGTAGTTCCTGAGAAAATTAGAGTTAAAAGTACAGAAATATCTACTGGCCGGGGAGGATCCGCGGACCGTACCCGCACCGTAAGCGCACCCTCCCCGAACCGAGCGCGCACCCTCCCGATCGCGCGCTGAATGCTAATTGGCTGTCGAGTGTCTCTCTACATTCGAAACCAGGAACTGTTGGCGGCTATTTTTTGCCTCGGTAGAAGCGAGGCTGAAGAAGCAAGGGGAAAAAGTGTGTAAAACATATAAAGGGGGCAGAGTGGAAATACTCTGACCCTCTAGAGGTGCTAAGGGGGTCCCAGAAGGACCACCTGGGGCCCCCTTTTAAAAAAAAAATACGGCAAAATGCGCGTACGATGCGCGCATCCTATCGCGTTGGATGCACAGATTCTCTCGCGGTGGGTGCGCGGATCCAGGGCAACATTTTTTTAAAAACGACAAGAAATTATTGGTTGTATGACAACTTTCTACACTGAAAGGTAGGGTGTATATTTCTGTTTTTTAAAGGTATGATTGTTATTGGTTAACAAAAACAGATTGTAAGGAACATTATATATGATAAGCTGATATGTTGAAAAGTCAAGCACACTTCCTGTGTAGGAACATTGTGTGCTGAACTTGTGACCTGTGAGCTCAGTGCAGTGTTCCATGACCTGTTTCTATGGTAATAGGCAGAAGGCAGATTGGGGGTAGGGTTGAAATGTATTTCAGTTGGAAAGGGTTGAAATGTTTAACCAATAGAAATGTGTTTGCTTTTGAGTTTATGTGTGAAGGATTGTGATTTGATTTTTACATGTATATGTGTGGAAAATGAAAGGGAAACTTTTCCATTCTTTGCTTTTGCTGAGAGGTGCACAGTGCAGCGATTCTGTAAAAGAAAATATGGTGAGTGATTGATATACTTTTAAATCTACAAAATAACTTGAAGATGAGTTTTTTAATTGTGAGGGGATGTATGTAGACTACTTTGATTTTAATCAGACTAATGTATTTCTCCTGCTAAAGTGTAGGGAGTACTTTTTTTCTTTACAATCTTATTGACAGTGTGTGTGCATGTGGAAACCATTCTGTAATAAGCATTTGTGTTTTTCATGTGTTGGTAGAAAGATAACTGTGCTGTTTTTATATTTTGGTAGAATTAGAAACCAGTCATTTTTTATGAATTTGTGAAATGAGTTATGTTATGTTTCTATACTAAAATGTAGTACTACTTCTAGATGAAGAAATGTGTTTTGGTATCGTGCAAGGGATAGTGTTGTTTGTCTAGAATCAAACAGTGAGTCTGTGTGCATTTGGAAACCACTGTGAGAGAAGCATTTGGTAATATCGTGTATTTGCTGACAGATAAATGTTTTAACTTGTCATGTTGTAAAGTTTTAGTAGCGTTAGAAGCCAGTTATGGCTTATGATTTGATTAAATGAGTCAGGCTTTGACAGAAAAGTGCTGTCCTGAAATATGTAGATTGTGTGCAGTTCCCTTACCACTTTCATTGTAGTGAATGAGTTTTGGTAAACTCCTAGGGATAGTGGTGCATGTCTAGAATCACAGTGTGAGTTAGTGTGTATTTGGGATCAGTGTGAGAGAAGTATTTGTTGACATCATGTATTTGCTGACAGATAACTTTTATAAAACCTGTCATGTTGTGAAGTTTTAGTAGCATTAGAATCCAGTCTTTGCTTATGCGTTGATTAAATGAGTCATGCTTTGACACTGATGTGCTGTACTTAAATATGTAGATTGTGTTCAGTACCATTAACTCTTCTAGTCTAGTGAATGAGTTTTGGTAAACTCCTAGGATAGTGTTGATTGTCTAAAATCACACTGTGAGTGTGCATTTGGGTAAGGATTGTGAGAGAAGCATTTGGTAACATCGTGTATTTGGTGACAGATAACTGTTTTAAAACCGGTCATGTTGTCAAGTTTTAGTAGCATTAAAAGCCAGTCTTTGCTTATGCTTTGATTAAATGAGTCAGGCTTTGACTCAAAAGTGCACTCCTGAAATATGAAGATTGTGTGCAGTTCCCTTATCACTTCCACTGTAGTGAATGAGTTTTGGTAATCTGCTAGGGATAGTGTTGTTTGTCTAGAATCACACTGTGAGTCTGTGTGCATTTGGGAACCACTGTGAGAGAAGCGTTTGGTAACATCGTGTATTTGCTGACAGATAAATGTTTTAAAACATGTCATGTTGTCAAATTTTAGTAGCATTAGAAGACAGTTATGGCTTATGCTTTCATTAAATGAGTCAGGCATTGACAGTAAATTGCAGTCGTGAAATATATAGATTGTGTGCAGTTCCCTTACCACTTGCACTGTAGTGAATGAGTTTTGGTAAACTCCTAGGGATAGTGGTGCTTGTCTAGAATCACACTGTGAGTTAGTGTGTATTTGGGATCAATGTGAGAGAAGCATTTGGTAACATCATGTATTTACTTACAGATAACTGTTTTAACCTTATCGCTGCTTATGACGGAGTGGTTCCGTCATGCGTGTGGGTCGCGCTGTGCTTATGACGGAACCACTCCGTCACGGCCCCGCCCGCTCAATGGAACCTTCAGCACGGCACGGTAATCCGCGCCGCGCTGAAGGGGTTAAAACCTGTCATGTTGTGAAGTTTTAGTAGCATTAGAATCCAGTCTTTGCTTATGCGTTGATTAAATGAGTCATACTTTGACACTGATGTGCTGTACTAAAATATGTAGATTGTGTGCAGTACCATTAACTCTACCAGACTAGTGAATGAGTTTTGGTAAACTCCTAGGATAGTGTTGCTTGCCTAAAATCACACTGTGAGTCTGTGTGCATTTGGGTAAGGATTGTGAGAGAATCATTTGGTAACATTGTGTATTTGCTGACATATACCTGTTTTAAAACCGGTTATGTTGTGAAGTTTTAGTAGCATTAGAAGCCGGTCTTTGCTTATGCTTTGATTATATGAGTCAGGCTTTGACATAAAAGTGCAGTCCTGAAATATGAAGATTGTGTGTAGTTCGCTTACCACTTCCACAGTAGTGAATTAATTTTGGTAAACTCCTAGGTATAGTGGTTGTTGTCTAGAATCACACTGTGAGTCTGTGTGCATTTGAGAACCACTGTGAGAGAAGCATTTGGTAATATCGTGTATTTGCTGACAGATAACTAATTTCAAACCTCTCATGTTGTCAAGTTTTAGTAGCATTAGAAGCTAGTTTTTGCTTATGCATTGATAAAATGAGTCAGGATTTGACACTAAGGTGCAGTACCATGTACTATTCTGTTCACTGTGGCAGAACTGAAAATTTAAAAGTTTTACCTAAGCACTGTCCTAGAAGTAGTCTGATTATTTAGTCAGTTTCTAAGTACCAAATAGACTGCTTCAAATGTCTATGCAGTATGCATGTAGTGTTCTAACATACTATACACTTGTCTTTTACACCTTCAATTCCCTAGTCAGTATCCATACACTTCCAGGAAACATCCTGTCATTTCCTTTGCAGCCCTCTAGAGACCCATTCAACAGCATGTACTAATCCGTTCACTGTGCCAAAACCCAAACACTTATAAATTCACCCAGGCACTCTCCTTGCAGTACTCTAATCATTCAGTCAGTACCCAAGTACTTATTCAGTGACCCAGGCCTTAGTATATGGACTGCTTCAAACCCTTATCCACTATGCATGGAGTCCTCTAACCACCTACACAATTGTATTTCTCACCTTCAATTCCCTAGTCAGTATCCATACACTTCCAGCAAACACCCTGTCACTCCATTTGCACTCCTCTAGTGACCCATTCAGCATCATATACTAATCCATTCACTGTGCCAAACCCAAACACTTATAAATTCACCAAGATACTATCTTTGCAGTACTCTAATCATTCAGTCAGTGCCTAAGTGATCATACACTGAGCCAGGCCTTAGGACATGGACTGCTTCAAACCCCTATGCACTATGCATGTAGTCTTCTAATCACCTAGACACTTGTCTTTCACACTTTCAATTTCGTAGTCAGTATCCATACAGTCCAGCACTTGCCACTCCCTTTGCAGTCCTCTAGAGACCCATTCAGCATCATGTACTAATCCATTCACTGTGCCAAAACCCAAACACTTATAAATTCACCAAGGCACTCTCCTTGCAGTACTCTAATCATTCAGTCAGTGCATAAGTATTCATGCACTGAGCCAGGCCTTAGCACATGGACTGCTTCAAATGCCTATCCAGTATGCATGCAGTCCTCTAACCACCTACACAATTTTCTCCAACTATATCATTATTAGAGAGTGAGTTATCTAAAACCAACCCCAAATCAGTTGTTATTGTGGCTGGTGACTTTAATTGCACCTTCGAACCTCTTTGTACTCTGGATGTTCTGGGCACCGATGACCAGGATATTAAATTTGCCATTCCTCCTCTCAGTTTGGCTCCAATCAAGAAATGGTCCCAGAGGGCAAAACAACTGTGCGCCCTCACACTGGAGCACAACCTTAGAGCCGTTAATGGCAGGTCACGCTCCGATATCTGTGGGGCCAACACATATAATAGAGCTAGCTGCCCATCCAGGATAGATTACATCTTACTGGACTTACGACTCTGGCACGATTTAGTAGACATGGAAATCCCACCTTCCCAGGATAGTGATCACAACCCGCTCTGTATGCTTTTAACCAACTCCTGGTCGGTCCCTAAACCTGATTATGCAATAAAATTGATAACAAAAGAGGTAGTCCCCTCTCACTGCAACAGACGCCTTAAATGGCACAAGGTTGCACACGACGAGGAGAAACTGTGCAAAATAAAAACTCTGGTAGAGCAGAAGTCTAGGGAGCTTGGTATACTTCAAGAGCCCCCTATGGGTGCACAGAATTCCTCCTTTTTACACCATTATCAAGATTTTATCGATAAAATGGGTCTCCTTCTTAGTATCCCAGATTCCCGCACTCACAAACCAATTAGTGGGTCTACCAACCTTTGGTACTCCAGGGAGTGCAGGGTGATGAGACGTAAGCTAACAGCTGCCATCCAAAGCAACAACATCACTATGGTTAGGCATGCGAGGAAAGAGTACACCAAGACAATTGCGCTAGCCAAGCGTATATGGGAGGAAGCGCATTGGCAGGATCTTCGATCCGCGGCTCTTTTGACGGATGCTACGTTGTTTTGGGAACTTATCGACAAAGGCAGCCGCATGGGTGAGGCTCCAATCCCCAACCACATTTCTTCGCACCAGTGGCATACACATTTTACTAGGCTGTATAGCGAGGTTAATTGCCAGCCACAACTGACAACCAACATGCCCCCCTCACCTTCTGAGGTCCCTCCATTAGCTGCGATTTCCGCTTCTGTTATGGATTCGGATCTCTTTAAGCCTAATGAGGTCTCTTTTGCCATCTCAGGGTTGTCATCCGGGAAGGCGGCTGGCCCGGATGGCATTCTGGGTGATCTACTCCTCTATGCCCCAAAAATCTGTACAGACTTTATTCTTGTTATAATGAATCTAATTGCTAGAGGTCACCCTGTCCCGGACTCTTGGAAGGGCGCCGAAGTTGTAGCGATATTCAAGAAGGGGAATAGGGAGGACCCTGCCAACTAAAGGACGATAAGCCTAATAGATGTCATCCAGAAGGTGGTTGGCAGGGTCCTCCTCATGAGGGCCAGGATTTGGCTGGATGAAGCAAATGTGCTTTCTCATCTCCAGGCGGGGTTCAGACACAGGGTGGGCACGATGGACCAGGTCTTCTGGTTTTTCACGATCTACTGGAAAGCGGTTGTCATTGGGAAAGGCAGCTTATATCTGGCCTTTATTGACTTAAAGACCGCATTCGACCTGGTCCCTCGCTCCAAACTCTGGACGGTGCTGTCTGATCTGGGCTTTCCTCCCTTGATTCTGGATATCATCATGCGCCTCCATGAGGGGAACTTTGCAAAGATCAGGTGGGGCAACCAGGGCCAGCTGACAGACAGGGTGGCGGTAGATAGGGGAGTTCTCTCTCTATATAAATGGGGTGGTTGACTATCTGAGAGAGATCCCTTCAGACGCTCCAACTCTGGCAGGGGAGAAAACCCCCACTCTCCTTTTTGCCGACGACACCCTCTTGATGTCAAAAACCCCAAGCGGCCTACAAAAGCTGCTTGATAGGTTCTGCCAGTTTTGTGATGTACGAGGTTTAGTAATCAACACCTCTAAAACTAAACTAATGACACTATCTCCATCCAAACGTTTCAAGAACAACATCTCACTTAATGGCACCCCACTAGACATCGTAGATTCCTTTGACTATCTGGGAATTAGGATCAATAAGTCGATGAAGTGGAACGACCATATAGCCAAAATGTTCCTCAATCATAAGAGGGTGGCGGGTGCCATTTTAAGAAAACAGCGGCTCTCTTTTAGCAGACCAATTGTCCCGGCACTTGAGATCTATGATGGGAAGGCTTTGCCTTCAGGTCTATACGGAGCGGAGCTTTGGGGGTTTGAGAATCTATACGATCTGGAGAAATCAGAGAACCACTTCTTGAGAGGTCTGGTTTCTCTCCCTCCCTCCACTCCCCTGCTACCGCTACGTATGGATCTGGGTAAACATCCCATTAGGGACATCGCAAGATTACGCCCACTGCTTTTTTGGGTCCGCTTGAGACGCACCCCCGAACTGGCTAGCTATGCCGACGCTTTGGATGAGATCATCAAGATAAATATATGCACCAAGATCAAATGGATCTCTAATCTTAAGCGATTGGTGACTGACATTGGCTATGGTGAGGCATGGCTCAACCAGACCCCAACGCCAAAGCAAGTCATCAAAAAAGCATATTGGGTCTGGGTAAAGGGAGAGGAAGCTAGAAACCCTAAGAGAAGTTCTCTCACTAACCTGTTCCTTGAGCACAAGCTGGTGGCAAAATCTGAGCAATATCTTGATTATATTCAAAGCCCCCGCGATAGAACGCTCTACATGAAGTTCAGGTTTGGGTCCCTCCCACTTAATTCTTGGGTTGCAGGGTGGAATTGTCAGTCTCCAACATCTGCTGACTGCCCTGGGTGCCTTGCCCCTAGTGAATTTATTCCACATTTCCTCTTTGCATGCCAATGTACAGGGCGGCTAGGAGGAAGTGGCTCAGACCCATTTGCAGGAATCTGGGTTTTGAGAATTATAGGGTGGCACTCCGCTTCCTCTCAACTGATGTCTCTTCCCTGGTGGTGGTTTGTGGGGTAGCCAAATTTCTGGGGTGTGTCTGGTTGATTCGTTCCAAACTGTTAAAATCTCACAGGAGCCCGGTTATCGGAGATACATGAGCATTTGTCCCTGCTATATCTTGAACTGTTCTTATGTTTTATCATCTGTCTATAATATTTTTTAACTTTTTAATGTCTATGTTGTATATAAATGGATTTTTAGGATGCTCTACAATGTACATACTTTTATGATATTTTTATATCGAATAAAGTTATACAACAACAACAACAACACCTACACAGTTGTCTTTCACACCTTCAATTCCCTAGTTAGTATTCATGAACTTCTAGCAAACATCCTGTCACTCACCCAGTGTGTCTCCTTATAGTACTGTAATCATTTAGTCAGTTAGCATGTAGTCTTTTAGTGAGGTAGGCTTTAGGGCATGAACTGCTTCAAAGTAAGATGCACTATGCATGTAGTGTTTTAACCATCGTCACACTTGTGGTTCAGGGCTATAGTTTCTTAGTCAGTTTTTATATAAAATGTGTTTGTACAGTAATGGAATAGTATAAATTTGAAAGTTATTAATATACATTTATTTGTGATTCTTTTTTACAGAGACAGAACTGGAGTGTTTCTCATCTGTTTGCACTCTTCTCGTGCAAGATTGTTTGGATGAAGGGTCCTTAGGTGTTTCATCATACTTGCTGTGCCGCACGAGTATTTTTCGTTAGGATCCCCTCATAACAGAACTCTTTGGCAAATCTTGCGCGTGATGAAGGTGGCATTGGTCTTTGTTTGCCCCTTGGAAAAAGTTAAAAATGTCTTCACCACTGAAGAAAAACGTTGTGGGCGTGGTGCCTTCTGCAAAAAAAATTCCTCAGATTCGGTAAATATTTTAAAGCGGCAACATTTACAGTTTTTGGAAGTTAAACTTAGAAAATGTTGTTAGCTGTATGCATTTTATATATCTGTGATTTGTTTCTTGTGGTATTTTGTTGAGAATACCATATTGGTTTTTTTTAACAATCTTTCTGATTTTCCAGGTCTGTCGTCGACATCCGTGGTTCCCACAGGAGTGTTCCGCCTTGTTGTTTTGTATTATTGTTGTTACATTTTGTTTATTAGTTTATTGTTTATATTTATGTTAATAAAAAAATAAAGTTTGAAACTAGTTTATCGTTTATATATTTATTATTATAAAAAATAAAGTTTGAAAAAAAAATTAATAATGTTTTTGGTTGTTCTCTTAACTGCTGTGTGACTCTTTCTTGTTCTAATTACTGTTATTTGATGGAGTCCACCATGGTGTTAAATTTTGGGCCACTTATCGCTGGAATACTGGTGATATATGAAGTTTGCACCAACTTTTGAATAGTGTGTTAGATTTATCTCAACTTTACTTCTGTTAAAGTGCTGATAATGAAATGGAGAGTAGCCGTTCCCGTGCAAAAAGACACGAGGTGCATCTTTGCGATTTATTCTAAATACTAAAATCCTGTATTGTATTGCACTGAGGTATTGGCTGCACTTACAGTGTACACACAAAATCTATTAAGAAATGTCATTGTATTTATATTGATTGGGAATAGTGCGTCACATGCTGGATCTTGACGAGATACACTGCTCAGTTCGTATATTGTTGTGCACACGAAAAACATCACATCACAACTTTCACACCAATTGCAATGCGAAACAAATTCCGGCGATAAGACACGTTAGCACCGGGGATTTTACACCTGCTTTCTGCTGGTGTTAAGCAGGACAACTACCTGCACCATGAAAGCGAACACAGCCAAGAGCCACACGAGAACACCCACAGGTGACATAGAGTCAATGAGCATGATACAGGGATACCCATGAGGGCCAGAAGACTCATCTCAACAACTCCAGGACCGCCAATGCCCCCCAAACCCACATCTTAGTAAGTGTGTCCCTGTGGTCATTGTCTTAGCACGAGCCCTGCAACATCACAGTTTGCTGTCACCTCAGCGTTGGCAGTGAGCCTGAATGAGTAGCTACGTACACATCCTCCTGCATGCACAACTGGCGTGTGCTGGTCTGTCGTTCAGAGGTCAGTGCAGGGGTGTGCCTATCCGGCAAGGGGAACGGGGTGTCTCGGACATGTCTGTGTACAGGAAGTGCGGTAAGTGTGTCTCTGTGTTCTGGTGTGGCCTGTTACAAGAGCCGCAGCAGTCGATGTTGTAAAGTGACATGCACCACCTCCAAACGGCACTGTGATGTTGTAGTTGGAATGTAGCAGGACATGCGCAAATAGGCATTACAATGGCGTGCCGTACGAGTGCACGAGATACAACAGCTCACTGTACAAAAGTGTGGGGGCTCGTGGGAGGGAGGAGCAGGCGTTTGGCAACATAACACACAGTGAACTCGACCATGTGCCACATGCTGGGCATCTCATCCATGATGACCACGGTCTCAGACATCCCACAACACCAACGACTGGCCTTTGTACACATCCTGTATGAATGCAGCGTGGTTTTAACTTCTATGCTCGTTCAGTGGTGTGATGTTGGCAGGTTGTATGACTTGTGCTCCCTGTTGGTGTGTTTCATTTTGGCCATTGTTAGTCTATATGTGTGTTGTACTTAATTGTGCATGTGTGCCATTCTGCCCATCTCCCCCACTCCCCCACTCCCTGCTTCTTCCTCTTCCTAGTGCTGTTGTGTCCATAATTTTGTTGCTGCACACATAAATACATGTAAAGAATAAATTACAATAGCTCCTTGATTATTTTAGGTTTCAAAACTTCTCTATTGGTTTCTTTTTAATTTTCTATATGAACCGTTTTTTTAAATATTCAAGAACACATAGAAGTCAGAAGTGCAACGTATTCTATCAACACACTTTCTAGAACATTCTACAAGACGTGCAGGTTAAAAGTTCATAAATGTTTTAAAACTTTACGATATTTTTTGTAACATTTTCTTGAACATTTAACGACACGTGCAGGTTAAAAGTTGACAATTGTTTTAAGTTCGAACATTGCCGTCCAAATGCAAGTAGCAGGTGTGGTTGAGCTGAGGAAATTTTATCCTATGATATGTACTCCACGTTAAAACTGCTTTTTCTTAACCAATCACAAAGATGCTTTTCCTCAAAACTAATGTGCACCCTACTTTTAAAAAAGAATGCTTTTCATGATATCTTCAGAGATAAGTTATAGATAGGAATTAGCATTTAAAAAACCTTTGAAATTCACTGAAAAAACCATAGGTTTCATGCACGTTATAGTTAGGAATTGGCATTTAAAAAACCTTTGAAATTCACTGAAAAAACCAAAGGTTTCAGGGGCGTTATAGTTAGGAATTGGCATTTAAAAAACCTTAGAAATTCACTGAAAAAAACATAGGTTTCAGGGGTGTTATAGTTAGCTGGACATTTCCCTCGTACAAAACCCTAGAAATTCCCCTGTTATAGTTAGTTCTGATAAATTAGTGCATCTTCTCACACCCTAATTTAACCTTTGATACACCGACTCAAAATTTCAGGCGGGCATTTTGAAAACCATAGATACTCCAATACCAATAACTAAATACCCAAATATTAACTCTTAGGTCTACATCCACATCCACTCACTCACCTGTACAGTCACTCATACTGACAGTCACTCCGTACAAGACTATCATATGCATTTATACACCTATATAAACACTCACACACCGCCAATCATCCATTGAGGTACTGACACAGCTAGTCAGTTGTGCAAGTAATTAAACACAGTCGAATTTACTCACCTATACAGTTAAACACACTCAAGTTCACTTACTCATAAAAATAGTACCACATTCTTACGCTCCTATACAATCATTGATACAAGCACACACTCATCCATACAGCCACTCTCACAATCACACACTCTCACATATACCCACTTAAATACTCTTACACACATATATACTGCCTTTCACATATGTAGTTAGTCACACATGTACCACTGAGATATACATTGAATCCCTAACACACCCATACATACACTCACCCAACCATAAAGTTCATCACAGATGTACTCTTAAAACCATGCACCCATAGAATCACCCACTCACACATCTATGCATAGAGTCACACACACCCTACCCACACGAACACTCAGGAACCCATACAGATACTCAGACAACCAATCAATAACCCATATAGACACTCATATAGGTATTCACAAAACCATGCAGCCACTTATACACCTACACACAGACACATACAGACATTCACACAGTTTAGACACTAGTCTGCAGTAAGATACATTTAATGACTCACTTATAGGGTCAGTTACGCACCTAGAAAATCATCCATTCACACACTTGTACACCCAGTCATTCTTCCACAGGTTCTTTCACTATAAATATATAAAACATATTTAAACTTTACAGAAACACACAGTCACTGGATGACGTCATCAGTGATGTCATCAGTGATGTCATTTGAGATGTCATCAGTGATGTCATCAGTGTTGTCACTGACCATGTCATGAGTGATGTAATATGTGACGTCATCAGCAGTGCATTGCGGGGGCGCAAGTTATAGTTAGCTGAACTAACTATAACAGGGGAATTTCTAGGGTTTTGTACGAGGGAAATGTCCAGCTAACTATAACACCCCTGAAACCTATGGTTTTTTCAGTGAATTTCTAAGGTTATTTAAATGCCAATTCCTAACTATAACGCCCCTGAAACCTTTGGTTTTTTCAGTGAATTTCATATATATATATACACACACATATATAAACATATAAAATCTGCATATATATATAAATACAAATATAAATGCATGCATACATATACATATACATATATGCATACATATGCATGTTATGTACATGAAAGTTTGAAAAACACTAATACAAGCAAAGCTAAAAAGCCACCTAATTACAAACAGAATTGCTTTAACTTAAACGAGGGAGAGACCTATTGCATTTTCAATGCTTGTTTACTTTGGTTCCATCAAGAAGTCATTCAGATGTGTCATATATTTGCCTTAAATTCTGAATGGTAGCACTCTAGTTGCTCATTAGATTACTGTAGTAAAGCTACTGCTCACCAGGGAAGTCTGCTGCTGGTATTCAAAGTGCATGTTTCAGTCTGCATGTCAGAATTTTTTAATGAAATAGAAGAGGATTTGAGAGGTCACTCAAAATATTTCCTAATTCTTCTTTTTTCAGCACTAATCATAATTTCTATGGCAAAATGAACCCCCTCATTGTGTTCCTTTTAAATTAAACTGCTCACTCTCTACTACTCACTCGCTACTACTCTCTACTACTCACTCTCTACTACTCTCTACTACTCTCTACTACTACTTTCTACTACTCACTCTCTACTACTCACTCTCTACTACTCTCTACTACTCTCTCTACTACTCACTCTACTACTTTCTACTACTCTGTACCACTCACTCTCTACTACTCTACTACTCACTCTCTACTACTCTCTACTACTCTCTCTCTACTACTCCCTCTCTACTACTCACTCTACTACTCTCTACTGCTCACTCTCTACTACTCTCTCTACTACTCACTCTCTACTATTCATTCTCTACTACTCACTCTCTACTACTCACTCTCTACTACTCGCTCTCTACTACTCTCTACTACTCACTCTCCACTACTCACTCTCTACTACTCACTCTCTACTACTCTCTACTACTCTACTACTCACTCTCTACTACTCACTCTCTACTACTCACTCTCTACTACTCACTCTACTACTCTCTCTACTACTCACTCTCTACTACTCTCTACTACTCACTCTACTACTCTCTACTACTCTCTACCACTCACTCTCTACTATTCTTCTACTCACTCTCTACTACTCTCTACTACTCTCTCTTCACTACTCACTCTCTACTACTCACTCTACTACTCACTCTCTACTACTCACTCTCTACTACTCACTCTCCACTACTTGCTCTCTACTACTCTCTACTACTCACTCTACTACTCACTCTCTACTACTGTACTACTCTCTTCTACTCTCTCTACTACTCACTCTCTGCTACTTGCTCTCTACTACTCGCACTCTACTACTCTCTACTGCTCACTACTATTCTCTGTACTACTCACTCTCTACTACTCTCTACTACTCACTCTCTACTACTCCACTACTCTCTACTACTCACTCTCTACTACTCACGCTCTACTACTCTACTACTCCCTACTACTCTCTCTCTACTACTCACTCTCTACTACTGTCTACTACTCGCTCTCTATTTCTCTCTACTACTCACTCTCTGCTACTCTCTCTACTACTCACTCTCTACTATTCTCTACTACTCACTCTCTACTACACACTCTCTACTACTTGCTCTCTACTACTCGCTCTCTACTACTCTCTACTACTCACTCTCTACTACTCACTACTACTCATTCTACTACTCACTCTCTACTACTCTCTACTACTCACTCTCTACTACTCCACTACTCTCTACTACTCACTCTCTACTACTCACGCTCTGCTACTCTACTACTCCCTACTACTCTCTCTCTACTACTCACTCTCTACTACTCACTCTACTACTGTCTACTACTCACTCTATTTCTCTCTACTACTCACTCTCTACTACTCTCACTCTACTACTCACTTTCTACTACTCACTCTCTACTACTCTCTACTACTCTCTCTACTACTCTCCACTACTCACTCTACTACTCACCTTCTACTACTCTACTACTCTCTACTACTCTCTCTACTACTCTCTCTCTGCTACTCACTCTCTACTACTCACTCTTTACTACTCTCTACCACTCACTCTACTACTCACTCTCTACTACTCTCTACTACTCACTCTCTATTACCTACTCTCTACTACTCACTCTCTACTACTCTCTACTACTCTCTCCTACTCACTCTCTACTCTCTATTACTCATCCTATTCTCTCTACCTCTCTCTCTACTACTCTCTACCTCTCTACTTCTACCTCTCTACCTCTACCTCTCTACCTCTACACCTCTACCTCTCTACCTCTCTCTACATGCACACATATGCACATATATATATATGCATATGCATTTATATATATGTATGTGTATATATATATACATACATATATAAACATATTTATAATCTGCATATCAATATAAATACAAATATAAATGCATGCATACATATACATATACATATATGCATACATATGCATGTTATGTACATGAAAGTTTGAAAAACACTAATAAAAGCAAAGCTAAAAAGCCACCTAATTACAAACAGAATTGCTTTAACTTAAACGAGGGTGAGACCTATTGCATTTTCAATGCTTGTTTACTTTGGTTCCATCAAGAAGGCAGTCAGATGTGCCACACATTTGCCATAAATTCTGCATGTCAGCACTCTAGTTGCTCATTAGATCACTGTAGTAAAGCTACTGCTCACCAGGGAAGTCTGCTGCTGGTATTCAAAGTGCATGTTTCAGTCTGCATGTCAGAATTTTTTCATGAACTAGAAGAGGATTTGAGAAGTCAAAATGTGCCCTAATTTTTCTTTCTGCAGCACTAATCATAATTTCTATGGCAAAATGAGCCCCTCATTTTGTTCCTTTGCAAATTAAATGTTTTAAGTGCTACCACTTTATTCCAATCAAGATGGCTTCAGGTGTGCCATACTTTTGTCATAAGTAAAACTGTTAGCGCTCTAGTTGTTCTTTAGAACACTCTGGGACATTCTGTCATTGGGCTATACTTGGGCTACATCTAGGTGATATTTGTGCTACATTTGGGCTCTTTTGTCTCTGGTGGCCATCTTGGGAAACTTATTTTTTATGAAGTTTCCTAATTTCCTAATTTATTACAGTCTCCTCAGTAGGAATACTTTCAGTTTTTTACTTTGATTCCATTAAGAAGGCATTCAGATGTGTCACACATTTGCCATAAATTCAGAATGTTAGCACTCTAGTTGCTCATTAGATCACTGTAGTAAAGCTACTGCGCACCAGGGAAGTCTGCTGGTGGTATTCAAAGTGCATGTTTCAGTCTGCATGTCAGAATTTTTTAAGGAAATAGAAGAGGATTTGAGAAGTCACTCAAAATGTGCCCTAAGTTTTCTTTCTACAGCACTAATCATACTTTCTATGGCAAAATGAACCCCCTCATTTTGTTTCTTTTTAAATTAAATGTTTTAAGAGTTACCACTTTATTCCACTCAAGATGGCTTCAGGTGTGCCATACGTTTGTCATAAGTAGGACTGTTAGCGCTCTAGTTGTTCTTTAGAACACTCTGAGAAGCTGCAGTAGAACACAAAGGAAGCAACTGACAGTCTCTGCCCTTGTTGGATGTACATGTTTTACTGAGAATGTCAGACTTCATTCTTACATGACTGAGAAAGATAATGTGAATTTACAGAAAATATGCTATTAGCTTAGCTTATAGATCACCTTCCAAACCTCTGTGGGAAAAGCATGAGAAAATAGTTTTCTCTCAAACATGATTCATGATATCCCAGCAGAAGGCTTTTTCACATGGAAAAATCACCTTAGAACACACCACAATTCCTAAAATGAGTATGGTACCATCAACAAATGATTTATAATGTAACTAAAGTCTTAAAGCCTTCTATTAACTGTAATGCTTTTAATGAGGTGCTATCATGTATATTGGTCCCAAGGTGGCTGCCAACACTTCTCACCTCTCCCACTATGAGATGTGTGGTTAGGCTCCGCCCAGATATATCTATGATTTTACTTTTGATTTTCTCAGGAACTACTGAACGGATTTACACCATTTAACCAAAAGTCACGAGTGTGGACCAAGGGCTACCTTTTTACCAAATTTGGTGTAATTCCGTTCAGCAGTTCGGGCTGTAGCTGCGATTAAAAGTTCCTACGGAAAATTGCATGGGGAAAACACGTTTTGGGACCCCCCTTTTTTCTAGGCCCCCGCTTGACAAATCACCCCGAGACTTTCAGGATAGGAGCGGACCAGAACGCCCCACCAGTTTTGAAAATTTTGCGAAGATTTGTCAACCGGCGCCAAAGTTATTGCAAGTAGAATGTTGCAGATTTCCTATGGATAATAGGTCCTAACTATAACTACCTACTGGCGACCAACAGTAGGTAATATATATATATATATATATCTCTATATATATATCTATATATATATATATATATATATATATATATACAGTCACTAGATGATGTCATTAGTGATATCATCAGTGATGTCATTTGAGATGTCATCAGTGATGTCATGAGTGATGTCACTGACCATGTCATGAGTGATGTAAAATGTGATATCATCAGCAGAGCATTGAGGGGGCGCGAGTAATAGTCAGCACAACTAACTATAACGGCCGAATTTCTCTGGTTTTGTACGAGTGAAATGTCCAACTAACTCTAACATCCCTGAATCCTGTATTTTTTTCAGTGAATTATATATTATCTACTGGCGATTGCCAGTAGGTAGTTATAGTTAGAACCTGGTTTCCATAGGAAAAAACATTTTTGGATTTGCTAATAACATTGGCGTCGTTTGACAAATCGTCGCAAAATTCTCCCAAAAAAAGTCTATTCAGGTCAGCTCCTATCCTGAAAGTTTGGGGGTGATTCGTCAAGCGGGGGCTGAAAAACACATTTTTCATGTGCTAATTTCCATTGGAAATTTTGAGACAGGCTACAGCCCTAACTGCTGAACGGAATGACCCCAAATTTGGCAAAAAGGTAGTGCTTGGTTCAGAAAGCGACTTTTTTTTAAATGGTGTAAATACGTTCAGTAGTTGCTGAGAAAAAATCAATTTCCCATAGGAAACTTAAGGCAAGGCTACAGCCCGAAGCTACAGTCACAAGAAAACAGTGGAAAAAAAAGTTAAAACAAGAAAAGGGGGCAGGGTAGAAACACCCTGACCCCCTAGGCCTGCTCAGGGGGTCCCACAAGGACCCCAGGTTCAAAAAAAGCATTTTATTTTTGAATTTCGGCGAAATTCGCACTGGGTCGTGAATCCCGCTGAAATGTTTTTTAAAAATGAAGTGCAGGCTCCCGGGCTTCATGTAATTGAGGCCCCCAGGTGGGCCAGGTCCCCGGGGCATTGCAAAAGAAATATATGGGCCCCCGCAGTCCCACACACCACACACCGGGGCTTGCGTAAAATTATGTGCGGGAGGGCACTCAGCCCTCCCGCAGCTTCCTTTTTAATGTGTGGGGGGCCTCCAAGGCCCCCCCAAACCCCGGGGCTTTTATTAGTTATTTTAGGGGGGCACACAGCCCCCCGCTGCCCCAGGGACCGCCACACCCGGGCCTTTTTTTAACAAAATAAATAAACCTGTGTGGGGGGGCTCGAGCCATCACCTCCCCGGGGCTATGCACTAGGTGGGAGGCGGGCCCTGGGGGATGGGGTCCTCAGGTCCAAAAATAACCAAAAAGAATCCCCCAATTTACAACACACCAGGGGGCACGTTTGCACAGTGGTGCTGGGAGGAGGTGTGGCCTGATTTAACAAGTGCGCAAACGCGCCCTGTGGCGCGTTTTAAGTTGGAGGATTAACTCCCTGTAATGGGTCGTTGCTGTTACCGGGTTGGGATGGATCACAAGACGCCGTATTATGCTGTGCGTAACTCTTTTTTTTTTTCCTTTCTAAGGTATGAGTGGGTAGAGATAGCCAGGAGTTGTGGGTATAATGAGGTCAGTCAAAAAAACCAACAACACAAAAGGAGGTATATAACTGCCTCTTCTTCTCGTTCTTGGCTCAAGGATGTCGTGGTAGGGTATGCCGGGGTCTTCCTGTTTCCTGCACTCTTGCTTGCATACAATCGGTGGGGCAGGAAAGAAAAAATGAAATACAGTTCAGGGTCAGTAATTATGCTCTCAAGTCGGGTTGTCCTTGTGCTACCGTCACCAATGACTCTGTGCGGGGGAACTTCGTGGGGGTCTTTAACAAAAGAGAGTACCACCACTCAGTGCCTTGGTTCCCCGCACTTCTCCACCTCCACCTGCCTGACCAGAACGACCCCCGTAGGGATACTTGCCTTGAGCCACGGCCCATCCCCAGGACTGTGGCAGCTGGACCAGGGGCGTCTTCTCCTTCCTTTAGCCCACCGGGTATGGTGCGTTATAAACTCCACTCTTCTGTCGTCTCCTCGTCTGTTCCTCCTCGATCCCATCTTCCTCCACTGTGCCGCCGTCCTTTACGCTCTCCATCTCTCTCTCTCTCCGGTGACTCTCCCCGACTCCTCGTCATCCGCGTCTTTTGTGCCGCCCTCTTCCGCCTACGTCATACTCTCCTCCCTGATTTCCTGGGCCGCTGCTAGACCGCGGCCGCCTTCAGGTCCTTTGTTGCGGCGTCGCAGCCGTATTCCACTTCCGGTTTGACCCTGCTCCGTCCTCCTTACACTCCCCTTCAATCCTAAGGGTCATTGGGGGCCACCTAGCCCACCAGGTACCTCCAGTAAGTGCCAGGGAGCTGTGTTGCAGAGTGGTGGTCCAAGGCCACGCCTCCTTTTTACACCACTCTGCAATGCAGCTCTGTGGCGCTTACTGGACTTAGCTGGTGGGCTAGTTAACCCTCAGGGACCCTCAGGATTCAAGGAGACTTAATCACCCAACTTAAAACACGCCACAGGGCGCGTTTGAACACTTGTCACATCAGGCTCCGCCCTCCTCCCTGCACCACAGTGAAAACGCGCCCAGTGGTGCATTTTAAGTTTAAATTCCTCTCCAATCCTGAGGGTCCCTGGGGGACAACTAGTCCACCAAGTACCTCTTGTAAATGCCACAGGGGTGCGTTGCAGAGAGGTGCTCCGAGGCCACGCCCCTTTTTACACCACTCTGTAAACACGGCTTCTGGTGCACTGCTGGTGGGGTGATGAGGTCCTCTTGTGTCCTGAGGACTTCAAGACACAAGTGGACTTCATCCTCTGAGCAGCAGTGTGCCAGAAGCTGCGTTTGCAGCGTGGTGTAAAAAGGGGCGTGGCCTCAGAACACCTCTCTGAAATGCAGGTCTGTGACACTTATTGAATGTACCTGGTGGGCTACTTGGCTACCAGGGACCTTCAGGATTCAAGAGGACCTAATAGGGATGTCGTAGTCCGAAATTAGCATTTAAAAAACCATTGAAATTCACTGAAAAAACCATAGGTTTCAGGTATGTTATAGTTAGAAATTAGCATTTAAAAAACCTTAGAAATTCAGTGAAAAAACCATAGGTTTCAGGGATGTTATAGTTAGCTGGACATTCCACTCTTACAAAACCATAGAAATTCCACCGTTATAGTTAGTTCAGCTAACTATAACTTGCGCCCCCGCAATGCACTGCTGATGATGTCACATATTACATCATTCATGACATGGTCAATGACATCACTGATGGCATCACTGATGACATCTCAAATGACAGCACTGATGACATCACTGATGACATCTTCCACGTGATAATCTGAAGCACCTCCTCACACCCTTATATAACCTTTCATACAACTACTCTACAATACAAACTACCATTTTCAAAACCATAGACACAGTAATACTAGTTACTACATATCCACTCACTGATTCCAAGGTCTTCACACACATCCACTCATTCACCCATACAGTCACTCATATATGCAGTCACTCATTAATACAGCACTATCACATGTATCATACACCTATACAGACACTCACACACCGCCACTCATCCATAGCATTACTCACACACCTAGACAGTCATGCAAAAGATCAATCACACTTCCATTCACACACCTATACAGTTATTCAAAAACAAGCTCACGTACAGACACAAACACATACTTACTCTCTTATACAATCACAAATACAACCACACACTCATCCATACAGCCACTCTCACAATCACTCACTCTCACATATAGTTCATTTATATACTCTGTCACTCGCATATACTGCTTTTCAGATATGTAGTTACTCACACATGTACCACTGAGACATCCATTCACTCAAAACACAACCATACACACACTCACCCATCCATACCGCTCTTCACAGACGTACTCTTCAACCCATACACCCAGTGAATCACCCACATATATCCATGCACAGAGTCACAAACATAGACAGTCTGGCACCCATATAGATACTCAGACAACCAATCAATAACCCATATGGACACTCATTTAGCTACTCACCAACCCATGCAACTGCTTACACACCAACTGACAGACTGATACAGACATTCACATAGTTTATTGACTAACTCATTCATTCAGTAAGACATGTTTAATTACTCACTTATACAGACAGTCATGCACTTACTAAGTCATCCATTCAAACACTTATACACCCACTCATTCTCATTCTTCAATACACCTTGGCATATATATAAATATAAAACATATTTTAAACTTTACATATTTAAACTTTACAGAAACACACAATCACTGGATGATGTCATCAGTGATGTCATTTGAGATGTCATCAGTGATGTCATCAGAGATGTCACTGACCATGTCATAAATGATGTAATATGTGACGTCATTAGCAGTGCATTGCGGGGCGCACGTTATAGTTAGCTGAACTAACTATAACAGTGGAATTTCTATGGTTTTGGACGAGTGAAATGTCCAGCTAACTATCACGCCTCTGAAACCTATGGTTTTTTCAGTGAATTTCTAAGGTTTTTTAAATGCTAATTCCTAACTATAATGTGCCTGAAACCTATGGTTTTTTCAGTGAATATATATATAGACATACATACATACATACATATATATGTATATTACTTACTGGCAGTCGCCAGTAGGTAGTTATAGTTAGGACCTAGTTTCTATTCAAAAATATTTTTTTCTTTTCCCAATAACGTTGCCACCGGTTGATGAATCTTCGCGAAATTTTCAAAACTAATGGGGAGCTTCTGTCAGCTCCTGGCTTGAAAGTTTTGGGGTGATTTGTCAAGCGGGGCGGAGAAAAAAGGGGGGTCCCGAAACACATTTTCCACATGTTCATTTCAATAGGAAACTTTAGACAAAGCTACAGCCCGAACTGTTGAACGGACTTATACCAAATTTGGCAAAAAGGTAGCCCTTGGTTCAGAAGGAGACCCTTTTTTTAAATAGTGTAAATCCGTTTAGTAATTCCTGAGAAATTAGAAAAAGAAAAAGTTTTGGTATCTGTGGCTGCGATGGGTTCGCGAACAGTAAAGAAAAGGCGGCAGGGTAGAAACACTCTGACCCACTAGGCCTACTCAGGGGGTCTCACAAGGACCCCCAGGGCCAAAAACATAATTTTTGTTTTTATACTTTCAGCGGAATTCGTGTTGGGGTCGCGAATCCCGCCAATTATTTTTTTTTAAAGTGAAGCGCGGGATCCCGCGCTTCATTTTAATGAGGCCCCCAGGTGGGCCAGGTCCCATGGGCAATGTGGTTTTGATTTGCGGGGGCCCGTTGGGCTCCCACAGCCAAGGGATCCACCACCTCCCCGGGGCTATGGTAATTAAATGTGGGGGGCACGTGGCCCCCCTGCAGCCCCAGGGACCTCCACCTCCCTGGGGCTTTGAAAACAAAGGCGTGGGGGGGGTCACAACCCCCCCATGCTGCCTTGGGCATCACCACCCGTCGCCTCCCCAGTGCTGATATCAATAATAAGTGTGGGGGGGCTTCAGCCCCCCCCATACTGCCCCAGGGACCACCACCTCTCCGGAGCTTAAAACATTGGGAGGGGGGCCGCGATGGCCCTGGGGACCACCACCCTCCAGGGCCGGCTCCTGCAGTGTCCCGTTGTGCCCACCCCGGGACACTGCTGTTTGCTATGGCAGGGCAGGAGCCGTGCGGCTCCCGCCCTGTCATAGCAAACGCTGCTTTGCTTCCTTGAAGCGAGAGCAGGGAAACCTGCACTTGCTTCAATGAAGCAAAGCAGAATTGCTTTTGAGCAAGGGGAGCTGCATATCAGCAGCTCCCCTTGCTCAAAAGCAATGCCGGCTCCCAGGGGCGGTGCGTCCATTTGGTTGCTGGGGCATTGCCCCACCTGCCACTTGCCCCCAGGGCCCATCATTCTCGCTCTACACAGTATGTCTGATTGTTGTGTTGTGTTCAGAATCAGTTGTGTAATGTACTGAGCGAGTCGCGCAGCCCGTGCTCTGTTCCGGGACGGACGGCACGTGACCGGGCCACCCCCACTTGCCTGGTGGTGACTGACAGGTCCAGGAGACAACAAGCAGTGAGCGCAGCAATAGTGCGTATGTTCGATTTTGGGCATAGTCATTTTTAGACCAGCCCGAACATGTGCACTACTGCTAGCCTATGCCTTCCCCTTAGGAGAGCGAGGGACTGAGAGTCGCTTGCTTCATGCATGCAGCAGCCCCAGCCCCCCAGTCTCCTAATGGGCGAGGGGCATCTCTGCTCTCTAGCCAATCCTGGCGCTGCTAAGCTAATGCAGCGTCTTGAACAGCTTCATGATTGGTTACGTTTGTTGGCTTTTGCTTTTCACTTCTGTGTCAGGCTTGGAGGCCCCGTGGCTTGCAACATTGGACGGTGGTCCCGGCGTCCCGCGTCTCTTCCCTGGGCATCAAGGTCGGGTGAGTACTTTTTGATTTTATTCATTTAAAGAAAGTACGTTTTCTGACTGTTTCATGTCAAGTGGTGAGTTGTTGCATTTATTGCTATCCACGGGCTACGTGGCCTCTTTGCACGTTATGGGCATAAGTAGGTTGCTTGCTTGCTGCGTGAAGCTCAGGGCTTTTGTGTACAGCTTTGTAAAGTTTTCGCGTTTCGGGCTGTTGCTGGGCATATCAGTCTTGGGGCTGCTGCACCCCCCTCCCACTCCCTTACTCTGTGGGTGAAGCTTACTGTGTCCCCACACTCATTATGGAACTCACCATTCAGGGGCCCCTCCCATATGAGTCACCCCACTCATCCACAACCACAACAAAGATTTACTATGGCACATTAAAAGATGTTAGAGCAGACGAGGGTCAGAGGTCTGCGCCCCTACACATTGATCTGTGTTCCTCTTGCATATCTTAGGCACTCTCGCCCCATCCCCCCAGAGCCATATCAAACTTCATGTGGAGCCCAGGGCTCCAGTGGGGGGTGTGGGGCTGCTGGACTGGCTCTGGGCCTGGCTCGAGACTTCTTACAAAGTTGCCTCAAGGCAGTTACCAGCTTGTTACTGAACTCTGACCTCGCTGAGAGATGTAATGTCTCTGAGATGTGTTTAATAAATATTCTGCTCTTAAAGCAGTGTGTATGCTGGCAATGCTGACAGTGGGGTGCAGAGGTGAGAGATCGTGGTGGGACTGGGAGGGCATGCTTGGGACCCTCTGCTGTCCCAATGGACCCTCTGTTTGTTTGCAGACAGCATGCAAAATTTGGCACTTACCTTTCTGTCTTCTGAGAAGCACTGCGAGGCCCTTTGTTCCACCTGTACGGCCTCATGCACCCTACTGTTGACCCCTTAAACCTTTGGCAGTGGCCCTTGGATTCTCTTGAAGGGATCTTAGCATTGTCTATCAGGGTCCCTGCAACATTCGCGTAGGGCCCCTGCAGCCTGATGGGTCCCTTGCTTGTAGCTTCCCAAACAAATATTGCTAGGCACTCGAGGCTCCCGGTGCCAGGCACTCGACCATCTGTTGATTGAACTTAAACCAACGGTGGGCCCCCTGGCCCGCCCACCTGCACCTTAATGTATCTTTTCCTGAACCTGTTGACTCTTCTTTTTAGGCCATCTATAGGATTCCTGACACTATTTGCAGAGTCTCTTGACAGCACTAGTAGGGGTCTTGTCATGTAGGACTATAATGGTGGCAGGCAAGTTGTTTCTGGTAAAGTGTTGACCACTTTACCATGCTCATATGATTGAAATTGTACAATTTACATTGCACTTTTGCACTCGGGTCCCAAGCCAGTTGACAAGCGTGCCCCCACAAAGGTATTTGGAGATATGCCACAATAAGAGCAATATAACATGCACAGTGAATTTTACTGTCATCTATTGGTGGAAAGACAAATGTGATGATGTCTTCTTTTGTAGAATGCAGTAGGGTTTTACCATTTGAAAGCTAATAATCATTTTGTTAGTGTGCCTTTTCAACCTCCATTATCTTTCTTATAAGTCATATTTCTTACTCGATTTTCTGATTAAATATGTTTTCTGTGTCTGTGATTGTTTCTCAGTTTCCTACCAGCTCCTCTTAGGTACTCTTTCTCTGTGGCTATGCTGATCATTTCTGCTTCGGTAGCTGTTTTAAATACTTGGATGCATAAAATGTGTCGCTCAGAAAAGTGTTCGGGTTTTTGTGTCTTCCCGATTTTTGACCACTCCGAGAAATACAAGCCATATTGCACGCATCACGTGATCGAAAGTCGATTACCACCATCGTCCAATCGTTGACTAGAATTCAGTGGACGGTGGAGTGTGCACCAGCATCATTTCGCTCCCATTTTTCCATAAACATGTGCAAGTTATCTTCTCTGACCCTTCCAAAATAGTTTTGATTTCCATATCTATTGCACTGGAAAAACAGGGCTTGACCACTATTTCAATGAAACCTTATCCTAATTCCAGTTTTGAAAGCTTGACAGTGTCGTAATACTTTCCAGAAAATGTAACCAGTTCAGTCAAACTCATTTGTGACCTGAAGGGCAGGGTAGACGGGGCAGGAAAGTGAGATTTACTGTCCATTTTTGTCTTGAGGCATGGGCAGGAGTTCGTCACTAACATTGTCCAGAGTGGTACCTCACCTTTGTCATAACTTCTTCCCTAGATTTTAGTTATTAATGTTGAGCATTAATTCTATTCAACAATTGCTAGAGAACTGCACAGTTTATTCACTGGCTAACTACTGACTGCTCCCTTGACTCTTGATTTTAAGGCTATATTTACGATCACGATGACATTTGTATCTCTGGGGAAAAGCACACATAAGATTGAGCAAAAAAGGCAAGAGGGGTATGGCCCCCACCTCCCTTAGTAGAACTCTCTGGCAAACCCAATGGCTCCTGCTTCGAAACAACCGTAGTGGGATGAAGGGCTCAATCTCCAGGTGGGCTGCAGGTATTGAAGTATAGTTTGCAGTCCCGGGTCTTGGGAGAGTCCCTCTCTTTCAAAATTCAAACCAAAATGCGTTTCCACACGGGGAGCTGCATCTTAGCAGCTCCGCATGTGGAAAAGCAATGCTGGCTCCCGAGCGACACAGGGAGCTGGCAGTGACCGTGGGGGGAATGGGGACCCCCCCAGTCCCCAACGGAGAGAGGGCCAACCCCGGGGGATGGGGTCCCCGGGGCTACAAGTGCCCCCCCTCCCCAAAATTTTAAATAATTAAAAAACATTTTAAAAAACAAAGGCCGGCCCCGGGGGATGGGGTCACCGGGCCTTAAATGGCCTGAGGAGGGGGGCAACGCAGCCCCCCTCCAAAAGAATATTTTTTTTTTAAAAAGACCATGCCCCGGGGGATGGGGTCCCCGGTCCCCTTCCCAATTTTTTTTTTACAAAAATACATTTGGGGGCAGGCCCTGGGGGATGGGGTCCCCAGGGCCAAGAATATTAGAGAAAGAAGGGGGGCCACACAGCCCCCCCTTCTTAAAATAAAGATAAAAAAAGGACCAGCATTGCGCCAGAGGCCAAGCCCCCTCCTTTGAGCACTCTGCAAACGCGCCCCCTGGCGCATTTGCAGATGGGGGAAGAATTTAGCTTGAATACTGGGGGTCCCTGGGGGCTAACTAGCCCACCAGGAACCTCCAGTATGCCCCAGGGGGCTGCATTGCAGAGAGGTGTTCTGAGGCCACGCCCCTTTTTACACCTCTCTGCAACGCAGCTCTGTGGCGCTTACTGGAGTTAGCTGGTGGGCTGGTTGCACCCCAGGGACCCTCAGTATTCAAGGGGAGTTAATTCCCCAACTTAAAACGTGCCACGGGGCGCGTTTGCACAGCAGGGCCTGAGTTGACATGTGTGCAAACACACCCTGTGGCGCACTTTAAGTTGGGGAATTAATTCCTCTTCAATCCTGAGGGTCCCTGGGGGCCAACTAGCCCACCAGGTACCTCCAGTAAGCACCACGGAGCTGCGTTGCAGAGTGTTGTAAAAGGGGCGTGGCCTCTGAACACCTGTCTGCAACGCAGCTCTCTGGCGCATACTGGAGGTACCTGGTGGGCTAGTTGGCCTCCAGGGACCCTCAGGATTGAGGAGGAATTAATTCCCCAACTTAAACTGCGCCACAGGGTGTGTTTGCACACATGTCACCTCAGGCCACGCCCCCTTCCTTCACCACTGTGCAAATGCGCCCCGTGGCGCGTTTTAAGTTTAATACTGGGGCGCTAGCGAGCCCGGAGCAAGATGGCTGCGCCTTAGTGTAGCTCTGATGGTCGAGCTGTCAATCCGTCAATAATCCGCAACTACTGGCGCCATCCATGGCTAATAACGACAGCTGCCTGTTTATATATTGCTGTGGAATACTCTGCTACGAAAATTCACGTATTCCGCTGTCTCTACCCCTTGGAACACGACCTTGAGCTGACGGACCGCGCTGTGGGTAAAATGGCGGCTGCTGGATGGACCTGCTAGCTGCTTCATCGGTGGAAGGCTTCTATTCTGAGTAGCCGGTGGTGTGCTGTATACTGCGGTGCTGCCTCCTGACACCTATCTGTAGGATAGTGACTGCTTTCAGCTGCTGGTGGTACCCCTGAGCCAAGAGTTATCTACTGCACTGCATTATGTGGCTAATGGCGGCCCCGGTGTTGTGACCTACCTCATCGAGCCGGGTGCCGCTGTTGACCGCCTGCTGCCTGGACGGGGAGGTTGCTACGAGGCCCCTCTGCTTGGCGATGTAGTGATCGGCTGTTGTGGAGGGCCGAGCTCTGCGGTGAGGCCCCCGTCTGCAGTCCTGGGCGCTATCGCGGAATCGGAGGCCTGCGGAGCGGTGAGTTGCCTGCCGGACCAGCGGCGTTCCTGTGGGGCGGGACGCCGGCTGCTGAGTCTTGCCCTCGGGGTGGACTGCTCTGGGAGGGCTCCGCTGACTTCCGTGGCCTGCTCTCCTCACCGGGATTCTTCGCGCTCGCTGGCGGGGCCTTGGTCGGCCCGGGACGGGCTGCGGTGCATCTTGGTCCCGGCTGCGGCCGATCTCAGCGTGAAAGCCCGGCTTCTGAGTAAGCTTATTCCACGCTCTCATTCATCATTTCAGCAGCGAATTTCGTATGTATAATTAATGGCATACTGGTACACCCGCAATATGGTTGCTAATAATTAATGGCATACTGGTACACCCGCAATATGGTTGCTTTATTCAAGCCCTTCTGACACCTGCAGACCGTCGCCGGCACTCAGCTCCCTACTGTTAAGCCTTAGCTGGCCAGTTTTACACCATTAAGACTCACGCCTGCACAACAGTATTAGCTGCGGTATGTGATTATACTGCATCATATTGATTGATTGATCTATAAACTCACCACACTGGGTCTCCGTGCATGTGGCTTTCCACTGCCTGACCGCTTTACCGTCAATTTTATACCATTTAGACTTACACCTGCTTGATTGATAGAGGTGCGCTATGTAACTACACTGCATCATTCTGTTTGATTGACTTACAACTGCACCACACTGGGGCTCCAGCATGTGGTTCTCCCAATCACTGAATGGTAAATCACGCGTTTTTGAGCGCGATTGTTCTATCCTTTTTGTGACGACCTCTATATTTTTACATTTTCCCTGTTTCTTTCCCCACCCCTTCTCCTCTTTACCTCTCCTCACTCATCCAGGCAAACGTCCCAGGCATTTGCTTTACTGTTCAGTCCTGATGATGATCCCATAACCTTGTTGGGGATCGAAACGTCATCGACACTTACATCCTAACTCTAAACTACAATTCGTAAATTATGTGGAGTAGAAGATGTTTTCTTGTGATTGTGACTACTGTTAATTTGTATTCTTACTCAAAGATTCACTTTTAGGTCACCTGCCTGTGGTAAGGAAATCGGCTGATTTCCCAAAACCCTGTCATGTCCTGTTCACCAATTGTTTATGTATTGTTTTGTTCTAATTGTGTTTAATTAAATTCTTAACACGTCCATTTGGACATAAAAAGACCCAATCTTGATTGTACTATTGTGACTATTTATACTGATTCACCTTGCAAGGGACCGCTGTCTCTTAATAATTATTACTACCCTTGGTCCCTTCTGACTGTCAGGGTTCCCTTGTTCTGTTTTTAGAAGGGTATGAGCAGGGCACAAGTCCTAAAAAAAGAAGTGGGGGACTGACCAAGTTAGGCAGTATGCAAGTGACATCACATCCAAATGGTCGCACACTGCTGACCTACCTGCGTGTTACCCCAAAGAACTGTGGTCCCTGTAGTCAGCGTCGGCGGATACACCTATGCTCGTGTCGTGAGTGCAAGTGTGAATAGCGTTAGCCATCCCTGGACACGTGTTTCGAGGTAGTTGCCTCTCGTCAGCAGGGAGTAGGAAAGAGTGTAGGGTTGCTGTGTAGGCTGCTAAAATCATTATCAGGTAAAGTACCTCTCGTAGCAACGCAGGTGCGTAACCTGAGTCCGTCGACTCCCCGGCTCATGGAGCCACTAAATAATTACATCCAAATGGTCGCACACTGCTGACCTACCTGCGTGTTACCCCAAAGAACTGTGGTCCCTGTAGTCAGCGTCGGCGGATACACCTATGCTCGTGTCGTGAGTGCAAGTGTGAATAGCGTTAGCCATCCCTGGACACGCGTTTCGAGGTAGTTGCCTCTCGTCAGCAGGGAGTAGGAAAGAGTGTAGGGTTGCTGTGTAGGCTGCTAAAATCATTATCAGGTAAAGTACCTCTCGTAGCAACGCAGGTGCGTAACCTGAGTCCGTCGACTCCCCGGCTCATGGAGCCACTAAATAATTACATCCAAATGGTCGCACACTGCTGACCTACCTGCGTGTTACCCCAAAGAACTGTGGTCCCTGTAGTCAGCGTCGGCGGATACACCTATGCTCGTGTCGTGAGTGCAAGTGTGAATAGCGTTAGCCATCCCTGGACACGTGTTTCGAGGTAGTTGCCTCTCGTCAGCAGGGAGTAGGAAAGAGTGTAGGGTTGCTGTGTAGGCTGCTAAAATCATTATCAGGTAAAGTACCTCTCGTAGCAACGCAGGTGCGTAACCTGAGTCCGTCGACTCCCCGGCTCATGGAGCCACTAAATAATTACATCCAAATGGTCGCACACTGCTGACCTACCTGCGTGTTACCCCAAAGAACTGTGGTCCCTGTAGTCAGCGTCGGCGGATACACCTATGCTCGTGTCGTGAGTGCAAGTGTGAATAGCGTTAGCCATCCCTGGACACGTGTTTCGAGGTAGTTGCCTCTCGTTAGCAGGGAGTAGGAAAGAGTGTAGGGTTGCTGTGTAGGCTGCTAAAATCATTATCAGGTAAAGTACCTCTCGTAGCAACGCAGGTGCGTAACCTGAGTCCGTCGACTCCCCGGCTCATGGAGCCACTAAATAATTACATCCAAATGGTCGCACGCTGGTAGGACGAGCAGAGTGCGGCCAATCGGACTTTTGCAAGTGACATCATGGCAGTGTCATCAAAGCACATGACATCACGAAGCATGACATTCCATGTGGCATCACAGGAAGTGACCTGATATCTGATATGTGTATGTTGAAACACATGCCAACTGAAAATGCAATAAAATATGTTTTTAAAAAAGTTGTCTCCTGCAAAGCATATCATGTAACATGCAGATCACAGATTTTTATTTTATGTAAATAGGTAAGGTATAGGTATTTGACTCCTACACCTTGTAACCCTGACTATCTCATGTAACACATCTTGTACATTGATTTACATTTGGAATGGATAATGTGTATGTTATGTAAATCACTCTAACCCTCTGCTTCGGGATGAGTAGCACTATAAAAGAAATAAAATAGTGCTATTTAAATTGTTATTTGTGTAAATACTGAGCCAGACCAACCCATCTGATATTCTCACAGTGCATGCACTTATCTACAACAAAGTAAAAAACATGCATCTCTTAAGTACCTGTGAAGAGATAGGCTGTGTGCTTTAGTTTCCACACCCGTGCATTTGCATTTGTGAGGTTCCAGGATGCCTCTAGTTCGATACTCGATCAAAAGGAGGCCTCATGGCTCCTTAACTTCTGTCTTTATCGTTGTCCAGCTGTAGGTGAAAAAAAAACCCTCGCTGCCTCCACGTTGCCGCTGGGAATGGAAAGCCAACAACGTGCAGGAGATACTTAACGTGTCCTGGTGTCTCAAAACTACACTGGGACAAGTTCAACAAATTTCTGTGGGGCCCAACTTCTTTGCAGGGTGGGTGGCGTCCACTCTGTGAAAATAGTGGGTGGACACTGCGTACCCGCGTGTACTCCCGACTCGTGCCCTGGGTATGAGACTGCATCCCTTTTCTGAAATCTGGAGGTGCCTTTCCTGGTGAGTCTGAAGTTTCCAACAGAGACCAGGACCGATTTAAAGTTAGCAGGGATGTGTGTTCAGTGTATTGACTGATGATGTATCTATGTTATGGGAATGTAGGAGCAATGTAGACTTGAGAGTTTTATGGATGGAGCCTAAGAGTTGCACCAAATCAGCTATCAGGCTTCCTTGTCTGTTCACGTGCCCAACATTGAAAATGTGAGGATACCAAAGGAATGGATAAAAAGGGCGCCATTTCGTTGACTGAAGATATCTCCGGCTAGTAGGCATTGTTACGTTTGCCAGACAATTTGAATAAATATGTGGTGGCCTAATGCTGCTTGTCACACGAATCCTGAGTCGTTCATCGCACAACATGTGTCTACTGTTGATATATTTCCATGGTGGAATAAACCTTATCCTTATCAGAAAATAACACGACACACATTTCTAAGAAACAAAGTAATTTATAATTTAGTAGATTGTTCTGAGAAAATAACAGGCAAAAGTGTGGTAAATGTGAGCTCTAATAGGTTAATATGAATTATATACATTATAAACAAATATTTATTTCCATTAATTATTAAAGAACTATTGTTGTGCCAGCAGCATCAAACAAGCAATAGCGAGAAATCATTGAAAAATCCACAAGCTTAGCTGACTGTGAGTTTCACATTATTAACTATGGAAGGATGCCAACGTGAGTTGTTGGGGTTCAATAGACGACAATTAGGGTAAGCCAGGGTCACACCTGTTTCCACTCACTTAGCTTTTGGTACCTCAGGCTCTGCCCTTCCTAGAGGCAACAATAAGTATGTAAGCTGACCTTTTAGGGCTCTGCTTGTTTTTTGCAGGTATGTTCAACCAAAAAACATTCCACTTCTCTGCAGTGCCTGCCCCCTGTACACTCTCACTACAACGCTATTTCCATGGCATACTGTAAATTTTAATTTTCTTTTGTGCTGCAGATGCACTTTTCTTTTTTAGGTCGAGTCTTACAGACAATGCAAACTGTCTGGTTGCTTGTGAGGAAATATTGAGAGGTTACCAAGGACATACAGGGGCTTGCAGACCTCCCATTGCTTACCGTTGGTTGGCCATACTGTCACTCATATGTGCTTGATTTCTATTGTATGTCTTTTCTTGATTTAGCATGTCCATCTTGTGTTTGCCCCATCAATGGAGCAAAGTCTCTTTACCATCTTTTTGATTGGCTGGCTTCTATTCTTTCTGTGCTCATTTTTAGGGAACTTCTTTTTTTCAGCAATCTATGACAGTGCATGTGTTTTCCAGCTGTCTTACTCATGTGCTTTTCTCTCCACGCCACTTCCTCACTTTCGCCTATTTGCTCATGTTCCACATCCACAACCTAGTTGCTCTCTCTCACCTGCGTGCTTCTTCACCTGGGCTCCATGTTTCTCTCTCTTGCTCGTGTTCTCTCCCTCGTGTTGCTTCTCCCCCACCTATCATGTTGCTTCACCCCTACACTCTCTCTCAACCACTCATTCATTAAAAAAATATTTCAAACCGCTTTCACACCTTATTTTAAAATAGTGGTTTTGCACAACTGTTTTAGGTCAAAGCCTACCAAACTGCCTGATTTTCTTACAACATCTTGGGGACATTCTGAAAACGTCCCTGTGACTGCATTCCGCCCATTGCTGACCATCAGCTTTGTGATTTGTAACTCACATTTGCTTGCTTTCTATTTGCTGGCTTTATTTGTTTTAGGCTGTCCAGCTTGAGTTCATCTCTTCCCTTGCCTAAAATCCTATTTACTGTATTCTTCCACCAGTACTGGATTCTGTAAACAGGCCTTTAAATCTTGTTCTTATGGGGTGTGGCTTCGAGCGTCAAGATGGTGGTCGCACTCTAAGAGTGTTCTGGACCTCTTCATCATCTACTCATATCCTGAGGCTCCTTTCGCCATCGAAGGGTTATCAGAACCGGCCCGCATGATACACTGACGGTACATGCGGTGGATAAGGAACCCAAACTCACTGTACTGTAGTACCGACAGGCATGGTGTGGAAGAGCTGGCGGCTTAGAGGTGGTGAGATTACCGAGGTGCTGGATGAGAGGTTTCGGCTGATCGTGTCTCTCGATGTCGTGCCGGCATCAGGCTGGAGCCCTGGTCTGCATCGCCCTTCCCACAGCAGTGGTGGCGAGTGAAGACGCCAAGTCAGGGAAAATCCTGATCATGGGTGGCCCCTTGGGCAGTGGTGCTGACCTCGGAGACAAGAGAAGAGGTCGCTGTGCATAAGGATGATAGACCCTGATTTGCGGGTTGAAGATCAAGCTTCATCTGTGCCTGAGGTGTGAAAGTGGTGATCCCTGGTGATGCAGGCCCCGTGGTGGACCTGCATCTGACAGCTTCCCCGGTGTGGTGGCATCCGGGCCCCCTGACTGTGGAAGTAGCTCACTGGTGGGCCCCCAACCGGAGGCGCCCCTGCAACTGAGGGGGCGGTCACCGTACTAGGGACAGGCAGGGCCTGGCTCACAGGCTGAGGACCCGATTGCGATGGTGCCCGAGTTCCAATGAGCTGATGCTTATGGAAGCCCCGTAATTAAACCAACTTTACTCACCTCTGCCAACATATATATGGTCCCACGGGACAAGGGAGTCTCCAAACACTATGACACCGAGCGCTTCCTATGCCCTGATCGTCCAAGGCAGTAGAGTAAGCAGGGCCAACAGTGGGACTGGGAGACCCCTTCATCCCCTCCCCCCATTCCTGAGGCTAAGCCTAGCCTGAGGAACCAGACTCGCAGCCCACAATGCTCATCTGGCACCCAGTGACTGGAGGACACACCTCCTGAAGGCTCACCTCCCTCCCTCGCTGCATGAGGTGGCACACACAACCTTGGGGCCCAGGAGGGACCTACAAAAGTGAGACTGAACCCCCAATATGTTGTTGGCCTAGTGAGGGGAGTGTCTAAGGGAGAGACGCAAGGCGGGGCACCACTGGGCGTGTACGGATCCAGGTTTTTGGCAACACGACCCAATGATCAGTGATTGCAGCATTGGCCCTCGGAGACCCACGCCAGGAAGTTCAGTCCCTAATGCAAAAGTCAACACAGGAGCAAGACACAGGCGCACATGATCTACCTAATGAAGGTACGCGGCTGATGAGGAGGTAAAGATGCTATAGTCCTGGGAGCTCAGCAAGGTCGTCAATGGGATCTCAATAGAGGTAGACCAGCTGGGCACAAACTCATCTGACCTGACAAAACTCACCCCCTAATCCACCGTCCAGGTGGAAGTAGACCACTTGCTGGTCATCCAGTGAGCAGCCGAAAGGATTGCACAGGCTCCTCACCTGCTAGCCCCATCAGCCATGGGAAAAGACATAGCAGCAAAACCTCCCTCAACGCAAACCTGTACTGAGCAATATATCACGGGCAGGACTGGTGCCGGAAAGGACGTCCACAACAAGGCCCCTCTCCCTGAAGGAGATCTTGCCGTGATCCTGCAAGCCATGCGATCTTTACAAGACTCTGTGGAGAGCAAAATAGGTGAGGTACGAGTTGACTGCCCGCATAATGGGAATGGAGTCCCACATGTCCTCGGTGGAGGATGATGTACACTGTCTAAAAGAACAGGTTGCGCAACTCCAATTGCACATGAGAGCTATATAGGCACACAGGGAATGCAGAAAACCGATGACGGTGCAACAATCTCCACCTAGTAGCCATTCCCAAAGGAGCAGAACCCGGTCAAGTGGCAACCTGTGTTAAGACCTGGATCAAATCATGGATGCCAGCGGATGGGCTATCACCATGGTTCACCCTGGAATGCGCCCACCGAGCTCTGGCGCCCAGGCCTCCACCAAGGGTGCCCCGCACCAGCCGATAATTGCCAGAATCCCCAACTTCAAAGACAGGAACGCTATCCAACAAGCCACCCGCTCCCAGACAACCACTTCCTACCAAGGCCACAAAGTTATGATTTTCCCGTATTTTACTGGGGAGGTTCAAACACAGTGCCGATCCTATGCGGAGGTTAAACAGAAACCGCGGGCCCTGAACCTCTAACACAGACTGCTGTTTCCGGCTCAACTCAGAGTGGTTTTCCAAAACAAAACCCTCTTCTTTGACACTCCAGAAGCGGCATGGACTTGGACAACTGAAGAGCTTCTCCTCTGGCCCGTAAGACCACCTCTCGTCCTGCTCGGTACTCAGGAACCGTGCCACCCAAAGATCCCAGGCCTCAAAGACACTACAATCGCTCTTGCAGAAGAAAGAATAACCACAGAGAAAAATCCTCCTCGGCAGAGGCTGCTGCTCAAGCCTCCAGTACACTGTTCAAACGTCAGCAAACTTCCGCAAACCACAGGCTAGCCGCAAGACCAAGAAACAGAGGCGACAGGTTTCGAAGGAGGGCCCCACTCACCATTGATTATTGGGACAGAGAACACTGAACTAGCACAGACCCCGACGATATGATAGACACTCAACTAGAACCAGTCTCTGCAGCCATCTACAGGTATCCGTTTATGCTGCCCTTGACATTTATGGCTCTGCTGTATTTGGTGTGTCTTGCTTGAGTCTTGAATGCATCCTGCCACATGTAGGGTTGTACCACTTAACTCACACACTAAGCCTATATTTTAGTCTTGTTACACGCCCGGTTATAGTTAGGGTGACATATGCTTCCTTTTAAGAAGTATATGGAGGGGGGGTTGGTTGGGAGAAGGGACAGGGACATTGTCCCAAAATTAAACTCAGTTTCACTCCATGGACACAGCATTTACTTTCTACATTAGACGCATGCAGAGATTGCCGCCAGTGTGGTCTGACTAGACCACCAGATTGTTCCGGCCTCAGACACCCCGGCTCACCAAATATGCTAATGCTAGCCCCTGACCCCGTGTACATGCTATGGCCTGACCCAATATCCAGGAAACCCCCTGCAAATTCTCTCCTGGAATGTCAATGGGCTCCTTGATAAAGTGAAATGCACAGCGGTGCTGCGACACTCCGAAAGACTAGCCCCGATGTCCTTTTGCTCCAGGAGACACACCTCATTGGTAACCAATGCCCCTTCCCATAGGTTTGACAGGGTTCGGCACTCTGGGTTTGAATGGGGATCCTAAGGGGCTTCAATTCTCTTGCACTGTACCCTCCCTCTCACTCCCACCAAAGTATCCAAAGATCCACAGGGCCGCTATGTGGCCCTTACAGGGACTCTAGGGGACATGACCATTAATCTAGTCTCGCTCTATGTGCCTCTAACAACCCTCACACGCTCCCTGAAAGCCGCGGTTGATACCATCGCCTCCCTTCCCGCAGACTTAACAATAGTTGGGGGCAATTTTAATGCAGTCATGCAGCCACTCTAAGATGCCACCGGCACACCATCCGCAATTACGACTCAACATGCTAAACGAATGAAGGAATGGGCAAAACAAATGGGCTGTGCGATGTCTGGAGGGTATGGAATCCTAGAACGAGGCAATACACTCACACTTCAGCAGCACACCATACTCATGTGCGTATTGACCTGCTGTTCATGCCAGACCCCGACTGCCGCGCAGGGAAAGATGTTCGGATCCTCCCTCGAGGCATAGTGGACCATTCTCCCCTCCTCCTCCAGGTGGAGGGCCCTACCAACACCCTGCACCCCTCTTGTGACTCAACGTCTGGTTTCTCCAGGACGATACATTTCGGCACACACTCAGGAAAGATATCAAATACTTTCTAAACAACCAAGACTCAGTCTCCTCACAAGGTACGCTGTAGGAGGTTGGCAAAGCCATGATTTGAGGGCTCACCAAAGGCCATCTCAAAGCCTAGTGACTGGCAAGAGAGAGCTGGCTCTGTCTCCTGGAAGCCCAAGAAACCCGTCTGGTGCGCACTGAGGCAGAGACAGAGACAGGGAAGGAAATCCAACAACATGAACCCCTAAGAGAGGAAATACAGCACCTATCGCTCGAATCGGCAAAGCTCTTGTGGAGATTCTCTGTTTTCAGTGTCTATGGATAGGGAGACAAAAATGGCAAACTGTTACACTGGCTGGCCTTCTAACCATTGGTAAACCGAATAGTCCCAGAGATCCTCGACCAACAAGGTCAAATCCATTGCACGCCTACCTCCATTGCCCAAGCCTTTGCCAATTACTACCCCCGGCTCTACGCAGCATATCGGCCATATAGCCCTGATCCCGGGACACTGGACCTCACTCTCCCTCCTCATCTAACAGAGTCAGAAAAGACCCTACTAGATCAACCCATCATGATGGATGAAATTGGAGAGGCAATCTCCCTGACCGCGGCGGGATAGATGCCCGGGCCCCGATGGGTTCTCAGCAAAATATTATGTGGCATACCATGACACCCTAATACCTCACCTACATGTGTTTTATGGGGAAGTGGTAAAGGTAGGAGCCTTCCTGCCGGAGACGGATACGGCGACAATCATGGTCATACCCAAAACGCAGCCCCCATGGGCCTCCTGCTCAGGATACCCCCCAATCTTGTTAATCAACACAGAAGTTAAAATCTATGTGATGGTCCTCGCCACGTGCCTTAAATCAGTCCTCAGCAGCCTCATCCACCCGGACCAAGGCAAATTTATACCACACCACAGCACAAGGCACTGCATACAGCGCCTTCACCTGGAATTGACCCAGGGCCACTTTCTCACTCCTTACCTCACCCTCTTTTTGCTTGATTTTAAAAAAGCCTTCAACACTGTCATTTGGCGAAATTTGAAGGAGGGCTGGAGGCTGTTGGTACGGAACACCACTTCTGCAGTCCAGTGCGAGAATTATACTCTAATCCCTCGGCACGGGTTCTTATAAATGGAGCTCTCTCAGACATTTTCCTGATTCGGCGAGGGACACGGCAGGGATGCCCTCTGTCACCCCTCCTCTTCACCCTAGCCACTAAGCCACTAGCCTGCCATATCCGTGCAGACTTACAGATCCATTATAGGCTCTGGCGGGGAGAGCACAAGGACCGCATCGCTATTTATGCGGACGATGTTCTGCTTTTCCTTGCAGACCCAGCCCACTCGCGCCTCAGAAGCCTCCAACTTCTCCGCTCCTTTGAGGCAGCTTCAGGCCTGCGGCTAAACCCAACCAAATAAACACTGGTCCCCTTACACATATCTAGGGAATGCATAGACTGGCAGACAAATATTCCTATAAAGCATCTCTTCTTTAAATATCTAGGCATTTATGTGGCACTGCTCCCGGAGCTCGTCTGGTCACTCAATATTAATCCCTTACTCCGGAGAACGAAAGCGGACCTCTGCAAGTGGCAATCCCTTCCTCTCAACCCGATGGGGAAAGTCGCCTTATTGAAAATGATGGTACTCCCCCGGTTTCTCTATATTATCCAGAACCTTCCATTCCACCTCTCTCGTGGATGGTTCTGAACACTGGACAGCATGACCACGGCCTTCCTATGGAATACCTCGAGACCACGAATGGCCCTCACCTCCTGTCAAAAGGCCCCACACTATGGTGGGATGGCATGACCAACCTTGTTTATATTATATGGCCACTCGCATCCTGATGATACACGACTGGTACACCGGCGGCTGGTCCGACCCAGAGTATCGACTTGAACTAGAGAGCCTCAGGTTCTCTCAGATCCTGCCTACAGTCTACGAAACCACGATTCCTCACACACTCCCCGCAGTCAACAGGTTCTGGTTGCCTGGCTCTCAGCCTTGCGATACACACAGTGGGACAATAAACTGACACTGCAAACACCATTGTGGAATAGCACCGGGCTTGACGAGGTAGGGACACTAGAGGGCTTTCGTAAATGGGTCTTAATTGGAATCTCACAGCTTAGTGACATATGGTAAGGAAACCACAAGTGCTCCTTTCAAGATTAACAAAACCCACATGCACTGCTCCCTACCCAGTTCGACAAATACCTGCAACACGGACATGCCCTCACCCCTACACACTTGTGGACACCACATTCCCAGAGTTTAGTCCCATAAAAGCCCAAATCCTGTTGTGTCACCTCGGGAAGGGAGGGGTATCCAAGATCTACTGCTCACTAGTCAATAACTCCCGGACTTCTCTAGACCCCCTCAGACGTCACTGAGAGCCCTGGCTGGGCCCCTTGGAAGAGAAGGATTGGAGGGATGCCCAGATGGCCCCCACACCACCACTATTTCCACCAGACAGGCTAATCCAGCTCTACTTCCTCCACTGTGCATACATGACCCCTGCCCGTCTACACCAATCAGGGTTTCTGGCCACCCCGCATGCCCACGGTGCCAGGCAGAACCCATGAATTTCTACCACATGGTATGGACCTGTGGCCCCCTTGCCCTATACTGGGAGAAGGTGGCGTCCGAGCTGAACACTGACTTAGGTTGGGAGGTCCCACTTAGCCAGTTAGCTCTACTCCTGGGAGTCATGGATGGCCTGGATGGGACCTGGGTAGACTACATTTTTCTCGGCACAGCGGTTATGGTGGCCAAACGTGATATAGCAGCTGCGTGGAAGGACCCTGCCCCCCCTAATATCATCAAATGGTGTAGAAGGGTTGACTGGTGCGCGGCACAAGAAGAGCCCATATATGATACGAGAGGATGTCCTGGCAAACACGGCTGTGTGTGGGGGAAATGGTTGGGGATATTTACCTAATTGAAAAGAGGTGATGATGGGAAATGAATTTGAGATGATCGTGCTTATAATGATCCCACACAAAGAGCAGACCAATAAGACCTGTGACAATATTCATGTATGACCTGTTTATGCTGCTGGTTATGTATGCTTTTAACAACCAATAAAAATTTTCTATAAAAAAAAATCGCATTCTTATCTGTCACATTTGCTATGCATTCAGAGACAGAGGTCAAATGTCAATCTCTGTCTTCCAGGGAGCTTGGTGTCTTCTTTTCTTTCTCTGTCTTCAAAGTGAGAGGATTTATGTGAAAATCATGCTGGCTACTCTGGGTATGCTGTTCGATGTTATTTTTTTTGGCTAGCAGAAAACAAAATTTAAATGTCTATAAATGAACTGTGCAGATATTTCAGAAGATGGAAAGCACAAATGAAGCACATTTTTGATAATTCTAAAGTGTGGTGAAAAAATATTTTAATACTATGAAAACAAATTAATACACAAGGTGATGACATTTTCACACATTATTGTTTGTGCACTGTATACTTTTATCAGTAAAACTGTATGTCGGTGTCAATGTAACAGTCATATCAATTGAAGATGTATTGTCTATAATGGCAGTGTGCTACCACATTATCGTGGGTTTGCCCCATCAATGGACCATAGTCTCTTGACCATCGCTTTGATTGGCTGACTTCTAATCTTCCTGTGCTCGTTTTTAGGGAACTACTTTTTTTCAGCACTCCATATGAGTGCATGCGTTTTCCAGCTGTCTTCCTCATGTGCTTTTCTCTCCACGCCACGTTGCTCACTTTCACCAATCTGCTCCTGTCCTTCATCTTCATCTGAGTTTCTCTCTCTCACTGCGTGCTTCTCCCCCTGCGCTCCATTTTGCTCTCTTTTGCCAATGTTCTCTGCCTTTTGAAGCCTCTACCTCACCCACCATGTTGCTTTACTCCTACTTCCTCTTTGAACCTGCTCATTCATTTTATTTATTTTTCAAAGTGATTTCACACTACATTTTACAAGAGTGGTTTTGAACTCATTTTTCAGGTAGAGGCCTACCAGACAGCACCTTGGGGACATTCGGACAGCTTCCCTGTGAATGGGTTCTACCCTTTGCTTATCCTTGGCTTTGTGGTTGGTAACTCACATTTGCTTGCTTTCTATTTGCTGGCTTTATTTGATTTAAGCTGTCCAGCTTAGGTTTGTCCCTTCCCATTCCCATACCCTATTTATTGTATTCTACCACCAGTACTAAATTTCTATAAACAGGCTTTTAAATATTGTTCTTATCTTGTCACATTTGCTGTGCATTCAGAGACAGCGGTCAAATGTCAGGCCCTGTCTTCCAGGGAACTTGATGCTCACTTTATTTTCTCTGATTTCAAAGTGAGAGGATTTATGTGACAATCATACTGTCTACTCGTGGTATGCTGTATGATGTTATTTGTTTCTAGAACAAAACATAATGTGAATGTCTATAAATGAACTGTGCGGATATTTCAGAATATAGAGAGAGCAAATAAAGCAAATCTTTTGGTAATCCTGAAGTGTGGTGGACATCATTTTTTTAATATGATCAAAACACTAGGTGATGACATTTCCACGCATCATTGTTTGCGCGCTGGATGCTTTTATCAGTAAAACTGTATGTCTGTGAAATGTAATGTTCATTTCAATTGAACATGCATTGTCTGTAATGGCAATGCTTTACCACACCATGAATACTCCACTTTTCCCCACTCCACTCTACTCTGCACCACTCTATGACACTGCATCACTCCACACTACGCCACTCCAATCTACGTAACACTGTGTCACTGCACTATACTCTGCAACACTCCACTCTACGCCACTTCATGCGATGCTTCTCTACTCTACACCACTCTACTCTATGCCAGTGCACTCTACCCCACACTACTCTACTATGCACAACTGCACTCTTTGCCACTGCACTCTACTCTAATCCACTCTAATCTATTCTGCACAACTGCACTCTACTCTATGTCACTGCACTCCACACCACTTCACTCTAATCTGAAACAATCTACTCTACCTACCCTATTCCACTCTGCACCATTCCACTCTACTCCACTCCACTCTACTCTGTGCCACTCCACTCCACCCCACTGCATTCTATGCCACTCTACTCTACATCACTGCACTCTATGCCTCTGCACTCTATGTAAATGCACTCTACACCACTTTACTCAAAACCAGTACTCTCTACCCCAATGAACTATCTGCCAATCTACTCTGCACCACTGCGCTCTATGCCATTTCACTCTAATCTGCACTACTCTATTACTACACCACTCTACAGCACTCTCTGCCACTATGCTCTATGCCACTACACTATGCACCAATCCACTCTATGTGACTCTAATGTACTGTGCACCACTGCACTCTATGCCACTTCACTCTATGACTCTCTTCTCTACTCTGCACGACTCTACTCTATGCAAGTGCACTCTACCACTTTCTACTATGCACCACTGCACTTTTCGCCACTCTACTCTGCACCACTCTACTCTACATCAATGCACTATACAACAATGCACTCTATGCCACTGCACTCTATACAACTCTACAAGATTGCACTATCTGCCACTACTCTGTACCACTCTACTCTATGCAAGTGACTTTACCACACTCTACTATGCACCACTGCACTCTTCACAACTTCAACACTCTACTCTATGCCAGTATACTCTATTACAGTGCACTTTATGCCACTGCACTCTATACAACTCCGCAATATTGCACTTTCGGCCACTGAACTCAACACCACTCTACTCTATGCCATTCTGCTCTATGCTTCTGCACTCTACTTTGCACCACTCAACTCTACACCACTGTACTGCACTCTTCGCCACTCCACTCTACACCACTCTACTCTGTATGACTCCACTCTACAGTACTCTACTTTATTCTGCATCACTGCCCTCCACATCACTTCACTCTACACCACACTACTCTGTGCCACTCTACTCTACACCTCTGCACTCTACTGTTCACCACTACACTCTACCGTCCACCACTCCACTCTAAGACACTTCACTCTATTCTGAAGCAATCTACTCTATGTCACTGCACTTGACTCTACTGCACTCTACTCCACTCTATGTCATTGCACTCTATGCCTCGGCAATCTACTCTCTCACCACTCTACCCTACGTCACTGAACTCTACACCAATGGACTCTACACCACTTTAATCAAAGCCAATGCACTGTACTCTACACCACTGTATTTTATGCCCACTTCACTCTACTCCACTATTCTCCACTCTACAACTCTCCACTCCATAATACTCCCCTCTATGATGCTCTACTCCATTAAACTCTACTCTACTCTATGACACTCTATGCCACTCCACTCTACAATGCTCTTCTCAACGTTATGCCACTTTATGACACTACTCTACTCTACTCCAATGCCCCACTCTATGCCACTCCTCTCTGATACTCTATGCCACTTCATCCTAATCTACACCTCTCGACTCTACAACACTCTATTCCACTCTATGCCATTCCACTCTCCTACACCACTCCACTATATGCCACTTGACTCTACAACAATCTACTCTGCTCTAAGTCACTCTACTCTACAACACTGCACACCACTCTACTCATCATCCTTTATGCCACTCCACTCTGCTCTAGACCACTCCATGACACTGTATGCCACTTTACTCCAATCCGACACTCTACTCCACTCTATGCCACTCAACTCCAATCTATGCCCTTCCATTCTATAACACTCTACTCTCTCCATGACACTCTGCAACATTCTACACCACTCCTCTGTATGGCACTCCATAACACTCTACACCGCTCAACTCTACACCACTGTACGCCACTCCTTAACACTCCACTCTATGAAACTTTACTCCAATCTCTTTTTACCCTACTAACTTTTATCCATACTGAACAGCAGACACGCTGGTGTACAACATGGCTAAAACTTATTGGCATAGTTAGTAGCTCCTGCATATGCGAGACCTGCTGGCTTTGCCCATGCTTGATTCTTTTACCAATCCATCTCAGATTAGTAACTAAAAAAAACCTCTGTTCTTTTGTAAGCATCGGCATGCGTGCTGAATGGATACGCGCACCTACAAAACGGTTTGGCTGCCACATCAGTGCATCGTTTTTGCATTTTTTTGTTAGCCATGCTGCACAGCAGACATGGTGCAAAAAAAAAGTTGGCAAAGTCAGTAGGTTTGTAAGGAGAGACCTCTTGGCTTTGCCAAAGCTTGTATCCTGTATTCCTGACATCTCTGTTGTCTATTAATGAGATTGACTGAAGACCAGTCTTCTAAATGTTGCCTGACCTAAAGAACTGCTTAACCGAGGTTGATGGAGTTTCAGAGAATAAGTTTGAAGACCGGAGGTGTTGATTTAACAACTTTATTTTTTAATTGAATGTCTACATCAAAATTAAAAAAGAAAGACGCTTTAATGAATGCACAAGCACAAAGATGCAATTCAAAAATACAAAATAATGCAAAAAGCAGCAATCAGGAAAAAGAGACAATTGCTTTGTGAATTAATACACAAAGTAGAACATCTAACCTTAGTGCATACGTTCTAAATAAAAATGCCAGAAGGAATATAAAATAAAGTGAAAGCATCCAAGCTTCTATGACGCAAGGTTTAGTTAATGCATGTGTAATTTGTTATCGTTCTCGTGCAATTTACTTGATTAATGGACGTGGGCAGTTAGTTCCTTAGGGTAACTGGCATTTTTCTATCTTTGGCACACATTTCGATCATGCCCATAAAACAAAGAGTGATGTATATTGAGTTAGTAGTCTAGTGCTACTACCTAAGGCTGTTTAGATTTTCAATATAGGTCGCAAAATGAAGATAATAAGTGTTGTAACGGTAACATGCTAACACAGTTCCTCTGCCAACCAGGACGTTTCATTGTAAAACATACCATCTTCTATCTCTTTGTCTAGGAAAATTGGTCATTTTATTCACAGTGGTAGAAGGAAAGCAGCCTGCCTCTGCATTGAAATACATTACACCCTAAAAAAGTAAATTTTTCAGCCCAGTTAGGTTTCAGAAATGTCTATGGGTCTACCTCTGGCTTATCCTTTACTGTGCCCACCGAAGACGTTGACTTTCGGCTTCTAAATCGGAGTTGGCGCTCAAAGTATTCTGAAAGCTCTTGGATGGAGTTTGATCTCTTTTTCGGTTCTCTTGCTTCTCGGATCAATTCAGCGGGTGAAGACATTTTGCGTGAACTTTCAGGGATTTTGACTTTGAAATCCTTGTCTTCTGGTATCTCCTTGCCTTCTTTTAGGTATAAAGATGCTGGAACTTTTGATGCTGAGTGAAGTCTTGCCACATGCATTGCAGAGAGTTGTGCCTATAGGAAATTAAGGTAGATCTTTATTTATCGGTAAAAAAATATGAAGAACAAAGCAATACAAACTACTTAATTTAGACTTAAATGGCACTATTTGCAATGTGTGCCCAGAGCAAAATGAGGCTTCATGGTTCAGTCAATAGGTAATCCACTGATGGATCTTCATTTCAGAGCAAGATCTCACACTAGAGACAATGCTGGTCACACGCAGCAAATGTGTTCCAAAATATAATAAAGGAAAGATATGCAAAGTGGATCATCACTAATTTACTTACTGAAGAGGAAAGGATCTGCTGTGAGAACCCTTAATTGTGCTTGATGGACCCTTGCTTCTGTTTATCCTGATCCCTCCAAAAATCATTGCAGAGGAAGGTCAATGAAGTAAAATAACTGAAAATAATTCAATTTGGATAAAAGGATCTTTGTGAAATATTGTATCTGAATATGGGTATATAGAAAGAAAACACTGCATTGAAATAACTGTGAGTGGGTGAAACTCATATTGAAAACAAGCATTGGCAAAGCTGGTCTGATTTTATCTGCCAGACTTTTGGCTTTGTCAATCCCTGTTTTGATTTCTCATGAGTTTTGCAAAACTTGATTTTTGAGGAAGCTCCAGGCCATTGTTAATCTAATAATAAAAATAATGCCTAAAAACTAAAATGATTTTGGTCTCTAAAAGCACACACTGACTTGTTGCTACTGGAGGGAACTATTTTGGGTTTGGAGTTAGCCAATTGCTGAAGTAGACTGATCCATTGACCAATGATATATGCTGCAGCAGGTAATGGCAAAAGGTGAATGACACATTAACAGACCACTAGATGAAGAGGGCTGGTCGAAAGCCCCTGTAAGTAAAACTATTATATATATCATTTTGCTCAAATTAAAAGGTCCTGCCTAATGCCAGACCTATAAATTGCAGTTTAGAGAGAAAGAAACAGATGTTTATTGTTATGTCATCTTTATATCTTGTTTGACGTTTTCTTTTTAGAGGTTAACGTGAACACGTTACAGTACGTGGATACTGATTTTTCTGTTGTATTATCTGCTACTTAGGAGTAATATAGTAATTCAATTAAAACGCTTTTTCAGTCACACATTAAGAAAACATTCAAAACAAACTCTCCTGAAGAAATTCTTACATCACCTAAAAAAGTAAAATAAAGCTGGTCCACGCTGTCCAACAGATAATATTGCTTTTTCCAAGCCTGCAAAATGTTACCAAAAGTTAGTATTAATCGTCTAATGGTCAGTGTCAAATAGAGCATAACAGTGTATGCTTCCTGTGTTACGCTTGACGTACAATAACGGATTCCCGCATATTGCACCAGGTTCAAGCTTTTTGCATGTGCAACATCCTCCAGGTACCTCCTGGAGAAAATTGTGTAGGAAAGCAGCGCAGTAAGGGGGATGCTATTCACAACATTTGGAAAACTGCACTTTTGTAGTGTGACTGACAAATTTCAAACGATCATACACCTCATCTTAGCCCAAAGAAGTTATTACGTATACATTTCTCTTCATAAGAACTCATTCCCAATCAATGCTTCTCTTCTGGTTCTATCTCGGCTAACCTCTAGCAACATATCCCTAATCCCAGTTCTCGAATTTTGGTATTTCTCAATCACTGAAACGTGCTGTTCAATTGTCTATGCTGGTTAGTTGTTCTTCGCCTTTTTACAATGTGAATGGTACCATGTTATGTGAAGCATGCTCTTGCCCCGGGCACAGAAGTGCGATATAAAATGTTAAAAAAGAAATAAATTGCTTAGAGACCCACTGTGCGCCAATGGTATTTTCCAAGGCATTTATTGTGTACCCGATTCTACTCCCAGCGCCTTGAGACCTTCACAGGTGAGTCGCGTGCTTTACAAATCCCTGATTGATTGATTGATTGATTGATTGATTTATTGACTCCAGGACTTGGAATGAGGACGTGAGGATGCAAGATAGAAAAGGCTACATTTATATAATGGATTGTGGATGTAGCTATTACCTAAGGAGTCAGCAATGACTGCAGACAGCACCTAGTAACTCTGATTTCTGGTATACCCCCAACCCCACCTCCCAGGCCCAGAAATGCCATCAGCTTTGCAAAGATGATATGTAGCATAAAGAAAGCGCTACCAAATGCATTATGAACCTCCCAGTGACCCTAGAGGGTGTGCACCATGGCAACCAGGTCAGTTTCCTACTTCCTAATCTCTGTTCTAGACAAGGTTCCATCTTCGACTTCCCAGGTGCATCTGACATGCTGTAAAACCTAAGTTAAGGCGCTTAAAGCGACTATGAAAAGCGATGATTCCCTGTTGTTCCCTCTGACAATTGCCTGCTCAGGAGTATAGGCGCTTTGGCTCAGGCGTTTCTGCCAACGCACCTACCAAGTTTGTAACACTGGCCTCAGGAGGAACAACCAACCTGGAAGAGTCCCAAGAGGGATTCAACATCATGCTTACAGTGCAGTCCCTGAAAAGTTCTGCTGCGGTGAGGACTTTTAAAGATCCCTTATAAATATGTCATGTCAGTTTCGCTCCAAGAGGCACCGTGCCTCACCCCCTTTTTGACTCCAAAAGAGTCAGGGTATGCTCCAGTACCTCTATACCTCACTCGTGCTGGGTTGTTGTAGCATGACATTAATGTAGGCCGTCGGGTACATAACATTCAGTCATCCCCCTGCCTCGAAAGTGGTCTCCCGCTATTGTCGCAGGCCAGTTCTAGATATCAAAAAGCCAGGAACAGCAGGGAACACTATCTCTCTCTTTAACCAAATATATTTCATCCTTAGCATTTAAACTGTACAACCTTGTTCTCCAGTACCCAAGCATCTCTTCTAAGCAGCTCGACATTTGAGATGGCCTCAGTACTTGCCAAAACATTCTACAGCCTATCACTAAGGAGCTCACAAAAAGCTTACAAAGCTTACTGGTGCCCTTCAATTAAGATATCGACCTATAATTGCACATAATGGTTTTATCACCCTTAATATGGCTTGTTCTTAGGAGGTCGGAAAGACCTCATGCTTCAAGATATTGCTGAATAATTAGGTTACTAGGGAACCCCAAATAGCACTATCATAAGGGAATAATATATAGGTGCAAAGCCTGGTCACGGGGTGCATTCTTATTTTGAACTGGTAACACTGTACTGATCGCCTGAAATGTAAACGACACAAAAGAAATATGCTTATCTGAAGCCTCTAGTGAGTGGAAAATGCATAACTTCTTCTGCTGTAGAGTCCCACTAAAGATTTAAATGATGTCGGTCTCACTTATTGCTGCTAATAATGCAGTCAGGCGCATTTTGGGAGCTTTTTTAGATCGGTCGCCAACAGTTGCTGAAACAGTGTAATATTCTTATCCATTATGTCCTGTCTTAGTGATTCCCATTGATCATTTCCATAAATATATATATTTTTACAGTTTAATACATTTTTATATTGTGCTCTCCTTACTAGTAGGCTAGACCTCCTTAAAATATAATACCATTTTACAGTCTCAATTAGCTCTACTTTGGCCAGATGGCATCCTTTTTATACCATTCACTCCACAGGTCAAACAATCTTTTGCAACTAAATATACCTGACACATCTGTGCCAACTTGGATTCTCAATTTTTCAAATACATTGTTAAAATGCAAAGAGTGTCTATTATTGTTATTATTATTATTATTATTATTACCTTTACTCTCAAGGGTAATGATCACTGGATGGTGACTGTTCTCATTCCTTCAATTCCAGATTGCGTCCTGTTTGCTGTGGTAGTAAAAGTGATAGGTATCCTCAAACAACACATGAAAATCCCCAACCAGTGGTATGCTATGTATCACCATTCACAGTAGGCCATGGGATATCTCTTCATTAGTTGTTACAGACTGGATCAGATCTTCTGTCCAATTAGATGAGAATCCCTGATAGTGACCAATCTATCAACATAAACTATGTCATCCCTGCTAACTCAGAAACAGTCTCTTTCTGACCTTAAGCAGCGAATGACCTTCTCTATTCTGAGCCGCCCCATGCCCTCAATGAGATTCCCTTGACACCTAAAACCTTCACTCGAGCTCCCAGCAGGGCTTTGTGGGCACAAGACCAGAGCTCGGTCAGAACTCTGATCAGGAGCGGCCATCTTGGAGCTCGGGCAGCCCCACCTTGTTAAATTAAATTATTTTTAGAGAAAACATTTTGTGTCACGTGTTCTTTGCAAGTGTAATGTAACAAGTTGTGTAAGCCAATTCAGAAACAACTATCAGTAATGTTGTTTCTGATGCTAGCTCACTACCGAGATATTTGCCACTTCTGCTTCCTACTTCTCATTTTACCTGTGCCATATCTACCCCTCCTTCTTTATTACATGTTGTGTTGTCACCATTGATGGCGCCTCGGTATCTGCACTTTAGTCTTCTGTAAAATCATCCAATATATCTTGCCATTGGTCGTATGGACCTTTGTTAGTGAACTTGAAGCGCTTTAAGGGAGGAAACATCAGAAATACATTTCTAATCCGTGAATCCAATATGACTCCACAATAGGGACCAAAATCTGTAAATTAAAATAAATGGGTTGATTGTAGGATATTAATCCATCCAGTGTGTATGCAGAGTAAAATTAGGTTCACAGGGTACAGCAATTTAGTTTGCAGGCTAAAATGTGCCCGTAAGTCAAATCATAATAAAATCAAATATAGAATAGTAACAGCCATAATGCTAATGAAACAGATTGTTGCAATATGGTGTCCCTTAAAGAAACTGCACTTTTTTAATCTAATCATAGGTAAAAGATTAAATAATGGAAAAGTTTGTCAAGGGAGAATAGAAGGTGTCAGCATCTAATGGAACTCCTGTAGAAGTCCAAGGAAATAATAGTAGTGTTCAGCATGAAGCTTACCACTCAAGCTTCAAAAACATCCACATCTCCTTCTCGCCACCCAGTACCAACCAAGCAGCTGAACAAGAAGGGAGTCAAAATACTCCCTATTTCCCATCTCATCGAAACTGGGACCTCAGCCTCCAAATTCTAGCATGCCACCATCGGGGTACGTGATGATAAACAGAAGGTGTCCTTTGACCATTATTTCTCCAAGTTCATTGCCAGCTTACTCCTTCCAGACCTCACTGCCAGTGATCTAATACAAACAATAATCCTTTCTCTAACTAACGAGAGATATGATAACACACCTGCAAAAGGAAAGTTAACACACTGTTGAATTAGAAAAATATTTTCAACATGGGCCTCCTGTCAATTTAAGCTCTCCAGAATCAAAAATGGCAATGAATTACAATATGAAATACACATAAAATAAAATACTAACCACGTTAAATGTACGTAAGCATAACATGATTACAACTGTCAACTGATCAACTTAATATGCTAATGTATATACAGCTTTATTGGTTTTAATGAATATACTCCACTAATGTATTTAAATGTTACATACACATTAACAAAATTTAATCACACGTTGAATTTAAATGTCATATATGAATATATGGATGTATATTCATGACGTATACAAGGTGGAGTCCAAACTATGCTGCTCCACAATGTTCTGCAGCATGCAACATATTAGTAGTGTCCGACTCACCTTAGATGGTTTGTACATGTCTACGCTGGTATGGTGCAATCACCAGGAATGTACTTTCAGTAAGCCAAATTCATGCACAATTATTTTTGGTGTCTTGATGGATGTGAGTGTTTGCGCCTGGCTAGTCAAAGGTTCTCACAAACGATTTAAAAGCCATAGCTTCAGGGCTTTTCAGAATTGAGGAGAATACACATCATCGTGTTCAGCTACATTTCATAAGTACTTGCTGAGACATCTGAGTAAATGTAAGATGGCAAATGCCATTTAAATGTAGACTTGGGAAGCTGCTGCTCCCATGCTCATAGCTTACAATGTACTGCCATTAGGTACCTCTATCGAATGTGATCATCATGGTACATAGTCACAGAAATGTCGATTTTAATGTTTTTAAGTAGTCCAAACCTGAGGGGATGCTGTCCCTCCATAGTGCATGGTACGCAATTCATCCGTATCTCAGGGACATGGCGCCATGGGTATAACTAGGACTTTTGGCACAGTATGGTGAAGCACACAATTGTTTCATACATCATCTACACAGTATGGTTTGCTGCATCTTCCTATCCTGGCAAACTTGCTCACTGGTCCAAGGAGCAACCAGTTATATATCTCACCAATCAACATTAAGTAAACCTGTAGCATTCATTACCTGTGGCTAGGTGGAGATACAATGTGCTCGTTGACTGCAGTGACCAGGACCAGTATCTTTGAAAAAGTGGGCTGACCCAGCCGGTGCACCAGACCCTCTGTATGCTGTTAGGAGCTAGGTGCAAAAAGCTGCTGTAGTCTAGTTGTTGATGTGCAGGATTGGAAAATCTGTGTCCCAATGTGTGCCCTGGATGACAGACAAGATGTGGTTAATGTTGCCCATGTCCTGGTGACATATCAGAACGTGATATTCCAACATATTCAATGGATTGATCCTTATCCTGGGGACCCGGGTACTTTCCTTCTCCTCGGAATTTGTACTGCTTTGCTCTCCTGGGCACCTTGCTCCTCTTGCACCAGTGACCAGAAGCAGCACAAACTGGATCATCAATGGAGTCTGGTGAAGTGAGGTGAACTGGCCTATCAGGGCTCTTTTCACGGAGATTGTTGAGGGTGTCTGTGACTGAGTAGACTCCATTTATAGTTCTGTTTACATTGACCCACCTGTCATTAGGCTGTGTTCTGTGGTTCTCACTGCAGGATTAATGTTTCTGTATTGGATTGTGTTGTTCCAAAAATATTTTTGTTGATTTCATTTGTATTGTACTGTCAAGTTTTGTTTTTATGTATTTGTGACCTGTTTTAGTTATTGGTGCTTGTTTCGATTGATCTATTCCTTTTTCCACTAGCCTTAGGTAGTGGGAGTTTTCCCAGCAGTTTACTGTTTCTTTTTGGACATTTGCTAATTCCGCATGTTCTACTACCGTTTGTGCTGTACATATCATACGACTGCATACTCTAAAAGCGCATGGGGTTATAGCATGAACTAACTCGAATAGAGTCATGTACAATTGGCACAAGTTGTTGCCTGATCCAAGAGTAATGCTAATACCACTTGGATCGGAATGAGGGTCTAAGTAGCAAGCTATCTCCTTAAAATGTATCCCTTGTTCGAAAGGGGCAGAGCGAATAACTCATATTTGGGGCAGATTGTGATGCTGCTGGGAATTTTAAGCAGGCCTATTTGGGGATACACAACAGTGGTAGTTTGTAGTATGAACTGGAACCTACACAAACAGTCTATTTTAGATCGGGGCAGCTGATGCATGTGGATCTAAAGGAATAAGAGCTTAACCAGGTTGCAGTGCCACTAGTTGAGGACCTTGTAACACCAACATTTAACAGGATAAGGTACTAACTTTACAAAAGCTGCTGACAGGTGGAGCATTAAGTCCATATTCAGGATGAAACGACCACTCTATTAAAGGATAGCCATGTCTGAATTCACATTGGATGGGGCAAAGGCATGAATAATTTTGTTTTCAGTCCTATGTAGATACCTTCCTATCCCACACAGAAGGAACACACGGACACAGAGTGCTGAAGCAAGCACGTCTTTATTCTTGCCTCTTCATTTCTGCACTGCCGCTTCCACCCTGCAGCTACTCCTCTTCCTGTCCACCGATATGCCTGACCTTGGGGCAATGTAAAGACATGGCGACATGACATCTCCCTCCTTTGTATTTTAAATGTTCAATGTATCTCTCAGAGTTCTTCAATGAGTCGGATGGGCCTCCGAATACGCCGTCGCGGTCGACTGGGTCGTGATTGACTGTGAGGATGTTCTCTTCTTAGATCATGGGTCTCCGATACCCGTATGGGTTTTTTGTGGCTGTTCTCTTTTTGACTTGACACGTCCGTGTCCCAGTCAGGTCTCCGGGTCCAAGTGTAGGCTGTCGGGTTGCATCTTTTAAAGTGCGACACGTTTCTGGTCTTTCTCTTGCTTCCAGACTCAGCTGTAATCATGGCTCCTTTTTTCCTTGTTACTTGTAGTGGTTGACCATGGTAACAGCTATCTGTTTTGGATTTCCTTTCTTGTCTCACCAGCACCCAGTCCCCTTCTCGGATATCAGATGTCTTGGCGTGTCTGCGGTGGTCTGCATATTCCTTCATTTTCGCCTTCTTAGTCCGATCCAACTCGACCAGGGTCTCGTGGTCTGAAGTTGTGGTTGTGGACTGCGTGAAGGCGTCTGTGGTTGGTATCTGGGTGCAAGGGGTTCAGCTGACCATCAGAGTGGTGGCACATTGGTTTGTGGTGCTGTGTGGCGTGGTCCTGTATGCTCAGCCGACCATCAGAGTGGCAGCACATTGGTTTGTGGTGCTGTGTGGTGTGGTCCTGTATGCTCGCAGTACTTCATTTAGTGCTGGTTGAATATCACAGTGAGTTAGCTCAGCTAGTTGGACTGTCTTTTTGATGGTGGCCATAAATCGCTCCATCATCCCATTTGCCTGGGTCCACAGAGGAGTGATTTTCCGATGTTTGAAGTTTAGGTGTCTTGCGAATGCTGCAAAGTCTTGTCCATTAAAAGGTGGCCCATTGTCAGACTTCACCACCGTGGGAATTCCCCAGGCGGAAAATTCTTCGTCAATTACCGGTATGACAGTGGTCGCTTTGGTGGAGGAAATCTGGTGAGCGATGGGGAATCGGGAATATTCGTCCATAATGACGAGGATGTATTTTCCCGACTTCAGCGGGCCAAAGAAGTCAATGGCTACGTGTTGCCAGACACTATCTGGTAGGTCTGACATCTGCAGAGGAGCGTGTGGTTCTTCTCGCCCCACCAGTTGACAGTGTGGGCAGTCTTGTAGCGTGGTCTCCACCATCTGATCAAGGGAGGGGAACCAGACGCGCTCTCGCAGCGCTATCTTCGTGGCTACCACCCCTTGATGTCCTCCGTGTGCTAAATTTACAATTCCCTGTCACAGCTGGCTGGGAATGACGATTCTCCGACCTCTTAGTAGTAGTCCATTGTCACTGATGGAGAGTTCATCTTTGACGTATTTGAATGCCATGAGTTACTGTGTGTTGATGGTGTCATTCGTTTTCGGTTCTTCTATGTGTCGCCAGGAGTCTGTGTGAACACGATGCATGATGTTTTGGATAGTGACATTGTTTGTAGATGCGTCGATGATGGCTTCTAATGGAACAGCCGGTGGGCAGGCTCCATCAATGACGAAATGGAGATATTCTTCAGCTACCGAGTGTTGCGCTCGTGTCAGAGCTTGGGGATGTTGTGCGATGTAGTCTGCTGGATTCTCCGCCTTCCCCGGTTTGTGAATGATGGTGTACATATAGTCTTGCAGGCAGATGCCCTATCGTTCTATTCGTGGAGGCATCTTCGCCCTGGGGTTCCCAAAAATGGTTATTAGCGCTTGGTGGTTGGTGATGAGTGTGAAGTGCTTACCATACACAAAGAGGTGAAAATGTTCACATGCCCACATGACTGCCAGGCTTTCATTTTCTGGTTGAGAGTATGCTTTTTCGGTGTCGGTAAGGCTTCGGCTGGTGTATGCAACAATGTGGCGTTGGCCGGCTTCGTCATCATATTGCGCTAGAATCGCCCCTAGCCCAACAGGGCTGGCATCTACAGTGATTTCTCTCTTTCGCTTGGAGTTGAAGTACACTAAGTTGATGGCTGAACTCACTGCTGCCTTAAATTTGTTGAAAACTCGGTCACACGTGGCCGACCATTGAAAACTTTGTCCTTGTCGAGTTGGTTCCCTCAGAGGGTAGCTGATGGTGGCATAGTCTTTGATGTAGCGGGCGCAAAAACTGGCCATACCCAGGAACGAGCGGATGTCGCTGACATCGTGTGGCTGCAGAGTGTCCGATAGTGCTGACACTTTTTCAGGGTCAGGTCTCATGCCCTCTTTTGAGAAGATGTGTCTGTTGAATTTGAGAGTCGACTTGTGAAACTCACATTTGTCCTGATTGAGTGTGAGGTTCGCGTTGAGAAGGGTGTGGCACACTTGGTCTAGCGTTTTGTCTTGATTTTTCTGGGTCTCTCCAAACACCAAGATGTCGTCACTGTAATTAAAGACGTTGGGAATGTCTTGTATGACTCGCCGAACAGCCTCCTGGAAAATCTCAGCAGCTGATGAGATCCCGAAGTTGAGGCATTTATACCTGAAAAGTCCTTGGTGTGTAGTGAATGTGGTGATGTATCGTGATCGTTCATGCAATTCGAGCTGATGATACCCCTTGTTGAGGTCTAGTTTTGAAAAAACTGTCGCCTCGTTCAGGCGTGTGATCATGTCGCTGATGTGCGGACCTGGGTGTTGCTCCCTTTCGATGGCTGTGTTTGGGGCTCACATGTCCACGCACAGGCGTACTTTGCTGTCCCGGCCTTTCTTGAGCACAACCACTACTGGCGACACCCATGGAGTGGGTCCAGTTGATCTTTCTTTGATGTCTGCCTTTAGTAGATCTTGGAGTTCGTCATCTACCGCTTGTTGTAGGTGAAAAGGCACTTTCCTGTGATGCTGTGCCACTGGCGTCACTTGCTCATTTATGTGCAGCTTTACCTTGAAATGAGCTAGCTTTCCTAACCCGTTGAACAGCTTTGGGAACTTGTTGACAATGTCTGGCGAGTCGTCCACTTTGTACAGGATCTCAACTAGCTTTAGGTGTTCCACCGTTGGTAGGCTGAGGAGACAGTTTGCTGCTTCAGGGCCTTCAATCACGTGAATTTGTGCTTGGATTTTCCTGTCCTTGTACGTCAGCGTGGTACGAAATTGTCCTAGACAAGGTAGTTGTTCTCTGGACATCCACGTGAAGACCCGTACTGCGGCTGGCTCTAGTTTTGGTTTCGGGTTCATGCTCTGGTATTCTGTGGCGCATATGTAGTTGGGAGATGTGCCTGTGTCGAGAACAAACTTGGCGGAATGGCTTCCTATTCAGATGTGTAGTCGCGGGTACTTCTTCAACCTATCTGGATCCGCCACCATGCACACATATTCATCACTGTCTTGTGAGATGGGTGTAAGAGAGGATGATTCTCTGGACGTTGACCGTTAGGATCGGTATGAGCTGTGTGACTGTGCACTGGATCTCAATGAGCTTGTAGAGTGGTCTCTATGTTTTTGTACGGCCCTTGCGTGATGGCGTGATCCTGCGTTTTGCTTGGTCTGTCCCGTCTCCGTGCGCCTGGCTTGGCATGCGGCTTCTAAGTGGTTGTCTTTTCCACATCGGTGGCATTATTTACCAATGGCTGGACATTGACCCGTGTGCGGGTAGTCTTGGCCACACCGGTAATACTGTGGAGGGTGCCTACGGGAGTGACTGTTCTTTGTCCCTCGGCGGGGTGACTTTGTACGAGGTGATCTTGCGAATCTTCCCGAGGTGCAACGGTCTGGACGGTGCCTTGGTACCATGTGAGATTGCACGCGAAGAGCTTGTTCTTTTCGGTTTTGCTGACCTCCGTTTTCTTTGCGTGTTCTTCTGCTTGATCGTTAATGAGAGTAAGTTCTTCTATTTTGTCTAGAGTGTAGTGCTTCTTCAGTAGTCGGCTGAGTAGTGATTCAGATTGACATCCGTCAATGATTCGTAGGCGCAGCGCATCTTCTGTGGTGAAGTTATCGAATTCACAATAGCGAGCTAGCCGTTTGAGACGGGATATGCAATCGCCCATGGGTTTGTCTCGCTCCTGAGACGCAAGGTTGAATGTGTAGCGCTCGTAATCTAAGTTCCGCTTGGGAAGGAATTTCTTGTTCAACACTTCTCTCACGTCCTCATATGATGAAGCGTTGGCCGAAGGTAGGTCTTTGATGATTTGTCCAATGTCTTTACCTACAAGATTACATAGGGCTATGAGTTGTTGGTTTGAGTCACGGACTTGTGACCCCTTCATGAAGTCCTCAAAATCCTCAAAGCAACTCTTCCAAGCGGGGCCCATACGCTTAACCAGATGTCAGTGGTAGTGATTCAGGGGGGCACAGGTATGATACTCCCATGGGTATCGGTCCAGGCGGCTGGGCACCATGTGCTGTGCTAGGATGAGTCAGGGTCTGACATGGTGGGGCGCAATGTGACTCTAGTGAGCTTTAGAGGCGTTTGCAGGGGTTCAGTATCTCGTTGGCAGGCTCCATGTGTCTTTTTAGTGTACTGCCTGACTTTAAAATGGCCGCCGCGTAAGGACTAAGCTTGGCTGGTGCAGAGTGCCTGACTTCAAGATGGCCGCCAAAGGGGACACATGCAGGCATGCTCCAATTCTCACAGGTGCAAAAACCACAGTTGATGGACAGAGTGCAGAACAATGTCATACATTCACCCCAGTACAGAGATCTGGGCCTAAGTCCATCATTTTTTTGCTCACCATGCCATTCCAGGTTGAATCCAGCCATATGCAAATCAGTCTTGACCCTGTGCCTCATGGGAACAGTCCAGCCCGAACTGCCAAGCCAGGTCCTCCCTGGACTGGAAACAAGCATCTTAGGACCGGTTTTGGGGTTTCACCCCTCTTCAGCCAGGATAGCTTGATTCCAGTGGCATGGAGAGCATGGGACCCATTTCTGGGCATACCCGTCCCACTCGGGGAGACAAATGCAAAAACAACAGTTGATGGACAGAATGCAGAACAACATCATACATTCACCCCAGTACAGAGATCTGGGCCTAAGTCCATTGTTTTTTGCTCACCATGCCATTCCAGGTTTAACCCAGCCATATGCAAATCAGTCTTGACCCTGTACCTCATGGGAACAGTCCAGCCCGAACTGCCAAGCCAGGTCCTCCCTGGACTGGAAACAAGCATCTTAGGACCGGTTTGGGGGTTTCACCTCTCTTCAGCCAGGATAGCTTGATTCCAGTGACATGGAGAGCACGGGACCCATGTCTGGGCATACCCGTACCACTCGGGGTGAAGAATGCAAAACAACATTTGATGGACAGAATGTAGAACAATGTCATACATTCAACCCAGTACAGAGATCTGGGCCTAAGTCCATCGTTTTTTTGCTCACCATGCCATTCCAGGTTGAACCCAGCCATATGCAAATCAGTCTTGACCCTGTGCCTCATGGGAACAGTCCATCCTGAACTGCCAAGCCAGGTCCTCCCTGGACTGGAAACAAGCATCTTAGGACCAGTTTCGGAGTTTCACCCCTCTTCAGCCAGGATAGCTTGATTCCAGTGGCAAGAAGAGCACAGGACCCACGTCTGGGCATACCCGTCCCACTCGGGGTGACAAATACATAAACAACAGTTGATGGACAGAATGCAGAACAACATCATACATTCACCCCAGTCCCGAGATCTGGGTCTAAGTCCATCGTTTTTTTGCTCACCATGCCATTCCAGGTTGAACCCAGCCATATGCAAATCAGTCTTGACCCTGTGCCTCATGGGAACAGTCCAGCCCGAACTGCCAAGCCAGGTCCTCCCTGGACTGGAAACAAGCATCTTAGGACCGGTTTGAGGGTTTCACCCCTCTTCAGCCAGGATAGCTTGATTCCAGTGGCATGGAGAGCACGGGACCCACGTCTGGGCATACCCGTCCCACTTGGGGTGACAAATGCAAAAACAACAGTTGATGGACAGAATGCAGAACAATGTCATACATTCACCCCAGTATAGAGATCTGGGCCTAAGTCCATCGTTTTTTTGCTCACCATGCCATTCCAGGTTGCAATTCTCACAGGGCCATCGTTGCTAACCTTACCCCTATTTGCGCGCTGCCTCTTCTTGATTCTGGCTTGGAATCAGGCCTTCCGATGTATTTCCTTAATTACGAGCCGCATACACCCGCCGTCCGTCATTTGCGCTTCTTCTGTTAACTTGGGCGCTCCACTCTCGTTGGCGGCAGTGTGCGCTTCCTTTAAGCTTGCGGGGATATCGAGGGAGTGACTTCACATCCCACCCTTGTCGCCAGTTTCCTATCCCACACAGAAGGAACACACAGAAACAGAGTGCTGAAGCAAGCACGTCTTTACTCTTGCCTCTTCATTTCTGCACTCCCGCTTTCACCCCGCGGCTCCTCCTCTTTCTGTCCACTGCTATGCCTGACCTTGGGGCAACGTAAAGACAGGGATGGCAACATGACAGATACCACAAAACAAACTCAGCTATGGCTAGTTGTATGTCTTAATATCAGCTATAGAAATATCAGCCTTAACATATGTTGACTCCCAAATATCAATTACAACCATAGATTAACGTAAGCGTACCGAGGAAAATTATTACCATCCTTGTGTATCACCATATAAAGTGACTTTAACTCTGGGGCAGCACATTTTCCAGTAGCTCAACTCTGGGAATCTTGTGCTGCCTTGATATATCTTCATTAACTGGAAAGCATATTCCGGTGTTGGCTTATTTTACATACATTTGTTTTTCATCTTCTTGCCTTTGAGTCCAATTATATTATGTGTTTAGTTATTGTGCAAGCTTGATTTTATGATGTAGGTAATGAGCAGAACTGCACGCATTACTCTCACCCCAAAGTAGTTTTCCAGTTGCAATTTCGATTGGGGGTTATGATCCAGCGAGTTTCTTCGTATTACAAAAAAACCTCATGAAACCAAAAAGTGTAAAAGTCTATATTCAAGTAAAACGTACATTTGATTGCAAATTGTAGTAGCTAATCATACTTAGACAACATAAGCATACGTATATATAAAATAATAATGTGCTGATTTAAGTTAAACTGTTGATGCCATATTAATAGAAATTCCACTTTATCATTGAAAGGCCTGTTTTTTGCACAAAATGATTCTTTCTCTTTTGCTGCGGATGTTGTAATTTTGCAGAACCCTTTCGTTAGTTAGAGAGCAGGATTTGTTTTGTATTAGACAACTGATAGTGAGGTTCTCATCAGGAGGAGAGGAGACAAAAGGAAGGATGATTTATGAGAAGAACTGTTCTGAACCGCAAAATGTGGATGAAGTATCTTTTCAAGGACTTTGGTATATGACTCATTGTGCAGACATGAGAAGTTGGGGAGATTACCTATTCCTAATGGTTTACTGAAATTCTACTGGACGTTGTGAAAGCAGAAAATAAAACATGTCACCATCTGGAATAATGTGTGTTTATATTAGTGTGCGTTCCTAGAGTAGAGGGGGGCTTCTCTCACTCGCATTTGCTGGAGTCTCATCTCTGAATTTCTTGAGATCATAAATCTTTTCATGGGAGATTGTTTAGACTATTTTCTGCCTTATTAAATGTCTGCTGATATACCGCTGTGAATACTTTCCAACTTGAGCTTATTTTTTGATTGATATGTAAAGGCTTTATACTGATGCCTTTATTATCTCTTCAGAATTCTTTATTTGGTATCTGAACTGACACCTTAATTCTTTTCCTACCTAATTTAATTTAGATTAGGGAAATTCCCTTATGGAACATGCTTGTTGTATTATCACAATATTAACTAGTATACTTACAAACATTGTATTTTCCCTTACAATGAAATATCAATTATTGGATTCTATTAATTTCTGATGCTGATACTTAAAAGACTAGTTGAATAAATAATTAACCGAAAGAATTGAAAAATATTATCCTTTACCTCTCACAAGTTCCCTTTATTGACTGTATTAAAAAGTCATTAATGATAGGAAATAACCTTATGTTTAATGTAGATGATTGCTCCGTTTCATTTCTCCTTGTTGATGACCATACGACCAATGGCGGGATTATTTAATGATTACACCCAAAGATTAACATATAGAAAAGCCAGCTCTGTCAGTACAAAGCTAAATGTTTGTTAGGCCTCTCTCCACATACCTGTCCAGTTTACCCTGAGCAGCAGTGACTAAGCTTGTCTTTGTCTAAGGAATGTTATTTAATACATGCATTGCAATAATATTTCCAATGGTGATGCTGGAAGAAAAATATTGTGCACTCACAGCTAGACATTACCTGCAAACACCTTGTGTGTATCACACTTAATGTGTGTATATTTCAATTAGCTTTATGATTGCACTGCTCTTAACTTTCAACATAATTTAGCTGCTCTTTCTTAATAGCTCATTAGAGTGATTTATTTAATGCGCCCTTCAGTCTCCCCTGAAATGCAAACACATTAATGAAAAATGTCAAAGGCAAGAAGACTAATACAGTAATTAAAACATTTACATTTTATGTGGAAGATTTGCTGCAGAACACTAATAGAAAACACTTTTCAAATGAGGACAAAGTATTTGCAGACTTTGGCTGTGATGATTGAAAAGAACCTATCACTAGTGTCCAAAAACAGGGCTTTAGGGACCAAAACAAGTAAGTGGTTTGAGCAACATAATGATTCATTAGGTGTGTAGCAGGGATATTTATAAACCAAAAATACAGGAGTCTTCGAACCGTAAATATATGGGTCTTTTGATGGAAAGCTTCACACACAAATGTCATAGCTTTGAAACAAACCCTCCAGTGGAGGGGAAGCTATTGAAGAGATCTGAGCCATAAGAAAAATTACTCAGGTCTTGAGATGGTGGTGAACAGATGAACAGCTGCATTCTGTACAACCTGAATATAATAGAACATCCTCAGTGGAGAGAACAGGGATATTGAATAAGCATAGTCTAATGTGGACTGAATCAGGGGATTTTTCAAGAAAATGTCTAAACGTTTTAAGAATTCTCCTAAATGCAAAGCAGGTGTTACCAACTATGGCCACTTGGGTGTCCAAATACAGATTCAAATCAATAAAAATACTATAGTTAAGAACTGCCTTGGCACTTTGGACCCCTAACTTGAGGAAAGACTCCATATGAGGTGGTAAGCACAAGTTTAGTTTTCACCAGATTAAGCTTGGTAACATTGCTGGACATCTATCACTGTGTAATGGCCAGTAATTTGGCTGGAGCCTCCAGTCACTGACTGAAGTTCCTTGTGCGTCAGTGATGTGATAGGCCACAAAATATCTGGGTGTCATTTGAGTACATGTCAAATTGGGCTTCTACCTCATTGAGAAACTTGGTAAGAAACTATTTATACACATTAAATAAAGAATAGGCCTGGGCGGTGAACTTCGCTTCGTTCGCGGAGTTTGCGGAGTTTTCTGCACTCTGCACTCTGCGGAGCTCACAGAGTGCAGAAAACTCCACTTGGCTATGTGCAGCAGAGTTTTTTCCCCGCTTGCGATCGCGAGTGGTAAGTTCGCGAGCACAAGCTGCTGCTCGGGAAGAATTTCCACCCGGGGTGCAGGAATACTAGCACAAACTGCAGTTCGCACTGCACTCCGCCACTCGTGGAACTTCGCAGAGTTTTCTTGTAACTTCGCGGAGTTCCAAATAGCAAGACTCTGCGAACTACGCCCAGGTCTAATAAAGATGCATAAACACATTAAATAAAGAGGGCATAAAAATGACTGTTGCAGGACACCACAGCTCAGCTCTTCAGCTTCTGAGAACAAGGTGGGAAAATAACAGCTTGTTTCCTTCCAGCTATGAATAATTTTAGCCAACTAAGGGTGCTGCTCGTAAATTTGGCTTCACCCAAGGTATTAATCAGGTTGTTATGGTCAATGGTTTTGAGGGCAGCAGACATATCTAGAAGTATCAATGCTTCAGCACCATCACCATGGGCCATTATGCAATGATCATCCTGCTCAGACAGCACTACTACTTTGTGGGTGTGACATAGAAGGAAATCTGACTGAAAGGGATCAAAAAGATCATTTACCTCAGCAAAATGTTTGTAACAGGCTACAAGCAAACTTTGCCAACAACTTTTCTAAGTAAGGAAACAGGGAAATTTGATGAACGTTACTCAAGTTGTCTGTTTTTAAGGAGGGATTTTTAACCCCTTCCATGCTGGGCGGATTCCCCTGCTGTGCTGATCTTTTCCTGCGCGGGCGTGGTCATGACGGAACGGTTCCGTCATGAGCACAGCTCAACCGTGGCTCATGACGGAACCGTTCCGTCATGAGCACCGAAGGGGTTAAGCAGTGGTTTTACCACTGCAGACTTCCAGCTCCAGGAACAAAACGCTATCTCAAAGAGATGTTAAACACTATAAGAAGCTCACTTATAAGAACTGGTCACAGTTACTTCATACTTCTGCTGGACCTTAGTCAGGCCAGAATTATTTCAGTTAGAATTTCAGGCTAATATGTTGACCTAGAACTCAAGCACATTTCTCAAACAGAACAACCAAGCAGAATAGGTACTATCTTGTAACAAAAAATGATTTGGCCTGATTGAGCTACTCTACAAAAAGAATTGTGAACCATTAAAAAGCTGTGTGGGCTTGCGACACATTAAAATAAACCAAGATCTAATCTGTAGGTATTTCAAATGGAATGTCCTTGATACTTCAGGTTCATTTTGCAAGTTATGGAAGATGCGGAGTGTATTTTGATTAAGCAGATGTGGAACCATGAAAATACATCAAGGTCATAAAACCTTGATCTCTCTCTCATAAAAAATCTTCTTTGTAGAATTGATTAGGTTAGTGTAGCTAACAAATAAAAAAACAATGTTTAGTTCTTTACCTGCTTATGGTAAATATTACTGATTTGATGTGTCTAACAGAGACTCATATACCAAATGAAGAGAAAAAGGTATTTAAATGGTCTAATTTAAATTATTTTCTAATTCACTTCTTATTGCATTGCTTCACAGTTGATATCTGTTACATTGAAATGAACTAATATAAGTTTACTGTGAAAAGTAAAACATTGTACTTTTTTCCTCATACAGATAGGCTAAAATAGGAAACACTCATCAACTCAATATAAATTAAACACATTCTAACTGTGATACTAAATAAATGTAATCATATTAATTAGTACTTGTGAGAAATTGGGTTATTGGTTGAGGAGGGTGTGAGCCCTTCTCAAGCAATAGCCATAATTAACACTGGGTTTTTGTAATCGTAGCAGGAAACCTACAACATAGTATTCATCATATCAATCTGAGAGCAAGCAGTTATCACGTTTTTGTGCTACACAAAATGATCGATAATATTTTGACCCCTGTAAAAGATGAAGAGGTAGGTCTCATCAGGACGTGAACTATGCAGGGACTTCCTAGTGGATAAAAAACAAAAATGAGGGGGTGGTAATGAAGCACTGCATCAGCATTACTGGGAAATAAAGAGGGAGTCGGAGTACCAAAAACAACTATACAACACTGGCATACAGGGCAGCGTGCATGCTTACCAGTGCAGAAGAATTGCCCCTTACTGTCGACAATTTTGTGTAGCAGAAAAATGTGATAACTGCTTGCTCTCAGACTGATATGATGAATACTATTTTGTAGGCTGTCTGCTACCAGTCTCCGCGAGGCCAGCTATTACCGTTCACACAAAGATAGATAAAAATTGTGTGTCTTACTTGCAATGGTTCTCTGCGTTCATTACTTGAGTTCTTTGAAATCTTTGCTTTTGTTGCATATGACATATCTATCCTTGTGAAAAAAGTAGCTGTTGTTGCCATTTTTTCAAATTTCTAAAAGTGATATTTTCAGAATTGTGACCTAAAATCCGACTTTACTATTAAGGAGGATTTAAAATTACAATTCTTCAGACACCAAATTTGATGTCCGTACCTGCTCCCAATCAAAAATGAGTCCTTGTTGAATGTAATAAGGTAACCCAATGCTATTCTGTGGAGAGGTAGGCGTCATAGTAGTAAAAAATTAATTTGTGAGTTTTTCACTCCAAAGACATATAAAGCTTAAAAGTACATGTTCAACTTTTTAATCACAATGCACCTTACCCTATGGGGTGTTTAGGGTCTACCATAGGTGTGACTTACGTGCGTTAAAAAGGGGTTTTAGGTTAGGACAAGGGATTATTTTGCCAAGTCAAATTGGTGGTTTAAAACTGCTGGCAGGCTGCAATGGCAGCGCTGAGATGTTTTACAAGGGTACTTAAGTGGGTGGCACAATAGATGCTGCATGCCTACTAGTAGCATTCTATGTGCAAGCCCTGGGTATATCGTATATCACTTTACTAGAGACCTATAAGTAAATTAAATATGCCAATCAGGTATAAGCTAATTTCACTGTGTTTTAGGGACTGAGCTCAAGCACTTGATCACTGATTAGCAGTGCTAAATTGTTTACAGTCCTAAGGATTTAGGACAACAAAATCAAAATCAGAAAAATATCAGGGGTGATGGCAAAAGGTCTAGGGGTAACCCTGCAGAGAGGTCCAAGTCCAATATGACCGCCCCCCCACAGCCGTCAGCCAAGGAGAGACTAATAAATAACTTGATGGGCATCTCTGCTTAGACAATAGAACATGGACAAATGCCCTCTACTGCAGAGAACCTTGACAGTTCTATGCCCCTCTTAACTCAGATGGATCCCTCTGTCTACACTTTCCTTGGCCATTGAACTGACCCATGGCGAACCCTTCTCATCACCTGGGGACCCCGTCTATTAAGCATCTAACATCAAGAGCAAGGCCCCAGGCCATACAGGATTTTATGACCTCTGAGGTATTTTATTGGTTTCACATCTGCTTAATCAAAATACACTCCACATCTTCCAGAACTTGCAAAATGAACTTGAAGTATCAAGGACATTCCTTTTGAAATACCTACAGATTAGATCTTGGTGTATTTTAATGTGTCACAAGCCCACACAGCTTTTTTATGGTTCACAATTCTTTTTTCAGAGTAGATCAATCAGGCCATATCATTTTTTGTCACAATATTGTACCTATTCTGACTTGGTTGTTCTGTTTGAGAAATGTGCTTGAGTTCTAGGTCAACATATTTGCTTGAAATTCTAACTGAATCAATGATCTCAAATTGAAAGTGGGTGACACCAGTCAATTTGAATCTTCCACAATTCTAGTCCATTTACAGACCCTAATGTACACTAGTCAACCTACAACAAATGTTAATGCTGGACCTATTAGAAGTCAAAAACGTTTACAGATAGGTGGGGTTATGAAACCAAACTAATTTTGTCCTGCTGCTCTTAGTGAATTGTAGGATTCTGATGTTTTCCAAATTTAGGGCCCTCTTACGAGTTTGGCGTTCTTGCAGTGGACCCCCACGCCACACGATTCATATATAAACGTGAATGTGCATTTTTAAATGACGAGTTTTCTCTTGGGTCACTCAACCACACAGATTAAATGGAAATGATATTCATGTTAAGATGGCACGCACGGATGGTTCTTAATACAAAGATTATAACGACAATTAGATGAATTGATAGTGGGATTTTTGGACATATCCTTGAGGGACATGATACAACTAAAGCTTGGGTAGTTCTGACAACTAAAATGATACGTAGCATATGTGGGGTATAATGGATATGTATATACCAATACCTTGTTTTTCTTACATCAATGATAGATGGAACTTATCATGGCTCCTACTGAGTGAAAAGAGCATTATTATTTCCGAACAATATGAAGATTGCCAGTGCTTTCAACTATTAGTGTGAGGATCTGATAACTTATGGATTCATTACAATAGGTAAGAGATAATCAACATGTATCCATAAGATCATGTATAACATAGGATGGAGATATATTAAAATTCAAATATTAATTTTACAGAACATACATATAATTTGTCTTGGAAAACTGATATTGCTCTAAAAGCACAATAAACTGGAGCTTCTGATTGACCGTAAATGAACAGTACAGGATTATAATTGAGGTGAGAATTTGGGGATGTCTCACGTTTCTTCTTTTTGGACGTTGTTACTCTTTTCGGGCACTTAATTGGATTTGTTCATGTTTTTATCGACATATTTGTTTCGCATTTTTTCTGTTTGTCTTTTAAATAAAGGACTGGCGTTTTTTAGGAATATAATAATTATTGGCAATGGACAGATAGCCCCTATATCGTCTCACTGGGTGCATCATTACATTTTTTTCCAACTTTTGTCTTGGTGTGGCTTAAGAAAACAATTCTAATGTATACTGTGGGTTTCTTCACTTAATTGAACATCTGTTGGCAGTGTATGAGCTCGATGGCTCATGTGAAACTAGAAATTACTGGCTACAAATTTTAGACGATAAGTAAATAGAAATAACAAATCAATGAAAAATGGTGATTTTAACGTTTTTGAAGTCATTATGGTTTATATATTCATGTCGTGTCATAATGGAAATGTACTGCAAATCGAGATCAACATTTGAATGCTGATAAAATCTGTTTGTGCGTTTGTTTTTTGGTATATATGTATAAGTGGCATATGTGACAATATATGTATTTTATGTATTGCTTGCAGCCTTGAGGAAGCCCTTTTAGGGCGAAACGCGCGTCGGCTGTTGTCTTTGGAAAAAGAAAAAGAAATGGGAATAATCTACAGCTACATTTGCCGTCCAGCATGTTGAACTATTTATGGTTGCTTTAAACTATGAGAGGATGAAAGTAACACACATATGTTGTGCTCTGGTGTCATTATTGTATTTGTAACCTATATCACAATTTGTGTATATTAGGATTGGATGCTCTAGGTGGATGAGTATTAGACACCAATGTTGCACCTAACATGCTAATCAAATGTTTTTTGAGTTAACTGATGACAATAATAAGGAGACACTATTGATGTGCATATTCCTAAGCATATCCACTATACCTAAAATAGACCCCCAAGCCAGCGCCCTGCTGCAAGATCGCCAAACTCGCAGTCAAACAGCCTGCCAGATTACGAGTTAATCCTGTGCGGGTGGTCCTGCTGTGGCAGGCCCACGGCGGTGCGTATCTAGGGCTCATAAGTGCGCCTTAGACATGCACCACCGTAAGACTGCAGCATCCTGTTCCTGCATAGAAAGAAATGCACAATATTGTGCATTTATTTCTGTGCGGAAACAGGGGATGAGAAATACAGGGTAGCACAACATGTGCCCACATGCATGCATTACCAGCACCCAAAGGCAACAGGGAGCTCTGCAAAGGCACCCTGAGATGACTCACCATCACACTTTCCATGGCGGGCTCATCGCCATGGAAAGGATGGTGGTTAGGCAACTCGGAAGATGCTTTTGGCACAGCTAGCATACTGCTGCCTCTGACTGCTGCGCAATCGTTGCGCAATCATGGATCCCCGGCTGTTGCAGCGGTCCTGTGGTGGTCTAAACGCCCAAATCATAATAGGGCAGGTGGACCACCACTGCAACAGGCATTCTTCTAAACAGTTCTTAGCGAAGTGCTAAACTTGGTATGCAGTAAAAAAAAAGTTGTATTAAAAAGGTTGTGCTTAAAAAGATGAGTACAAAAGGTCGGGTACTGTAAATGTTTATGTGCATTGAATATAAGTGGTGCTTCACTTTAACTATAAAAAAGTCATGCAATGAAGAAAATTGGAACTGCACATTAAATATACTGAACTTTAAGAATTATAACTTTATAACTTCAATATCACCAGGCCCGTTTTAGTTTTTTCTTGTTTGTCAATTAAAACAAATTGAAAATGAGCGCGCAATGCCTAAGCGCCAAGTTCATCTGATGGTGCACAGAGGTTCTGCCTGTGTAAGAAGGCACTGGAACTGCAAGGATGTTATCCATTCGAAGAAGACTCTTTTTACCATTGATTTCTGTTTTCATTTTTGGATTTTCTGTAGCTACTTTGCCCAATTCGAATTTATTTCATGGATTTCATTGGAGACGTTTAACAATGGACATTATTTAGTGGTGGGATAATAGTTTAAGGTGTGTTCATTGTGATGCAACACTCTTTTGAAAATTCTATGGCTTATGTTTCATCCACTTAGGGCTTTCATGTTGGAGGTTTATTTGGATTTTTTAAATGTACTGAGCATTGTGCCTTCATATATATAATGATGTCTGTTGTAGATCCAAAAACACTAAGTTCAGATATGTATCTGTGGTGGAGGGAGCAGGAATCATTGAAGTACAAGCCCTGGTAATATTTCTCTTTCTTTTCAGTATCATCAATTATTAGAACCAGTTTGACATGTTTAGTGCAACATTTTTATAGCTACCTATAACTCGCGCCCCCGCAATGCACTGCTGATGACGTCACATATTACATATGAGTGGGTATTTAGTTATTGGTCTTGGAGTGTCTATGGTTTTAAGAATGGCAGTCTGTAATTTAGAGTGGGTGTATCAAAGGTTATATTAGGGTGTGAGAAGATGCATCAAATTATCACATGGATACAGACATTCACACAGTTTACTCACTAACCCATGCATTCAGTAAGATACGTTTAATCACTCACTTGTAGAGTCAGTCACGCACCTACTAAATCATCCATTCAGACACTTATACACCCACTCATTCTTCAATACACCTTTCCCTATATATATTAAACATATTTAAACTTTACAGAAACACACAGTCACTGAATGATGTCATTAGTGATGTCATCAGTGATGTCATTTGAGATGTCATCAGTGATGTCACTGACCATGTCATGAGTCAATCAATCAATCAGGGTACTTGTAAAGCGCGCTACTTACCCGTGAGGGTCTCAAGGTGCTGAGGGGTGGGGGGGTGCCTCTACTGCTCGAAGAGCCAGGTCTTGAGGAGTCTTCTGAAGGCGAGTAGGTCTTGGGTCTGTCGTAGGTGGGTTGGGAGGGTGTTCCAGGTCTTGGCGGCGAGGTACGAGAAGGATCTGCCGCCGGAGGTCATATGTTGGATGCGGGGGACAGCTGCGAGGGCGAGGCTGGCAGAGCGGAGCTGGCGGGTGGTTGGTGTAGAAGCTGAGTCTGCTGTTCAGGTAGGTTGGTCCGGCGTTGTGGAGTGCTTTGTGTGCGTGGGTGAGGAGCTTGAAGGTGATCCTCTTGTCGATGGGGAGCCAGTGCAGGTCTCTCAGGAGGGGGGTGATGTGGCTGCGGCAGGGGGCGTTGGCGATCAGTCGGGCGGAGACGTTTTGGATGCGTTGTAGCCGCCGTTGGTGTTTGGCTGGGATTCCTGCGTAGAGTGCGTTGCCGTAGTCCAGTCTGCTGCTGACGAGGGCCTGAGTCACTGTTCTTCTTGTTTCAGTCGGGATCCACTTGTAGATCTGGCGGAGCGTGCGTAGGGTGTTGTAGGAGGAGGAGACAGCGTTGACCTGCTTGGACATGGAGAGGGAGGAGTCGAGGATGAATCCTAGGCTGCGTGCGTGGTCGGTGGGTGTCGGTGCTGTCCCCAGAGCGGTCGGCCACCAGGAGTCGTCCCAGGCTGAGGGGGTGGGTCCGAGGATGAGGACCTCCGTCTTGTCCGAGTTCAGTTTCAGACGACTGCTCCTCATCCAGTCGGCGATTGCCTTCATACCCTCGTGGATGCTGGTTTTGGCGGTGTGAAGGTCCTTGGTGAGGGAGAGGATGAGCTGGGTGTCGTCGGCGTAGGAAATGATGTTGAGGTTGTGGTGGCGGGCCACTTGTGCGAGAGGGGCCATGTAGATGTTGAACAGCGTCAGGCTGAGGGATGAGCCCTGGGGGACGCCGCAGATAATGTCGGTGGCTTCTGACCGGAAAGGTGGGAGGCGGACGCTCTGGGTTCTACTGGAGAGGAAGGACGTGGTCCAGTCAAGGGCCTTCTCTTGGATTCCGGCTTTTTGGAGGCGTGTCTTTAGGGTGCGGTGGCAGACCGTGTCGAATGCGGCTGACAGGTCCAGGAGGATGAGGGCTGATGTTTCGTCGTTGTCCAGTTGGCGTCTGATGTCGTCTGTGGCGGCCATGAGGGCTGTCTCGGTGCTGTGGTTTCATCTGAATCCGGATTGTGACGGGTCCAGGATGTTGTTGTCTTCGAGGTGGCGGGCCAGTTGAATGTTGACGATTTTCTCGATGACGTTCGCCGGGAACGGGAGCAGGGAGATGGGTCGGAAGTTCCTGAGGTCCTTGGGGTCCGCCTTGGGCTTTTTGAGGAGGGCATTGATATCGGCATGCTTCCAGCTTTCCGGAAATGTCGCTGTTTCGAAGGAGATGTTGATGACCTTCCGTAGTTGGGGTGCGATGGCCGCGTCTGCTTTGTTGAATACGTGGTGTGGGCATGGGTCTTACGGAGATCCTGAGTGGATGGAGTTCATGATCTTGCGTGCCTCGTCGTCGTTGGTGTTGGCCCAGGAGGACAGGCGGTTGGCGCTGTTGGTGATCGCGGGGGGTGGAGTCGTGCATCGTCAGTGCGGTCGTGGTGTTGAAGCTGTCGTGGATGTCAGCGATCTTGTGGTGGAAGAAGATGGCTAGTGAGTCGCACAGTTCTTTTGAGGGCGGGATGTCGTTGGCGCTGGCGTTGGGATTGGAGAGTTCTTTTACGATGCGGAAGAGCTCTTTGCTGTCGTGTGCGTTGTTATCCAGCCGGTCTTTGAAGGAGGATCTCTTGGCTAGTCTGATGAGGTGGTGATGTCTGCGGGTGGCATCCTTGTGGGCTGCGTGGTTTTCTGGTGTTCGTTTGGGGAGCCATTTCTTCTCCAGCTTACGGCAGGCGTGTTTGGAAGTCAGGAGCTCGTCAGTGAACCAGGTGGCTCTCTTGCTGGCGTGGCTGTTGGGGGGTCTCGAGGGTGTTGGCGCAGTCGTCGATCCACTGTCTGAGGTTGCGGGCTGCGGCGTCAGGGCAGGTGGGGTTGATAGGTGGTTTCTAGGCGAGGGTGGTGGTCAGCTGGTCTTCGGTGACTTTGTTCCAGCAGCGGCGAGGCAGCTGTTGGGTGCGATGGAGCCTGGTTGGTTTTTTGAAGGTGAAGTGGATGCAGCGGTGGTCGGTCCAGTGGGGTTCGCAGGTGTGGTCGAAGGCAACGTGGGTGCTTGTGGAGAAGACGGCGTCCAGCGTGTGGCCTGCGGCATGGGTGGGTGCGGTGACGAGTTGTCTGAGGCCGAGGTTGGCGAGGTTTTCGATCAGAGTGGCGGAGTTGGCGTCGTTGTTGTTCTCGAGGTGGAAATTCAGGTCCCCGAGGAGGATGTAGTCCGTGGAGGCGAGTGCGTGGGTGCTGGCTAGGTCGCCAATGGTGTCGCTGAACTGAGCCCAGGGTCCGGGGGGTCTGTAGATGAGTGTTCCTCTGAGGGTGGTGTTGGGGTCGGTGTGGATCCGGAAGTGCAGGTGTTCGGCGGTGTTGAGGGTGTCGTCTGCGTGGGTGGTGACCTTGAGGGTGGACTTGTAGACGATGGCTATTCTTCCTCCGATTCCGTTGGCGTGGTCCCTGCGGGTGATCTTGTAGCCGTCCGGGATGGCTATGGCGATGTCGGGTGCCGAGGAGTCGTTCCACCAGGTCTCGGTGAGGAAGGCCACGTCTGGGTCGGAGGTGTCGAGCAGGTCCCAGAGCTCGATAGCGTGTTTGCGTGCGGAGCGGGTGTTGAGCAGAATGCAGCGGAGGTTGTTGGGTCTAGTCCTTGGAGGTTTGGTGGCTCTGTCGCAGGTGAAGCTGCAGGTGCGGCATGCGAAGGGACCGTGGGTCCGTTTCGGGGCGGCCTGGAAGCAGGTGTTGTTTGTAATATGTGACGTCATCAGCAGTGCATTGCGGGGGCGCGAGTTATAGTTAGCTGAACTAACTATAACGGGGGAATTTCTATCGTTTTGTACGAGTGAAATGTCCAGCTAACTATAACGTCCCTGAAACCTATAGTTTTTTTCAGTGAATTTCTAAGGTTTTTTAAATGCTAATTTCTAACTATAACGTGCCTGAATCCTATTTTTATTCAGTGAATATATATATATATTTCTATATCTATATCTATATCTATATATATATTCACTTAAAAAAACCATAGGATTCACACATGTTATAGTTAGCTGGACATTTCACTCGTAAAAAACCATTGAAATTCCCCCGTTATAGTTAGTTCAGATAACTATAACTCGCGCACCCGCAATCCACTGCTCATGACGTCACATATTACATCACTCATGACATGGTCAGTGGCACCACTCATGATATCACTGATGACATCATCCTTGTAATAGAGTGGCTGTCGCGCGAGTTATAGTTATCTGAACTAACTATAACGGGGGAACAGAATTACTTGAAATTTGGCAAAGAGGTAGTCCTCAGGTCAGGGATGTGCCTTTTGCATATATGGAGTCAATCTGTTCAGTAGTTCCTGAGAAAATTGCAGTTAAAAGTACATATATATCTATAGCCGTGCACCGTGCGCGCACGGTGCGCGCACCCTAACGTGCGCGAGCGTAATTCTGATTGGTGGTTAAATGTCAGTCAACGTTCGAATCAGTCGAAATCAGGACGTGTCGGCCGCCATTTTGTTTGTTTTGAGTACGAGAGTGAAAAAGGAAGGTGGCGAACGTGAAAAGGGGGCAGGGTAGAGAGTTCCTGACCCCCTAGCCTTTGTCAGGGGGTCCCTGAAGGACACCGAAGGCAGAAAAAAACATTTTAATTATTTTTTTAAAAATCGCGGAGTGCGCGCACCGTGCGCGCACGGTAAAAAAACATTAAAAAAAAAAAACCTGTTTAATACGTAGTTTATTGTAAAAAAAATATATAAAAAATATAATTATACATACATAACTTAGCATTTAAAAAACCTTAAAAATTCACTTAAAAAAACATAGGTTTCACACACGTTATAGTTAGGAATTAGCATTTAAAAAACCTTGCAAATTCACTTAAAAAACCATAGGTTTCACACATGTTATAGTTAGCTGTACATTTCACTCGTAAAAAAACAATGAAATTCCCCCGTTATAGTTAGTTCAGGTAACTATAACTCGCGCGACCGCAATCCACAATGTGTCATTTCGGATGTCATCAGTGATGTTATCAGTGATGTCACTGACCATGTCATGAGTGATGTAATATGTGACATCATCAGCAGTGCATTGTGGGCGCGCGAGTTATAGTTAACTGAACTAACTATAACGGGGGAATTTCATTGGTTTTTTACGAGTGAAATGTACAGCTAACTATAACATGTGTGAAACCTATGGTTTTTTAAGTGAATATATATATATACATATATATATATATATATCAATCCGTCCTCACGTCACCACACAAGGAAACATCTGCACTCGGGGATATTTTTAGAAGAAATTAATTTATTGACTGACGCGTTTCAACCTTAACGGTCTCTGTCAAAGTCACTCTAACACCCGGAAGTGTTTCATTTTCAATGCATTCCAACAAATAATAAATAAACATGGAAAACATACTTTCAGGAGCTTAGGTTACTGATATTTGCGATATAATTTTAGTACATTACTAATATTTGAAACTTGCTTTCTGAAAATAATCAATAATGAGTGTTTATAATTACACCTGAAAATATATTATATTTTGCTTTGTACACAAGTGCATGGTCGATAGCTATTATGCAGTCTGTTTTCCTGTGCTGTTCAGGAAATGAAATCATCCTAAGCTCCTGAAAGTATGTTTTTCATGTTTATTTATTGTTTGTTGGAATGCACCCGATCTCCCCGAAGGCAGAAGCTGACCTGAGCGAACCATTGGTTTTGAAACTTTCACGAAGATTTGTCAAACGGCGCCAAAGATATTGGCAAAAGAAAAAAACACTTTTTGAATAGAAGCGAGGTCCTAACTATACTGGCGACCACCAGAAGGTAATATATATATAAATTTAAATTTTTGGGGCATATTCTTTTTGTATATTATTTACTCTCTATATAAATACATACAGATATATATCTATGTGTGTGTTTATTATTTTTCTTATTATTTTTTATTAGAATAATTTGAATGCAATGTGTTTTAATTAATAAAGAAATCAAGAGGGGGAAAAGGATCCAGATCTTTAGCATGCCTGCACTAAATAGAGCATATTTGGTGAAGGTTTCTTGTCCTTGGTAATGGGGGATCCCTTCCTCATTACTTATGCAAGACTTTGAGAGATGCCAGGGCAAGTAGGAAAAGGTCGCAAAGTTAGTGGATATAATTCCGTTTATTTATTCAATGATTATAGTATCGTGCTTGACTCTTTTTTAGATTCCAAGACGTTCAGTGCAAAAATAAATCATAACTCCCAAATGGGACAAGATCATGTTACAGCCAACACGTGTTTCACCCCTTCACATTGGCGGGCCGACTGAAGCATTTTCTATATCTAAAATTTGTCAGATATTGAATCGATTTAGTCAAACAGTGGAATTCCCTTTATGTAATCCAAATCATCAAATAAATAAACAGAATTACTTTGCGACTTTTTCCTACTTGCCCTGGCATCTCTTGAAGTGTTTTTATCAATAGTTGAAATATATTTTTTTATTTGCTTAAAGTATATATATTTCTATTTTTTACTGTATTTTAGAATATTTTTTAAATATGATTTTTATTTAGATATATTTATTTCAAACCTTATTATCTAAATGAACTAAATATACTACAATATATAGTAAATTACAATATACTTAACTGTTATTTTACAGTATGTAAACCCCATAGTTTGGTTCTCAACATTTTGTCATGTAACCATGGGCCATAATACAGCACTCATTATTTTTTTATCTCTTTACTTGTATCTAACATATATTGTTTGCTACCACTTATTTTGTGAATTGTGTTCAATAATGAGCACCCCAGCCCAAAAACACTAAAATACCAATATCAATGTATTATTTTCTTTGACGAAAGTAGACATATCCTTTCTGAAGTTACTTATATAGAGATTAAAAAACATTTTCAAGACTATTGGGAAACTTGATCTAAAGGTACAATGAGCAATGTGTCCTGAATATACCAACCCCCCGGAAAAGTTATGTCTCCTTGGTAAACCACACTTAGGGCCCGATTACGAATCGGTCTCGGAATGGTTTCCGATTGAATCGGATTCGGGGAGTCCGACCGACCGAATTGACTTCAATGGGAGCCTGTGTCCCGACTAAATACACAGGTTCCCACTGAAGAAAGGGGTGGCTGGGGAAAATCGTGCACCCTGTGGTGGGCACCCCTTGGTATCTGCCACACTGTGCATGGTCTGAAAGGGGTTCCCTTGAGTACCCCCACTGGACCCATTTGGACGGCTCCGGATGAAGGAGGGCCTGCTACCGGCCCACAAAGTCAGATTCTGCAGCAGTGTCGGACAAAACGATTTGGAAAGGTTGTCCTTATCGGACATCGTAATTGCGCGGTTGGAAAAGCAGTCCATAGACCTGCACGAGTCGGCTCTAAATGCCATCCGGAACCGACTCGGAAAGTACGACCGCTTTTCCGAACATCACAAAATGTCGTTCGGAAAGCTGTCCCATTTGGAGCCTTTCCGAACGACATTGTAATCGACCCCTTAATGAGGAAAGGGTATAAGTAAAGTTTATAATGATTGCTTTCAACGGTGTGTTCAGTGTGCTATATTGTAAAGTATTTTTAACTTTGATTGAAATTGCCAGCATTAAAAAAAACTTGATAGCTCAAACTCTAGAGAGTGTATAAATCACTGTGTATACATGGTATGTGCAAGACACTATAAGAGATCCAATTAGTTGGATTGGAAATGTTTTTATGAGAGAATATAAACAATGTAGCATGCAAGTGAGCACCATTCTTCTAATAGAAACATAGGTATTTTTTTTACACTGAACTCCGCTTAATGAACTACACCTGGTCATCAAAAATAATGATGATGTTTTCATCCACAGGTAACATTCAGTACTGAAGAGGATTATGTTATATCCTGATGAAGGCTTTCTGTTGTTATTTCTACACAGAATCATAAGGCAATATTTTAAAAATAGTTCAGGCTTTCTACCGTATTGCGAGCCTACTATTTGGCTGAATGAGTATGTGGGTCCATCAGTTTGTCTGCCTCTTAATGAGTTTCAGCTTATGTGCTGTCTAACTGTATGTATGTTGAGTGAAATTGTCTGTGTGATTGTTGCCTCTTTGTGTTAGTCTGCCTGCGTGGAAGACTGTAGGTCTGTGTGACTGGGTGCCATAAGATTACTTACAGCAGTACCTGTATGTTCTGTCTGTGTGCATTGGTGTTTATAATTATATTTGTATGTATATAGATGTCTGTAGGTGTGCTGCTCTATCTGCATATATATGTGTATGTCAATTTGGGCAAAGTTGTATTTATCTCTCAGTATTCATGTATATGTGTCATACCTTCTGACTTTGCATTTACTTATTTTCATATATGTTTGATACTACGTATTATATAATAACCTGAAAATGTCTGAATACTGAGACTTTCATGGCATCACAAAGATGATGTGCCTTAACTGTGAAGTAAGTCTGCATGTATGGACAGTGCTTGCATACTACCAACGAAACTAGAGAACAACAGAATGCTGAAACAGTTAGTTATCCTACACCATGAGTACTCGCAAACATTTTCTAAGGGGCCAAAATTTTGGTCTGTGATGAGACCAACGGCCGTACTGATGCCAGCAGTGGCAGTGTGGGGGGTGTAATTTGGCGGTAAGGTGGTTGTAGGGTAAGTGAAGCATATACATCTAGTGGCTGAAATGCACAATGTGATTTATACCGGCTTCCCCTCAAATTGTGTGATCCTTGCCAATTGTTTTATTTCACTTTTCCTCCTTTTCCTTTGTTATCATATGTAAGAGCACCTCGAAATACACGACTTAAGAATGTGTGTTGTACAAAATCTTTTCCTATGTTTGATTTAATAAAGTATAATGTTGTTGATGTATAGTAATAACCCAGGCCACCCAACGAGTGTTCATAACAACTAACTTACATCTAATTTCTCTATCGGCATTGTTGTTAGGGTAAGGGTGGGTACTTAATGTTTCAAAACCTTTGTCTGAAAACTATCACTTAAAAAAAAAATCTCAATGCACTGATATAATCTGATGTACTAAACTAAAACGGTTCTTCATATTAAAGAAATACAATTTTGAAGAGACGTTGTCATATTTTTACGTTTTGCTGCAAGATGTCTTAAAGGTGTTGCTAAAGTTAAGAGGTGCAGGACTCCCTAGTTACTTGTTTCTTTAACGTTATTTAACCTTTAAATAAATACATGCCTGTTTATTTAACATTTTTTTAAGGTGTAGTGCTGAATTGATTAAACAGCAGCCCAGTGCTGCATGGGACCAGAGGGCAGCATGTAAAGGTGAGGAGGGCCACATGCGGCCCCCGAGCTATACTTTGAGTATCAATGCCCTACACAATACCTGGTGTATGCAAACCGAAACACACTTACAGTATCAATTGCTAATTTTAAAACTATGAATGTGTATTTTACACACCGGGCTACTGAATAAACTGACTCTAGGCTGTATTCAGTTTGAAAAACATTCACTCGCTAGAAATCCTCCATAAAAATGCACTTCTTTTAGTGATGCACGTCACAACAGTTGTATTGCATTGTATGTATGGATTGGCCATTTAAACTATTGATAAGGGGTTGAGAATTGCAGTCTGGAGAATCTGCCCTCAGTTTGGAGACTCCGTCCCAATTGCAGAGACTCCGCTACGAGGGCGGAGACTCCGCACTTGTAACTTTACTACACGTAAGTACCTTTGTGAACCTGTGTGCCCAATTCTGTTTGGTCTGGCAAGCTTACAGTGCAAATACAATGCAGTCCACCCTCTTCTGAAAAAAAATATTTATTTTTTGTACTTTCTCTCTCTACTTTTTTAGCTCATGTTTTACTCCCAGTCACTGTTTATTTTTCTTTTGTTTTTGTCTTTCATACTTTCCTTTCTGCATTAGCTTTTTCTCCCCTTTCTTGCTTTTCAAGTCAAGTCAAGTCAATACAAAATTTATTGTGTAGATTACTTAAAACCATGACAATAAAAACATTTTAAAAAAGGAAAAAAAGAAACATGCTTTTCAACTCTTCCATTTCAGAATGTACTTATTCTTTTTTCTTTCACTGTCTTTCTTTGTTTCTTTCCATCTTGCTTGCTCTTTTTAGTACATTTTATTTTTTTTACTTTTTTCCACTTCTTCTCCACTTATTTTTCTCTGTTTTCAGTTTTTTACCTTATTCTCGTTTCTCCCCTTATCTTTCTCTATTTTCGATCAGTCTTTCTTTTCTATCTTTTTTCGCTCATCCCTTTCTTCTTCATTTTACTACTTTTATTTTTCACTTTCCTTTTCTGTATTCTTTTATTCATCTGTTATTTTGCTGTTCTTTCTTTCTTCTCTCAACTTTCTTTAGCTCCTTTTTCAATTTTTCTTTTTCTTTCCCATCATTTGTTTTCTCCTGTTTTTTCTTTTTCCCATTCTCTCCTTTCTGTGTTTCTACTTTAAAAAATGTCATTCTCTCCGTTATCTTCCTACTCTCTCTATTTCTTACCTTTCTTTTTCTCAATACCCCTTTTCCCTCGTTTTGTTTTGTTTTTCTCTGTGTATCTTTCTCTCGTTTTCTTTTTATGTATTGTTTTTCTTATTCCTTGTTTGTGCTTGTCTCTTTCTTTCTCTCTCAGTATTTCTTTGTCTACCTATTTGTGTCTTCTTTTTACCTTTCTTGTTTCTTTCTTTCTTTTTATTTCACTTCTTTTTCTATTGCTCCCTCTCTCTCTCCCCTTTTCCCCTGTCACTTTTTCTTTCTTCTACACCTGTTCTATTCTGCTTTTGTTTCCTAATTTCTGTGGGAAGACTTGTTTCCTAGCAAAGTTTGCATCCCCTAAAGACCAATCCATACATTCATAAACGCATGTGTCATGATCGACTTTCAGGTGTACTATGTATGAGTGGAACAGACTGTAGAGGTATGTTTACTTGTAGAGAGCCATGAAGTCTGCCTGTGCCACGCAAAATGTTTGTTAATAGTACTAGTTAAAGATGCAATGTATAGGTTAAAAAAATTACTTTCTGCTTGTTTGGACAGCAACCAAATGGAATACAGGACAATTAGCCAGACCGTGAAAGACGTTGGTCTCAATCTCTCAAAATAACAGTAATATCATGGAGGTAATCCATAAATATGAGCAAAGGGACAATATTGATCAGTGGGAACCCGACAGGTAAACTTTTACAGCTCTTGTGAATGTTCACTAGGGCAGGACTGATGTATTTCCTGGGCAGAATTCACGTTACTGGCCCTTTGTGTGCCATCATCAAATCCCTATATTAGACAGATGCTGTGCATGGTTTTTCATAATCAGAACTGCTTCTCACTGTCAGAATGGTTGGAGTACAGGAATGAAATTTAATCATTTCTAGTCAAGCATACATTTATTTGACCAGCCTCTTGGGTAGTGCCCGTTTAAATGTTCACTTGTCTTCTCCAGTAGGATACCCATGTGTTTTTTAATATAAACTGTACTTATTATTAGACAGTCTCATAAAGCATGATTAGCGTGCCATCATCAGTGATTACTCCATTTCAGTATAATTGTATGCGGTTTCACTGCTATGTGGCACAGTCACTGACGCAATTGGTTTTGTATATAAATTGCACAGTTTTGTTTTATATGTGCAGCAATGCCATGATTTTTTTTTACCTATGATTAGATCGTTTTAGTTTTTTGTTTGAAATGAATCGATTATGATAAGGATATCTAACATGTAAATCACCTGTACTACCCATGCTTGATACATCCTGATAAATTGGGTTGGTCTAGTATCACTTCAGATGTATATCTAATGCAGCAGTTTAACGTTTCTGTTCTGCAGATGGCCCTAGTACTCTTCCAATAGGATAGGTATGCAGATTTGGATATTTGGTCTATCATCGATTCAGAACAACAAACCTGTGGCCTTATTTAAGACTTGGTGAGTGGCCTGCAGTCATGCTATGGGAATGGAGGTGATTATCCCCACCATCCTGACACTGGGGTGCCTACCTTACTCAGCGATACCTACCTGCATGGCTGGGATCTTTCTGCTGTTAAGGGAGCCACTACCACAGCACTACGAACGTTGTTTGTTCTTTTCCCCAGTGGTTTCTTTCTTCCTATTGTTCCTCTTCTATCTAATTTTAAAGTTTCAAACTGCATTTGCTCGAAAGAAAGTCAATTCCAAAAGCTAATCTTTTCAGTTACATTACACAACAATTTAAAAATCTTGGCTAGTGAAAGCTTGAAGCTGTGAAACAAATATACTACCAAGGGCTGATATATTAATCAAACAATGGTTCAACATGCTTATATGAGTTATTTTTATCCTTGCAGATCAGCCTTAAAGACACAAGTGGCTGCAAGAACTTCAGATAGGAGTGTTTAGTCAATTTATTCAACGCACAGTTGTACAATAACCCCACTCAAGAAGTGACTAGACTCTATTACTAAATCATAAATCATATGGTGTAGACCATGCGATCATTTTCAGCTGCACTGTCTCGGCTCTGATTTGTGAACATTAGCAAGCTAAGTTAGATAGGAATATATTCTGTAGAATCATGGTTCAGCATTCACTCAACTGGAACTACAGTAACACCATAAGCGCAAAGAAACTCAATTGATGTATTGGGTCACTGAGCAGTTATCCTGACATAGGGTCAGCCGCTGGCAAAGCGTGCAGATGAGGAAGGCATGGGGGAATTGTGCTCGAAATCCCATTGTCATTTGTTCTTTTTTCACACTTGAGGCCTCTAGAACCCCATTTTCCGTTAAGGAATGGATCTGCAGAACAGTATTTTACTTTGCAAGAATGTAGTGTAGGCTCAAAACGTCAGACCGTAAAAATAAAAGTAAAATGTTTGCAATTTTTCTCTTCTCCGAGTCTTTTTTTGCAAATGATTACTGTTCTGAGACAGCGCTCGTGATCCAACAAATCTGCACTAAGATTAGTATGGCAAAATAGGAAAGAATATTTCCACCTTGTTTAAATTGCATTGAAATGTGGACAAAAAAAATTATCTGCAAGGTGATCAGTGAATATTTGCAACTGGTCTACCATTACGTCACACTACATATGTTGCATTTCTTATGGTAAATTCAAGCTAGAAACATTTTTCTTTTGGTGCAGTATGTGCTTTTGCAGCAGATAGTTGAATATGCAATCATTACTTACTGATAATGGCATTACTTCTAGTCCTACTCCCTCACCTTCCTTCTTAACCAATAAGGCCCTTTGCCTCCCCAAGACCCACCCCACCCACCCCAGCATATAAAACAACTCCCGCCCCAAGCATCTCCTGTACATAAAGAAGCCAAGCCTAGAAGTCAGTTGGACTGCACTGGGAGGGCGGGAGGGACCATGAAGGAAGTTAAGGGAGTAGGACTAGTAGTAACGCCATTATCAATAAGTAATGGACGCCTTAACTCCCATCTCGCCCTCGCCTTCCTTCTTAATCAATGAGGAAATATCAAGCCAAAAATGGAGATGGACAACTGAGTGAAGAAGAACACCATTTTCATCATGTGCCCAAATCACAACACAATCCCCCTATTACTTCATAACGGACTCAACTCTGTGCCCCAGGACATTATCCAAATGTTCCAGACCTGCAATCCCATAGTGGTGGACAAAAGAGGAAGAGGAAGATCAAGTCGCCGCCCAACAAATTTCCGTCACAGAGGTACCCTGCCGTTCAGCCACAGTAGCCACCATACTGCACGTAGAGTTCCCCAGCACTCCCACTGGAAGATCCACCCCTTTAACCTTGTAAGTTAAAAGGACCAGAGACTGAATCCAATAATGCAAAGTAGCAATGGACGGTTTTCCCCCTTCTTGGCAGGACCAAAATTCACAACAAAGCGTCCCCCTTCCTGAAGGGCTCCACCACCTGCAAATACCACAACAAAGTCCTTCGCACATCCAGGCAGTGCAACTGGAAGTCCTCAGCCGAGGAAGGATCAGGACAAGACTCGGGCAGAATCACCTTCTGACTAAGATGAAAAGCCAAATTCACCTAAGGGACAAGAGACTGAACAGGCACCAGCAGCACCGGGTCTGAAAAGATCTTACAGAAAGAATAGGACAAGGCCCGACTCTCCCAACCGCCTAGTCGACGTGATGGCTACCAAGAAACAAGCCTTAAAAGTCAAGAGCTCTAATTCCAACCCCTCAAGGGGTTAAAAAGGAGGACCCAACAGCACATCCAAGACCAACTGTAAATTCCAACATTGAAAAGAACGAACAGGCCGAGGAAAAAATTTCAAAAGACCCTGAAAAAACCAAGGCATCCGGCCCCCATCATCCTGCAAATTACGCCACGAATCCCTAAACACCTGAATATCTGCCCACTGTACCAGCAGCGAAGCAACCGACAAACCCCACTGAGCACCATCCTGTAGGAACTGCATGATCAAAAAGAGATCAGGCACAGTAGGAACAACCTCCTTACCGAAAAAGCCCTCCAATGCCTGGTATAAGAGAGAAGCGTAGAAGACCTACGAGAAGCCTGCAAGGTCAGAGCCAACTGTTCAGCCCCTCCGCTTGACCACAATGCCAGCAAGAGCAACTTCCTTATGGTGCCCAGGTGAAGAGCCGTAAAAACCAATGGAGACAGAACTACAGGAATGACCCACTCCAGGTCGCACCGAAACAAGTCCAGGAGAGTGAACAAATTCGCACAAGGCCACATGGGTGCAATCAACACCACCTGGGCCAAGGGCAGGTCAAGTGGTTGATCCCTCAAGCCCGGGGACACTGAGCCAGAGAACCTTGGCATTCCCCAGATCCACAAACAGGTCTTCCACGGGAGGCCCCAATGAACCACCAACTAGTGGAACAAACTGGGAAGCAGGGAGAAATCCTTGGACGAGGGAATGTCCCAGCTCAACAGATCGGCGTGGACATTCTCCAACCCCGAATGTAAAGAGCAGACAGCCCCAAAACCCAGTCCCGTGCCCACAGAAAAATGTCTCTGGCCACCAAGTTCAGGTATCTGGACCTGGTCCCCCCTTACCTGTTGACATGGGACTTTGCCACCAGATTGTCCGTCTGAACCACCACCATCTTACCCCGCAGAGCATCCTGAAAATGGAGCAGAGTGAGCCAAACTGCCCGCAACTCACTCCAGTTCGCAGACATCCGGGAGTCCTGCAGAGCACCCCTGAACCTGGCCTGACCCCAGCCATGCCCCTTAACCGGACAGGATGGCATCCAATGTTACCACCAGTGGAGCCGGGGGAGACAACGAGACCCCAGCCAGAAGATGCTGCTGGCAGAGCCACAAGGAGAGGTCCTCCCGGACTTGGTCTGTAATCTGCAACGAAGCCAACAGATCCTGGGCCCCTGGAGACCACACAGCCAGACCCCAGTTGGCCAGGCACAGAAGGTGAAACCAGGCCCAAAGCACAGGAAACATCACCGAAGCCAAATGCCCCTGCACCCTCAAACACTCCACCGTCAAAGGAGCCTCCTGGTACATCAAGGCCTGAACCTCCACCTGTAACGAGACCAGTCACCTTTCAGGTAGAGTAACACGGCCCTCAAGAGTCTGAAAACGAGCCCCAATAAAGACCATGTCCTGAGAGGGGGCCAAAGAAGATTTCCCCTAATTCACCAAAAATCCATGTTCCTGCAGAACCTCCAACACCCTTTCAACTTGAGCAATCAATGGAGACTCCTCCGCCGCATGAAGCAAGAGATCGTCCAAATAGAGATGAACAAACACCCCCACCGCATGAAGGATAGCGATCAGTGGTACCAGGACCTTTGTAAAGACCCTTGGAGAGGACTTGAGGCCAAAGAGGAGAACACAAAACTGAAAATGGGCATCACCCACCGCGAACCCCAGGAATCGTTGAGAGCAAGCTGTGGCAAGGACATGGAGATAAGTGTCCTCGAGATCCAAAGAGGCCCAAAAATTTCCTGCCCAGACCAGAGGAATAATCAATTGAATGGTCAACATTTGGAAGTGCACAGCCTGAACCCAGGAGTTGACCCACTTTAGATCTAGAACTGGACGAAAACCCCTGAGAGCTTCTGAACCAAAAACAAAATGGCCCCTGTGCTGATTTCTGACTCTGACACTCTGCAAATGGCCTGTTTTCCCAGTAATTCCTGGACACCCTCCAATACTGCCAACCTCCTCTGTCTGGCTGCCGGCACAGGAGTCATATGAACACCCGTAATCAGGGCAACCTGTCAAAAGTCGATCTTGTAACCATTTTCCACAATGTCCAGGACCCAGAGATCTGAAACATCCAGATGTCATACCGGAAAGAAATGCCTGATCCTGCCCCCCACAGGCATTGACTCCCCCAGACTGTGATTGTCAAGGACCATTCTTGGCAGTCCCCTTAAGAGTAGGGTCAGCATGTTTAGGAGAAAAACAAGGCTGGAATCTACTCCTCCGGAAAGACTGATGAAACTCACACTTCAGGGAGGACCTCCTCCAAGCTTTACCAGAAGAAGAAGTACCACCCTCTTGAAAGCCTTCAAAATCATGGCAGGCAATTGATCCCCAAAGAGAGCCTGGCACTCAAAAGTCAGTTTCAACAAGGTAGCTTTCTCACTAGGATCCGCCTTCCACTGCCTGAGCCACAAAGACCGTCGGGCAGCCACTAAGGCCCCAGTGGACATGTCCGAAGCCCGAATAATGTCCACAAAAATGTCAGCCAGCAGCTTAGCCTGTTGTTCCACAGCAGCCAACAGCCCTGAACACATGGAACCATCTCGTACTGCCATGGCCAACTTGTCAAAATCCTGACCAGTGACTGTGCAGAATAAGCGGAAAACAGACTCACCCTCAAGGCCAGATTTTCAGCAGCAAAGGCGTTTTTTTAATGCCCGAATCCACCTTCTTGTCAGTGGCATCAGCCGGGGTACAATCCTCTGGTTGAATGGCAGTCTTTCCAATCAGAGTAGCCACAATCGAATCCAACCACACAGAGTGGGTCAAGGGGTCATCCCCTTCCACCAAGTACAGTTTCTGGAAAAAAGTGTGGGACCTTGTCCACCTCTTTCCACTCCGGCATCACCATCTCCCATTCAGAGCCCTGAAAAGGCATGCCCAACCAAGAGGGTCTCACATACTGGGGAAAAAGTGCCCCCTTCCTCTCCAGGCTGGAAATGAGGAAACCCCAAGTGTCCCGGACATGTGCCAAAATGTCCCACATCTCCTCCCTGGAGACATACTTTCTGCCAGAGGAGGTGGAAGACCCTCCCCACCCGAAGGAGACGACTCAGCCCCAGGATCCACAATCCAAGAATGGGAAGGGCCAACAGGCAATCCAGGATGAGCCTGTAGAGCCTTGGAGACCACCTCAATCATGCCCAGAACTTCCTCCCTGGACATGAGAGGCATCTCACCCCCACCAGGGCACCAAACACAAGGCCATTTCTGGAGCACAGGAGACCCATCCACCGAGGATGAGGTGGAGGACACCACATTGCTACGCTTGAACAACCACTTCTGACCTATATTTGAAGAACAAGTGAACCCAACCAAAACACTAGCCCCAGAAATAGTCCCAGGGAAAAACAAGTGCCAACCAATGGGGATGGTCCACGTCCCAAACAGCAATCAACACACAAATAAAAACTGTATGAAACAAACCCATCCTACCGTCTCTCCAAGCACCCCTGGTTCCAGCCCATCGAACCACACCACGACTGTGACCCGGAAACACAGCCCCAGCCAACAGTGGACTGCGGACTCTGTCACGACGTCCACATGCAAGCGCTCCACACCGCTCCAACGAGGAGTGGCAGGTGGCAGCTGCACAGCCTGATGATCAATGCTTGATGTACTGCACAGGCCGTGACCAGCACCCGATGACCCCCAGGTCACGCCCCAGAGGGGAAAACAGACAAGGTTAAGTCTTGCTCGGGAGACAAAAAAGAACAGGAGGTGGTGGTGGTGACGGGTGTTTTTATAAGCTTGGGGTGGGTCTTGGGGAGGCAAAGGGCCTCATTGGTTAAGAAGGAAGGTGAGGGAGGGACAAAAGGTAATATGCAAGTATAGTAAATCGATGTATACAGAAAATGCATAATTGCACTATGCTGTTGTTAGATTGCCCCATCTACACCAACCATTGTATATCCAGTTCTTGAATACACTGTTATCAAGAACATCTGTTACTTGATTCAAATGAAGCAGGGGTGCCTCCTCCACAATGGCGGTGGAGCGTTGCCCCACGGGCTCAAAGCCAGCAGCACTCAGGCCAACCAAAACTCACATGCACACTTAGGTTTTTCTAACCTGGCTGTATTGAACAGCCGGGTTAGAGAAACCCGACAGACTCCCTGATCTGAGCCGAGCGTCCTCGTAGCCGCTCAGGCCAATCAGCGCGAGGATTGGACAGGGAGTCTGTGATGTAGTCAAATTGTCTACTGGGACAAGAAAGTCCCAGCACCAAGCAGTGACACGGGAGGCGGCAGGTAAGTTGAACTTTAAAGAATTTTTTTTTATTATTATTATTATTATTATTATGGACCTCCCCTCCCCATATCCCCTACTCCGCTCCGTCCCGCGCTCCCTGCCCCGGGCCTCCAACACTTTTTGTATGTGGCGCCTACCACTGAAATTAAGACTACAAATTTGAAAATGCACTGGTGTAGTAAATGAAAACTCAGGCTCGTGGTGCCATAATACTCATAATCATTATTTAAAGTGACAAGAGTTTCAGCATCTCACAAGAGAAAATGTTCAAGGCAGTGCCATAGATTAATCTGAGCTATTTTACAGTGCTCAACATAGATTTGTTTTCATGAAATTTTACTTTGTGGTTCTACTTTCATTTTTCTTAATTTTCAAATGCTACACCAGCTCTTTCTAATTTCTCTGCCATGCATGGCTATTTGCCTCTGTTTACAATAAAGTAGTTCAACAGCAACGGAGATCTGCTTTATAAACGACAACATATTGTAATCAAAAAGCTGTTTATGATTAATGAAATGCTTCCGTAGAGTGTTCCATGCATAAATATGTATTATTTCTAGCGCCGTCAATAGGCTGCTAATAAAAGCAACAGATAACGTATTCTCCGTACCTTGCAATGGCTCCCTATCAAAGCTAGAGACCAATTTAAGACTGCAAGCATTACCCATAAAGCCCTCCACACTGTGACAGACTTTACTAACTTTACTATTTATGTATTTTACTAACTTTTTTGTGTAAAGTGATAGACTTTACTATTTATAGACTTTACTAACTTTACTATATAGACTTTACTATTTCCTCTGTATTGATTTTAAGAGTATCCCTAATAGAATTACAATGCCAGATCCCCAAGCATTTGATCTTAGTTGCATTCCAGGATTAACCTGCTGCAACAAATGTCTCATTCATGCATTGTTTTTTAAGAGGCATTACCTCCCTCTGATTTATCTACATTAAGTTTATAAGCTGAAATCTCAGAATAGAGTTTTAGTTCTGTGAAGAAAGTTGGTATAGAAAATTCAGGCTTCAACACAAAGTGCATTTGCAGTATATTTATTGTGTTCATCTTTTACTTTAAAGCCAGAAAAACTCTCAGACTTTTTTTTTTTAAAGAGAAATGGTTCCAATAGCAGAATAAAGGCTAAAGTAGGCCAAGGATATTACTGTCTATTACCCTTATTGAGGGGAAAATAAGGGGATAGAATACTATTTACTATAACTGACAACTTGGGAGAAGAATATAAAAGTGACATAAGCTCTAAAAGTTGAGACCAAAACCATGCTTCTTTAATGTTTTCCTAAGAAACTGCCATTTAAATCTGTCAAAAGTCTGTTCTGCGTCAAGGGTAAGTGCAGCAACAGGGATGGCCATTTTGGAAACTTTGTTAATATTATTTTTAAAATTACAAGAATTATCTGCTATGTTTCTATTTTTAACAAAAACAGACTGTTCCGGCCAATTATGTCTGGTGTGAAATTAACTAGTCTGAGGGCCAACTTTTTGGCAAATATTTTATAATCAGTATTAATAAAAGAAATAGATCTAAAGTTCTTGCACAAAGATAGATCTCGATATTTTTAGGTATAATACAAATGATAGCCTCTGTAAAAGAACCAACAGAACAATTAAAAAAGAGAAGTGATTATTCAGCTTAAATGGGATCGGAAAAAGTATTTTTATAAACTGCAAATAGAATTCTACTGTGAATTTATCTGGACCTGGTGCTTTCTCTTTTGGGAGGACAGTATAACTCTTTAATTTATAATGAGTGTTCTAGAGAACAGAAATATAAATTGTCTGTACTCCTGTTCTTAAGCGTAGAGAAATAGGAATCAATTAGCACCTCCAAAGGTCCAGTCTCGGGAGAGTATAAATGTTGGTAGCAGTTTGCAAAACAAGCTCAATTTCAGACTATCTAAACATTTTCTCACCCAAGTCATTCATAATAGATTTCACAGCTGACTTCTTCCTTTTGCATTTCATATAATTAACCAATAAAGAACAAGCCTTATTCCTCCCACTGTAATACCTAGCATTGATTTTAAGAACTCCACAAATGTTTTCAGTAGTGTATTTGTTAAACTGTATTTTAGCCACCATCAACACATCCAGATCAGATTTATTATGCTTAGAAGTGTAGTATTTATGGTCTAACCAATTAATGTCAAGAATAGATGGAGATTGTATTTCTATATCTTTATTTTTGGAGGAAGCATAACTAATTATAAAACCTCTAGAGTCTGCGTTTAATGCATCCCCGACAAAGTAGAAAGGTGTCTCCCCTGTATTATTATTATCAAAATGTGTGCTGACAAGGTTTTTTTCCGAGGTAGTAATGAAAGCCTTATCTGAAAGCAGGGAATTATTCAATCTTTAATGAGATTTCCTATTATTGCTCTGCAGAATTTCTAGGTCTGTCCAAACCGGTGCATGTTCGGAATTCATAATAAATACCTTCATTTAAAAAGACATAGTCAATTTTAGTTTGAGAATTTTGAGTAGTCTAATAAAAGACAACTCTCAAAGATATGAGTTAGGTAATCCCAGGAGTCAGATAGGGAGCTCTGTGAAAACGTATTTTTAAATGCCTTTGAGCACTGTTAGGAACAAATACTAGCTGAGGAATGTCTATCCAGAAAGGGGTCCTATAATTGAGTACAATCCCCACCTAGTAGGAAATTATCACCAGAATGTTCAAGTATTTTCTTTGAAATTAGTTTCCCAAAAAAGTGGATCCAGCTGAGTTGGGCTATACACATTGATTATTGAAAGAATATTATCGTCTATTTTGAGTTTAACTAAAATCCACCATCCCTCAGAATTATTTTCTTGCTAAATAAAAGAAATAGGCATATTCTCGTGACAAAGTATCACAACACCATTCTTTTTAGAGACGGAGGAGAAGAAAAATACTTCATCGATCCATTGCTTCTTATGTTTAACAACCTTAATATCAGAAAGATGTGTTTCTTGAAATTAAACTAGATGACCATTGAGGCTTGCCAAATGTGACAAGATTCTTGTCTTCATAAAAGGATTTATTAAATCGTGGTTAAAAAACATTTGACTTAATAAACGCATATTATGTATAACGCCTAAAAAAAAAGAAAAACAGCGATGAGTAATAGGAAAGAAAGAAAAAAAGAAGTGGGGATCAATCCCCAACAGACTAACGAAGACATGAATGACAAGAAGGAGAAAAAGAAAATTCCTAGTCGCAGTTGAAACAATACGGATATGATTTGAAACTACCTGAAGATTGTGAGGATGCCGGGGCACCTAAATGCAGAAGTACATATTGTGGCTTCAACAGTAGAAAAAATGTGTATACCAGAGTGACCAATTTAAAAGAAAACAAAAACATGAGGAAGTGCAAACAAAACAGGCAACTCACAGCTCAATAATGAACACTAGAAACATTAAAAAAAAAGATAAGGATAATTTTACGAAATTCTGCGATTTACCAATAAAGACATAAGCATAGGTAAAAAAGGAACTGGAAGTTCACCAACAATAAAAGTTTGAAATGGTGCAAACAGAACAAGGGACTATACAACAATTCTGTCTGAAATATATATATATATATATATATATATATATATATATATATATATATATATATATAAACAATGAGACAAGGATTAAGAATAGCTAGGCGATCACCTAAAACCAGGAAAGAAAGAGCATGTTAGATGCAATTAGACATTTCTTAAGCAAATAAAAAAAAATCATGAAGTAACAGAAGAACTCAGTTCCATATCTTCAGAACTATGCTGTCTGATAAAATCTCTGAGCATGCGAGGGTCATCAAACGTAACAGTCTTCTATTTATACATGACCAGTAGGGATGCACTAAACCATATCTACCATTCATAGATTTGAGGTGTGGGTAAAATACAATAATTTGTTTGCTTCTAAGGGCTATGACGTTGGAGACATTTTGGGAAAAGAAGACCTTGTTCCCCTAACCAGCACAATTCTCTGATTTTGTTAGCTGCTTAAAGCACATTTGTCAATTCTGTGAACTGCAGGAAGAAATGATAATTCCCCTAGGTCTTGGGCTAGATGAAGAAGAGAGCTTAAGGCTCAAGCGATGAGCCTTTGGATGCTGAGTGGACCACAATCTCTCAGGTGAACAAATGCGAGAATAGCCTTCTATCAAAAATAGAGCATGCTGGTACCTTCAGATCCCTCTGTTATATGATACAGATGATGATTTTTTCTCCTGTTTCTATTTTCCATGTCCTCTTTGTTCTTTTTAAGTCATTCAGTTTCCTTGACCACATGGGAAACATCTGGTATTGAATCTTCAACATCACTCACTTTATGTTCAATTGCAGATATTCTCTTTACCGTGAAATAACCATTTTCCCTTAATTCTTTGAAGAACTGGATTAGCTTCAACAACAAAAGGATTCAGCGCTCTACTCTCTTCTATAAAATCTTCTAGGGGAAATGGGAAGGTGATTTGGAGGGAAAATCCATATCCTTTTGGGCTTTTTAACAGAGGTTGAAGCTTTTGGCTTTGTTAATCTTCTCCTGAAACTTGAGGAGAAGCAGAGCACCTTTGTAAAAATTCCCTCCCCTCTTCCCTGCTAACCCCAAGAGATATGTTCTCAAGATCTGTCTGATGCTTTTTTGTCTTGGTAAGGGATGGAGACTTGAAGGAAAAAGAAGCAGGTTTAGTGCCAGCCCTCTCCCTTCATGATCTCTCCATACAGTCACAGGAAAGAACAGCATGTGCTAAACCCTTCAAGTAATAACAGGTTAATAGTGATGCCACAAATATTCAAGGTTAGGACTCTCAACCTGGACTTGCTAGCCGATGTCAATACAACAGACAGGAACAATGTTATGAAGAGATAGTATCAAGGATCATATGGGAGTATTAATAAATTTGCAATCCAGAAAGAAAACTGCAGTAAGATAGGCACACATATTCTTCAAACTATTGCCAGGTTGGTGAAGGAGCCAATAAGCCCACACCCCAGTGGAACCATTAAAATCGAGTCTTATAGAGAGTGCATATCGAACTAGGCACTAAGGTGAAACCACACCATTACAGGAGCCTTATTGGAAATAGACAGAACAGTGGTGCATTGGTATAAATAAGCAAATAAAAGTGTTGGACTTTTAGTGTATAATGAATCTTGAGGAGAGGGGTTCCCCCCATGGTAGAAGCCCTGGTAAGTACGTATGGAGACCACCCAGAAGAGTATGTGTTGAGCAACAGCAACAGTCAGACACCGGCTCACCAGTCTTGTGAGGGTGCCGTAGGGTACTTTTCTGAGGCACTGGATGGTTGGGTGAAGGATAGTTTGGCTGACACATGTGAGGTGCTGGGTAATTTGGATGCTGGTGAGCATATGTTTGGTCCCTGTTTTCCAGAGCTATGCCAACACCCAGTGGAGTGTGAGTTCTCTGACTCCAGGGAACTTGCACTGGAGGCAGATCTTTTGGTGCATTCCAGGGGGTCTGAAGAAGCTTTTGGGATTAATCCTGAAGGAGGTGTTACAGGTTTTCCCCAACCAGGTGAGGTAGGGAAACGTGGTAGTGACCCAGAGATGTCCCAGTGTAGTGGAATGGGTGAGGGGTCCCATGTCATGTCTATGAGAAGAGGGAGTAGGGGTGGGCTGAGGCTAAAGTTGCCTGAACCCCTATCCCTGGGCCTGGTTAGTTCCATGAGGGAGCACCAGGAGGAGGGACTGGTCTATACTGAGTGGCCATCCCCTGAGGGGATCCCAAAGTGTCAGGTGAGCATTCTCTCGGTTCTGGTGCCTGGCAGCACCACATACGTTGGGAGGGTGCATGAGTCCAGACAAAGGGGTGAGGAGGGAGACAATCCTCAGTAGAAGGACCACTAGGTCAGGGGTTGCCAGATCTGAGGTCAGAGCACCCCAGGACTGACCCTGGTGAGGCCACTTTTGGCTTGGGGGGTCTTTACGCATTTTCAGGTGGACAGGAGTTGGGAGACCTGTGCCAGGCAGACTCTCGCACAACTCAAAAGGCGTGGGGTTCCTGGGGGGTGGGTGTACTCCCCAGAAGTCCTGGATTGCCAGGCACATGTCCAGCCTCAGGGTACAGACCCTGGGTTGGAGGGCCAGGTGCAGAATATCTCCCCTGACCTGGAGGAAGAGGTGACTGTCAGTACAGGTAGACAGAAATAGCCATTAACCTGCCAAGATGACCAGCATGGATGATGGTATGCTGCTGAAATTCCTCCTCCCTTATACGCTGCCACACAGGGAGTAAAATAGGCAGATCCACTACCCTGATAGGAAGCACGTCATTGAAAAGGGGAAGTGGATGAAACAAAAAACACTGCTGGGCTTGAAGAGGCGCTGGTCTGAACCTCTCCGTGTATAAACCGACCCTCAGGACCCAGAAGAACCTCTACCGGAGCGGAGAGACCATGTGTGCAAGAGAGGAGACAATGATAAGCACTAGACACATAAATGGTTCCCTGTTCACTAGTACTGTTTCCCCAATAATTCAAACATACTCATATTCCCAGCATACATGGTAAGGAGTAGAAGGAGGGGTAGGTCAGAGTATCGTGACCTATACCCATAGAATGTCCAGCTCTACTGACAATGTCAGAACTTAAATGTATCAAAATCCAATAGGTAGTGCTCTCTTCAGCGATACCACTGCTGGGATAAACCAGCTAGTCCCAAAGGAATAATGCCAAAACTGGGAAAAAACAAAGTTAAAAAAAAAAAGAAAAACAGCGATGAGTAATAGGAAAGAAAGAAAAAAAGAAGTGGGGATCAATCCCCAACAGACTAACGAAGACATGAATGAATGACAAGAAGGAGAAAAAGAAAATTCCTAGTCGCAGTTGAAACAATACGGATATGATTTGAAACTACCTGAAGATTGTGAGGATGCCGGGGCACCTAAATGCAGAAGTACATATTGTGGCTTCAACAGTAGAAAAAATGTGTATACCAGAGTGACCAATTTAAAAGAAAACAAAAACATGAGGAAGTGCAAACAAAACAGGCAACTCACAGCTCAATAATGAACACTAGAAACATTAAAAAAAAAGATAAGGATAATTTTACGAAATTCTGCGATTTACCAATAAAGACATAAGCATAGGTAAAAAAGGAACTGGAAGTTCACCAACAATAAAAGTTTGAAATGGTGCAAACAGAACAAGGGACTATACAACAATTCTGTCTGAAATATATATATATATATATATATATATATATATATATATAAACAATGAGACAAGGATTAAGAATAGCTAGGCGATCACCTAAAACCAGGAAAGAAAGAGCATGTTAGATGCAATTAGACATTTCTTAAGCAAATAAAAAAAAAATCATGAAGTAACAGAAGAACTCAGTTCCATATCTTCAGAACTATGCTGTCTGATAAAATCTCTGAGCATGCGAGGGTCATCAAACGTAACAGTCTTCTATTTATACATGACCAGTAGGGATGCACTAAACCATATCTACCATTCATAGATTTGAGGTGTGGGTAAAATACAATAATTTGTTTGCTTCTAAGGGCTATGACGTTGGAGACATTTTGGGAAAAGAAGACCTTGTTCCCCTAACCAGCACAATTCTCTGATTTTGTTAGCTGCTTAAAGCACATTTGTCAATTCTGTGAACTGCAGGAAGAAATGATAATTCCCCTAGGTCTTGGGCTAGATGAAGAAGAGAGCTTAAGGCTCAAGCGATGAGCCTTTGGATGCTGAGTGGACCACAATCTCTCAGGTGAACAAATGCGAGAATAGCCTTCTATCAAAAATAGAGCATGCTGGTACCTTCAGATCCCTCTGTTATATGATACAGATGATGATTTTTTCTCCTGTTTCTATTTTCCATGTCCTCTTTGTTCTTTTTAAGTCATTCAGTTTCCTTGACCACATGGGAAACATCTGGTATTGAATCTTCAACATCACTCACTTTATGTTCAATTGCAGATATTCTCTTTACCGTGAAATAACCATTTTCCCTTAATTCTTTGAAGAACTGGATTAGCTTCAACAACAAAAGGATTCAGCGCTCTACTCTCTTCTATAAAATCTTCTAGGGGAAATGGGAAGGTGATTTGGAGGGAAAATCCATATCCTTTTGGGCTTTTTAACAGAGGTTGAAGCTTTTGGCTTTGTTAATCTTCTCCTGAAACTTGAGGAGAAGCAGAGCACCTTTGTAAAAATTCCCTCCCCTCTTCCCTGCTAACCCCAAGAGATATGTTCTCAAGATCTGTCTGATGCTTTTTTGTCTTGGTAAGGGATGGAGACTTGAAGGAAAAAGAAGCAGGTTTAGTGCCAGCCCTCTCCCTTCATGATCTCTCCATACAGTCACAGGAAAGAACAGCATGTGCTAAACCCTTCAAGTAATAACAGGTTAATAGTGATGCCACAAATATTCAAGGTTAGGACTCTCAACCTGGACTTGCTAGCCGATGTCAATACAACAGACAGGAACAATGTTATGAAGAGATAGTATCAAGGATCATATGGGAGTATTAATGAATTTGCAATCCAGAAAGAAAACTGCAGTAAGATAGGCACAAATATTCTTCAAACTATTGCCAGGTTGGTGAAGGAGCCAATAAGCCCACACCCCAGTGGAACCATTAAAATCGAGTCTTATAGAGAGTGCATATCGAACTAGGCACTAAGGTGAAACCACACCATTACAGGAGCCTTATTGGAAATAGACAGAACAGTGGTGCATTGGTATAAATAAGCAAATAAAAGTGTTGGACTTTTAGTGTATAATGAATCTTGAGGAGAGGGGTTCCCCCCATGGTAGAAGCCCTGGTAAGTACGTATGGAGACCACCCAGAAGAGTATGTGTTGAGCAACAGCAACAGTCAGACACCGGCTCACCAGTCTTGTGAGGGTGCCGTAGGGTACTTTTCTGAGGCACTGGATGGTTGGGTGAAGGATAGTTTGGCTGACACATGTGAGGTGCTGGGTAATTTGGATGCTGGTGAGCATATGTTTGGTCCCTGTTTTCCAGAGCTATGCCAACACCCAGTGGAGTGTGAGTTCTCTGACTCCAGGGAACTTGCACTGGAGGCAGATCTTTTGGTGCATTCCAGGGGGTCTGAAGAAGCTTTTGGGATTAATCCTGAAGGAGGTGTTACAGGTTTTCCCCAACCAGGTGAGGTAGGGAAACGTGGTAGTGACCCAGAGATGTCCCAGTGTAGTGGAATGGGTGAGGGGTCCCATGTCATGTCTATGAGAAGAGGGAGTAGGGGTGGGCTGAGGCTAAAGTTGCCTGAACCCCTATCCCTGGGCCTGGTTAGTTCCATGAGGGAGCACCAGGAGGAGGGACTGGTCTATACTGAGTGGCCATCCCCTGAGGGGATCCCAAAGTGTCAGGTGAGCATTCTCTCGGTTCTGGTGCCTGGCAGCACCACATACGTTGGGAGGGTGCATGAGTCCAGACAAAGGGGTGAGGAGGGAGACAATCCTCAGTAGAAGGACCACTAGGTCAGGGGTTGCCAGATCTGAGGTCAGAGCACCCCAGGACTGACCCTGGTGAGGCCACTTTTGGCTTGGGGGGTCTTTACGCATTTTCAGGTGGACAGGAGTTGGGAGACCTGTGCCAGGCAGACTCTCGCACAACTCAAAAGGCGTGGGGTTCCTGGGGGGTGGGTGTACTCCCCAGAAGTCCTGGATTGCCAGGCACATGTCCAGCCTCAGGGTACAGACCCTGGGTTGGAGGGCCAGGTGCAGAATATCTCCCCTGACCTGGAGGAAGAGGTGACTGTCAGTACAGGTAGACAGAAATAGCCATTAACCTGCCAAGATGACCAGCATGGATGATGGTATGCTGCTGAAATTCCTCCTCCCTTATACGCTGCCACACAGGGAGTAAAATAGGCAGATCCACTACCCTGATAGGAAGCACGTCATTGAAAAGGGGAAGTGGATGAAACAAAAAACACTGCTGGGCTTGAAGAGGCGCTGGTCTGAACCTCTCCGTGTATAAACCGACCCTCAGGACCCAGAAGAACCTCTACCGGAGCGGAGAGACCATGTGTGCAAGAGAGGAGACAATGATAAGCACTAGACACATAAATGGTTCCCTGTTCACTAGTACTGTTTCCCCAATAATTCAAACATACTCATATTCCCAGCATACATGGTAAGGAGTAGAAGGAGGGGTAGGTCAGAGTATCGTGACCTATACCCATAGAATGTCCAGCTCTACTGACAATGTCAGAACTTAAATGTATCAAAATCCAATAGGTAGTGCTCTCTTCAGCGATACCACTGCTGGGATAAACCAGCTAGTCCCAAAGGAATAATGCCAAAACTGGGAAAAAACAAAGTTAAAACAAATAAAGGACCGTGGAGTGCTTTACCACTTAACTTCAAGCAAAAGACACACAATTAATGGACGGAATGCAGAACAAATCAAAACATTCACCCCCAGTCAAGAGATCTGGGTTAAATCCATCATTCTTTTGCTCACCATGCCACCCCAGTTTAGACCTGGCCATATGCAAATCAGTCTTAACCCTGTGCCTCATGGGAACAGTCCAGCCCGAACTGCCAAGCCAGGTCCTCCCTGGACTGGAAACAAGCATCCTAGGACCGGTTTCGGGGTTTCACCCCTCTTCAGCCTGGATAGCTTGATTCCAGTGGCACAGTGAAAGCCCGAAACCGGTCCTAGGATGGCTGAGTCCAAACTGGAATGGTATGGTGAGCAAAAAAACGATGGATTTAGGCCCAGATCTTTGTACTGGGGTGAATGTCTGACATTGTTCTGCATTCTGTCCATCAATTGTTGTTTTTGCATTTGTCACCCCGAGTGGGATGGGTATGCCCAGACGTGGGTCCAGTGCTCTCCATGCCACTGGAGTCAAGCTATCCTGGCTGATGAGGGCTGAAAGCCCGAAACCGATCCTCAGATGCCACCGAGCCGCTGCTTGCACCATGACCTGTGGGCACCGCACACCGCCACGCCTCGCTTTCACGTAGCCGCCCTGGTATCACCGAGATGCCGCTCCATGCTGACATTGACGCCGCTGCTTGCACTGTAGTTGGAGGGCACCACCCGTAAGTTACACAGCACACCACCCTCATTCCGCACTGCAGTCTTGCTCTTCCCGACACCGTAGCTGGCCCGCAATGTATGTGTATTTGTACTTATATAGCGCACTTCTACCCGGAGGCCTCGTAGCGCTGTATTCATACCGCTGTGGAACCCTTCCTGGTTTTCCTGTGAGATGTCCACTCCTGGGCACCCCCAAGGTGAAACTAGGCATCCTAGCTCTGTGGGGGCTGTTGTGGAGATTAAGCAAGCTATTGCCCAGAGTTGCACAGTGGGAATCATGATTAGAATAGGCACCGAGGCGAGAATTATCAGGTCCGGGGAAATTGAATCCAAGAGCCGCCGAGGCGGGAATTGAACCCTGGCCCCGGGCCAGACCTCTGCATCTGGGTCTGCCACTCTAACCATTGAGCCACACTTCTCCACTCATGTAAATGTTGCGGTCAGCCAGAACTGTTTGGATTTGTTGTTCACGACACGTGATAGCCCCGGATGGAGTTATCGACTTCAAGGAACTGTATTTCAAGTCTACTTTTGAGTATTGACATTTCTGAAAACTGTGTGGTGGATTTATGTCAATTTTTGGCTTGTTTTCACAGATAAGATATCTTTCTACAACTGGTGTGGTGTCCTTTTGTAGTGTGTTAGAATCCGGGTTCTCTGGTTAGCACAGGTAGGTACTTGTGACAAGCAGGGAACCTTTCCTCTAGTCAGGATAAGGGGGTACACTCCTCAAATAACCCCTGCTCACCCTCTAGGTAGCTTGGCGCGAGCAGACAAGGCTTATCTCAGGGCGCTATAGGTTAAGCATTTGTGAACACATAGAGTAACCAAGTGACAACACTACAAATGGACACCACACAGGTTTTAAATTAAAAATAAGGATTCTTTATATAGAGTTACCACAAGACCATTAAACAACAAAAATACACAAAGCGGTTACTTTAGTTGGTAGATGTTTGCTTAGTTCTCTTAAGTTCTTAAATGCGACACTTTAAGTCAATGGACCTTTTAGATGCGACACGCAGGGCAACGAAAGTGTTGCAACGATTTGATGCGGTGAAGTTCTTGGTGCAAAGAAATAAAGACGTGAAGATCTTCCAGATGCGTTACGCTTCTCCGATGTTGCGAGAAGACTCGACTCGATGCATCGGCTGTAGCGGCGTCGCCCTTTACGCGATGCGACGACAGGGGCCTTGGCAGCGGCACTCTTCTCCGACGTTTGCGAGACGCTTCCGCTCGATGCGATGCTGCAGCGGCGACACCCCTTTACGCGATGCGATGACAGTAGCTCCGACGGCGGCACGCTTCTCCGTGGATGCGAGGTGCTTTTCTTGATGCGGTGCAATACGACAACTACGATGGCTGCGATGGCGACACGCTTATTCCTCGATGCAAGACTCTTCTCTTGATGCAGTGCAATGCGTCAGCTACGATGGCTGTGATGGCGACACGCTTCTTCGGCGTTGCGAGGCACTTCCGGAATGATGCGAGACGCTTCCGCTCGATGCGATGCTGCAGCGGCGACACTCTCTGCGAGATGCGACGGCAACAGCTCCGACAGCGGCACGCTTCTCCTCCTTGAGTCGCGCTTCCAGCTCCTTGCGACACACAGTCACTCAGAAGGCCCAACAACAGCAGCAGGCACTTCCAAAGAACTCTGGGGAGCTGGGGGGGAAGTCCACTGGTCCTGGGACTTCGTTCAGGGGGCAAGCTCAGCACAAGCCCTTGGAGATCTTCTTGAAGCACAAGTTGAAATAAAGTCTTTGTAGTCTTTCTCCTCTCCTTCAGCAGCAAGGCAACCACTGCAGGCCAATCCCCCAGGTCAGGAACAGTACTCCTCCTTACAGCTTTTCCAGTTCCTTCTCCTCTGGCAGAGGTTCTTCTTGTTTAAGCAGGATCTCATTTCTTGGGAGCAGGGTTCCAATACTTATACCCCTAATTCCTTTGTTCCTCTAGGGTAGAGGGGCCTTTGCCCAGTCCAAACCAGTTCTTGAGCACTCTGTTGACATGACTCTGCCTTTCTATTCAGGGTGCAGGGCAGAGACATCAGCCGCTCCACAGGAGGTGGAGCCAGCATTGTGGTGGCAGAGCACAGCCCTATTCAGAGTCCAGGTGTACTCCTCCCACCCATCTGACTGTCAATCTCTCTATTCACCACCAGGCTACCTAGCCCTGTCCCTCTGGGTTTCCCCAGCCCTGTCACTCACACAACCAGACAGGCAGATACACATCATAGCAGAGGCGGGCTGAAATGGTCAGGCAAGCAAATACCAACTTTCTAAAAGTGGTATTTGCAAACACAGAATATTAAAATAAACTTTACTAAAAGATGTATTTTATTATTCTGAGTTCAGGCATACTAAACTCGAATTTCTACCATGTTCCCTGGGTCTGTTAGGATCATAGAATGTAACAATTCTAACAGCCCATTCTGGCCTATGGAGAACAGGTAGCCTTAAAATAGTGAAAAACAAAAATGGCTGTAATTCACTATTAGGACATGCCACACACATCAGGGCTTGTCCTACCTTATGCTTACAATGCACCCTGCCCTTGGGCCTACCATAGGGGTGACTAATATGAAGTTAAGGGAAGGTTTAGGGACTGGCAAGTGGGTGCACTTGCCCAGTCAGCATGACAGTACCAGACTGCATGCAGATTCTGCAGTGGCAGACCTTAGACACATTTTACCAGGCCGCTTCTGTGGGTGGCACAACCAGTGCTGCAAGCCCACCAGCAGCATTTGTATTTACAAGCCGTGGGCACTCCTGGTGCACTTTACTGGGGTCTGACAGTAAACCAAAGAAGCCAATCATGGAATCCAACCAACATATACATTTTAAATAGGGAGCACTTGCACTGTGGCACTGGTTGGCAGTGGCACAGTGCTCTGAGCAGCTAACAACAGCAAAACACATGAGGCACAGCGACAAAAAGTGGAAGGGAGACTCATGCCAAGGTGCCAGGTCTAACACGTGTCCCCTCCAGCTGAAAAGTGGGGAGAACTACCCTACCCCAGGGAGTTCCTCATCACTAAGGCGCAAAAATCGGGACAGACCGTCAGCATTGGCGTGATCTGTACCAGGGCGATGTTCCACCGTGAAATCCATACCCTGTAGGGAAATGGACCACCTCAACAGCTTTGGATTCTCACCCCTCATATGCATCAACCATCTGAGGGGCCTGTGGTCTGTCTGAACCCGGAAGTGAGACCCAAACAGGTAGGGTCTTAGCTTCTTCAGCGCCCAGACCACAGCAAATGCCTCACGCTCAATAGCACTCCATCTCTGTTCCCGTGGTAGTAACCTCCTGCTAATAAAGGCTGCAGGTTGATGTAGGCCCTCTTCATTAATCTGTGAAAGAACAGCCCCCACACCATGCTCTGAAGCGTCTGTCTGAACGATAAACTCTTTGGAGAAGTTGGGAGCCAAAAGCACGGGCGCCGTGCACATAGCAGATTTCAGGGCCTCAAAAGATTTCAGACAGGTGTCAGTCCAAATCACTTTCCTGGGCTACTTCCTAGAAGTCAGCGCTGTCAAGGGGGCAACAATGTTGCCATACCCCCTGACAAACCTCCTGTAGTACCCGGTGAGACCTAGGAAGGCTCTCACCTCTGTGTGGGTTTTGGGCGACTCCCAATTCAGGATGGTTTCTATCTTGGGTTGAAGGGGTGCCACCTGGCCACTCCCAACTTGGTGTCCCAAGTACACCACTGAACCCTGCCCGATCTGGCACTTACTCGCCTTGATCGTGAGGCCTGCCCTCCGCAGCGCCATCAACACTTCCCAGAGGTGGCGCAGGTGTTCCTCCCACATGGAGCTGAACACTGCAATGTCATCCAGGTAGGCTGCACTGAACGAATCCAGTCCAACCAACACCTGGTTGACCAACCTCTGGAAGGTGGCAGGGGCATTCTTCATCCCAAAGGGCATAACCCGGAACTGGTAATGCCCATCAGGGGTGGAAAATTCTGACCTCTCTTTGGCCCCATTGGTCAAGGCGATCTGCCAATACCCAGACGTTAAATCAAACGTGCTGAGGTAGTTGGCAGCCCCTAGCCGATCTATAAGCTCATCAGCTCTGGGGATGGGGTGTGCGTCAGTCCTGGTGACTGAATTGAGTCCTCTGTAGTCCGCACAGAACCGAAGTTTGGGTGTGGCTCCCTGCGCGGCAGCCTTGGGACCAAGACTACTGGGCTGGCCCAAGGACTGCTGGAGGACTCAATTACCACGAGTGCAAACATCTTGGAGACCTCCTCCTTGATGCAGGCCCACACCCTGTCAGTCACCCTGTAGGCCTTGTGCCTCACAGGTGGAATATCTCCAGTGTCCACATCATGGACGCACCAATCAGTGACACTGGGAACCAGGGAAAACAGGTCAGAAAATTGTCCCAGCAGCTGTCAGCAATCATTCTGTTGCTCAGGGGTCAGGGCGGAAGAGAGGATGACACCATCCACTGACCCATCTTGCTCCTGGACTGACAGGAGGTCCAGAAGAGGCTCGGTCTCCTCTTCCATCCCAGCATCTGTTGCCAAGAGCATGCCCACTTGGGACCTCTCCAAGTGGGGCTTGAGGCGGTTGACATGTAGGACCCTTAAGGGGTTCCTAGGAGACTTCAGGTCCACCACGTAGGTAAAAGGACTCTTGCGCTCCACAACCTCAAAGGGACCGGTCCACTTATCCTGGAGCGCACACGGCTCCACGGGGGCCTAGACCCACACCTTCTGTCCAGGCTGAAGCTCTACCAGAGTGGCATTCTGGTCTTACCACCGCTTCATCTCCTCCTGGCTGGCTTCCAGATTTGCCTCAGCAAGTTGCCTGAATCGCCTAGTCTGATTCCTGAAGGCCAGCATGTAACTATATACATTCTGGGGAGGTTTCCTGGGAGATTGCTCCCAGCCTTCCTTGACCAGACTTAGAGGTCCTCACACTGGGTGGCCGTACAGCAGCTCAAAGGGACTGAACCCCAGAGACTTCTGTGGCACCTCACGGTAAGCAAAGAGAAGGCATGGTAAGAGGACGTCCCACTTACGCCTCATGGGTCCTTCTAGGCCCATTATCATGCCTTTGAGGGTTCGGTTGAATCTCTCAACCAACCCGTTTCCTTGGGGGTGGTAAGGCGTGGTGAACTTGTAGTTTACACCACACTCTTGCCAAAGGGATTTCATGTATTTGGACATGAAATTGGTACCCCGGTCAGACACCACCTCTAGAGGGAATCCCACTCTGGAGAAAATTCCCATCAGCGCACGTCCCACCACGGGGGCCGTCACTGCCCTCAGAGGGATGGCTTCCGGGTACCGGGTGGCATGGTCCACCAGGACCAGGATGAACCTATTGCCCATCGCTGTGCTGGGGTCCAGTGGCCCTACAATGTCAATCCCCACTCGCTGGAATGGGGTACTGACCACAGGGAATGGCTGGAGTGGAGCCTTCTGCTTCCTTCCACTCTTTCCACTTGCCTGGCAAGTCTGGCATGTCCTGCAGTGAGTGTCTGAACTCCTGCGCATTTGAGGCCATTAAAAGTGGGTGACAAGCCTTTCAAAGGTCTTGTCCTGCCCCAAATGCCCTGCCAATGGCACATCGTGAGCCAGCCCCAGTAGGAAGGCTCTGAATTCCTGGGGTACCACCAGCGCACGGGCTGACCCAGGCTCAGCAACCTTAGGCTCTGTATACAGGAGGTCGTTCTCCCAGTAAATCAAATGTGACCCAGACTGATCACCTGCGGCATGGTCTGCAGCCTGCTGCCGCATACCCACGAGAGAAGGGCATTCTTTCTGCGCCTTACAAAAGTCCTCCCTGGTGGGACCTCCTTCCTGCTGCCAATGGGTCAGCTCAGGCAGGTCTCGCAGTTCAGCTATCTGCTCCCCTGTAGGCTCCAGGGCATCCCCCTCAAGGTCTGCTCCCTCCTGGACCGTGGAAACTTCAGAGGCCGGTTTCCCGCACCCCCGGCTCCTTCTCTCTGAGGCCGGTCCCTGGGCCTCCCTCTCAGGCTCCAGGACCTCTTGAGCACCTCTACTTGCTGCCATGGACCGTGTGGTGACACACGCCCAATCCGGCATACCCAACATCTCCAGGTGAGCACTCCGCTCCACCTTAGCCCAAGGTGAGCTCTCCAAGTCGTTCCCTAACAGACAGTCTACAGGCATGGCGGGCCTCACAGCTACCTGAAGAGTACCAGAGACCCCCCCCCCACTCAAAGGGAACCTGAGCCACCTTGCAGTGACTCTCTGTGTTGTCAGCGGCAACAACGGGATAGAATGCTCCTGGGACAACCTGCTCTTGAGACACCAGGTGACACTTGACAGCTGTCACACTGGCTCCTGTATCTCTCAGAGCTTCCACTCTACGGCCATTTATGGTCACCCACTGCCTGTACTTCTTAGTGTTCTCAGGCAGTTGGGGTTGGGGGACCACTTCACAGTCTCCTAATGAGACAAGGGACATCTCTGTGGGACCCCACCCACCTTGGACACCCATCTCCTCCCCCAGGGCTACACTAGTCACCTGCCGGGATGGAGCACCAGTGGGTGCTGGTTTACCAAACAATGGACACTTTACATCAGAGGCAAAATGCCCCATGTTACCTCACTTGTAACATTTGATGGGCCCCTTCTGAACAGGTGTACCTGTCTGGGCCCCGGTCAGTTTCTGTGGTGGGGGAGGCTGAGAACCTTTCCCTTGGTTCCCTTGGGGATTACTTTGGGGCCTTTTTGGGAACTCACTCTGTTTACCCTTGTCCCCCCCACTCTTCTGCTGGGGACTCTGCCCACCTTTGGCGGAATCTCCCACATGACCCTTGTGGACCCTGGTACTGACCCAGCGGTCCGCCTCCTCAGCAAGCTTCCTAGGGTTAGTCAGCCTACTATCAATCAGGTGCTGGCGTAGCTCAGGAAAACAATTACTGGACAAGTGCTCCCATGCCATTACATCAAGAAGCCCTTGAAAATCATTAACTTTGCTACCCTTCACCCAACCAACCAGTGCTCTGCAAAAAAAAGTCACATACTCAACATATGTACTGTTTGGAATCTTGGTGCAACCCCTGAACCTTTGCCTATACAACTCAGGGGTCAACCCATACATAGACATCAAAGCAGCCTTCATATGGGGATAGGAATTATAATCATCTGAAGGCAAATCTAGCAGTGTATCCCGCCCCTCGCTAAGGAACCGTCCCCACAACCCCGCTCCCCAATCTTTCTCAGGGACCCGGTGGGAAGACATGGCTACCTCATAGGCCTTAAACCACTGCCCTATGTCATCATTCTTAAAAAATTCCTTAACCACATCCTTGGGTATGTACACCCTTGATTCTGTCTGCACTGACGGTGTGCTGCCACCAGAGGGAGTAGAGTCTAAACTTTTAGCTTTCAGATTTAATTCCCTCAACTTCATTTCATGCTCCATTTGGATTCTTCTCTCTTCCAGTGCCAGCTTTTTGCTTTCTAGCTCCAGTTGCCCATTTAACTTGAGCTTTGCCATCTCCATTTCGTGCATCCTACCCTCTCTTCTATCTGCCAGCTCCTCTGGAGATATACTTTTACTAGAAACACTGCTACCGGCAGGGGAAGGGCTTCTCCCTCCTCTTGAGCCCAATGGCCCATCCAGCTGCTCATCTGCATTATCATCATCAGTGGCATTCCTTGCTTCTACCCAGGCCCTCAGCGCCTTGTAGAACTGTGTCTTGTTTTTACATCCAGTTGTAGAAACATTAAACTTCTTGCAAAAGAATTTCAGATGTGGTAACTTGTAGCTTTCCAGTTTCTCTTCTTCCCATTCCCATTCATTATCAACAGAGACTATGAATGCTGCTTTCTCCACCATGGTTTAAGCTTGGCAGTGCTCAAAAATAGACAGTCCCAAAAAGAAATCTACCAACAAGTATTGGTTGCGTTAAGGTCTGCACTCACTAAGTAGTGTTCACCAATTACTGTACATGAGTCACAAATGCAAGTCCAGAATCCTCACCGCTGACCACCAATGTTAGAATCCGGGTTCTCTAGTTGGCACAGGTAGGTACTTGTGACAAGCAGGGAACCTTTCCTCTAGTCAGGATAAGGGGGTACACGCCTCAAATAACCCCTGCTCACCCTCTAGGTAGCTTGGCGCGAGCAGACAAGGCTTATCTCAGGGCGCTATAGGTTAAGCATTTGTGAACACATACAGTAACCAAGTGACAACACTACAAATGGACACCACACAGGTTTTATATTAAAAATAAGGATTCTTTATATAGAGTTACCACAAGACCATTAAACGACAAAAATACACAATACGGTTACTTTAGTTGGTAGATGTTTGCTTAGTTCTCTTAAGTTCTTAAATGCGACACTTTAAGTCAATGTACCTTTTAGATGCGACACGCAGGGCAACGAAAGTGTTGCAACGATGTGATGCGGTGAAGTTCTTGGTGCAAAGAAATAAAGACGTGAAGATCTTCCAGATGCGTTACGCTTCTCCGATGTTGCGAGAAGACTCGACTCGATGCGTCGGCTGCAGCGGCGTCACCCTTTACGCGATGCGACAACAGCGGCCTTGGCAGCGGCACTCTTCTCCAACGTTTGCGAGACGCTTCCCCTCGATGCGATGCTGCAGCGGCGACACCCCTTTACGCGATGCGATGACAGCAGCTCCGACGGCGGCACGCTTCTCCGTGGATGCGAGGCGAATGCGGTGCAATGCGACAACTACGATGGCTGCGATGGCGACATGCTTCTTCCTCGATGCGAGACTCTTCTCTTGATGCGGTGCAATGCGTCAGCTACGATGGCTGCGATGGCGACGCGCTTCTTCGGCGTTGCGAGACACTTCCGGAATGATGGGAGACGCTTCCGCTCAATGCGATGCTGCAGCGGCGACACTCTCTGCGAGATGCGACGGCAACAGCTCCGGCGGCAGCACGCTTCTCCTCCTTGAGTCGCGCTTCCAGCTCCTTGCGACACGCAGTCCCTCAGAAGGCCCAACAACAGCAGCAGGCACTTCCAAAGAACTCTGGGGAGCTGGGGGGGAAGTCCACTGGTCCTGGGACTTCGTTCAGGGGGCAAGCTCAGCACAAGCCCTTGGAGATCTTCTTGAAGCACAAGTTGAAATAAAGTCTTTGTAGTCTTTCTCCTCTCCTTCAGCAGCAAGGCAACCACTGCAGGCCAATCCCCCAGGTCAGGGACAGTACTCCTCCTTACAGCTTTTCCAGTTCCTTCTCCTCTGGCAGAGGTTCTTCTTATTTACGCAGGATCTAATTTCTTGGGAGCAGGGTCCCAATACTTATACCCCTAATTCCTTTGTTCCTCTGGGGTAGAGGGGCCTTTGCCCAGTCCAAACCAGTTCTTGAGCACTCTGTTGACATGACTCTGCCTTTCTATTCAGGGTGCAGAGCAGAGACATCAGCCGCTCCACAGGAGGTGGAGCCAGCATTGTGGTGGCAGAGCACAGCCCTATTCAGAGTCCAGGTGTACTCCTCCCACCCATCTGACTGTCAATCTCTCTATTCACCACCAGGCTACCTAGCCCTGCCCCTCTGGGTTTCCCCAGCCCTGTCACTTTCACAACCAGACAGGCAGATACACATCATAGCAGAGGCGGGCTGAAATGGTCAGGCAAGCAAATACCAACTTTCTAAAAGTGGTATTTGCAAACACAGAATATTAAAATAAACTTTACTAAAAGATGTATTTTATTATTCTGAGTTCAGGCATACTAAACTCTAATTTCTACCATGTTCCCTGGGTCTGTTAGGATCATAGAATGTAACAATTCTAACAGCCCATTCTGGCCTATGGAGAACAGGTAGCCTTACAATAGTGAAAAACGAAAATGGCTGTAATTCACTATTAGGACATGCCACACACATCAGGGCTTGTCCTACCTTATGCTTACAATGCACCCTGCCCATAGGCCTACCAGAGGGGTGACTAACATGAAGTTAAGGGAAGGTTTAGGGACTGGCAAGTGGGTGCACTTGCCCAGTCAGCATGACAGTACCAGACTGCATGCAGGTTCTGCAGTGGCAGACCTTAGACACATTTTACCAGGCCGCTTCTGTGGGTGGCACAACCAGTGCTGCAAGTCCACCAGCAGCATTTGTATTTACAAGCCCTCTGCACTCCTGGTGCACTTTACTGGGGTCGGACAGTAAACCAAAGAAGCCAATCATGGAATCCAACCAACATATACATTTTAAATAGGGAGCACTTGCACTGTGGCACTGGTTGGCAGTGGCACAGTGCTCTAAGCAGCTAACACCAACAAAACACATGAGGCACAGCGACAAAAAGTGGAAGGGAGACTCACGCCAAGGTGCCAGGTCTAACATAGTGTTTTTACTGTATTACTGTTGGTTATGTGCAAATGCTTTACACACTGCCTCTGAAATAAGCCTGACTGCTCGTGCCAAGCTACCAAGAGGGAGAATAGGGGTTATTTCAGTAGTATATCCCCCTTATCCTGACTAGAAGGAAAGGTCCCTATTTGGACAAAGGTGCAAACCATTGCCAACTAGAGACCCCAATTTCTAACAGACTGTGTTCTTCGAGTAGTGCAGGAGCAGATGGTCTCCCGCGTTGACAATAACTCAATTGCCATCTACCCAGATGACACGAAGAGATGCTCCAGGATCAACGTAAATTGTTCACAGGAATCAAGCAAAAACTATGCTCCCTGCAGATGCAGTACATGCTGCTGTACCCAGTAAGGCTGAAAGTTATATTTCAGGACAAATCATACTTTTTGATAGCCCAGAGGAAGTATGGGAATGGCTAGAGCTTCGGACAGTTCTGAGGCCCTGGGGGTGGGAGTTCCAAGAGGAAAAACTGGGTACCTTGATCCAGGGTCAACGTTCATCGACGGCCAGTGGGTGGAGAAAATCCAAATCAAACTCCCCTGGACTCTCAGAGTGAAGATTGGAGAAGATGGGACAATGCAGTTGATGCCGTACCCTCCCAGACAGAGATGGAGGACAATACACTGACACACCCGGGTGAACAGGGCACAGAGAACATCAACCCCTCACCGAGCGGAGAGCCCGACTCTTTGGGCGCCCTAGAAGCGACACATGGCAGTAGCTGAAGCTTGACAACAGTGGTCAATTTGTCTGAGATATGGTTGATGGGGACCAGCCGAGTGCCCAATGGGTTGCTAGGATGAACTAGATACGATCTTGGCAGGGTTATAACTGTCCATATTCTGCACTCCTGCCTAGAACGGGGAAGGGGAATCTGAGACACAAGGCCTACCAGGGCAATGATGCTGGGTGTGTCTGATTTACTTGAGTGAGATCACTTGTGAAATGCTTGAAGGAGTACGGCTGGCTGAGAGCTTGGCTTGTTTGTTAGTTGATCTGAAGAGTTAGTCAGTCTTCAACACCATACAGAACCGGTTAATGCATGATTTGGATTTGCTACTGCTGTGGCTGGGTGACTTCAATTGTGTGTTACATCCCTTCCTTGACAGGATGCCCCCGAGGGAGGGTACGAAGCCTCAGATGACGGAGGCTCTTCGTGGCAGTGACACAAAACCTTGGGCTAAAACTGATGTCTGGAGACTAAAACACCCACTCAGGTGGTATATACATGTCACTCGCTAAAACCTAACACATACAGCTGACTGGAAAGAATTTTGATTTCCGGGTTCCCTCATTTTGAGAATGTCGTGATTACCCACTTGGCACAATTCCTATCTGATCACTCTCCAGTTGGTTCCAGGATTGCATTCAGAGGGTCCGATCAGGGAGGAGAACCTGCCGAAGGACAATAGACATTTTGGAAAACCCAGAGGGGTGGGAGGCTTTCTCGAACACACTTGTAGGTTATATGGAGTTCAACTGGGGTTCCACAATGCTCAGATCCACTAAATGGGAGGCTCTTAAGGCGGTGTTGAGGGGCATACATTTGGGACAAACTTACAGGGTGCACAGACAACTGAGGCTGGCGCTCCTTAGAGAAGGGAAAACACTTGTATAAGCACAGGTAGAAAGTCCTAACCGCCCTGAGACATATGATGAGGAAGATCTTACGCCTCTGCAAATTGCAGACATTTTGGGCAGACTAGATAAGTATACTTAATTACAAGAACAACAGCGGTTACACCGGGAGATGGACAAATTGGACAAACTACTAGCCTGTATTCTGTGCAGGTAGATTGCCCCACCACTGGTAACACACCTAATGACTCCTGAGGGACAGAGGGTTACATCAAGGGTGGAAATGGGGTGCAAACTTTACCTCGGAATCTACAACAAGTTTATACTGCTGGTCAGGGTGTTGAACCACAGCAAAATGTAAGGTTCCTAGGAGGGCTGGCCATCCCGAAACTTAATCCAGTGGCATTAGAAGCTTCAGAGGACCCCCTCAACCTGGACGAGCTTAGGTCAGCTCTGAAAGCACTCCTGTATTCAAGGGGGCTGGGGGAGATGGCTTCACATCTAAATGCTACCTGGCAGTGCTGAAGCTAATTAAGGTGTTTCTGAAGGCTAGGAACAAAGGTTCACTGCCAACAACCATGATGTTGTGTGCAGATTTAGATACCGTATATAGGTTTCCCGATTTATGCCCTTAGATAGGTACAATTCACATTGCCCTTATTTGGACATAGAAATCTGGTCCTTATTTAGACATTGTCCGTACAAATCAAATACATGCATGGCCACCTACATCCGTCCATCCACGTCACAACGAATTCTTGGAAAACCAGACCCTGAAGCCTTTAGGAATTTCCCTCAGCTTGAATATTGATTTCTCCAACAACTCATTAAGTATGCATGAACATCTATTCCTTAGGGGTTCATTCATGACATTCCTCTGCCCGACTTTTACGTCAATACTGGCATTCCTAGACACCTTCAAGGTATAAATATACCAGCACTTGCCTTGGCAAATTGCGGTTCCCGGAGGATTTGATCCAACCCAGACTACGCGGCTTGCCACGGCAAGTTCGGAAGGAGATCGAGTTCCAGCCTGATGCACTGACCTGACGCTGCCATCCTCCCCGCAGAGAATCCAACTCGAGTGCTCTCTGACTTCCCTTGCGGGGGGTTAGACTATCGAGTCCAGAAAAGAGATTCCAACCTCTCTCATTCTCAGGTATGGAGCTGACTAGAACTTAGAGAAACTTTTGGCAACTCTTGGCTAAACTAAAATATAGCTAGCTATACTTTAGAAATAGCACCTACTTCAAACTTCGTACTGCACTTAGGTTAGGTACACTGGGGTAGTACAATTTAAAAGCATCAGGTGAGTATCACATTTTAGCATTATGTTATTTATGTATATATTTTGATCAATATATGTCATAGCTACAAACCATGCTATTGCAGTATTATTTTATCTTACTGCTAACCTCGTACATATTGTAAATCGCAGTCTGTCTTAAGATTGTGGCAATTCATATCTCTTGCATGAGAAATAAAACTGTTCGATAAACCCTTTTATTGAAACGCCCGTCTCCCTATATCGGTGCAACTCTGTAGAAACAAAGCATGCACGATTGACTGAGTGAAACTGTTATCTATTGTTTCCACGATTCTGAGACTGTCCCAATTCTAAAGGGAAACAAAGTTGTCATGTTTATGCGGTTGTCAGAAACTAATCCCTTCTTGTATATGCAAGAAGTTTCTATTGACCTCTGAGTTATCTGGCACACACAAGTAATTAAGTTTAATATATTCGATAGAGACATACTGGCCTTAGTCCTATGTCAAATCTATAGTGTATGTTATTCCAATGCGCCAAGCCTATCAGGGATATAGGAACTACACTACAATGAGAGATGGGGAGATAGGCATGCTTCTGAAACCGGGGGAGAACAGTCTGACCCAGCTGTATATAAACCCATAATGATGACTAACGCGGATCTGAAGCTGCTATGCAAGCTGTGGCTAGCCGTCTAACAACATACATGACCCACCTAGTACATGAGGACCAGTACAGCTTCATATTTGGATGGCACACTGGAATGAACCTGCGGCACCTATTCCATATCCTACATGAGATCGAGGGCAGTGAAAAGGAGATGGTGCTGGGCATCATCGAATTGGACAAGGCATTTGTCACAGTGGACTGGGAATACCTGCTGGAGGGGCTACAGGTTATGGACTTTGGTACTCTGTTCTGCAGCTGGGTTTGTCTCCTTAAAACGGAGCTGAGGGAGAGAGAACGAAACAGGGCCGTTCTCTCTCGCCACCCCTGTTCGCAATCGCAATGGAGCGATTAGCGATTTAAGTGTGGTGGCATATGCAGGCATGGGGCATACACTGGGAGGGCTCCGTCATATTGTTTAACTCTACACAGATGATGCTTTATTCTATGTGTCCTCCCTCTGAGTCTCGGAGCCATTCTTACTTAGGCTGTTGGACAACTTTTGTGGCCTTTCGGGACTCAGTCTCAACTGAGTCAAGTCCTCACTTTGTTTTCAGGGACCCCGCTAGCAGGATTGCCGCCTTCGGGACTAAGTTGGGAAATGGTGCAGTTTAGATACATGGGTGTAAAAGTAGCACATAGAGCTGAATAAAACCATACCCTTAATGTAGGAGATGTCCTGGAGGGACTATAGGCCTCCATAGGGTTCTGGAAAACATTGTCCCTCTTCCTGATGGGCCGCTTGGCTATCGCTAAATTGGGGCTGCTTCCGAGGTGTCTATATGTACTGCAGAATTCACTGTTTCATCTCCTGGGGAGGGTCTTTAAGCAGTTATACTCCCCTTTGTATCCCTCTAGTGGGCAGGTGGCAGCTGCATGGTGGCCTTGATGACTCTGAAGAGAACCTGTGGGTGGGCTGGAAGGCCCCAGGCTTGACCTGTATTAATATGCGGCACACTTACAGCAGGTAACCCTTCGGCTGGATCCCAAAGACAACTGGGAGAAGTGCTTATTGTTGTGAGTGGTGGCAGTTGAACTCTTACTGGAGCTCCTGATGGAGGGGGCAGGACTCCCACCGGATGTCCTGCATATAGTGAGCTGCATGGCCTCCATCTGGCAGCGGTTTGCCCAGAAAGAGTAAAGAGTCCCCTGTTCCACCGGGAGCTCCCTATTTGGATACTGAAGCCCATCAGGCAATTAATGGAGGAGGTGTCCTTTCGGGAATGGTGTACAAGAGGTTGTGGCACTCTTGAAGACCTATATCCCAGGGAGACGTTATAACATTTAAAGAAGCATGTAACACATTCACACTAGGCTACAGTCACTTCTTACATTATGCCGGTTTGGCGAACATGGCCAGAGAAACCTGGCCCACTTTCCCAAGGCTCCCAGAGCCATGCACACCCAGGAAATGCTTTTGTTCTGTGGGGCAGGTCGCCACCTGATCTCAATATTATATAAAGCAATGAGAATGGATGAGGGGCCTATACCGCAATCCCAGGCAACTTGGGAACTTGACTTGGACGAACAGCTGGGGGAGGTGGACTGGTCTGGTATTAACGCCCTTACCCTCTAGGTCTCATGCAACGGCTACTTTAATCTAATCCACAAAATTTCTGACACAGGACCTACCTGACCCCAGGAGTCCTCCATATAATGTCCATCTCATACGCAGATAGCTGCACTAGATGCGGGTAGGAGGTGCGGGATTCCTACATATGGCGTGACATTGTAGGGAGTTTTTTAGGCTCTGGTAGCAGGTGGTACTTGGGTAAGAGAGGACTGTGAATATGAACGTGACACTCAACACAGCCTTTTTGCTTCCTCTGGAGTATACTCTGCCTGAAAAGGAGGAAGATAGCATGCAAGTTCCTGCAACTGGTGCTGGTTCTGGTCAGGCACCAGGTATCCATTGCATGGATGGGCCAAAGAGACCCTGACCTTGTCTGTTGGCATTGCGATATAGGGGAATCAGCAATAGCAGAAGTATTACATATTAAACAAATTCGTCATGATGACAAGGTAGTGGAGGACCTTGAGTCCTGGAAAGATCTCTGTGACAAATCCTAAATCCGGAGGCCGCAGGTGGGTTCTCCGATGATGACAGCATAATAGTCAATCAATCAGGATTTATACAGCGTGGCTAATCACCTGATAGGTATTCAGGTACCTGCAGGTTCCGGAGGCTTATTCAACCAGCCAGGTCTTGAGGGCCATTCAGATTTCCGGAAGTGAGGCGATGATCCAGAGGTGTGTGGGGAGGCTGTTCCAAGTCTTTGCTATAATGGGGAAAGGAGCGTCCTCCACTTTTGCTTTGGTAGATGCGGGGAGTATGGGCAAGTGAAAGGGAGGTGGAGCATAGTCTTCTTGTTGGTTGGTGACTTTCAGGTGGTGATTACTGTATGCAGGTCCTTGGTTGTGTAGAGCCTTGGGTGCGTGGGCCAGCAGCGTTAATTTGCATCTCTTCTGTACGGGGAGCCAGTGGAGTTGCCTGAGGTGGGGTGTGATGTGGGTTCATCAGGGAAGGCCGAGGATGAGTCTGGCTGCAGCGTTCTGTACAGTCTGAAGTCTCTGCAAGAGGTGTGGAGCAAATTCTACGTAGAGGGCATTGCCATAGTCCAGTCGTCTGGCGATGAGGGCCTGTGTCATGGTGCGTCTCATGTGTAGAGTTAGCTACTTGATGATCTCACATAGCATGCGCCGAATGAGGAAGCAGGCGGAGGAGACCACGTTGATCTGTGATTTCATGGTGAGCTTGTTGTAAATGATGATTCTAAGGTTTCTGAAATGGTTGGATGGAGTGGGTGCGGGTCTTAGGTTTGATGGCCACCAGGAGTCGTTACAAGTGTTACTACTGTTGCCAAAGATCAGACATCTGGGTTGAGGATACACCAGGAGGGGAAGAAGGAGACTAAATGTGGGGCAACAACTGGGATTGAGGTGTGGAAGTGAGGGATGAATCAGACACCCTAGCTAGGTGACTCTAAACTGTGTAATTGACGATTACTTGTCAATATACTCTCTTGCAATGTTCTTGGAAAGACATGCTTCATACACTTTATACACTGCTGTATGTTGTTTTGTTTAAAATCTGAAAAATTAACTTAAAAAAAAATACTGCTGCCCAGTTTATTGCCTTTAAACATGGTGAACTCCCAAAGTTCAGGGCAGATTCTGCCCCATACTCATTCTGTATTTGTTTCAATACTTTTGGTATGACTGGTATTGAGGGGGTACCATGAGTTCTGGTATAAACGGCAGCAAAAACTGTACCCCAAGTGGTACTATCCTCTATCGGGGGAACTAATGAGCCAGTTTGACCGAAATTAGCCTAAACAATGCTTCAATGCATGAGCTTAATTTTTATGGCAGCAGACACCCAGTGCAGCCACACCGAAGATGACAGCTGAACAATCCTTAACCTAGGGACATACAATATTTGTCTTTTGTTAGAATATGGATTTATTGTTTCAGAAATGCCAATAAACTAAAAAATACAATTACGTTTATTATAAATTGCAATTCCACACCCGATTCATCCTAGATTGAAAGTGAGATGTTGCTGGCTTGTTAAATAGAGTCGAGATGCTGTAATGTTGTATTCCACCCCAAACATAATTTTTATGTTAAATGCCCTTGTCAATCAATCATGTAGAGAGCACATACTGCATTAGGAGGATTCTAAAAATAGCTTTTGTTAGCATTTGGAATTTGAAAGCTATTAAGGGAAGAAATAAAAATAGCTACTGGAAAGCACTGAGCATGCTAGACATGGGTTTCTAACGTCTTAAAGAGGATCCAAGGCAGTGCTGTCCAACATAATTTCCATAGAGCCAAATTAATGCCAGACCTTCCGGAAAGCCACATGAGATACATTTGCATCCAATAAAGTAAAACTGAAAACATTTACATAGTTCATCTGTTAACCTGAAACTCTGGAGAGGAGCTAACTACGCAGGACCTGCATTGGACACTACTGACCTAAGTCCTTTATAATGTAGTTCCACCAAACAGTATGGCGTGTTTTAAATATACTGATTTGAACATACAAATTTGTCATCAAACACGATTAGGAAGTATTGTGCTCTGGGACAGATGATTTTAAATTGACAAGGGAACATGAACATAACCAGCGGCTGTATTACAGAAATGCCTCAGGGATACAAGGCCCGCTTGCTCACCTTTCTAGTGTCTTGGGGGCATTTTGGTATTATAAACGACTACTCAGATGCTTGTGAAATCCAGATACAACTTGTGCAATACAGATTGTGCTGGCACACATTTTGAAAAGTGCAATCACAATGGGGTGTTCCCTCATTTGAATGGGAAGCATGTCAATGAGGAAACACTATGCTGTTGCACCTTTGCCATATTATAGAAAGGAAAATAGAGGTAAAGTAGCTGCAGGTGAGTACACAGGCCGTGTGCCAAACAGAGGCAGGACACAGTTATTGTGCCTCCTGAGGGCACTACTAGGGATGAGAATACTGGAGTCAGAGTGATCTCCCCAGGCACCCCATGCTGATGGGTGCAGTAATGCAAAGCTTCTTCCTTCAGAGGAGTCTGTTTCCACAGCTTCAAACAGTGGCCTGTCTACTTCCTGGGAAAGGCAAAGCTGTGGCTTCAAACCATGACACTGTCTTGCACTAATGCTCTCTCTTCAAGACAGGTGTGAACTCTTAGCGTTCTCACCTGCACTGACGACAGTGCATTTTTCAGACTAATCATGCACACCGTCATTGTCTGTGATAGGCGCACCCTGTTATTGGTGATGTAGTGGAAACCACATTTTATTCGTAGTGGTGCATTATAATCACACGTGCAGAGCGCACCAGCATATCATCCTTTGTTGTATTAATGTGAAGTGTTAGAATTTCAAAATGTAATACCATGAAATGTGATGTGCTAAGACCATTGAAAAGTAGTATGGACAATAATGTAGAAAGTGAGTGTAACTAGCAGAAACCATTACTGTGAAGAGTTTGTGTTGTGTAACTGACAATCATTCATTTATTAAATTTGTTTATTAATCACGCCATTTTGATGTAGGCAGATGCATTAAACAACTGTTCCTTATTTTCTTATGCAATTTCAGAAAGCTCGCATGCCATGTTTCTTATGTTACCCAGATCTTGTAAGCCTGAAATACATTTTCCCTGGAAACTCTCACTGTAGACTTAACAGTTTGAATTTAATTCCTGATGTAGGATTTGTTCTTTCTCATGTTTTGTGTTGCAGTTGAAAGAAGTGCACTTGCTAGTTAGAATAATGTTGTTTTATTAGTCAGCCAAGGAGGGAAAAAGTTACATCGTACGGTATGAATCGATAAACAAAGGCTGTTGTCCTTCGCACAGGAGGAGGCTTGGGAACCAATGACAAATGTGGTGAGAAGAAGAACACTGCCGTCCCATGGAAAACTACCTTTAGGAAGATACCCAGAGTGGATGGTGTGACCTGCAAAGGATCTTGGGAAAGTTCTCTTCCATATTGTGTTGTTGGGAGTAGGGAAAGCGCCCACTTCTCTTTCTGCCTTTGGAGAGAGAGCACCTAAGAAAAACCTGTCTCAATAGCTTTATGCTATTTGACCCGTCTATGTTGAAGAGACTTCTTAGGAAGACTCCACATGCTGACACCTTTTATTTCTTGTCCCTTAAGATGCTTAAGTAGGGATGTCATTTTAGCGTTAGTGTAGGGATAGATTAATGTTTTATATTCATCAACCCTCAATGCAGGGAAACCTGGACTCATGCTTTCTGATCCTCTGTATTCTGCCTCTTGAATTAATTGTTTTGTTTATGCTGCACCATTCAAACTGTATGTGCAGATTTGGCTTTATGCTTATTCCGATGTATTTTTACAATCTCATCTTGAGGTGTCTTTATGTGCAGTTAGTTTTGGCTTTGTAATAAATTAACTAACCTTACGTAGTTGTCTGTGGTTACTATGTGTCAAGAGAAATTCCTGTTGAATTGATTGGCATTAATAATGACTTTCTCCCCTCTACTCTTACATGCTGCTAAAAAGAACCATTGGATTGTGATTCTAGAATAGATCCAGAACTTATGGGCCCGGCCCTTTCATTGGTATACCCCAACAGAAACCAAGACTGCGCACTTGATGCATATTTGGGGCTAGGAAGGCTATGAGGATTTTCAGCACTCCCGGCATATTAATATTTTTCTAGCTGAAGTGCTTACCAAACACTGAAAACTGTCACATTCAGGACATTTTTGGAAATTTGGTGCCACTACTACATGTGCTCTTAGGTGTCTGCTTTAGGTTGCTTTGTAGAAGCACTAGCGAAATTGCCAAAGACACAGAGGAAAGCACAGGCTTCAAAGTATATGGCACAACGCACATGTATTTGTGTATTATACTTGCAAACAAACTGACCAGAAATGCAATACATGTCTCACACAAAATGCACAGGTGATTAAACATCTGCTGACAGCTTAAACCAAAATGGCTGGAGTGCAAGGAAAAGAAAAAAAGGGTGGTATAAAGGACCACATAATTGTTTACATACAGCTGTCAGTGTCGCTGCCACACAGAGCAACTGGTGCGCAGAGTGGACTACGTTAATCCGTCGCTTCACACATAAGGGAAGTGTTTCTTGAGGACTGCATGAAGAGGAGCAGCAAGCAGTTGCCGTAATACACAGGTGATTGGCATTCCAGTAACAGGTAAGTGTATGCACCTTTTCATACTGTCCTTCCTGCCCCTAATGTCCTGCACTGACACAGGCTGCCTGTTGTACACATTTGTATCCATGATACAATCTTGCCCACAATGCATTCCTTGATCCAGATTTAATTTAATTGATACACGCCTCTCTGCTGACATGTTGAAACCCACATCCACCATAGGATGTTACTGGCCCGCTAGGAATTTTCAATTTTCATACATTAAATTTCACAGAAGTGATGGGGATAAACTATCCTTACTCAAGATGAGTGCAGGATAGTGTTTTAGTATTTGTTAGTATGCAGGTTTAGATCATATATCAGGAGGAAACTATGTAAAAAATAAACATCCTTCAAGTCTGTAATTTGACTACAACAATAAATGTTTGTTCCTGAGAATATAACTGACTGGTTTGACTGTTATTTATCTTGTGAATATAAACACAAACCCTTTCTCTGCCTTGCATGTACTACCTGTGGGTTTCAGGCCATGGGTACTCTGTAGCACACAATATATTTTTTAGAAACTGGACTCTTCTCCTTCAGAAATGTCAGATCCTTTCCTGATACACCAAATTCCCATCCAATATCCTCTTGAATATGGCTAAGCTATGTTGCGACTATTCTTAGATGTTACCACATTTCTATACTATCAGACTACTGTTCTGTGAGAGTTCATATAAATGAAAGCGAAATGGCTGTTCTTAGATAGAAAGACAAGTGATTCTGGCAGAACCTGAAAATGCCTCTATTTGCATGATCACCCACATTTTTTGGGGACTGATGCTGCTGTTTTTTACTCTGTGCACTGCAACTCTGCTAACCAGGCCCATGTGGATGTTCTTTGTCCGCTCAAACATGTTGAAGCTGGCTTTACTCTTTAGTGGCATATTTAATTTACCAATAGGTCTCTAGTCTATGATAGCAAGTGCACCTAGCACCTTACCCCGCTGAGGATTTTTGCAGCACCCATTATGCCACCCACTACATTGACCCTGCTAACATGACTGCAGACCTACCATTGTAAGCTGAGTGTGAAGTTTTAAATCTGAAAAATGTACTCCTTTTAAATATTAACACATCACCGCTAAGTATCCCTTACTGCCAATAAGGCAGGGCATGTGGTATTTAAAACTAGGACATGTAAGAGTTTAATGTTAAACATGCCCTTACAGCAAAAAGGCCCTAGAAGCTATTTTTACTGTAGCAGGGTTAACTATTAAGGGGCCGATTCCGATTCCGGGCGCAAAACGAACCGATCGACACGGACCCGGACCGAATACCGACCGACCCGGACCAGCGGCGTACGACCCGTGCAGTACGATGCAACGCGAGTGAATTACAACCGACACGTACGGAATACAAGCCGTACGACCGAGCCGGAGGGAAAATAGTGATCTGGCCGGAAAACTGACGCGATTTTCACTGACCGACACGAACCCGGAATCAACCCGACCGACCCGTACCCGAGATGTACGATTAGCGCAGTACGATGCAATGCGTCTAAAACCAGACCGACTCGCACGGAGACCAAGCCACACGACCGACACGCACAGACAACCCGGAACACAAGCAATAGAGACCGCCGCGAATGACGCCTACCAAACAGAGAAGACAGGCAGCGTGAACGAGGCGGAGAAGCCCGCACGAGACAACAGCAGCGTCCGTTTCCGTCACATGAACGTCTCCTACATGCCTACAAAACACAAAGGAAAAAACACCAAAAAAGGACCAAACAAGCAATGACTAAGCCAATAAATACCCAACACAAATTAATTGGACAAGGACACACCCAGAACTACAACCATATAAAGGACTACAATCACTACCATCATCCCTTGCAAACAGGAGACACAGCCAGCAACAAACACCAGTACACAGCAACCACAGACACACTCACAACTCACACATCACACAACACACACACCATCAGCACCTCATACAAAAGCACACACACATACACACAGCAAAACCAACACCAAACCAACATCACTTGCACCCTCAAACACACATCCCTCACCACCACCACCCATCACCATGCCTCCAAAGAAGAATCCAAAGTTCACAGATAGTGAGTTAGAAGTGCTGGTAGACGAGATCATCAGAGTAGAGCCACATTTGTTTGGTACATTGGTTCAAAGGACCCCCATCTCACAGAAAACCAAGATGTGGGCGAGGATTCTGGACAAGGTGAATGCACAAGCACCAACGTTGCGCACAAAGGACGATATCAGAACAGGTGGTATTACGTGCGCAGGAGGGTCAAGAAACTCATCGAGAAAGATCACGCCTTGAGTCAGCGCACCGGCGGTGGCACTCTTGCCAAACCAGTCTACTTCAGGACCTGGGAGGAGAAGGTGCGGGACATCCTACCACCAGAGAGCGTCCATGGCCTAACAGACATCCCAGAGACTGGTGAGTACACAAACAACATACCCAAGATTGTGTGGCAAGGGGACAGTGAAACCATGCACCGCAAGCAAAGCTACACTAACCAATAGATAATCAGCCCAAGATGTGTATGCCAGTCAGACAAACCCAATACCTGCCATCTCATAGTGACTGGGAACTGTGTCATGACATGCACCAACCTACAAACAAATAGAGCAAGCCAGTGGCACTAAGCCAAATACACCCTGCCAGACAGTTTGACACCACAAACACACCACCTCGCAGTGCAGCTGACTGTCAGGAAGGAATAGTGGGGATGCAGGTGATGTGAGTGTAGCCAAAAGCATGATGGGGCCTGTAGTCACAGATAATGCTCCCCCTCCTGATTGGCCCATCAAGACCTCTCAGAAACATGCCCACATCACAGGTAGTGGAAAATGACTGACAAGATGGCTGACACTGGGTCCTGCTGTGGGGAGCACAAGGCCCTGCTAGGGCTTGTGTGCAAATCAGAAGCAGGACACCACTGACTGACATCCTGAAAGACAACTTGCACGCCCTACAATGGAAGCACGTTTCATGATGGGAAGGAGGACTGACAGCCCTGACCATACTTATCAGCATGGGGAGACACCCCCCCTCAACACAAACTCCACACAACTCACCGGGTACAATGCATTGACACACACCTCATTGAAATATCAGCAAAAGATACCCCATACTGGGTGCTGCTGTGTGAAGCCCAGGGGCTCACTTGGGACTTGTAGCCAAACAAACACCAGGATTTCACAGTCAGCCATCTTGCAATTGCTGTCACACCCCCTCACAGGGAAGCAGAGTCAAGAGGGAGGAAGTATGGGCATGCTGGGAAGGGGGGTGTAGCCAAGAGTATGATGGGACTCGCAGTCACAGACAACCTACACCCACCCACATGGCCCAGCAAGATCAACCTGAACCATACTCGCCTCACAGGGAGTGGGAAGGGACTGACTAGATGTCTGACACTGGGCCCTGTTGTGGGGAGCACAAGGCCCTGCTGGTACTGCTAGCCAAACAAACACCAGCAGTCCACAGTCAGCCATCTTGCCATTGCTGTCACACCCCCTCACAGGGAAGCAGAGTCAAGAGGGAGAAAGCATGGGCATGCTGGGAAGGGGGGTGTAGCCAAGAGTATGATGGGACTCGCAGTCACAGACAACCTACACCCACCCAAATGGCCCAGCAAGATCAACCTGAGCCATACTCGCCTCACAGGGAGTGGGAAGGGACTGACAAGATGTCTGACACTGGGCCCTGTTTTGGGGAGCACAAGGCCATGCTGGTACTGCTAGCCAAACAAACACCAGGAGTCCACAGTCAGCCATCTTGCCATTGCTGTCACACCCCCTCACAGGGAAGCAGAGTCAAGAGGGAGGAAGCATGGGCATGCTGGGAAGGGGGGTGTAGCTAAGAGTATGATGGGACTCGCAGTTACAGACAACCTACACCCACCCACATGGCCCAGCAAGATCAACCTGAACCATACTCGCCTCACAGGGAGTGGGAAGGGACCGACAAGATGTCTGACACTGGGCTCTGTTGTGGGGAGCACAAGGCCATGCTGACAAATGGCCAACAAGAAGATCAAACTCTGTCCGTGACAAGCTGGGAAAAAGCAGTGTACAGGCAGGCATCTGTTATAAAAGTAGAAAATGTCATGTTTGTGAACCAACGATGCATGTAGAAACATAAATCACATTGTGTGTCTCTTCCAAATACAGGTCGTGCTTGGCACCCACTGACAAATGACGAGGATACCCAGTCCCAGACTCTGTTGGACACTGAGCTCTCTGGTCTGACTCTCTCACTGTCCTCTTCGGATGACGACGACCAACCTGGCCCCTCCGGTGTGAGCCATCTTGCAGCACCAGCAGCAGCAACATCTGTCCCCACCTGTACCCATGCCTCCACCATCTAGACACCGACAGGGCACCCCCGCCAACACGGACAGACCAAGGACAATCAACACCCACAGCACAGGGACACAGGACCCCCGGAAGCTACAGCCAACACCACCAGCAACACCACCCAAGGGGTCCCAGGGTCACCTGTGCGTACCGCCGCTGGTCCTGCCCGTGTGGAGAGGGGTGCTGGGAGAGGTGGGAGGCACAGGGCATGCCTTGCAGAGGGGTCTGGACTGCATGATGACCCCCAACTGGCACGCATCATAGATGCGTACCAGGTTAGCACTGGTGTATTTGGCCAGGTAGTGGGGGTCCTCAAGGACATTAAACAGGAGCAGGTCGCCCCCATGCCCGTGTGATCTTCGGGATTCGGCGGGCTGGAAAAGCAGGCAAGGAGGCCGTATATAGTGTGCAATAGTCTACTTTATTGAGTCCAAGGTACGGTGTGCAACAGGATAGAATACGGGTCTTCTGCAGGTGGAGGGGTGGAACCGATGTGGAATCCCGTCGGTTGTGGTTGTCGTCACCGAAGGTCTTCTGCTGTCCAAGTCGCCGACGTTGGTCCCAGGAAGGGGAAGGACGGACACCTCGGAGGGCAGTGAGACAAAAACACAGAGGGAGCCGTTAGACCTGCGGACACTATGTCGCTGCCGTAACCTTCACCCGGGAGTGATAAAGAGGAGGGGAGTGTGAGGAGAAGGGACGAGGCGAAAGAGGGACAAGTCGAAGAAAGATGGGTGTTCGGAAAGGGGGTTGAGTGGGATACTATGTACAAAGCGTGAGGTGCTGTACAATGGATACTGAGAGATCCTATTAGGGTGCAGGGGTGCTAACAGGAGAGAGACTATATACATCTATGTACAAAGAACCTAGGGTACACACGGGTACTTTAGAGTGCTATACTGAAAGAAAGCTGGTACTCACGGGCTCCGCCGTAACTCTCATCCGAGTTACGGCCGCTCTTCAGCCTCCTCCGGGGGACTCCACCAGTCTTCCGACCACTCTTCTGGTTCGCCGCTCTCGTCCTCTCCTTTCGTCGTATCTCCTGCCGGACTCTCCTTCCACGATCCTTCGACGACCTCTGCTTCCTGTCTTCCGGCTTTTCTGTCTCCGGCGGGGAACGGGTAGGAGGGACTTCCGGGTATCAGGGGTTGTCCTTCCGGTGGGTCGCTGTTCGGGATTGGCTCCTGCAAGAGAAAGAGGGGCGGGGTTCCTGGGGTCACCGAGTCTGTGGATGAAAGCTTGGATGGACTGTCCGAGCAGGGAGGATTGAGCGGAAAGGACTCCCTGGACAGGGTAAGAAAGGGGGGCCCGATCCGAGGTAGGGAGTCTCCGTTACATTCCCTTTCCCTAGCTGTCTTTCTTGTATCCGGTGTGGATAGGGGATAGCGAGAGAGGAAGTCCGCGTTACCCTGTTCTGTGCCTTTTCGGTGTACTGTTTTGAAGCGGTATGGTTGGAGGGCCAGGAACCACCGCAGGACACGGTCATTGTGCCCCTTGTTCCGGGCCATCCACTCAAGAGGGGCGTGATCGGTGAAGATGGTAAAGTCACGTCCTTCTAGGTAGTAACGGAGACTGTCCACTGCCCATTTAATCGCCAAAGCTTCTTTCTCCACGACGGCATAATTCCGTTCTCGAGGAAACAGTTTCCTGCTGAGGTACAGGATGGGTCTTTCGTTCCCCTCGTGGTCCCTCTGTGACAGTACTGCCCCTAAACCCTGTTCGGAAGCATCCGTCTGAAGGAGGAAGGGTTGTGTGTAATCCGGACTAACTAGTACGGGATCGGAGGTCAAGGCATTCTTCAGATCGTTAAATGCATGCCACAATAGGGGAGTCGGGTTTTTCAGAATGGCCTCTGTTTTTGTGGCTTTCTTCAATAGGTCAGTGAGCGGGGCGGCCCTTTGGGAAAAATTGGGCACAAACCTGCGATAGTAACCAAGGAGGCCCAGAAAGGCCCGCAAGTCTTTTCTGGTCTGGGGGAAGGGGAGGGAATGGATGGCTTCTGTTTTGCTGTTCTGGGGCCGTATGAGGCCCTCACCCAGGAGGTATCCCAGATATTTAACGGTTTGGGCTGCCAGGGTGGTTTTGGCTGGATTAATCGTGAACCCATAGGAGCCCAAAGAGGAAATGACGTTATGGAGATGCTCCAAGTGTTGTGACCAGGTGTCGCTGTAGATAACTATATCGTCGAGGTAGGCCCCTGCATACTGAGTGTGGGGACGTAAGATGTGATTCATGGCCCGTTGGAATGTGGCGGGCGCGCCATGGAGGCCAAAGGGGAGGACGAGGAACTGATATAAACCTTCAGGGGTCGAAAATGCCGTTTTCTTTCGGTCTTCTTTTCTGAGGGGTATCTGCCAGTACCCCTTACAAAGGTCCAGAGTGGATATGTACTGGGCTTTCCCTATACGCTCGACCATCTCGTCTACTCGGGGTAACGGGTATGTGTCAAAGGATGATATCTTATTGACCTCCCGGAAATCAATACAAAATCTAACAGACCCATCAGGTTTGGGTACAAGCACTATTGGGGAATTCCAGTCACTTACAGAGGGTTCTATAATGCCCAGTTTTAACATTTGTTCGATTTCTTGGTGTATGATCGCTCTACGGGCTTCAGGGACCCTATAAGGCCTTTGTCGGACCACTTTCCCCGGACTCGTCTGTATGGCGTGCTCAGTAATGGAGGTGTGACCAGGCAAAGAGGAAAACACCTGTTGTAAAGGGGAGAGACGATGTTGGAGGGCTACACTCAGGGACAGAGGTAGGGCGGGGTCTATGCAAGGAGAGAAAGAAAGGGGTTCCAGACCCATAGAGCCGGCCAGGACGGGACGAGGACCTTCCCATTTTTTTAGTAAGTTGACGTGATAAATCTGGGTGGTACCCCGTGTGGGGTCTAGTTGTACTTCGTAGGTGACAGGGGTTATTTGTCGGAGTATGGTATAGGGACCTTGCCATTGTCCAAGAAGCTTTTGGTCGGAAGAGGGCATCATTAAAAGAACTAGGTCTCCCACTGAGAAGACCCGGTGTTTTGTGCCTCTGTCATACTGACCCTTCTGTTTCTCTTGCGCCTGTGTAAGATTCTGATGTACGATGTCCCTTATTAGAGACAAGTGGTTTTTGAGGTTCTCCATATATTCCGGGAGGGGGCGGGTGCGATCTGGTTCTGCCTCCCAGGCTTCCTGAGCCATGTCCAATAGAGAACGAGGGGGTCGGCCATACAACAGTTCGTAGGGTGAATATCCTGTGCTGCTCTGCGTCTTGCAACGTATTGCAAATAAGGCAAGGGGTAACATCTCCTCCCACCTCCTCGCCTCCAGCCCTAATAGTTTCTTTAGGGTTTGTTTTATTGTGGCATTGTATCGTTCCACCAACCCATCGGTTTGTGGATGATACGCCGAGGTGCGTATCTGTTTAATCCCTAGTTGGGAGCAGACCTGTTTCATAAGGGAGGAGACGAAGGGAGTGCCTTGATCCGTCAGGATCTCCCGGGGAAATCCTACCCTTGAGAACACAGTGATGAGAGCTTTCGCAACGTTTTGGGCGGTGGGTTGTCGTAGGGGAAGGGCTTCGGGAAAACGGGTGGCGTAATCCACGATTACTAGGGCGTATCGGCAACCACTTCGGGAAGGTAGCAAGGGCCCTATGATGTCCATACCTACCCTGCTGAAAGGGACGTCAATGAGGGGAAGGGGTTGTAGGGGTACCCTTGGAGGTTGGTATCTACTGTGTTTTTGACAGACCGGGCACTCTCTGCAGTATGTTTTGATGGTTTGGTGTACCCCTGGCCAATAGAACCTGTCTAAGATCGCTTGGCTGGTTTTCTCGTCTCCGAAATGTCCCCCCAGAAGGTGGCTGTGGGCCAGAAAGAGCACCTTCTCCCGGAAGGGACCGGGTATGAGTAATTGTGGTTTTTGGTGGGTCCCTCCCTTCCGATATAGCAACCCATGTTTCTTAAAGAAGTAGGGACCTACTATAAGAGGATCCTCGTGGTCTACTGCCTTGGCCCATGCTTCCTGCAGCACCGGATCCTCTCGCTGGGCTGCCCTGAATTCTCTGTCGGTCTGCCACGGGTGTTCTTCGAGGGTCACTGGGAAGACACCGGTGTATTCACGTCTCTCCTTCTTTTTCTGGGCTTTGGGTTTCAGTGGTTTGGGTTCAGTCCTAGGGGAAACAGGTCCTTGAGGGAACGGGGCTTCTCCCCACCAACGGGTCAGGGAATCAGTTGTTTCTTGCAGAAGTCCTGGTAGTCCCATATAGTCGCTTCCCAGAATAGCCTGTTCCGGTAGAGTGGGGACAAGACCAACAGAGAGGGTGGTTCCAGGATCTTTGGGGTGTTGGACCCGAACTTGAGTAGTGGGGTACTGTTTTGTGTCTCCATGGACACATTGAATGGCGACCGTACCTGACGTCGGCCCCACCGGTTGAGGCAAGAGCTGGGGTCGGAGAACACTCTGTCGACACCCCGAGTCAGCCAGGGCCATAAGTGGTTGTCCATCAAAGCTTACAGGGCAGCGGAACGACGGAGGTGACATGCCTGGGACCGAACACACATAATTCCTGGCGAGTCCCACCTCCATGGGTTCCTCCTTCTGGGGGCACAACCGAGCAATATGACCAAAACCCCCGCAATGGTAACACTGGGGTCCGGGGTTATTAGGTCGGAGAGGTACGGGGTATGGGAGCAGGGGGATTGGTTCCGGTCGCCTTTGGAAAGACGGACGGGGAGGCCGGAGGTTTATGGAGGGATGTGGTTTGGGGGGTGGATCTTCCTTACTTCGTTGGATCTCTTGTGCCCTACTGTAGGCACTCGCAATTTCCACCGCAGAGTCTAGGGTAAGGTGGGCATGTTGTCGTACCCACCTTTGGGTGCCGGGCAACAATGACATCAGAAATTGTTCCAGGTAGATTTTTTGTAACACGTCGTCCATGGTGGAGGATTCCGGTCTCAACCACCTATTTGCCAGGTCCTTAATCCTAAAGGATAGAGCTCTCGGGGTTTCCTGGGGTCCTTCCTTGATTTGCCGTAGTTTCCTGCGATAAGTTTCATCGTCGATACCCAACCGTTCAAGGATGCATTTCTTTATGTCCCCATACGGTGTGGTACCCTGTACGTTCGCCTGTTGGTACGCCGCCTGTAATTCGCCGGTCAATAAGGGACCCAGGTAGTGACCCCAGCGGTCGGCAGGCCATGCTGCAGCCTGTGCCAATCTCTCAAAATTGGTAAAGAAAAAGTCGGGATCCTCCCCGGGTACGTATTTTTGCAGTACCACTGAGGGTAGGGAGGTGGCTGGTCTCTGGTGCTCCAACACAGTGGTCAGTTTCCCCATAGCCTGTTCATGGGTGGTCCCCTGACCCTTTAACACATCGTGTAGTTGGCCGCGATCGTCCTCGGCCGTCTTCAAGAACCGCTCCATCATTATCCCCATCTGCTCCTGATTCTCCGCCATTTTCTTTATTACGGCCTCCATGCTTCCAGCTAATCCCACTTCTGACACCACCTGTGATCTTCGGGATTCGGCGGGCTGGAAAAGCAGGCAAGGAGGCCGTATATAGTGTGCAATAGTCTACTTTATTGAGTCCAAGGTACGGTGTGCAACAGGATAGAATACGGGTCTTCTGCAGGTGGAGGGGTGGAACCGATGTGGAATCCCGTCGGTTGTGGTTGTCGTCACCAAAGGTCTTCTGCTGTCCAAGTCGCCGACGTTGGTCCCAGGAAGGGGAAGGACGGACACCTCGGAGGGCAGTGAGACAAAAACACAGAGGGAGCCGTTAGACCTGCGGACACTATGTCGCTGCCGTAACCTTCACCCGGGAGTGATAAAGAGGAGGGGAGTGTGAGGAGAAGGGACGAGGCGAAAGAGGGACAAGTCGAAGAAAGATGGGTGTTCGGAAAGGGGGTTGAGTGGGATACTATGTACAAAGCGTGAGGTGCTGTACAATGGATACTGAGAGATCCTATTAGGGTGCAGGGGTGCTAACAGGAGAGAGACTATATACATCTATGTACAAAGAACCTAGGGTACACACGGGTACTTTAGAGTGCTATACTGAATGAAAGCTGGTACTCACGGGCTCCGCCGTAACTCTCATCCGAGTTACGGCCGCTCTTCAGCCTCCTCCGGGGGACTCCACCAGTCTTCCGACCACTCTTCTGGTTCGCCGCTCTCGTCCTCTCCTTTCGTCGTATCTCCTGCCGGACTCTCCTTCCACGATCCTTCGACGACCTCTGCTTCCTGTCTTCCGGCTTTTCTGTCTCCGGCGGGGAACGGGTAGGAGGGACTTCCGGGTATCAGGGGTTGTCCTTCCGGTGGGTCGCTGTTCGGGATTGGCTCCTGCAAGAGAAAGAGGGGCGGGGTTCCTGGGGTCACCGAGTCTGTGGATGAAAGCTTGGATGGACTGTCCGAGCAGGGAGGATTGAGCGGAAAGGACTCCCTGGACAGGGTAAGAAAGGGGGGCCCGATCCGAGGTAGGGAGTCTCCGTTACAGCCCGCATGGAGGCAAAGTGGGATGCCCTTACTGCGGTGCATCGGGACATACTACAATGCCTCCGCCAGATCAACACCAACCTGTCCCCACCCCCCTGTGTGCCCACAACATCTGTTGCAACACCATCTGCCAGCGCCACAGGGAAGGAGGAGTACTCTGGCTGAGAGTCCCCTGCACCGCAGAGGCCTGCACATGAGGATCCCCCCCCAAGAAGAAGAGGGGTCGTCCGAAGAAGGACATGTGAGAGGCAGATGTCCCAGCACATCCCCCAGGGCCTCTAAACCTGTTCTGGACAATGTTCTTTGTGCACAACCCGTTCACCTTGTCCAATCGCACATAACTCGCCCACATGACATGGAGGGTTCATGTTGGGCCAATGTATCAGATGACTGTGGACTTTACTCTGTACATTTCATCTACCAGCACGTCCAACTCAAATGTGACTTTTGGATTCCCAAACCACTGTACAGCACCCACCATCCTGTGCACCTCACTCACACATGTTTTTAAATAAACTCACCAGTACACCATACTTGCCTCTGTTGTGATTCCAACTTGTAATGTTCAGGGCGAAGTCCATCTGCTACACAACACAGTGCATGTCAAATACTGCAACAATGTGACCAACGTAAGGTCAGTCATGGGGATGTGACACATGTGAGGGAGACACACCACTATGGCAACACAAAACATACTCACCATGGCCATGTGACTCATCACACACAATGATGTTGACCTGAAACACATTGGCATGCACAGACACAACACCAAGCACAGTCAGTGGTAACAAGTCCACAGGTGAGGTAAGCAGATATCACTCAGATGTGGGAAGACAGACAATGCACATAACAAAGCGTAGCACAGGTTCATTACACATCAGCAACACGTTTATTCCAAAATAGTTGCACTGTAATTCTACAAAACAGTGGACACACGCTCACAATGTTTTGGAGAATGGAAGTCCAGTGATGTGTGGTACATCAGTTAATGGGAATTCTCAACTTCCACACTGGTGTTGGCTTCTGGGTGTTGGGGTCAGTGTTGAACACACAACAGGCAAAGGACCCTGGGAAGGACAGACAAGATACAGTCAAAAGCACAGACGAACAGGAGAGAAATGCAATACACATGCACAAAACATGTTGCAAAACACCTACACAAACAGTAGTTAGCAGTACTACCCTATTGTGGAGCACACACCACCTGAATGGACACATCACAGTACGCATCCAGTCAAGTGGCACACAGACACACTCAGACAGCAACAGAGCTGGCTCAACATATTCCTGGCTACCTCCATACATTCACATAACAACCCTGGAAACTCACTTTCAGGTGAAGAAGTTGTTGATGAGCTGGGAGCGGACGTCACCATCATCTTCATCATCACTGGCATCCTGGCCCAGGCCGGGATCCTCCACAGGTGCCGGACGTTGGTTGTCGTCATCCTCATCCAGGATGAGAGGCACCTCCTTCTGCACCGCCATGTTGTGTAGTTTGCAGCAGACCAGTATTATTTTGCACACCTTTGCAGGCTCATATGGGAGGGCCCCTCCGGTCTTGTCCAGGCAGCGAAAGAGGCTTTTCAGGAGGCCGAATGTCCGCTCAATCACCCTCCTGCTCCGACCATGTGCCTCATTGTAGCGCAGCTCGGCTGGTGTCACAGGGTTCCTGATGGGTGTCAGCAACCACGGCATGTTGGGGTATCCGGAGTCACCTACACACACACAAAAATGAACAAGTAGATGAGTTCGGTAGGAGTGTGGAATACAACACTGACAAACACACACAATGAGAAACAGTCAGTACACACCGACAAGCCAGGCACGCTGAGCTGGCATCTGTGACAACAGCATTGCAATGTGACTACTCCTCATTATGTAGGCATCGTGCGCCGAACCAGGGAACCGTGCACACACGTGTGATCAACATGTCAGCAAGACAGACCACCAGAGCATTGATCGAATGGTAGTGCTTCCTGTTACGATATGCCTGCTCATGTGCCTGTGGTGGTATCAGAGCAACATGTGTCCCGTCAATGGATCCAATGACGTTTGGCATCCTCCCCAGTGTATAAAAGGCATCCTTAATTTCAGGGAGTTCCTCTTGGCTCGGGAACTTGATATACAGGTCGAGGAATTGCAACATCCCCTCCAAGACATCGCGTAGCACCCGACTAAACAACGTTTGCGACATACCACCAGCCGTAGCCACAGTGTACTGGAAGGTACCAGTAGCAAAGAAGTGCAGGGCTGCCATCACCTTCACCTCTGGGGTCAGTGCTGTAGGGTATGTCTGGCCAGGTAGCAGATGTGGCGCCAACTGTTCCGCCAACTCCTCAATCAGTGGCCTGGTGAAGCGGTACCGTCTGATGCTGTCACGTTCCTGCATGGTTGCAAGGTCTGGGAATGGACCATGCACAGCTGGTGCCCTGCAGTACAGAGATGCACAAAGGAAGATTGTCAGTACATCCCCCCATGTGGCCATGACCACGATCACTCTCACATGCTAGTTCATGACATTACACAATGTACTGAGGTGTGTGCTGTTGGTCATGGACACATATGTCACCTACAAGACCACCACCTCACATCTCAATTCCACATGTCCACATGAGTCCCATGTAGTGCAATGGGCTAATCTTCTGGCTGTGTCAACCAACCTATGTGCTGCTGCAACGTTAAAAAAACCCACCCCAGTGACTAATGAGGACTCATGTCTCCCAGGCATCACAGATCTTTGCCACGCAGAAACCCAGGCTCCCTGTATTGCCACATCAACACAGCAATGGACATGGCGTAGCACGTACACACCACAAGGCAAGCATAAGTCCCACAGGTAGTGGCCACTGTTGTCCATGCCGGCCCTACATGTACGTCTCTTAGACACACACCTCATCAAGGTTGATGCATATACCACATGGATGTGGAGACTGTCACCCATTGGTAACATGTGATCAGACACATCTGAGACACAACATGCACACAGACTGTGGGTGCACATCAGTATTGGGGCTACAGGTCTCACTGTGACGTACATGCCATCACCCCCAGGACTCAGGGTGTATGTGACATGCCCCAAACATATCCAACCTGACACTGTGGCCTTCTCTCATGCCAATTACTGTCCAATTGCACATCACAGTGCTAATGTGCACAACACACCAAGGATTCTCTCCCCCATGTACAAGATAACAGCCTGGGAGTGACAAAAAAACTGCTGTGGCCCCCTCAAACACCCTGGGAATGCAGCCTCACATGCCATGGGACACTGTGTGGTCAATGCTGTAGTGTGGCAGGTGTGTGCAGGTGTCCATGGCCAGTATATGTGTGTTGCATCCGTCTAATAGTCACACTAATGCGGTCCAACGCGGGTGACAATGCGTACGCATTGCACGGGTCATGTCCGAGCCGTGCGTACGCCTTGTCATTGAATGCAATGAGGTCCGACGCGGGTGACAATGCGTACGCATTGCACGGGTCATGTCCGAGCTGTGCGTACGCCTTGTCATTGAATGCAATGAGGTCCGACGCGGGTGACAATGCGTACGCATTGCACGGGTTATGTCCGAGCCGTGCGTACGCCTTGTCATTGAATGCAATGAGGTCCGATGCGGGTGACAATGCGTACGCATTGCACGGGCATGTCCGAGCTGTGCGTACGCCTTGTCATTGAATGCAATGAGGTCCGACGCGGGTGACAACGCGTATGCATTGCACGGGTTATGTCCGAGCCCTGCGTACGCCTTGGCCATTGAATCGTATGGAGACGGGTGCATGTGTACATTCAAAATACGCGTTGTACAATCAGTTGAACGAGCCGGGCGCACCCATTGGCTCAGGACTGTCATGGAGACGGATGCGGATTCAAAAGTTGTACGAGTTGTGCACTGGAAATTCAGTTGGATGCCTACAACAATGTTGCAATTTCAAGTGTTCCATGAAGGTGAAGATTTGAACGATGCGGAAGGCGTGTAGGAGTCGTACTTTAAAATGGATTTGCCAGATTCATAGAATGCAACCGTGTTGGACCTATCACTTTGGACACATGGCACATAGTCTGCCTCTGCAGCACAGATATAAGGCTGGCTGGACCCCAGGGAGCTCACTTGCCTGTACTACATGCTACTGGACCACATCCCTGCTACCACTGCTGCTGTCTATGCATCCTCTGGCTCCTGCTATGGCACGTACACTGGAGAGGGCCCCAGCCTTCACTGAGGAGGAGAACCAGGCCCTGCTGGACGGGCTCCATCCAGAGTACAGAAAGCTCTATGGGACACCAGGGGAGAAGGTGAGTGTGCTGTCCACTGCCTTCCTAATTAAGCATGTTGTCTGACTAGCAGTACTAGCAGTGTGTATAGCAGTGGCAAGCATCATCACTGACTACTTTTATCCCCCAAAGTGTGCAGGGACATGTACTGAATATTTTTCCTGCTGCTAAAGTGCATTTCTGCCAGCTTAAACTATCCATGCATTGTTAACATGTGTAATTTATTTCTCTTTGTGATGATGACATGTATATCTAATTGTGTGCTGCACAAATCTGGGGCATGTGTGTTAATGTACTTTTCACTTTGTCCTCCTCACAGGTTGATGCCCACCAGAAGCAGGAGATCTGGCTGACCATCGCCCGGGCTGTTCGTTCTGTGGGGGTCTACAAGCGCCGCATCCGCAACTGCCAGAAGAGGTGGCAGGACCTTCGGGGCTGGACCCGGAGGATAGCTAGAGTCCAGCTGAAGCTGTCACCTCCACACAGGAGGGGCGGATACCAGACCCTGACTCCCCACATGCTCCGGATACTGGCGGTGGTCTTCCCGGACCTGGATAGGCAGCTGAAGGCCAGACAGCAGCAGGAATGGGGTAAGTCCATGCCTGATCTGTGTACTATGTCTGACATGCAAATAGCAGTCTTTTGTCCGGGTCACACTTCCACATTACGTAGGTCTTGTAGTCCCAAAATCAGGTCCCTCATCTGTGTGATGCACCCTCCTCATCTGTTCCACAGGTGTGGCCCCTACAGTCTTCTGATTGTGTCAGGTACCAGTCAGCATCAGTTCCCGTGACTCTGTTGTGTGTGTCATGGGTGGGTCAATTGTTTACACAATGGCTGAGATCTGACATGTGAACTGTGTGTGCCCTTGAGATGTGTACCAATTGCTGGTCTGTCTCGCAACATGTTTCTAGGGTATTCAATACAAAACCATGCAGCAGGGTATTCCAATTTTTGGGCATCAGGAGTAGGTATGGCAAGTATGCCACAATTGCTTAGCCACCTGACTACTGTCCGGGGCAAAACACTGTTTCACTTAGTCCTGCCCAGTCCTGCCCCCTCAAGGGCATTCAGAAACACTCTGTACTCGCACTCCTGCGTGTGAAATTGCAGGTTGTGCTTCGTGACATGTGCCCTCAGGTGTGTGCCTCTGTGTCATTAGGGTGTGGCTTGTTGCTACGTACAACTGGGGTGTCCATGATTCCGAGGGTCAGCATGACATCTGCAATGTGACTGTGGGAGACAAGACCTGTGTGACATATAGGTGTGTGAGCATCTGACAGCGCACAATGGTGTATGCAACTCATGCAGCTGGGTTATATGCATGGCAGACTGTGATGTGTTAATGTACATGGATTCGTGTTTGCGGAGACTCATATGTCTGATTTTCATGATGTGGGGTCTTCTGGTTCCTGGATATGTTGTTTGCATGGGATGGCCAAGTGCACCAGATTTACCCCTGAGCTAGGATTGTGAGTCAGTGCATGTTGTTGTTGTCTGGATGCCCTGCCCCTGTGACAGGAGACAGTGTTGACTGACTTACAGGGCATCCCAGTGCCATGGCATTGAACTTGCTAGGAGTGAGCCTGCATTGTGTATAAGTGTGCACCATGCACCCCATTGTGGCCTTACCCATCAGGACATGAGTACATCATAGTGTGTGTTGCTGGCATGCATCCCAAGCATGTGAAATGAGTCTCTGCCCATCCTTTCATCCGGACACCTGTGCTGAGTCAGTCGCAAGAGATGTGCTGTGGGTCTAGTGACATACTCCTACATGTTGATTGATAAGGAATTTATAATGCGCTACTTAGCCCGGAGGCATCAAGGCGCAACTGATGGAAAACAATCAGCCAGGTCTAAGATACAGAAAGAAAGAGAGCATTAAGGGTAAGCTTCAGAGAAGAGCAGCGTTTTAAGGCCTCTACGGAATAGGATGAGGGATTCCTGATTCCTGAGGACAAAGGGAAGCTCATTCCAGAGCTTGGGGGCAAGAGCAAAAAAAGCTCTGCCTCCCCACCTTGCTTTCGCAACCCGAGGAACGGTTAGCAGCATCTGACTGGCAGAACGCAGGGCCCTACCTGGGGTATAGTACGACACAAGAGACCTAATGCCCTCGGCCCCTGTGTCATGAAGAGCGCGGTGGATGATAATCAGGGTTTTGAATTTAATCCTGGCATGCACCGAAAGCCAGTGAAGATGTTTCCTGATTGCAGTTCCTGAGGAGCGTCTAGGAGCATTGACAACAAACCTTGCTGCCGCGTTCTGAACCACTTGCAGCCGATGAACCAGTTTGTTGCTCATCCCAAGGTAGAGGGCGTTACAGTAGTCCAGGCGTGAGGATACAAGGGCTACCGAGACTTGTTTCCGAGCGTCAGGGGTGAGGTAATGGGTGAGCTTTCTCAACACCCTTAACACCCACAGCAGGTGGAAATAGTCCTGTTCACTTGTTTATCAAAGGCAAGTGAGGTGTCAAATAGGACTCCCAGATTTCGAGCTACGGGGGATGGCTGGGGGCATAGTCCCAAGGTTGGTGGCCACCAATCGGCTGACCAAACCTCCTTGTTACCCCCGAACACAAGGATCTCAGTCTTCTCCCCGTTCAGCTTTAGGAAGTTTGACGTCATCCAACCTGCCACGGCCCCCATACAGTTCCTAAAGTTTAGGGCCGTGGACCCAACAGATTGGGACAGGGAAACCATGATTTGGGTGTCGTCAGCGTACGAAAGAACTTCCAATCCGAAAGACCTGACAAGCCTAGCAAATGGGGCCACATAAACGTTGAAAAGTGTGGGGCTTAGAGAGGAGCCCTGAGGAACCCCACACTGCAAGGGCTTGGCAGTGGAGAGGAAGTCACCCAATTTAACCCTTTGCTCTCTGTTGTTAAGGAAGGAGGTAAGAAGACCCAGAGCCGGACCCTCCACTCCCATCTCACTGAGACGAGAGGCCAAGATGGTAGGGGACAGGGTGTCAAACGCGGCTGTAAGGTCGAGCAGGATCAGTAACGTGGTCTGACCCCTATCGACCTTGGCGCGGATGTTATTGACCACCACTGTAAGGGCTGACTCAGTGCTATGCGCCTTTCTGAAACTATGCTGAGAAGGGTCCAGCAGGGAGGTTTTATCAAGAAAGGCACTAAGATGGAAATTCATATGAGCTTCCAACATCTTGGCGGGAGCAGGGAGGAGGGAGATAGGACAAAAGTTCTTTAAAATCCTGGGGTCCAGAGTGGCCTTTTTTAGGAGAGGCTTTACGATAGCTGTTTTCCAGGAGGCTGGAAAGGCACCACTGGATATAGCCTTGTTCATAACTGCCAGCAGGGGGGGGATTAGAGTTGCCCTACAGTTTTTCAAGACTTTGAGTGGACAGGGATCAAGAGGAGAGCCTGACCTAAGGGAATCCAAGAGTTTATCAAGGTCCTTGACTGTGAGAAGGGGAAAACTGGGGAAAGTTTCGGTAGGAGGAGTAATATTCGTTGAATCAGGAGAGGAAGCCCGGGTGAGATTATCTGTCTGAAATGTCTGAGATTTTGGAATGGAAAAAGGAAAAGATTTGATCACAAAGATTTTGTGAGGGGACTATGGGGTCAGGGTGGTGGATCAGGGAAAGGGAGTCTACAATTTTGAACAGATCTCCAGAGGAGGTAAGGGACAAGGTAAGGTTAGAGAAATAGGATTGTTTTCCGGTCAGCACCGCCGCTTTATACCTCTTGAGAAGATGTCTGTGCTTAGTCCGAGCTTCCGTATCGGACTGAGCTCTCCAGAGCCTTTCTTGCCTTCTACAGGCCTGCCTCTGAGCTCTGAGAGAGTCGGAGTACCAGGGCGCTGAGGGGCGTTTCCTGGCACTATATAGAGTTTTGAGGGGGGCAAGGGTGTCCAATGCCTTTGCGATAGTACTCGCAAGCTCCCGTGCCAAGGAGTCAGTGTCCTGAGAGGGAAGAGGCTTAAAATTGGCAATGAGAGGACCCAGGGAATGATCACTTGCATGTACAACTAATGTGTGGGTGGTGCATGTTGGCACATTGGGGTATTAGCATCCAACATGCAACAGACATATGTGTGCAAGTCAAGGAGGGATATGTGTGCCATGGTTGATGTTGGAAATGACAATTGTCTTATTCTAAACAGTGTTGGCACTTTGAGCTGTGTTCAGCTGATGATGCCAGGGCTTTCCCTGTGATGTGATGTACTCACTGTGGTGTGTGCAGTCGGTGCAGGTGACTGATGTTGTTCTCTTACTTCCTATTCCTATCCAGATACATCCACGGCCACAGGAGGGGACAGCTCCACGGAACATGAGAAGCCACAGAGCCTTACAGGGACTGAAGGAGAGGAGTCAGGTGGACCCAGTGGCACGGAGGGCGATTTCAGCCACACAGAGGAGTCGTCAGCACCATCTCCCCCAGCTGAAGGCCACAGCAGCTCTGAGGATGACTCCCCTGTGGAGGCGGGTGTCAGCAGCCACCAAACCCCAGCTAGTGAGGCTGTCTCCGCCACTGCCACCACCACCACCCCCTCCCATCGGCTCCCATCCCAGAGGTCCCTGTGGGCTCCCGTGTTCATGAGCATGTCTCCTTTGTGCCAGGCACCGCACCCCCTGCCCCTTTGTCCCCTGCTGCCCTGAGTGAGGAGTCTGTGGACTTACTTAGACAGATGCATGTGGGGCAGACGTCGATGCTGAAGGTCCTCCATGCACACACAGATCTGTTGACACAACTGGTGTCATTCATGGAGGGCATTTCCTCGGGCATGTCTGCCCTACAGAGGACCAACCAGTCCGTGGCCTCCTCCCTGACGGCAGCAGTGTCCCTCCTCCAACAGTCCCACAGCCCTCCTACCCCTGCAGCACACACTATTCCTAGCACCCTACCTGTCCCAACGACAGAAACCCCCAAACCAAGGGCTAGACGTGCACATAAGCAAGCGCAGGGGACTGATTCCACACTCACAGGGGCTGGTTTGCTGACACACACAGTCATCCACAACCACTCCACAGTCCTCCGAGACCTCTCCCTCCCAGCCCCCTTCCCTTGCCTCACCTGCAACCCCATCCCCCCAGAAGCACTTCCTCTGTGACCTTGGCCTCTTCCCCACCGACCCAGCAGATCCTGATTACAAGGGGAAGAGGAAGTCCCCACACACAGAAGGGAGTGCCCCTCACACCCGGACACCCTCTCCCAGGTGCACTCAGACCGAGACGCCCACCCGCAAGTCCACCCGGCACCTGAAGAGCAAGACCCTTCCGCCAGCATGCAGCTCCAAGGCAAAGTCTCCATCCTTATCCCCCAGGCTACCACTCCAGAGGTTCCCCTGCCACTCCCTGCCCCGGGTTCCCCCACATACAGATACACCATCCCCAAAATGCTAAGGCCATCCCCCCCTAGCACTTGCTCCTCCACACCTGGTCAGACAGTTGCTGCCACTGATGTGGGGACCGTGTCCCCACCCCCTGCCCTGCAGACCTCACCTGTCCCCCATTCCGCTCCCATGGATGTAGGCACTGCTTTGGAGTCCACGCCCACCCCGTCTGACTTGGGCACTGCAGTGGTGAGCCAATCCACTCCATCTGACCAGCCCACTGGAGTTGTGCCGGCACCCACCCCATCTGACTTGTGCCCCACAGTTGTGACAGCACCGACCACTTCAGTCATCTCCACTGCAGTTGCAAGTGTCTCGCCTGCATTCCCCACCTCTTCACTGCCTCCTTCGGCTGCGCCCTGATCCTGTCCCTGCGGTGCCTGGCCTGCCCCCATGTATGCTCCTCCGAGGCGATGACCCCGGTCCGTAGCAGTGCAGGCAAGCAAGGTGTGACAGTTGTCACTGTAATTCACTCCTTGGCAATTTGACATGGACTGGCCATTGGCCTTTTGGTTGTACAGACGTTTCGAATTTCATATACTGAATTTGTGACTCTAGTTCACTCCATGCCCTTTGGACATGGACTCGCCATTGGCCTTTTGTTGGAACAGACGTTTCACTTTTCATATGCTGACTAAAGCTTTTTACTTTGTTGGAAACTTTTTGGCTCCAATGCCTACTTGAGGACTGGAACTAATCTGCCAAGTCAATCCGATGAAGGTGTATTGCCGCTGGACCAAAGGTTAAGGCTACTCCTGCTTGGAACTTTTCAACAACAGCAAATGCATTTCATTGGGACAATGTGGAGAGGTATCCGGCCTTGAAGAGCCCTGTTCAACTATCACTTGCAGCCTTGCCCAGCTGGAGGAATATGGGCTCTTTAAAAGTGACTAAGCCAGAACTTATAAATCTTCACCAGGCAAAGGCAGCAAAAACATCAGGCAGGTGAGGAACCTTCCTTAGGTAGGAATTCAGAATTTCTCCCACTCTGAGCTTTCCTGACAAAAGTCAATAGGTTCACTGGGTCCTCATCTGATGGCCCAGCTAGCCCTTCTTCACCACATTCTGCCTTCTTGCTCCACTGAGGATTTTTGACTTCAAAATCAGAGACTTGTTGTATGTGCATGTGTGTCTGTCCACATCCCTGTTCATACACAGACAGTGTTCCCTTGATATGTTCCTGTTGTTGCTGCTTGCTGAGTGGTACTGGGTTCATCCCACTACTTTTCCAATGGGCTACCAGATGTGTGGGTGCATGATTCAATACTGTTAATTGGTGTATCATCATTGTGATTTGTCAGTTCTGAGTGTTGATGATGTTGTCAGACACAGATGGGACACAGTGAGGGTTCCTCAAGGCACTTGTTTGTTCGCAATATCATGTAGTTGTCCCTAGGTGGTAGTTTTTAGTGATTGAGACATTTGTATGTGTGTGTGACTGCTCCCACTTGTCGGGTTCACGGCAGCGATGCTGGCAGGTGTCAGCATGGGTGCCTTGTGTTCCTCCTTGGCATCTGCATAGTCATGGGACAGTGGCAGGGATTGTGAAGGTTACATGAGCTTTGAGGTCATGGCCATGTACCGCATACTGTGCAGTGTATCTGTCATTCCCCAGGGTTGTAAACAGTCCTTGTGTGATGTGTGTGTGCACCTTAGTTCCTGCCAACATTCCTGTGTTTATCATGGGTGCATGTGCAATGTCACCTGTCCATGTGGGCTTCACAGATACACATTGTTGCAGTTCAGGGTGTGTGGTGTTGAGGGTGGACTGATGTGAATCTTTACATGGATGGTCCCCTAGCTCCCGTTTTTCCATGGATGAGGGGCCATGCTGAGTTTCCCAGTTTGTATGACATCTGCCTTTGTCATCACAGTGGAGGTGTCATGCATACTTGTGTCACACCAATGTCTTGTCCCTGGGGATTGTGCTGTTATGTGTCAGTCTCTTGCTGTGTTAGTTGGTGTTCATTCCAGCTAGTGTCACATGTGTCTGTTGCGCTCCCTCTCATCTCCCAACGCCTGATTGCCCACTGAGGGTGTCCCAATGTTGGTTTACTTTTGTATGGCACCGTGTCCACATCTGTGTCACTGTGGTTCAGCCCCTCTCATGTGTTGTGTAGTTGCCTGTGGATACTGTGACACACACACACACATGTTGTGTCCGATGTGCAGTGTGAGTTTGCCTGTTTGTGTTTGTGCATCTGCACCAGTGCATTGGTATTGCTGCCTTTGTCTGGATGCTGTTTCTGTGGTTTTGCATGCTGTCCATGTGAGTCATTTCACATCATTGTGCACATTCATCCTGGTTGTTGGGTGCCATTGCTGGCATGGAATGTGAGTTAGTGAGCTGACACCTACAGTCTACACATGTTGTTTTGGTTGGTATGTCTATTTTCGAGATGTGTGCATACTTGGTGATGGTCACTTCTGCTGTTGTGTCATTGTACGCTGTGTGCATTGTCAGCCCCCATATGTGGTGCTTGACTGCACATGGCCGAGAGTGTTATGTTTTCACAGCACCGTTTGCCTCACCACATCTCTGTGTGTATGGGACACAACCACTATTTTCCCCCAGAAGTGTTTGATGTGTTAGGAGCAGGGATCATACATGCTGTTTGTTATTTGCAGCTTTGACCATGATGACACTTACCTTTTGGTCACTGTGTTGAGGGGGGTTTGGTCCCCATCACCACAATGCTCCACATCTGCTGCATTTTGTGAGCCCCCACTTGACTTCTGTTCTACACAGTGAGGGGGTGTTCTTTTTACATTGCCACAGTGCTATGGTGATGCTTGCCTTGTGCATGTCACACTCATGTGTTGGTCACACATGTGCTGTTACTTACATTGTATGCTCGTAGCCATATTCACTGTTGTGGGCATTTGTCACAGACTACACACTGTTGTCATGATGTCGTGGGGGGATGTATTTTGTGGACATACCTGATGTTTGCGTATGCTGGATGTGTTGCGCATCACCCATCCTATGGCTGGGGGTGGCAGGGGTAATGGCCAACAGGTCCCCTGTGAGTGGGGGTGGCAGGGGTGATGGGAAACATAAACCCTGTGAGTGGGGTGGCAGGGGTGATGGGCAACAGGTCCCCTGTGAGTGAGGGTGGCAGGGGTGATGGGCAACATAAGCCCTGTGAGTGGGGGTGGCAGGGGTGATGGGCCACATAAGCCCTGTGAGTGGAGGTGGCAGTAGTGATGGGCAACAGGTCCCCTATGGGTGGGTGTGGCAGTAGAGATGGGCACCAGGTCCACTATGAGTGGGGGTGGCAGGGGTGATGGGCAACAGGTCCCCTGTGAGTGGGGGTGGCAGGGGTGATGGGCAACATAAGCCCTGTGAGTGGGGGTGGCAGGGGTGATGGGCAACATAAGCCCTGTGAGTGGGGGTGGCAGGGGTGATGAGAAACATAAGCCCTGTGAGTGGGGGTGGCAGTAGTGATGGGCAACAGGTCCCCTATGGGTGGGTGTGGCAGTAGTGATGGGCACCAGGTCCACTATGAGTGGGGGTGGCAGTTGTGATGGGCAACAGGGCCCCTATGGGTGGGGGTGGCAGGGGTGATGGGAAACATAAGCCCTGTGAGTGGGGGTGGCAGGGGTGATGGGCAACAGGTCCCCTGTGAGTGGGTGTGGCAGGGGTGATGGGCAACATAAGCACTGTGAGTGGGGGTAGCAGGGGTGATGGGCAACATAAGCCCTGTGAGTGGGGGTGGCAGGGGTGATGGGCAACAGGTCCCCTGTGATTGGGGGTGGTAGGGGTGATGGGCAACATAAGCCCTATGAGTGGGGGTGGAAGGGGTGATGGGAAACATAAGCCCTGTGAGTGGGGGTGGCAGGGGTGATGGGCAACAGATCCCCTGTGAGTGGGGGTGGCAGGGGTGATGGACACCATAAGCCCTGTGAGTGGGGGTGGCAGGGGTGATGGGCAACAGGCCCCCTATGGGTGGGGGTGTTAGTGTTGCTGGCCATGCAACCCCTATGGTGGGCTGTTGGCAGTGGCCAGGATATGTATCCCCTGTGTGTGTGTGCCATTTTGCGGGTATGTGTCATATGTTTATGTGGTAGGTGTCTGACTTACTGTCTGCGCTGTCGGCGTCGGTCCCTGATCCGGTCATAGAAGTAGAGTACTGGTATGACCTGCGCGATGGGATTCATGATGTGTTCGTGTCGTACACGCTGCTTGTTGCTCCGTCTCGTACCCGCTGCAAGCTGTTCCGTCTCGTAGCCGTGTATAGATTTGTGGCGTGAATCGTAGCGGATATGCTTATTTTCCGGATGCTGTGACGTGCCGTACGTGACGACCCGTCCGGCGCGTAGGAAGTACACATCGTATTTGTCATGCCAGAAACTGCTATGGATAGTGCTTCCGGGCGACACGGTTCCTCTTTGGGAGTTACGACTTGGATGGAGAATGGGTCTTGATTCACAGCCTACGTGTCGTCGTGTTTTTGGCAGTTATGCGCATCGTACTTCCTATACAGGACGGACCTGCTCCAGGTACGTCTCGGTCGCAGGGTAAGGCTACGGACAGCTGTCCGACCGGCCATCGGAATTGGCCCCTGAATAGAAAAACATTTAGGTACAATATTGAACTTAATAATGTTATCTCCAGCTAGGAAATCGCTACAAGGTTCTTTTTTTGAAGTTTTTAAAATATTTATTACCAACCCAATTCACTGATAAATTTGGATTTGTAATAAATATTTTGGGAAGGAACTTTTAGAAAATTACATTTTCCCTGCCTAAAGTCTCAGGAGGTCTCTTGTCTCTGAGCTCCAACAGTCACCTAGGAGCTCAAATGTCACCTTGATGAGGTGTGAACTTGTTCTCAGAGCTTAGACATGGGCCTTGGGTATGAGGGGGTGTTCTGTTCCTCTGGCAGGATGACCATATGGGCTGTGCCCAGGATCTCGATTAGCTTCAAAGAGGCCTATTCTGTCACAGACACATGTTAGCTGACACCTGTGCCAGGCCCTTTTTTGTCCCCCTGTCAGGAAAGCACCAATCACAGTGGGAGAGGAGGTGCTCCTAGAGCTGTTTCAGGTAACCACAGAGGAGGGATTGCTCATTTCCCTGGCTACAACCCTGGAATGGGGCACACAGGCTATGCACAAGGGGAGATTAGTTTCACTAACATGGATATAGGCAGACAGGAGCACTATGGGATTGTTTCCAGAAGGCTACACAGGACCTGCTGCAAAAGTGGTTAGGATTTCCCACTGGGAATCTATATACTATTGGTTAGGGAGGGGCTAGGGGTCAACCCCACCTACAGGCTAATGCCAGGCATAAATATGACACCTCTGTATACACTCTTCAAAAATCTGCTGGACCTGTGTAAGACAGATAAATGACTGCACCTACTGTTGAGACCAGTGAGGGGGCCTGAAAGGGAGGACCTACTCCCATTTGTACCCAAGGCAAAGTAGTGGACCCCAAGGGTCATTTGGCTGACCCCCTGCTAAGCTATAAGGACACAAGAACTGCTAGAAGCCCTTTTCTTGAACAGCCCAATTGTTCAGTTACAACTGGGCCTTCTCTGTAGCCTGCTGGTGTCTTTTGTTAGAGTGAATCTTGATCCCCAAGTACTGGTCTTGAGGCCCGGGACCCTTGGTTGTGTCAAATTGTACTCTTCCTACCATTCTGAGAAACCTGGGGGTTGGAAACTTTTTGGCACCAATGCCTTCTTGAGGACAGGAACTAATCTGCCAAGTCAATCCGATGAAGGTGTATTGCCGCTGGACCAAAGGTTAAGGCTACTCCTGCTTGGAACTTTTCCACAACAGCAAATGCATTTCAGTGGGACTATGTGGAGAGGTATCCGGCCTTGAAGAGCCCTGTTCAACTATCACTTGCAGCCTTGCCCAGCTTGAGGAATATGGGCTCTTTAAAAGTGACAAAGCCAGAACTTATAAATCTTCACCAGGCAAAGGCAGCAAAAACATCAGGCGGGTGAGGAACCTTCCTTAGGTAGGAATTCAGAATTTCTCCCACTCTGAGCTTTCCTGACAAAAGTCAATAGGTTCACTGGGTCCTCATCTGATGGCCCAGCTAGCCCTTCTTCACCACATTCTGCCTTCTTGCCCCACTGAGGATTTTTGACTTCCAAATCAGAGACTAATTACCAACGTAAAACTTCTAACAGGTCGACCTGGTTTCTATATCTGATCCATACTCGTCTGTGGGCAGCTTTAAATCACACCTAGTTACCAGTCAAGAGCAACCATATGACCGCGGTTAGCGTTTAACGTATTTGGGTGCTATTTCTATTAACAATTTTGAAGAATTATATCTTTGATTCCCCTTATTAGATATACACCTTAAAGCAGTGCAGTCTTAAAGTTTTCACATTTCATGAACAAACCATTTTCATGGCTTCTCTTCTGTGTTCATTGCATTAGAAATTAAATCTAGAAATGCACACTCCAATGGGCATGGTACGAAAGCCACTGTTACACTGAATACTCTTTGCTAACCCAGGGACCACTCTAAAAAACTGAATATGAAATGTATCTCTAAGAATGTCTCAGACTAATAAATTGTTCATTGTAAAATGGGCAATAAATGGAGTGTACCTTACGAAGTGAATGTTATGAAGACAGCCATCTTCAGATAGCAAGCAACATCTGAAACACGATTGGCCAGCAGCTGTAATAACGGATTGGGACATTGAAGAGTCCATCTCTCTTGCTCTCTGTTCTAGGGAAGAAAAATCTATCTGTATCCAAATACTGATCCACAAACACTAAAACTACCAAATTTCTCCTTCCCAAAAACTATAATGTTCAGGGCTTAGGGCCTGGTTTAGAGTTTGGCAGATGTGGGACATCCTCTAAAAAGCAGTGGACATCCGGTCTACCCTATTTACTGTGGATATGTGTCTATGCACCCTAAACAGAGCAGACAGGACATCAGCTGCTTTTAGGCAGATGTCCTGCATTCACTAATATTTAAATCCGACACTTAGTTTCTGTGGTGTTTCATGTGTTTTTTGTGATGTTGATATGTTACTACATAACAATTTTACTTTCTTGTAGAAAAAAGAGTATTAATAAAACGTTGCTCCTCCACTTCCATGAAGATTAACATTCTTGTAAACTACCATTTTGAATAGGGTGTGCTGACTTTTCAATTATTTTGTCTCTAAGAATTTGGTGCATTTTCTATATCAGTAAAATCCCTTCTGTATTAATGCAAGTTGAAATTTCAAAATAGATCATAATGGCACAAAACGTTCAGCGTAATTTTTTATTAATTACATTAATTAATTAATATTTTTTTTATGAAGAACAGAATGCATCAGGGGCGCTAGAGAGCCCGAACGCAAGATGGCAGCCACTGAGTGAGGCTCTGCCGGCTGGAGTCAAAATCCAGCAATTATCCTGACCTAGTGGAGGTATCGAAGCGCACCGAGCAGGGAGGGCACTACTGAGGACCTCATGCATCCAATGGATGGCTTTTCCCCTGTACGGAGGCACCACAGATGCCGTTTGACCTTCGCTGGTTGGGCCCATGCTGCTCTGTCACAGCTGTAGTGTCCTGCTGGAGATGTTCTAGTGTTTCAGCAAGCACTGGTAGTTCCAGCCACTCCCTCGAGGGCTGGGCACACACATGCACCCCACACCCATCCATCACAGGCGTCATGGGTGACATGACCCTGTCAATAAAAGGGCCCGGGTGTATGTGCTCATGGCCAGTTCCAATACCTAACTATTGTGTCTGTGTGGTCCTTGATCAGCATGGCGGCCTAGGGGCCCACAACACCACAATAGCAATGCCTCCCGGCACCCGCAGAGGGGCAGCCGAAACCATGGAGGACTCTCTTGTTGCATGGGGTGCTTCAACTCCTTATGAGCCGAGAGTGCGACACGGGAGCCGGCCGCCTGAACAGGTGAGTGCTCATTTGCTGGCGAGGGTCCTGCAGCAGCCGTTGCGGCAGGGCGGCTGAGAGTGGCCGCAGCACCAGTACTAGGATAGTGATTTGCCCTTAGAACTGAATCAGAGCAGGGAGAGCAAACACTGTTTTTGAGAGAAACTGCGCAGCAAGCCTTCATTGCAAAGCCGCGTGGCGCACCATAAGAACAGTGCGGCCTAGGGTCTGCACACAGGACCTGGGAGGATTGCTGTGAAAGAGGCCTGGTTGTGGTGGAGGGGATGTGGAGAGTGATTCCTGCGATGAAATGTGTGGCGGGCCCCCACTAAGGCCCACCCATGAAGAGAGACATCCGACCCCCCTGAGTGATCGACCTGGCCTGAGTGACAATACCTATGCTGTACACTTGACAGAACTCATCACCTGGTTGGTTACTGGCACCTCAACATGGTGCGCTGGCCTGCTCATGCCCCTTGTTAGTGATAGGGTATGGCTGGGCCTGGACAAGGAACAGCGGGCCTACTCCGGTCACCCTGTGACAACGACTATGATATGAGTGGGACTAGTTAACATGACCAAACTCAGTGACTACTGTGATCTGGCTGCTGATGGTCTGCTCTTCCCCCCCTATTGCTTGCCAGTGGGAGCGAGGCGGGGCTCTGGCGGCAGAGGGGAACCACCAGGGACCTGGCGCTGAGAGCTACCCGCTGAGCATGGCTTTGGCCAGAAGTGCCCTGCTCAAAGAAAGATAGGGAAAACTGATGCCAAACAAGCTAAACTCTCCTTTGAGAACTACAGAATGACACGGACGATGGACATCCCCATCCCCCTCCCCTGCCAGGACCCTCAGCAGTCTCAGAGCAGTGGAGGAAGCACATCACCGGACTAAACATCCGTGACATGTTTCTGGTCTTAACACAAAGCCTGACAGCCACAACACCAAAATAGACCTCCTGGCAGACAGGTTTGGTCGCCTTAAAGATAAGGTGGACAAGCATGGTGAGTGGTTGTACCAGCTGGAATGACATACATCGGACGTGGAAGACGAACACTCTGCAGCCGTTGAAAAGCTACTGCCCGTGGAGAAGGTACTGGAAGCAATTTGTAACATAAATGAAGGCTTGGAAGCCAACTCGAGGAGGAATAGCCTTCTCATCCTGGGAGTGCCAGAATCGACAGACTTGGGCAGGATGGAGGACTATGTGGAGGGAATGCTCCGAACACTGTTTGGTGAGGCACTCTCAGCTATGTTCATAGTTTAGCGGGCTCACAGATCCCTTGGCCAGCATCTTCTGCCTGGTAAACCTACGGGCCTATAATAGTCCGCCTACTGAACTACAAGGACCAGGACACAGCTTTGCGCCGAGCCAGAGAGTTTCATCCACTTCATTTTAAGCTAAATGAAGTCTCCATTTTTCCCGATTTTAGGATGGCGCTCCAGGGCCCCAGGAGAGATTTCCTCCCAATAAAGCACATTCTTCAATGCATGGACATTAAGTACTCGTTGCTTTACCTCATCAAGCTCCACATACTACATCAAGGGAAGACCCACTATTTCACTTACCCAAAAACTGCAGCCAAGTTTATGAAGACCATCCCTGTCAGGTCAGATGGATCACCATTGGCAGCCTGCAGGGCAGAATAGGGGCATCTCAATGATCAAGACTAGCTCCAGGCTCCTCTTGATCTGCCACCCCATGCTCCCCAATGGGGTGAGCACCTTGGATACTGTTAGTCGTTTGAACACCGGATGGAGGTAGGGTCTGGTGTTGCACCATTTCCCCACCCTGTTGCCCAGTGGAATGGGGGAACCCCATTGAACATGATGTAGTCACTTGAAATGCCGTTGGCATCTGGGCCATGCCCATTGTTGAAACCAGAGATGGAACTGCCCCGGTGGTACTGCCTGAAAGTGTCTGGGCTTCCTAGTCACTCCTCCCTTCGGCCATCCAGCTCGTCCTTGGCTGGGAGAGAGCAGGACCTCTAGATTGCCCCGACGGCATGAGTCCCTGGAAAGCTCACTTACCCAACTGTTGGGTATTGTGGGGAGAGTGTGATGGTATTATTTGGCCCGATTGAGGGGCCAAAGTGGGAGGTGGGGGGGAATGTTCATGTATTGTGGATGTTAGCGGCTCTTTGGCTGCCAAATGTTACCCTGTTCCCTATCCCTCTCAACCAATCAGCAAGTAGATGTAGGCTTCACAGCTGGTGGATCTTTCACCCCTCATGCAATTGGTTAAGATCTGAACCTGAAACGTTCCTGGGCCTTAAAGACAGCTGCAAGACACAACATGTCCTTGCATACCTACAGCGGCTTTCCATCGATATTTGCTTCCAGCAGGAGCTACACCTCACGGTAAACACCCAGTCACAGCTGCGTGCAGAATGGGCGGGAGAATGCCACATTGCATGCTACTCCAGCTATGCCTGGTGAGTGGCAATTCTGATTCATAAAGGCTTACAATGGCTCATGCACTGTGTTCTGTGTGACCCACAGGGATTAAATGTCTTCCTCTCAGGCACACTACAGGGATACCCTCTCCGACTCCTGTTAGTGTAAGGGCCTAATGTTGATGACCCTCAGTTCATTGCAGAGCTTCAGTGGTTGACGTGGTCTCTGGGACCGGGGCCACTCTTGGGGGGGTGGGGGGGGGGTTTCAATGTGGTTTTAGTTCCCACACCATATAGATCCAGCAGCTCCAGGCTCCCACATCCACAAGCAGCAGCTAAGCTGCACTTATTAATGAGTGATTTCAAACTCACTGATCTCTGGCGCTCCCGACACCTTGTTGAGGAGGGCACATGCATAGCTGCTACACACACCACCTGGGCGTGCATTGACTTTTAGCTTGCAACAGGTGATATTGACACATTGCCCACACAGGTCACTCATTTTCCCCGCAAAGTGTCCGACCACGCCCCTGTTTTACTGGAGTTGGCACTCCTGGACTACCCCCATGTGTATTCACCTGAAGGCTTCTGGCTGAGGCCCTCAGCAACCAGGTATTCTAGGAGGACATTAGGGTGGAAATAGTGGAGTATTTTTAGCACAACGACAACTTTGAGGTTTCCTGATCTTCCCTCTTGGAGGCATTCAAGATAGTCATGAAAGGCGCATGCATAGCGAAACATGCCAAAGTGCTGCGAGCACTGTACAATGATTTTGCAAGACTCGAAAAGGCGATTAGAAAGCTGAAGCTTCGCTACTTTATAGAGTGCAGTGCCTCTATGCTGATGTCTATCAGGAGCAGACTGGTGGAGTATAAAGAGGCTGCACACAGGGAGACCCCCATTCTTGTCAAGTAGGCTCATGCCCGGTAATATGGCAAGGGTGATAGAGCGAGATGAACGCTGGCCCAAATGCTGCATTGCCCCTGAGTGAGTGACTATATAGTCGAACTGCAAGAAGAGGCTAGTAATAAACATGTTGGTACTGGGCAGTGCAGGCTGTGATGTTGGACTTCATCTCACTATACCAAACTAGACAAAGTGATTTTCCTCAAGACTTCACTTCATACTTCGACTCAATACAGCTATTATGACTTGAGGTCAGGAATATGTGACATTACAACGCGATGATTTACATCGCGGTACGTTACATTGCAGGTATTACAATGCAAGTCGTTACAACGACTTGCGCTGGAGGGCGCTGGACTTAGGAATAGTATGATTTACTATTCCAACTCCAACCTACGTAACAGTAGGAAAGGTGTTGGAATAGTAAATCATACTATTCCTTAGTGTATAGCGCCATCCAGCGCAAGTCGTTGTAACGACTTGCCTTGTAATGACCGCGATGTAAATGTATTGCGGTGTAACAACCGCGTTGTAAAGGTCGTTCGCCGAGGTTGTCAAAAGGCAAAACCTGGATTAGTCTTTCTCGGTAAAAGAGGTGGTCTGGGCCATTAATACAATGCCTGCACACAAAATGCCTGGGTTAGAGGGCCTAACTGCCGCCTTCTATGAAGAATATGCCCACATCCTGGCTCCACATCTCCTTGCAGTATATGAGTAATCCCTGGCTGCTGGTGTCCTACCCCCAACTCTCTGGGAAGCATTAATAAACACAATCCTTAAACTTGACAAGAATCCCCAGTGCTGTGAATCGCCCTCTATCAATGATTAACCTGGACAATAAAATTCTGGCTCAACTGATTGCCACGCGTCTTCTCCCCCTCTTACCGACTATAGTGTGACCGGACCAGTCAGGATTCATCCTGGACAGATCAACATCTCAGAACTTGTGTCCCTTCTTTGCCATACTCCACACTATCGAGCCATCCCTAAGGGCAGCTGTGGTATTCTTAGATGCCACTAAGGCGTTCAGCTCGCTCGAATGGCCATACCTCTTCGCACTGCTTGCGCGACTCAGACTGAGCCCCAGATTTATAAGGCTCATTGGATTACTGTATGAGTGACCTGGGTCATGACTGCAAATTAATGGGCAGATCACACCTGCCTTTGTGGTGTCAAGGGGCACTCGCCAGGGATGCCCGCTACCTCCTATACAATTTGCTGTAGCCATGGAGCCGCTTGTGGCCAGGCTGTGGTAGCACCAAGTGCAGCATAGCCACACGTTTTCATTCCTCAGAATCATATTATCTATGTACGCGGACTATGTCACCCTCTATTGACCCCTTGTGCTGGCTTTCTGCACAACACGTTGGGGTGCCTGGGAGGGCAACATTTCTGGAGTGAGGTTTTCGAGGCGACCAAGGAGATTATCGGGCACGCCCTGGAACGCTCCCCACATGATGCGATTCTGGGCTATGTGAAGGAGTTGCTGCTGGACGACACAGATTAGCAGCAATCCTGCTTTTGCTGGCCAAGCGCAGGGTTTCAATGCACTGGAGTAGGTGCAGGACGCCGCACATGACAGACTGGCTCAAAGATGCGATTTACTACCAAGAACAACTTATTGCTTACTCCGAGCTGATGCCGCAGGTCTATCAAGGTCAGACAAATCTGCTTTGTGAGCAGGCAAAGAATTTCCACGGCAAACAATATCACATTAGACATGTTGAGCACACTCCAGGAGAAAGTTAACAACCTCTGGCTTTCGTCTCAATCATTTCTCCTGCACACACCATCCAACCACATTTCTTGTCACAAATTGCCAAGAAGTTAAATGACTGTATATCAACCAACTGCCAGAAGCATTTTATATTATGAAGCTTAGTGCATTATGATTGTATACTTATTCTCAAATAAAGTTATGACAATCCGAGTTGAGGTAGTGGGAGACTCTCTCACTACCCTATTTTATCGTTATGTTCATACCCTGTCAGTCTCTTTGGTCCTAGAAAAATGTCATTCACTTTCATTAAGTTGAGATAATTGGGTCAGTGAAAGGCTTAGAGCAACTCTTCCCCAAAGCTCTGTCCAGCTAAATTATTGAGAAGTTAACTAGTACATCCAGACCATAGCTGTTCTAATTGCTTCACTTAGCTTCAGCTATTATACTCATATGAATGTTATATATATGGGGGCCAAGTAACCAAAGCATCAATTTGGGAAGTACGGCTAGAGAAGTACTCTTTTATTCACTCTTTTACATGCCTTTGTGATTCAGTCATTAAACTTCCAACCCCATATTAGTAAAAGTGCAAAGAGGGCACAACCTTTCTATTTGTAGTAAATATATATGTCTACATCCCGAATATTACTATTTTTTTCCCATTTTGATGTTTGAGGCAAACCATGAAGGGATGTAAGAGTATGTAAAAAAGCACTACAGGAATACTCCAAAATGCGGTGGTGACCTTGGTTCCATTATGTTGAAGGTGGACGGTGGTTAGATCTCTGTTTTGTTGCAACATACATCCTCCCTCAACTGTTAATAGCCGAAAGGAAGGCAGTTTCATGGAGATAAAAACTAGCAAATCAGAGGTTTTGGATCACTGCTAATAAAGGCGGCCTTGGGTCATGTGAAGTCAATCATGCCCCTTCCCGTAGTAAGAGGCCGAAGAACACCAACTTTTGCTAATCCCTTTGCAAGCAGCATTTTCCGAAAAATGTTGATTCATTTTACAGTTTTAAAAAGGAGATATATGTTGGATCTCAGGAACCTACTGTTACATCTGCCCTTGTGTCATTGTTGCCGACCTATGGAGCATCAGTCTATCTTAGCATGCCTGCCTGCATGTTGCATTATCCGCAGACTGCAGGGGCTTAGTTAGGGCAAATACATATCTGACTCCGTACTGTAAGCTGAGTACTAGTCATGTATAGTCTTCTAATGCTATGTAATGAGAATACAACAAAAACACCAAAAGATTATAATTTACAGATTTTAGTGAAATTACCTCATATTCACTTCAGGTAATTCCATGTTGCAGTGTTGTTCAACAACTTTACCAGATCAAATTACACTCTAACTTGTAGCTATGAGGATAACATTCTTCAATAATAATGTTAACCACCCTAATCAATTGTTAGGGATGCCATTCTAAAAAGCATTTTAGGTGAAAAGGTTTTCACCTGGCAGTAGTTTGCAACCAGTGTGTATGAGGAAAGCTGAACTCACACTACAACATATTGGGCGTTTCCAGAAGTGCCAATCTGCCATCTTTTATTCATGCTCCAAGGTGCTCAAAGATACAAAACTGACAAGACCGACACTGTTAAAGTAATGCTCATCAGACACTGTTTTATTTCGGCAGCTGTTACCAAACGGTGGTTTCAGAGAGGTCTGCCATAGTCGATGCTCTTTAGCCGGTGTGGGGGCACCAGCACCCCTTTTTGGGGACTGTTGTGCCCCCAGCACTAACTTTGCCAGTAAGGCCTCTGTAGGATGGTTGGGGGAAAATATGGGCATCACAATAAATGAGGCGCACACTGTCTCACTGTATCGGGGGATGACCCACGTGCGGGTCCTCCCCTTTTATTAAACCCTGCAGGGCATGCCTGGCCTGCGGATAACGTGCACACAGTTCCGGCCAAATGCACGGAACATAGGACCATCAACCATAACATCCCTTCCCAACTTGGATCTTAAAATTCAGTTCCAGAAAAAGTCCAATAGAACACATGAAACTCAGAGGCATCAGGCTTTGGCATATCAACATGCAAAATCCTGGAGGTACCGGATGGGCCAGGGATTGGGTCGGCAGGCTGTAGCGATGTTGTTGACCTTGGATGGATGATTTCCCTGGTGACAGCAAGTTTGGCATTGGCTCTGGAGGCCAGTCCCCTGAAGAAGTAGCTTCCGGGGTGTAGTCCTCCTCCACCACTCGGCACGCGTATCTCTGTCCAGGTTCAGTGGGTTCTGGAAGTCTGGTTCTAAGGGCACTGACGGGACCTCTTTGAACCAGGAAATATTTCGAAATATGTCCTCACTCCCTTTTCGGGCTGTCACCATGGCTCCAGTGCTGGTGACGACTGTCCAGGTGCCCGGTTCATGGGCGGTGCGGAACTTTCCTCCTGGCCAGCGATCTCTGAGTAGGACTGTAGCCCCTAGCCGGAGTGATCGGTGTGCAGCGTGGTGCCAGAAACTTGCTCAGTGATTCTGCCATTCTCGCCTCGCCCGGGTCTCTCAGATGTCATGGGGTGGGGATGTCCACCCTGGACACATCGGAATCAGGTCTCTCCACGGCCCTCTGAACATAAGGGCCCAGGGGATCTGCAGTGTTGTGCAGTGTGGGGTACTCCTGTATTCCCTTTGGAACTCATAAAGGCATCGCTCGGGTCCACTTGCTCCACATTGGCTATGCGTAACATTTTGTTTAGTGTCCTCATGAACCGCTCCACATCCCAATTGGCTTGGGGCTATTGGGGCATGACACGGCTGTGATGGATCCCTCGCTGATTGAGAAAAGTGGCAAACTCAGTCCCTTGAAACGGTGGCCCATTGACGCTTCGAATCTCGGAGGGAAAACCAAATGTGGCAAATACCTTTTCCAGGACGGGTGCTACATGAGTAAAGGCAGTCAACATGATTGGCTCCACTATGGGATACTTGGAGTATGCATACACGAGGACGAACGTGTGTTTCCCACCCGAAAAGCGTCCGAAGTCTATGCTCACCTTTGACCACTGGATGGTGCAGGGCTTCTCTGTGATGATAGGTGTTGGCCGCTCAGGTGTGCTGGTCATCTGGCAGGCTGGGCAGCGGCATACTAAGTCTTCGACCATTGTTTCCAGCTCTGGGAACCAGACCTTCTCTCTGCCTTCATTTTGGTCGATCCTTGGTGACCCCCATGGATCTACTGCGAGACTGAGTTGCCCTTTGCCTCAGAGCTTGTGGTATTACTAGCCTCGAGCCTCGAAGGAGTATTCTGTCTGACGCGGCACTCAATTCACTCCGCACCCTCCACATTTTTGTCAGTTCTCCATGGTCCTCCGGTGCCCACGTGTTCGTTTGCTGGAGGTATGACTTCGATGACCCTTCTTTGACTGCGTGAAGGGTACAGGTGTATATGGGGTCTTGCTCAGCAGCCTTCTTGATATCTTCAAGCATCATCGCATGGGGGCATGCGGCCACCAAGATCATTTGTATGTACTGTTCTGACCCATCAAGGTCATCCGTCTCTTCCTGGGGGGGGGCGGGTTTCGGGATAGAAAGTCTGTAGGGTCCTTCGCCCCGGGCCGGTAAACTACCTCCATCTGGTTGGGGCTGGATTTGTATGGCCCATTGCTCGATTCGGGGAGGTGGATGAGGGGCTGACCCTTTGAAAAGGGGCACTAACGGCTGGTGGTCCGTTACCACAGTGAATGGCTGGCCTGTCAGGTACAGATGGAAGTGGTTGCAGGCCCATTTTTTTGCGAGCGCATCTCGCTCGATTTGGGCATATCTTGCTTCAGTGGGGGACAGAGCCTTGCTGGCAAATGACAATGCTGCCCATCGGCCAGGCTCCTGTTCTTGGGTGAGCAATGCTCCCAGCACCACCGGACTGGCGTCTACCAGTAGTTCTGTTCGCTTCTCCAGGTCAAAATATGCGAGGTTGGCTTCTCCCAGTAGGGCGTCTTTGACACTCTGGAACGCCTCCTCTTCCCGCTGTCCCCAGTTCCATTTAGCGTCCAACTTCGTGAGAGCCCTCAGCGGCTCGGCGCGGGTTGCGAGATTGGGGATGAACCTCCCATAGTAAGTGGCCATGCCAAGGAAACCCCTCACTTCAGTGGGCATAGTCGGAGCTAGGGCGTTCCGGTTGGCTTGCGATTTCTTCAGGTCCACCTGGATGTCCTCCTGATTGAATACGTATCCAAAGAATTCCAGTGGTGGTTGGAAAAACAGGCACTTTTCCCGGTGTAGTGTCACTCCATGGTCACTGAGGCGGCGCAGGGTGTTCCTCAGATGTTTGTGATGGTCAGCGGCTGTGTCAGAGTAGATCAGGATGTAGTCACTGACATTTAGCAACTCAGACAGCATCTCGTAGATGGTGTTATGGAACACAACTGCGGCCGGGGATATCCCAAAGTTCAGTTGTTTGTAACGACGCAACCCCAGATGGGTACTGAAAGTTGTAATGCAGCGTTTTTTTCACTTATCTTTGCACCGGAATTAGGTCTACTAGGAGTGGTACTTGCACTGGGCTGGTCCCAGTTTAGTCCTGAGGAAGAGCTAGGGAAGCTCGAAACTAGTCGACCATATGCTAGGTACACTTACCCATTAAAGTAGTTTATTCTAGCATATTACCCACCTTTTTAACCAATTAGCTAGGAGCAAGAATAAAATATATTTGGCCCACTAGTTGATTATTTTAATTCACTTTATTCCACTCCACACCACGACACTTGCACCACACATAATTTGGTTTAGTGCTCCTACGTAATCCGCAAGTTGTAGCACGCCTCAGTCCGTAGAGGACCCCAATGATGAAGCATGTCACCGTGGGGAAACCCTGGTGAGTGAGGGGACTCAAGAAAGGAAGTGTTCTGCCCCTTTCTTTTTCTTGGGTGTTTTTTGGGAAACAAGTGTCTTCCTGACACCCCTAGGTTAGGTTCCTGTAACCTGAAGGTTCAGGCTATTTATTTATCTATGTATACAGTTGGAGGGGGAACCTAACCTCTTAAACCTCTCCTTCCCTCCTCTTTTTGATATACGACCATCGGGGACACCCATAGAGTTGGTCCTGAGACATTTTTGATCACTCCTTGCTTTTCAAGTTTTTCAAGTTCCTTTTCCACCAGGGGCCTCAGGTGAAAATGGACTTGCCGGTGTTGTAATGCCACAGGGGTGAAGGTTTTGTCAATGTGCAGTCTGATGGGGTCGCACTTGATGTGTCTGAGTCCTTGAAAAAGTTCCGGGAACTCCTCCAGTATTTCGTCGACCTGATGCAGCTGGACACTCCTGGCGAATTAAACTAACCCGAGGTCTTCTGCCGTGTGGCTGCTGATTAGGATGTCTGCCTCACGGTCTATGACATGAATGACGGTGGTGACTTCCTGGTCTTCTGACCTGATTGGGATGGATATCTTTCCTCTCAGAGGCAGAGGGGTCTTGCTCCCATACGCAAATATCTTGGTCCGGGACGGGGTGATCGGCGGTTGCGGTTGGAGGCGCCGGTATTGCTGGAGGCCCATTACATTTATGGATGCCCCTGTATCAATGATCGCTCTCACCTCCGATCCTGTGATCCTGACTACACATGTTGGTTGCAGCCTTCTGCTGCGCTTGAGTTCTTCGGTGCACAAAATTAGGTGTTTCCACCTCATCTTCTTCTGTGGAGGAGTCTGCGGGCCCTTGGTATCTTTGGCTGGGTCTTTGCGATTCCTCCGGCTGCGCAGAGTCTGCTATGAACAGCTGTCGTACTGATCGTGAAGGCAGCCTTTTTCCTCGAGCGTCTCACCTCGATTCTGCCTTCTGCACACTGCTGCAAAGTGGTTGGGAACCCTGCAATTTGAGCATGTCTTTCCTTGCGCAGGGCAGTCTTTTGTCGCATGTGGCTCGTGCCTGCAATACCCACACCGTGTCTTAGATGTTTCTGGTCTTGTCTTCTTGGGTGAATCACTCCATGGCTTTGTTCGGGGGGCGTCCGCACGCTCCGTTTTGACAGCCTCTGGTCTCCCTTGAGTCTTCATGAGTGCCTGGTCCATTTGTGTTTGGCAGATGTTTAAATAGTTTGAACATTTCATCTCCAGCATAGTGGAAGAGTAACGACCTCTTCACTGGCCCGTCAGTATCCCTGGTAGCTACAAAATAGTTATTCAGGCGTTCTATCCAAATGTTCGATCGCGGGGACGCCGTTGCTGGATCTTCCAGTTAACTGAACGGCGGTAGTACACCGGTAAGTACATGTTGTACGGGGGCTTTTTGTTGGGCCTGTGCCGGGTTGTCACCAGCCATGCTTCTGCTGGATGGTGTCTGTCTTTATTATTCTTGTGCCCTTCTCTCTGTGGCCTGCTATGTCTTACTCCCTTTTGTGAGGTTCGTGTGAGCCTTTCCTGGTTATTGTGCCTTTTTTTCTTTTTTTTTCTTTATTCTTCCTTTCTCTCTTTCTTGACACTGCCCACTGGTCTGCTTGGTGTCTCCCCTCTTTGCCTCTTCCCCGTGTGGTGATGTTCCTTCTTGCTCCCTCCCTTTGGGTGTAGATAAATTGTTTTTCTTTTTCTTTTTTCTCACAACCACTCTCTCTCTCTCTACCTGTTCACCCTTCAGGCTATAGAGGTTGCCGATATTGCCTTGCCCCCCCCCCTGGGGTCTCTGTGAGTCGTGTGCACACTACTGTAGCACTCTTCTCCCCTTCAGGCAGCCACGCTGAGTCAGGGCCTTTCCTTACTTCAGCACTGATCATCGTCATGCGGAGCAGCTCCTCCCTCATGGTGGTGGTGACTGACCAGCAGGGGGGGCATTGCCCTCTTCTGCAGACACGGGGTTAAGCCAAACGGGGAATATGAATAAATCAATTGGATGAAATTTACGTTCCTTGGATTATATTTTCAATTAACCTGAAAAAATTATGAATGGCTGCTTGAACAGCCTATTATAAAGTGCTCACGCCAGCAAAAGGCATTGTCCTTTTTGCACCATAGACAAACGGGGAAGAGTGCCAGGTGAGTGCGCGTGGCAGCTTGATTCCCAGGGCGCTTCAGGGGGCTGCACTCACCGCCCAGGCCCTTGCAGATGCCGCTCCTCCAGTGTTACGGCGGGCCTTCGCGGAACAGCGCAGTGGCTTCCAAACACCCAGCAGAGAATGCGGCGAGCCTCCACCGAACAGCGCAGCGGACGATGAGCGCCCAGGTTGGGGAGTCCCGGCAAGGCAAAAGAGTGGGGCGAGGGTCACGGCCTTCCTCGTCGTCAGTGTTGTGCCCCCAGCACTAACTATGTCGGTAAGGCCTCTGCAGAATGGATGGGGGAAAATATGAGGATCACAATAAACGAGGCGCACACTGTGTCAATGTATCGGGGGATTACCCACGTGCGGGTCCTCCCCTTTTATAAAACCCCGCAGGCCACACCTGTCCTGCCGCTGACGTGCACACAGTTCTGGCCAAATGCACGGAACACAGGACCGTCAACCATTACAAGAACCGGCACTTATTTTTCCTCATTTGACGTTTCCCGACAACATGAGAGGGAAAACACACAAAGGGGAGAGAATAATAAAGAGAAAGACAGAAAGCCGTCACACAGTGAAAAAGTGGGAACCTTCAAGAGTGAGATAAACGGGAAGGGGGGGCAGTCTGCTAGTCGATAAAAGAGACATGAGGTGGATTCCAGATTACGCAGCCTTGGTATCGGCGTGCTGAAGTGATAAATAGTCTATGCCTTGTGAGTTGTGTTGGTGTATGTAAGATATTGTGTTTGATGTGCTTGGTTGAGGTATTTGTGCACGGCAAGTGTAACTTGGCGAAAAGCTGTTTAGAAAAACGAAATAGCCGATTATGTTCCTCATGTGTTTTTTGCAGCGTTATATAGTGCAAACTCAACCAGTAGGTATTGGAGCGCTTTACATGAGCACCAGTTACATTACAGAAGGACACAGTCAGTCAGTCAGTCAGTCAATTACTTTTATTCGATCAGTTAAAGATCAAAAAAAGAGACAATACAAACAGATAGTCACATTACATCAGATATAGGGCAAAAATTCATCAATTACAAAAATAATTATGAATCACATTATCAAAATGTAAAAAATTTGAAGAGAACATATTTCATAAGTTCAATTCTGGGTTAAATAAATAAATAAGATACAAAGATAAAATTTCAGTTTAAAAGTCTAACAGGAATAGAATGCTCCATGACAAAAGACCACCATCCGTCACGCCGCCTCAGTTATGTTAAGACTGGGACGTACTCTGACACGCTTCTTATTGATGCGAACAGCTGCAACCAAAAAATTTGCTACATAAAAAGCAATAGTAACGTTAGGCAGAAGTTGCAAAAACAGAAGCGCTGGCCGAACCTATGTCTATGTCTATGTATTGGTTTTTGTAAGGCGCGTATATCACCCGAAGGTCTCATAGCGCCGAACCTGGACAAAAACAGCCCCTTTAAGTAAGGGTAACAGGTATTTTGTCCTAATCTGTGCATAATGTTCACAAAACATAATAAAATGTAGTGTGTCTTGACAGGAAAAATTATCACAATCACATGGGGTAGCATTATCAGGAGTAGCCCATGTAGGATAAAAACCTAGCACAAAATGTATTAGATTTAAACAAAATTTAATTAGGAGAGACCTGTGAAGTGGGCTAGTTACAAATGCCAGGTAAGGTTCAAGGCCAGGAACAGTTATTAACCCATAGTTCCTTCTCAGTAGCGGCTTTTTTAGTTCCAAGTCCTCCCTCTCGGCCATAAATCGTGTCAATAGTGCAGTCTTGATCCCCAGGATGTCCTTCTTGTAAATACAGTCAGGGGAGTTAAATAGCTCTGGTCTGCCTACTATTGCCAGCATCTTTTTAACGTATACCAACCATGGGATTCTATGGGCTCTATCCAGGGCAAGGCAATCCTTGAGTATCAGGTGGGTTAGAGGAATTTCCTGGTTAAGCCAAGTTTTTAACCAACATATGACAGGAGCCACTTTGATTAGGTCTACAACAAACCCCATACCCAGTTCTGAGTGAATTGTAAAAGTGGGTGTGGACTGGGGAACAGACAGCACGGATCTTAAAAACTTATTTTCCACCCCCTGTATGGTGTCGATGTTAGTGTAGCCCCAAATGGCAGAGCCATATGTGGCTATTGCCAAAGATTTAGCTTGATAAACTTTCAGTATGGCCTCCAGAGGGCAAGCTCCCAACCGTTTGGCAAATCCAAGTAAAGCTGCAGCCGATCTTGCCACAGAATTGCCTTTATGTTTATGTTGCGGGCTCCATGTGCCTTTCTCATCAAAAATGACCCCTAGGTAAGTAAAAATTGGGACCCTTTGGACCTCGTGGCCTAGACAAAAAAAGGATTTGGATTTCTTTTTCCTACTGGCCTGACCAGTGACCATAACCTGTGATTTTTGTGTATTAATTTTCAGGTCTAGTGAAGTCATAAAGTCACCGAAAGAGGCCAATAGTCTATCAAGAGCCACCCCTGAACGCGCCAAAAGCACGGCGTCATCAGCGTATAGGAGAACTGGGATCTTAGTATCTCCTACACGTGGTACATCCGCCACTGCATTGGCCAGGGCTGGGTCCAAGGCGTTTATATATAGTGTAAAGAGGAGAGGTGCCAATATGCACCCCTGCCTGACACCCCTCTCTGACTTGAAACAGCTGGTGCACCTTCCCCCTTGGGTGACTCTCACCGAGGCTAATGAGCCACGATGGAGATCTGCCAAAAATCCAACCAGAGGGGGATCAACCCCTATGTCCAAAAGAATACTCCACAATTTTGACCTGTTAACCAGGTCAAAAGCTGAGGAGAGGTCCATGAAGGCCATATATAGGGACCCCTCCTTTGCAATAGTATATTTGCAAATGAGTAAGTGGAGATTTAAGCATTGATCCTGCGTGCTCCTATTAGCCCTAAAACCGTATTGGTCGTCTGATAATATGCCACTACCCTCGAGCCAGGTGTTCAATCTGCCCAGAATGACTCTGCCTAAGATTTTGACGGCGGAATCAATTAGGGAAATGGGCCTATAACAGGCCAGATCATCCCTCTGGCCTTTTCTAAAAATTGGGATGATTATGGACTTTGCCCAAGACTCCGGGATATTCTTATTTCTAGCGGCGTTAAAGACGTTTGTTAGTATTTTGGCCCACAGTTTAGGAGCAGACCTATATAGGTCTGCAGGAACACCATCAGGGCCTGGTGCCTTATTCTTAGATGTCTCAAGAATAGCTTTTTCTACATCCTCCTCCTTGAAGGCCAAGACTGAGCCAACCTGGTTCAAGGGTAACAGCCCCTCTAAATTCCCAGACGGGAATGAACTGTAGATTTTTTCAAAGTGGGCTAACCACTGCTCGTCAGGAATGCTACAATCCATAGCCTGGCTCTCGCTACCGGAAAAGAAAGAATGATTTATAATTCCCCAAAATTTGGCGCTATCCCGCAAAGTTTCCGGTGACAGTAAATTATTCCAGGCTTCTTCCTGAATCTCGTTTTTACGAGCTTTGATGGCCAGTTTATACTGTTTCCTCAAAGATGTAATCAGGGGTCTGTTTCTCGGTTTACCCTTTATTGCCTTCAAAAGAGCAGAATGAGCCTTGGTACAGTTAGTATCAAACCATTTTTTGCCTGATTGGCCACCTGACTTGAATTTAACCAGGAGGGCCGCATTTATATGTAGGCAAATGGTATTAAAGGCCTCAACTATCCTTGGGTTGGTATTAGCATGGTCTAGACATGTAGCCACCTCCGGTTCAACCTTAGACAGAACTTCTTGTAGAAAAGTGATCGGGGTCACGTGAGCCCATTTTAATCTCCTGCCCTGGTCTTTTGCTACAAGGGCTCTAGTTCCCAGATTTCTTGAGTCTTTAAAGGCCAAGAACCCTTCCGAGGCGACCTCAGCCATCACAGGATTATGGTTACTGAATACGGAGTACTCAACCCTGTAATTTAAAATCAGGGGCAAAATCAAAGAAGAAACAAAAATGTAATCGATGACTGAACCTAAATCAGTTCCTTTGAAAGTACACAGTCTCTGACCTTCCAAGCAGCAACCGGGTTAGGAGAGGTCTGCGGAAGCCAATAGGCTCTCCAAAGCCTCGCCTTGTTTAGTGTGTTCAAAGTGTGTGGATGATGAATAGGGAAATCCATCATCATCATCCAAGATACAACCTAGGCTGCAGGGATGGATATTTAGGTCGCCCATTAGGATGACCTCAAAGCTATTGTGTGACGCTCTGAATTTGTCCAGAACCTCCCCCAGAGATTCTAGATGCTGATTTGAGCTGACACTATCTTTGGAATTATAAAAATTAATCAGAAGCAAAGAAGGGGAGTTTGCCACCACTAGTTCTACAGCTAAGCAATGTTGGGAGCCAGATTCTACCTGTTTTGCCGATCCCTTTAGGTTCAATGAGACCAACAATGCAAGGCCCCCCTTTGCCCTCCCCGCCAAGCTAGGTATGGCTGGAATATAAAAATGAACATAACCATCCAAAAAAAGTTTATTCGCTGTGTCCCAGGGTTCCTGCAGGGCAATGATATCATGGGACGCAACGTAACCCACCCTTAGCTCATCCTGGCTTTTGAGTCTAATGCCAGCAATGTTCCAGCTTAAGATTTTGAGGGACGTTTTTTGGCTGGACTCATGCGGCTCTATAACTTCAGCTCCCTTTCCCTCAGATCTAACTATTAAATTATTTAGTGAGAGAGACGTGCTAGAAGAGGACCCCTCCAGCCCCGGTCAAGCTAAGTCATCCGGATGGTATGTGTTGTCAATAAGCTCGGGGGGGAATGTAGCAGAGTTTGGGTTATTTCCCCTTCTTTCATGGTTTTGGGCAAGACTTCTAGAAGTGTTGGAGTAAAAATTATAAAAATACCATAAATCATATACCCTTATTTCTGACCTGTCACGACTGGGTGGTTGATCACAAATAAAGCGCACCACACGGCTATCCTTAAAATTAATAATAATACAATCCCCTGGGACATTTTTTGGTCTGGGACCCACCCAACTAACTCTTCTGGCGAAGAGAATCTTCCCGTCCAAAAAGTTCGGGATCGGTCTCTTTTGATTAAGCCAGAAAATTACTTTATTTTTGAGTTGTTGATAGGATTCCTCTGTGCCAATTTTAAGTTCCGGAACACCGGTCAAGACAACAACATATGGAATAGAGTCAGGAGGTAGATGGATATGAATATTGGAGGATTTAGTTGTTCTGTCCCCGCGGTCTAAGTTTAATCCTTTATGTATACTCCTGCTAATAGATTTAATTCCTGATGAGTCCATTGAACCAACCCTGACCTGGCTACCGCCTTGAATGGTGGTATTATCTTTTGTCGGAATTCTAGGGGGAGATACCCTAGGATTCGCTATAGATGGTGCATCAGTGATGGGAGGAGAAAGGGACGGGGCAGGAAGAGTAGGATTAACCTTAATAGGATTGACACTGTCCTTGGTGGCTAATTTGATAACATTTTTTAGTGAGCAAAAATTATCTAGAATGGCTTGCTCAAGTCGATCAATTTTATCAGAGACCACCTTTACCCTTTCCAGGAGTGGCAGTATTAGGGAACGGACTACTTGCTCAATTTGGGACGTCAGATCACTATATTGGGGCTGGTCCGGACACCTATTAGAAGTTTCATCCAGAAGAGAGTTGTCGAAAACCTGGACCTCACCAGTCTCCAATGGTGAATATGTCGTGGTATTAGAGTGCTTAGCCTGTCTCCCACCCTGAGTCAAACCATCTCTCTTCCTCTTACCAATTACACTTTTGACACCCTTTTTGCTAGCTCTTGTCTGTGGGTAAGTAGAAACATGTTTAGAATGAGTAGGGACACTGATAAATAAGGGGGCAACCTCTCCCGGGCCATCATTTGGATCATTTCGAGCGGGTTTAGTAATGGTGCTGTCCCCTATGTTCCGCTGCTGCACAGCATCTCCCAAAACCTGCATTACCGAGTCCCTAGGGGATTTTGCTGAGGCAAGTATTCCCATGGAAGAACGCCTAGCTTGAATTAACTCAGTGGATAGCCGACGCTCAGTGATTGCCAGTTTGTGTTCTAAAACAGAGACAGCTCTTGTGATAAAATGGTCAAGTGTGCCAGACACAGACCCACCTCCTCCCAAGCGCTTCCCCTTGCCTGCCATCATATACTGTGTAGACCCCTTTAACAATGCAATCTCAAAACAATATTAGCAATGTGGTGTAACAGTAAACTGAAAGTTAAGTCACAGTACAACTTTACAATAATCCAGACAAAGAGGCCACTAGCCTCGATTAACATATGCAGTGCACACTAGTCATGTAACCAATGCAAACTAGAAGTGCAAATCTACCTTTCCTGCAGCTGCACGTGTGACAATGTTAGGGGGGTGGCCCAGTCCAGTCAGGTCCAGGCAGTGACGGGCAAGGACGGGCCCGCCCTTGGCCCGGGCTTCGCCCGGGCGCGGCCCGCGCGCGTCCCGCGCTGCGGGTCTGCAGCCGAGGCTATGAACCCTCCCCGGCGCTGCCTGATGACACGGTAGGCAGGCGCCCGGAACAGGGAATGATGGGGGTGGTAGTTCTTAAGATGCACCACCGTTCCCCTCACGGCACCGCAGAGACCAGGAAAAAGGATCCGGGTTGAAACGCCGTTCCCCTCACGGCTGGCGAGGTAGGAATCACCTTCCAAATGCAGGGCAAGAGCGTCCCTGCTCTCTAATTGGTAGTTTTGAAGATGTTTGACGTTACCCCACCTTTTAAAGTTCCCTAGCTGCCTCCGCGCCCACCTGACTACACTCCGTCCATGTCACCTTTTTTTAGTTTTGTCTTCCTCTCAGATGCCCGGTTTCAGAAAACTCTCGGATCACCCCCTGTTGGTTTGGGTAGAGCTTCTGCCTTGTTCGGTAGATCTTCTATTTTGCCATCAAGCGACAGTACACTCCCGGTCCTATTACAACATCAACAAGATTCAGGGGCCATTTTGCAGTAATGAGAAGGTGCCAAAAACATCTAGTGGAAGGAATAGCAGAAATCCCCGATAGGAAGATGCAGTTTATACTGACAGCAGCTGACTCTACCACTTCCTGAAAACTTTACTTCATTGTGCCAACTTGAGTATGAGGCTTCACTTTGTTCGTACGATTCAGCCTCTTTTACGGCCAGCTGGGCAAAAGAAAAGAAGGCGCCAACACACCGAAAGCTTCAAAGAGATTTCCTGCCCACTGTTCGCGCCCGCCCTCCGCGCGGAAGCCTTTGAATTCTGGGATTTACAGCTTCCTCGTTAATTTGTGGTAGGCAGGGGGAGAATACGTGATTTTCCGAGAATCACAGGATGTTGAGTCGACGCAGAGGTTTGAACCTGGTTCCTCAGCTCCAAAGTCAGCAGCCCTAGCCATAAGGTCTCAATGTGAATGGTGAGAAAACACAGCAGTCCCAGTGATCCCAGGGTTTGGAATGCCCTCAGTAGTGGCTCACTTGGGAATAGGGAATAACTGCAGAAAGCGGCGTTTGTGCTCTGATTTCGACAGGTCTTTCTCCTGTTCCATGATATTTTTTTTAAACCTTTTTGTTGTAATTTTAACAAATGAAAATACGCCCAAACAAACAGACACCATTACCTTTGGCTTTGCAAGTGCAGTACATCTATGACAGCCTAACCATGTATTTTTTTTGTCACAACAGCGGAGCAAGGGAACATCAGGTTAGCATCACGCCTGATAACATTATCAAACCCCAGCCAGCTCTGAGAGCAGTTCCACTATTGGCTCAAAATTGTGTGTTTTTGCGCTTCTCCGCAGGCTTTTATACCCAGCATGGTCTTTTGTGCAAGTACTTTAGCGTAAATGTTCATGCCTCTAGTCCATTCACTTAGCAGTGGGGCCTCTGAACATTGCCAATGACGGGCCACGTCCCTCTTGGCAACCAGTAAACCAACTGCGACTAGCATGCGAGCATGGCGCAGGTCACGCAGGGTATCCATTACCCCTTTAGGATTATATTAGGGTCAGGATCTATTATATGTCCAATTATATTCACCAGGACAACCATTCCAAGATTTTTTACAGGTGTCTTCTGTCAAAATATACACAGGCTATAGCCTCAAGGTGCGTTATTCCCCAACACTTGTAGCACAGATTAGGGTGGATTAGAAGTACAATGGCACTCATAAGCATAGCTGCCAATTTTCCCAGGTCCGTGTGTGATGTGCGGCTCCAGTCCAGGTTTTTATCTTTGAATTCTGGGACTTGTATTCCTGTTTTATAATGGTATAAACAAGACTACAAGTCCCAGAATTCTACGAAAAACCCGGGTCAGGAGCAGCACATCACGAATGGACGAGATAACTAGGCGGGGCTGCATAAAGAGGGCATACATGACATAGCTGTGCTGTTTTGTGGGATATTCTGTCTAATGTGTACTGCAGGGTATTTAAGTGTGAAAAGTCATGGTGGCAAATGTTTTGAATTTTCTACTGAATGTAGCTACATAACGCAAACCTAGCTCAAAGGACACGCAGCACTGAAGGTGTTTACAGTAGATGACATAATCACAGTAAGCCAGGCCCAGTGATTCAGAGACAAAAGCAGAGACTATGCATCACTAAAAAAGTCCAGATATTGCTTACCGCTACACGAACATAGCAAACGAGCAAAATAAAAGGAACCACAATCATGGTGATTTTGCACAATATATGCAACGATGTAAAGACAGATTTTGTCCACTTTACCTGAGTGCATGGACATCAATATACCAAAATGCCAGGGGAAAAGGAAGTGAAATCACACACACCCTTTGACCCTACATACATCAAAAGAAGTGACATCATATACCTTTGACCCTCAATCTACCTAGGAAGTGATGTCACTTGATCTTAACCCAGATGATATTGAAATAATTGACATTGATTTAGTTCCATAATAACTTTGGGATTAATATAAAAACGCAACACATGTCTCTTGTGAATACACCAATATTAGGGTGCTGACATAATCTAAAAAGTGGTGGAGTATAATACAATACTTGGCCTAAACTATAGTGAGCAAATCGAATGAGCCAGAGTTCTTCTGGGAGGGTTTTGAGGGGCTTCACTCCTGAGAAAACTTGGAAAAATGGGGTCCAGTAGTGCATTTTAAAGCACAAGTTTTACATAAATTGCTAACAAGCCATGGGCTCTGAAAGGGCACTTGTCAAATATATAAATCCTGCCATGTTGTGCCAATCCAATGAAACCTGACGCTCCACCGGAGTCAACCTGATTTGTTTTCCAAAATGTGCTATAGGTGCACCCATATGCCAAAAATAACCTCCATTGTGCCTGGGCCAGCATATTGTCAAGGGTTTCCCTTATGGTAACAAGTACATACAATAACCAGTCTCATACTTTTGTTATCCATATACCAAGAGTGATCCTTATGCCAAAATGTTACCTCTGGCATGCAAAACACTGCATTTTGTCATGGTTGTCCCCCTCCTAAATACCACAGGTGTCCTCCTCTATAAGAATCACCTCCAGTGTACCAGTGAAAACATTTTGCCATGGGTACCCCCTATGTCAAGAATTACATTACATCTAGTACACCAGTACTTACCATGGGTGTCCATTATTCCAAGAATTCCCTCCAGTAAGCCAGCGCCAATATTTTGCCATAGATGTCCTACATGTCAATTATTACCTGTACTATTCCAGTGACAGTATTTTGTCACAGGCTCCTGTCAAGTTAAGAATTGTCTCAATAGGTCAGCGTCAGTAGTTTGCCATGCATCAAAGGCAGGCTCTCAATCATAACACCACATTCTCACTCACATAAATTCGGTCACTCACAGTCATTCTCACCTGCTCACACTCACTCAGCCAATCTCACTTACTTTAACTCAATCTTGCTTTTTTCACTGGTTCTCACTCATTCACACTCTCATTCTTACTGATTCACTCATACTTACTCACACTGACTTGCACTCACTCTTAATTTCACTCCCTCTCGATCATTCTGACTCACTCATACTCACTGACATTCAGTCTAATTTTTTTTTCTCGATCACTGTTTGTCACTGACTGTAACTATCACTCCCACACGCATGCTCATATACATACGTGCATGCTTACACATAAACGCTCCGTCTCACACAAACACACTCTCACCCACAAGCATTCACACAACAAACCTTTAACATTTTTACTTGCCTCAGTTCACAGAGTGGGCCCCATTACACATCTTGATGCTCCATTTGTATTACACTAATAGTGAATATTATACAAATGTTCACTGTTGGTATAATAACGAAATGGGCCGAAAACAAGGAGGGCGAAGACGCACGTTTTCTTGGACATGATTTTGCCACCTCGGAGGCTTGGGGTCACAAAGGCAGTGCCAAGGTTTTCAAGCGACAAGCCAGACGTCGCAATTCGGACCCGAGGCAACTCCTTATTAGCAGCAATTTACACCCCAAGCCTCACACATGCTTCCTAAAGTCTCACCAAGGTAGATGACGCTAGGTGAGCGAGTTTTGGCATGAACAAGCTTAAAGCCCATGCCTGACTGACACCTCTCCATGCAAGCCCAAATATATACATATAAATATATATGCATACATACATACATATATGGTGTATTACTCCCACTCTCCTTACCGGGCATGGAAGCGATGCTCTCCGTTCATTGAGGATGCGTGATTGGCGCTTCCTGTTAGCTCTTCCATGTTTGTCACTGGCCTCAATTCCATTGTGGCCCCAGTAGCTGCTCATCCATTTTGCAAAGTGCACATCATCGTCCTCCTCATAATCCATGTACTGTGGCTTTCTGCTTTGTTGGACGCCCCAACAGGAAAGGAGGCGGGCAGATGAAAAGTACAAGTAGCACGTAGTCAAATATGGCCGACGCCAGACAAGATGGGGAACCTTTAGCTTCGAAACCGAGCTTGCTAGGGCAAACAAAAGCAATTCTAATAACTGAATTTTATAACTCAGCCATGTGTAACCACTTTAGCTTGTGGTTCGGGTTCTGGCAGTGTGCTCTTTTAATCTTTCCACTGCATTGACATCCATGTCGCCCAGCCCGGGGGGTGCAAAGACTTTCATAGATTTTACTGGCCGGTGCATCTAGTTGTCAATAAATGCAGCTTTGCAGACAAGAACATGCCTTAAAGCTATTGTTCGTGCCATCATTTAAAAAGGGATTGTTAATGAGAAAAAATAGAATGAGTGAATTGACAATTGCCAGAAGCAGGCACCTTTGCTACGAAAGTGGAAACGACTTCATGGGAGAGGCTTTCACAGTGTCTGTATTATCCGAATACCATATATAGACATAGTATATGCAGCATATCAAACTATTTGTTTGCTAAAAAAAAAATTAACTCGTGTACACAGACAATTAGACAAATGGCGTCATTTGAAGTTCAATGGTAATATCAAATATAGTGGCAAAAGGTGCATATTAAGCACCAAAGTCTACAGTAACCTTGTCCAAATCCTACTGGGATTGGAAGACCACTTACCAGAGGTGTTTGCTCATTCTGCTACTTTGGCAGTGTAGGTGAATTCCATTTGTCTTCACTTTTCTTAACTCTTCTGCAATCCACAGCAGCATAACAATCAAACAGCAGCAAAGCCAACAGGTCTCTGTTAGACCTGTCAGCCTTACATCTGAACCACAGAAGACAATCAACAACTGCGACTGTGGGGATAGCAGAGGTGCGGTTGCCGACGGCCACTGTTAAACACAGTTTGGCCTAATGCGATGATCCGGGGCCTTCTGTGTGTCCATCGACCTGATAGACTTGGCAGTAAAGCCCAACACCACCACCTTCGTGGCTACTCCTGTCCTGAATGAATATGATGTAAAATCGACTGGTGAGTTTCCCAACTGTTTAGTGGCACCTGTACATATGTGTAGCAATAGTTTGGGTTGCTTAGCATGGAGCTTAAGATCCCAAACAAGTTCTGGCGAGCATGGTGCACAGGGGCTTCCTCTAGATGCACCCGGCCCCCATTTTCCACTGATCATCTGGGCCTTACTTCTCCTTCTGTCCGTCGTTGCACAGGAGTTCAGTGTTCCTCCACTCAATACCCCCTTGCATATCCAGTCTGGACCCCACCGCCAGCTGAGAGACCCTAAAGGCCCAAAGAAGTCTATTGTAATGGTGTGGTGGACATCTTCTGTTAACGAGGACATTTAAAGTGGTGGTAGTTTTGATTTTTGCAAACTCTTTGGTACTGGTAACATTCTTTGTGTGTGTCCTCGACCAGTTGATCCAGCCCTGGGAACCATGCACTATTTTATAGCGCTATGTTCATCACTAATATTCTCCTATGTTCTTCATGCACAAAGTCCACAAAGTTTGATTTTAGATGCTTGGGAATTATTATTAGGGTGTCCCTAAATGCTAAGCACCTCTGAGCCACTGTAAGTTCTTCATATATTTGCTTGAATGCTAATGTCTTTCAAATTTGTTTCCTCCTTGAGTGAGCTTTCATCAATGTGTCTCCATTATCCAATTTGCATCAATCTTTTCATTTCAGTCAGGGTTTGGTCGCTTGAGTGATTATGTCGAAGGACATTGAAGGTGGGGTTGTGTGCCTCATTACGAAGTTCAGGTAGTCTTCACTGATGATGGTGTGCTTTTTTTGTGAGTGGGTGGCGAGATATGTAATCTGCTTGGTTGTTGTCTTTCCCAGGTTTGTGTCAAATGGGGCATAAGTACTCTTGAAGTTGTATTCCACATCGCTTAATTCTTGTGGCATTTTTGCTTGTGGGGGTTTCCAAATATCTCGAACGCTTGGTGTTCGATCATTATTTCAAGTGTTTTCCGTAATTGAAGATGTGGTAGTATTCACATGCCCAGACTATTGCCAGGCTTTCTTTATCTGCCAACAATTAGGATCTTTCAATGTCAGACAGACTGTGCCTAGCATAGAATACAGTGCATCATTCCTCGTCCTGTCAACACTGTTCCAAGATAGCTCCTAAGCCCACTCTGGCATCCACTGTCAGCTCCTTATGCCATGTTGGATCAAGGTATGCCACTTTAGTGGCATCACTGACTCTCCTTTTGATTTTTTTGATTGCAGGTTAATAAAACTTGTGTCCTTGACTCGTCAGTTCCTGTACAGCTGCTGATTGTCGCATGATGCTTTATGTATCATCCAGAATAGCTTGCCATTCCTAGGAATGACCTCATGTCACCTACGTCTTTGGAGGCAGGGATCACACTGAGCACTTTCATTTTTTCTTTTTCTGGTCTCATGGCGCGGTTTAAGAAAATGTGCCAGTAGAATTTTAGCTAAGTCTTGTGAAAATCACACTTCACCAGGTTTAGGGATCAGTTGGCTTTTTGGAGCACTGTGCAGGCTTTTTCCAGCCCTTAGTTGTGTCCTTCTGTTCTAAGCACTAAAACGTATCTTTAGTTTAGTTCATTTATGACTGGACTGATGACTCGTTGGATGGCATCCTGCAATTTCTGCTGCTGACAGCACACCAAGGATTATCCATTTGTAGAGAAATAACCCTAAGTGTGTGCTGAATGTGATGATGCAGCTTGGTTGTTCATGTAGTTCTAACTGTTGGTATCCCTTATTGACGTCCAGCATAGAGATTATCTATGTTCCATTGGGAAATGCGATAAATACAACATTTGTTTCAAAAGCAATAATTCAGAAGAATTTAGGCATCTTGGCAGGGAAATATAAGTCAATGGACCCTGCTATCACAAATGGCATGGAATTACTTCAATATAATTATTGGAATTGCTACTTCATTAATGTGATCTATCTAATCAGTGGAGAGGTGCTAGGTGTGACGGCACAGTGAAAGTGAAAACAAGTGATAAAATAGTGCAAAACATGTACAGTATGCATGACACAAAATAGTCTTAACCAACAGGACAATCATTTAGAATAGGCAAACCATAACATGGAACAAATCAAAATGGGTTTCTAAATAGTCTCATCATTAATGAAAAAATGATTAAGTTTTAACAGTCAACGTTTTGACCCCAAGAAGTAATTTAACAGGGTCTTCCTCAGGACAGAAGTAGCAACTTGAAAAGAGATAGGAATTGTCAGAATAGAGCAAAGAAATTGACTAAAGGAAAAAATCCTTAGGATAAAAGGCATTGTCCTGCTCACCTGACTAAAGATAAGGCAATGCCTAACGCATATGAAACGATCAATGTCCTACATGGAATGCCTATACAAAGAGAAAAAGTGATTGGTAACCACAGGTGCACATCACTAGGAATAAGAATTCATTAGAGCTCGTGAATCTATATGCACAGTCTGAGATAGGTGTTAATAAGAGAACCACGCAGATGCAAAGTCATAAACTGTTTATCAAAGGCGAGCGGGAATAAATCCTCCCTGCAATTTAAGAGGACCATTAGGGTAGCGTAAAAAGAACCGCCATTGCGATTTCCAAAAAATAAGCATGAACAAAACAGTGAGGCCATGGTAAGTCAAACAGCACGGTGATCCCAAATACAAGGAGAGTTACTAAAGGGTTCATACCTATGTGCGCAAGTCACAGGTCCTAGATCTGTAAGATCAACCTCCACATTCGGTTTACAGAACACACTCAGGCCAAGGTAAATATAAGAGACATGGAAAGAGGACTTGGAATGTTGGATTGATTTAAATGCTGTTTTCCTTTTATTTATTTTTACTGTGGGTGGTGACGCTAATATTGCTCCTTACCTTCCCTACTAAGTTCAAGGCAGATGGTCTTTTATTGCCAGCTAAAAAGTGTGGAGGGGAGTAAAACAATTCAAGCTTATACTTTCAATTAGACATGCTTTAAAGGACCACAGACTCTGAATTCCAGTTTTGTGGATTTATTATAAGGCCAAAAATCATTGAATATAAACATAACTCAATATCAGAGTATATAGGTACATAAAAATCAATACAGAGCCGAGTCTACGTATATAATTCATTCGGCATAAAAGGCATAATATGATGAACTCCAAAATCAAAATGCAACAAAAGATAGAAGATGAGTCCAATTCTCTTTTCATTTGAGAGAAAACCAAAAATATCTTTCCCTACTCTACTCTACAAGAAAGTTCTACCTGTTTCCCCAATATCCTATCCCAAAGGTGTCAGCACGTGTTGACTTCCTAAGAAGTACTCACGTCAAGTGGGTCTGATAACTTATAGCTATGGAGCTCGCTCTAAGATGCTCGTACTCCTCCGAAAATAAGCTAAAGTCTCTTGAATCTGTCCCTGCACATTATACAAACAGACAATGTTGAACCCACAATATGTCATATTCATTGGCACCATCCTTCAGTAAGTTTCCACAGAAGCCTTTATTTAAATGTATTCTTTTCAAGTGGCTTTGGTTCTCAGATAGGCAGGACATGAAAGGCGTCCTCGCTTCTCGCCTTCCAGACTTCTTCAAAGACATTCCGAGTATCTTCCTAAATCTAAGCATAACGAGGTCAAAATCCGGCACCTGCAGTAGGATGAGTACATACTGTCTTCGAGCACAAAAAGGATTCATTTAATTATAATTCTTGAGCAACCAAGGAGAAACGAAACTCAAAACAACCTACAGTTTGGGCCAACAATTCAGTAACTTAAACTAAATACAAGTTACATAACACGAGTATAATTTCATCCTGCACATTACACATACAGGAATTCTAAGTTTCTTTAATACATCCAAAGCCTACTTAAATGTGCATACTACATTTCGAAGCTAATATAACTCGAATAAATGCATCTTAATAATCATGAAACACTGCAAACATTAAAAATACATGTGAGTGCATTTGAACCATGAGTATAGTGCACCCATACAATTTAGAGTGCTATAAGCGCTCTATCAGTACCCCCCTCTTATGACTAGTGTCATAACACCAATACTTTACCCTCTCTCAGTTTTCTCCTTGTAGAAAAGACCGACCTAAACAAAAGTTGTAGCTTGCCGTCCCTGTCTAAATCCTTCTAATTTCTTAAGGTAGGTGCAGATAATGACTGTCCTGCAGTCGTTCCATCTGCTGCTCTCGTTTTTTCAAAGAATTTCCATTATGTTGTGCCCTTTGCCACTTGTAAGTCTTGATGGCTCCCAATAGTACAATTATACAAATGACAGTTTTTATGATAGGTCTCAAGATGTATCCCATTATTCCTTGTCCCAGACTTCCAAACCAGCTCCCAACCTTTCCAAATCCCTTACCAATTTTCTCCCAAAGTCCATCAGCAGCCAGATCACGTAAATCTTGATGTGTCTCTGAAATGTTACTAATGAACTTCCTTATATCCCGACTATTGTCAGGAATATAAGTACAGAACTGTTGAACTTTCAATAATTTACAGACCCCTCAGGCTTTTGCTAATAATACATCTAATGCAAGACGATTTTGAAGTACCATAGCTCTTATCAAAACCATCTCTCCATCAACAAGTAATACAATTTGAGCTGTATTCACAGAGAGCTTATCCACCAGCGTTGCCAACTTTCTAATTTTCACATCATTCAAAATCACACCCAAGCTAGGTATCATAGCGCCAAACACATCTCCAATGATTTCTCCCGCACTTGCACCACGTTTTCCTCTGTGAGATCTTTTTCCTTCCAAAGGCCATAAATCATCTACATGGAAATCTTTTGGAAATACCACAGCCAAATAACACGTACCATACCAATTCTTAGGCAATTTCACATAAGCTCTTTTTCCACACACAAAATAAACATTTGGCACTATGGTTAATTTATCCAATAGCGCCTTACTTATTGAGTCCTCAATCAAAAAATGTGTTCACAATCACTCTCACCCACAAATATCTTGTCATTATATGTTGATGGGTGCCTAATGCACAGTTTCCCTTTTTGCTGAAAGTCTAAAGCTATTGGTCCAGAACTTCCGTTTGCCTTATGATCTAATTCTTCCTGGGTCCAGAGAATAACTTTATGATTCGGATCTGGTCTAAATAAGGTCTGCCTATGCCGATCTTCTATCTGATCTACAAACTTCTTTTTGACGTCAGATAACATGCATGTCAACTTGTGTCTATGGGCATAAGATGTATCTAAAGTAATAGTAGGCACAAAATACGTAGACATCCACTCTACCTCCTTATAGTAATCATATTTATTCATGCACTTGAGAACTGGAACTTCTGAGAGTACCACATCATAATTAGAGAAGTAGTACTCAAAATGTGCCTTACTATTGAATATGCTCAACAGCACAATGCATGTGATGCCATACGTCAAAGGTAAATGATGGTATAGAATGCCTTCTTCTACTGATGCTGGCAGTTGCATACACACATAACAGTCTTTCGCTTCCAATGTATTAACATACTCATACAAGAAACGAGCATGTGCCTTCAACGTGAAATCACCTTTTGACAAATCCACGTGTAACATCCGACTAGTTTCCCTGATCATGTCTCCATCTTTTGCGGATGCACCCGTTTCTAAATCTGAGGCAGGTGGGGTAGGTGTCATCTGTTCCCCATTCCCTTCAGCATCATGAGGTCCAACCAAAGATGTAAAAATCACCACAGTTATGGCAATAAGCACCACAACAATAAGGGTACCGATTATGCACTTCTGCCTGCGACCTGAATTTCCAGGCTCCATTCTGAACCCCTGTTTGTTTTCGAGGTGCAGGCGAAATCCACAAAGTCTCTTTTTCTTCTTTTCTTTGCCTTGTCCTGTAATTTACAATGTCCTTTTATTTTCCTTTTCCCATTCAATTATTGCAGTATTCAGTCCAATAGTACTAACCTATAGTAGAGATGTAGTCATCCCTAGCCCTCAGTACTACTTCTATTGAAAGTCCCTAAATTTAAATCTTCTTCCACTTGGGCCTAGGTTATCTTCTTTCTAAAGGCTAATAAGTTCTTCTTTCACAGTTCAAGCTTCATCATTAATGATATTAGATCCAAGCATAGTAAGAACAAGCTGCAGAATTTCTGCACAAATCTCTCCCTTTTCCTGTGCAGTGGGCTGTCGACCAAAGGTAGGGAAAGAAACCTGGTTAAGGATCAAAAATCGCAAACCACTAAGCCTTGGTGGATCGGGGACTGTCAGAGTCAGAATTCCAAAAGCATCAACTCCAGGGACCAGCAACTGAATATCAATCGTCAGTTGTTCTCTCCGTGACAAACTGTACCGGTCTCCAGCCTCCCAGATCTCCCAGTCTCTGCATCTGCAACCAGGTACGTGCACTCAGGAGATGCGTATTTTTGAGACGGTATTCTCTCTCTTCTGGATTGTCTTAGACCATCCAGTCTCTCTTCGGTTTCACTTTCATCGAATTCAGATATTTCAGGAATAGGAGCGAGATTCTTCTCAGATGCAAGCCTTATATTCAGTCTCTCTTTTCTTGCTGGCCACGTTTCTGCTTCAGCACCTGCTCTCCTCTCTTCCTCTCGATCTGATCCTTCTCTAGGCTGTTCACTGTGATCTGGTTCAAAGCTCACTTCTGCAATCTCATCTATCTCAGAATCTGAACTCAACTCTGAGCAGCTTTATCTCTTCTTCCCTGCTCGGTTGATTGACCAGCCTCACCAAGAGTTCTTACGACTTGACCTGTTCCTTCCTTCACTGTTGCATTTTCAGTTGCACTTCTCGGAACAAGGGGAGTCGTGTCCTCCACAGGCCTTGGAACTCGTCAGGTATGCGAAGCGTGAATCCAGTTTGCCAATCCTCCGCACTTCACAGCTGTATTTGTGACCAAAGTAATTTGGCATGGTCTGTTACAAAGTCACCCACCTGTACTCTGGTTTGTTCCTTCCTCGATGCTGCCTGGTCCCAACTCCCTCTGAAATTAACCAGAATGGCAAGGAAATAACACACTTACCATTTCCATTGACTCCCAGGGGAAGGGGGATATGGGAATGAGAAACAAGAAGAGAAGCACAGGATTCCTGATGGCTGCCTTGTAGACTAAGTCAAACCAAGTATCTCTCAGGAAATTGGAGTGACTGGGTTTCTGGTTTTTTCTACAAAATGTGTTCTGGAATGTTCGCCTATTGAGAAAGACAACAATCAGTACACAAATACTATTCAGCTATACCGATACTTCACCTAAGACCCGCCCTCCTTTACAACCTGCCCGAAGAATCCAGGTCTTTAAATCACATCCTGGAATTTTGTAACAGCCATTTGCCTCTTACACTGTATGCATTCCTTCATTAAACATAAAAAGAAACAAATGTTATCACAGGTTAATAAGCGTTTGTTCTAGGTTTGTTGTCTTGTAATCATCAATTTACTCCTGCGAACCGAACGTACCTGTAATTAACCAAACAGTTTCTCTAAAGGAATCATGAAACAAACAATAGGGAATACCAAAAGAAAATTACGCAAGTCTTATGTAAAGATCACAATGATTACTGCCTTTTCGCAGCAGTATAGTTCAAAGACACTTCTGCGAACAAAGGTCTTCTCTGATTTTGACCTAAAGTGCAAACATAGCAGCGCAAATAGTTCCCTGAAGACTTTTAATCAGATTAACAGTTCTTTGAAGGTCAAAGTGAACTTTAACGCGATTCAATGTCTCTTTAACTCAATGACTTATGTTCCTTAATCAGCTGTGGGGAAGTTTTGAAGTCCTTCTTCAAACAAAGCTTTTTGTTAAATACAATGTAAGAGCTCTTACCTTGTTTTGGAAAGCCAAAACTGCTTTACCGTGTCTCATGGGGGGTTGCCTAGCAACTGTTGTTGATTCTCTTGCTCTTTCACTTATGCAGTTACCGGAAAAGAAATGTAGCAGGAAGCGGAAGAGGAACTCGCCGGATGTCCTGGACTGGGGCACCTCCGATGAAGCCGAGGGCTCTGGAGAAGGACAGGGAACAAGGCGGGGAATCCAGAAGAGGAGCAGGAGCCAAGTTGAACCGGAGTCGAGTGAGTGCAGTTTTCGCGAAGCAAAGCATCGGGGCTAGGTGGGTGGGGTTTAAATAGCTGAGGCGCGTGTGACTGCAGAGGCAGTTTACACGTGTCCTGATGCATGAGGTTGATGTTCATTTGCATCGTGCGTGTGGCTGCAGAAGCGGTTTACACGTGCGCAAATGTGTGTATCTTTCACATGTCCTGATGCGTGCAACCACAGCTGCTTCTTTAGTTCTAACGTTTAAATCCTAGAACAAGCATTGGTTACTACAAGGAAACTTCTGAGTGTTTATACATTCGTTCTGTATCATTATTGCACATTAACTCTGCATTCTTTTATGCAAAAGTGTCAAGCTATAAAACAAGTAATGATTACAAAGAGGTAGTAATAGAAAAACATATCTTAACCCTAAATAACAGGATATGCACTACTTATAATCACATGTCAGTGGTTCTTTTGTTGCTGAGTTTAGTTTTCTCGTAACATGGTCTTTGCCAGCGAGCATTAAGGCAGCTCTCCCTCACGTGCTTTCGGACAAGCACCCAGTCACCAGGGGTAAGGTCATGCAGCAGGTCTCTCGAGGTAGGTGCAGTCGCAGCCTCGGCCTGGTGGGACACAGAATTAACCACGTCAGCCAGTCCCCTACAATAATCCAAAACCAAATCATCTGTGATGTTTATCAATGCTGTAGCTGGCACTCTAGGCAGTTGCATAGCTCTTCCTATCAATATCTCGTGGGGAGAGAGCCCTGTCCTCCTATCAGGAGTACTACACAGACTCATCAACACCAATGACAGCGCATCTGGCCAGTTCAAAGAAGTCAACGAACAAACCTTTGATACCCTGATCTTGATCGTGCCATTTATCTGCTCCACAAGACCAGATGCCTGGGGCGTATAGCTACAGTGCAATCTCTGATCAATTTTCAAAGCTGTATACAACAACTTCATTATTTCGCTATGGAAATGCGTTCTTCTGTCTGTCTCCACTGAGGTTGGAAATCCAAAGCGCGGAGCCAGCTCCCTTAACAGCAATTTTGCCACTGTAAGACTGTCACATCTTCTAGTTGGATATGCCTCAACCCAACGTGAAAAGATACACACCACCACCAAAACGTATCTCAGCCTATTGCACCTTAGCATCTCAATAAAGTCCAACTGTATCCTATTGAAAGGACCTCCTGATCTTCCAATGTGACTCATCGCAACCACAGTTCTCTTTCCAACATTCATTTGTTGACACGTAACACACCTGTGACACACTGCTTCAGCACACACACAAAATCGTGGGTTAAACCAGGTTTGCCTAAACACTCTCACCATAGCATCTCTTCCAAGATGAACTGCTCCGTGAATCTGCCTTGCCATTGGGCTCAGTAAACAGTTAGGTAACACTGCCCTTTCATCTGTTGACACCCAAATTGCATCTTCTCGATTTTCACATACTGCTCTAACCCATGATGCAGCTTCCTCCTCTGAGACCTCATCCTGCAGACGCTTCACCTCATCCCAGGTATCAGCTACAGCTAACATCATGCTGAGCACGGTCTCTTCTATGCTCTCTCCTACATATTCTCCACAGAAAACACAAACATGTATAGCACAAAAACGTGATACTTCATCAGCGTAGTTATTTCCTTTTTGTAACAAAGTCCTCTCCCATAGGCTGCACATTTTACTACTGCAACCTCCTTAGGTTTCTGCAAAGCTTCCAACAATTGGCGCACATATTCTCCATTTCTGATTGGTGATCATGAGGACGCCAAGAATCCCCTCTGTGACCATAACTATCCAAAATCATGAACCAATCCAAACCCATATTTGCTGTCCTTATAGATAGTTACTCGGACTCCATTTGAGATGATACAGGCACGTATCAGAGCAATTATCTCAGCCACCTGTGCAGAGTATACTCTTCTCAAACAGGCAGCTTCCACCACACCCAAGATGGTGCACACAGCAAACGCTGCTCTCAGACACCCTTCATTGTCTCTTAAGCATGAACCATCAACAAAAAGGACCCAATCAGATTCAGGCAGTGGTTTATCAACAATGTCAGGTCTGGGTTTGGTAGATAACTCAGTAACATCTAGGCAGTCATGCTCCTCACAATCTTCTCCTTCCTCTTGCGGAAGTGGTAGCAATGTGGCAGGATTTAAGGTGGTACATGGTTTCAAAGTGACATTTTCAGAAGCCAATATAATTTGCTCATACTTTGTAAGTCTGTTATTCATTAAATGCTGATTCTTGGTTCTGGTCATTAACAGCTCTACTGAATGTGGCACATGAACGGTAAGTGGATGACCCATCACTATGCTCTCACATCTCTCAATGTTGACACTCGTTGCAGCAACGGATTTAAGACATCCGGGCAACGCAGAAGCTACTGGATCTAATGTAGCTGAAAAGTTAGCCACTGGTCTACGGGCACCCCCATGTGTCTGTACAAGGACCGCTAACGCACACCTCTCCTTTTCACAGCAGAAAAGCAAAAACGCTTTGTTATTGTCTGGCATTCCCAGAGCTGGAGTGCGACATAGGCTCTCTCTCAGCTTGTGGAAGGCTCTCAAGCAGTCTTTATCCCTTGGTACCGGATCACTGATATCCTTTTGAGTTAACCTCAATAATGGTTTTGCTTGCAAGGAGAAATTTGAGATCCACTGTCGACAACAGCCAACCATTCCCAAAAACATGCGGACTTCTTTTTGTGTTTTCAGAGTTCCCATTTGCAGAATCACCTCTATGCGATCTGGTGACATCCTCAGTTTTTCCTTCTCAATCCGATGACCTAGATACTGAACTTCAGTCTGACAATACAGAAGTTTGTGTGGGGACACTTTGTGTCCATTCTCTGCCAAATGATTCAGCAAAGCCACAGTATCGATCCTGCAAGCATCCTCAGTCTCTGAAGCGACCAAAAGGTCGTCTATATACTGAACCAGAACTGTGCTCTAAGCAATCACCAGCCCTTCAAGATTCTTTTTCAAAATCTGATGAAAAATAGAGGTGCTTTCTGTAAACCCTTGAGGGATACGACACCAGGTTAACACACGGTCTTCCATCCTAAATGAAAATAAAAACTGGCTGTCCTCGTGCAACGGTACAGAGAAAAATGCCTGACATAAATCTATGACTGCAAACCATTCTGCCTCACATGGTATCTGAAATAATATGACAGCTGGCTTCGGTACCACAGGACAACGTGGAATCATGATTTCATTGACCCTGCGCAAATCCTGCACTATTCTGTACTTGCCACTAGGTTTCTGCAGTCCCATAATAGGTGAGTTGCAGGGACTTCCTCTCATCTCCTTGAGAATGCCTTGTGCAATCATAGACTCGATTACAGGTCTTATTCCAGCCATAGTTTCTGGAGTCAATTTATACTGCGGAGTTCGTGGAAATTCAGCATTTGTTTTGACCTGTACCTAAACAGTTTCCACTCCTCGAAACAACCCTATCTCTTCTCCCGTGAAATCCCACACTATCGGGGAAACTGAGTCCCTCAAATCATGTGGTAACTCCTCTGTCGTGAGAACCACGAACATTTCTGCACAAAAGTTCATATTGGCCATTTTAAAATCTGTATCATCATCACAGGTTTGCAGCTCCACACCCCTCGGAGTGCAAGATATGGTACAATTTAGCTAACACAAAAGGTCTCGTCCCAACAGACAGACCGGGCTCGAATGACACACAACAAATTGATGTCTGTCTCGGAACGTTCCTATTCTCACAGGTAACTCGTCTGTTAATGGGTTAGTCATTCTCTGATTGGTAACTCCCACCACTTGAATCGATTGTCCTGAAAGGGATACAGTTGGAACCACTTCTGTCCTTACTGTGGAGCGCGCATCTCCAGTGTCTAACAAAAAGGTAACAGGATGTCCATTAACCTCTGCATCTACAAACGGTCCACTCTGATCTACTTCCAGGGTTGCACCGAAAGTGCATTCCTCCTGCACCCCCTCTGACACTCATGAGGGTCTTGAGTTTGGTTAAACCTGTCTTGTATTTCAAAATAGGGCATCTGTTGGTACACCTGAATATTTGTTTGTATTCTCGGAGGCTGAGGTATCGGCATCTGTGGCTCATAACCCCCTCCATACATGGACCTAGGTCTAGTCACGATGTTCAAACCCTAGGGCATCTGTCCCTCTCCCTCATTCTGCATTTGATTTGCCAGATTTAATCAATAATCACGCTTCCAATGCCCGATTTTGTGACAATAATGACAAGCAGTGACCTTCTTTTGATTCACCACCCATTCACCTCCTCTACCTTCATTCATTCCCCTTCCTCTTCCCTGTCCAGGTTGGGCTGCCATATTTTGACCCATTCCCCTGCCACTTCCTCTTCCTCGACCCATCACTCCTCCGACCCCTTGCATCAGATCAAGCCTTTCAGCATTCCTTAACTGCACTAACATCAACTTGTCCTTCCTTTTCTTTTGAGCCGACTCCACCTGCAGTATTTTGCATAACGCAGAATTTCGTCTACCGACTTATTTTGCCAAAATATCAAGTGTTGCTGTATCCTCAAACTTTTATCCCAACACAAACTTCTAGACAAACTTTCCCATATGTTTATGCTCAATAGTGTCCAAACCACTATGCTGTTTAAAAGCCAATAAAAGTCTCTCATAATAGTCATGTAGTCCTTAGACTCTTGAATAGTACGATCGATTTTAAGCCAATCAACAGTTTGAGGAGCAACTTTGGATTGTAACCATGTAATCACTTGCTCATATTTCTTCATTACCTCAGGTGCAGGACCATGATTCACAGGATCCCTAGCTGGTTCTGCAGTGGGCCAATCAATTGCAACTTTACATGCTGCCCACAAATCACCTGGGGCGACTTCTGATTTGGAAACTCACCTGCATCTCCCCGTGGCGCTCTCCTCTGGGGGTCTGTGTTCGCTGCTCGTCTCCCTCCTGCCGCCGCCATTCCAAAGCGGCCGCCGTTAGGAGGGGGACTTCATTCCCCAGCATCCTGTGCGGCGGAAGAGGAAGCCGCCTCCAACAATCTCGCGCCTGGAGGCGCATAAAAGACCTGCTGGCGATTGGCCGAGTGGGCGACTTCTGATTTGGAAACTCACCTGCATCTCCCCGTGGCGCTCTCCTCTGGGGGTCTGTGTTCGCTGCTCGTCTCCCTCCTGCCGCCGCCATTCCAAAGCGGCCGCCGTTAGGAGGGGGACTTCATTCCCCAGCATCCTGTGCGGCGGAAGAGGAAGCCGCCTCCAACAATCTCGCGCCTGGAGGCGCATAAAAGATCTGCTAGGCGACCGCCTCGCGGGAACCGCGCGCGGGCCGAGCCCGGGCAAAGCCCGGGCCAAGGGCGGGCCCGTTTAAGCCCGTTAAAGACCGGGTAAGACTGGACTGGGCCACCCCATTGACATCTACATCCTGATGTGGTATTGTAGTTATTCTACCTAGTCATTTACAGCCCGAAATTCCTCTGGTAAATTGCCAACTGCTCAACTTAAACTGTGTGTGGGCCCCACATATTAGTACATGTCTGAAAGGATGACGAGGGGTTCTAGGAGCAAAAATGCTCAGGGGGTAGCACGTACATCTGGCCCGATTGACCAATTTATAACTAGGGCAAATGAAGCCATTAATCAAGGTATATCACTCTTGGAGCGAAGAGTTTCACAAGATCTAGCACTAGCTAGACGCTCCTCGTTAGGCCCTATGGCTTTAGCTAAGACACCTATAAGCTCAAACACCATTAGGCCTCTCATTGAAGTCCAGGTCGAAACTCACGGTGTACCTAATACGGTTGATCTGTCAGCTTCCTTAGCCCTCTCAGATATGCACTCAAGTAAAGATCTTGAGAGGACACCTAACCTGTTTTTAAGCCCAAGGCAGGAGGGGCCCAGTCCAAATCACCCAAGGGGGGCAAGGGAGGGTGCCATCCCCAAACGGAAGAAGCCTAGGGTTCCGAAAAAATGTAACTCAAAAACCCCGAATAAAACTTTAACTACCCGGATGTCAAGGAAAAACAAAAGTAATCCTGTCCAGAGTGCCCCAGATAAAACAGCCATAGATACAGCAGTCCCTCTTATAATTTCACCGGCCCCTAGCGACCCAAGTAGTTTGGCCAAGGGTCGCAAAGTTTGTGAGGCTGACAACCAACTTTTAAGTGTACTAGGTGAACTCTTTAGAGAATATGTGCAACCTATTGCACTTTCTCTTTCTAATATCGAAAAGCACCTACTCTCCATGAATCTATCTTTGAATGCACTTAAGAGCAATGGATTGGCCAACCACCAGGAGTTGGCTACTCCCTCGACCGTGAGGATGGAGCAAGTAGTGGCGAGTGCTCCCCCGGTTGATTCAAATCTGCCACCAAAATCTTTGCCAGCAAAATCTTTGTTAGTTGCTTCTAGGATAGCTGGTGAACCCACCAAACCCCCTACCTCTGGTATAATCTTAAAAAACACGCGACCTAAATGCCTGGGGTCAGTACACCAAAACACAGTAGTAATAACACCGGGGCCAGTTCACCAAAACAATTTACCTAAATCCATGGGGTCAGTAGATCAAAATGACAAATTCAGAGGTGAGTTTGGTCATCCTATACACTTACCTCCAGAAAGTGACCTGTATGTCGTGATCATGACTGGTGTTCCTGAGTTAAGGCCTCACAAAGAAGAACCAACGTGGTCCTTAAAAAACAAGGTACAGCATTGGCTCAATGCTAATAGACCACTCCCTTACTCTTGTAGTAGCAGGATCCTTATGGTGCGTAGGGTTCCCTGGATAGGCAGTGAGAAGAAAAAGATTCAGGGAGATTGCATTATTGTCAATTTTGATAATTCTCGAACGGCTGATTATATCTGCCGTCGTAATACATGGCCCAAAATTGACGGAATAAAGGTGAGGAGACTCTCTTCCTTTTATCCTCCTATAAATTGTTGTGACGACACTCCCGATAGGGGAATGTCTGAAGCAAGATCTTGGAATAACAGAAGGGAGAGGGAGGCTTGGTTAGGCTATGAGGGTAGAGATACAGCTCTTTCGGAAGGCTGGAGTGGCATACCACTTGCTAACAGATTCAGCTGCTTGGAAGAAGTAGATTGACCATTATTGGGTTCTGGATCTGTCCCTGAGGATAACGAATGCACTAGCCCCAACCCAGTCCAATTCGTAGACTGCTTTCTACCCATAAACTGTTGATCCCCTATCCAGCCTACATCCTCCCTTGACCCTATTCCTCAAAAAGATCTGCAGACCCCCTCCCACTGCCTACGCTCTACCCTTGCACTAGGGTCTGGGAAGGCACCATTTGTGCCCTGCATCGAGCCTGTGAGCCATGATGCTTTTCTGCCGCAACCTGAATGCCCCAGTATTCCAAATAAAAACACTCGCATTAAACAGGGCGATACTATTAAGATCCTAAGCTGGAATGTAGCTGGCATCCACAGGAAACTCCAACTGCCTGAGTGGAATACCCTAGTAGAGGCACATACGATTTGCCTATTCCAAGAGACTTGGAGCATGGAACCCGTGCATCGGGTAGGTTATATTACCCACTACGTTCCTGCAGTACCTCCAAGAAATGGGTCAGGTCGTCCCTCGGGAGGCCTACTCACCTGGGTAAGCATTGCCTTAAATCTTCGGATTGAGTCAAAACTAATTAATTCTCCAGATATTTTAAAAATCTCTTTGAGAGGCCCCCAAAGAGGACCCATCCTTGACTTATATAATGTATACGCCAGGGGTACCAAATATGGCTCTCCATCCCCGACAGTATCTATCCTCGAAATGGCACTGAATGAAAATTCAGCTGGATCCCAAGTTTTGGTTGCGGGTGATTTCAACTGCACCTATGAGCCCCTTTTACAGGACGACATCTATGACCCAAGTGAGGATGATGATAGATGGGGTATCCCGACTTTAACCATCCCTCCGATTAAAAAATGGTCCAAAACTGCTATTCAGCTCAATGCCCTAACACTGGAATTCGGGCTAAGAGCAGCTAATGGTCGCACGCGTTCCGATCCTTTGGGTGCGGCCACGTTTAATAGAGTTAACCACACCTCTAGGATCGATTACATCATGCTAGATTCCATTCTCTGGAGCTTTGTTCAGGACATGGTAGTCCTGCCTACAGTTGAAAGCGATCATAATTCGCTTTCATTGTCTCTCAGGAACCCATGGCCTTACGAAAAGACCGCAAAATCCCTTAACCCAGCCCACAAAATCTCTTTATCTTCGTGTGGGAAACGCCTAAAATGGAACATGGTTGCGAAGGATGAAGCTAAATTAAATATAATCAATACTGTACTCACAGATGCACAGTTGGAATTGGAACTGGATAGGTCAGACAAGGGTGAGCTAAATCCCGGTCGTGTTACCCCTATTTTTGAGGAGACCATTAAGTCTATTGGGAATGTATTCCTAAAAATGAATCAAGTGGGCAAAAATGCGGCAATGGGGCTCCCAAAGGGAAAGCATGATTGGTACACACCTGCTTGTAGGCACGCCAAATCGCTTTTGATTAAGGCCGTCAAAAGCAAAAAACAAGGAGATATTCAGGGAGCTAGGCTAAATTATAAGAAAACCCTGGCTAGTGCTAAAAAGGAGTGGGAAATCGAATATTGGCGCTCTCAAAAAGAGGCAAGCTTGGGGAAAGACGCAAGGCGTTTTTGGGACATGATTAGAGCCAAAAATAGACCCGATACTGACTTTATTACATGTAATATCACTAGCCAAGTTTGGGTCAACCACTTCTCTAAATTATATGCAAGTCAACCAGGTGCTACCTCTAATGCTCTCTATATGGACATTTCTATTGAAAACCATATAAGGGAGGTGGCACCAGCAACTCCGGATTTGCTAACAAGGAGTGATGCTCTAGCAACTGGAACACTATGTATAGCTCTGCCAGTTAACAACAGGGTGGCTGACTCCATCTTCTCGATCAAAGAAGTGGAGTATGCAATTGCTACCATCAGGCCCCAAAAAGCAGCTGGCCCAGACGGCTTACCCGGGGACCTGTTGCGAGCAGACATCCCGAAATGGGGTAAATTTATTAACTGCCTGCTTAATGCCATTAGTGGGGGAGCGCCAATCCCGGCATCCTGGAAAGGGGCGGAGGTCGTCCCCATCTTTAAAAAGGGGGCCAGGGACGACCCATCTAATTACAGACCCATAAGCCTGTTAGATATAACACAAAAGGTGGTCGGGAAGGTGTTGTTGGTCAGATTATTACAATGGATCGACGAAAAAGGCATCCTCTCCGACTACCAGGCTGGCTTCAGAGCAGGCACCGGTACAATCGAGCGAGCGTTTAGATTGTTGCTTGTGTATTGGAAGGTGGTGGTCTTGGGCAAGGGCAGTCTTTACCTTGCCTTTATTGACTTGAAGACTGCCTTTGACCTAGTACCTAGGGAGGCTCTTTGGAAAGTCCTTGCTGCCATGGGGGTGCCCAACTACTTGCTCCTGTTATTGGTAAGGCTGCATGTAAACACTTTTGCCCAGGTTAGGTGGGGGAGGAATGGTGAGAAAACTAACAGAATTCCGGTAGAGAGAGGGGTACGCCAGGGATGTGTTCTAGCTCCCACACTTTTCTCGTTATATATTAACGGTGTGGTTGAGCATTTACTGAAAGTCCCCTCAGATGAACCATCCCTGGCGGGGGAACGTATCCCGACCCTCCTCTTCGTGGATGATACACTTTTGCTCTCCAAAACCCCAATGGGCCTCCAAAAACTCTTAAATAATTTCCAGCTCTTCTGTACAGAGCGGGGCCTGGTAATTAATAGAGATAAAACAAAGTATCTTGTGTTAAATCCCCCTAAAAAATCCATACGCCCCCCAAAATTGAATGATGAACCTTTGGGGAGGGTGGATGTGTTTGATTACTTAGGGATTCGTTTATCCCATAATATGCAGTGGGGCCCCCATTTATGCAAGATGCTGTTATCTCATAAAAGAGTTACAGGGGCTCTTGTGAAGGAGCAGCGCTCCTGTGCTATAAGACCGATAGCCCCCGTTATTGATATTTATGCAGCAAGAGGAGTTAGCTCTGCCCTTTATGGTGCCGAGCTCTGGGGCTTTTGTGATACTGGCGACTTATCAAGAGCAGAGAGGAAGTTCTTTAGGGTCATTATGTCACTTCCCCAAGGCACCCCCACGATTCCATTAATGCTCGATCTTGGTTGTCGCCCCATTGGTGATCTGGCGAAATTTCGCCCTTTATTGCTATGGGCTCGTTTGTGGCGGGTCCCGGAACTAGCCAAATATGCCAAAGGTCTCTCGGAAATCATGTCACTCCCAGGATGGCATAGGATAAAATGGTTGCGTGACATGAAGGCCCTTTTGTATAATCTGGGGCTACATGCATCATGGGAAAATAGATCTTCCCCTCCGAAAGCCACGCTCAAGCTCTTATATTGGAACTGAATTGCGACCCAACGGATCTCGAACACATCATTGGGGAGACTTACTGAGGACTTCCTGAATTTTAAGGATCACCCAATCCGGGAACTATATCTCGACATTATCGAGAGCCCTTTTGACAGAGCTTTGTATTTTAAGTTTAGGACCGGGACCCTCCTACTCTATAGCTTTACATCACGATGGAATTCCTTGCCTCAGACCTCCGATCTTTGTCCTTTTTGCACATCCAGACGTGAGTCTGTGGCTCACTTTTTATTTGAATGCCATGAGTACGCCCTCCCAAGGAAAAGATGGCTTAAGCAACTGTGCCGCTCCTTGGGAACTAGACACTATATTGTGGCACTCCGCATTTTAATGTCAGACGCTCGCCCATTATACGTTTGTGCCCTTGCAAAATTCTTATCTTGGGCATGGCGTATTAGAAGCAAAAGGCTTAAGGAAATTGTTTAATTCACTCTTAAATAACTATTTATGATCTGTTTTGCACTTCATTGTAAAAATAGGTTTCTTCTTTTTTAATGAAATTAACTTATTCCATTTTTAACTGTTATGCTTTTATGATATGTTTTTATCGAAATAAAGCCTTTGACTGACTGACTGACCTGGGACCACGATATCAAAAAAAGTATTCAAGTCAATCCATAACACCTTCAAAATCTTGACAAACTGGTCCATTTGTTTATACCACTCAGCTCCCTCAGCCGAGGAAAATCATTAGTGAATGTTGCCAAATCACCCCTGCTCCATGGCACATGTACATTCCCCCCATTTTGTACTTCTCTCAGAGGGAAATTTCCTACTTGTCCCATCCCTCCACCCGGAGGCGGAGTATCTCCTATTACTTTCTTGGCACTTTTCTTTTTGGACCCCCTCTCTTAACATTTGTCTAGTTCCCTCCATGCTCGCATCCCTATCACCAATTCTCTCATTTGTGCCTTTAATCCAATTGTTTGCTTCTCTTCCAATTCCTTATCAGTATAATTTAATCTGCAAATTCCCTGCATCATTTTTGTCTTTGTCAAATCCACCTCATACCTTCGTGCCAACTGTAACAATGCTTCATGAGCTCGCTTTTCTCTTCTAGTAACATCTTTGGCTACAAATAGCAGCTCGCTTGGGTCACATGTTTCAATTCTGTCCAATGGCAGATTCCCTTCAATCACCTCATCCATTTAAATTTTACCACATCTAACAATGGTGCCTTCATTGCAACTTGTAAAATCTTCTGACCTCTTTCACTTCCCGATTCCTCCCTGTCACAACTGTGTGTTCTCCTTTCACCCCCACTCTCCTCCATTCTCAAAACTGGGCGACTTTCTCTCTCACAACTTCGACTTTTCCAATGGTTACCCTCACCCCAATTCTGCGGTTCAGACAGTACCCTAGGTGCTTCTCGTCTCATTCCCAATTCCTCTCTCCATACCATTGACTCCCTTACCGGTGGAACACACATTCTGATGTCTGATCTAGAATTTGTCAAAGCTCCTGTTTGTCTTGGTTCCGACCCGCTGTCCATTCTCGACGGATCAGCCGTAGATGGCAGTGGAGTGCTAGCTTCCACTGGTATCTGAGCCATACCCGTTCCACTCATTGTAAGACTTCCTCCAGATATAGTCTCTTCCCCTTCTCCTGGTTGCTGTTGACTTCCACCTGTTAATTCTCTGGGGTTATATGTAGAAACTACAGGTCCAATAGTAACTGGTACCGTAAGAGCTTCTGGTAACCGCATGTTACATGCAGTTTCTCCTGAGTCAGGATCTGCGTATCCTGTCCCTCCAGACCTTCCTGCAATTCTTGATCCCACTGAAATCCTCGCTCTTACTCCTGCTGTCTGATCCTCTGAACCCATTCGTCCCACCCCTAAAGTTTCCTCTGTTTGCTGCGTCCTCTCCATCTCCAACCTAGAGTAACAAGGTGGAGGACGTTCTGCTAACACTCTATCAAGAAAACATAACGAGGGAAAGCCAACTCTCCCTCTTTCTCTGTTATTTTATGCCAATTTTGAAGCCACACTATAGTATGGAGTCCTACATTTGTTGCCATATAATGTGCCGGGGTATCCTCTGGCGGAGCTTCTTCTCCTACCCGAGTCACCACCCCTGTGTCGGCTCTACACAAATCTCGCAACACCTTAAAACATCTCATTGTTAAAATCAATTATTTGCAACACAATTTTCACTATTCAACTTCGGACGAACTTCCACCAATCCCAACCGACCTAACATAGCGTGGGGCGCATTGACGTCACTGCTCCCGCTTTGCAGCAGCTCACCCTCCTTTACAATTTCACCACATACACTCGCTCACACATTCGTACTAACAATTAACTGTATATCCAAAAGCTATTAAACCAAGTAACTGATCCTAACGCAGTCACAATAACTTACAGTTACATAAAACAAATAATTGTCCATCAGCTAAAAGATCGATAGAACACTCTTACAAGAACATTCATCCGCTGTGACCCCCGACCTGCGTTGGTCACTCAATTGCCATAATCCACCCCGGTACCCGAGGCTTTCTACCCGCGACATACTCCTGTATTCACAGAAAGTTCCCTGTCACAAGTGAATCGTCGATAGCGCTTCACGAAACTCACAGTATTGATCAGACAATTACAAATACAAAACTATCCCGGGATCTTGGACTTCTCTTGAGTCCGCTCACCAAACTTCCTGATCCGCATGTGTCTGGACCACTAAACCGATAAACCCACACTCACTCAACTTGCATACCAACTTTGCAAGACATCACGCAATTAATTCATCACCGCAATCTAATACACCATACCATTTTATACTCACGCTACCACTGTTTCCGCCGCACCATCAGTGTCCACCGACCACCATCAGTCTTCGCCGTCGTCTACTCCGTATCCAAAGCCCTATTGTTCTTCCGGTCCTATTCCTAATTTCCCTTCTTCTCCCTACACTTCTAGAGGCAACCATCCGTTTCTGCTACCATTTGGTGACACTAATATTGCTCCTTACCTTCCCTACTAAGTTCAAGGCAGATGGTCTTTTATTGCCTGTTAAAAAGTGTGGCGGGGAGTAAAACAATTCAAGATTATACTTTCAATTAGACATGCTTTGAAGGACTACAGACTCTGAATTCCAGTTTCGTGGATTTATTGTAAGGCCAAAAATAATTGAATATAAACACACCTCAATATCAGAGTATATAGGTACATAAAAATCAATACAGAGCCGAGTCTATGTATATAATTCATTCGGCATAAAAGGCATAATATGATGAACTTCAAAATCAAAATGCAACAAAGGATAGAAGCCGAGTCCAATTCTCTTTTCATTTGGGAGAAAATCAAAAATATCTTTCCCTACTCTACTCTACATGAAAGTTCTACCTGTTTCCCCAATATCCTATCCCAAAGGTTTCAGCACGTGTTGACTTCCTAAGATGTACTCACGTCAAATGGGTCTGATAGCTTAAAGCTATGGAGCTCGCTCTAAGATGCTCCTTCCCCTCCAAAAATAAGTCGAAGTCTCTCGAACCTGTCCCTGCGCATTATACAAAAAGACAATGTTCAACCCACAATACGTCATATTCATTGGCACCATCCTTCAGTAAGTTTCCACAGAAGCCTTTAATTAAATTTCTTATTTTCCAGTGGCCTTGGTTCCCAGATAGGCCAGACACGAAAGGCGCCCTCCCTTCTCGCCTTCTCGCCTTCCAGACTTCTTTAAAGACATTCCGAGTATCTCCATAAATCTAAGAATAACGAGGTCGAATTCCAGCACCTGCAGTAGGATGAGAACATTCTGTCTTCGATCACAAAAAGGATTAATTAATTATAATTCTTGAGAAGCCAAGGAGAAACGAAACTTAAAACAACCCACAGTTTGGGCCTACAATTCAGTCAACTTAAACTAAATACAAGTTACATATATAATTTCATCCTGCACATTACACATACAGGAATTATAAGTTTCTTTAATATATCCAAAGCCTACTTAGATGTGCACACTACATTTTGAAGCTAATTGAACTCGAATAAATGCATCTTAATATTCATGAAACACTGCAAACGATAAAAATACATGTGAGTGCATTTGAAGCATGAGTATAGTGCACCCATATAATTTAGAGTGCTATAAGCGCTCTATCATGGGTTCTGTGTGAGTATTACAGACATTGTGCAGAGAAATGTTATGTTGATGTTTCATTCAACATCCATAAAAAAGTTTATTTTAGACCGAAACAGGACCTCACATATTAGAAATGGAAGGGTGCCACAGAGATTATTTTCAGTAATATTAGTGAGCTGTTGCTGTGTTACAGTATTGAAAACACACATCACTATCCCAGAACATTAGATGTGAACCCATTTAGAATCTGGAGGAGTGTCCCTTTCAGTGACCTGGCAGAAGAGGGCTTGATAGAGCTGAAATTATATCATAAATTCAAAGCTCGGTCGAACACTGGCCCCTAAAATACATTTGGCCCAGGGCCCCCAAAATCCTTAAGCTGTCCCTGACTAAAAGGTTCATACCTAAGTGCGCAAGTCACAGCTCCTAGATCTGTAAGAGCAACCTCTACGTTCGGATTACAGAACACACTCAGGCCAAGGTAAATGTAAGAGACATGGAAAGAGGACTGGGAATGTTGGATTGTACATAAAGGGTTCATACCAAACACTCCAGACAAAGGCAGCCGGCATAGACACTAAAACAGTGCACCAGAGTGAGAACTACATATTATACATAATTGACCTAGTGGTCAGAAAAAAGGAGACTCGATGGAGCCAAAATAAGAATAAGAAAAATGAAGAGAGGAATGGAAGCGAGTCCCAGGTTAAAAGGACAGGATGGGTGACATCCTGAAAGCAATGTGAAGAAATGAGAAATAAATCTAGCCTCTCTGATGTACATTGTGGAATTATAATATTCAGGCTAAAGTATATGCGTCATGACCATACTAAAACAGGGAATACGGTTAATACACAGACCCCCAATGAGGAAAATTGACAACAAGAATTCTGTAATATGTCTCATAGTGACAGCAACTAGAACCTGAGGTCAATAGAGTGGAGAAGAGCAGAAAGGGTACATAGTAAAAAACAAACATGCATGAAACGACATTGCATAATGCAAAACTGTTAAGGCATACAAGGGAGAAACATGTTGACAACGTCAAGTTGAAAAGCCAATAAATACAATTCATCTGGTAACTAGACAAAAAGTACCACCATCGCGATTTCCAAAAAATAAGCATGAACAAAACTGTGAGGCCATGATAAGGCAAACGGAACGGTGATCCCAAATACAAGGAGAGTTACTAAAGGGTTCATACCTATGTGCACAAGCACAGCTCCTAGATCTGCAAGATCAACCTGTACGTTCGGATTACAGAACACACTCAGGCCAAGGTAAATGTAAGAGACATGGAAAGAGGACTGGGAATGTTGGAATGTACATAAAGGAATCATACCAAACACTCCAGACAAAGGCAGCCGGCATAGACACTAAAACAGTGCACCTGAGTGAGAACTACATATTATACATGAGTGACCATGTGTTCAGAAATAAGGGGACTCGATGGAGCCAAAATAAGAATAAGAAAAATGAAGAGAGGACTGGAAGCGAGTACCAGGTTAAAAGGACAGGATGGGCGACATCCTGAAAGCAGTGTGAATCAATGAGAAATAAATCTGGCCTCTCATACATTGTGGAAATATAATATCCAGGCTAAAGTATATGCGACATGACCATACTAAAACAAAGAATACGTTTAATACACAGACCCCCAATGTGGAAAATTGAAAACAAGAAGTCTGTCATATGTCTCTTTTGGCGTGCCGTTTTAAATAATACGAACACCTCCCGATGGATGAAAGCCATTGAATACCATCAGTGGAATTAATGTCCTGGTGGATGTGGCTATTTGTGAAACTTCGTATACAAAGTCTTAACGTTGAAGTCAGTAAATAAGAAAAAGTTTTGTCAATTAAACAAGACAGAAAAAAAGAAGAATTAATTCATCAGATCCAAGAGGTCTTCATTTCAGCCAGATTTTTCATGAGCCTGTTTCTCATTGATTGGAGATATACAAGATGCCAGTGTAACATTATTTGGTACACCTGCTTAATCACCTACATCTTAGGCTGATATACATTTCCTGTGTCCCGAAGAAGACCCGATACGACTATTTATAACTAGTGCTCGGTGTAGGGTCGAAACGTCGACGGCTTTCCAGTCCTTTATCAATCAGATCTCCTTGTTAGTTAAAATATAGGATATGTGTCTTGCAAGGAGCACTGTATATCTATAAGGAAACTAAGGACATTCAAAATAACATTTTTTGTATATATTTTGCTTTATTTAGTAAATACGTGTATATATTGTAACTATTCACATTGTCACTTATTGCACTAAGTCACCTTATTCACTTTGTCACTGCGTCGTTTTCTCAAATTATTGTATATACAGCCTTTCTTCTTTTTGTGATTATTCTTATCCTTGAAAGAATAGATACTTAATTTGAATATAAACAATAAATTTCTGTATTTAAATTGTATATCCTTGATTGATATTGATTAATCAATTGATTAGTATATGCTGTGAGGTTTGATTTATTGTTAACGAAATTATTTTTTTCCCTATGGAACCATTGTTTATATTATGTTGATGTGGCCCAGGTTCCTTGGGTTATAGGGTTACCCCTGTTTCTTTAACCTATATGTCTCATAGTGACAGCAACTAGAACCTGAGGTCAATAGAGTGGAGAAGAGCAGAAAGGGTACATAGTAAAAAACAAACATGCATGAAAAGACATTGCAAAAAGCAGAAATGTTAGGGCATACAAGTGAGAAACATGCTGACAACGTCAAGTTGAAAAGCCAATCAATATAGTTCATCTGGTAACTAGACAATACTTTTAAAAGTTGACACAGTTCATCATTTGCATTGAGACCTTTATCCATAGATTTCAAACGTTTGATCCATTTGTATTCATGTAGCATCAATTTCTCTTGATGGTTGCCCCCACTGGAATTCTGTGTGGGCATCTCTATCACCTGCCATTTTGTCATCGAGTGAATGTCCGTGTTGTTTGCAATGTTCAACAAGAGGGGCTCCAATGGTCCCACAGTGGATCCTACTGCGTTGCTGAAGTATCCATGCTTTGACCGTCTGTGGCGTCTGCCTGTCATCAATTACTCCACTTAAATTACAGTTGGAAAGGGCACACAATTCAATCTTCACATGTTCGTATTCAAACCTCTTCATTTCAGAAATAAATTTACAAGCCATACATCAGCCACATTTAAAATTACCCTCTATGGGTGAAAGGCCTCAATGTGATTGTATCAATGGGGTATAACGGAAAGAAAGAGTGTCCCTAACTGTCTTATCCTTGATATTCAACCCTCTTTTAAATGAGCAAAGTGGAATTTCATTACAATTTAAAGTCTCCGGAATCACGTTTTAGTACACCTTTTTTGTGGCACTACTAGCAGTATTAAAAGTGCTAACAAAAATTAAACGATCATATCTGTCAGATTATGGGGACCAAGAAGGTATCTCTATTGGTGTTCCATGCTTGTTTAAGTAATCTCAAGGAGTAACTTCTCTCAAACAAAGCAGGATATCAATGATTCAGATTTCTGAAAATAATCATTCTGGATGTACAATTCCTACTTAATGTCAGAAACTGCCCATAAGGTAGGTTTTCACAAAGCCCTCTGGGTTGGTGACTAGAATACATGAGGAATTAGTTTTTCCTATGAGCTGACTTCCTATGAAATGTAGTATACAATGTTCCATCATCTACTTTTATGGGCAGGTCAAGGAAGGCAATTCTTTTTGTGTCATGTTGCATGGTACATTGTATGTCTGGTGACCTATTGTTTATCCACAGCAAAAACTCATCTAGTGATGTTGTGCCACCTTCCCAAATCATAAGAACTTCATCAATGTAACAATGCCACATGATAATATTTTGTATACAGGGTTTTGTGCATTGTACATGTATGCTCATAGTCATCCATGAACAGATCGGACAGATCTGGGGCAAACCCAGCCTCCATCACTACTCCTTTACTTTGGTAATGAAAGGTGTTCATGAATTAAAAAAAATGTAGGGAGTGATTTCTGTGTTCAACTAGGAACTCAGAAGGGACAGAATGTGGTTGCTCCCTTGAATCTGGAGTTCGAATAACTACCAGCAGTGTCTCCTATTGAGGAATATTGGTGCAAAGAGCTTGCATGTTTAAGGTAAGCAGAGGGGCTTATGTGTTGCCAAAGGGCATCCCTAATATGTGTTGGATCAAATCCATGCTGTCCTGAATGTAAGAACGGGTCAAAGGAACAAAAGGTTTCAGAAAAATATCGGTGTACTGGCAGGAGGAGTTCAAGTAAAGATCCGTAGCCTGAGATGATGGGTCGACCTAGGGGGTTAACAAGGTTTGTAAGTATCTTAGTTAAAGTGTATATGAAAGGAATTCTGGGATGTTTCACATTGAGGAAGGCACGTTCATTATTGCTCAAAAAACCTTCTTGTTACCCCTCTATTATTGAATCCTAGCTTGTACCTTAGATGTGGGATTGTAATTTTTACTTGGTGTAATTTTCCTTTACTGAAAGTTGTCTGAAAAGTTCAGTAAAATACAAATCTTACTCCAAACCACAATGGTTTCACCTTTATCGTCTGGTTTGATTTTGATTTCAGGATTAGCTGCCAGAGCTTGTAATGCGAGATGTTCTCCTTTAGATATTTTGTGTTTGATATATCAACATGTGTTGGTAATTTTGTCAATGTCTCAAAGGACATCTTTCTCACATGTAGTGATCTCAGCTGGAACAGTGTTGGAAGGAGGAATGAAGGCAGAGGTGTGTCTCAATCCGGTAATACTTTGATTCCCTGCATATTTATTATTGACGAAGTCACATTTAAAAAAAAAATCTCAGTAACTCAAGTTTGATTAGGAAAGGGTCAGGTATAGTTGTTGGAATAAAACTAAACCATTTACTCAATAGTGTCATTTCATGAGAAGTCAGCGTATGATTAGCTAAGTTAAAGATGAGGGGTATAGGTGGATTGGTCTATACCGACATGAGACTCACCATTGGAATCTCTGTCTCCATGTCTATCTTTACCAGTGTCTCTCCGACTGGAAAAAAACAACGTCTGTGGCCTTGTCCACTGTCACGCCCCCGACCTCTGCCTCTCTGGATACGATAATTCTGCCTGGGAAGCCACTGATCTCATCCACTTGTCTCTAAAAAAGTAGATTGTGCAGAAGTACTATGTATGGAATTTCAGGATACTAGATGAGCAAAGCTAGTACTTTGCTCAGAGTCAGAGGCCTCTGAATTAAAGGTATCAGAGAATGTCACAATGCGTAGAGCTTTGCGGTCCAGTTCGTGTTTTTGTGCCGCCAACCGCTGGTCGCAGTGAGCAAGAGAGAGGAGGATGCTGTACTGCTCCTCGCTGCTTTTGCTTTGGACGGTTTGCTCCGCAAAAGAGCCCTCCACAGCTCCTTGAGCTCTTTTGAGACGTTGAGACGCAGAATCGCAGCAATCACGGCCCCTGTGGCCTCCTGCGGGCCCCTGCCTTGCCCTACTGAGTTTGCTGTCTTTGAAGCCTGCTGAGCCCTCTGAGCCTGCCGGGTTTGCGTGTGCACAGAACTCACCAGCGCCCAGCTGAGTGCGACCAATCCTCTCACAGTGCTCACAGTGCTCCATACCGGCCAGCGGCATCCCCATCAGGCAGCTGTGGCTGCTGCTTGAGGAACTGGGGGGCTGAGGGGGGCCAAGAACCATAACAAGCACCGGCGTCCGGCAGAAGTGAGCAGCAGTGAACAGCACACAGAGAACAGTGTGCTGTAGATGGGATTTGCACCAGGGTGCTGCCGGTAACAAGACAAGACAGACAGACAAGATAAGTGAAACCAGCACTGAGCGGAGCCGGCCTCAGCCACAGTTACAACTCCCAGCCCTGAACCGAGAATCAGGAACTGAGCGCCACACTGCCGTTACAGAAGCAATACCGCGGTAAGATGTGCCAGTGACTGTGTATGTTCTGACAGTTCTGGGGGCCTATCCCAGCCTAGTTCAGCCTAGTAAAAGTAGGGGGTCATTGCTTGGAACTCCTGCTCCTGTAACTACTCATGAAACGGCTCCTGGAGGACAGGGGAGCAGGGTAGCAGAGTGACGTGTGCCGGCGCTGCAGAGGACAGAGGGTAGTCAGGCTGCGAGGCATTAAGTTGGTCGAGCCTGTCTGCTGAGAAGGTGCATGCCTGGGCCCGGCGGACTTAAAATGGACTGAACATGTCCATTTTTGGGGGTACTACTTTGATGATGTCATAGTGATATGGAGAGGGTCTTTTCGCCAGATGGAGAGCTATTTTGAGTACCTAAACAGTAACGACTAGGATGTCAGAGTCACCCTCAATTGCCACAAGACCAGGATTAAGTTTCTAGATGTCCCTTTTTACATCTCAGTCAACTAGATTCAGAGTACGCTGTACCACAAGCCTACCGCCTGCAATAGCACTCTGTTGGACAGTGGTACACATCTGAGCTCTACCATGAAGTCTATTCCTTTTGGAGAAATGTTGCGCATAAAGAGGAATTGTAGTGAAGAGAATGAGGGTGAGCACATCCTGAAACTCTTGATGCATAGGATGTCACAATACAGGCCATCTCAGGGATACACACAGGAGGGTGAGTAGCCTTGAGAGAAATGTGCTGATAAAGAACACCAACAAACAAGCATTGGCATAGCCAATAGGTCTCGCCTTTGGGACCTTATAAGTATTTAGTAATGCAGCATAATATCCTTGGTGCAGCAACATCAACTGTTGCATGGCTAAACACTTATACGGTCCCAAAGGCGAGACCTTTTGGCTATGCCAATGCTTGTTTTTCAAGGGAAGCTAAACCACCACTGTGCACTCATCACACATATGGCTATTCATTCTATGCCCAAAGGGAACATAAACTTCTGTAACCCAAGGACATTCTGGATCATATGGGGGCAACCGGGACAATTCAAGTTAGACAGCATAGAGTATGTGCACCAAATTCCACGACCGATTCCGGTCCAAGAGAGTTTGTTTGGAAAGTATCCCAATAAATATTGAAATGAGAGAGACAGAAAGACAGAAATTGGGAGTAAGAGAATTAGTGAGTTAAAGAGAAAGACAGAGGGAGCGATAGAGAATGAATGATAAAGAAACAAACAAAAATATAGAGATGGAATTTCGGAATTAGGAGAGAATATGAGGGGAGGAGGGGGAGAAAGGAAAACGGCGGGGTAAAGAGAGAAAGATGGAGGGGAGGAACAGCAGAGCGCATGCGCCCTGCGTGGGCGAGACCTAAAAAGAAAACACGACCGAAGAAGCCAAAACAGAAACTGCCTTCAACCTCGGAAAAGCAAGGCTGTTCTTGATTAAGTTTCATGTTTTAATTACTCTTGCATTTCCTAAGAGTATTTGCTTTTCTCGACAACGTATTACTCATTTATAGTGCCTAGTGTGACACTAGTTCCTTCTATGGAGCTGTGTGAGTTGAGGTTGTGGGTGGGCCACGACTGACAAATGTGGAGTCCAGGCAGAATGCCGGGTGAATTTGCCACAGTGCATGTCACTGTGTCATAAAGGGGCTTTAAACGCATGCTTATCCAATCCTTGGCCTCACCGCAGAGCGCACAGAGCAATGGCCTGGTAAGCGAGTTATAATTTGGATTACGTGCAAAAGCGTTTGAAGGATGAACACAGCTGTAACAAAACTGTCATGGTGAAAGTTAAAGAAAATACAGTGCGTATAGGTGAGTGGGTATGTTGTGCTTGGGGGGATTGGTTAAGTGCAGAAGATGCGAGGAAGTATGTGAAAGAGAATGTAAAAAGAAGGTGCTGGAGAGGAAAGAGACACAGCGTGATGAGTATTTCAGAAAGATATGATCACTGGCTCTTGAAGGCATTGAAGGAACGGCAGCAATAATGAGCAGCGCAGCTGTGCAGTTGAAATAACCCGCCCCGCTGGGCGTGTACAACAGTTGCATTCTGGTAAGTGAAGTCTCTATTTTCTGCTTTCTTCATCAACAGCCCACTGTGTATTTTAAAGTATTTTAGGGGGAGATAGCGGCGAAACCACTATGGATGGAAAAAAATAGAGACTTCACTTACCAGAATGCAACTGTTGTACACGCCCAGCGGGGCGGGTTATTTCAACTGCACAGCTGCGCTGCTCATTATTGCTGGAGTTCCTTCAATGCCTTCAAGAGCCAGTGATCAAGAGAGATAAACTCCAGAAACGCGTATGGACAAACCAAGCCTAAGAGACTCTGTTGTATGCAAGGACTTCGCTCTTTCCTTTTGATACCACCAATAAAACGGTAAAACAAACACAAAGTGTGGGCCCTCAAATTGGGAGTGGTTTTTGTTGATTTATTAGCGGTCAGCTCTGATCGCGAGGAGCCCTGCCGCAAAAGTGCGGATCCGAAGAGCAATATATCAAAAGACGCTCGGGGAACTTCGTGTCCGGTTGGTGGCTGAAACTACAAGGATAAGCGTGGCTTTCTTCATCAACAGCCCACTGTGGATTTGTAAGTATTTTAGGGGGAGATAGCGGCGAAACCACTATGGATGAAAAAAATAGAGACTTCACTTACCAGAATGCAACAGTTGTACACGCCCAACGGGGCGGGTTATTTCAACTGCACAGCTGCGCTGCTCATTATTGCTGCCGTTCCTTCAATGCCTTCAAGAGTCAGGGATCAAGGGAGATAAACTCCAGAAACGCGTATGGACAAACCAAGCCTAAGAGACTCTGTTGTATGCAAGGACTCCGCTCTTTCCTTTTGATGCCACCAATAAAACGGTAAAAACAAACACAAAGTGTGGGCCCTCAAATTGGGAGTGTTTTTTGTTGATGTGTATATATATGTGTATGTATATTTTTTTTTATCTGTGACCCCTTGTGAGCTCCTCCCCCCTAAAATTCACATCTAGAGACCCCACTGTCTGTTCTGAGTTAGCACTGCTCAATGGGCTTATTTTTACGTCTGTTATTTACAGCAGTTAGAAAGAAGAAGCGCGGAACGAAGCACTACATACAAACAAGTTTTATAAAGTTCCCATTCTATGCGCGTCAATGGGCCGGGTCCTAAGTTCCGAGGGTGGGTTGCAGCCGCGAGACATGGTAACTTTCTCACCGAGGCATTCTAAAGACTACGCATGCTCTTTGCAACCACTGTCGGGCTGCACAGGTCGCATATGGTTGTCGTCATACCTTTGGGCGCTGTTAGAGGTCAGGTGCGCAGAGCAGACGGTGCGGTTTGCGGAGCGCCAATGGGCGGAGTATCTGCTTTTCAAGTTCTGTTGCTGAAACCTACACTCACGTATACAGGAAATTGCCGCTATGCAGGAGCCAATGCTTGTCGCCTGTACTGTGGGTGAGAGGATCAAGGTCACAGGTTTGAATTCCATTGCAGCTGATTTCAACTTTCCTAGATAAACGAGTTCGGCTTTTTCCCGTTAGAATTACTACTTTAAATTTCATGGGCTTGCAGCCCAGGCTTGGCAGATTGTGTTCAAGCAAAAAACAGCTGGATACTTTATTATGAATAATTACGTATTTATTTTATCACCGCTATTCAGCCTATTTTCAATTACTCGAGGCTGCCAGCCCCTTTTAACAGCCCAAGCAGTCCATATTTCATTATTGACCAGGCGTGTCCGTCCTTGTATGTAAACTTTTAGGAGCCACAGTGTGTCTGCAGGAACCGGCGCCCCCTACGCGCGCCTCGGTGTGTGAGGTGTGAAGCTGCAGGCTTGTTTTTTTCCACAGTTTACCCGACCTCGCTCCCTCTTCCGTGGGTGCTAATTGTATCCGGAGTGTGCAGCATTTCACAGGGGACACTGTGGTGATCTGTCCCTGCTGTGAGGCGCACACGTACAACATACGGTAAACAAAATACATATAGCCCATTTTCTTTTCCGTATACTATGAAATGATATGCGGGTAGCGCTCACCCTCCCGCCACCACACTCCTGTTTAACCCAGTACCCTGCCAGTTGTGAACCTGTCCCAATAGAAGCCCGGCGCTTTCGGGCAAGGCGTAGTTTATCGGTGTGGTCAAATAAGGCAGTATGTCTGACGCGCTGCTTGGGTCGCCAATTATCACTCCATGTTTTACGAGGAGCATTCGCTTCTGGAGCTCGGCCATTGACTGCAATTAATTTATTCTGCGGTTCCAGCGTTTTCCACATGATTATAGATTTGCCGCACTTGTCACATCTATTTTATTCTGAATACTTTGGATATTTTACAAAAAAAAGCAGTTGCTCTGCCTCAAACTCATCAAAAGTTACTATAAACGCTGCTACTCCTGCTGCTACAAGGTGTCAGGCCCTGTGCCTACGAAACGATCACAGCACGCTCCGGCTGTCTCAACACAATAAATAAATATGCTGCAGTGGCAGGCAGGGCACAAGTCCCAAAAAAAGAAGTGGGGGGACGCTCCAAGTTAGGTGGTGTCACCGGAAGTGACGTCACGACAGGAAGTGACGTCACGAAATGTAGTCCCCTCTAATTAACAAAGGTTACAAGGCGACGGGGGCCGGTTCAAAGGGCAAAGCAGAATGTTTACTTTGGAATTCGCCACCCTATTGACACTCAAAGGAGCGGGGAAATTAAACCTGCGCTTGTTCGTTGCGTATTTATAGCCCACAGTAAATTTGCCGGTCTCCGTCTGAAATGCATGAATACAGACTGACCTTTTCTTTTATAAGGCCACGAGCACCCATCTGTCATACCGAACGGCTCCATCAACGTGAGACAACTTAAAGAGCTCTGTTCGCCCTCTCTCGACAATAGGAGGTGAGGTTTGGTGAGTGCTGAGCGCTATGCAGGTGCAGACTCGGGTACCGGCTCCATCTTTTGGGCAGGGGGGACGGCGTCCACCCGGTAAAAACCCAGTAAAATAAGTGGGGGGATGCCGTCCACCCGCGTGGTACCCCGACTCGAGCCCTGGTGGCAGGGCTTTGAGGCTCAATACAGCGTTTACCTTGCGGGAGCAAGCGCGATAATTGCTACCAGATGGCGCCGCTGCGCACTCCCGGAAGGAAAACGCCAAACGTGCACGCGTTGCACTACAAAGCAATGGAAAGCGTGCACGTTTTAGGCCAAAAAAGCCGATCGATTTCAAGAGGTCCCCTCCTACTACGTAGGCGAGACCTAAAAAGAGAAGACCAGTAGCCGGATGGCCTTTATTATAATGTACAATTCTTCTAGTCACCAAACCTGGCATATATTAAACAGACACTTGGGATTGTTAGCCTGGGATTCAGGCTTGGAATCCATGCTGAGCAACAAACCAATGATTTACTTACAGAAGAGGACGTATGATTAGGGACATTATACCCCCAAGCAAGAAAAAGCGTACTCAACTGGCTGCCTCAACAGCCAAAAGGTTTTTACACCTGCACCACGTGTACTATGCAGTGCTTAATTTGTACCAGTGCTTTCCTGTTCTTAGCTCCGGCACTTATTCACCAGGGCCAGGTCTACACTATGCATCTGCACGTCCTATGGCATTGTGGTAAAGTAAATATAATTAGCTCACTGACTCATAGCAGACACTATTATTTCTCCCCCAAGTCCCTGGTGAAGAGTTTTGATGCTGTGAGAGCCAATAATCTAATGATTAGAGCTAAATCCATGATGCGAATATTAGGCCCTTAGTTCAGTGTTGCGGGTGGGCGGGACACTGAGATTGGGCTGGATTTGGTTCTGCGGGGGTAGGGGCTGTGCGGCAGCGTACATAGATTATTTTGAAATTGCCACGCCCTGGCACACGCATCCGACAGTCACCAGCAGTTCAGCTCGACGTCGTTGGCTGGCAGCATCAGCAGGCCTCTTGATGGAGGCAGTGCCGCCCACCTGTAACCGGAAGTAGCCAAACCAATGCTGCTTGCTTGCTAAAAAACAGACTTGCACACACAGTTGACAGGCAGCCGACGCTACATTTTTATACTCTGCGCAGTGCCACTGCCGCACATGTTCACAATCGCCGCCATTTCCAGCTCGGTACTGGTAACTAAATGAATGGCTCTGCTTTGTTCTGTGAAGCACTTACTGCGAAAAAACGTTTACTAATTATGAGTTAAGTGGCAGCTGCTGAAAGTGCCCATAACTGACAAAAGGTACATACTTTAATGTAAACACAAGCGGATTAAGGTATTCATGGCCAAAACCCTCACTCCTCGTGTATGCAACGTAGAAGTAGTTAGGAAACAACAGGTGGTATGGCCTGAAAACATGTGTGCCAAATCTTCACCACCTTGTCCCAGACGAGCCTGCAATGCTCAGTGCACCAAACCCCATAGTGCAGAGGCGGTTCCCCGGCTCTCCCTCGCCCTCCCCTCCTAGCGCGAGCCGTGCTCAAATATCGGCCTCGGACCCTGCAGAACAGAAATGAGTCACCCGCTTGTTCTGCTTGCGGGCTAGCAGGCCTGGCCTCTCAGTGGAGAGTTTCTTTTGCCAGGTAGTGAAGTCCTTCTGCTCTTGTTGCAGCGCACCATTCGCCCAGTGACAATGACACCCGCTGCATAGCTGGCAAGGTTTCAGAATCCTATCGATGCCATTTTCATAATTTCAGTCATTTCAGTGTAACTATGAGTGACATTTTAACGACTATGAATGACACTTTCTGGAGAGCAAAATCAAACAATGAAGATGAGAGAAACATGTAAATATCAGACATTGCACCAATTTGTGCATTGAGACTGTCTGACTCTTTCGCTTTGAACTGAATCATCACCCTCTATTCAAGTATCTGCTACATTATGTTCGCAAACAGGGCGTTGCACGTCCATGATTGTTCAACACCTTTGAGCGATGTTTGTAATTTTTAGGACAAGGTTATGCTGAAAATGTACTCTATTTTGCTGCGGAGCCCACATGTTCCTCTAGTGTGGCCTGCAACAAAACCTGAGTCCAAAATTTATATAATACTTTAGGCCTCCTATTCTTAATCCCTAAATTCATTACATTGAATTTTCTTTTTCAAATGTGTAAGTTTGGAACCTCCAATCAAAACCTTACTATGAGGAAGGCTCCCTTGCTGAAATTCAGATCTGGTATTACATCTGACTTTTAGAAGTTCCAGTTGAGGATGTGGGTGGAGTCAATAAAGTAAGTGTGTGGAGCCAGTGGAGGAAGTGGGTGGAGCCAGGAAAAAGTAAGTGCAGCCTCCGACAAACATTTGAGCACCTGCATTTCATATTTTATAAATTAAGCACTGGCCTTAGGGTGGGCTTCCCCCAAACTTTTGGCCTGTTTGCCTCCAATTTTACTAAATTATTTTTTTGGGCCGTACCACTGCCAACCAGTTCTAAAGTACATGTGCTCTGACCCCTAAACATGGTTTAATTGACTTATCCACAATTGGCATATTTTTTTATCTAAAAGTCCCTAGTAGAGTGCCCTACATGTGCCTAGGGTCTGTAAAATAAATGCTGCTATTGGGCCTGTAGGGCTGATTGTGACACCCACACACGTAGCACTTGAAACATGTCACAGGCCTGCCACTGCAGAGCTGTGTGTGCAGTTTACACTGCCATGTCGACTTGGCATTTTAAAACCCTTCCCAAGTCTTAAACCCCCCTTTCATTGCACATAAGTCACTCCTAATGTAGGCCCTAGGTAGCCCATAAGACAGGGTGCTGTGTAGTCAAAAGGTAGGACATGTACTCGTAGGTTTTGCATGTCCTGGCAGTGAAAACCTCCATAATTCGTTTTTCACTACAGTGATGCCTACACCTCATGGGTTAATATCTGAAATTTCTTATTACACTTTTAAGCTCTAATTCCTGAAAAAGAAGGAGTAGATCGGTCATGTTTCACATCACTGAATCGTAATAATAAATCCTCTTTACTGGTAAAGTCAAATTTATAATTACCCTTTTAAAAATGCCACTTTTAGGGGGCGTTGTCACGATTTGCTTCCTGCGTTTTCGTGCCCTTCACCAGGGGGCTGAATTCTGGGACTTTCCAGTGTTCTTAAAAGTGTCCAGACACTCCCCTGCATAACATTGGGAATTCCTTTATTACACTTTTAAGCTGTAATTCCTGATTGAGAAGGAGTGGATCTATCATGTTTCATATCATTAAAGTGGTAAGGATAAATCCTCTTTACTGGTAAAGTCGAATTTATTATTACTCTTTTAAAAATGACACTTTTGGAAAAAAAATACATTTTCTGCTCTTAGCCCTGTGCCTGCAGCCTGTCTCCAGCACACATCTGGGGTGGGTGACAATGGGAATTTGTGCATTTCCTATAGACAGCCACATACAAAGGGAGCTTAGGTGTGACTGAGTGGCCATCTACATCATGATGGGTCATCCGGGCAGGGTGGGAGGAAGGATCTGACCCTTACACCTGAATAGTCTCTGTCCTGTCCCACACAAAAGGATGCATACCCCACTGGGGTGAGCCAGAACTGGGATGGAGGACCTTTGTGCACTTCAAAGCCCTTCTTTGAAGTCACCCCCACTTCAAAGGCACCACTGGATATTAGAACTGGACTCCTGACCCTACCATTTCAGTACGCTACTACACCTGTGAAGAACTGTGCCAGGAGGAAGGACTGCTGTGTTGCTACAAGGACTGGCACTCTGCTAGACTGCTGCTCTGGAAGAACTGCGTTTCTGCTGTGCTGCCCTGCTGCCTGCTACTCTCTGCCTGAACTGAGTACGGACTTTACCCATCTCACTTGAACCCAGAGTGACTCCAAGGGTATGCTGACTTGCCCCCTGGTTTAAGTCTCGGGGTCAACAAAGATTTCTCATCAACCTACAACAGCATCTGGACTTTGCTTAACAACGTTGACCCAATACGAACCGGCGTATCACTCTTGACGCATTGCTGCTGCTGCTGCACGGACTGCAGACATTGCATCTCTGGATGCATGGCGCATCGTCTCCAGTTTCCGACACATCTCTGACTTTGCACAGCTCTGCCCCGATGCGTCACCTTCAACCCAGCGCAATGACAACGATGCATCATCTCCTTCCTTCCCGCATCTCGACTCCGTTGATGACACGTCTAAGGTACTTTGCATCGAGCCAAGGCAGGTCTCTGTGTCTGACTCACACTCCGTCGCGGTCAGCCTGAACTTTTGAATTTACCCTGGCTTTTAAGCACTATTAATTTAATTTAATCTTTAAAAATGCATAACTCTGGTTTTACTTATTGGATTTTTGGCATTTGGGTATTGTTTACTTCATAAAAATATAAGCTATTTTTTAAAATGGTGAGTCTTTTCTGGTGTTTTCACTATGTCACTGTTTGAAGTGTTGCACAAATACTTTACACATTACCTCTTGAGTTAAGCCTGACCTCTCTTGAGTTAAGCCTGATATTGTTAACGCCTTTCAATCCTTCTGAATATAATATCAAAACATTTTTTAGTGGTTTTTCGTTTTTCCTTGCTTTCCCTGGGCGCCAGCGAGGCTCTCCTGCCTGCTTCCCTGCTCTACTGCTGTTCCCGTGGCCGGGCTTGGCTCTGCCCCCCCCCGTGTGTATCGGAGGACCGGCCGGGATTTGCTCTGCCGGAGGACCACAATACCCAGGATCCCCTGGGCCAGCTTGTCACCATACCACACGCCAGGAGGCGCTTAAAGCTCAGCCCTGTGCGGAGCCCTTCGTTTTTCGTTTTTCCTTGCTTTCCCTGGGCGCCAGCGAGGCTCTCCTGCCTGCTTCCCTGCTCTACTGCTGTTCCCGTGGCCGGGCTTGGCTCTGCCCCCCCCGTGTGTATCGGAGGACCGGCCGGGATTTGCTCCGCCGGAGGACCACAATACCCAGGATCCCCTGGGCCAGCTTGTCACCATACCACGCGCCAGGAGGTGCTTAAAGCTCAGCCCTGTGCGGAGCCCTTCGTTTTTCCTTGCTTTCCCTGGGCGCCAGCGAGGCTCTCCTGCCTGCTTCCCTGCTCTACTGCTGTTCCCGTGGCCGGGCTTGGCTCCGCCCCCCGTGTGTATCGGAGGACCGGCCAGGCTTTGCTCCGCCGGAGGACCACAATACACAGGATCCCCTGGGCCAGCTTGTCACCATACCACACGCCAGGAGGCGCTTCAGGCTCAACCCAGTCCCTCGCCCGCGAGGACGCGCCGGGAGAAGCCCCGGACAAGGGCGGGACCGTCTGCGGCCGGCCGCAGATGGCCGTCTGCGGCCGCAGATGGCCGTCTGCGGCCGAAGGAGGTCGGGCCGGGCCACCCCCCTTGCATCATATATATCGTGTTACGGGACACAACTGTAAGTTCTTTGTTGAGCCCTCACGCCATTTATACAATGGCCATGAGGGAGAACAGAAGTAAAAAGGCTGACGGGAATTTAACCGGTACCCTGGATAACTTCATTATCAGGGCTAACTCAGTAATAGAGCAAGGGATTACGTTGATGGAGCAGCGGGTCTCTCAAGACTTAGCCCTAGCTAGAAGATCATCTTTGGGGTTTATTGCTAATGCCCGGACTCCTGATTCACATGGGCTGATTAGTGGCCTTGTAGCCCCGGTGATCCCCGAAACCTTGCATGTATCATCGGCAGCCCGGGATTTGGACTCTACTACCCCGGGGGAACATTCCTTGGTTTCAGTCTCACCATCATCATCTCCTCATCAGACACTTACAGTGGCTAGTCCGGCTATGCCACCTAATACTAGACTTTTACGGGAGAGGCGTCAAGGGGCTATCACTAAGCATAAACAAGGTCAGGCCCACGCCAATAAGATGAAGAAAGGGAAACTGATTAACTAGAACTTCAGTGTTAGGATATTTATTTTTAATGTGTGAGCAGACTACTATTACCAACCCCCCGGATATCCCAGCCACATCAGTACAGAACTTATTAGGTTCGGGTGCTGTATCCCTGGGTAGAGTAGATGATTGTGATGGGACTAGGGTGTCATTGGAGGATTTTATTTTGGTTAAAATGGGTGAATTGGTTGGTAACCTCCTTCGCCCAATTGAAGCTAGATTAACCAAGATCGAACAGCAGCTTAATGAAATTGGGCTTGTCTCCTTAGAATTATTAGATTCCTCTAAAAAAGAAATTATGCCTAGGGTTATTGTTCCTCCTAATGCTCACGGGGGAGGAATTGACGCTGCTGAACTTGTACCCCCTTTAACTACTACCTTAGTTTTACCAGATTCTGTGGCCTTACTACCCAAGACAACTATGGCAGTAGTCACCACGAATCCACGGGAAAATAAACAGGCTCAGCCCAAAGTGGGAGTGGGGGTTTCAACTGTTCAGGCCCTCTTGGATAAAATTACTATTGATCTGCCTCCGGAAACGAGTCCCTATTTAGTTGTTTTAACAGGGGTCCCAGAACTGTGTAATCCTGGCCAAGAATCGTTTACAAGTCTAAAAAATAAAGTTGTCGATTGGCTAAATAAATTTAGACCACTACCCCCCCACTTTTCCAGTAAAATACTTATGGTTCGTAGGGTGTCCTGGGTGGGTCATCTGCCCAAGGATATCAGGGGTGACTGTGTTCTTTTTATTTTAGGGACCCAAGAACTGTGGATTATATTTGTAACTGGAAAAATCATTGCCCAGGAGCTACTATTCAATCCCATCCACAGCCCTATTTGTATCCTTCCAAACCTGATGAGTGGACTTTAGTACATCGGAAAGGGAAGGGAATGATCTCTAGAGGCTGGCAAGGACACCCACCTGTTTTGAACCCGACTCCTATATTTAACAGGTTTAGTGGTCTGGAGTTTGTCGATTGACAACAGGTGTTCGGGAGTGATCTTTTGGGCACCTTCTCACCTCTGAGCGCAAGCTGTATTAGCCCGGGAGGAGTTGCCCTGTGTGTATGCCCCGAACTACCCATTGTTGTTCCCATGAACCAGGGAGGTAATATAGCGAAGGAACAGGGCCCTGTAATAGTAACCACTGTGAGGGATGTGGATCTCACTAGTATAGCAGAGGCTGAATCTGGGAGGGCGGAGTTGGGCTCACTGAATTTAAGGTCCTTTAACGGCTGTGAGCATTCGCCTTGTTCTATTGTTAGCTGGAATATTGCTGGCCTAGCTACTAAAGGTGATCTCCCGGGTTGGGTTGAGTTTCTTAGCTCCCATGACATTGTTTGTTTCAAAGAAACTTGGTGTAGGGAAAGTGTTAGCTATCCTGGCCATGTTTCATTTAATCTGCCAGCTTTGGCATCCCCTTTTGGGTGATCGAAGGGAGGTCTCCTGGTTTTGGTTTCTGTCAAAACCCCAATCGAAGTAAAAAGATACGTGACCATTGGCGCCCATTCACAGATCCTATGGTTATCAGATAAGTAGGGCTCCAACATTATTTTAATTAATTTTTACAATAACATCTTTGATAGCACAAGGTACAGTGTAGTGACTGAGTTAGAGGTCGCACTAGAAAATTTAACTTCTGGAGTCAACAATGTTTTTAACTATATTTGGGTAGGTGATTTTAATATTTCTACTTGTACTTTTTCTAATACTGGGGTTTGTGGGGTTAGGAATAACCTTGAGGAAGATGATTTGCACTTCCCACATAATCCCTACGGGGAATCTTTGAACAAGCTAATGGCATCTCTTGATTTGGTTATTTTAGAAAATGCCAAGAATGAACTGGGGGACTCTATTCCAAAATTTACGGGTAGGGATGCAAACACTGTGATTGATCATCTTTGTGTATCATCTTATCTAATCTCATTGTGTAAACCACCTATGGTCACTGATTATATGATAAGTGACCACAATTGTATTACTACTGTGATCTTTTTGTGGAAGCATAGAGTTTTCCCTTCTGAACGTTTTGTGGCAAACATCGAAGCATACAGACCAAATGGTGCAAGAATTAGATGGAAAGGAGAAAAATCTGATGGAGTTATGGAATCTATTGTTAGGGATTGTCGAGCAAATATTACTGCTATCCTTGAGGGTGACCGCGAGGACACTGACATTGTTAAGGATTTTATATCCATTAATAAAGTCATTGAATCCAAATTTATCAAAACTACCTCAGGGAATTTAGCCCATAGGAAAGGCTGGTTTGACCATGGTTGCACCGCCAATTTGGCGGAGCTAAAACTGGGCCTGGCCGTTAGGTCAAGAGATTTGTCTGCGGTTAAAAAACTTAGGTTAAACTATAAATCTGAGGTCGAGAGGTGCAAGAAGGAGCTGCAGCAAGAGGCCTGGGACAAATTGACCCAGGCTGCGGAGACGCATAATTGTGCTCTCTTCTGGGCTACAGTCAACTGCCCTTTCCTTAAAGACGACATGGTCCCTGAACTTACTTCTAATGTAAATAAGGCTTCTTGGGTTGCCCATTTTTCTACCATCTTTAATTCTAATTTATTGCCTGAAGATAGTAGTGGCTTATGGTCCACTATCCCGCTAAATGTGACTACCACGGAGGTTATTCTGAGTATCAATACCAGTAAAGGGGGTAAGGCACAGGGCCCAGATGGAGTCCCTATCGATGTTTATAAAGCTGTGCCTGACATGTGGGGACCGCTGTTAGCCAATGTATTTAATGCTGCTATTGGCGCTGGGGTCCCATCTACATGGGAGGAATCAATTATTATACCTATCTATATAAAAAAGGTGACAGAGGGGATGTAAAGAACTATCACCCTATCTCCCTATTAGATTCCTCGGTTAAAATAATGAGTAGGGTTTTATTGTTAAGGCTGGAACAATGGGCTGAAGATAAAGGGAGTCTGGCCAGTACGCAGTATGGCTTCAGGAAGAGGCATGGAACCGTGGACCAGTGTTTAAATTTAAACCTTCTTATAGAAAAGTACACGCAGGCCAAAACGGGCTCCCTCTATCTATGTTTTGCGGCTCTGAGTAGTGCCTTTGATATGGTAGACCACTCGATTCTCTGGACCAAACTGCTAGTAATGGGCGCGCCAGAAGGTATAGTGTTTTTTCTCGCCCAATTATATTCTAATCTTCGCACTTGTATTCGATATGGTCCCTCAGGGGAGTGCACGACAAAGTTTAGGATTCGCCGGGGAATCAGACAAGGATGTGTTCTTGCCCCACTCCTTTTTACGCTTTATATCAATGAAGTAGATGCTGTTTTAAAGGGAGTGACTGCAGATGTCCCTAAGATTGATGGCCTTGACGTACCGGTATTGTTATATGCTAACGATGCCGTGTTATTGGCAAGGACTCCACTAGGGCTCCAACGTTTGACGGATAGTTTTTCTATCTTCATTGGAAATAGAAAATTACTCATCAACAAAACCAAAACTTTTATTATGACCTGTGGGGCAGGGGCTAGGAGATCCCAATCTTATTTTTTAGAAGGGGTCAAGGTCCAACAAGTAGACAAATTCTGCTATCTGGGAATTACTTTTGCTAAGGATAGCAGATGGACCCATGAAATCACCAATGTACGGACTAAGATGGTGAAAAGTGCCCATGGTGTTTTTAAGTTCGCGGCAAAATTAGGGGAAAGGCGCACCTGGGATATGTTACAAATTTATAAAGCTTGTAGCTTGTCTACCGTCCTCTATGGCGCTGGGGTTTGGGGATATTCCCCGACCAGCATTTTACAACTAGAGGAAAATCTTTTCCTCAATTTATTGTTATGCCTGCCCAAATCCGCCCCAAATGAATTAATCCATAGAGAGTTAGGGATTTATTATTTATCCGATCTGATTTCCTTAAAGCCATTGATGTTGTGTCGATCTGTTTGGTTGAAGGACGAGACCCCCTTTAATAGGGCAGTAATTACGGATTGTCTTTCACTTGATAAGTATTTCAACATTCCTTGGCTAAAATATGTTGTCTCTAGTTTTAGAGATATCTATGGATTGGACGTTATTAAGGATTGTCATGCTGCCTCAGTTTTGTCTAAAGCTGAGATGAAGAATATTTACATGACTTATTGGGGGGAGAAAAGGAAGGTGAGGGCTGATCTCTTAGTTACCAGCACTTTTTATAATAAACATGTGGAGGGAGAAGGGTTTCAATTATATCTCAGTAATGTTACCAGAGCTTCCCACCGGTTTGTGTTGACAAGACTAAGACTTGGTATCGTACACAACTTGGTAGCCTTCCCCTTTCTTAATTCACACCCGGTTGGACCCTGTCCCTGTGATGGCACTTCTGCACAAAGCACTTTGCATCTACTTTTAATTTGTAAATTGTACTATTACTTGCGAATTTACCTTTTAAAACCAATTTTTGTGAAATATGGTGTACGTACTGTGCACGATTCCATGAAATTGCTTTTTAATATGCGTGAAGTAGATATCTGCTTTTTTACTGCTACCTACCTTCTTAAATGTATCCAAACAAGGAAAAGCTTGATGTTTTAATTATTTATGACTGATCTGTACCTCTGTATTCTGTATGATGTTTTGTGTTTATAAATTGTATGTGCTTTTATGGTCATTGATGCAATGTACCGAATAAAGCTTTATGAATAGAATAGTGGTCTTCCTAATCCTCCTTCTATACTGGACATTCTGGCTACCCTTGAAAAGGACATAACTCTCCAGGAGATTTTGGATGCTATTAAATCTTTAAAGAAAGCCAAAGCTCCTGGCCCTGAAGGTTTTCCTATTGAACTATTCTCTTCTTTTTCATCAATTTTTGCTCCTGATTTATTTGAACTCTTTACTTCTGTTTTTATTAAAATCTAAACCTGAAGGCTCTTTTTAGATGCTCTTATTGTTATCATTCCTATACCAGATAAAGATCATACCCTTTGCAAAAATTCATTAATTATGACTGTTACATTTTTGCAAAAATTCTTGCTTCTAGAGTAGAAGATGTTATCCACCTTCTTATTAAATCTTATCAGTCTGGTTTTATAAAAGGTAGACTCGCCTGGGATAATGCTAGGATGTTCTTTAATATCCTTACATTAGGGAAAAACTACCCTTCTCCTCTCGCTGCATTATCTCTTGATGCTGAATAAGCATTTGATTGTCTAAATTGGCAATTTGTTTAAAACTCTTCATTGGTTTTGTTTTGGCCTTAAATTTATTTCATTTATCAGACTACTATGTTCAGAACAATGTGCTGGTGTCAATGGATGTTTTTCCCCTTATTTCAACTTACAAAGAGGCACTAGACACCGCTAATATTTCTTCTCTGTCTAGAATCTTTTCTTGAACGTATTCATTGTAATCCTTCTATATCAGGTTTCCAACCTAACTCTCTGGAAAGCAAACTCTCTGCTAATGCGGACAATGTTTTGGTTTATTTAGCTAACCCCTGACCTCCTTACCTCCCTTTTTGCAGGAGATTGATTTATATTCTAAAAAATCTGGCTATAGATTAAACTTCTCTAAAACTGAAATTTTACCATTAAATTCCTTCGTCCCCAATGCAAACTCGGATTTTGCTAAATTGAAAATGGAAACACTCGAATCCTTCTGGAATATTAGGGGTGGGCAGAATTTGCGTAGTCGCGCTACGCAAACCTCCTGCGAAAAGGTAAAAAATCTCTGCGAGCACGCAAAAATTCCACGAACACGCGGAATTGCTTGTGCGTGATGCTTTTTTCCTGTTCGCGAACAATGTTTGCATGCTCAGGGAGAAATATCTTGTGAATACGCATTTTGAAAGCGCGGACAAGCAAAAAATTGTGCGAAGCCGTGGATCGCGGAATTTTGGGCAATTTCGCGTTCTCCGCGGTACACAAAATTACCCTAATTCCGCAACTTCCGCGAGCGGAGCGGAATTTACCGCCCAGGCCTACGGAAGATTAGATTTAAATCCTTCTTTGCAACTAGAGAAATGCCATCTACACAAGAGATCACAGGGCTGAGCAACAGATCTAGATTCATTCCTCCATCTAACATGATCCCTAAGGAAGTCACTGCATTTGAACAAATCTTCGTATCATCGTTACAAAAGCTGGAACAACTAAAATTCTACAAAAAGAAAAATCTGACAAGCGGTCAGCAAAGAGCCATTGTTGATCTCAAAAACGATGAGACAGTGGTAATTAAAGCAGCAGATAAAGGTGGAGCAGTTGTCGTTTGGCCCAGGGAGATGTATTTGAAGGAGGGGAGAAATCCTGTGCAGAATGAGATCTGGTATAAAAAGGAGAAAGAAGATCCCACTCGAGAACTGCAAAACACCATCAATTACTTAACGAAAGAAGCCTTTGATCAAGGGATTTTGGGCAAAAATGAATATGAATTTCTAACTAAAAAGAACCCAAGAATTCCTGTCATTTATTTCCTTCCCAAAATGTATAAGGATCTAAGGGAACCACCAGGGAGACCAATCCTGTCTGGTTGTGACTCCCTCCTGGACCCCTTATCCAAATACGTTGATTTTTTCTTGAAGCCCTTTCTTCAACAAGTTCCCTCTTATCTGAGGGACACTATGGACATTAATAAAGTGGAAGGAAACAGTTTTGTTCACACTAAACAGTTGTTGGTTACCTTTGATGTGGTTTCTTTATATACTCAAATACCACAAGACGAGGCCCTCGAGGTATTGGAATTCTACCTCAAATCCAGAAGTTGTCCACAGCAGGTACCATCTGAATTCATTTTGGAAATAGCTGCCATTACATTGCAAAGAAACTATTTCATATTTGAAGATACTTTCTACATCACGACCAAAGGGACTGCGATGGGCTGTCCCTTCGCTCCTGAAATGGCCATTCTGTATATGGCACAATATGAAGAGAAATGTGTTGAATAATAATCCATATCTAGACCACCTGCTACAATGGTACAGGTATATTGACGATATCTGGTGCATCTGGGACGGGACGGAACAGCAACTTGACGATTTCTTTCAGTGGCTAAATTGCAGACACATGGACATTAAATTCACAAAGACAGTGCATACTGACAGCCTTACATTTCTTGATGTAGAGGTCAGACATCAGCAGAGCAAATTAATTACACTCTATCCAAAAAAAACGATGGATCGTAATACAATTCTGCATTATAACAGCTTCCATCCCCGCAATCTGAGAGACAATCTGCCATATGGGCAGCTATTGAGAATACGGCAAAACTGCACTCTACTAGAGGACTTTGTAGTACATGCTGAAACACTGCAGGCCCAACTAAAAGATAGAGGGTACCCCAAAAAATGGTTAAAACATGCTTGCAAACGTGCACGTTTTACACCAAGAGAATGCTTGCTCACGAATAAGGAGAAAAAAGCGGACGAAAAGTTGGTCTGTTTCTCAACTTTTGGCCCCAGACCAATAAGTTGAAACAAATCATTTTGAAAAATTGGCATATACTCCAGAATATGGAACATTCACTTCAACCACCTCTTTTTGTGAAGCGAAAAAACACGAATATTGGTCAACGAATTGTCAGGGCCCACCTCGAAAAAAAAGATTTGTTATCTGATTGGAACCTAAAACCTATAGTGGGACACCATAAATGTGACCAATTTCTTGCATTTGACACGACTATTAAAGGATCTGAATTCATACATCGAAAAATCTTTCTGGACCCATTTGATATTGCGAACTGTAAAACCAGAAATGCTGTGTACGCAATTCTTTGCCCTTGTCAAAAATTATACGTGGGCAAAACGAATCAGGAAGTACACCATAGATTGGCACAACACAGATCGCGGATTAAAAATAAAGTGGTCACAGCCCCAATGGTCGACCATTTTATGAAAATGAACCACACAGAGTGTAACTTCAAATGGACAATACTAAGTGTTATCAAGTCTGGCCCTAGGGGAGGTGACGTTGAAGAAGCACTACTTCGAAAACAGTCTTATTTAATTTTAAAGTTTAATTGTACCACATATGGCCTCAATAAATTGTCTGAAATTGGAAGGATTTAAAAACAAGTATCGTATTGGGTCACTTTTTCATCCGACTGAATGGATTGACTTTGTTAACCACAATGCCATGTGTCACTAAATCAAGCGAATTCAGAACAAAAACCGGATATCCGGATTGCCGCTTTCAACAGAAGAAGTGATTATGCGCGAGATCGAGCCTGAGTAAGGTAAACTCTTCTGGACCCATGTGCATGGTTCAAGCAACACAAAACTGTTTGTCTGACTCCTTTCCCGCCCGACAGTGCACCAGAGTAAAAGGCAACATTCTTTCTTTCATCGGAGGTCTGAAAATTCAAATAAGAGATGACTTCACTGAGGGGGGGGGGGGGGGCGTGGCTTGGCCGGAGAAGATGGCGGACTCGTGAGCTCAGAGCTCCGCACCAGCCGTTCACTTCTCCTGTAATATTTTGCAGCCGGGGCACCTGATCGAGTCTATCCTGCCGGCCGAGAGCTGAGGGACATCAGGAGGGCACTCGGTCCAATTTCTGGGGCTCCCGGGGCTGTGAGCGGAGAGTTGCGGCGGCTGCCGAGGCCTGGCGGTCTACGACCCCACAGACTGCCTCCAGGGGCAGACTTGGTCCCTACTCCACACCCCGGTCTGAGGGCCGCGCAGATCGGCGCAGGCCCCATCCCGACAAGAGCGCCTGTGACGGAGCGGGAAGCTGGCTGCGGGCCGGCACCACCAGCGAGTGGGCATCTGGAGGTGTGGAGTTGGCGCTGACGGCCTCCCCGGAGTTGTGGCGCAGAGCTTGGAGCGCCTGGGGCCTACATCCTACAGCCCGGCGGCCGTGGGCCTGAGGACTGTGCAGCCTTGTACCTGTGTGGAGACGGCTTGGAGGTGGAGACAGGCCTCCGCGTCGGTGTGTGGTCGGTATCCTTGCCCCCCCCTGCGTGGGACCCGGTGCTCCACGCCTTGTTCATGCTTGGGAATGCACGGCACCTGGTGAAGAGGTTCTATGTGGCTCTCCAGGAGGCCTCGGTGAGTCCCTTGACAAGACTACGTGCTAAATGGGACGCGACTGGAGGTAGGGTGTTGACGGATGCAGAATGGCGACGGGTGTTGCACTACCCCAAGAAGATCTCCCGGAACACCCGCCTCAAATATTTACAGTTTAACTACACACATGGCCTACATGACCCCGCACCGACTTAACGTTGCGTATGGGGGTGAGGTTCGCTCTTGCCCTATTTGTTTTCACCCGGATGCGGACTTTGGTCATATGATTTGGGAGTGCGGAGTTGTGCGGCCTTTCTGGGAGGCAGCGCTGGGTAAGCTGGCTGTTGTCTTGGGCAGGGAACTACCCTCTACGGTCCAGACGTGTATCCTAGGTCTTTCCCCGACCGCCGAAGCGTAAGGTGGGAAACAGATTTATAGAATTGGCACTGGGACTGGCAAAACGTCGCATTGCGTTGGGATGGAAAGCTTCAGGGGGACCACAGATTGCGCATTGGCATAGAGATGTTGTGGTGTGGGGCGGAGCGGAGGGCAGGGCGCTCAGCTGGGAAGAACGTAAGGGCATGAGGAAGCTTCCCTTAGTGGATCAGTGGAGGACAGTGCTGGCAGCCTGGGAGAGCCCGGAGGTACGGGTGGAGGGATTGATAGACTCGGGTCCCGAACCGGATGCGAGCGCTGGCCAGGGGGTGCTTTAACTTGTATCACCCGTTGCCGTCTCTGTTGGTTCGGTGCCCGGAGGGTACACTATGTCTATGGGTTGAGCGGGGGGAGCGTCTACTGACCTGCTGCGTTTATGGGGGCAGTAACCCTGGCTCTGGCTACCGGACCCTTCCTTGGGAGCCCACTTGCTGGTCCACTGCTGTCACTACTTTCTCTACTGTGTCCTCCCCACCAGCTGCATTGGAACTCTTTACGGTTCTCCCTCCACTACCTCAGGTCTTTTAGTGGTTTGATGTTTTCTTTTCCTTTTTCTTTATTTTGCCCGAGTTGGGTATCCTTCAATTGTTGGATGATGTGTTTTGTGTTATTTTTGCTTTTTTTTTAAAAATATTGGTGACTAATCCCATGTTTACCATTATTTGGCACCAGGTGCTCAGGATTATGCACTGAGGAGGTAGACGTTGCCATAACTCGTAATTTCTATGCCATTTTCTTTAAAGACTGTCTTGCCTCTACATGTTTTCTTATTATGGTACTGTGTATTTTGCAAAATTAAAAATGCCAATAAAGATATTCTCAAAAAAAAAAAAGAGACGACTTCACCAATTCAAACGTGGATACATTGAAACTTAAGATGGCTACACTCCGTTTGAATGGCGGCACGTAAGTGTTTGGTGCCTATAGCTAATTCAAAGCTAAGATGACTGCTTACTCATTATGTCAAACTGAACTTTGCCCCGTTTTCAGTGGCGTAACGAAAGTTGAAGGGGCCCCCCTGCAAGGTGCACAGAGGGGCCCCCCCGCTCCAGATTTAATCCGGAGCTCTCCGGCGTGAGTTAATTTTAACATTTATCTTCAAGCTTTCCCAAAGAGATGAGAGGCTTCCTAAAAAAATGTGTGAAGGCAAAAGAAAAAATTGTGCCAAAAATTAAATTAATTTAGCCCCAAGCTCTTTTCCAAAAAATGTGTACATATGGACAAGAAAATAACATATGAAATATGTTTGCATTTGAAGATGAACAAGTCCAGCAGGAATCTGGGATAGTTGATAATCTTTTGTGTAGTGCAGCTGGTGTAAGTAAGAGCCTATTATACACAGAAAATAATGTTTGCGTTGTATTGGCTGCTCTAGAGGACTTGCGTATTTTAGTCCAGATGTGTTGCCAAAGTACTAGCGGCCATGTAACTTTTAAATCAATCTCCCAAGCCTCCTCTGATCTAGATTTCTGTCGACCCAAGTGCTTACTCTGTTAATAGTTGTAAATGGTAGAAGCCTTAGGTTTGGTGTTTAACAAGGTATGTAGCGTTGGAGAGGAAATGGAAGTAAAGGAGATACCAGAAGGGTTAAGCAACTGATTACATTTGTCTGTCACAGCGTTCTTGAGTATGTTATATTTATGACGGAAGGAGGTGGGTAAATTAAATGAATGAGCTAGTGAAGAAAAAGATAAGAAATCAGAACCTGAAAATAATTGGCGTATCCATACTGCCTCCAGGTTTTCCAGGAGAAGGGTTTATTTCGAATAAGCAAGTGTTTGTTGTGCCAGACTGTTGAATTAAGGAAAGAATCACAATTAATGTGAGAGGATGGGTGAGGTAATTCCAAAAGTTTGGATGTTAGTTTAATAATGGGACTGGAGAGGGACTGTGGTTTGCGAGAAAAGGAAAGAAATTCTTGAAAGAAGAAGGAAAGTAAGAATTGACGTTCTATTGAAGTCCAGAGAGGACAATCTTCTGTAGAATCAAGTAACCAAAAGGATGCTTGGCGGAGAAGGAAAGCTTTCTGATATGTCGGGAAATCAGGGAAATTAACTCCTCCTTCTGCCCTAGGGCGAATCAATTTAGATAAAGACATTCAGGCTTTGTTCTTATTCCATAAGAAAGAAGAGAGGATGGAGTTAATCTTCTTAAAAAATTTAATGGGAATAGGGACTGGGATGTTGGAGATAGTATATAAAATTATGGGAGATAGCATCATCTTTATAGTGTCCAAACGACCCCACCAAGATAAATAGAGAGGATGCCATTTTGCAGTTAATTCTGACACTTTGTTAGTACATTTATTCATGCAGAATGCCACTGTGTCTGTGATTGAAGAGGTGAAGTGTAACCCTAGATATTTAATGGACTTGGGACTCCATGTATAGTTGGAAGCACTAAAATCTGATAGAAAAGTGTATATAGTTAAAGGCCAAATCTCACACTTATTGTTTAATTTGTAAACGGAAACCAGGGAGAATGCCCTCACTTCTTCTAGAAAAGCAGGAATTGAATCATCTGGGTTTGACATAAAAAGTAAAATATCATCTGCATACGCTGCAAGTTTGATATGAGAGTTTGATGTTTGAAAGTCATGTAATTGTGGATTTTGGCGTAGTTTAGAGATAAATGGTTCCAGCGCTAAATTAAAAAGAAAGGGTGAAAGGGGGCAGCCCTGCCTTACTCCTCTACCTAAATCAAAGAAGGGGGAAATCATACCATTGGCACAAACCACAGCTTGTCGACTAGAATAAAGAAGGGAAATTAAAGATATAAATTTAGGGCCAATGCCGAACCACTTAAGGGTATAGAATAAATATGGCCACTCCACTCTATCGAACGCTTTTTCAGCATCCAGTGCTATTGCAGCCAGGGATTGTTTTAGATGTGAGGATTTTGAAAGCACATTAAAAAAGAGTCTTGTATTATCAGTTATAAGTCTTCCTTTAACAAAAGCAGATTGTTCTTTGCCCAACAAGTTCGGCATAAAGGAATCTAATCCGAGGGCCAACAATTTGGAGTAGATTCTGTAGTCAATAGTTACCAAAGATATTGGTCTGTAATTTTTACAATATTTAACATCTTTACCTTCTTTAGGAATGAGGCATATATGAGCTTGTGAGAAGGAACCAGTAGAGCTGTGTGATGAACATAAAGAATTTACCAGGGCGTGTAATTTGGGTAATAGGAGTATGGAAAAATGAACATAAAATTTGATGGTAAAACCATCTGGGCCTGGTGCCTTGTCCTTTTTAAGACATTGGAGTGCTTTGGAGAGTTCCTGCTGTGTTAGCTCCAATTCCAGGGGAGATAAATCAATAGGAGTTTGATGGGACTTTTGAATTGTAGAGAAAAAATGCGACATTGTACTATTCGTGACTGTGTTTCAGATGTATATAGTGCTTTATAAAAGAGAGAAAATTCATGAAGGATTTCTTCATTCTTGAATTTGAGAGTAGCATGTTCATTGTATATGGATCCAATGTTTAACTTATTTTGTCGAGTTTTCAAGTAATTAGCCAGAATTTTTGGGGCGCTAGGTGGCGCCAGACCAAGATGGGCGCACCGCTGTGAGGCTCTGGCAGCCTGGCCCGGTTATCCTGAAATTATTAGCTTTTTCGCGCGCTCCCTGTGCGCTACACGGATAGGATTGGGTGGTGAGAGACGACAGCCACCCTCGGTGCAGATTTCAGCCTGATCGAGGGCGAGACGGAGGCGCTGTGGCCTCGGATGCTCGGCGAGGAGTCGGACTGCTGGTCGCTCTGGAGCTCTGGGCCGGGCACTGCTGCTAAGCGAGACCGGTGTGGCCACGAGGGGAGAGGCCGCGGGCCGTTGGAGGTGTGCCTATTACCGGTGCGTGGAGCTGCTTTGATCGTGGCCTGCTGGGGCTTGCACGCCGCGCTGGGGAGCCTTGAAGTCCTGAAGAGCTTTGCAGAGGCCTGGCGGCGCATCTCCGATATCTGCATCCCTGGCCCGGCGGACACCACAGTGCAAAGGTATCGACCCCCGGCGGCCGCGCCTCCCTCGCTGACCGGAGGACCCACGAGTGATATACGGCGGGAGCTGACGGCGCACTGCGGGGCTGTAGTGGGTGAGCCCTCGCTCCTGGTGGTATGACTAGGTGACCTCTGTGCGTGCCTCCTCTGCTCCTTGAGACATGGGTAGCGGCTGGACAAACTTTCTGCGGCGACTGCCTGCTGGTCACGGCGCCTTCCCACCCGGTGAGTGGCCGCTGATGCCCCTGGTGTGCGGGGGTGCCATCTGCTTCTGGAGGTGCGCTTGGGGGGCCTGGGAACTCTCGACTTGGTGCCCTGTGTGCTGCTGGTGCGGCCCTTGCCTCGTGGGGACCCTGGTGGCATCACTGGATGAGCGTGGGTGCGCTGAGCGGCTCCCCTGCGGCCTCCGCGTGCTCCCTGACCCCCCCCCCCCTCCGCTGGCTGGCGGCCTGTGTGGACATGGAGGAGGGGTTGTGAGGTGTGTTGGGTAACGCTGGGCCTTCGCCGTGCGCGAGGAGGATCGCTGGGTTGGCGTGGAGCTGATTGTGGCGGCCGCTCCGGGGATCACTGGCTGGCGGTGGGGGCTGCCCCGGTTCCCCCCCGCTTGTGCGCTGGAGTGCTCTTCTTCATCCTGCGGTGTGTATGGGAAGAGGACACCGAGGTACGGATCGGCCCCGCGACGGTTGTGATCCTGCGACCGTAGCTGCTGGACATAACATCGGAGAGAGGAGGAATAGTGATACTGCGCGGACACCTCTGCCGAGTGGTACGCGCTTGCGGACCCCCACTGGCCTGCTGAGATGGGGAAATCAGATGGGTGGCAGCAGCGGCTACACTTTGAGGCTAAGAAGACGGGCACTCGCTCGGTGGCGGAGGAGCCCCTAGGGCTGGAGGGGGAGTCGCCGCCCGGCCTGGTAGTGAGCCCGGATAATGAGGTAAAAGTGATGCTGCAAACGCTTCAGCAGAGTATGAATGGACTGTCAGGGAAAATGGATACGATGAACAACAGGCTCGACTTTCTAGTACTAAAGGTGGATAAACATGACGAACAACTGAAGGAAGTGGAGCAGCGTATTTCAGACAACGAAGATCGTACAAGCACCATGGATAAACAGTTGACGCAGATGGACCGCCTCCTGAAGGTGATAGCGGCAAAGAACGAGGACTTGGAGGCCCGCAGCCGCCGGAACAACATACGCCTCACTGGGATTCCGGAAAGTGCCAATATCGGACGGATGGAGGAGCATGTTGAGAGGCTCCTCCTGACGACATTTGGGGCTGAGGCATTCTCGTCGCATTTGATTGTGGAGCGGGCCCATAGATCGCTTGGGCCTCGGCCGCCGCCGGGTGGTCCGCCTCGGCCAATTGTGGCACGCATACTTAACTATAGAGACCGAGATATGGCCTTGAGAAGGGCAAGAGAGCAGCAAAATTTGTGGCTGTTAAACAAAAACTGCGCACAGCCGGCATTGAATACGCCCTTCTGTACCCGGCGAAATTGCGCCTCAGACACCAGGGTCGTACGGTGCTGTGCATGACCCCCCAGCAGGCGGAGGAATTTCTCAAGACTCTGCGACTCCGTTCACCCAGCCATGCAGTGGCTGACGGGGGTCGCGTCTCCCTTCGCCTGCCCTGGAGGCGTAGGGGGGAGAGTGAGCTCTTCCGGGTCCATGCATTGGCGTTGCCTCCACTGTCGAACTGACTGTGATATGAAGGGTGAAGGTGAGAAGGTGATGCGAGGGGGGGAACGTGGACTTTTAAATGTATAACCTTGGACTACCACTATTAAAGAGGTGCAGGTGGGGGGGTTAGTGGACTATAATCCTACTGGATACCAGCTTGGGATGTTACCCTGGCTCTTACCCACTTATTAGATGGGAGAGGGGAAACGTGCGAATTTCGATATACAGCCAGGCCCCCTCCCAACTATCCCTCTCCATGCTCCTGCCCGATGGGCGGGTAGTAGACCATCAAGGGTGAGAGGGGTAAGGGAGGGTTATCTGGGTCCACAGGCGCCCCCATCATGGGCAGTCCCCTACAGGGCAGCGATGTTCTTGTATTCCACTTGACCCGCCTGTTGAGGTCGCTAGTGGGTTGGGGCGGGGAGGGAAGTATGGATACCGGCACGATTGGGGTGCTGTTGTGGGAGGTAGGGGGTGTAATGTGGGATTTGTTTGAATCGTTGGGGGGAGGGAGGGGGGTGAGGGAGAAATCTGCAACCGTTAAGGCAATTACGAATGATGGTGGTCACAGGGCTTATTGTACATATTCACATGGAGTGGGGAAAGCACATGGGGTTTGGCCACAAGGCTGTAATTCATTGGGCATTTCTAGTGAAATACGCACGCTTACCCAGCTCTCACCAAATTGAAACTCCTGACCTGGAATGTTAGAGGGCTGGGGGACCCCCGTAAACGACGTCAGATCCTCGCATACCTTGACCGGCACCATGTCAGTATAGCGCTCCTCCAGGAAACACACATGGCCCCTGGGGATAACCCGACGTTTGGAAGTAAATGGGCCTCGGAACGAGTATTCTCGTCCTATTCCACGTATGCCAGGGGCACCGTGATCCTTATCAAATTGGACACTCCGTTTGTATGTGCTGGATATAAGAGGAGTAGGGATGGGCGGAGTTGTATGCTGTGGGGCACGCTGGGCACGCAGTCTGTTGTGATTGTAAATTGCTATGGTCCTAACGTTGACCACCCCGATTTTTTACACTCACTCTGGGGACAGATTGCGGGGGTGGGAGCCACCCATGTCTTATGGGCGGGGAATTTTAATACGGTCAGTGACCCCCGGATAGACAGATCAGGGATGCTCCCGCACCATCACACCCGTAGTCAGGCGGCGCTGGCCGGGCTCCTCACGCATGAGGGGCTTACTGACCTCTGGCGCTATACCCACCCGGCTGGTAGGGAGGGTACTTATTACTCGACGGTGCATGCAGCCTGGTCGAGACTGGATTACTGGCTGGGTTCTAGGGGGTTGTGTCACTGGGTTTGTGCGGTGGAACACCTTGCCCGTACTTTTTCCTGATCATTCGCCTGTGTGCCTCACATTGGAGATATCGAACCTTATAACACTCCTAGAAACTGGAGACTGGCTCCTGGGGCTCTCCTTGACGAAATGTTTAAAACTGAGCTAGAGGAGGAGATAGTGGGCACGCTATGGGAGGCCCTTATGGTCACCATCCGGGGCACCTGTATTGCAAAGAGCTTTGGAGTCTTGCGGGACTTGCGACGACGCCTTCGCATGCTTGAGGATCAACTTAAAGTGCTGGAGATGGATCTTTGGCGTAGTGACTCGGGTGAGGGGAGGGCTAAACTGCGTGATACCATTACAGATTACACTGCCACGGCTGAGAGCGAAGCTCGGTTTCGGGGGAAATATGTTACCGCCCGACGATATGGTGAGGGAGGCAGGCCGGGGCGTGCTCTGGCTCATGACATCAGGAGACCACGTTACACCAATTACGTGCTTGAAATTGAGGATGCTCAGGGGGATAGACACAGGGATGGCTTGGAGATCTTGAATACCTTTACCACCTTCTATGAATCATTGTATTCGTCTAAAGGGGTTAATACAAATGACTTTGCTGCATTCTTTGGGGACATCACCTTGGGGTATCTAAGCGGGCGGCAGAGGGAGTTCCTAGCTACCCCATTTACGCTAGAAGAGGTTCGGGACGCCATTGCCCAGCTGCCGGCGGGGAAGGCGCCCGGATCCGATGGACTGCCGGCAGACTTCTATAAATTATATATGGAACATCTAGCACTGGTATTGCTGGAGGTCTACGCGGAGGCGCTGGAGGCGCAGGAATTGCCCGCCACGATGAGGGAGGCCCTTATTATATCTCTGTTGAAGCCCGGGAAGCCCCCTGCTAAGTGCGATTCCTACAGGCCCCTGTCGTTAATCAACGTGGATATCAAAATCTTAACTAAAATGATAGCGAATAGATTAAATCTCCTCATGGATAAGCTGGTATTGCCAGACCATGCAGGGTTCATCCCGGGGAGGGCGACATCTCACAACTTGCGCACCCTCTTCTCCATCATGCATCAGGTGGCTCCGCACCTCCCTTTGGCCGCTATTTTCTTGGACGCCACTAAGGCGTTCGACTCGATTGAGTGGGACTATCGCCACGCGGTCCTACGCAACATGGGGTTCCCAGTGGGTTTCTCTGCTTTAATACGGCTGCTATATACCGCGCCGGTAGCTAAGGTGATGGTGAATGGTCATACCTCTGCCGCCATCGCGCTCTCCCGGGGCACCAGACAAGGGTGCCCGTTGTCGCCTCTGTTATTCGCGTTGGCGATCGAACCACTGGCGGCACGGGTGCGACAGTATCATCGGGACAAGGCGCTTATCTGCCCTATGCGGCCCATCCTTATTTCACTTTACGCGGATGACATGACTCTCTATGTAAAGGATCCAGAGACAAATTTAAATCCGCTTCTGCGGGAGTTTGTGCGTTTTTGGGGGGCTCTCGGGTATCCACATTAATTGGGCTAAATCCCAGATATTCCTCCTTACTGCGGCCGTCTCGCGCTTCCGGGCTGACTTCCCGTTGGAGTGGTGCGACTCCACCGTGAAGTACCTAGGGGTATATGTTTCTGCGGACCGGGAGGAACTCATGAGAGACAACTATGGGCGAGCGATTGAAGCTCTGAACGACACTATTACTCGATGGATTGCCCTGCCACTGTCCCTTGCGGACAGAGTATCCCTGATAAAAATGGTCATCCTGCCGAAAATGCTGTACTACGTCACGAACATCCCCTATCGCCCGGGTAGAGTTTTCTTCGCTACCCTACGCACTGAAATCTTGCGGCTGGTGTGGGGAGGGAAGCAGGCCCGTATCAGATGGGAGGTCCTGGCTCGTCCTTATGCGGCGGGTGGACTAGACCTACCAAATTTTGAACTGTATTATCAGTGTGCCCAGGCCCATTATGCGCACTACTGGACAAACGGCCCGCGGTACACGGCGCATGTTGCCACAGAACATTGGCTTGCGGACCCCGTGCCGTTAGATGGGGCAGTATGGCGGCACACGTCTCGGCGGGACCGTAGTCCCGATACTGTGGAATGTACGAGCCGTGCCTGGGAGTGGATCACAAAATGAACGGGTATGCCTTTGTTGTACTCCCCGCTGCTCCCGCTCGTGTACCACCCCCTCATACCGCTTTTGCAGGAGGGAATTTTCACCAGATTGAAGCACCACAGGGGGCTGAATGCATGGGGAGACTTGTATAGGGACAGCAGATTCATCACTTTGCAGCAGCTTTGTGCCGATCCTCCCCCCACCACCATGGAAACCTTCCTGTACATTCGGCTCCGAGCCGGAGTTCAGGCCGTCACGCCTGACTATCCGTTAGAACCGGCGACGTCGCCCCAGCTGCATGCGGTGCTGCGGGCTACTACTGCCTCTCATCTGGTGTCGGCCCTATACCGTTCAATATACTCGGGGTCGGAGTACGCGCAATGTACTGCTCGTGGCAAGTGGGAGGAGGAGTTGGGGCCGCCGTTGACCAACCGTGACTGGTTACTTAGCTGCAGGCAGACAGAGCGGGTTGCGGCTAGTAGTAGGCTTCGTGTCACACACTATAAATTCATTCAACGCTATTACTACACCCCTGTGAAGCTGCATCGGTTTGGACTACGGGAGGATACTAAGTGCGATCGGTGCGGGGCCGAGGGGCCGGACATGCTGCATCTGGCGTGGACTTGCCCCTCTGTACATGCGTTCTGGTCTCTGGTGTTTGTCGCAGTGGGGAAGATGATTGCTGCCCCCCTGCCACCGTCCCCGCTAATGGGTATTTTGGGTTGTACGGAGAACATGTCGGCTCCTCATAGGAAATTCGGCTCATTTTGTCTTCTCCTTGCCAAGCGCAGGGTGGCCTGCAGATGGGGGAGAGGACGTGCCCCTAAGGTCAAGAGCTGGCTGGAGGACCTGATGCGTTGGCAGGATGAATTAACTCTGTATGCGGACCTCCTGCCGGCCGCTTCCAGGCCCAAGGACATATGGGACCCTCTGAGGGGTTACCTGCTTCAGAATCCTCAGACACATGTTGGCACTGATGTTTCTACTTCCTGAGATGGCCGTGCGCTGGGGGCATCTAGGGTGCGACGGGGGAGCGCGGCGGCTCTGCTGCTGAGTCTCTTCTGCCGGTGCGGGGTGTGTGGGTCTCTGGGGCCTAATATTGATTTTGCAAGGGGTGACAGGTGGGGCTGTGAAGGTGCCGGGAGGCGTCTCTGCGGAGGCGCGGGCCGCGGGGTGGCGACACCTTGTCTGTTGGGTGGGGCCCTTGGTGAGTGCGTTATAGTGGGGGTCATGCTTTCGTATATATGTACTAGCGGAGCCCCTTCCTATTGTTACCATACTATTTCCCTTTTTCTACTACTGTGAAACCATTGAGTGTGCTGGGTTGCCTCTCGTGTTGCCTAGGGTTAACGTGACTATATGTTTTTTCACGCGGCCGGCCCAGGTGGGTTGTAGGCGGCATGCTGTGTTAATATTACAAAATGTGATGACTCCTGACTATCATACATTGCTGCCGGCCCCGACGGGGTTGTAGGCGAAAGACAGCTGTGTCACAATGGGTGTTTTTTTTTAATTTCAATAAAGGTTTAAAAAAAAAAAAAAAAAGATTTTCTTAGAACAATCTTAGTTCACGTAAAACTCAGTGTAGGTAAACATCAATGGCTGATTAATAAACACTTTTTCAGTCTTAAAAAAAGAAGAAAAAAAAATTAGCCAGAATTTTTCCTGCTTTGTTTTTGCCACCGTAAAGTTTTGAACTAGACTTTAGTAAATATAAAGAAGCATTGTCAGTGGACTTCTTATTAAATTGCAATTTGGCATCAATAAGAGCAGTTAGGCTTTCTTTAGAGTGAGTGGTATAATATAGGTGTTGTAATTTTTTGATGTCGTGTAATAGGTCATTGGTAAATTTGCATGCATTTTTTTGTTTCTTGGCGGTGAAATTAATAATAAAATCTCTAGCTGACGCCTTAAAAGCATCCCATAAAGTTGAAACTGATATGGAGTCATTTTGGTTTATTGCAAAGTACTCATTGGAGAAATCATTAAAAGAAGCGGTGAAAACTGGATCTAGTAGAAGGGAGTTATTAAATCGCCATCTTCTGGGGGTGTTGACTTTAGGCCGTATGTCAAGATCAATTAAAATAGGAGCGTGGTCCGGCATTAGAATGGTGCCAATTTCTGCATTCATGAGAGGCTGTAAAATGCTATGGGATACAAAAATATAATCTATTCTTGACTGAGTGTGGTGCATTGGGGAATAAAAAGTGTACTCTCTAGTAGTAGGGTTACACAAACGTCAAGCATCATGAAGTTTATGTTGAGTAATGGCATTAAGAAAAGATTTGTGGGAATTATTGGAAATAAAGTTAACTTTGGAATTCCTGTCAATAAACGGATCAAAGACTTGATTGCAATCACCAGCAAGTATAAAATTATCTTCAATATAATGAGTAATTTGCTTTGCCATCTCAAACCAGAAGGATGCATCACTACCAGTGGGAGCATATACATTAAAAAGAGACTAAAACATTTAACCACTGACCTTCAGTATCTGACTGTTGCGATATAAATTTAATCGGTAATGTTTTATGGCAAAGTATCATTACCCCATTGTGGTTACCATCTCCTTGGGAAAAGTAAATCCCCCCCCCCCACCCATCCCTTTTTTAATTTCAAGGATTCGTCCTCCGTTAGATGCGTTTCTTGCAAAAATACTATATCGGCGCTTAATTTAGCTAGGTGGGATAATACTCTCTCCCTTTTGATAGGGCAATTCAATCCCTTAACATTCCATGAGATGAGTTTTAACGGCATAATCTATCATAAAAAGACTGAAATAATAGCATGAAGCAAAAGTCCAATATAATAGAGATAAAGAAGAAAATAAAGATAGGAAAAAAGTTAAAAAATGAGAAGATGCAGTGAAATAAGGTCAGGCTGAAAGGGAGAAGTGAGATAGATGTTTTAAGCCAAAGGAAAAAGCCAGACCCAAAAATACATGGTAGAAGGAACCTACAGAACCAGTATCTGAGAAATGAGAAGATAGTAAAATAAGTGCATGTGAAAATGAATATAGAAATAGAAGTATAGGTGTACATGGCATTGAAGGCATGGATGACATCAATCAGGCAATAGACCAGGAAGAACATAAGAACCCAAAAAACAAAAGATACGGTATAGATAAAGATCAAAAGGTCATTAGCAATGATAATCAAGTAGAGATAATGGAACGAGAATAGGAACAAAATAAGGACATCATAAGAAAAACGGATTTAAGAATACATGAAGACAAATGAGAAAACAAAAAGAAAAACATACCTACAAACAAGGAAGATTGAGGAGGGGAGGGGTGGAACCACTTGGAGTAGGCAAAACATCTGGGAGAGGCACAACGGAACCAGGAGGCAAGCGAGCCCCAACGCTGAGTGAACTGTGAAAGTGAAGAATAAAAAATGAATAACCAAATGATAACTTAAACAATGAACAAAGGAACAAGAAAAGAGATCAAATGTGATCCAGAGATATCAGCAACAACCTTGACATAAACATCTTAGCAAAGGAAAGATAATATACATGCATCAGTAACAGCATACAATCTTACAGTAAACAAGATGATAAATGTTTATAAGAAATAATCAAGGAGAACCATTGTGAGGCAGCATCGAAGCTCCAGAAGCATCCATATGATCCATTTTGTGCGAATTAATGAAACTTTGTAAACGTATTGGGTCTTCATATGTGGTGGTTCTATTATTGTACGTGACTTTGAATAAACATGGGTGGAAAAGACCATATCTGGCTCCCATTGAACGAAGATCAGATCTCCTGTTTAAGAAGGCTTTACGTCTGGCCGCGGTGGCTCTAGCGTAATCCTGAGCAAAAAACAGTGGTGAAACAGACCAAGAAATTCGCGGAGTAGATTTAACTGCAGCCAAAACTTTTAACAAGTCAGTGTATTCTAGAAAATAAAGAATAACTCCTCTTGGCTTCAGTGTGGGTGAGGTACCTGATGGAGAGTGGCCCAATCTGTGTGCGCATTGTATATTCAGCATAGTGTCTTCTGGGAGATGTAAGATTTTGGGGAGGAATGATTTAAAGAAGGTGATTGGGTCAGAACCTTCTGCCCCTTCCTGTAGACCATAAATACGCATGTTAATCCTTCTATTTCGATTTTCAAGCTCATCGACCTGTTTGGTAAGTGATGTCACTTGAGATTGAAGAACAGTTACACTTTTAGTGGTCTCTTTGACTGAAGAAACATTTTGCTCCACAACAGTAAGCCTTGTATCGAGTTGAGACCAGCTATCCGATAAGGATTGTAACTTGGAATTTGTTTCCTCAACAAAGGGTCTAAGCGCTCTTATTTGTTGCAATAGTAGCTCCATAGAGACTGGCGAGGTTGATTTAGGTGTCGATGGCGGATCTTTCTTTAGATGCTTTACATTAGATTTTCCGGGTAATGCCTGAGCAGAATCCATTGTTGTATTATTGCTCCCTTCTGAGAGGGAACCAGAATCCTCCAGCTTGGCGAGTTTAGAAATTTTGGGGGAATTTTTGATATAGGAGTGCTTTTGTTTGGGTGTTGTAAGGAAGGATCCTTTTATCCTTCCCATTAATCCAAAAACAATGTTGAAGGAGCCTAGAAGATATTCTAAAAAGTCCCAAAGGATGCACAATAAATTCAATTGCGATAAAAGTCCAATGAGAGGTAAAGCTGTGACACCTTCAAGCTGACAAAACAAGTGTGCTATGGTGCAAAAACAATTGAGGCCTTTGGTTTCATGAGATAAAGGAGCCGCAATTTTTAAAAAAACATTTCATTTGGTGGGGAGACATTTCCTGTTATATAAGATGAATTCCAGGCATTTATCTTTCACAGAGTCCCACAAAATGGCGGCGATGTCTACATCACTTCAGGACTTATTTTTTTTTTCTTTTTCGTTTAAAAAAAAAAAAACCAGAAACAATGATGTAAAACTGGTTACATGACCTGTTCTGGCACACCAATATCTGATAATGTCATTAGTAAGCCGCTATTTCGTTATTAGAGGTCGTATGAGTTAAAGCTTCATTAGCGGCTGTCATAGGGGGAAAATCGCGGTGTTTTAAGATTCAGAATGGCGGCCGCGATATCGCCGCGTCTGCGAGGCAGAGAGAACTTCAAATGTCAACATACCCAGGCATTTCCAAAATGTGCCGGCGGTCACATTTTCTTCCCCAAGCCTTCCGACGTATATTCCTTTGATTTTCGTGCACGTCGAGGAGAGGAGACGCGGGACCGCTGCTCCGGTCCGGAGAGCCACAGGAGAACGCCGCCATACCCAACGGGCTCCAAGCCACACTCCCCATAAGGTAATCTTTTTAATCTGACATTTACAATCAAAATTGGTGCTAAGGAGTGAACGAACAATCCTAAACAAATTGTATCTGGTTTTTCCAGAACATCTTCTGTCCAGTCTAAAGCCCTGATGAGAATTTCAGAAATGAATTAGGGGATTCGAAACGCGTCGGCGTATACCTTCCTGCTGGGTTCTTTTAAATGAATAGTAATCCAAGGGTAGCATGATATTTAACTAAGATAGCACATTGGATTCGTAAATGTTTAACCAGTAGTGCAACAACCCTCGTACTATGCATACAAAATGATGTAATGTGAAATGATGAAGTGGTTGTTGTTGTTTATGGTTTAAATATTGACTGGCATGTTCTTGTATTGAAATGTTTTTTTACATGTTGTATACATTTGCTTTGATGCACATTGTGTGTTTTGTTGATTTTTGAAAATGGATATAGTTTTGGTGTGTCTTTTAGACAGGCATCTCGTAATACTGTCATAATTAGCAAAATGGATGTTTCAAAAAACTGTAATTAAATTCTCAGACCATTCAAAATAGATTAAGTTCTTAGTCTGTTTATTAATTGAAACAACATTGTTAAATAGCAGGTCATGCCCATTCTCTCTTCTCTATAAAAAGTTTACAAGGTCCTGCCTGACCCAAGTTGGACCAAACCCCTCTTGCCCTAAAAATTAAATTACCAGATGGCATTACCACTGCAGCTTATGCTATCACTACGTTGCGTACGGTGGTAGAGACATCACGGGTTCCCTATCCATCGGCTCAAGCCGCTGGGCTTGCTGCCCTTATTCAAGCTTGTGAATTGAGTGAAGGGCTGGTTGTCAATATCTATACAGACAGCCAGTAAGCATTCAGGGTCGCGCATAACTTTGGGCGACTGTGGGCAGAGAGAGGGTTTCTTACCTGCCATGGTAACTAAATCAAACACAGGCACCTTATATTGCGGCTTTAGTCTGCTTTAACACTCCCCAAGAAATTGGCAATAATAAAATGTAGCTCCCATAGGAAGGTTACTGATGACGTGGGTAGAGTAAATGCATTTACAGATCAGGTAGCTAAGGAAACGGCCTAAAGTAAAATGAAAAGAATATTTGTTGCAGGTCCAGCTAGGTGGGTTCTTGAGGGGGCTATGTTTGAAAATACAGTTGACAGTGTAAAGGAGATACAAAGCGAAGCCATGATAGAGGAATTAGCAAAATGGCAGGAGAGTACAGCACAGTTAAATGAGGAAGGATGTTGGATTGATAAATCTGGAGAACAGAAATGGATGTTGCCCGATGCATATGTACTTCCTGTGGTTACCATGGCCCATGGTCCAGCCCATATTAGTGCGAAAGGCATTTGTAAATTGCTAGCCCCTGTTTGGCATAATAACATCTCTAGGACAGCTGCACATTTGGCGAAACATTCAATGATCTGTATGACACATAATCCAGGGAAAGGTACCCCTACACCACCTGGTCATTTTGCACCACCTACTTTTCCATTTGAAGTCCTCCAAATGGATTACATTGAATTAGAGATGCAATAATCTTAAGTATGTTTTAGTGGTTACATGTGCGTTCAGTAAATGGGTTGAGGCTTACCCCACTAAAGATAATCCAGCCATTACAACGTCGAAGGTACTCCTTAAAGAGTACTTTCCTTGGTTCGGCTTGCCCTGAATTATCTGAATTGATAACGGGTCTCATTTTAATGGGAAAGTGATTAAATTGATGTGTGAAGGTTTACACATTGAACAGAAATTTCATGCTGCCAATCATCTTAGTCAGCGGGTTTGGTTGAAAAGCACAATGGCACTCTCAAACTGAAATTGGCAAAAATCCAAGAGACAACAGGGTTGAAATGGCCAGATGCTCTGCCGTTAGCTCTTCTGCCAACAAGAACTACAGCCCATTCTAGAACAGTATTGTCACCTTACGAGGTCGTGTTTGTATGCCCGGCAAATGTATGGGGTGTCCCATGTCCTCGTAAATCTTCCAATATTGAATATCCTGTGTTGCTTGATTATCTTGGCCAGTTAACAGAAAGTTTACATTATATTCACCAACAGGTACGGGAATCCCTACCTCCTATACCAGAGGAGCCCAGTCACAACATTCAGCCTGGTGATTTTGTGTTGGTGCGGAACTTCCAGAGGAAGAAAGGATCCCCGCTGGAAAGGCCCTGAACAAGTTCTGTTGGTGACAAGGACGGCTGTAAAGGTTTCTGGTTGTAAAATTGGGTGCCGCCACCCATTGTCGGAGGATTCCTTTGGCGTTGCCATGCGACCAGTGGGTCAAGGAGGGTATTGACGACACCGAATGTGAGCAAGTGCCCAGGTTTTTCCCCTTCAGTGATGTTCAACTGACCTGGACACAAACGGAACAGGAGAACGAGGATATTTTGAACGAGGCTGTCCCACCAGAAACAGGAGTTACCCAGGATCCTTTGTTCATTGATCACACAGTGCCTGGGGCTGCCAGGTACCTTTTGCGTCCTTAGCTGAGGGCTACTGAATCTAAGGAGAAAAAAGATTAGGGACCAACGAATAATTGAAATAAGTGAAAAGTCTGTATTTGCTATGATTTGTTGTTTGAACACTAGTTAGGAAAAAAAGTATACTGTGAAAGTATACCACTTTTATCGACGTGGGATAGATTAGGAGACCAGCTTAGGACAGAGCAAGCTCCACCGCTGGTGCTCAATGGGTGCCAAATTATTGATGGACAATAGGAGCCTGTGCCAGTGAGGCTCTAACGGACTCTGGGAATTTCTATATTTTCTTGCATTTTCCTACTTTGAATTCATTATGCATCCCTTTGGCAGTAAGGTTGCTGAGGAGGAGCAGCCAATGGTTACTGTACAACGTAATATGATGTGGTCAAGGAAAAGTAATATATATGTGTTGTTCTTTTGATTCTGATGATAATAATATAGTGTGGGATGTCATGGGTTTTGGAAAATGCTCAAAGCGTGCCTTTACGCAGTAATGGTAAGGTAAGGACGAAATGAAGAACTGCCCGAGTAATGTATTGTTGGAAACACATAAGAGGGTCTTCGGAGAGGGGACCGCCTGTTACCCCATCCAATATGTCACCAGTCTGTGGACTGCATATCCATTGTCACTCGTAAATTATACATTTACGAGGCCACCTCAGTTTACAGAAGTGAAAGGAGTGTTTGGTTTTGGTTATCCGGGGCCATGTCTATAACATAGAAGGCCACTGTGGATGTGTTATCCTGGTTGTGACAATAATACATATTGTGACAATCTTTATATAGAAAACAGAATGTCACATTGGTGGGGTGGCATTACAAGGAATTGGCAGTCCCCTGAGAGGTCGGTTATTACCCTGCTTGTTGCCCCATTGTGAACAGTACTGATACTTCATTGTATATAAATTGCTCAGGAATAGTGTTGTACAAACATACGGTCCCCTTGGTGAAAAAAAAGGATCCAAGTACTTTCGAAATGAACTCCAGGTATGCTGCAGTGGATTCTGAGGGGCCGATTTATGCACACCCAGTGTTTTTCGTTTTGTCTAATGGGACATATTCCAATGCCCATAATAGTACAGACAATGTAGCTCTCGGAATGGTATTGCCTTTGGGTGTGCCTGTAAATATGCCAAAGACACACAATTGATGGACAGAATGCAGAACAAATCAAAACATTCACCCCCAGTCAAGAGATCTGGGTTAAATCCATCATTCTTTTGCTCACCATGCCACCCCAGTTTAGACCTGGCCATATGCAAATCAGTCTTGACCCTGTGCCTCATGGGAACACTCCAGCCCGAACTGCCAAGCCAGGTCCTCCCTGGACCGGAAACAAGCATCCTAGGTCCCGTTTCGGGGTTTCACCCCTCTTCAGCCAGGATAGCTTGATCCCAGTGGCACAGTGTGCCCAGGACCCACGTCTGGGCATACCTGGCACACTTAGGGCAAGAAAGCAAAAGACACACAATTGATGAACGGAATGCAGAATAAATCAAAACATTCACCCCCAGTCAAGAGATCTGTGTTAAATCCATCATTCTTTTGCTCACCGTGCCACCCCAGTTTAGACCTAGCCATATGCAAACAGTCTTTACCCTGTGCCTCATGGTGAGGAAAAAAACAATGGATTTAGGCCCATATCTCTGAACTGAGGTGAATGTATGACATTGTTCTGCATTCTGTCCAACTGTTGTTTTTGTAAATATGCCAAGCCTAACATACAATGGGTTCAAAGGCATTAACGAAAGAACTCTGAGGGAGTGACCTATATAGAGGTCAATAATTACAGTAATTATATCACCTTTGGATACATCCTTTTTTCTATTTTTACATTGGGTGGTACTTCCATGGCCAGGGGTAAAAAGGCTAGAGAATATTTTGGATGTAAACTGCAAATTCTCTCTAATACTACAGTGGCATCTGTGCGCGACCTCACCACTCTGTTGGAGAGTATGTGGATATATTCGGAACAGACTAGACTAGATAAGCAGTGGACTTTATTCTAGCCAAGAGTGGTGATGTATGCGCGGTAGTTGGTGATCAGTGTGTGGCCGGGGTCAAGAATATGGAAAAGAATATTACAAAACACATTTTAGATATCCTTGAAAATGTCAAGGGATTGGAAAGTGGGAATTGCAGTTGGTCCATTTTCGGCTGTTGGGGCTGGATGCTTGAAAAAGTGATTTATCTTAATGTTCTATTGATGCTTTGCTGTGTTTTCGTTCAGTGTCTTCCCTTTTGCTTTTCCTACTGTACCACTGTTTTCACAACCAAAAAGAAAATATCAATTCATGAAACAAATACCGCTATAATGCTTCAGAAAAATGTTGATGATTTGATGAATATTGATGAGGATCTATTTCAGAATTCATCCCTCCTTGCTGTTTCACTTTCTGGAGTATGGAGTGCTCATAACTGCACCCTGATGTGATAGTCTATTATCGCTTGCAATTTTATTTTTCTTTGTTATAGTTGAAAATGTTTTAGCTCATGCTAAAAGGAGGGTCTGTTAGAATAGACCCATGAATGCTTACTCAGTGCCCTATGTAAGTAAGCATTCGCTGCACCATTTTCTTTTCAGGTGCCATTTTAGGCTGTTCGAAACTGATCTCGTCCATTTCTGCGAAATGCCCCCTCCTAAGTTTTGTTTCTGAAATGTTAGGTTTTGTTTCAGTAATGAGTGAACTGTTCATGTCAGCGCATAGCTTTCTTAGTAGATAGAGTTCCTCTTCCACTTGTCTGGTGGCGGGCCAAGGTGAAACGACCTTGGACTGTGCTTGTTTGTGCAAGATACGAGAACTGAAACCTTTTTTTTTGTATTTCACTGTCCAGCTACATCTGCTTGAAAAATTCCACTGTGGGCGTGTTTTTGCCTGGCTATGAAATGTACATAATGTACCTCTATGCTTGTTGATTTGAGTTCCCTCTGTATCACTCTTCGAGGCTGTGCAGACGGGGCTCCACTTTGAGTGATTCTGAATAAAACATTATTGGTATATTCTCCACTGTTCCTCCGACTCTATATTTGGTATGGAAGGCTGAGAGGTGGTCCGAGGTGACCCTGGTGGCCCCAAGCAGGTCACTTTCTTCACCACCATCACAGACTAGTACAGCCTGAGCTGGAGTTCTGACTTAGCCAGAACCCACTTCAGATCCCAAGGTTAACCCAATTAATACCTTGTTTCCTGTACCACCACTTGTACTTGTGCTAGGGGGAGCAGTTGCCTTAGGGGAAGTGGTGGTAGGAGTAGTTTTCTAGGCTTTTGGACAATGGGCATCTTTTGTCCAATGGGTTTTTACCTTACACAAGTAACAACAAGGTTTATTTTTTCCTTTTCCCTTGTTGGATTGTGTCTCCCCTACATATGCAGGTTTTAGGGGCCCTGATGAAGACTCTTTGTCCTTACCCTTGTCCCCACCCTTATCCTGAGTTTAAGAATCTTGCTTCTTCTGGTCACTCCCATGGTTCTGATTTTTCTGCTTCACCCTGCTTCTGACCCATTTATCTGCCTTCTTGCCCAATTCTTGGGGAGAAGTCACTTCTGAATCTACCAGGTACTGATGCAATAGCTGATTCTGGCAATTGTTAAGGATCTGCTCTCTCATAATCAAATTGTACAATCCATCAAAATCATACACTTTGCTGTCAAGCAACCAACCATCCAGAACCTTGATAGCACTATCCACAAAGTCTACCCAGTCCTGATTCTGTGTCTTCTGGGTGTCTCTGAACTTAATCCTGTACTGTTCAGTGGTTAAGCCAAACCCATCAATGAGAGCACTCTTCAGAACTGAGTAATTGCCTCTTCTCTAACAGTGAGGAGCGTATCTCTACCTTTGTCAGTAAAGGAGAACCACAAGATAGTAACCCACTGCTCTTGAGGGACCCTCTGAACTTTACAGGGCCACTCCAAAGCAGCTATCCATTCATGGATTTCATCCTCAACATGGTAGGGAGGGACAATGTTGCTCAGGTTCCTATTATCAAAGGAATGTTCCTTAACTCTAGGGACACTGTTGCTGCCACCATGGGACTCTAGTCCCAACTTTTCCCTAGCCTTTTGGACTTCTTGGGACTCTCTGTCAAGGGCCAACTGTTCGTTCCTGAGCCTAATCCTAGCTTTCTCAAGTTCAAGCATTTGGTACTCCCTATCCAAAGAGGTCCCCCCCCTTTACTAGAAATGGAGGTCCCTACTGACTTTCTAGAAGCATTGTACTCTGCAGAGGAGGATCTAGACCTCCTTGGTCTACTCTGCACCTTCCCAGGATGATCAAAGGGGACATCCTCTTGTCTCTCTGTGTTCTCCTCTGGAAGGTCTGAATTGTCCAGGTGGGAGCCATCAGGGTCCACCTGGTCAGGGTTAGATTCTAGCTCAAAGAGGGGTTCCCCTCCAGCCCTATCTTCATACCCTGGCCCACCCACTCTATCCTGTTCATCTGACCCAGGGGCTTTCTTCAAGTCATCTAGCAGTAACACCTTTATCAGGCGTTGAGTGTTGGCACTCCTCCCTGTCTTCAGCTTCCTAGAGGCACACAGTGCTTTCAGTTCTTGGAACGAAAGTTCACTGTATCTAGAAGGCAAAGAGCCACTGGCATCTCCTTTCCTTTAGAAGACATATTAAGTGTGGTGTGGTGTTGCACATACCTAACCTAGTGGGAGCTAAACTCTCTTAGGTTGGAGAAAGGGTGTGCTAGACCTTTAACTTACCCATCCCCAAGTTCAGTAGAACTTACTATTCTAAGCTTGTGTTTATATGTGCCTAGTACTGGTTTTTCAGTTAATTAATACAAAGATTTATCTGGTAAAACAATAAAGGCTTGAATCCAAACAGCTGCACACCAATGTGAGAGGCTGGCCTGGTATGTGATGTCCACTAATGTGAGTGGGCACCTTGCACCAGTCCAGACAATCCTTATGGTGATTTAAGAGGTCTCAGACAACCTTAGAAAGCAATCCAAGTGGTAGCTGTAGAGAGCAGCCTTCAGGCTTAGTCTTGAAGGAGTGTAAAGCAGCTTGTTTTACCAGAATGCAATCTTATAGTATAGATTAAATGAAAGGCGAACCACACAGTAGGTATAAATAAAAAAATATTTTTATACAACACTATCTAGTATGTTACAGTATCTCCCACATGGAGATAGACACAAAGCACACAATACTTTAGCAAAGAAATCACAGTAAATATCACTAATACACAGTGGGCCCGGGGGGGGGGGGGGGGACCAAACCATATACTAAGAAGGTGGTATAAGAACCATGACTTGAGTCTGGACAATGCCGACAGGACGTGGATTCCTGGGACCCCAAGGAACCACCCAACGTGAGTAGATAGGGACCCCATGGAGTGCGTGTGCACCATAATCATTTTCTGGCAAAGGTACATCTTTTATGTCTGGTCGTGGTTTTGTGCAATACTCAAGCACATCCAAACAATCATGGTCTGCTTCATCTTTGACTTCCACATTTACACCACCAGGCAATAGTGTTGCAGGATTCACATTCACACATCTTGCAAGGCTCACATTTGTTGCACCTAAGATAACCTTCTCATACTTAGTCAGCCGACTATGTGTCATGTACTGAGTACGACTCCTTGTTAAGAGAATCGCCACATCATGAGGTACATACACTTTCACAGGATATCCCATCACAATTCCTTCACTCTGCTCCAGGCTTCGACATGTTGCAGCCACTGCTTTCAGACAACCAGGTAAGCCTACAGCTACTGGATCAAGCATCGATGAATAATATGCAATCGGTCTCCTCAGTCTTCCATGTTTCTGGATTAACACAGAGAGGGCACATCCATTTCTCTCACTGCAATATAACTCAAATTCTTTTTCGTAATCAGGCATACCTAATGCTGGGGCTTCACACAATCCATCTTTCAATTGCTTGAATGCTGCCAATTCTTCCTTGTTCAATTCAAGGGGATCTTTTACATCAATCCTTGTTAGCCGTACCAGAGGTTTTGCAATCGGCGAGAAGTTGCTGATCCACTGGCGGCAGTATCCTACCATTCCCAGAAACATTCTCACTTCTCTTTGGGTCATGGGGGCTCTCATTCCTCTTATGATTCTTATTCTGTCTATTGTTATTTTCCTTAATCCCTTCTCGATGTTATGTCCCAAATACTGCACTTCCTTTTTACAATACTGCAGTTTGGCTGGGGACACCTTCAGTCCTCCATCTGCCAAGTGATTTTATAAGGCTATGGTGTCTACCTCACAAGCTTCACGGGTTTTCAACGCCACAAGGAGGTCGTCGATGTACTGGACTAGTACTGAGCTTTCGGGCATTTGCAAACTTTCTAATGACTTCTTCAATAATTGATTAAATATTGAGGGGCTTTCTGTATACCCCTGTGGGATTCGGCACCATGCCAAGATACGATCTCCAAAACGAAATGCAATAATTTGCTGGCTGTCGTGGTGCAATGGGATGGAAAAGAAAGCATGGCACAGATCAATCACTGTATACCATTCTGCATCATGGGGAATCTGATCCAAAATCACTGATGGATTAGGTACAATGGGACAGCATGGGACAACGATTTTGTTCACTTTTCTCAGGTCTTGCACTATTCTGAACTTCCCATTTGGCTTTTTCAGGCCCATTATGGGTGAGTTACATGGACTACTCATTATCTCTCTCAGAATTCCTTGCTTGATCATTTTCTCAATTATTGGAGTAACTCCTTCAATTATTTCAGGTGTCAATCTGTATTTGGGAATATTTGGATAATTTACTCCTTCTTTTACAGTAATTTTTACAGGGTCTACGTTTCTCATTAGCCCTACATCTTCTCTGGTAAAATCCCAAACCTCTGCTTTTACTGATTGTTTCAATTCTTTAGGTAATTCATCTGGATTGAACACTGCATATGTTCCAACATTCTTACATTCTCTGTTAGCTATGGTCAATTTATACAATACATCCTCATCTGGTGTTTCAAAAGCTATTCCATCTGGAGTACAAAATATAGTGCAATTCATCTTGCACAACAGGTCCCTACCTAGTAAGTTCACAGGACTGGTGTCACACACCACAAAGCGGTGCATTTCAGCAAATTTCCCTATGCTAACTTTTACTGGTTCTGTAAGATATGTTTTTAACTGTTGGTTGGATACACCAACTACTTGGATTGTTTCATCCGAGAGAGGAAGATTCTTAACATCAGCTGATCTAACAGTAGATCGAGTAGCGCCAGTGTCCACTAGGAAAGTAATATTCTCATCATTAACCTTCCCATCTACAAATGGTCCTGTCTGGTCTACTTCTACAGTTGCGCCAAGTACGCACTCTTCTTCCTCCCTTCGGCACCGTCAATATCCTGTTTCTGAATCACTCTCATCTTGTTGCAGCCAGTACTGCGAAACAGTGCGAGCGCGTGATGGTTTATTTACCTGTTCTTCATTGTAGAATCCCGATTCATTACTATACTTCTGTGAGTTTCTGTTCTGTGGTAAAGGTGGTTTTGGCACCTGTTTCTGGCCTCATGTCCTGAGCGGATGCCAGGCGAGGCGAGGTGCGTACCCTAAAACTTTCGGGTAAGTGCACGAGCTGTTTGTTGATATGATTATCACTCTGTTAGACAATACATCATGCAGTATTGTGGTAACGTTTGCTAGCATATTATATCTAGCTTTGTTCTGTGATTGACACTGATATCTTTTATAAATGAGTTGATTTTCTTTTTTTCATTGTTACTAGGTCTCTTTCCCTGTAAAAAACCCTATGGGAACGTACTTGAACAATCAGGTTGTATTGGGTATTTACCCTAACCTTTTGTGTATATAAGTTTCCTTTTCACACGTTTTTTGCAGTAGCGTCAATTTGGTCCTGATGAGAGCTTGGACTCCCCAGTCCAGTAGCCGAAACATGTAGACCGACACCCTGACAGTTATTTGTTAAGCTGTCTACGCACTGTTTTTAAAGTGGCACCAAGATAGCACCAGAATAAAATTGATTGTGTCTTGATAGCCATTTTTAATAGCACTTTTTCCTTTCATACTTTTTGCACTGCAAACCATCCCCCCATCTTTGGCACCCACGACTGGGACTACCACATAACCACCACAATCACCTATGTGGTTGGTTTCTATGGTTAAGTCCACAGTTCCCAGATGATGATTAGCCACCTCTGGTGGGTGATGGGAACTTAACCTTTTTGGGTAAGCCCCAGATGGCTTTCTGTTTCACTCTACTCAATATATCAGTTTTTTACACAGAACTCTAGACCCACAGTATTTTTGGTATGATGTTTGTTGATTGGGGATTTATACTGTAGCTGGTCTTTAAACCTGTCCCTCGGACCCCCCACCCACACCTTCCCTTCATGTGTAGGGTCCTTTTGTATTGAGTCTTAGAGCAGCTACGGCTGCGGGTCCTCCATATTTGGGAATACTACGTTTGGCAATCTATGAACATGGCAGAACTTACAGGTCTAGCTTTTAATGAAGATGTGCTCCAATCTATACTGAGCACTAATCCGAGTATTCTAGACTCTTTACCCTCAGTCACAAGTAACACACAGGATGACTGGCAATCTTTACTCAGCCTGAAGAATTCTCATTCTCGCACCTTCATTCATGGTGCGATAATGACCGAATATTTGAGAAATAATAGTGCCCCTATGGGCCTAATAGTGACAAATACTCCCAGACTCTTTCTATCAGACAAAGCATTCCTCAAAGACTGGTCACTAATCGCGTGGCGTTGCACACGTGATTGGTTAATCCTAATTATCAACACGGCCAAAAGGGTAGCAGATGCCATACTTATTGAGATTCAAACTTTGGAAGGGCAGATTAAGACCACCATTTCTAGCGCCATTTTCAAAAGGAATATAGAAGAGACAAATAAAACTAACAAAGAACATAAAGACACGATCCTATTGACAAAAATAGAAAAGTTCAAAAAAGATCTAGCGCGCTTCTCATTTGAAAAGGTTTATCCATATACCAGTGAGCAGTACGTTCCACCTGAGTACAATAGAAAAGGCAAGAGATACGGTTCCAACTATTCCTCATCTGGGTCAGACACCTATTCTACTGACTCAGATTCCCAGAATAATGCACAGCCATCTAGGAGAGGTAGAGGACAATCTCGGCCTAACGTCAGACAAGGTATGCCAAACCCTTATCAACAAGGAACATCTTGGTGGCCTCCTGCACCATGGGGTTATCAACCTCCTTTCACCCAGCCACTGCCTCCATTTCCAGCCCAGCCTCCATTTTTTGGTCAACCGCCTTTTTTAGGATCAGGCCGTGGACGAAACAGGGGCAGAAGAAGAGGGCAACCACAGGTACACTGGCAGATGGAACAACAACTACCAAATACCCGCAGCAAGAAAGGACAACCACAACCAGGGACAAGCACGAACACAACGAGCTAGTTGTGAATTTAAGCACCAAGGTTTTGACACCCAATGAACAACAGGTCCTCAATAAAGGTTTGGGGTATGTCCCAACTAACGAAGGAGATTTATTTCAACTACGCTGCGAAATGGCCAAATTCTTCAGAAAAATACGTCTCCATTTCTTCTTTAAGGATAAAGAACTTACAAACTCTCCAGATGACTCTTCTGATAAGAATACAGGCCTGAAAATAGCTTCTACTTTCAACCCTCCAGTCCATCTTATCCCAGATCGAGTAAAAGTTTTTGAACAAGCGGTGATTCAAGACATCACCTCCTGCAACACCAGAAAAAACAAGGTTTATCACAATCTTTCTAAAAATGACAAACATGCCTTAATGGCTCTAACGAAAGACGACTCCATTACGATAAAACCGGCCGATAAAGGCGGAGCGATCGTCATCTTGGACACAGAGGCATATCGCACTGAATGTCTAAGACAACTCAACAACCTTACAGCATACAAACCGCTCACTGAAGATCCTACACCCAGACTCACGAGAGAGATACAAACCCTCGTAGACGATGCAAAAGCTGCAGGTTGGATCACAGAGCAAGAATCACACTTCTTAACTACCAAACATCCGGTTATGCCATATTTTTATGTTTTACCAAAAATACATAAAAATCAAAGGCCACCTCCAGGGCGACCCATCATATCAGGTATAGGTTCCTTATTAGAACCTCTCTCCACCTTTGTGGACTTTTTCCTCAGACCACTTGTTAAGGAAATGCCTAGTTACCTGCAAGATACCAAGGATGTCCTTCGTTTGCTTCCAGACATCAACTTTGATACAGAAACGGACCTGCTGGTTAGCTTCGATGTGGAATCTTTGTACACCTCTATTCCACAAATGGAAACCTTAGCAGCCATTGAGAGTCTTCTAGAGATGAGAAATCAAGACACCATCACACCGGTCCATTTCATCATGGAATGTGCCAGGTTGGCCATGATGGAAAACTTTTTCAGGTTCGAGGAGACGATTTACCTACAAGTCTCGGGCACATCTATGGGCAGCATTTTCGCGCCGAGCCTAGCCAACCTGTATGTCCATCTCTTCGAACAGAACAATGTACTTACACAGTCCAATCCATTCAGAGACCAGATAAAGATCTGGAGAAGGTACATTGATGATATTCTGGTGGTCTGGCATGGGCCTGTTGCCTCTTTGTTAGATTTCCATGCATGGCTAAATGAGAAGAATGATTTTTTGCGTTTCACGGTAGTCTATGATAAAACTCGACTACCTTTCCGAGACATTGTGATATGCCCTGACCACGGCAGACTGGGGAGTGAGCTATATAGGAAACCTTTATCAAAAAACTCTCTTTTGAGCTTTCATAGCCATCATCCAAGATCTCTTCGGGAAAATCTACCCATTGGACAGTTCCTGCGTATCCGCAGAAACTGTTCTGACTTAACGACCTTCAATCATCATGCAGAAGATCTATCCAACCAGTTACAAGACAGACAATACCCAAAAAGTCTGGTCAGACGTGCTTCGAAAAGAGCCTCCAACAATCATCGGGGAGCCCTTTTAGAACCTCTAGTACCGAAGCCTCCCCTGTCTAGAATGACCTTTGTCAACACAATCAGCACGTGGTCCAACCATGTACAAAAAACGATCCGGAAACACTGGCGGATACTGAATGTAGGGAATGAGGTTCTACCACCTCCTCTTTTTTCTTTCAAAAGAGGTACTAACCTCAGAGATAGTCTAGTGCATACTAGACCACGGGCCAAACCTCCCACCATCACTAACACCCTGTGGAGTTTACCACCAGTACAGGGGCATTTCCCGTGTGGCCAGTGTTCTGCATGTCCACAGACCCAGCCAACTAAAACCATTGACATAGGTACTAATACACCATGGATTCTAAAAAAACACACCAACTGTAACACAGAAAGAGTAATCTACCTCATAACCTGCCCATGTTCATTGCGATATGTGGGCATGACCACACGAAAGATCAAAACACGCATCAATGAACATAAGAGCACCATTAGACGGAACAAACAAGCGACCAAACTTACCAATCACTTTTTGTCGCTAAGACACAAACCAGAAGATTTGAGATGGGTAATTTTAGAACAGCCTTTCATCCCCATACATGTGACAGACATCGGTAAATTTCTGTTCATAAAAGAACAGAAATGGGTGTTTAAACTTAAGAGTGATCAATCTGGTTTAAACGATGATATTCCATGGTCATCTCTTTAATTTCTTGAGGTACCCACGCTTTGTGCACTCAATAAAGTTGCCATTTTTATTCATTTCCTGTGAATACTATCATTCCAGCCCATAGAGCTCTTATACCTTGAAGGACACTATTCACTCAAACTAGAGCGCACTTCAGTGTCCACGAGTCTATTATTACTATACAGATCCCACTATGTCAGCAACATCTTAGAAAGTGATGTCCTATTCCCGTTTTTTTCATTATTCCATCAACACTCACGGAGAACCATACACGGCACTACATTTCTCAACTTTCGAGAAACATGTGACATCACACGTGAATTTGTTCCGTGTAGCGCTACTATAGTGACAACACGAAGATACGCTTTTTAGAGCGAGTAATAACACATTAATGTGCCTTTTACTTTGACGGTGCTCTATCCAGGACAAGTAAATTAGGAACTGTCACAACGATCGGACCTTGTTAGCAGACACTCCAATATGTCGCCCAAGATCCTTTCAGACTCCGCTTATTATGGAAGAAACCACACTGTACACTACATTTCCCAGGTTTCCTTACGACGTGACATCACAGTAGGTATCTTGTACCTTCGAGCGCCCCGTAGCAAACAGCAAGGAAGGACGCTCATTGGGGCTTATAGGGAGACTCCCTCGGTCGGTTCGCCACCTCCCCTTCCAGCTCAGTTGCCAGAGCGGGGTACCGACGGAGAGGTGAGTCTCGCACTTTGTTCCTCCGTTGTTGCTGTTTTTATGGGTTTCTATATAGGCGTGTTTCTTAGACGCCGTGCTGCACGCACTATGACTCTCACCTTTGACTAACTTTACGAGACATTCATCAAACCTCGTGACAGTCACTGTTTCAACACAGCGCGTAGCTTGAGCCTCCTCCACTACAGGTCTCCTGAGTTAGCGTGCACTCTAGACGTACCCGTCCAGGGCTGAACGCTAAGCTGTACTATCTGGCTTCTTAAATGCTTCTGAATGACATACTAACTCCAGATCCTCTACTAGAGGCTCAGTAATTTCTGAATATACTAGTACATCTATATCTGAACATCATGTTTTTAAGATTTCTTTAGACTGTTTGATCCTGCCATGTTTTCATAACTGCTCAATCAAACGACACTGTTTGGAAGTTTCCTCCTCCCCCTTCTTGAACTTAACAGGGTAAATCACCTAGGGGTAATTTTGCTTTTTGATACTCTCTTCTTTGTAGAGCGGTGCCTCATGTCCTGAGCGGATGCCAGGCGAGGCGAGGTGCGTACCCTAAAACTTTCGGGTAAGTGCACGAGCTGTTTGTTGATCTGATTATCACTCTGTTAGACAATACATCATGCAGTATTGTGGTAACGTTTGCTAGCATATTATATCTAGCTTTGTTCTGTGATTGACACTGATATCTTTTATGAATGAGTTGATTTTCTTTTTTTCATTGTTACTAGGTCTCTTTCCCTGTAAAAAACCCTATGGGAACGTACTTGAACAATCAGGTTGTATTGGGTATTTACCCTAACCTTTTGTGTATATAAGTTTCCTTTTCACACGTTTTTTGCAGTAGCGTCAATTTGGTCCTGATGAGAGCTTGGACTCCCCAGTCCAGTAGCCGAAACATGTAGACCGACACCCTGACAGTTATTTGTTAAGCTGTCTACGCACTGTTTTTAAAGTGGCACCAAGATAGCACCAGAATAAAATTGATTGTGTCTTGATAGCCATTTTTAATAGCACTTTTTCCTTTCATACTTTTTGCACTGCAAACCATCACCCCATCTTTGGCACCCACGACTGGGACTACCACATAACCACCACAATCACCTATGTGGTTGGTTTCTATGGTTAAGTCCACAGTTCCCAGATGATGATTAGCCACCTCTGGTGGGTGATGGGAACTTAACCTTTTTGGGTAAGCCCCAGATGGCTTTCTGTTTCACTCTACTCAATATATCAGTTTTTTACACAGAACTCTAGACCCACAGTATTTTTGGTATGATGTTTGTTGATTGGGGATTTATACTGTAGCTGGTCTTTAAACCTGTCCCTCGGACCCCCCACCCACACCTTCCCTTCATGTGTAGGGTCCTTTTGTATTGAGTTGCAGTTGACCACCCACCTCTTTCTGCACCTGTGGATTCAATGATCGATTTTCATTATTAGTATTTGGAGGGTTTTTACACTCTGATTTCCAATGCCCTAACTCACCGCAATTATGACAGGGGAACTTCTTTTTAGCTTCTTCTATATTGCCTTTCCCTGGACCAAATCTACGTCTTACTCCTGGATTATTTGCTTGTTCTACCAACTGTGCTTCCTTTCGCTCAGCTACTTTTACCTGTGCCCACATTGCCTTTTCTTTTAATTTTCGCTGGTTTGCCTCAATCTCATCACTGAAGTACTTTGCATGTCTCAAAACTTCATCTATTTTCTTGTTTTGCCAATCAACCGTATGCTGCTCTATCATATCACCAATTTCTGGGCGTAGACCATATACAAATCTGTATACGAAATGACTCAAATCTTTATCACTCAGGTTCTCATCTCCACTGAACTGTTTAAAAGCCTGAATTAACCTCTCAAAATATGCGTGTACTGACTCCTTGCTTTCCTGATGGGTTCTGTCAATATTTACCCAATCAGTCTCTTTAGGGGGTACTTAATTTTCAAAAAGGCCATAACTTGTTCATATTTCTTCATTACTTCTGGGTCGGGAGCTCCTGTCTTAGGGTCCCTAGGATACTCCTGAGTAGGCCAATTTATCATTAATTTGCATTCTGTCCACAAATCTGCTGGGACTATTATATCGAATAGACTATTTAGATCTATCCATAATACTTTTGACAATTTTACAAATCTGTCTACCTGCCGGTACCACTCGACGGGCTTTTCGCGTAGTCGAGGGAAATCATTTGTGAAAGACAAAATGTCCTGTCTTGTCCATGGAACATGTACATACCCTCCTCCAGGAATCTCTCTCATGGGGTATTCTGTCGCTACTTTCTCTTTCTCTCTAACGGGAAATGCTGAAGCGGTCTTTTCTGTGATATTATCGCGTCTTTTATACCACTTACTTCTCCACTTGTCCACATCTCCCCATTTTCTCAACAAACCGATTATGTCCTTAATCTGACCTATCCGTCCTGTAGTATTCATATTCTCTATATCCTTTTCAGTGAAATCGACTCGATAAGATTTTTGTAGTGCTTTTACTTTGTCAAAATCTATTCCCATTTCATTTGCAATTTCCTCTAATCTTTCATGCAAGTTTTTCGCTCTCCATGTTGCGCTCTTGCAGAGAAACAACAATTCTTCATCCTGATAGTTTTTCACTTTTTCAGTAGGGATAGTTTCTACTATTAATTCTTCTAATATCATTCGTAATTTTGCCACATCAATTGATTGGGACTCTTGGTCCTTTCTCTGTAGCCCTCTGAGCCATTCACTTAACTCTTCTACAGAGAGCCCTACTGGGTTTTCTACGTTAATTTTTTCCGGGGCTTTTTGTGGTTCTAATATTGTTTCCACTGTCATTCTACTCTTTTCAACATAATTTTGATTGACAAATGGATTATTTGAAACACTTGGTTCAAACATATTTATTGTCGGTGCCCACGGATTCTCAATTTGAGTCCGTTCTGGGCTTTCAATTAGATTTTGGCTTCTGTACGGTACTGTCAAACAATGTTCAGTATCTTTTTGTTTCTCAAATATGGGCATTACTGGACCTATCGTTACAGGAACTGTTACAGCTTCTAGAGTTTTGGTCAATTCTCTTATTTTCTCGTTTAACTCTAAGGTAGTTTTAGCCAATTCGGCTGAATTTTCACCATTTACTCTACTTTCTGTTTGTTTTTCTACCTCTCTTGCAGAGTTACTTTTATCTAACTATGGTGACATAGTCTCTGTTTTAAATGTACGTAATGTTTCTCTCATTGGGGCACTTGGTGACAATGCTTCTGGTTCTGGTCGATACGGTAGTGGGTTTTTGTAAAACACATCGTTAAGAACATCATCTTCCGATTCATTCGCTTCATACCCACTCAAATCCACATTATGCCTTTTCTCTGTGCATTTTCTCCCTTCATTCTCTCCTGCCATTCTTACAGGGAACACACCCTCAGTCATGCTTGCATTTCACCACCTTTTCATTCGATCATCATGCGTCTCATGTCCGTATGGTCTACCGAACATATATCGGTAACTCCTACCACTTCTCTGCCTTTCTCGTTCATGCATTTCGTCTTCCCATTCCGTCAATGCCTCAAACTGCGTCGGTCTAGGTCTTGGCCCTAAGTCCATCATCTTATCTCTAAGATTTCTTAACACAGCCAAATTAAAGGAACCATGTTCTGGAAACGCCAGGACTCCATCGTCCTTGGTGTATTTTACCCAATTGTCTAACCAAATACAAGTATGATACCCGTATTTCGCAATCATTATGGATGCGGGGGTTTTCGGTGGAGGAAGTAACTGTCCTTCCCTAGTCTTAACTGGTTTGCCTTTCTTAAACCATTTCTTAATTTTCCCAAACCACGTTTTCTTCTTTTCTGGTGGTTGGTAATACATTTTCTCGGTTTTCGTATACCGTTTAGTCTGCTTACAACTATACCGCTATTTCGTCCACTCACAACACGACTCTCACTAACGCACCAATCAGGAGCGTCTATGTCACTGTCACAATCCTCCAATCTCAGCGCGGCTCACACTAACGCACCAATCAGGGAGCGTTTACGTCACTCTGTATTTCTCCACTCCTAGCGCGGCTCTACACTAACGCACCAATCAGGAGCGTTTTACGCCTCCAACCCACTGTCCAATCCCAGCGCGGTCGTTCTAACGTCAGCAGCCACTGCGGCAGCTCTGCTCTCTGCTCTGCTCTCGTCTACCCCTCCTTTACAAAATCTGCGCAGTAAGTTTTGTATCAATTTCTACGATTCTGTTCGTTACAACACAAAAACATCTCCATTGTCTGCTTCGCTAACCAAAGAACAGCAAAAGACCTTTCTCACGAGAATTCCGTCTTTCTCGAGAACAGCGCTTACCTCTGTCCTACTACGGAATCGTTACAACCGTTGATAAAGTAGCACATCCCTCTACCTTACCCTTCTAACAAGCATCAATTAACCGCTTCTCTAATATTAATTAACACTAGAGTTTCGCCATTAATCAAAAATGCCTTTTTCATACACACACTGTCATACAGGGAAAATGTTGATCATTCATACAGATTTCTGTCTTTCTCGAGAGCAGCGCTTACCTCTGCCCTACTACAGAATTTACCATACGTTAACAAAGCAGCGCTTCCCTCTACTTTGTCCTTCTAGCAAGCTCAGAATATACCTGCTACCTTTTCAGTAGTAAGCGTTATCGGTATGCCATTTGGTTTCCTGGTACTTAAGACCCAAAATTTCACAGATAACCCTTCGCTATCATACACACTTCTCTCACACCAAGAATATCACTAGTGGCAACACACGACAATGCTACCGAATCGAACCCAGACAATGCGCCGTGCAACTTCAATTGTCACACGTTTTCCCCGTGTACCTACGGGCAACCACAATTCCGTCTTTCCCAAGAGCAGCGCTTTACCTCTGCTCTGCTACGGAACTGCTACCAATTCCAGACCAATTCCCGACTTCCTACATCCCAGAAGCCGTGCAAACAACATAAAACTCGACGTAACTCAACATAGAGTGTTAGTACATAAATCAATACCAATCAATAATCAATAAGCTATTTACAAGCCAACGTCACTAAACCCAAAACAATAGCTAACCATCATTCTGCTACCAGAAAACTGCTCCAGCGCGGAATACTAAATCCCTCTCTACGTCACAGACCATAGATCTCCACAACCACATTCATTCACTCATTCACTGGTGGGGCCCATAACACCTACATTCATTCCCTAGAGATCTACGGTACTTTGAGAGTACGCTGTAATGAGAGGAAATACACAAATCCCTAATGAGCAATAGATTCGCCTATCTTTCCCTACTTCACCAGAATCTGATCATTAATCCAGTAATTCCTCCCATGGATAGGCCATGGATCAGCTGAGTTGCTGGGTAGAGCAACGTTTATTCTCTAAACAATAAACATCAATACATTTCTCAACTAATAACCCGACACAGTTCTTATAATTAATAATAATGTTTATCTAAAATAAAGCATAAAGAAATCATAAAGCATTCAATAGTTTGTTAGCATATTTACCTATTCTGGCTAAATGTCGTCCTCTAAGTCAAATTCAGATCTTTTGTCTCTATGCCCATAAGAGATCAATTAGTCCATAAAGTAATTGGGCACCCGATAAGTCCATTAGAGTCTCTGGCTAACAGCTGTCCTGCAGTGTCACCGTCCTCTCCGTCAGCATAACGTCAGGAAATCGAGTCTTCAATCAAATGATGGAGTTTTTTTACCCTCTCTAGTCTACACCTTTTATAATAAATTTTACAACAGAATGTTACAACATATATCTTTAAGAGCCTCTGATTGGCCAAACCACGGTCGTCTTTTTACTTCCCAGGCGTCAAATGTTTCATTTAAATGTAATTCATATTTTATTATTAATTTGCAACTGTTTCTTGTCCGTTCAGGCCATTTTGATTCCCACACGGTTTTGTGTCCATGGTGTCGATTATAACAGTTTATAGTTCACGGATGTTCACTGTCCAAGGGTTGGCACACCTCCCAGATGTGTCCTTCACGGGCACAGACTGCCTGTGGTCAGGACGAGGTTATTGTTGCTCATCTTTTAGCGCAGGCTCACTTCACCCAGATTCTTTTTATTCGTCATCTGTCTGTCAAATAGGGATGGCAGCCATTTTGTGGCCACTCCGAAAAGGTCAACTTAAGCAAAGAAACACAAAAACGTAATTAATACATGGAAATGTCTATTAAAATGTTATTCCTTCACTAAACCCTTATGTGTGTGTATTTATCTAGCAAAAGCAACACTCAATGCGGTTTATACTCCCATTTAAAAGCACAATTCACCAAAATACATTACAGAAGCAACATATAACATGTAAATTCTAAATATTTATCATTAGTATATGTACGAAATTTAGTTTACGTATTAATTAGGCCATGCAAATGCAGTTCCCACGTGTAATTTCTAATTAATAAGGTTGATTATTGAAACACAGCAAACCATTAATACTATTACTATTAATCATTAATCGTTGTAATTCAAACCAGAAGAATGGAGGGGATATACACCTTTTTAAGGAAAAACCCACTCCAGCACAGCTAGGCAGGTGCTGGCCAATGCATGCTGCTAGGAGGCTCCCGCTGTGGTTCAGGGCAGCCAGACGCCGCTCTCGAACCCCCCCCCCCCGAGGCCCAGAGCAGTGGAAACGCGGTAAACCGGCAGACTGACCACAATGAAGGTACTGTTGAAAACACAGCAAGGCAGCACGCCCCACCAGGAGCGCTACGGAAACAACAAGGATTCCAGTAACACAGCAGGTATGGAAGGCGCTAGGCAAGTTTTCGGAGAGAGTTTGCTGCTTCCTCGCTGCCGCTGGCGTTCCGTTCGGCTCTGCTCTTCTGCTGCTGCCGGCTCTTTCAAGACTCGCTCAGTCGATAATCGTCGGACAGACCCAGACCCTGTAGTCTCTATCAGAAGTAAAATTTGCTTGCCTTCGATAATGCCTTTTCTGTTAAAGACTTTAATCAGATTCCTCACTGTAGGAAAGTAGAATCTGCTTTCATGGTTACCCCACCTTTTTGGTTGGTGTCAGTATGGTTTGACGTAGTCTGACTGGAATCCTGCTAATTAGGACCCCAGTCACTGAACTTTCATCCTAAATTGACCATGGTAAGTACTTTTGTACATCCACAATAGGCTACTGGTGTACCCTTCTAAGTCCCTAGTATATGGTACTAAGGTACCCAGGGCATTGGTACACCAGGGGTCTCCCATGGGCTGCAGCATATATTGTGCCACCCATGGGAGTCTGCTTAAACTGTGAATACAGGCCTTCTATGCAGTATGTGGGAGTTGTTGCTTGCACCTCTCATGACAGATACGTTTCCTTATATCTGAGGTCACTGCACTTAAAACCTATAAGTCTCTGCAACAAGCTGGCTCTCTATATACTATACCAAAGTAAGGTTCAGTGGATCCCCAGAGGTATAGCAGAGGCTAAAGTAAATATTACCTTACTCTCTTTTGCAGTAGTGTGGTTGAACAGTCCGGCTTATCAGGAGGGTAGTGTTAAGCATTTGTTGTACACACTCGGGCAAGAAATGATATCACACATTCAAAGACTGAATCCAGACCAATTGTTTGCAAATAAAGTTATTATTTAGTTATTTTATTTCTAGAACCAAAATTCACTTGGTAGCAGGTAAGTTAAACTCTTCATACAATGTTACTTTCAGCAAGACAGTGAAAACTGGATTTGCAGGAACATTCAGATTACTTTTTGCAGTTGAGAAACAGTTTAAAAATGCAGGTAAGTACTTTTCGATTACAGTTCTGGTTTGGTATGATACATACTCCAAACACAATTTACACCACACAGGACACTTGTTAGCAGATTAACTCTAGTTCAAGCAATAGATTACTGTTTGTGCAGTACAAGGCAGCTCGACCCTTAAAAGAATTTTTAGAGAAAAACACACGATTCATTCCTATGGGAAAAAACGAAGTGTTAAGTTACAGGTGAGTAAATCAGTTTTGGAATTGGAGCTTTGGCGGGTAGAATAAAGGTTCCCCAAGGTTCTGGTTGGCACTCATGGGGCACCACCAGCGGCACTAGGACGGCTGGGTGCAGAGTGCCGGGTGCCAATGTTAGCCAATGGGCAAGGAATCACCTTTGTTGAGGACTGCTCACAGGCAGGCCACTGTCTCGGGTACCAAGATCCTAGGGTTAGGAACAGTGTAAAGGGGGTTCCAGGTTAGCACCAAGTCCACACCACCAGCGGCGCTGGGGCAGCCGGGTGCAGGGTGCTTAATAGGTGTTGGGAGCCCAATACGTTTCAATGGAGGATGTTGGTCGCGAAAAAGGATTGCAGCCTGGAGCCAGAAGACCGGACGAAGGAAACCAACAACTGGAGGATAAAGTTGATAGGGTTGTTGGACACCAAAACACCATCGGTCGGGCACCTCAGGTCACAGGACCTGTGGATGCAGAGGCATCCTTTCGTGTCTGGTTCTTCTCACCGGTTCCAGTCGCAGTTGTGGGGGGGACCCTTCGAATTGGGGCTTCTGGTGTCAAGGTGAAGGTAGTCTAATGCTGGATCACAGGTCAGGATCGCTGGGGGGCATCACTGGGGTGTTGGGCCACCTGGGCTTTGGGTGTCTGGTGCAGAGTGATGAGGAAACACGGATCCAGCAGGATCTGGAGTCCTGACTTGGGTTGGTGTTGTACAGATCCAGTGTCCACGGGAGATAGGAAGTCTTTGTAAAGGCAGAGCAGTTCTACGGGGTTCTTGTTGTGCTGCAGCCAGCGGCTTCCCTAGGTTCAGCTCACAGGGGTTCAGAGCAGGAGACCGGGAGGTAGGGCTGTGGCTAAGGCAGTTGTCGTTGTCCTCCTCTTCTACAGCACGGCTCTTTCAGTTCTTCCTCTTCTTGTTGCATCAAATCTGAAGTGGCAAGGCTCAACGGTACACCCAAATACTAGATTTAGGGGTGTTACAGGGGTGTGCAGGTTGGGACCAAATGGTCCCTTCCCTGGGGTGTCTACACCCCCTAGTATGCCACCCTCTAGTGGGAAGGAGTCATAAGCCTCTTCCGGATTGAGAGGCCCCCCTGTCTACAAGACGGCGTGGACTGAGATGTGTGCTTCACTCCCCCCCCCCCCCCCCCCCAATAGGGGGGTGAAGGTGCATAGGTGGGCACACCTCCCTTCCTGGCTAGGTTTTCCCTCTGGTTCTTGTGCCCAAAATGGGGGTCAGAATCGTTGGGAGACAGTTGCAGATCTCAACAAAAGGCTGGGGGTAGCAAACAAAGGAGGCAGCCCTTTGAAGCTCCTCCTTCGAGGACCGTGCCCATCCTGGGGGAGTCATGTACCTCTTCCTGATTGAGAGGTCCCCCTGTCTACAAGATGGCAGGGACTGAGATGTGTGTACCCCCTGTACTCCTGGTAAAAGTCTTTCCGAGTCTGACAGCTAGCTAGTGCAGCTGCCGACCACAGATCTAATTCTGTCCTCCTCCTACTGCTGAGCAGGGGCAGGGGAAGGTAGAACAATAGGTTTCCTTTCACAGGGCGGTCTGACCACCTCCCAGACAGGACTTAGTGTATTGGGCTAGGGTGGGGGTGCTTGCCAGGGCCACCAGACTTCTTTGAAGGGCACATTTGGTGCCCTTCTTGATTACTCCAGTTTGAGCCAGTTCAGGGAGCTGTTGGTTCCCGCTTTGACGTGAAACTGGACAAAGGACAGTCCAGCCCCTCCTCTGGGAGGGACCCCTGAACAGTTCCAACCCTTTCCCTAGGGTACTTTAGGGCTTACCTGTGGGTGGCTCTTCAGATTCGTCGTGGGACAAAACTCAAGCCTGAAACTACGTCTCTCTTCGACCGTCTGGACACTTTTACTTCGCTGGACTTCGCCTGGAACCAAGACTTCACCAAGGAAAACTCTTGCTGCTCTTGGTGTCTCTGTTCTGCAAGTGTCCGTCGTCTGTGTCTGTGCTTCTTCCAGGATCTTCATATATATTTTAGTGACAAGGGAACCCAAAGGGTCAGAGGAGGACCTTGGATGTGGGTAATTATAAAGAAACAGAGGTCCCTATCAACAATTACAAATGGATCAAAATTAACACTGAAATCTAATAACAACTGTATCCTACATTTCTTATAGAAAAATAATAATTTTAATTTTCATCATGGAGAACAAGGATATAACACAAGGGAACTGGGGTAGTGTCACAAGAAACAACACAGAGGGAAATAAAAAATAAATGATCAGGCATAAACAAACAAAAATGGCCAAGACTTAATCAGTTCGATAGGCCAAACAAAAATAGTGAGAGTATCATTGCACCAATACAGAGTAGTTTATATGCAACAATTTTGTGTCAAAGTGCTAGAGTCCACAGCGTTTCAATCCCTAAGAGAATGTTGGGATCATCATCAGGACAAACCAGGTGTGTGGCCTGAGGATTTTACCTGCTGGTAATTAGAGAATAGCTGTGTATGGATACTCAAGTGGTACAGGGGTCATCCATAAGGGCATCAGGGGCCTCCTGGATCAAGAGACCAGGCCAAAGCAGTCACAGAACGAGTGTCCAGGTTCTGAAAACTAACGTCCAGGGCAGCCTAGAGGGGCTACGTGTATGACTGCTGCCTGGATGGGGAACTGAAGGGTAGAATGGTGGCGCAGGGAGGGAGTCCACAGACAGCCTATGGAGGAGAGGCAAAATATACTGCAAGGATGTGAGCCACAATGCTCAAGGAGAGATCGGCAGACGATAACAGTAGTGGAAACTAAGGAAAAGGTGTGCATCTGCAGGAACCAGCAATGTGGTCAGCGGACGATTCAGGATATGACAGGCGCGTCCGGAGGAATTGGTGAGAATCTGCCTTCCTAAAGCAGGGGGGGAGGGTGTTGAAAGATACAGCAAGTACCGACTAAGTGAGCGCGTTGGACGGAAATGACGGATACACCGGTGTGCTGTGAATAGCTGGTGCAGGCCGGTATGATGCGAAGGATCTTTAACAGACCTGTGGGCATCAAGGACACCCGCAGTATTCTCCCTTGGAGTGAAGGAGTCACTCCCGTGCATCTGCAGGCACCGCAGTGAAACTGACCGATCTGCTCCTCCTCACGTCACACGGGCTTCTTGAGGCTCAAACACAGGTGGTGGTTCTGCAACTCCCTCGAGGCCTGACCTGTCCTCACTGCAATTTTGCAATTCTGCATCTCTCATCGGAACGGCTGGTACCGAACCCCTGTGCAGCGCCTCGACTTGCCATTGCCAAGGTTTGTTGGCTCTGTACTCCATAAATCTTGGTGCTACAAGATGCTCCAGCCTCCAGCATCTCTTCCTGTCAAGTACAGAGTCCTCACCACATCCTCTGCAATGTGGGCCTTCCTTCTTGGTGAGCTGCTCAAGTTCCTCTTGCGACTCCTGTGCCATCGGCCTATGGGTCCTCCTGAGGGTGCTCCCCTGCTTGCTCGGGCCCTGCTCTGGACTCTCCTGCTGTTTGTGAGGCCCTTGGACCTTGCTGGTCCCAACGTTGCTCCTTTTATGTCCTTCATGCCAGTTGGTGCTCCCGCTGGACATCAACCACCCAGTCACTGACATCCGACGAGGGACAGCTCGTGCACGGCTCCTGGTCGACCTCAGCCTTGCCTTGTCCTCACAGCTGCTGCAACAAGGACACAGTCAACTCTTCTGAACCGTCCAACATTAGTGTGCATTGCTCTTACATGCCTCCTGGTCACTCCTGAGAGGCATAGACTCTGTCCCCTTCGCTTGCAGGTTCTTTACTTCCAGTATCCATCCTTGGATTCCATTGGACTTCACCAGAGGCACTTTTTCCAAGTCTTCCAATGCCGTCTACGGAGGTTTCTGACATTTCTTCACTCCTATAGACCCGGCTTCCCTGTGTAGGTAACCTGGTCTGCGTGGCATCCACGGGTGGGGTTGCTCCCCAACCTTCAGTCCTCCAATCGAATACTTCTGGGTCCTTTGGGAAGGGTCCTTCTGCAAAACTGCAACCACGACTTCTCCATTGACTTCTATTGGGCACACAGCTGTGTTCCCACTCTGCACACAGCCTCCGTGGGGTTCCTGGGTACTTACCTTGGTTTGTCCCTTTTGTCCCTGACTCCTCTAGGTCTTCTGGTCCAAATCCTGTCCTCCATTGCAGTTCACATTCCACTTACATAGTATATTGTTTGGTCTCCCCCTAGTAGAGACCACTGTATTTTGTGCTACTTACCCTGATGATTGCATTTGAAGTATCATGTGTATTGTGTTGATATCTCCGGGTAGGAGATATACCAATGTGTTGGTGAGTGTTGTGTAATAAAAAAAGTATTTTTTTAATATAAAAACTGTGGTTCTTATTCGTTTAACCTACATTTCATGATTAAACTGGCAAAACAAGCTGCTTAACACTCCTTCAAGATAAGCCTCAAAGCTGCTCTCCACAGTTACCACTTTGAGATCTTTCTGTGGTTATCAAAGACCACTAAAATCACCATAAGGGTTGCTTGGATTAGTGCAAGGTGCATCACTTAAATAAGTGTGCACCATATACTAAGCAGCCTCCTACACTCACCCTCCCCCCCCCCGTACTGTAGAATGGTCTCATATAGACCATTAATAAGGTGCCAACCTGCACACCGGCTGATTTCAGTGGCTCTGCGTCCATCTGCATGAAAGGAGATTAGAAGGAAATTGACTCCAGCTCCCAAAGGTGGTACTTGTATAGTGGCTCAACTTTATGCCTGAGGCGGGCCGACCCGAGACCACACAACACCACCTATAGACGCTCAAGGGGATCACTGCAAAAGTTTTCAGTGTGGTGTCTGGGGAAATTCACAAGGTAAGAAATCTGCTATTCAATATTCTCTACCAGAAGACATTATCAAACACATTTCTTTTGTAAAAGTATGCCATGAATGTGCACCTCCTGGACTGAATAAACAAAACACTCCTGACTGGCTGACCCAAGGTTCAGCACATCAATCCCTATCCACAAACATTAAGAGTCCTGAGCATCCACTTCCGGAACCTGCCACCGTTGAGCTCCACTGGAATCCAGAAAAAGCCAATTATTTGAAGATGGAAGGTGCACCAGGAATGGAGTCAAAAACGTATATGTAAGTCCATCAGTTTTCTTTATTAGTCATAGAAGTAAAAAATGGCCATCAGCCAACGCGTTTAGTTCCTATTGAAGGAACTTCAGCAGGGCCTCAAATATTAGGTAGAGTATTCAACACTTTCATTGAGTAATTGAAATCAACGTGTAGCAACTCGGGAAAATACCCCAAAATAGGGGTCAAACGAATCCGATCCAAACTTGTAATCTTCTACTTCTCGACCTTCGGCAGATATGCCCGATTTGTATCTGCAGAAGGCCTCCAATTCGGCAGAATCAAGGATCATGCCATTAAGGAGGCTACTTTGCCAAAATTTGCCTCTGTTCTACGAGCCAAAAAACTATTACTGAGAGCGCCAAATATTTTTTACCAGAACTGGGCCAACAATGGGCAGGTAAAGAAAGTTTGGAGCCAGTCTTCTGCACCTATTTGCCGGCAGCGAAAACATAGATCTTACAGTTCAGGGTACATTCTATGGAGGGCTTTAGATGTATAATAAGTTATCCATTGTGACAGGAAAGCCATACGCTTAAAATTTACAGCCCTTAAGGCCTTGCTACCGAATTGTGAGATTGTCTGCCACTCGACCTCCGAAAAGGAGCATTGAGTTGTCTCCGTGATTTTATCCCAAAAAATCATTATTCAGTGTTTTTCCCCTTGACTCCACTGAAATCTGTACCAATTACCCACCCCTCTTAGCCTTGCTTTAAAAAGAGCAGCCGTTAGTGGTGATGGGCCAAGACTGGATGCAAGGCAATATTCTTTCACTAGATGCGGAATTTGTATGAATCCAAAAAATAATAGTGTGCAGCGGTCCCCTCACTTAGCTTGAAATTCCTGCCAGGTAATGCATCTCCCACCCAGCAAAAAAAATGGCCCAACTCGCTAAAGCCATTTGCATTCCAAAACCTTAAGTGGCTGGACTGGATATGTAAACCTAAGACTTTACATCGCCTTAGCTGCAAATATTCATAGCCTGCCGATGTAGCATTAATGGAGTATGACTGGAGTCTCATACGATACTCTTTTAGTGTCTTATACCTGTTTTTTTATAGAGTTTAGCTGTCTGTATTAATACTGGGATCTGTGATCCAGCTTCCTTCACCATTTTATCCCCAAAAAAGCTATCTAAAGATCTGTTAAAATCAATTATGCGAACCAGTATGTCTAGGAGAGAGGCTTCGTAGTATATACGTATATGGGACAATGTCAGTCCATCCCCCCCCACCCAGCCTTATTTGTTTCCAATTGCAGAACTAGATATTTTACCCTAGGTGGTGCCTTTTTGTTCCAGACAAATTGTCAAAAAAGTGCATCCAGTTCTTTAAAATATGCTATATTGATTCTTATTGGAACATTCAAGGTCGGACTGACTTTTTAATAAGGGACTCCCTATCAATAAGTGTAAGAGGGAGAAATGGCCATCTATCTAGTAAGTCTCTAATTGTTTTTTATCATAGCCTCATAGTTTAATTTATACAGCTCAGCATAGGAATTAGTCACATATGCCCCCAGGTATCGAATCTAATTGTAAGAAAAAGCTGGGCGTTGAAGAATACCAGGGAGGAGATTGCCAGAGGTGTTTAACATCAATATTTCTGTCTTGTTTAATTTTGTACCCTCCGATTGATAGAAACTGCTCAAACTCTGAAAACATCGTTCTTATATTTTGTTCTACTAGCCTAAGATACTAAATTATATTGTCCCTGAACAGTTTAAGTTTGGACATACCTTCTATTGGTGCTTCTATATCCCGATTCACCCGTATCCTGACTCCTAAAGGTTCAATAAAAAAGGTAAAGAGGATAGCGACAAAGGATAGCCCTGCCAAGTTCCCGTTTTATAGCTACGGTTCCGGCTGTGCTGGATTTCACGAATATTTGGTCCTGTGCACCTTGATATATATATATATTGCATAACATATTGATAATTAGACTAGGAAACCGCACCCTCTTAAGAATATAAAAAAGGTATCCCAATTGACAAGGTCAAATGCTTTCTCCGCATCTACCATCATTATAAGTGCAGGCATCTGATGGATGTTAAAAAAAAAATCTAAAGCGTGTATTAAAAAAGCCGGATTGAAAAATATTTGCCTTCTTGCCAGGAAGCCAGTCTGATTGGTATGGATAGCTTTCTGGACAACAGGCGTAATTCGATTTGCCCAGAATTTCATTAGGACTTCATAATCAGTATTTAATAGACTAATAGGTCTATATGAGTTGACGTCACAGGGATTCTTCCCCTTTTTAACAAAGCTGACAATGATCGATTCCTTATAAGTTGGAGGGACCTCTGTTCTGTTTTCACATAATTAAAGAGCTCTACTAAGAAAGGTATCGGCTGTTCCTGAAGTGTTTTATAAAAGTCTGTTGGAAGGCCGTCATTCCCACAGGCCTTTCCAGATGGAATTGAGGCTAGAGCGTGGCAAGTTTCTAACACTGTGATATCGGCCACTAATTCTTCTGCCTGGATACTTCCCAGCTGTGGTAGATTAATATCTAAAAAAAATACTGATGAATTACTTCCTTCAAAGCTGTAAATTTGGTCGCAAACAGCCTATTATAATGATCAAGAAATGTTTTTGCAATCTTTTACTTCTCAGAGGCCAGAACCCCCGACTCGAGTTCTGCAGTTCGGTGATTAAAGCGGCTTCCTGCTTCACCCTAGATGACCATGCCAAGAATTTACCTACCAGCTGGCTTTCTTCATACACCCTTTGGTGAAGCATCTGCAAGCTATTTATCTCATCTATTACAAAAAATTACTTTAGCTCTTGTTCGGCGATAGCCAGCTGCAGGTCCACCGCCGGTCACTTGGTCTGTGAATTTATCTTCCTCTGTACTGCGGTATTGACTGCTAGTTGGAGTTCGACGATTCGTGCCCTCTGAGTTTTAGATCGTTCGGCCATAAAGGTCTCCATCTGCCCACGGATAGATGCCTTGAAAGCAGCCTAAACAGAAAAAAGTACTGCGGTACCCTTATTTATCTGGAAAAATTCTTCAATCCAGTTTTTTGTGTCACCCCTTCCTGGTTGGAGAGAAGACTATCTATCTGCCACCTGGACCTTTCCTTTCGTCTCGCTTCTAATTCTATCTTGAAGCTAATGACTGAATGGTCCGAAAATGAATTTGCCCATATTTGGTAATCAATAAACCTAAAGGAACAAGAGATAAGAAAATAATCGATACGCGAAGCGGACTGGAATTGCCGGGAGTAGTAAGTATATTGTGACATTCCGTGAGGGCTCTGCACCATGGATCAATCAATTGATAATCTTGTGTCATGATATCTAATACTTTTTTAGTAGTTGGCTTCAGCGTTTTTTTGTTTTATTCGAGGTATCCCTTGCTAAATCCTGAATATAGTTAAACACCCCCCCCCCCCTTTAAAATTATTGGACCCACCGCTCCTCTAGCCTGGTCATTGATCTTAATATTAGGTTTGGGATCATCAGGGATCTGGGCATAATAGTTAACAAAATTACACACGTTGCCATTTACACCCTGCTGTAATCCAGATCCATCTACCATGGGGGTCCCTCTGAACTTGTATAATGTCTCAGCCTACCCCTCGTCCAAAATAGATTGCTACACCCCTCTTAGCCAACCCAGCAGAAGCGAAATATGCGTTTGAGTAATAATTAGGAATATGCTTTGGAGTATTTGTCTTTAAATGAGTTTCTTTAAAAAACTGAATTTGGGGTGAAAAAGAGATTAACCATCTAATTAAGGCCCCATAATTTTGCTTATTAGATATCCCATTGACATTGACCAACATTATTCGTATTTCAAGCCCCATCTCCCAAAAACCTTTTCTTAAATTGAAGCCTCGTAAACAAAAAATTCCCGACATTGCTTTCTCGTCTATGGTTCTGCTCTTTTCTAGGATACGTGCTCCCCACCACCAACACCCTCCTCCACCTCGCCCCCCCCCCCCCCACCCCTAGGAGAAAAGGAATTGCCCACAATACCCCTTTTGACCCTCACTGCGTGGGCGTCTGAATGGACATTTGAACTGGGAGCCGTATTGGAGAGCCTCGGTGAACAACCAACCCCCATCCCACTGTAAATCGTAATAGTAAATCTTTCCCTACTTTTCTCTCTTTAGGTAGAAATTGTTTGCAACAGTTCGTGAGCTTCCTCCTGGTTTGTGGACATGTGAAATTTCTCTTTTCGCTAAATCCCTGAGTTTAGACCGTTGCGCTTTTGCTGCCTGCGCACCCTGGGCTTTGAATATGTAAAGGAGCTTCACAAACTCCTTTAAACAACGTGCTACTGCTGCGGACATATCGGCGAAGATTTAACAGGTTACTTCATTGGCAGAGAATTGTTTTCTCTGGATGGCTATGGATAGTAGCTGTTCTTTGATACGTAGTCTGCTAAGTTGACCAGGATTGTCCTTAGAAAATTTGAAGATGGATATGGGTAAGCCAGTACCCTGTGAGCTCTCATAATTGTCAAATCTCCTGAGATTTCAGGTAGTAAATTTTTTATTAATGGAAGTCTTGACCCATTGCAGAGTTTGGGCCCCTTCGCAGCCTTCTGGCACTCCTACCAATCATAGGCTTGAGCGTTGCGAATGTGGTTTTCCAATTCATCAATCTTATTCTCCAAAAAGGATTTATCTTTCCTCACTAGAACCGTTTGCTGCTGCAATATAATTATCTGATCCTCAAGCTTCGATATCCTGGACTCTGCCTCCTGCATCCTAGCCAGAAAGCTTGCAATTGCTTCCTCTATTTTCGTCAAACAATAATGCACGGATGCAATCTCAGTTGCTTGTGATGCTTTTAGTTCTCCTATTTCATGAAATATAAGGTTTAACATAGTTTCTAAATCCCAATGCACAGGTGGCTCATCCCCTTGCACCTAGCTTGAGAGCTGAATCACGATTACTCTTTCTGATTAGGCCTGGGGTTGTTCTTGCAGGGCTACGTCCTTTTTCGCATCTATTGTAGGAGCCTGGGGCGGCAACTGCAAGGCCATGAGGGTATTTTGTTGCAAAAGGACTGGCTGAACACCACTTTCTTTTGAGAGGGCCACATATTCTGAGGAAGGAGTGGTGACCCGCAGACTTGAGTTTAAAAAAAGTAAAGTAAAGCGGAAATACACACCTGATGTTCACAGATCCTTGGTCTGCAAATCTTAAAAATAGCTGAAGTTAATGGACACAGATATGCAGTCTAAGGTCTCTAGAACCGTGCCTTAAAGGACATCATAAAATTTCACTCCAACCAGGCTTGTGTATTACACAGAAATCCGGTTTGTTTTTACATCTTCCAAAGTACACGAGTATGCATCCTGTAATTTTAACTGTAATAATTTAGCAAGTGGATAGATATGTATTTGAGGCATTGTTTAAATATCTTTAGAAACTGATTTATTTTTTGAAAATGTATTTAGAGATCATTAAGGGCAGATATATTATTTATATATATATATATATATTATTTTTTTTAACTTTGTTTTTCATTTATACACATTTAAACATTACAGTAGCCATGTCTGTAACATTATGCTATGCATTAACAGGAAGAAACTTCTTAAAGAGAGAAATAACATTCCCAGAGTCATTGAGCGAGACAGTAAAGTAATGCGTCAGTGGGGTACACCATAGCGTAGTACATACATTTTAAAATCAGGATAGCTAACGATGAACACTTAGCATTTACAAAACACTTTGGAACATTACATATCGAGCACCCCTGTAATGTCTCTACAGTATATGCAGAGGGATGTGTCCAACACCCTCACTACTACTAGTTTAGCCTCCCCTACCCCCATTATCTTGCCCTTCTCTTTACACTTCATCTACTTCATCCACTGCCGTGTGCCTGAGTTATGCCTTATATGGTTCCCAGAGATTCAGTGGTCTGCAGCTTATCGGCCTAAAGGCATTGTAATTATCGGACTGTGAATTGCAGTACGATAGGTCGGTGAACCACTCTGCTAGTATGGGTAGTGGGCCTTTCATCCATCGCATGGCGATTCTTTTTTTTGCAAGTAATATGCCAAGTGCTTCTAACTTTTGTGAAACCCGGGGAACATCTTTGTCATATCAGAGAAGGGTGAGGAATGGTGTGACAGACAAAGGTGTCTCTGACATGTCTTGTAGTGCCCCAGACACTGCAGTCCAGAACGCGTGCACCTCAGGACAGTCCCAGGCCAGATGAGTGAAATTAGCCCCATCAACCCCACATAGCTATCGTCTTCCCGCAACCCATATTTCTACGGCTGAGTTGGGTTACTTATGATGCACTCTGTGAAGATATTTGAAATGTATTAAGCGATGTCGGGCGTTTTGTGAGATAGTCTTTATGAATGTGTAGCAGTATGACCACTGTTCCTCTGATATATCAATGCCCAGTTCTTCACGGCACTCCTTACATGATTTCATCTGAATAGCGTTGTGCTTAGTTCTTGCGAGTGTATATAATATTGAGATGCCACGCTGCGGGGACTGGGCTTTTAATAAATGCGTCAACGAAGCAAACTCCTGTGGGTCTGTCATTTCGTCAACCAGCTGTGCAAGCAGCGACTGTCTTAGTCTATAATAATGGTATCTAGTGAGTAGCGATTTCTCAGCTACTTGTGCTTGCATCTGTTCCCAGATACTGACTATACCATTTGTGAACAGGTTCCCCATGCTGCTTATATTTAACACGTGAAGTGCCTGTATGACTGCCTTTTCTTCCCTTAAGGAGAACCAGCTGCACCATTCTACAGGTAATTTTGGGGAATAATGGTGCGTAATCTTCTGTGTATCTGCGTTCGAACGTATTTGGTATCTGGTGATCCCTACAGGGTCAATAACATTGATTCTCCACTGTGGTTTGGAGAGTAAGTATTGTGGGAGGGTAGGTGGGCTTACCTCTTCTCTTTATAGGTACAAATGTGCCAGTTCACGTGGGCCATGTATCCAGTAATGTGCATGGATTTGCTCTGCTGCACTATAATAGTTTTCGAGATCTGGGGCATTAAGCCCTCCTGATGAGTATGGTTTTACTAGCGTCGTCCATTGCACACTGGGTTGTTTTCCTGCCCAAGCCAGCCTGATTAGTAGGGTGCGGAGGGTGTGAAATTACGACAGAAAAATAAAAAGCAGAGCAGTATCATCCTTTTCATGAGTGCAATGCATCCCAGTAAAGATAGTGGGAGCCTAATCCATTTATCTGTAGTTTCCGTGACCCTCTGCACTGCCAGACCATAGTTTTCACGAATGACTACTCCAGGATCTATGTGTACCTGAACCCCGAGGTAGCATATGGGTTTAGTGGTCCACGTCAAAAGGTATTCCATCTGAATAGGAGTGGAAGAGGTGGTGAGAGGGAATAAGGGTGACTTCTTCCAGTTTATGCATAGTCCTTAGTGACTGCCAAATCTCTCAACCTCTTGCAGCTTTGGTGTTAAGTTATGTTCTGGGTTTCTCATATATAGTAATGTCATCTGCATATCTGGATATTATCAAGTTGTAGTGTGGGAATCGTATGCCATGGTGTGCATGGGATTCCCGCATTGCACACGCTAAGTGCTCGGCCACCAATGCATATAGCAATGGAGAGAATGGACAGCCCTGTCTCGTACCTCTTGTAATCGCAATTGGAGTAGGTAGTAGGCCTTTCACGCGTACACGTGCCACTGGTTCCACATATAATAATTCTACCAATTTTTTTAAAACCTCCCTATTTCCCATATGCTGCAACACCGCCAATAGAAAGATCCACTCGACCGAGTCGAATGCTTTTTCAGCATCTAAAAACACAGCTGCCACATGGACGTTAGGGTCTATTCGGGTAATTGTGCAAAACAAGGTATGCAAATTGCTTGTGAGAGAACAGCCAGGAACGAATCCTGTGTGCTCCGGGGTGACCAGTCCTGGGAGTAGGGGGGACACAATCTGTTCGCCAAAATTTTAGCAAAAGGTTTCGTGTCTGTATTAAGTAATGACAGTGATCTATATGAGGAGCATTCTTGGGTGGTCTGCCGGGTTTCAATCGCATAATCAATATAGCTTCTCGCATTGTCAGGGGCATAATACCATCTCTGGTCATTTCTGTAAAGAGATTTACTGGGTGTGGGATTAGTCACTCCTGGCATGCCTTTTAGATGGTCACTGTGAGGTCGTTTGAGCCAGGTGCTTTATTTTGCGTTTCTTTCAGCACAGACGTGATTTCAGTAGGGAAGAAGGGGGGCCATCAACTGCTCCCTATGGGCGTTGGTCAGCCACTTCATCACGATATGTGCTAAATAATCCTTGGTAGATTTGTGTATATTGGAGCAGCGCGAGGTATATAATTCTGCATAGTATGCGCATAATCGTTTGACAATCTGTGGGGCACAGCAAACTGGCTTGCCACTATCGTCCTGTAGTATTAATAGCCCGCCTTTCCCTTTCGTTGGCCTGGTCAGAGCACCAATCAGGCGCTAGGTCTCTCCCCTTCTCCATATACTCTGGCAATAGCATATTTTCCTAAGTGTGTTATCTCGGATTGTGCCAGTTCACAATATTCATCTATCTTCTCTCTAATTTGTGCTAAGTTCTCCGGTTCGGGCTCTCTCTGTGTGGCCCACTCCAGTATAGTCAATTCTTTTTCCAATTTTAGTATTCGGTCCTTATGGACCGGAGCCCCCCTACATGTTTCAAGATTATCACGCCACCAATATAGACCTTGAATGCCTCCCAGATTGTTGGCATGCGGGGTATGCTCCCAAGATTAGTATGGAAATATTCATCTACTGTTTTCGCTATTTCCTCACAAAACACTGTGTCTAATAGTGAATATGGCGGGAGCCACCAAGTGAGGAGCCTGGGCTGCATGCCTCCGGTAGTCAGTGTAAATTTAACTGGTGAATTATCCAAGTATGTGCGTGGCAGGTTTATGCAGTACTGTATAAAGGGCTATAGGCTCCTTGAAACAAGCCAGTAGTCTATACGGGTGTGTATGTTGTGTACTGATGAATAATGGGCGTATTCTCTGCCCTGTGGTGATCGATGGCCCCAGACATCTACCAAGCTTTTTGCTCTGCTATTGCTTTGGTTGCAGCTGATGGCCTTCTGGGGGGACCCCTTGATTTGTGTAAGTCTGGAGATTGGATGCAATCAAAGTCACCACCCCAGTGCTATGGTATATTCACATATGGTGCAAGTGTGCTGTGTAGAGAGTGATAGAATTGGGGGTCATCATAGTTGGGACCATAAATGCCTACTAGTAGCACATCCAGGTTATCTCTGCGGCAGCAGTCTAACACATATCTTCCCCCAGATACCTGCTCCACGACTAGGCCCACACCAGAACTCCTCGTGCATGCGTTGTAAATCCTGCAACTGCGCATGTGCACTTCATTTTACTCAGTGACAACAGCCCTGAGTGAGGTGCTAGGTGCATCTTTTGTAATATAGTAACATCAACATTATGTCTCCTCAAATAACAAACAATTTTGCGAATTTTCCGTTGGTTGTTTAACCCCCAGGTTAGAAAGCTTAAGGAGGTGCCCCTTGAGGTTTGTGGGCCGTTTGGTCACTCTTTAGGCTCATTATGTATCTCTTTGGTTGTAGAGTCTACCATAGGATAGATGTTCCTACCGTATATGTTCTTATGCGTAGTTCCCCCCTCACAATCCATTTTTCCCAACCTGTTACATGGCACCTTATTCCCTCCCCTTAAATCCTCCCTCCACATGAGCCAAGAACTGGGTGTGATACACGCGGAGTGGTGAATACCCATGATCAGTACATCCAACTTGGTCGATTTGCCGTTCCCTCCCCCTCTCTTTACCTTGCTCTCCTATTATAGGTTGTGAAATACGTGATATGGTGAATCACGCTGCTGCTCCTCCGAGCCATCTTTACTCCTTGTAATTACTATAACAACATTGCCAGTGACATTATTACTACATTGCGTATTTATGATATCAAGTTATGAGCAGTATACAATACTTTAGTCCTGTTGATCTAGGTCACCACAAGGGGCATTGTCCTCTGAATTAGATCCTGCCCCTGGTGTACCCTACTTGGATACATGTAGATTTTTGTTTTACCCTCCATTGTCACTCTGTGTCGCGCTGGATAAAGCATAGCATAGTCTGCGTGGAGCTCCCTCAGCTTCCGCTGCAATGGCGCAAATTGTTTCCCTGCCTCTTGTACCTGTAATGTAAAATCCGGGTAGAGAGAAAGCTCAGAACTCTCATATTGTAGTGATCAAAGTTCCCTGGCTCGTCGCAGGGCTGAATCTCCGTCTCTGTAATTCATGAGTCAAACTATTATGGGGCGGGAGGGGCCCAGGGGCCGGCCAGGCGGCCAGGGAACAATGTGCTCGTTCAATAATGAATACAGATGAGAAGATGTCACAGCCTAGTAAAGTTAAGAGCAGCTGTTCCACAAAACGTTCCATGTCGCTGTGAATGCGGGCAGCCCTACTATGAGCAGGTTGTTGTGCCTTGACCGCGCTTCAAGGTCTTCTGCTTTGTTTTGCAGTGTCGCCATTAGCGCCTCCATTTTTTTCTGCGGCCCAGTTGTTTCAACCTGAAAATCTTCGGCCTCCGATACCCTTCTTTCAACCATGTCTAGTCTTTCTGCTTGTTTATCCATGCGTTCTGAAATGCGGTCCATGCGGAATGTAAGAGAATCTATTTTACTATCTATTGTAGTAAAGCTTTGTTGCATAGATGTTCGTATTGTCCGCAAATCCTCTCCTAGTTCGGTGTTGTGTCTGCCTCTTCATCTATTGCTCTGGTGGCTTTGCGATGCTCAAATTGCAGCTTTGGTTGGTTCTTGTCTGGTTTCCCCATTGTGTTGCAGGTTGCGCAATCTGTACGTTTTCCCCCTGATATGGTTGTGGGGTACTGCAGAGTGTTCCTGGTTAAACTATGCTGCCTCACTATTGTAGTGTTCTCTGGCTGTACTGGTGCCATGGTAGGTGGCAGCAGATTATAATACTTCTAAGCGCAATGTCAATGCCCCCCATCTCTGCCGGTGCCACCGCTTACCCTGTGTAAATATCACACTGCTGTCTGATCCAGTCTCCCACCACTGAGTATGGCTGTACTGCAGTCGTGGCGTGTGAGTGCGCCACCTTCTCACCAGGTCAGGTTCGCCCGCGTCTTCCAGGCAGGCAGAGAACCGGAGTTAAACCACTACAGGAGGCAGTCGGCCGGCCAGTCCCCCACCGCCAAGCCCAGCAGGGCTGTGCAATCTAGCTGCTCACATGGCCCAGCACTCACCAGCCCAGGCCAGCCGGGCAGGTAGCCCTGCACGCCCTCCCGAGGTTCATCACTCACCGCCGCGAGCCCACAAGTGACAGCGGGCGAGGGCCTCCAAGTGAGCAGCAGGGAGCACGGATCCAGTGGCTTCAGCCCTCAGGGCCCCGACTCGGGGAACAAGGTAGGCCGTGCTATGCCGATGCAGCTTGTCAATGCAAGCGAGTCCGGGAAGAGTCAGCTGCTATCGCAAGGACAGCGTTTGGTGCCTAATGTTTGGCCCCGTTCAGTTCTTGTGCTCTTGCACCCTTTACATCATGGAATTTCACAGATTCCTGTCAGATTGATACGACAGTCTCTGGAGCTTTCTTAGGCTGTGTCCATCTTGGAGCCAGGCAAGCTCCGCCCACCCAGATGTTATATTTATGAGCATTTACAATGGAGAAGCCACTTCACAACGTCATGGAAGTTACACCTAGAACTAGCTAAGTTAAGGTAAGTTATGTATCCACTTTACTTTTTATTAATGTATTAATTATTGACGTGAAACTCTTGGACACCATATAATTAGGCCTATACGATCAGTCACCAATGTATAGTATCTTTGATAGTATTACTGTCCTGCTTATCCTATTAAAAAGCTCAGTATTCTTGTTTCTGGCATGCTTGGAAGTGACGTGTAAATGGCACTGTGAATTGTTCACAACTCTGTTTCAGTGTGTGAATTGCCTTCTTTTGATCTACTTCTGGTTCTCTTTTCAGTTTGCTGCAGCTTCAGTGGAAGCAGGATCTGGATAAAGGATTAGAGCTCATTAGTAAAGCCATCGAAATAGATAACAAGTGTGACTTTGCATATGAAACAATGGGAACTATTGAAGTACAAAGGTAAGTTATGTAAGCAGTGAAAGTGCTTTAGTGTATTGAAGCCAACTTATGTTTTGGCCCTGGAAACTAACACGGTGTAGGTCCTGGCTGAATTTTATTAGGTGGAATAGAGGGCAATGCTCATTTATACATCTATTAACTAACAATGGATGAAGTACCTGCTTGCTTGATTGAGTATCTTTACTTCAGTTGGCTATTCTCCTTTGAAACTTGACCACATGAACAAAACATAGTACATAATGAGATTGTGTACCTAAACTTAATTGAGCCATATTGCCCCTCAAATCTGGTGACTATCATGCACTGGAGGTATTGGATACTCCAATATTCCAATTGTAAGTTTTACTACAACCCTTGCACTTAAGAGCTCAGAAGAAATACATTAATTGTCTGAAAATTGTAACTATGGTGTCCACCACATCATCTCACTGAAAAAAACATAGTTTAGCCAATTAACTATAACTTGCGCCCCCAATCATGCACTGCTTATGACCACACATATTACTTTGAGGACCACGCTACTTGGACCCTAGAACAGATCCTGTTTTATGTTTTGCACCTTGCGAAATCCAACATTTAAATAGTCTTCAAATGTTATTTACCTAACGGCCGGTTCTAGATATCGAAGGAGCCTAACTATGCAGACTATTGTAAAATAATTAATGAGAAGATTATTTTAAGCCTGTTCTCCAGTGGCCAAATCAATGCCAATATGAGGTCTAAATATATTAGGAGTTGTAATGCAAAGCCCATTTGAACCAATTAACAAAACATCCAATGAGTATCTTTCAAGGGGAGGAGCTGTTCTATTGGAAATAAATTCAACATGAAGGGTTGGAAAGATACAAGTACTTATCAAAGAACCAAACCTGGCATTCTGTAAAGATTGAGAAATTTACAATAAATTCTAAAGGTGCCCACTTCCACATACTTTTTTCCCCCCAAAGCCTTTCTTGATTGTGGAAAGATCCCATTCCTTAGTCAAGTGACTTCTCAAGTTTTATTTGGATTGAACAAATGACTTTTGGATGTTAAATCATTTGTTGTTTGTCTGGTGTCTCTTCAAAAGGCCAAGCCTCACAAAACAATGTATTGCACATAGGGATAGGTTTTGTATATGATTATGCCACAAATAAAAAAGAAGAGCCCCATCAAGGGAGAGGTGAAATATCCCTGTCCTTTTTACCGGTGTATGGTTAATCAACATTTGTAAGGATGCACCCTGGGGTACAATGAGCAACTTTATGAAACAGTACAACCTTGCTGTACAGACAGCTAGAAAATGAGACGGGAGGTGCTAACAAATTTCTTCAGTTAAGGCAGGCCTCATTTCCTGCATTTCGATTCTGTAGTTTAGCAGCTTTCTAGTTATCATTTAAGCATGTGAATCTATGAACCATCCAGTGCTGGAAAATCAAAGCTATTTACCTGTAACCACAGTTAGAGTACTCCAACCTTGGTATCTTTGACATAGTCAAATCTCCCCACCAACCCCAAAAACCTTCCCTTTAATTTGTGAGGCTTGGTATTTGTAGTCTTCCTTTAGATTTTTACTTTGAAATTATTAAGCAAATGAAGCCTTACTGGGGAGTCTCTCCACCTCATGAGCAAGAATTTGAACCATACAGTGAGGTGGATAAGGTTGCACTATGAGTATTTGGCTGCAATATTAAACTTAGTGTTTGATCCTCTGGGCTAATCCATATTATTGATGCAGATTTCTGGTCTGACAATGGCAATGAATTCAAGGATGTAAGTCTTTAAAAAATGCCAAAGCAGAAGCACTGTATTTACAGACACACTACCTTTTCAAACTTAGTTTGTTCAGACATATATGAAAGAGACTGTTGGTTATAGATTCCTTACCTTAGAATTAACCCAAGGCGTCAGACTGGATCCAGAGAAAAATAAAATTCTTAGCAGTACCCCTACGCGTTGGTGGGTGGCGTTGGTCAACTCCACATCTATCGTTGGCGTCGTGGTCGCCGGGATGACGTTGCTGTGCCTACATAGATGCCGCCCCTACAGGCTGACGTTGGTTGTTTCTTTTTCCGTGCCAGCCTAGCGCAGATCTGGATATAGCTACAGCTTAGTCACTTTTTTACTAACTTTTCAACGTTTTGTCGACTTCTTTTCGAGGCTATCAACTCCCGGTGTGCCAAAGATGTCCCAATGCCGGACCGGGTTCAAGCCTTGCGACTCCTGTCACAAGCTGATGTCTGTCACGCACCCGCACCTCTCGTGCCTCTTGAGTATGGAGCGCAACAACGACCCAAAGTTGTGCTCCGACTGCCGGGTCATGAATTCAAAGTCTTTGCGGTAGCGGTCCTGGAAGTTATTGGAGGCCCAGCGGTCAGCTCTGGGTCGTTCCCGGGTAAGGTCTCAACACCGCTCGCGGACCCCCCACACCTCATCCCTCTTCAAGGTCTTCGGGTAAGTCAAAGAAGAAGGCGAAGAAGCACCGATGATCTTCACCTTCTCCCCGTCGGTCAGCTGACGCGACACGGGATTCGGAGCGTCATCTCTCTAAGGCTCTGTCTCTGGTGCCTACTCCAGAGACGACTCCGCACCTCCCCCATTTTCGGGAGCCAGAGCGTTCCCTGACCAACTTCGTAAGTTCTATGAGGCCCGATGCTGCCCACACACCTTGTGTTTGGCCAGCCAGACACAGCCGGCGCACCTTTGTGCCCCACGGAGTCTGTAGGGGGCCCTGGGCCATCTATGCTGGTGGCTCCTTCCGGCTCTGTAGGGTCTTGTGGATCAGTGCCAGTCAATTTTACTCGACCTTACCCGGTGCCGATCCTGGTAACGACGCCCCCAGCGCCGTCCCCATCCCTGAGATGGACCTGGAGCCGGACCAACGTCGGTACCAACGCCTGAGGGTACTTTTGTTCCCCTGTTCTTCCCTTGTGTTCCCTGCCGGCCGGACTATGGTAATGTGGACTGGGCAGGGTCGCTGGACCCCTTAGCAGACCAGCTAGAAGAACTGGACTGGAGAGAGGTCCTGGGTGACACCAGTGGTCTGGACACTTCTCCAGACCTTTGCATGCCTCCTCCCCCTACCGTGGCTACGGAGGAGGGAGCGTCCTACGCTGTGGTGGTGCAAAGGGTGACTGAGGTCTTGGGCCTTGACCTCCCTGCAGTGGCAGTCAGGACTAACCTCCTGACAGAGGTGCTTCAGCCTGCGGCATCCTCCTCTGAACCCCTTCTTCCCTTCAACAAAGCCCTCACTAACGTCCTCCTGGTCTAAGCCCAGCACAGGGGCTCCTGTGGAAAGGACGATTGCCCGCCGCCATCGCCCGGTCCCAGGCGACCAAGTTTTCTTCACCCAACACCCTTCCCCCGAGAGCTTGGTGGTCCAAGCCTCTTCTTTAAAGGGCGCATTCCCTCTGCTCCTCCAGATAGGAACTCCAAGAAGCTGGATCACCTTGGGAAGCGTATGTTCTCTTCCTCCAGCTTGGCGCTGTGGTCTTTGAATACCGCATGCCTCTTGGGCCGATATTCTCACACTAAGTGGGATATTATTGCGCAGGTGCTGCCTCAGTGGCGGATAGGAGGGCCGCAGCCAAATTCACAATACGATGTGGACTGGATACCACCGACTCTCTGGGCAGATCAATTGCTATGTCGGTAGCCTGGTCGAGGAAATCCGGATTTTCGAGGAATGTCCAGTCAACCTTGCTGGCCGTCGTCTTTTTGGCGACAAAGCAGACTCGCACACAAGCAGTTTAAAGGTTCTCAGGCTACGGTCAGATCTTTGGGCCTCGCTGCATCTTATCAACCACTTTAGTCTTCTTTCCACCCCATTCGTGGCAATGGTAGGGACGCCCAGCCATGTCCGGCCCAGTCCAGCCACTGGTTCACGGAAGCTACCCAGCCTCTGCCCGGACGTGGACGCAGCGACCTTGTGGGTTCGAGAGCCTGTGGGCGGGCCTGTCCACCCATTCCCCCACCTGCCGCAGCCTCCAAACACTCCTAGTCTGACATTTAAGGCCCATCAACGGGCAGTGGCCAGCAGGATTCGCTATCACCTCGCCCCCTGACAATCCATCACGTCGGACAGGTGGTTTTGCAAATAGTCCGAAGGGGCTACTCCCTTCCCATCGAGACCACCCCTCCCTCCAGGCCACTGTCTTTCGATCGCATGTCTGAGGATCATCTGGTGATTCTCTGTCAGGAAGTCTCAGCTCTTGGCCAAGGGAGCTATCAAGGGGGTCCCTGCGCCATAAGTAGGTCATGCCCAAAAAGGACAACGGCTTGCATCCTATTTCTAGAACTCCGTGCCCTCAATCGATTCCTCAGGAAGGAGAAGTTCAAAATGCTCATGTAGGCTCAGGTCCTGTCTGCCCTTGACCCTGGAGACTGGGTGGTGGTGGTGGACTTGCAGGGTGCCTATTTCCATATTCCGGTCCTGCCATCCCACAGGCTCTGTCTAGGGTTCAGGGTAGGCTATGAGCATTTCAGTTCACTGTGCTCCCCTTTGGCCTTACCAGTGCCCCTCGGGTGTTCATGAAAGTGATGGCTGTGGTCGCAGCTATCTGCGCAGGTTAGGGGTTCCAGTCTTCCCCTATCTCGATGACTGCCTGTTGAAGGCGGGCTCACCCCAGGCTGTCGTCTCCCACCTCCAGACTACGGCGGACCGCCTGCATTCGCTGGGGTTCACTATCAACGTGCCGAAGTCACACCTAACTCCCACTCATACGCTCACTTACATCGGAGCTGTTCTGTACATGGTGCAGTTGCAGGCCTTTCCTCCCGAGCAGTGAGTCGCTATGATACCGATGTTTCAGCCTCTATCCCGGATTTCAGTGAGAATGACCCTGTGGCTGCTGGGCCTCATGGCCTCCTGCATCCTGCTGGTAGATCATGCCAGATGGCATAGGTGGGCTCTGCAGTAGTACCTGAAGTTCCTGTGGGCACAGCACCAGGGAAATCTTTCTAACCACGTCCAGATCTTAGAGGAAACTGCACAGCAATTGCAGTGGTGGCTAACAAACCAAGCTTGGGTTAGAGGCAGATCCCTCTCCCTTTCCCAACCAGATTTCACAGTGGTGACACAGAAATCACTTCTGGGATGGGGCGACCATCTGGGAGAAGCGGAGATCAGAAGCGTCTGGTCTCAGGCGCAGTCTGGGCTCTATCAATCTGCTCGAGCTTCGGGTGATCTGCCCGGCACTGAAAGCATTCCTTCCCTCTCTCAAAGGGAAAGGGGTGCAGGTGTTCACCGACAACACCACCGCCATGTGGTACTGCAACAAACAGGGCAGGGTGGTGTTGTGGACGCTATCTCAAGAGGCTCTTCGCCTCTGGACATGGCTGGAACATCAGGACATGACCTTGGTGGTGCAACACCTGGCAGGTTCTGTAAGCGCCCAGGCGGAAGAACTCGGCCGTCAGTGCTTGGTAGATCACGAATGCCGTCTTCACTCGGAGGTGGTGCAAGGTCTCTTTCAGAGGTGGGGGGAGCCTTGGTTAGATCTGTTCACCACCGAAGAGAACGCGCAATGTCAGTAGTTCTGCACGTTGTAGATTCCAAGGTGGCACTCGCTTGGTGGCGCTTTTCGTCACAAGTAGAGTCACGGCCTCCTGTACGCCTTTTCACCTGTACCACTTCTGCCCCGAGTGCTGAAGAACATCAAGTGTGACCGGGCCCAAGTTATTCTTGTGGTTCCAGACTGGGCACGAAGAGTCTGGTACCCCGAGCTCCTGAGCATGGCCATCGATCCTCCGATCAGACTGCACCTTCGGAAGGATCTTCTGTCGCAGCAGCAGAGGATGGTTCTTCACCCGAACCTGTCCAGCATCCACCTACTTGCGTGGAGATTGAGCGGCGACAGTTAGCAGCTTTTGACCTTCCTCCCAAAGTCTGTAATGTCATCTTGACAGCCAAGGCGTCCCTCCACTAAAACGGTATACGTCTGTAGATGGAACAAGTTTGTGGCATGGTGCACAGCATAGGCTGTTGGTCCCCCTTTCTGTCCCTCTTTCGGAGGTTCTGATGTATATACTTTTTTTGGCCCAGCAGGGCTCTGCTCTGGGCACTCTTAAAGGCTATCTTGCTGCTATCTCTGCTCTTCCTCGGCTGCCAGATCAACCTTCCTTATTCAAATCTATTGTAAATAGATTCTGTAAAGGCATTACTCTTCTCCTTTCCTCCATCTCCTTTCATAATGACCCAGTGGGACTTCAACCTTGTTCTAACATATCTTATGTGCTCCCTTCGAGCCTCTTCACAGCTGTCCTCTCAGGCTCCTCACTCTGAAAACTGCCTTCCTTGTCGCTATCACCTCTGCTTGCAGGGTGAATGAGCTTCAAGCTCTTTCTTCTAAGCCCCCTTTCTTCTCCGTGCATCCGGACAAAGTGGTGCTTAGGACGATGCCCTTGTTCCTTCCTAAAGTGGTTACACCATTTCATATAGAACAAACGATCACCTTGCTCACCTTTTTCCCACCTCCGCACCCTTCAAAGGAGGAGGAGAGACTACACTGTCTGGACCGTAAATGTGCGCTTTCCTTCTATCTTGACCGCACAAAATATTTCCAGGTGGATGATCAACTCTTCGTTGGCTATGTAGGTGCCAAGAAATGTTGGGCGTTCAAAAGCGTACCAGCACTTGATGGATTGTCCTTTTTATTAGAATCTGTTATGCTTTCGTGAAAAAGGAACCTCCAGTCGGGCTGCATGCTCATTCCTTTAGCACTACAGCAGCAATCACTGCATTGGCTCGTGGAGTCTAACTTCTTGACATCTGCCAGGCGGCCACGTGGGCATCCTTGCACACATTCACCAGACATTACTGCATGGACTGCCAAGTCCAGAGTGACGGTCATTTGCCCATTCGGTCCTCCAGGACTTTCTGGTGTGAACGTAGTTAGCAGACCTCCTCCAGGGATGGAATTGCTGGGGTATCTATTCTAAGGTAAGTAATCTATAACTAACGGTCTCTTTCAGATGAACAAGTTACTTACCTTCGGTAACGATGTATCTGTAAGAGATATGTTAGTTATAGATTCCTTACCACCCCACCCATCCTCTCCTCTCTGCCAATTGACTTCTACGGATAGGGACAACCTTGGAGGGTCCTAGTTGGGGCACACCAGTGGTCAGTGTCTTTCGTGGCACTCCGCTTCTGACGTGGAAAGTCGTGTCAGAACTGATGTCAGCGCGGCGTCTGTGTAGGCACCGAACCATCATCCCGGCGACCACGACGACAAACCCGCAGTCGACCAACGCCACCTACCGACACACAGGGGTACTGCTAAGAAGAAAAATAAATTCTCTGGATCTAGTCTGGTGCCTGGGCGTAATTCTAGGGTAAGGAATATAACTAACATATGTCTCGTACAGATACATCGTTACCGACGGTAAGTAAATTGTTCATCTGAAACAAATATCAAAAACTTGTTTGTATAATGGTTACGCTGTCCAGACTCGTCCTCTCAAAATATACTGTTTTTCAAATGGAATCCAGTTGTATATAATAAAAATTAGTAGTAATTTTCATACTCTGTGATCCACGTAGACCCTTTTCCAGAAATGTGGGGAATATGATCACCTGGATTTGAGATATGATTGTGCTAACCATGTGAACCATACAGTTTCTGTCGGACATGAAGATCTCCGCTATGAAGGATGTTTTCCCGCACGGCAGAGTTATACAACGGGGCGATCCATCATTGAGCATACATAACACACCAATGAAGATGTTCGCCCTTCTGCGCTTGCAGATGGCGATCAGGGATACGTATACAACCTACCCGAAGGAACCACCAACACTACTCGCACTACAAGCTATGCTGAAAGCACCAACACGCCAGAAATTAATTACCCGTTTATACACTGCATCACAATCGGAGCAAAAAGAGCTCAGTAATACATCACTTATCAGGTGGGAAACACTGCTAGGAGAGGCCATTGAGGTACAGGACTGGGCATATAGCTGCACGCAATTAAGGTTATTGACATCAAATTGTAATTTGCGTATCATACACTTTAAATTTCTGCATCAATTTTATTACTCCCCGACGCAATTACATAGATACGGTCTCAGAACCTGTTGGACCCGGCCTCGTGGCGTGGTCCCGAACCCTCCCACCCGACCCGACGGGGGCAGCCCCCACCCTTCGGGGTCCCGCCGGATTGTACTTTGCCGCCCGCGCCAGCCTACGCGACCCGGCTTGCCCCGGCCGCAGCCCCAGCGAAGCCCCGACATCGAGGCACCAAGATCCGGCCAGGGGGTACCAAGTGGCCACTCCACCGATCCCGGAGGAGGGGAGTTTCGATGGGACCCCCAACCGTCCCTCAACGCCTGGTTTCAATCGCCCTCCGGCCCTCCTGGGCGCTGGCGCCTCTCCCGCTGGGTGTCTGGCCTCTCCCATCTCGGCCCCTCCGCCCCCCAGGCGCAAGGGTCCGGACATCAAAGGGGTCCAGACCTATATTTGGGCAGCCTCCCGCCAGGACGGCAGTTGTATCCTGGAGTCAAGAGCCCTGCTGACCTCGTCATGGCTCGACCTCGCAGAAGCAAACCATCGGAGCCCTGCTGACCTCGTCGCGGCTCGACCTCGCAGAGGTAAACCATCGGAGCCCTGCTGACCTCGTCGCGGCTCGACCTCACCGCAGCAATCCCCCTGAACCGTACGGAACCCCCCGGCTCGAGGATTGAGAGCTAGGCGCTGGGTGTCCAGTACCAGGCTAGGACTGAGACTGTCCCGCTACCCCATCCCAACAAGACTTTGAGACTCTTTTGGATCTCTCGATCCTCCTGTAAATATTGCCACAGAAATCTGCCTTGCTTACCGATAAATACGTATAAGAATTGATACCCTGGTTGTGTCCCTTTGTGGTGGTGGGGTTGCTTGGCTGATACGAACCTAGGGGAAGGACCTCACCCAGGAGGCTTCTCAGCGGCGCTCGGCTACTCGCCTACGGAACGGTGATCCTCGGGGTGGTCAGTCCGATACCCTCGGGCACCCGGAGGTCGCCCTTCTAACATTGGTGGCCAGCGGTGCGATCCGAGCCCGACGCAGTTCGTACAGCGAGTAAACTCACCCACTACCTACCTAGACACAGGGTAACCATGAACGACCAACAGACCACCCCAACCGCGGAGTTCCGACAAGAACGGTTGGAGGAATATACACATAAGGAACTAAAACAGTTTTGTAAAGACAAAGGCATCGCGACCACCGGATTAAACACAAAAGAGGACCTGCAAAGAGCCCTAAAGACCTGGGTAGAGTCCGAAGCGGCCTCCCCCAAACCGAAGAAAACCCGGTGCAAAACGTACCCCGGCAACCAACCGCAGCCCCGGCAGAGGGGAGAACAACCAGCACGGAGACCGGCCTCTCCCCGGAGGAGATACGAGAACTGGAGAGGGCCAGGACCCACGAGTTAGAGCTCGCCCGGCTCCGCCTGGACGGCGAACTCCTACTAGCCGAAAAGAAGTTGGCCCTAGAGCAACTGCGGTTGCAAGAAGAAATAGAGGAGAAAAAGCAGCACCGAGAACTGGAAGAGAGGAGGCTAAACCTTGAGCATGAGCGGGGGCTTAAGGAACTTGAAATCAAGTCCAGAAATTGAGAGACCGGCACCCCCGGAAACCGAGACACCCCCCCGCCGGTCGAGGCGAAAGTACATATCCCCAAGGATGTCGTCAAAGAGTACTACAAGAACGACGACATCCAACAATGGTTTAAGGCCTACGAGGTAGCCATGACCGCCCATCGGGTGCCCCGGAAGGATTGGGGTGCCGGCCTATGGGGACGGTTCCTCAGCGAAGGCAGAGACACCCTGCTACAGCCCCCCGACGCAGTGATGACCTCCTATGACCATATGAAGGAGGCCCTGCTCACCCGCTATGGGCTCACCCCAGAGATGTACCGCCAACGCTTCCGGGACTGCAAGAAGCTCCCCGGTACCACCTGGGTGGAATACGTAGACTTTTTTAGCAGAGCCCTGGAAGGTTGGATCAAGGGCAGCAAAGTCACCTCCTACGAACAACTGTTCGACCTCATTGTATGGGAGCACCTCTCCAACAACTGCTTCATCGAGCTAAGACAGCACCTCCTCGACAGCAAGCTGACCGAGCCGCGGAAGCTCGCCGGCGAGGCCGATCGATGGGTAAACAAGAAACTCGATGGAGGATTACCAACGGAACCCCACGGGCCCCCCCACACCAGCGGGGTGGAGGAGGAGGAGGATCGAACAGGAACAGAGACTTTCCAGCGGGGCCACCCCAGAGTCCTCCCCGGGGACCGCCCTCCAACCGCACGTCCCCGTCCCTCGCACGAAGAGGGGCCCCTCCAGCCCGACCGGGGCCTCGACCGACGGTAACGTGCTACAACTGCCAACAACCCGGGCACTATGCCAGTGACCCTACCTGCCCTGTGAACCGACGGGCGGGGACCACCGGGCCACCCCCCCGCCAGTTGGCGGCCGCTGCCCTGGGGGAAGGGGGAGAAGAGGAAGAAAACTACGACGCTGGACCAACCGAGTGGGAACCCGCCGCCATGACATTAGTCTGCCTGGGCAGTCGGGAGATGGTACCCCGGGCTCCCATCCCGAGCAACACCCAGAAGTACCAACAGTGGGTCACCATTAATGGACGCCGGGCCGAAGCCCTCCGAGACACCGGAGCCAGCGTGACAGCCGTCCGCTGCCACTTGGTGACCCCCGAACAGATCTTGCCTAACGTACTGTGCCCCGTCCGGTCGGCAGACAACACTGAGAGCTTGTGCCAGATGGCCCGGATTCCCTTCGAGTGGGGGGGAGTGTCGGGCATGCTGAAGGTCACTGGACTGCCTCCTCGGGAACGACCTGGAAAGTTCCCCCTGGGCCCACGTTGAGCGCCGAGAGCATCTGGGGATGCTGGGACTGCCCGAATGGGTCTGCGCAACCACCCGGTCCACGACCGCCCGGGCCATCCAACCGAGCATCGAGGCTCCCCCCGAAGAGCAGGAATGGCCCGAACCACCAGCCCCCTCCGTCGAAGAAGAAGCAGACACCGAGGCCGGGCCGACAGAACTCGCCCCGAACGAGGTCGCCGCGCTCGGCGACCTCCCCGAACTCGCTCAATGGCGCCAAGAAGGTGGCCCCACACGGGAGCAGTTCCGCCAAGAACAAAAGACCTGCCCCTCCCTCGAAGGGACCCGACAGCAAGCAGCCGCCCAGGCCGCCGGAGACCAGGCGGGGACCCACTGGGTCTATTGGGACAATGACCTCCTCTACAGCGAGCAGAAGACCGCAGATTTGGGGGCCAGCCGCGTGCTGGTGGTCCCCCTCAGGTTCCGGGACTTCCTACTCAATCTGGCGCATGATGTGCCCCTCGCCGGGCACCTGGGGCAGGACAAAACATACACCCGCCTGGTGACCCACTTCTACTGGCCCCGAATGCGGAAGAACGTGGACAATCATTGCCGGACCTGCTTGACCTGCCAAGCCAGCGGGAAGAGCGGGGGAAGGGTCAAAGCCCCTCTCCAGCTCTTCCCAGTAGTCAACACCCCGTTCGAGCGAGTGGGGATCGACATCGTGGGGCCCCTGGACCCCCGAACCTCCCAGGGGCATCGCTTCATCCTCGTCCTGGTCGACCATGCCACCCGATACCCCGAGGCCATCCCTCTCCGGACAGTGACTGCCCCCGTGGTGGGCCGGGCCTTGATGGGAATCTTCTCCCGAGTAGGGTTCCCCCGGGAGGTTGTGAGCGACCGAGGCACCAACTTTATCTCGAAGTATATGCGGTCCCTGTGGCAACAGTGCGGGGTCACCTACGAATTCACCACCCCATACCACCCCCAGGGGAACGGTCTAGTCGAACGATTTAACCGGACATTGAAAGGGATGATCAAGGGCCTGGAGGAGCCCCTGAGACGCAAGTGGGACGTCCTGCTGCCCTGCCTCCTGTTTGCCTATCGGGAGGTCCCGCAAAAATCTCTGGGGTTCAGCCCCTTCGAACTCTTGTACGGACACCCTGTCCGAGGCCCTCTCAGCCTGGTCAAGGAAGGCTGGGAGACCACCATCCAAGATGCTCCCCCGGACGTCTACCGGTACCTCCTGACCCTGCGAAACCAGACACGGAAATTCAGGGAACTGGCCGAAGCCAAACTCGAGGCCAGCCAGGAGGAGATGAAACGCTGCTATGACCAGAACGCCTCCTCCATCGAGTTCGAGCCCGGCCAGCAAGTCTGGGTCATGTCTCCCGTCGACCCCTGTGCCCTCCAAGACAAGTGGACCGGGCCCTTCAAGGTGGTCGAGAAGAAGAGCCCCGTCACCTACCTGGTCGACCTGGAATCCCCCAGGAACCCTCTCCGGGTCCTCCACGCCAACAGACTCAAACCCCACTTTGCCCGAACCGAACTTAGTCTGTTGATGGCTACGGACGATGGGGCCGAGGACGACTCCGAACCCCTACCCGACCTCCTGAAAACCTCCGAAAAGGACGGCTCCGTGGAAGGAGTCATCCTCTCCGCCACCCTGACTCCCGATCAGCGCCGAGACTGTCAAGGACTGCTGCACCGCTTCGCTGCTCTCTTCTCCCTCACTCCCGGAGTCACCCGATGGTGCGTCCACGACGTCGACACCGGGGACAGCCCCCCGGCGCGACACCGAGCCTACCGGGTCCCCAAGCGAGTGCGGGCCTGCATCCACGCCGAGGTCACCAAGATGTTGGCCCTGGGGGTCATCGAGCCCTCCGACAGCCCCTGGGCCAGCCCGGTGGTCCTGGTGCCGAAAGCTGCCGCCCCCGGCACCACCCCAGAGCTCCGGTTTTGTGTGGACTATCGGGGATTGAATGCAGTCACCAAAACCGATGCCCATCCCATTCCTCGGGCAGATGAACTGATCGACCGCCTAGGGGCAGCCCGCTACCTGAGCACCTTGGACCTCACCGCCGGATACTGGCAGATCGGGCTCACCCTCAGCGCCCAGGAGCGTTCAGCTTTCTCCACCCCCGATGGCCATTACCACTTCTGCGTGATGCCCTTCGGCATGAAAAATGCCCCGGCGACCTTCCAGAGGCTAGTAAATAAGGTACTGGCCGGCCTAGAAGCGTTCAGCGCCGCCTACCTGGACGATATTGCGGTGTTCAGCAGCCACTGGGCCGAGCACCTGAGGCATCTCGGGGAGGTCCTGACCGCCCTCCAAAGGGCCGGACTTACCATAAAAGCCAGCAAGTGTCAGATAGGCCAAGGGTCAGTGACCTATCTGGGACATCAGGTGGGGAGCGGCCATGTGGCTCCCCTCCAGCCAAAGATCGACGCCATCGTGGCCTGGGAGCCCCCAACCACTCAAACAGCTGTGAGGGCCTTCCTGGGACTCACGGGCTATTACCGGCGGTTCATTCAGAACTATGGAAGCATTGTGGGCCCCCTCACGGAGCTCACATCAAAGAAGCAGCCCAAGAAGGTGCACTGGACGCCCCGCTGTCAGGCGGCCTTCGAGACCCTCAAGACAGCAATGTGTACCGCTCCCGTGCTGCAGGCCCCCGACTACAGCAAGGAGTTTGTGGTGCAGACGGATGCCTCAGAGTACGGAATCGGGGCCGTCTTGTCCCAGGTAAACCCTGAGGGGGTTGACCAGCCGGTGGCCTTTATCAGCCGGTGCCTGCTGCCCAGGGAGCAGAGATGGAGCACCATCGAACGGGAGGCCTTCGCCGTGGTGTGGGCCCTCAAGAAGCTCCGGCCCTACCTCTTTGGCACCCACTTTCGGGTCCAAACCGACCACCGACCCTTGCGGTGGTTGATGCAGATGAGAGGCGAGAACCCGAAGTTTGTTGCGATGGTCTATCTCTCTGCAGGGGATGGACTTCACTGTAGATCATCGGCCCGGCAACGACCACGCCAACGCAGACGGCCTGTCCCGCTTCTTCCGCCTCGGCGAGGAGAACCCCCAGGACGATGGGTGACTCTCCCTGCCTTCAGCTGGGGGGGACGCCTGTTGGACCCGGCCTCGTGGCGTGGTCCCGAACCCTCCTACCCGACCCGACGGGGGCAGCCCCCACCCTTCGGGGTCCCGCCGGATTGTACTTTGCCTACAGGACCCGGCTCGCCCCGGCCGCAGCCCCAGCGAAGCCACGACATCGAGGCACCAAGATCCGGCCAGGGGGTACCAAGTGGCCACTCCACCAATCCCGGAGGAGGGGAGTTTCGATGGGACCCCCAACCGTCCCTCAACGCCTGGTTTCAATCGCCCTCCGGCCCTCCTGGGCGCTGACGCCTCTCCCGCTGGGTGTCTGGCCTCTCCCATCTCGGCCCCTCCGCCCCCCAGGCGCAAGGGTCCAGACATCAAAGGGGTCCAGACCTATATCTGGGGCAGCCTCCCGCCAGGACGGCAGTTGTATCCTGGAGTCAAGAGCCCTGCTGACCTCGTCGCGGCTCGACCTCGCAGAAGCAAACCATCGGAGCCCTGCTGACCTTGTCGCGGCTAGACCTCGCAGAAGTAAACCATCGGAGCCCTGCTGACCTCGTCGCGGCTCGACCTCGCAGAAGTAAACCATCGGAGCCCTGCTGACCTTATCGCGGCTCGACCTCGCAGAGGTAAACCATCGGAGCCCTGCTGACCTCGTCGCGGCTCGACCTCACCGCAGCAATCCCCCTGAACCGTACGGAACCCCCCGGCTTGAGGATTGAGAGCTAGGCGCAGGGTGTCCAGTACCAGGCTAGGACTGAGACTGTCCCGCTACCCCATCCCAACAAGACTTTGAGACTCTTTTGGATCTCTCGATCCTCCTGTAAATATTGCCACAGAAATCTGCCTTGCTTACCGATAAATACTTATAAGAATTGATACCCTGGTTGTGTCCCTTTGTGGTGGTGGGGTTGCTTGGCTGATACGAACCTAGGGGAAGGACCTCACCCAGGAGGCTTCTCAGCGGCGCTCGGCTGCTCGCCTGCTCGCCTACGGAACGGTGATCCTCGGGGTGGTCAGTCCGATACCCTCGGGCACCCGGAGGGCGCCCTTCTAACAGAACACATGACAAATGTCAAAGATGTGACGCTCTACACGCAGATTTCCTACACCTAGCGTGGGCATGCCCTCAGATACACAAATACTGGCAAGAGATAATGGATGCAATAACGAGCATGCTGGCTGAACTAATGCCGAGCACTCCTCTGGTGTGCTTTCTGGGGATATAAAATGAAGCCCGTGAAGAAGCGTAAATTCCTAGCGGTATCCCTGCTGCTGGCAAAAAGACGGGTGGCAATGAGATGGGGCAGCAAACGCCCCCATGGGTTCAAGGATTGGCTGGTAGACATGACATATTGTAGGGAAACTATGGAGGTCTATGCGGAAGAACTACCACAAGCATCAAGGCCCAGGGATTTCAGGGAACCGCTAAGGCAATATCTCCAGTAAATGCAGAGTGATGAATAAGACAGGTTCGGAGATCTGAACAATAACTGTACGAGACAGGCGGAGAGGTTTGGTTATATTGAGTAGGGGGGAGTATGAACATGCGACTGTTATCTAAATGCACAACACCGGAGTGAATAATGGCATGTAATTGTTCTACTGTATGGAAAGCCTCCCTGTACAGCAGAGAATGTCAATGTACTGGTCAATGATCTAATGTACCAGCAGATAACTGTCTGTTGAAGCTTGCACATATGTATATCTAATTTCTGTACAACACGAACTGTATGATTGCACTGTAAGGATGGATCACTTGGCGGACTAGACAAAATAAACAAATAAAAAAAAAAAACATGTGAACCATGGCCTTTAATTTTTACACTGCTTTGGATATTTATTACTACGCTGCCATGCCTTATTGTACTATATTTCCCCTAGAAAGCTGGTTAATCATAAAATGGTCAATTGCAGTTAAGTTGCTTTTCCTTTTTGAATGCGTTATCCCTTGCTTACTAGGACTAGAACAGTGTGTTTATATGTATGTATGTATGCATGTATGCGTGTGTATACACACACACACACACACATACACGTGTTACCAGTCTTGTGGGGACTATGTGTGAATACCTGCCTTGTGGAGACTAACCTTTCCCAATGTTTTTAAACTACACTAATAACAGAAAAATTTTAAGAAAAAATTCATGATACAGGATCCTGCTTCAAATTTGCAAATATATTGTTAGTTTATCGCGCGCACAGCACCATCCTTGTGGGGACTTGAACACGTGCTACCATACTTGTGGGAACCTAGTCTGTAACACTATTTGTGATTGAATACAGTCAAAGGCACATGGCTAAATGTTTATTTTATCAAAAATATACACAAACAACATTATAATCTATTCATATATGAATTGATGCATATATACTAGAGGTATACATTAAAGACATATTATGTTAATGAGCCTGAAAATATCATATAATGCTTAAAGAAAGACACTTAAAGCTGTATTTAACCTATTTATTAGTGCTTAAAATCTTAGGAGATAATGGAACTAATACATCAAGAACTTAACATATGAGACCAAGGAAAATGGTCAAGTGGAGTCCAGAGCTTGATTAGCTGATTACATTTTTGCCAAAATAGATGTTCAAGACCCCACAGAGATAGTGGGTGAATATCATTGTGCTTAAGTCTCCATAGAAATAGTGTGTACATTCAAAGCTTAAAACACATTATAAAGAGTGTGAAGCTAATGATGTTCAAGTCCACACAGAGTTTGTGTGTAATTATAGGAACGCTCAAGTCCCCAAAAAGATAGTGTGTTATCATAGAGATGTTCAAGTCCCCACAGAGATGGTGTGTTATTACAGTGTTGTTCAATTCCCCACAAAGATAGTGTGTTATTATAGCAATGTTTAAGTCCCCACAGAGATAGTGCATGAAGGTGATTGTGTTTAAGTCTTCATTAAAATAAGGCCCGATTCACAAAGGTAAACTTAGACAAAAAGTCTAACTGCACTACTTTTCAGTATTCCCAAAGGTAAATTTAGACCAAAAGTCGAACTTTACTACTTTTCAATATTCACAAATCCCCTTACAGAGAACGTGAAGCTGATGATATTCAAGTCAAAGCAAACACAAGGAGATGATGGACGGAGTGCTGGAACGTTTAAGTCACTCACCCCCAGTCACAGATCTGGGTTGAATCCATCATCGTTCTTTAGTTCACTTCGCCACCCCAGTTCAGACCCAGTTATATGCAAATCAGTCTGGACCCTGTTCCTCGTGGCACCCCCTGGAGCTTCAAGTCGAAACAGAGCTTGTGTATAATTACAGGAATGCTCAAGTCCCCACAGAGATGGTATGTTTTTATAGTGATGTTCAAGTCCCCACAAAGATAGTGTTTTATTATAGTTTTTTCAAGTCCCTACAAAGATATTGTGTTATTATAGCGATGCTTAAGTCCCCACAGAGATAGTGCATGAAGAGGATTGTGTTTAAGTCCTCATTAAAATAGGGCCCTATTCACAAAGGTAAACATAGACAAAAAATCTAACTTTTCTACTTTTCAGTTTCACAAATGTAAACTTAGACCAAAAGTCTAACTTTACTACTTTTCTGTATTCACATAGTCCCATACAGAGAATGCGAAGCTGATGATCCTCGAGCCAAAACCAAGCTTGCATGTAATTATAGGAATGCTCAAGTCACCAAAGAGATGGTGTATGACTATAGTATTACCACGGTCACCAAGAAGCATGTGTGTGATTATAGTCATGCCCGGGACCCCACAGAGATAGTGTGTGGCTATAGACATGCCCGGGTCCCCACAGAGATAGTGTGTGATTATAGAGATGTTGAGGTCCCCACAGAGATGGTGTGTGACTATACTATTACCACGGTTGCCAAAGAGAATGTGTGTGATTATAGACATGCCCGGGTCCCCACATAGAGTATGATTAAAGACATGCCCGGGTCCCCACATAGAGTATGATTAAGGACATGCCCAGGTCCTCACAGATATAGTGTTTAATTATAGACATGCCCAGGTCCCCACAGAGATGAATAATGGGATGCACGCGGATAGCACACAGTGATAGTGCATGATTAAAGTCATGTACAAGTCCTCACATAGAGATTGTGCAATTACAGTGAGGTTTAAGTCCTCACAGTGATAATGTGTGATGACGGTCATATTCAAGTCAAGTCTCCACAGTGATGTGTGTATTGATAGTTTTGTTGGAGAACACATACAGATCGTATTAGTCTGGTGGCTTAAATGAATGAATCCACTTGAGGGATGTGCTTGACCACTCTCTCACATGTTTGAATCCTGGTGCTACCACTCAGCCTTTATTCCTTCCAAACAAGGTGAAACATGGGAAACCTCTATTTTTTTAGCCTTTTATATCTGGAGTGTAAAATAGAAATCTTTAAACAAGGCTCAAACATTCTCAAAAGTGTCCATGTCAGTTACAAGAGACTTTCTCAGTGTTGATGGTCTTGTTATTTGAAGGGCAAATCTTATACAAGAGTCTTTACAAATTGTATTCCTGAACTGAGCTTGTATGCTCATAATGTAAGAGTAGAGAAAGTCACTTTGGCTGACATGCAGCTGTCTTTTTCATGGGAATAAAAACCTCAGAATGTGCCTACTTTAACTATAGGAATCTTTCACAATGTTAACAAAACGTTTTTGAGGAGTCCGCCCAAATGTTGTGCTTCGGTGTGTGTGTGGTGTATAAAACTAGGCTTCCTAAAAGGAGCCGGTGAATCATTTGTTCAGGAATAGAGAGGGACAATTTGATAGTCATGCACTAGCTGTTTTTGTGAGAAAAGAAACCTTCCAAAATATCATGTGACATAAATATGTTGTCAAAAATATCACCACTGCAAAAATAAAGTGGAACAGAATATCAAAATATAGGGGTAGATTCCAATCCGGGTCTGAAGGGCACCGAACGCGATCCGGCCGGAAAAACTACGCGCTGTACACGTGTTTTCCGCCCGACTCGTACAGCTGTATGAGCGAGCAAGTACGATGCAAGCTACATGAAATTCACCGACCGACTCGTTTCCGGGTCCGAACCGCTCTGTACGTCTCGGTCAGAAGCTAACCGTAGCGTGCAATGGATGCGATTCACAACCGAGCAAGTACGATGAACGCGTGGGACAGCCTGTGCGAGCCAGAGTGTCCGGCTCGCAAATCATCCGGGTGGTTGCCTTTGGGGGTCTTCGTCGGACCCCCTGTCACCCGCAGCCCTACGACTCGGTCACAGGGGGAGACCCATAGGTCTCCCCAACACAGGCATGTACGGTGCAAATGGCACCGATGCGTACTCAGTGTAGGGGGCGCACTTGTCCGTGACGTACCCATTCAGTCAATGGGAGACCATGTACGCGTTGTACGACCGACTCCCATTGACTTCTATGGGAGTCCGACCGAACCGAGTCCGACAGCATACGGCCGCATCGTACTCGCTTGGTCGGACTGCAGGACTCCGGCTCGGTCGGAAAAAACTCCGGATCTGGCTCGGTCGGAGTGCTTTCCGACCCGGATCGGAATCGACCCCTAAGAATGCAGGTTTTATTGTCTACAATATGGTAATGAAGACAATTGTTGTGATTAATATTGGGTACTTTAGTATACTTGTAATAAACATTGTTTTTAATTAAATATATACATACTTATAATATTAGTAAAATTGTCTTTTTTAAATATAGTTTGCAATTTTAAATGTGTAATTGAATTTTCAATAGGTAATTAGATGGGTCTGGTGGCTCACTACTATTGGTTAACAATAAACACCTGTTAGCGCCTGTGCGATCTACAAATACCTCTGTTAAGTAGTTTATAATTTAGTAGGGGGATATTGGGTTTTTAGGGAATATGGTGGGAGGTTAATTACATTTTAACACATTTTTTAATGTTAAGTAATGTATGGTAAAATCAATATATAAATGATCAGTATGTAATGTTTTAATTGTTCTTTCATTTATTTGGGTTTAAGTTCAGATTTTTAATTTATATTTAATGGTATAATTAGTTATAGATAATTTAGCAGCATTTTCAGTTTGTAGAGGAATAGAGTGAGAAATTATTTAAATAAATAGTTTTCTTTATTAATTTTTTGTTATTTAAATATTTAATGTATAAATCATTATATAATTTTTCATTGAATCTTTAAAATGAAAGAATAGTTTTATTTAGACTATGCAAGAAATAATTAGTAATACATATCAGCAAGTGTATATTATATTTATAATTTTTATGTTTAATTTATTTTAATTTTATTATTGTTTTATTTATATTTTAATTTATCTTCTTGGTGTTTGTGGGTTTTTTCAGTAGTAGTGAGAGAAGTGAATTCTATGTATGTTTATTTAAATATTTCATTTAATTATGCGTTTATATTATATATTTATAATAAATTGTGTATTTTATTTAAATGTGTACAATATATGTTTTCTAAAATGGTTAGTCATTTTATGTTTTTAGGCATTTAAATATTTTTTTTAATGACTGTATTGGAATGGTATATGTAACCTTTCTGAAGTCCAACACTTTCCCTACTGTTGCTTAAATTGGGGTGGGAACAGTAAATCTAGTCCATCCAATTCCTATGCTTTCCTTATTATTCCTTAATTGGTGGGGGGGGGGGGGGGGGGTAGTTAATATAACCCTTACAAAGTCCAACACTTTCCCTACTGTTGTTTTGGATGGAAGGAGAATTGTAAATATAACCCCTTTTGAAGTCCAATACTTTTCCTTCTGTTTTATATATATTGGGGTGGGAATAGCAAATCTAATCCTTCTGAAGTCCAACACTTTCCCAGCTGTTGCTTACATTGCAGTGGGAATAGTAAATCTAACCTCTCCGTAATTCAGCATTTTCCCTGCTTTTGCTTAGGGTGGAATGGGAATAGTAAATTTGACCCCTTCAGAGGTTCAACACCTTCCCTACTGTTGTTTAGACTGGAGTGGAAATGGCCATTAGAATCCCTCTGAAGTCCAACACTTTCCCTACTGTTACTTAGATTGGAGTGGAAGTAGCAAACACTGACCTGCTAGTGGGCTTGATCCCTTCATAGCAAAGCTCTGCCTGGTAGCTGCAGCTGCCGCCCCTGTTCCTGCTGCTGACCCTTGGTCAGGAGCTTGAGGCCCACCTCCACCGCAGACCCCTGCCTGCACCTCATATCTAGTGGTTTAGTGGTAGAGCGTCACTGCTCTGCTGCTGGGCTGTCCCTCTGCCTCTCTTTTCTGATTTCTGCCTTTATTCAGCTTTTTACTTTTTTACCTTTTTCTTTCCTTTGTTTGCCACCCTCGTTCTTGTTGCTGTGATCCCCATGGCCTGACCCCTCCAGTGACCCTTCCTCTCCTGCATTTCCTGCCTCTTAGCTGTCCAGCCCCCAGCACAACTTAATGGCAGCTGCTGCGCGGCTGCACCACTGGGGTGCCAAAGGCAGGCCTGTATGCAACTGTCCGTGCCTGGACCATGCCCAGCGCCAGGGACCCTGGTCCTCGGACCTTCTACCGCTATGATGCCAGCACCCTCCTCATCCACAACTCGGGACACCATACCGCCTGCAAACTTGCATCACTGAAGACCCAAGGACCCTTCTTCTGCCAGAACTGCAGCCCCATCCTCACCCACGCTAGCATGCCAGATCCTCTTGCCGCCCAACTGACCAACAGCACACTCGACAGACTCAACTGCATACTCCTCAACGTGCAATCCCTCCGCAAACACGCCACAGAAATCTGGGACCTCCTCAACGTGGCCTCTCCCGACATCACCTTCTTCATGGAAACCTTGATCAACCCCAGATCCGGACCGGACATCGCCATCACTATCCCCGACGGCTACAAAATTACCTGCAAGGACTGCACCGTCCCACCAGGAGGAGGCATCGCCATCATCCACAAGAACATGCTCCGACTGACCATGCACTCAAACGACCAAATGACAATCATGGAACACCTCCACTTCCAGATCCAGACCAACAACACCCTTCGCAGCACCCTCATCTACAGGCCCCCAAGGCCCCCGCCAGCTCTTCACCTACACCAACGTAGACCTCATCGTACCCCAGGCTCTAGCATCTACCGATAATATCCTACTCAGAAACTTCAACTTCCACCTGGACAACCCCACTGACATTCATGACATTCCATTCCTTTCCATGACATTCCTGACATGACATTCCTCACATTCCTGAAATTCCATGACATTCCTGACATTCATAACATGACATTCCTGACATTCCTGTTATAGAGCACAATGGTCCCTATTCAGGAGGAATACAGTGTGATAGATAACCATACACTTAGAATAGAATGTATGTCTTTTGTCCAGCCGGACAAGAATTTATTTTCATAGTATTTTTCAAAAGTAGTATCAAATAAAACATTCAAATGACAAGTGGGCACAGCCGTGACCAACAGAACACAAGACAGAACAATGAACACAGAATTGGCCAAAAGGCAAGCCAAAATGGGTCTGTACAGTTGTTCTCAGTATAGACAGACACAAATTAATCATTTAACACCGTTGCACAATGTGCTATAGCTTGAGTCTAGTGCATAGGGTGTTTGGGTGTCGATGCCACATAAGATATAGGGCATCATCTTCAGGACAAACAAATAATGCACTGCTGTCTTGATAATATATCACACCTTTTTTACAATTCTTTACATACAAAAAAGGAGCAAGGGGAGAAAAAGGGGGATAAAAAATGGAAAGGAAGAATTTTAACCACATTTGACACAATACTAGGCATGTTTTCAGCATAACGTTTGTGACTTAGGTGCTTGGAGTTGCGTGAACAAAGTGGATTGAATTTCATGCAGAGGTGGTGACATTTCTCTAGTCTATGCTGAGTGAGGATTGAAATTCGTGTCGCAGTGACGACGTTAAAAAGGAGTTGGTTGAATTGATGCGGAGTACAGCTTCGTCATGAAATGGTGAATTATTGCAGTGATTCAACGGAGAAGAGACAAGTGAGTATGATAAAAACCAGTCTGCATATTAAAGGACGACGAACCGGCACAGTGCCTGATCATGAGCAAGGTGTTTCCAGTGATTCAGGAGGAACAAAAAACGGCGCAATCCACTTTGTTCACGCAACTCCAAGCACCTAAGGCACCTAAGTCACATTCATGTCCTGACATTCATGACATGACATTCATGACATTCCATTCCATGACATTCCATTCCATGACATGCCATTCCTGACATTCCTGATGACATTTATGTCATTCATGACATGACATTCTAGACATTCCATTCCATTCCATGACATGCCATTCCTGACATGACATTTATGACATTCCATTCCATGACATGACATTCCTGACATTCCATGACATGACATTTCATTCCATGACATTCTTGATATACATGACATTCCTGACATTCCATGACATGACATTCCTGACATTCCATGTCATGGAATGGAATGTCAGGAATGTCATGTCTTGGAATGGAGTCTTTGGAATGTCATGTCTTTTAATGGAATGTCAGGAATGTCATGTCTTTTAATGAAATGTCAGGAATGTCATATCATAGAATGGAATGTCAGGAATGTCATGTCTTTTAATGGAATGTCAGGAATGTCATGTCTTTTAATGGAATGTCAGGAATGTCAGGTCATAGAATGGAATGTCAGGAATGTCATGTCTTTTAATGGAATGTCAAGAATGTCATGTCATAAAATGGAATGTCAGGAATGTCGTGTCTTTTAATGGAATGTTAGGAATGTCATGTCATAGAATGGAATGTCATGTCTTGGAATGGAATGTCATGTCTTTTAATGGAATGTCAGGAATGTCATGTCATAAAATGGAATGCCAGGAATGTCATGTCTTTTAATGGAATGTCATGAATATCATGTCATAGAATGGAATGTCAGGAATGTCATGTCTTTTAATGGAATGTCAGGAATGTCATGTCATAGAATGGAATGTCAGGAATGTCATGTCTTTTAATGGAATGTCAAGAATGTCATGTCATAAAATGGAATGTCAGGAATGTCATGTTTTTTTAATGGAATGTCAGGAATGTCATGTCATAGAATGGAATGTCATGTCTTGGAATGGAATGTCAGGAATGTCATGTCTTTTAATGGAATGTCAGGAATGTCATGTCTTTTAATGGAATGTCAGGAATGTCGTGTCATAGAATGGAATACCAGGAATGTCATGTCTTTTAATGGAATGTCAAGAATGTCATGTCATAAAATGGAATGTCATGTCTTGGAATGGAATGTCAAGAATGTCATGTCTTTTAATGGAATGTCAGGAATGTCTTGGAATGGAATGTCATGTCTTGGAATGGAATGTCAAGAATGTCATGTCTTTTAATGGAATGTCAGGAATGTCATGTCATAGAACGGAATGTCATGTCTTTTAATGGAATGTCAGGAATGTCATGTCTTTTAATGGAATGCCATGTCTTGGAATGGAATGTCAGGAATGTCATGTCTTTTGATGGAATGTCAGGAATGCCACGTCTTTTAATGGAATGTCAGGAATGTCATGTCATAGAATGGAATGTCAGGAATGTCATGTCTTTTAATGGAATGTCTGGAATGACATGTCTTTTATTGGAATGTCAGGAATGTCATGTCATAGAATGGAATTTCATGTCTTTTAATGGAATGTCAGGAATGTCATGTCTTTTAATGGAATGTCAGGAATGTCATGTCTTTTGATGGAATGTCAGGAATGCCATGTCTTTTAATGGAATGTTAGGAATGTCATGTCATAGAATGGAATGTCAGTAATGTCATGTCTTTTAATGGAATGTCTGGAATGTCATGTCTTTTAATGGAATGTCAGGAATGACATGTCTTTTATTGGAATGTCAGGAATGTCATGTCATAGAATGGAATGTCAGGAATGTCATGTCTTTTAATGGAATGTCAGGAATGTCATGTCATAGAATGGAATGTCTGGAATGTCATGTCTTTTAATGGAATGTCAAGAATGTCATATCATAAAATGGAATGTCAGGAATGTCATGTCTTTTAATGGAATGTCAGGAATGTCATGTCACAGAATGGAATGTCATGTCTTGGAATGGAATGTCAGGAATGTCATGTCTTTTAATGGAATGTCAGGAATGTCATGTCTTTTAATGGAATGTCAGGAATGTCATGTCATAGAATGGAATGCCAGGAATGTCATGTCTTTTAATGGAATGTCAAGAATGTCATGTCATAAAATGGAATGTCAGGAATGTCATGTCTTTTAATGGAATGTCAGGAATGTCATGTCTTGGAATGGAATGTCATGTCTTGGAATGGAATGTCATGTCTTGGAATGGAATGTCAAGAATGTCATGTCTTTTAATGGAATGTCAGGAATGTCATGTCATAGAACGGAATGTCATGTCTTTTAATGGAATGTCAGGAATGTCATGTCTTTTAATGGAATGTCATGTCTTGGAATGGAATGTCAGGAATGTCATGTCTTTTGATGGAATGTCAGGAATGCCATGTCTTTTAATGGAATGTCAGGAATGTCATGTCATAGAATGGAATGTCAGGAACGTCATGTCTTTTAATGGAATGTCTGGAATGTCATGTCTTTTAATGGAATGTCTGGAATGACATGTCTTTCATTGGAATGTCAGGAATGTCATGTCATAGAATAGAATGTCATGTCTTTTAATGGAATGTCAGGAATGTCATGTCATAGAATGGAATGTCAGGAATGTCATGTCTTTTAATGGAATGTCTAGAATGTCATGTCTTTTAACCCCTTGAGTGCCCATGACGAGATGGTCTCGTCATGGGCCGCGGTTGCGCTGTGCCCATGACGAGACTATCTCGTCATGAACCCCACCCGCTAATTCAACGCCCGGCACAGGGCGGGGAAAGGGCGGGGCACACAAGGGGTTAATGGAATGTCAGGAATGACATGTCTTTTATTGGAATGTCAGGAATGTCATGTCATAGAATGGAATGTCAGGAATGTCATGTCTTTTAATGGAATGTCATGTCTTTTAATGGAATGTCAAGAATGTCATGTCATAGAATGGAATGTCATGTCTTTTAATGGAATGTCAGGAATGTCATGTCTTTTAATGGAATGTCATGGAATGTCATGTCTTTTAATGGAATGTTAGGAATGTCATGTCTTTTAATGGAATGTTAGGAATGTCATGTCTTTTAATGGAATGTCAGGAATGTCATGTCATAGAATGGAATGTCAGGAATGTCATGTCTTTTAATGGAATGTCAGGAATGTCATGTCTTTTAATGGAATGTCAAGAATGTCATGTCATAGAATGGAATGTCAGGAATGTCATGTCTTTTAATGGAATGTCAATGTCATGTCATAGAATGGAATGTCAGGAATGTCATGTCTTAATGGAATGTCAGGAATGTCATGTCATAGAATGGAATGTCAGGAATGTCATGTCTTTTAATGGAATGTCAAGAATGTCATGTCATAAAATGGAATGTCAGGAATGTCATGTCTTAATGGAATGTCATGTCATAGAATGGAATGTCATGTCTTGGAATGGAATGTCAGGAATGTCATGTCTTTTAATGGAATGTCAGGAATGTCATGTCATAGAACGGAATGTCATGTCTTTTAATGGAATGTCAGGAATGTCATGTCTTTTAATGGAATGTCATGTCTTGGAATGGAATGTCAGGAATGTCATGTCTTTTGATGGAATGTCAGGAATGCCATGTCTTTTAATGGAATGTCAGGAATTTCATGTCTTTTAATGGAATGTCAGGAATGTCATGTCTTTTAATGGAATGTCAGGAATGTCATGTCTTGGAATGGAATGTCATGTCTTTTAATGGAATATCAGGAATGTCATGTCATAGAATGGAATGTCATGTCTTGGAATGGAATGTCAGGAATGTCATGTCTTTTAATGGAATGTCAGGAATGTCATGTCTTTTAATGGAATGTCATGTCATAGAATGGAATGTCATGTCTTGGAATGGAATGTCAGGAATGTCATGTCTTTTAATGGAATGTCAGGAATGTCATGTCTTTTAATGGAATGTCAGGAATGTCATGTCATAGAATGGAATGTCAGGAATGTCATGTCTTTTAATGGAATGCCAGGAATGTCATGTCATAGAATGGAATGTCATGTCTTGGAATGGAATGTCAGGAATGTCATGTCTTTTAATGGAATGCCAGGAATGTCATGTCATAGAATGGAATGTCATGTCTTGGAATGGAATGTCAGGAATGTCATGTCTTTTAATGGAATGTCAGGAATGTCATGTCATAGAACGGAATATCATGTCTTTTAATGGATTGTCAGGAATGTCATGTCATGGAATGGAATGTCAGGAATGTCATGTCTTTTAATGGAATGTCAGGAATGTCATGTCTTGGAATGGAATGTCTGGAATTTCATGTCTTTTAATGGAATATCAGGAATGTCATGTCTTTTAATGGAATGTCAGGTATGTCATGTCATAGAATGGAATGTCATGTCTTTTAATGGAATATCAGGAATGTCATGTCTTTTAATAGAATGTCAGGAATGTCATGTCTTTTAATGGAATGTCTGGAATGTCATGTCTTTTAATGGAATGTCAGGAATGACATATCTTTTATTGGAATGTCAGGAATGTCATGTCATAGAATGGAATGTCAGGAATGTCATGTCTTTTAATGGAATGTCAGGAATGTCATGTCTTTTAATGGAATGTCAAGAATGTCATGTCATAGAATGGAATGTCAGGAATGTCATGTCTTTTAATGGAATGTCAGGAATGTCATGTCTTTTAAAAGAATGTCAGGAATGTCATGTCTTTTAATGGAATGTTAGGAATGTCATGTCTTTTAATGGAATGTCAGGAATGTCATGTCTTTTAACGGAATGTCAGGAATGTCATGTCTTTTAATGGAATGTCTGGAATGTCATGTCTTTTATTGGAATCTCAGGAATGTCATGTCTTTTAATGGAATGTCAGGAATGTCATGTCATAGAATGGAATGTCAGGAATGTCATGTCTTTTAATGGAATGTCAGGAATGTCATGTCTTTTAATGGAATGTCAAGAATGTCATGTCATAGAATGGAATGTCAGGAATGTCATGTCTTTTAATGGAATGTCAAGAATGTCATGTCATAGAATGGAATGTCAGGAATGTCATGTCTTTTAATGGAATGTCAGGAATGTCATGTCATAGAATGGAATGTCAGGAATGTCATGTCTTTTAATGGAATGTCAAGAATGTCATGTCATGAAATGGAATGTCAGGAATGTCATGTCTTTTAATGGAATGTCAGGAATGTCATGTCATAGAATGGAATGTCATGTCTTGGAATGGAATGTCAGGAATGTCATGTCTTTTAATGGAATGTCAGGAATGTCATGTCATAAAATGGAATGTCAGGAATGTCATGTCTTTTAATGGAATGTCAAGAATGTCATGTCATAGAATGGAATGTCAGGAATGTCATGTCTTTTAATGGAATGTCAGGAATGTCATGTCATAGAATGGAATGTCAGGAATGTCATGTCTTTTAATGGAATGTCAAGAATGTCATGTCATAAAATGGAATGTCAGGAATGTCATGTCTTAATGGAATGTCAGGAATGTCATGTCTTTTAATGGAATGTTAGGAATGTCATGTCATAGAACGGAATGTCATGTCTTTTAATGGAATGTCAGGAATGTCATGTCTTTTAATGGAATGTCATGTCTTGGAATGGAATGTCAGGAATGTCATGTCTTTTGATGGAATGTCAGGAATACCATGTCTTTTAATGGAATGTCAGGAATTTCATGTCTTTTAATGGAATGTCAGGAATATCATGTCTTTTAATGGAATGTCAGGAATGTCATGTCTTGGAATGGAATGTCATGTCTTTTAATGGAATATCAGGAATGTCATGTCATAGAATGGAATGTCATGTCTTGGAATGGAATGTCAGGAATGTCATGTCTTTTAATGGAATGTCAGGAATGTCATGTCTTTTAATGGAATGTCATGTCATAGAATGGAATGTCATGTCTTGGAATGGAATGTCAGGAATGTCATGTCTTTTAATGGAATGTCAGGAATGTCATGTCTTTTAATGGAATGTCAGGAATGTCATGTCATAGAATGGAATGTCAGGAATGTCATGTCTTTTAATGGAATGCCAGGAATGTCATGTCATAGAATGGAATGTCATGTCTTGGAATGGAATGTCAGGAATGTCATGTCTTTTAATGGAATGCCAAGAATGTCATGTCATAGAATGGAATGTCATGTCTTGGAATGGAATGTCAGGAATGTCATGTCTTTTAATGGAATGTCAGGAATGTCATGTCATAGAACGGAATATCATGTCTTTTAATGGATTGTCAGGAATGTCATGTCATGGAATGGAATGTCAGGAATGTCATGTCTTGGAATGGAATGTCTGGAATGTCATGTCTTTTAATGGAATGTCAGGAATGTCATGTCTTTTAATGGAATGTCAGGAATGTCATGTCATAGAATGGAATGTCAGGAATGTCATGTCTTTTAATGGAATGTCAGGAATTTTATGTCATAGAATGGAATGTCAGGAATGTCATGTCTTTTAATGGAATGTCAGGAATGTTATGTCATAGAATGGAATGTCAGGAATGTCATGTCTTTTAATGGAATGTCAGGAATGTCGTGTCATAGAATGGAATGTCAGGAATGTCGTGTCTTTTAATGGAATATCAAGAATGTCATGTCATAAAATGGAATGTCAGGAATGTCGTGTCTTTTAATGGAATGTCAGGAATGTCATGTCTTTTAATGGAATGTCAGGTCTTTTAATGGAATGTCAAGAATGTCATGTCATAGAATGGAATGTCAGGAATGTCATGTCTTTTAATGGAATGTCAGGAATGTCATGTCTTTTAATGGAATGTCATGGAATGTCAGGAATGTCATGTCTTTTAATGGAATGTCAGGAATGTCATGTCTTTTAATGGAATGTCAGGAATGTCATGTCTTTTAATGGAATGTCTGGAATGTCATGTCTTTTATTGGAATATCAGGAATGTCATGTCTTTTAATGGAATGTCATGTATTTTAATGGAATGTCAGGAATATGTCATAGAATGGAATGTCATGTCTTTTAATGGAATGTCAGGAATGTCATGTCTTTTAATGGAATGTCAAGAATGTCATGTCATAGAATGGAATGTCAGGAATGTCATGTCTTTTAATGGAATGTCAAGAATGTCATGTCATAGAATGAAATGTCAGGAATGTCATGTATTTTAATGGAATGTCAAGAATGTCATGTCATAGAATGAAATGTCAGGAATGTCATGTATTTTAATGGAATGTCAGGAATATCATGTCATAGAATGGAATGTCATGTCTTTTAATGGAATGTCAGGAATGTCATGTCTTTTAATGGAATGTCAGGAATGTCATGTCTTTTAATGGAATGTCAGGAATGTCATGTCTTTTAATGGAATGTCATGTCATAGAATGGAATGTCATGTCTTGGAATGGAATGTCAGGAATGTCATGTCTTTTAATGGAATGTCAGGAATGTCATGTCTTTTAATGGAATGTCTGGAATGTCATGTCATAGAATGGAATGTCAGGAATGTCATGTCTTTTAATGGAATGTCAGGAATGTCATGTCTTTTAATGGAATATCAAGAATGTCATAGAATGGAATGTCAGGAATGTCATGTCTTTTAATGGAATGTCAGGAATGTCATGTCTTTTAATGGAATGTCAGGAATGTCATGTCTTTTAATGGAATGTCAGGAATGTCATGTCTTTTAATGGAATGTCAAGAATGTCATGTCTTTTAATGGAATGAAAGGAATGTCATGTCTTGGAATGGAATGTCTGGAATGTCATGTCTTTTAATGGAATGTCAGGAATGTCATGTCTTTTAATGGAATGTCAGGAATGTCATGTCTTGGAATGGAATGTCTGGAATGTCATGTCTTTTAATGGAATGTCAGGAATGTCATGTCTTTTAATGGAATGTCAGGAATGTCATGTCATAGAATGGAATGTCATGTCTTGGAATGGAATGTCAGGAATGTCATGTCTTTTAATGGAATGTCAGGAATGTCATGTCATAAAATGGAATGCCAGGAATGTCATGTCTTTTAATGGAATGTCAAGAATGTCATGTCATAGAATGGAATGTCAGGAATGTCATGTCTTTTAATGGAATGTCAGGAATGTCATGTCATAGAATGGAATGTCAGGAATGTCATGTCTTTTAATGGAATGTCAGGAATGTCATGTCTTTTAATGGAATGTCAAGAATGTCATGTCATAGAATAGAATGTCAGGAATGTCATGTCTTTTAATGGAATGTCAAGAATGTCATGTCATAGAATGGAATGTCAGGAATGTCATGTCTTTTAATGGAATGTCAGGAATGTCATGTCATAGAATGGAATGTCAGGAATGTCATGTCTTTTAATGGAATGTCAAGAATGTCATGTCATAAAATGGAATGTCAGGAATGTCATGTCTTTTAATGGAATGTCAGGAATGTCATGTCATAGAATGGAATGTCATGTCTTGGAATGGAATGTCAGGAATGTCATGTCTTTTAATGGAATGTCAGGAATGTCATGTCTTTTAATGGAATGTCAGGAATGTCATGTCATAGAATGGAATGCCAGGAATGTCATGTCTTTTAATGGAATGTCAAGAATGTCATGTCATAAAATGGAATGTCATGTCTTGGAATGGAATGTCAAGAATGTCATGTCGTTTAATGGAATGTCAGGAATGTCATGTCATAGAACAGAATGTCATGTCTTTTAATGGAATGTCAGGAATGTCATGTCTTTTAATGGAATGCCATGTCTTTTAATGGAATGTCAGGAATTTCATGTCTTTTAATGGAATGTCAGGAATGTCATGTCTTTTAATGGAATGTCAGGAATGTCATGTCTTGGAATGGAATGTCTGGAATGTCATGTCTTTTAATGGAATATCAGGAATGTCATGTCTTTTAATGGAATGTCAGGTATGTCATGTCATAGAATGGAATGTCATGTCTTGGAATGGAATATCAGGAATGTCATGTCTTTTAATGGAATGTCAGGAATGTCATGTCTTTTAATGGAATGTCAGGAATGTCATGTCTTTTAATGGAATGTCAAGAATGTCATGTCATAGAATGGAATGTCAGGAATGTCATGTCTTTTAATGGAATGTCAAGAATGTCATGTCATAGAATGGAATGTCAGGAATGTCATGTCTTTTAATGGAATGTCAGGAATATCATGTCATAGGATGGAATGTCAGGAATGTCATGTCTTTTAATGGAATGTCAAGAATGTCATGTCATAAAATGGAATGTCAGGAATGTCATGTCTTAATGGAATGTCAGGAATGTCATGTCATAGAATGGAATGTCATGTCTTGGAATGGAATGTCAGGAATGTCATGTCTTTTAATGGAATGTCAGGAATGTCATGTCATAGAATGGAATGCCAGGAATGTCATGTCTTTTAATGGAATGTCAAGAATGTCATGTCATAAAATGGAATGTCATGTCTTGGAATGGAATGTCAAGAATGTCATGTCTTTTAATGGAATGTCAGGAATGTCATGTCATAGAACGGAATGTCATGTCTTTTAATGGAATGTCATGTCTTGGAATGGAATGTCAGGAATGTCATGTCTTTTGATGGAATGTCAGGAATGCCATGTCTTTTAATGGAATGTCAGGAATTTCATGTCTTTTAATGGAATGTCAGGAATGTCATGTCTTGGAATGGAATGTCATGTCTTTTAATGGAATATCAGGAATGTCATGTCATAGAATGGAATGTCATGTCTTGGAATGGAATGTCAGGAATGTCATGTCTTTTAATGGAATGTCAGGAATGTCATGTCTTTTAATGGAATGTCATGTCATAGAATGGAATGTCATGTCTTGGAATGGAATGTCAGGAATGTCATGTCTTTTAATGGAATGTCAGGAATGTCATGTCTTTTAATGGAATGTCAGGAATGTCATGTCATAGAATGGAATGTCAGGAATGTCATGTCTTTTAATGGAATGCCAGGAATGTCATGTCATAGAATGGAATGTCATGTCTTGGAATGGAATGTCAGGAATGTCATGTCTTTTAATGGAATGCCAGGAATGTCATGTCATAGAATGGAATGTCATGTCTTGGAATGGAATGCCAGGAATGTCATGTCTTTTAATGGAATGTCAGGAATGTCATGTCATAGAACGGAATATCATGTCTTTTAATGGATTGTCAGGAATGTCAGGTCATGGAATGGAATGTCAGGAATGTCATGTCTTGGAATGGAATGTCTGGAATGTCATGTCTTTTAATGGAATGTCAGGAATGTCATGTCTTTTAATGGAATGTCAGGAATGTCATGTCATAGAATGGAATGTCAGGAATGTCATGTCTTTTAATGGAATGTCAGGAATGTTATGTCATAGAATGGAATGTCAGGAATGTCATGTCTTTTAATGGAATGTCAGGAATGTCGTGTCATAGAATGGAATGTCAGGAATGTCATGTCTTTTAATGGAATGTCAAGAATGTCATGTCATAAAATGGAATGTCAGGAATGTCGTGTCTTTTAATGGAATGTCAAGAATATCATGTCATAAAATGGAATGTCATGTCTTGGAATGGAATGTCAGGAATGTCATGTCTTTTAATGGAATGTCAGGAATGTCATGTCATAAAATGGAATGCCAGGAATGTCATGTCTTGGAATGGAATGTCAGGAATGTCATGTCTTTTAATGGAATGTCAGGAATGTCATGTCATAGAATGGAATGTCATGTCTTGGAATGGAATGTCAGGAATGTCATGTCTTTTAATGGAATGTCAGGAATGTCATGTCATAAAATGGAATGCCAGGAATGTTATGTCTTTTAATGGAATGTCAAGAATGTCATGTCATAGAATGGAATGTCAGGAATGTCATGTCTTTTAATGGAATGTCAGGAATGTCATGTCATAGAATGGAATGTCAGGAATGTCATGTCTTTTAATAGAATGTCAGGAATGTCATGTCTTTTAATGGAATGTCAGGAATGTCATGTCATAGAATGGAATGTCATGTCTTGGATTGGAATGTCAGGAATGTCATGTCTTTTAATGGAATGCCAGGAATGTCATGTCTTTTAATGGAATGTCAAGAATGTCATGTCATAAAATGGAATGTCAGGAATGTCATGTCTTTTAATGGAATGTCAGGAATGTCATGTCTTGGAATGGAATGTCATGTCTTGGAATGGAATGTCAAGAATGTCATGTCTTTTAATGGAATGTCAGGAATGTCATGTCATAGAACGGAATGTCATGTCTTTTAATGGAATGTCAGGAATGTCATGTCATAGAACGGAATGTCATGTCTTGGAATGGAATGTCAGGAATGTCATGTCTTTTGATGGAATGTCAGGAATGCCATGTCTTTTAATGGAATGTCAGGAATGTCATGTCATAGAATGGAATATCAGGAATGTCATGTCTTTTAATGGAATGTCTGGAATGTCATGTCTTTTAATGGAATGTCTGGAATGACATGTCTTTTATTGGAATGTCAGGAATGTCATGTCATAGAATGGAATGTCATGTCTTTTAATGGAATGTCAGGAATGTCATGTCTTTTAATGGAATGTCAGGAATGTCATGTCTTTTGATGGAATGTCAGGAATGCCATGTCTTTTAATGGAATGTCAAGAATGTCATGTCATAGAATGGAATGTCAGGAATGTCATGTCTTTTAATGGAATGTCAGGAATGTCATGTCATAGAATGGAATGTCAGGAATGTCATGTCTTTTAATGCAATGTCAAAAATGTCATGTCATAAAATGGAATGTCAGGAATGTCATGTCTTTTAATGGAATGTCAGGAATGTCGTGTCATAGAATGGAATGCCAGGAATGTCATGTCTTTTAATGGAATGTCAAGAATGTCATGTCATAAAATGGAATGTCAAGAATGTCATGTCTTTTAATGGAATGTCAGGAATGTCATGTCATTGAACGGAATGTCATGTCTTTTAATGGAATGTCAGGAATGTCATGTCTTTTAATGGAATGTCATGTCTTGGAATGGAATGTCAGGAATGTCACGTCTTTTGATGAAATGTCAGGAATGCCATGTCTTTTAATGGAATGTCAGGAATGTCATGTCATAGAATGGAATGTCAGGAATGTCGTGTCTTTTAATGGAATGTCTGGAATGTCATGTCTTTTAATGGAATGTCTGGAATGACATGTCTTTTATTGGAATGTCAGGAATGTCATGTCATAGAATGGAATGTCATGTCTTTTAATGGAATGTCAGGAATGTCATGTCTTTTAATGGAATGTCAGGAATGTCATGTCATAGAATGGAATGTCAGGAATGTCATGTCTTTTAATGGAATGTCTGGAATGTCATGTCTTTTAATGGAATGTCAGGAATGACATGTCTTTTATTGGAATGTCAGGAATGTCATGTCTTTTAATGGAATGTCAGGAATGTCATGTCTTTTAATGGAATATCAGGAATGTCATGTCATAGAATGGAATGTCAGGAATGTCATGTCTTTTAATGGAATGTCAGGAATGTCATGTCTTTTAATGGAATGTCAAGAATGTCATGTCATAGAATGGAATGTCAAGAATGTCATATCTTTTAATGGAATGTCAGGAATGTCATGTCTTTTATTGGAATGTCATGGAATGTCAGGAATGTCATGTCTTTTAATGGAATGTCAGGAATGTCATGTCTTTTAATGGAATGTCAGGAATTTCATGTCTTTTAATGGAATGTCAGGAATGTCATGTCTTTTAATGGAATGTCAGGAATGTCATGTCTTGGAATGGAATGTCTGGAATTTCATGTCTTTTAATGGAATATCAGGAATGTCATGTCTTTTAATGGAATGTCAGGTATGTCATGTCATAGAATGGAATGTCATGTCTTTTAATGGAATATCAGGAATGTCATGTCTTTTAATAGAATGTCAGGAATGTCATGTCTTTTAATGGAATGTCTGGAATGTCATGTCTTTTAATGGAATGTCAGGAATGACATATCTTTTATTGGAATGTCAGGAATGTCATGTCATAGAATGGAATGTCAGGAATGTCATGTCTTTTAATGGAATGTCAGGACTGTCATGTCTTTTAATGGAATGTCAAGAATGTCATGTCATAGAATGGAATGTCAGGAATGTCATGTCTTTTAATGGAATGTCAGGAATGTCATGTCTTTTAAAAGAATGTCATGGAATGTCAGGAATGTCATGTCTTTTAATGGAATGTTAGGAATGTCATGTCTTTTAATGGAATGTCAGGAATGTCATGTCTTTTAACGGAATGTCAGGAATGTCATGTCTTTTAATGGAATGTCTGGAATGTCATGTCTTTTATTGGAATCTCAGGAATGTCATGTCTTTTAATGGAATGTCAGGAATGTCATGTCATAGAATGGAATGTCAGGAATGTCATGTCTTTTAATGGAATGTCAGGAATGTCATGTCTTTTAATGGAATGTCAAGAATGTCATGTCATAGAATGGAATGTCAGGAATGTCATGTCTTTTAATGGAATGTCAAGAATGTCATGTCATAGAATGGAATGTCAGGAATGTCATGTCTTTTAATGGAATGTCAGGAATGTCATGTCATAGAATGGAATGTCAGGAATGCCATGTCTTTTAATGGAATGTCAAGAATGTCATGTCATAAAATGGAATGTCAGGAATGTCATGTGTTTTATTGGAATGTCAGGAATGTCATGTCATAGAATGGAATGTCATGTCTTGGAATGGAATGTCAGGAATGTCATGTCTTTTAATGGAATGTCAGGAATGTCATGTCATAAAATGGAATGTCAGGAATGTCATGTCTTTTAATGGAATGTCAGGAATTTCATGTCATAGAATGGAATGTCAGGAATGTCATGTCTTTCAATGGAATGTCAAGAATGTCATGTCATAAAATGGAATGTCAGGAATGTCGTGTCTTTTAATGGAATGTCAGGAATGTCATGTCATAGAATGGAATGTCATGTCTTGAAATGGAATGTCAGGAATGTCATGTCTTTTAATGGAATGCCAGGAATGTCATGTCTTTTATTGGAATGTCAAGAATGTCATGTCATAGAATGGAATGTCAGGAATGTCATGTCTTTTAATGGAATGTCAGGAATGTCATGTCATAGAATGGAATGTCAGGAATGTCATGTCTTTTAATGGAATGTCAAGAATGTCATGTCATAAAATGGAATGTCAGGAATGTCATGTCTTTTAATGGAATGTCATGTCATAGAATGGAATGTCATGTCTTGGAATGGAATGTCAGGAATGTCATGTCTTTTAATGGAATGTCAGGAATGTCATGTCTTTTAATGGAATGTCAGGAATGTCATGTCATAGAATGGAATGCCAGGAATGTCATGTCTTTTAATGGAATGTCAAGAATGTCATGTCATAAAATGGAATGTCAGGAATGTCATGTCTTTTAATGGAATGTCAGGAATGTCATGTCTTGAAATGGAATGTCATGTCTTGGAATGGAATGTCAAGAATGTCATGTCTTTTAATGGAATGTCAGGAATGTCATGTCATAGAACGGAATGTCATGTTTTTTAATGGAATATCAGGAATGTCATGTCTTTTAATGGAATGTCATGTCTTGGAATGGAATGTCAGGAATGTCATGTCTTTTGATGGAATGTCAGGAATGCCATGTCTTTTAATGGAATATCAGGAATGTCATGTCTTTTGATGGAATGTCAGGAATGTCATGTCTTTTGATGGAATGTCAGGAATGTCATGTCATAGAATGGAATGTCATGTCTTTTAATGGAATGTCAGGAATGTCATGTCTTTTAATGGAATGTCAGGAATGTCATGTCTTTTGATGGAATGTCAGGAATGCCATGTCATTTAATGGAATGTCAGGAATGTCATGTCATAGAATGGAATGTCAGGAATGTCATGTCTTTTAATGGAATGTCTGGAATGTCATGTCTTTTAATGAAATGTCAGGAATGACATGTCTTTTATTGGAATGTCAGGAATGTCATGTCATAGAATGGAATGTCAGGAATGTCATGTCTTTTAATGGAATGTCAGGAATGTCATGTCTTTTAATGGAATGTCAAGAATGTCATGTCATAGAATGGAATGTCATGTCTTTTAATGGAATGTCAGGAATGTCATGTCTTTTAATGGAATGTCATGGAATGTCAGGAATGTCATGTCTTTTAATGGAATGTCAGGAATGTCATGTCTTTTAATGGAATGTCAGGAATGTCATGTCTTTTAACGGAATGTCAGGAATGTCATGTCTTTTAATGGAATGTCTGGAATATCATGTCTTCAGGAATGTCATGTCTTTTAATGGAATGTCAGGAATGTCATGTCATAGAATGGAATGTCAGGAATGTCATGTCTTTTAATGGAATGTCAGGAATGTCATGTCTTTTAATGGAATGTCAAGAATGTCATGTCATAGAATGGAATGTCAGGAATGTCATGTCTTTTAATGGAATGTCAAAAATGTCATGTCATAAAATGGAATGTCAGGAATGTCATGTCTTTTAATGGAATGTCAGGAATGTCGTATCATAGAATGGAATGCCAGGAATGTCATGTCATAGAACGGAATATCATGTCTTTTAATGGAATGTCAGGAATGTCATGTCATGGAATGTCAGGAATGTCATGTCTTGGAATGGAATGTCTGGAATGTCATGTCTTTTAATGGAATGTCAGGAATGTCATGTCTTTTAATGGAATGTCTGGAATGTCATGTCTTTTAATGGAATGTCAGGAATGTCATGTCATAGAACGGAATGTCATGTCTTGGAATGGAATGTCAGGAATGTCATGTCTTTTAATGGAATGTCAGGAATGTCATGTCATAAAATGGAATGCCAGGAATGTCATGTCTTTTAATGGAATGTCAAGAATGTCATGTCATAAAATGGAATGTCAGGAATGTCATGTCTTTTAATGGAATGTCAAGAATGTCATGTCATAAAATGGAATGTCAGGAATATCATGTCTTGGAATGGAATGTCAGGAATGTCATGTCTTTTAATGGAATGTCAGGAATGTCATGTCTTTTAATGGAATGTCAAGAATATCATGTCATAGAATGGAATGTCATGTCTTTTAATGGAATGTCAGGAATGTCATGTCTTTTAATGGAATGTCATGGAATGTCAGGAATGTCATGTCTTTTAATGGAATGTCAGGAATGTCATGTCTTTTAATGGAATGTCAGGAATGTCATGTCTTTTAACGGAATGTCATGTCTTTTAATGGAATGTCTGGAATATCATGTCTTCAGGAATGTCATGTCTTTTAATGGAATGTCAGGAATGTCATGTCATAGAATGGAATGTCAGGAATGTCATGTCTTTTAATGGAATGTCAGGAATGTCATGTCTTTTAATGGAATGTCTGGAATGTCATGTCATAGAATGGAATGTCAGGAATGTCATGTCTTTTAATGGAATGTCAGGAATGTCATGTCTTTTAATGGAATGTCAGGAATGTCATGTCTTTTAATGGAATATCAAGAATGTCATAGAATGGAATGTCAGGAATGTCATGTCTTTTAATGGAATGTCAGGAATGTCATGTCTTTTAATGGAATGTCAGGAATGTCATGTCTTTTAATGGAATGTCAGGAATGTCATGTCTTTTAATGGAATGTCAAGAATGTCATCTCTTTTAATGGAATGAAAGGAATGTCATGTCTTGGAATGGAATGTCTGGAATGTCATGTCTTTTAATGGAATGTCAGGAATGTCATGTCTTTTAATGGAATGTCAGGAATGTCATGTCTTGGAATGGAATGTCTGGAATGTCATGTCTTTTAATGGAATGTCAGGAATGTCATGTCTTTTAATGGAATGTCAGGTATGTCATGGAATGTCATGTCTTTTAATGGAATGTCATGGAATGTCAGGAATGTCATGTCTTTTAATGGAATGTCAGGAATGTCATGTCATAGAATGGAATGTCATGTCTTTTAATGGAATATCAGGAATGTCATGTCTTTTAATGGAATGTCAGGAATGTCATGTCTTTTAATGGAATTTCATGTCATAGAATGGAATGTCATGTCTTGGAATGGAATGTCAGGAATGTCATGTCTTTTAATGAAATGTCAGGAATATCATGTCATAGAACGGAATGTCATGTCTTTTAATGGAAAGTCAGCAATGTCATGTCATAGAACGGAATGTCATGTCTTGGAATGGAATGTCAGGAATGTCATGTCTTTTGATGGAATGCCATGTCTTTTAATGGAATGTCAGGAATGTCATGTCATAGAATGGAATGTCAGGAATGTCATGTCTTTTAATGGAATGTCTGGAATGTCATGTCTTTTAATGGAATGTCTGGAATGACATGTCTTTTATTGGAATGTCAGGAATGTCATGTCATAGAATGGAATGTCATGTCTTTTAATGGAATGTCAGGAATGTCATGTCTTTTAATGGAATGTCAGGAATGTCATGTCTTTTGATGGAATGTCAGGAATGCCATGTCTTTTAATGGAGTGTCAGGAATGTCATGTCATAGAATGGAATGTCAGGAATGTCATGTCTTTTAATGGAATGTCTGGAATGTCATGTCTTTTAATGGAATGTCAGGAATGACATGTCTTTTATTGGAATGTCATGTCATAGAATGGAATGTCAGGAATGTCATGTCTTTTAATGGAATGTCAGGAATGTCATGTCTTTTAATGGAATGTCAAGAATGTCATGTCATAGAATGAAATGTCAGGAATGTCATGTCTTTTAATGGAATGTCAGGAATGTCATGTCTTTTAATGGAATGTCATGGAATGTCAGGAATGTCATGTCTTTTAATGGAATGTCAGGAATGTCATGTCTTTTAATGGAATGTCAGGAATGTCATGTCTTTTAACGGAATGTCAGGAATGTCATGTCTTTTAATGGAATATCTGGAATATCATGTCTTTTATTGGAATGTCAGGAATGCCATGTCTTTTAATGGAATGTCAGGAATGTCGTCATAGAATGGAATGTCAGGAATGTCATGTCTTTTGATGGAATGTCAGGAATGTCATGTCTTTTAATGGAATGTCAAGAATGTCATGTCATAGAATGGAATGTCAGGAATGTCATGTCTTTTAATGGAATGTCAAGAATGTCATGTCATAGAATGGAATGTCAGGAATGTCATGTCTTTTAATGGAATGTCAGGAATGTCATGTCATAGAATGGAATGTCAGGAATGTCATGTCTTTTAATGGAATGTCAAAAATGTCATGTCATAAAATGGAATGTCAGGAATGTCATGTCTTTTAATGGAATGTCAGGAATGTCGTGTCATAGAATGGAATGCCAGGAATGTCATGTCATAGAACGGAATATCATGTCTTTTAATGGAATGTCAGGAATGTCATGTCATGGAATGGAATGTCAGGAATGTCATGTCTTGGAATGGAATGTCTGGAATGTCATGTCTTTTAATGGAATGTCAGGAATGTCATGTCTTTTAATGGAATGTCTGGAATGTCGTCTTTTAATGGAATGTCAGGAATGTCATGTCATAGAACGGAATGTCATGTCTTTTAATGGAATGTCAGGAATGTCATGTCTTTTAATGGAATGTCAGGAATGTCATGTCATAAAATGGAATGCCAGGAATGTCATGTCTTTTAATGGAATGTCAAGAATGTCATGTCATAAAATGGAATGTCAGGAATGTCATGTCTTTTAATGGAATGTCAAGAATGTCATGTCATAAAATGGAATGTCAGGAATGTCATGTCTTTTAATGGAATGTCTGGAATGTCATGTCTTTTAATGGAATGTCAGGAATGACATGTCTTTTATTGGAATGTCATGTCATAGAATGGAATGTCAGGAATGTCATGTCTTTTAATGGAATGTCAGGAATGTCATGTCTTTTAATGGAATGTCAAGAATGTCATGTCATAGAATGGAATGTCAGGAATGTCATGTCTTTTAATGGAATGTCAGGAATGTCATGTCTTTTAATGGAATGTCATGGAATGTCAGGAATGTCATGTCTTTTAATGGAATTTCAGGAATGTCATGTCTTTTAATGGAATGTCAGGAATGTCATGTCTTTTAACGGAATGTCAGGAATGTCATGTCTTTTAATGGAATACCTGGAATATCATGTCTTTTATTGGAATGTCAGGAATGCCATGTCTTTTAATGGAATGTCAGGAATGTCGTCATAGAATGGAATGTCAGGAATGTCATGTCTTTTAATGGAATGTCAGGAATGTCATGTCTTTTAATGGAATGTCAAGAATGTCATGTCATAGAATGGAATGTCAGGAATGTCATGTCTTTTAATGGAATGTCAAGAATGTCATGTCATAGAATGGAATGTCAGGAATGTCATGTCTTTTAATGGAATGTCAGGAATGTCATGTCATAGAATGGAATGTCAGGAATGTCATGTCTTTTAATGGAATGTCAAAAATGTCATGTCATAAAATGGAATGTCAGGAATGTCATGTCTTTTAATGGAATGTCAGGAATGTCGTGTCATAGAATGGAATGCCAGGAATGTCATGTCATAGAACGGAATATCATGTCTTTTAATGGAATGTCAGGAATGTCATGTCATGGAATGGAATGTCAGTAATGTCATGTCTTGGAATGGAATGTCTGGAATGTCATGTCTTTTAATGGAATGTCAGGAATGTCATGTCTTTTAATGGAATGTCTGGAATGTCATGTCTTTTAATGGAATGTCAGGAATGTCATGTCATAGAACGGAATGTCATGTCTTGGAATGGAATGTCAGGAATGTCATGTCTTTTAATGGAATGTCAGGAATGTCATGTCATAAAATGGAATGCCAGGAATGTCATGTCTTTTAATGGAATGTCAAGAATGTCATGTCATAAAATGGAATGTCAGGAATGTCATGTCTTTTAATGGAATGTCAAGAATGTCATGTCATAAAATGGAATGTCAGGAATATCATGTCTTGGAATGGAATGTCAGGAATGTCATGTCTTTTAATGGAATGTCAGGAATGTCATGTCTTTTAATGGAATGTCAAGAATGTCATGTCATAGAATGGAATGTCAGGAATGTCATGTCTTTTAATGGAATGTCAAGAATGTCATGTCATAGAATGGAATGTCAATAATGTCATGTCTTTTAATGGAATGTCAGGAATGTCATGTCATAGAATGGAATGTCAGGAATGTCATGTCTTTTAATGGAATGTCAAAAATGTCATGTCATAAAATGGAATGTCAGGAATGTCATGTCTTTTAATGGAATGTCAGGAATGTCGTGTCATAGAATGGAATGCCAGGAATGTCATGTCATAGAACGGAATATCATGTCTTTTAATGGAAAGTCAGGAATGTCATGTCATGGAATGGAATGTCAGGAATGTCATGTCTTGGAATGGAATGTCTGGAATGTCATGTCTTTTAATGGAATGTCAGGAATGTCATGTCTTTTAATGGAATGTCTGGAATGTCATGTCTTTTAATGGAATGTCAGGAATGTCATGTCATAGAACGGAATGTCATGTCTTGGAATGGAATGTCAGGAATGTCATGTCTTTTAATGGAATGTCAGGAATGTCATGTCATAAAATGGAATGCCAGGAATGTCATGTCTTTTAATGGAATGTCAAGAATGTCATGTCATAAAATGGAATGTCAGGAATGTCATGTCTTTTAATGGAATATCAGGAATGTCATGCCAGGAATGTCATGTCTTTTAATGGAATGTCAAGAATGTCATGTCATAAAATGGAATGTCAGGAATATCATGTCTTGGAATGGAATGTCAGGAATGTCATGTCTTTTAATGGAATGTCACGAATGTCATGTCTTTTAATGGAATATCAGGAATGTCATGCCAGGAATGTCATGTCTTTTAATGGAATGTCAAGAATGTCATGTCATAAAATGGAATGTCAGGAATGTCATGTCTTTTAATGGAATGTCAGGAATGTCATGTCTTTTAATGGAATGTCTGGAATGTCATGTCTTTTAATGGAATGTCAGGAATGTCATGTCTTTTAATGGAATGTCAAAAATGTCATGTCATAGAATGGAATGTCAGGAATGTCATGTCTTTTAATAGAATGTCAGGAATGTCATGGAATGTCAGGAATGTCATGTCTTTTAATGGAATGTCAGGAATGTCATGTCTTTTAACGGAATGTCAGGAATGTCATGTCTTTTAATGGAATGTCTGGAATGTCATGTCTTTTATTGGAATCTCAGGAATGTCATGTCTTTTAATGGAATGTCAGGAATGTCATGTCATAGAATGGAATGTCAGGAATGTCATGTCTTTTAATGGAATGTCAGGAATGTCATGTCTTTTAATGGAATGTCAAGAATGTCATGTCATAGAATGGAATGTCAGGAATGTCATGTCTTTTAATGGAATGTCAAGAATGTCATGTCATAGAATGGAATGTCAGGAATGTCATGTCTTTTAATGGAATGTCAGGAATGTCATGTCATAGAATGGAATGTCAGGAATGTCATGTCTTTTAATGGAATGTCAAGAATGTCATGTCTTGGAATGGAATGTCAGGAATGTCATGTCTTAATGGAATGTCAGGAATGTCATGTCATAGAATGGAATGTCATGTCTTGGAATGGAATGTCAGGAATGTCATGTCTTTTAATGGAATGTCAGGAATGTCATGTCATAGAATGGAATGCCAGGAATGTCATGTCTTTTAATGGAATGTCAAGAATGTCATGTCATAAAATGGAATGTCATGTCTTGGAATGGAATGTCAAGAATGTCATGTCATAGAACGGAATGTCATGTCTTTTAATGGAATGTCAGGAATGTCATGTCTTTTAATGGAATGTCATGTCTTGGAATGGAATGTCAGGAATGTCATGTCTTTTGATGGAATGTCAGGAATGCCATGTCTTTTAATGGAATGTCAGGAATTTCATGTCTTTTAATGGAATGTCAGGAATGTCATGTCTTTTAATGGAATGTCAGGAATGTCATGTCTTGGAATGGAATGTCATGTCTTTTAATGGAATATCAGGAATGTCATGTCATAGAATGGAATGTCATGTCTTGGAATGGAATGTCAGGAATGTCATGTCTTTTAATGGAATGTCAGGAATGTCATGTCTTTTAATGGAATGTCATGTCATAGAATGGAATGTCATGTCTTGGAATGGAATGTCAGGAATGTCATGTCTTTTAATGGAATGTCAGGAATGTCATGTCATAGAATGGAATGTCAGGAATGTCATGTCTTTTAATGGAATGCCAGGAATGTCATGTCATAGAATAGAATGTCATGTCTTGGAATGGAATGTCAGGAATGTCATGTCTTTTAATGGAATGCCAGGAATGTCATGTCATAGAAAGGAATGTCATGTCTTGGAATGGAATGTCAGGAATGTCATGTCTTTTAATGGAATGTCAGGAATGTCATGTCATAGAACGGAATATCATGTCTTTTAATGGATTGTCAGGAATGTCATGTCATAAAATGGAATGCCAGGAATGTCATGTCTTTTAATGGAATGTCAAGAATGTCATGTCATAGAATGGAATGTCAGGAATGTCATGTCTTTTAATGGAATGTCAGGAATGTCATGTCATAGAATGGAATGTCAGGAATGTCATGTCTTTTAATAGAATGTCAGGAATGTCATGTCTTTTAATGGAATGTCAGGAATGTCATGTCATAGAATGGAATGTAATGTCTTGGAATGGAATGTCAGGAATGTCATGTCTTTTAATGGAATGCCAGGAATGTCATGTCTTTTAATGGAATGTCAAGAATGTCATGTCATAAAATGGAATGTCAGGAATGTCATGTCTTTTAATGGAATGTCAGGAATGTCATGTCTTGGAATGGAATGTCATGTCTTGGAATGGAATGTCAAGAATGTCATGTCTTTTAATGGAATGTCAGGAATGTCATGTCATAGAACGGAATGTCATGTCTTTTAATGGAATGTCAGGAATGTCATGTCATAGAACGGAATGTCATGTCTTGGAATGGAATGTCAGGAATGTCATGTCTTTTGATGGAATGTCAGGAATGCCATGTCTTTTAATGGAATGTCAGGAATGTCATGTCTTTTAATGGAATGTCAAGAATGTCATGTCATAGAATGGAATGTCAGGAATGTCATGTCTTTTAATGGAATGTCAGGAATGTCATGTCTTTTAAAAGAATGTCAGGAATGTCATGTCTTTTAATGGAATGTTAGGAATGTCATGTCTTTTAATGGAATGTCAGGAATGTCATGTCTTTTAACGGAATGTCAGGAATGTCATGTCTTTTAATGGAATGTCTGGAATGTCATGTCTTTTATTGGAATCTCAGGAATGTCATGTCTTTTAATGGAATGTCAGGAATGTCATGTCATAGAATGGAATGTCAGGAATGTCATGTCTTTTAATGGAATGTCAGGAATGTCATGTCTTTTAATGGAATGTCAAGAATGTCATGTCATAGAATGGAATGTCAGGAATGTCATGTCTTTTAATGGAATGTCAAGAATGTCATGTCATAGAATGGAATGTCAGGAATGTCATGTCTTTTAATGGAATGTCAGGAATGTCATGTCATAGAATGGAATGTCAGGAATGTCATGTCTTTTAATGGAATGTCAAGAATGTCATGTCATGAAATGGAATGTCAGGAATGTCATGTCTTTTAATGGAATGTCAGGAATGTCATGTCATAGAATGGAATGTCATGTCTTGGAATGGAATGTCAGGAATGTCATGTCTTTTAATGGAATGTCAGGAATGTCATGTCATAAAATGGAATGTCAGGAATGTCATGTCTTTTAATGGAATGTCAAGAATGTCATGTCATAGAATGGAATGTCAGGAATGTCATGTCTTTTAATGGAATGTCAGGAATGTCATGTCATAGAATGGAATGTCAGGAATGTCATGTCTTTTAATGGAATGTCAAGAATGTCATGTCATAAAATGGAATGTCAGGAATGTCATGTCTTAATGGAATGTCAGGAATGTCATGTCTTTTAATGGAATGTTAGGAATGTCATGTCATAGAACGGAATGTCATGTCTTTTAATGGAATGTCAGGAATGTCATGTCTTTTAATGGAATGTCATGTCTTGGAATGGAATGTCAGGAATGTCATGTCTTTTGATGGAATGTCAGGAATACCATGTCTTTTAATGGAATGTCAGGAATTTCATGTCTTTTAATGGAATGTCAGGAATATCATGTCTTTTAATGGAATGTCAGGAATGTCATGTCTTGGAATGGAATGTCATGTCTTTTAATGGAATATCAGGAATGTCATGTCATAGAATGGAATGTCATGTCTTGGAATGGAATGTCAGGAATGTCATGTCTTTTAATGGAATGTCAGGAATGTCATGTCTTTTAATGGAATGTCATGTCATAGAATGGAATGTCATGTCTTGGAATGGAATGTCAGGAATGTCATGTCTTTTAATGGAATGTCAGGAATGTCATGTCTTTTAATGGAATGTCAGGAATGTCATGTCATAGAATGGAATGTCAGGAATGTCATGTCTTTTAATGGAATGCCAGGAATGTCATGTCATAGAATGGAATGTCATGTCTTGGAATGGAATGTCAGGAATGTCATGTCTTTTAATGGAATGCCAAGAATGTCATGTCATAGAATGGAATGTCATGTCTTGGAATGGAATGTCAGGAATGTCATGTCTTTTAATGGAATGTCAGGAATGTCATGTCATAGAACGGAATATCATGTCTTTTAATGGATTGTCAGGAATGTCATGTCATGGAATGGAATGTCAGGAATGTCATGTCTTGGAATGGAATGTCTGGAATGTCATGTCTTTTAATGGAATGTCAGGAATGTCATGTCTTTTAATGGAATGTCAGGAATGTCATGTCATAGAATGGAATGTCAGGAATGTCATGTCTTTTAATGGAATGTCAGGAATTTTATGTCATAGAATGGAATGTCAGGAATGTCATGTCTTTTAATGGAATGTCAGGAATGTTATGTCATAGAATGGAATGTCAGGAATGTCATGTCTTTTAATGGAATGTCAGGAATGTCGTGTCATAGAATGGAATGTCAGGAATGTCGTGTCTTTTAATGGAATATCAAGAATGTCATGTCATAAAATGGAATGTCAGGAATGTCGTGTCTTTTAATGGAATGTCAGGAATGTCATGTCTTTTAATGGAATGTCAGGTCTTTTAATGGAATGTCAAGAATGTCATGTCATAGAATGGAATGTCAGGAATGTCATGTCTTTTAATGGAATGTCAGGAATGTCATGTCTTTTAATGGAATGTCATGGAATGTCAGGAATGTCATGTCTTTTAATGGAATGTCAGGAATGTCATGTCTTTTAATGGAATGTCAGGAATGTCATGTCTTTTAATGGAATGTCTGGAATGTCATGTCTTTTATTGGAATATCAGGAATGTCATGTCTTTTAATGGAATGTCATGTATTTTAATGGAATGTCAGGAATATGTCATAGAATGGAATGTCATGTCTTTTAATGGAATGTCAGGAATGTCATGTCTTTTAATGGAATGTCAAGAATGTCATGTCATAGAATGGAATGTCAGGAATGTCATGTCTTTTAATGGAATGTCAAGAATGTCATGTCATAGAATGAAATGTCAGGAATGTCATGTATTTTAATGGAATGTCAAGAATGTCATGTCATAGAATGAAATGTCAGGAATGTCATGTATTTTAATGGAATGTCAGGAATATCATGTCATAGAATGGAATGTCATGTCTTTTAATGGAATGTCAGGAATGTCATGTCTTTTAATGGAATGTCAGGAATGTCATGTCTTTTAATGGAATGTCAGGAATGTCATGTCTTTTAATGGAATGTCATGTCATAGAATGGAATGTCATGTCTTGGAATGGAATGTCAGGAATGTCATGTCTTTTAATGGAATGTCAGGAATGTCATGTCTTTTAATGGAATGTCTGGAATGTCATGTCATAGAATGGAATGTCAGGAATGTCATGTCTTTTAATGGAATGTCAGGAATGTCATGTCTTTTAATGGAATATCAAGAATGTCATAGAATGGAATGTCAGGAATGTCATGTCTTTTAATGGAATGTCAGGAATGTCATGTCTTTTAATGGAATGTCAGGAATGTCATGTCTTTTAATGGAATGTCAGGAATGTCATGTCTTTTAATGGAATGTCAAGAATGTCATGTCTTTTAATGGAATGAAAGGAATGTCATGTCTTGGAATGGAATGTCTGGAATGTCATGTCTTTTAATGGAATGTCAGGAATGTCATGTCTTTTAATGGAATGTCAGGAATGTCATGTCTTGGAATGGAATGTCTGGAATGTCATGTCTTTTAATGGAATGTCAGGAATGTCATGTCTTTTAATGGAATGTCAGGAATGTCATGTCATAGAATGGAATGTCATGTCTTGGAATGGAATGTCAGGAATGTCATGTCTTTTAATGGAATGTCAGGAATGTCATGTCATAAAATGGAATGCCAGGAATGTCATGTCTTTTAATGGAATGTCAAGAATGTCATGTCATAGAATGGAATGTCAGGAATGTCATGTCTTTTAATGGAATGTCAGGAATGTCATGTCATAGAATGGAATGTCAGGAATGTCATGTCTTTTAATGGAATGTCAGGAATGTCATGTCTTTTAATGGAATGTCAAGAATGTCATGTCATAGAATAGAATGTCAGGAATGTCATGTCTTTTAATGGAATGTCAAGAATGTCATGTCATAGAATGGAATGTCAGGAATGTCATGTCTTTTAATGGAATGTCAGGAATGTCATGTCATAGAATGGAATGTCAGGAATGTCATGTCTTTTAATGGAATGTCAAGAATGTCATGTCATAAAATGGAATGTCAGGAATGTCATGTCTTTTAATGGAATGTCAGGAATGTCATGTCATAGAATGGAATGTCATGTCTTGGAATGGAATGTCAGGAATGTCATGTCTTTTAATGGAATGTCAGGAATGTCATGTCTTTTAATGGAATGTCAGGAATGTCATGTCATAGAATGGAATGCCAGGAATGTCATGTCTTTTAATGGAATGTCAAGAATGTCATGTCATAAAATGGAATGTCATGTCTTGGAATGGAATGTCAAGAATGTCATGTCGTTTAATGGAATGTCAGGAATGTCATGTCATAGAACAGAATGTCATGTCTTTTAATGGAATGTCAGGAATGTCATGTCTTTTAATGGAATGCCATGTCTTTTAATGGAATGTCAGGAATTTCATGTCTTTTAATGGAATGTCAGGAATGTCATGTCTTTTAATGGAATGTCAGGAATGTCATGTCTTGGAATGGAATGTCTGGAATGTCATGTCTTTTAATGGAATATCAGGAATGTCATGTCTTTTAATGGAATGTCAGGTATGTCATGTCATAGAATGGAATGTCATGTCTTGGAATGGAATATCAGGAATGTCATGTCTTTTAATGGAATGTCAGGAATGTCATGTCTTTTAATGGAATGTCAGGAATGTCATGTCTTTTAATGGAATGTCAAGAATGTCATGTCATAGAATGGAATGTCAGGAATGTCATGTCTTTTAATGGAATGTCAAGAATGTCATGTCATAGAATGGAATGTCAGGAATGTCATGTCTTTTAATGGAATGTCAGGAATATCATGTCATAGGATGGAATGTCAGGAATGTCATGTCTTTTAATGGAATGTCAAGAATGTCATGTCATAAAATGGAATGTCAGGAATGTCATGTCTTAATGGAATGTCAGGAATGTCATGTCATAGAATGGAATGTCATGTCTTGGAATGGAATGTCAGGAATGTCATGTCTTTTAATGGAATGTCAGGAATGTCATGTCATAGAATGGAATGCCAGGAATGTCATGTCTTTTAATGGAATGTCAAGAATGTCATGTCATAAAATGGAATGTCATGTCTTGGAATGGAATGTCAAGAATGTCATGTCTTTTAATGGAATGTCAGGAATGTCATGTCATAGAACGGAATGTCATGTCTTTTAATGGAATGTCATGTCTTGGAATGGAATGTCAGGAATGTCATGTCTTTTGATGGAATGTCAGGAATGCCATGTCTTTTAATGGAATGTCAGGAATTTCATGTCTTTTAATGGAATGTCAGGAATGTCATGTCTTGGAATGGAATGTCATGTCTTTTAATGGAATATCAGGAATGTCATGTCATAGAATGGAATGTCATGTCTTGGAATGGAATGTCAGGAATGTCATGTCTTTTAATGGAATGTCAGGAATGTCATGTCTTTTAATGGAATGTCATGTCATAGAATGGAATGTCATGTCTTGGAATGGAATGTCAGGAATGTCATGTCTTTTAATGGAATGTCAGGAATGTCATGTCTTTTAATGGAATGTCAGGAATGTCATGTCATAGAATGGAATGTCAGGAATGTCATGTCTTTTAATGGAATGCCAGGAATGTCATGTCATAGAATGGAATGTCATGTCTTGGAATGGAATGTCAGGAATGTCATGTCTTTTAATGGAATGCCAGGAATGTCATGTCATAGAATGGAATGTCATGTCTTGGAATGGAATGCCAGGAATGTCATGTCTTTTAATGGAATGTCAGGAATGTCATGTCATAGAACGGAATATCATGTCTTTTAATGGATTGTCAGGAATGTCAGGTCATGGAATGGAATGTCAGGAATGTCATGTCTTGGAATGGAATGTCTGGAATGTCATGTCTTTTAATGGAATGTCAGGAATGTCATGTCTTTTAATGGAATGTCAGGAATGTCATGTCATAGAATGGAATGTCAGGAATGTCATGTCTTTTAATGGAATGTCAGGAATGTTATGTCATAGAATGGAATGTCAGGAATGTCATGTCTTTTAATGGAATGTCAGGAATGTCGTGTCATAGAATGGAATGTCAGGAATGTCATGTCTTTTAATGGAATGTCAAGAATGTCATGTCATAAAATGGAATGTCAGGAATGTCGTGTCTTTTAATGGAATGTCAAGAATATCATGTCATAAAATGGAATGTCATGTCTTGGAATGGAATGTCAGGAATGTCATGTCTTTTAATGGAATGTCAGGAATGTCATGTCATAAAATGGAATGCCAGGAATGTCATGTCTTGGAATGGAATGTCAGGAATGTCATGTCTTTTAATGGAATGTCAGGAATGTCATGTCATAGAATGGAATGTCATGTCTTGGAATGGAATGTCAGGAATGTCATGTCTTTTAATGGAATGTCAGGAATGTCATGTCATAAAATGGAATGCCAGGAATGTTATGTCTTTTAATGGAATGTCAAGAATGTCATGTCATAGAATGGAATGTCAGGAATGTCATGTCTTTTAATGGAATGTCAGGAATGTCATGTCATAGAATGGAATGTCAGGAATGTCATGTCTTTTAATAGAATGTCAGGAATGTCATGTCTTTTAATGGAATGTCAGGAATGTCATGTCATAGAATGGAATGTCATGTCTTGGATTGGAATGTCAGGAATGTCATGTCTTTTAATGGAATGCCAGGAATGTCATGTCTTTTAATGGAATGTCAAGAATGTCATGTCATAAAATGGAATGTCAGGAATGTCATGTCTTTTAATGGAATGTCAGGAATGTCATGTCTTGGAATGGAATGTCATGTCTTGGAATGGAATGTCAAGAATGTCATGTCTTTTAATGGAATGTCAGGAATGTCATGTCATAGAACGGAATGTCATGTCTTTTAATGGAATGTCAGGAATGTCATGTCATAGAACGGAATGTCATGTCTTGGAATGGAATGTCAGGAATGTCATGTCTTTTGATGGAATGTCAGGAATGCCATGTCTTTTAATGGAATGTCAGGAATGTCATGTCATAGAATGGAATATCAGGAATGTCATGTCTTTTAATGGAATGTCTGGAATGTCATGTCTTTTAATGGAATGTCTGGAATGACATGTCTTTTATTGGAATGTCAGGAATGTCATGTCATAGAATGGAATGTCATGTCTTTTAATGGAATGTCAGGAATGTCATGTCTTTTAATGGAATGTCAGGAATGTCATGTCTTTTGATGGAATGTCAGGAATGCCATGTCTTTTAATGGAATGTCAAGAATGTCATGTCATAGAATGGAATGTCAGGAATGTCATGTCTTTTAATGGAATGTCAGGAATGTCATGTCATAGAATGGAATGTCAGGAATGTCATGTCTTTTAATGCAATGTCAAAAATGTCATGTCATAAAATGGAATGTCAGGAATGTCATGTCTTTTAATGGAATGTCAGGAATGTCGTGTCATAGAATGGAATGCCAGGAATGTCATGTCTTTTAATGGAATGTCAAGAATGTCATGTCATAAAATGGAATGTCAAGAATGTCATGTCTTTTAATGGAATGTCAGGAATGTCATGTCATTGAACGGAATGTCATGTCTTTTAATGGAATGTCAGGAATGTCATGTCTTTTAATGGAATGTCATGTCTTGGAATGGAATGTCAGGAATGTCACGTCTTTTGATGAAATGTCAGGAATGCCATGTCTTTTAATGGAATGTCAGGAATGTCATGTCATAGAATGGAATGTCAGGAATGTCGTGTCTTTTAATGGAATGTCTGGAATGTCATGTCTTTTAATGGAATGTCTGGAATGACATGTCTTTTATTGGAATGTCAGGAATGTCATGTCATAGAATGGAATGTCATGTCTTTTAATGGAATGTCAGGAATGTCATGTCTTTTAATGGAATGTCAGGAATGTCATGTCATAGAATGGAATGTCAGGAATGTCATGTCTTTTAATGGAATGTCTGGAATGTCATGTCTTTTAATGGAATGTCAGGAATGACATGTCTTTTATTGGAATGTCAGGAATGTCATGTCTTTTAATGGAATGTCAGGAATGTCATGTCTTTTAATGGAATATCAGGAATGTCATGTCATAGAATGGAATGTCAGGAATGTCATGTCTTTTAATGGAATGTCAGGAATGTCATGTCTTTTAATGGAATGTCAAGAATGTCATGTCATAGAATGGAATGTCAAGAATGTCATATCTTTTAATGGAATGTCAGGAATGTCATGTCTTTTATTGGAATGTCATGGAATGTCAGGAATGTCATGTCTTTTAATGGAATGTCAGGAATGTCATGTCTTTTAATGGAATGTCAGGAATTTCATGTCTTTTAATGGAATGTCAGGAATGTCATGTCTTTTAATGGAATGTCAGGAATGTCATGTCTTGGAATGGAATGTCTGGAATTTCATGTCTTTTAATGGAATATCAGGAATGTCATGTCTTTTAATGGAATGTCAGGTATGTCATGTCATAGAATGGAATGTCATGTCTTTTAATGGAATATCAGGAATGTCATGTCTTTTAATAGAATGTCAGGAATGTCATGTCTTTTAATGGAATGTCTGGAATGTCATGTCTTTTAATGGAATGTCAGGAATGACATATCTTTTATTGGAATGTCAGGAATGTCATGTCATAGAATGGAATGTCAGGAATGTCATGTCTTTTAATGGAATGTCAGGACTGTCATGTCTTTTAATGGAATGTCAAGAATGTCATGTCATAGAATGGAATGTCAGGAATGTCATGTCTTTTAATGGAATGTCAGGAATGTCATGTCTTTTAAAAGAATGTCATGGAATGTCAGGAATGTCATGTCTTTTAATGGAATGTTAGGAATGTCATGTCTTTTAATGGAATGTCAGGAATGTCATGTCTTTTAACGGAATGTCAGGAATGTCATGTCTTTTAATGGAATGTCTGGAATGTCATGTCTTTTATTGGAATCTCAGGAATGTCATGTCTTTTAATGGAATGTCAGGAATGTCATGTCATAGAATGGAATGTCAGGAATGTCATGTCTTTTAATGGAATGTCAGGAATGTCATGTCTTTTAATGGAATGTCAAGAATGTCATGTCATAGAATGGAATGTCAGGAATGTCATGTCTTTTAATGGAATGTCAAGAATGTCATGTCATAGAATGGAATGTCAGGAATGTCATGTCTTTTAATGGAATGTCAGGAATGTCATGTCATAGAATGGAATGTCAGGAATGCCATGTCTTTTAATGGAATGTCAAGAATGTCATGTCATAAAATGGAATGTCAGGAATGTCATGTGTTTTATTGGAATGTCAGGAATGTCATGTCATAGAATGGAATGTCATGTCTTGGAATGGAATGTCAGGAATGTCATGTCTTTTAATGGAATGTCAGGAATGTCATGTCATAAAATGGAATGTCAGGAATGTCATGTCTTTTAATGGAATGTCAGGAATTTCATGTCATAGAATGGAATGTCAGGAATGTCATGTCTTTCAATGGAATGTCAAGAATGTCATGTCATAAAATGGAATGTCAGGAATGTCGTGTCTTTTAATGGAATGTCAGGAATGTCATGTCATAGAATGGAATGTCATGTCTTGAAATGGAATGTCAGGAATGTCATGTCTTTTAATGGAATGCCAGGAATGTCATGTCTTTTATTGGAATGTCAAGAATGTCATGTCATAGAATGGAATGTCAGGAATGTCATGTCTTTTAATGGAATGTCAGGAATGTCATGTCATAGAATGGAATGTCAGGAATGTCATGTCTTTTAATGGAATGTCAAGAATGTCATGTCATAAAATGGAATGTCAGGAATGTCATGTCTTTTAATGGAATGTCATGTCATAGAATGGAATGTCATGTCTTGGAATGGAATGTCAGGAATGTCATGTCTTTTAATGGAATGTCAGGAATGTCATGTCTTTTAATGGAATGTCAGGAATGTCATGTCATAGAATGGAATGCCAGGAATGTCATGTCTTTTAATGGAATGTCAAGAATGTCATGTCATAAAATGGAATGTCAGGAATGTCATGTCTTTTAATGGAATGTCAGGAATGTCATGTCTTGAAATGGAATGTCATGTCTTGGAATGGAATGTCAAGAATGTCATGTCTTTTAATGGAATGTCAGGAATGTCATGTCATAGAACGGAATGTCATGTTTTTTAATGGAATATCAGGAATGTCATGTCTTTTAATGGAATGTCATGTCTTGGAATGGAATGTCAGGAATGTCATGTCTTTTGATGGAATGTCAGGAATGCCATGTCTTTTAATGGAATATCAGGAATGTCATGTCTTTTGATGGAATGTCAGGAATGTCATGTCTTTTGATGGAATGTCAGGAATGTCATGTCATAGAATGGAATGTCATGTCTTTTAATGGAATGTCAGGAATGTCATGTCTTTTAATGGAATGTCAGGAATGTCATGTCTTTTGATGGAATGTCAGGAATGCCATGTCATTTAATGGAATGTCAGGAATGTCATGTCATAGAATGGAATGTCAGGAATGTCATGTCTTTTAATGGAATGTCTGGAATGTCATGTCTTTTAATGAAATGTCAGGAATGACATGTCTTTTATTGGAATGTCAGGAATGTCATGTCATAGAATGGAATGTCAGGAATGTCATGTCTTTTAATGGAATGTCAGGAATGTCATGTCTTTTAATGGAATGTCAAGAATGTCATGTCATAGAATGGAATGTCATGTCTTTTAATGGAATGTCAGGAATGTCATGTCTTTTAATGGAATGTCATGGAATGTCAGGAATGTCATGTCTTTTAATGGAATGTCAGGAATGTCATGTCTTTTAATGGAATGTCAGGAATGTCATGTCTTTTAACGGAATGTCAGGAATGTCATGTCTTTTAATGGAATGTCTGGAATATCATGTCTTCAGGAATGTCATGTCTTTTAATGGAATGTCAGGAATGTCATGTCATAGAATGGAATGTCAGGAATGTCATGTCTTTTAATGGAATGTCAGGAATGTCATGTCTTTTAATGGAATGTCAAGAATGTCATGTCATAGAATGGAATGTCAGGAATGTCATGTCTTTTAATGGAATGTCAAAAATGTCATGTCATAAAATGGAATGTCAGGAATGTCATGTCTTTTAATGGAATGTCAGGAATGTCGTATCATAGAATGGAATGCCAGGAATGTCATGTCATAGAACGGAATATCATGTCTTTTAATGGAATGTCAGGAATGTCATGTCATGGAATGTCAGGAATGTCATGTCTTGGAATGGAATGTCTGGAATGTCATGTCTTTTAATGGAATGTCAGGAATGTCATGTCTTTTAATGGAATGTCTGGAATGTCATGTCTTTTAATGGAATGTCAGGAATGTCATGTCATAGAACGGAATGTCATGTCTTGGAATGGAATGTCAGGAATGTCATGTCTTTTAATGGAATGTCAGGAATGTCATGTCATAAAATGGAATGCCAGGAATGTCATGTCTTTTAATGGAATGTCAAGAATGTCATGTCATAAAATGGAATGTCAGGAATGTCATGTCTTTTAATGGAATGTCAAGAATGTCATGTCATAAAATGGAATGTCAGGAATATCATGTCTTGGAATGGAATGTCAGGAATGTCATGTCTTTTAATGGAATGTCAGGAATGTCATGTCTTTTAATGGAATGTCAAGAATATCATGTCATAGAATGGAATGTCATGTCTTTTAATGGAATGTCAGGAATGTCATGTCTTTTAATGGAATGTCATGGAATGTCAGGAATGTCATGTCTTTTAATGGAATGTCAGGAATGTCATGTCTTTTAATGGAATGTCAGGAATGTCATGTCTTTTAACGGAATGTCATGTCTTTTAATGGAATGTCTGGAATATCATGTCTTCAGGAATGTCATGTCTTTTAATGGAATGTCAGGAATGTCATGTCATAGAATGGAATGTCAGGAATGTCATGTCTTTTAATGGAATGTCAGGAATGTCATGTCTTTTAATGGAATGTCTGGAATGTCATGTCATAGAATGGAATGTCAGGAATGTCATGTCTTTTAATGGAATGTCAGGAATGTCATGTCTTTTAATGGAATGTCAGGAATGTCATGTCTTTTAATGGAATATCAAGAATGTCATAGAATGGAATGTCAGGAATGTCATGTCTTTTAATGGAATGTCAGGAATGTCATGTCTTTTAATGGAATGTCAGGAATGTCATGTCTTTTAATGGAATGTCAGGAATGTCATGTCTTTTAATGGAATGTCAAGAATGTCATCTCTTTTAATGGAATGAAAGGAATGTCATGTCTTGGAATGGAATGTCTGGAATGTCATGTCTTTTAATGGAATGTCAGGAATGTCATGTCTTTTAATGGAATGTCAGGAATGTCATGTCTTGGAATGGAATGTCTGGAATGTCATGTCTTTTAATGGAATGTCAGGAATGTCATGTCTTTTAATGGAATGTCAGGTATGTCATGGAATGTCATGTCTTTTAATGGAATGTCATGGAATGTCAGGAATGTCATGTCTTTTAATGGAATGTCAGGAATGTCATGTCATAGAATGGAATGTCATGTCTTTTAATGGAATATCAGGAATGTCATGTCTTTTAATGGAATGTCAGGAATGTCATGTCTTTTAATGGAATTTCATGTCATAGAATGGAATGTCATGTCTTGGAATGGAATGTCAGGAATGTCATGTCTTTTAATGAAATGTCAGGAATATCATGTCATAGAACGGAATGTCATGTCTTTTAATGGAAAGTCAGCAATGTCATGTCATAGAACGGAATGTCATGTCTTGGAATGGAATGTCAGGAATGTCATGTCTTTTGATGGAATGCCATGTCTTTTAATGGAATGTCAGGAATGTCATGTCATAGAATGGAATGTCAGGAATGTCATGTCTTTTAATGGAATGTCTGGAATGTCATGTCTTTTAATGGAATGTCTGGAATGACATGTCTTTTATTGGAATGTCAGGAATGTCATGTCATAGAATGGAATGTCATGTCTTTTAATGGAATGTCAGGAATGTCATGTCTTTTAATGGAATGTCAGGAATGTCATGTCTTTTGATGGAATGTCAGGAATGCCATGTCTTTTAATGGAGTGTCAGGAATGTCATGTCATAGAATGGAATGTCAGGAATGTCATGTCTTTTAATGGAATGTCTGGAATGTCATGTCTTTTAATGGAATGTCAGGAATGACATGTCTTTTATTGGAATGTCATGTCATAGAATGGAATGTCAGGAATGTCATGTCTTTTAATGGAATGTCAGGAATGTCATGTCTTTTAATGGAATGTCAAGAATGTCATGTCATAGAATGAAATGTCAGGAATGTCATGTCTTTTAATGGAATGTCAGGAATGTCATGTCTTTTAATGGAATGTCATGGAATGTCAGGAATGTCATGTCTTTTAATGGAATGTCAGGAATGTCATGTCTTTTAATGGAATGTCAGGAATGTCATGTCTTTTAACGGAATGTCAGGAATGTCATGTCTTTTAATGGAATATCTGGAATATCATGTCTTTTATTGGAATGTCAGGAATGCCATGTCTTTTAATGGAATGTCAGGAATGTCGTCATAGAATGGAATGTCAGGAATGTCATGTCTTTTGATGGAATGTCAGGAATGTCATGTCTTTTAATGGAATGTCAAGAATGTCATGTCATAGAATGGAATGTCAGGAATGTCATGTCTTTTAATGGAATGTCAAGAATGTCATGTCATAGAATGGAATGTCAGGAATGTCATGTCTTTTAATGGAATGTCAGGAATGTCATGTCATAGAATGGAATGTCAGGAATGTCATGTCTTTTAATGGAATGTCAAAAATGTCATGTCATAAAATGGAATGTCAGGAATGTCATGTCTTTTAATGGAATGTCAGGAATGTCGTGTCATAGAATGGAATGCCAGGAATGTCATGTCATAGAACGGAATATCATGTCTTTTAATGGAATGTCAGGAATGTCATGTCATGGAATGGAATGTCAGGAATGTCATGTCTTGGAATGGAATGTCTGGAATGTCATGTCTTTTAATGGAATGTCAGGAATGTCATGTCTTTTAATGGAATGTCTGGAATGTCGTCTTTTAATGGAATGTCAGGAATGTCATGTCATAGAACGGAATGTCATGTCTTTTAATGGAATGTCAGGAATGTCATGTCTTTTAATGGAATGTCAGGAATGTCATGTCATAAAATGGAATGCCAGGAATGTCATGTCTTTTAATGGAATGTCAAGAATGTCATGTCATAAAATGGAATGTCAGGAATGTCATGTCTTTTAATGGAATGTCAAGAATGTCATGTCATAAAATGGAATGTCAGGAATGTCATGTCTTTTAATGGAATGTCTGGAATGTCATGTCTTTTAATGGAATGTCAGGAATGACATGTCTTTTATTGGAATGTCATGTCATAGAATGGAATGTCAGGAATGTCATGTCTTTTAATGGAATGTCAGGAATGTCATGTCTTTTAATGGAATGTCAAGAATGTCATGTCATAGAATGGAATGTCAGGAATGTCATGTCTTTTAATGGAATGTCAGGAATGTCATGTCTTTTAATGGAATGTCATGGAATGTCAGGAATGTCATGTCTTTTAATGGAATTTCAGGAATGTCATGTCTTTTAATGGAATGTCAGGAATGTCATGTCTTTTAACGGAATGTCAGGAATGTCATGTCTTTTAATGGAATACCTGGAATATCATGTCTTTTATTGGAATGTCAGGAATGCCATGTCTTTTAATGGAATGTCAGGAATGTCGTCATAGAATGGAATGTCAGGAATGTCATGTCTTTTAATGGAATGTCAGGAATGTCATGTCTTTTAATGGAATGTCAAGAATGTCATGTCATAGAATGGAATGTCAGGAATGTCATGTCTTTTAATGGAATGTCAAGAATGTCATGTCATAGAATGGAATGTCAGGAATGTCATGTCTTTTAATGGAATGTCAGGAATGTCATGTCATAGAATGGAATGTCAGGAATGTCATGTCTTTTAATGGAATGTCAAAAATGTCATGTCATAAAATGGAATGTCAGGAATGTCATGTCTTTTAATGGAATGTCAGGAATGTCGTGTCATAGAATGGAATGCCAGGAATGTCATGTCATAGAACGGAATATCATGTCTTTTAATGGAATGTCAGGAATGTCATGTCATGGAATGGAATGTCAGTAATGTCATGTCTTGGAATGGAATGTCTGGAATGTCATGTCTTTTAATGGAATGTCAGGAATGTCATGTCTTTTAATGGAATGTCTGGAATGTCATGTCTTTTAATGGAATGTCAGGAATGTCATGTCATAGAACGGAATGTCATGTCTTGGAATGGAATGTCAGGAATGTCATGTCTTTTAATGGAATGTCAGGAATGTCATGTCATAAAATGGAATGCCAGGAATGTCATGTCTTTTAATGGAATGTCAAGAATGTCATGTCATAAAATGGAATGTCAGGAATGTCATGTCTTTTAATGGAATGTCAAGAATGTCATGTCATAAAATGGAATGTCAGGAATATCATGTCTTGGAATGGAATGTCAGGAATGTCATGTCTTTTAATGGAATGTCAGGAATGTCATGTCTTTTAATGGAATGTCAAGAATGTCATGTCATAGAATGGAATGTCAGGAATGTCATGTCTTTTAATGGAATGTCAAGAATGTCATGTCATAGAATGGAATGTCAATAATGTCATGTCTTTTAATGGAATGTCAGGAATGTCATGTCATAGAATGGAATGTCAGGAATGTCATGTCTTTTAATGGAATGTCAAAAATGTCATGTCATAAAATGGAATGTCAGGAATGTCATGTCTTTTAATGGAATGTCAGGAATGTCGTGTCATAGAATGGAATGCCAGGAATGTCATGTCATAGAACGGAATATCATGTCTTTTAATGGAAAGTCAGGAATGTCATGTCATGGAATGGAATGTCAGGAATGTCATGTCTTGGAATGGAATGTCTGGAATGTCATGTCTTTTAATGGAATGTCAGGAATGTCATGTCTTTTAATGGAATGTCTGGAATGTCATGTCTTTTAATGGAATGTCAGGAATGTCATGTCATAGAACGGAATGTCATGTCTTGGAATGGAATGTCAGGAATGTCATGTCTTTTAATGGAATGTCAGGAATGTCATGTCATAAAATGGAATGCCAGGAATGTCATGTCTTTTAATGGAATGTCAAGAATGTCATGTCATAAAATGGAATGTCAGGAATGTCATGTCTTTTAATGGAATATCAGGAATGTCATGCCAGGAATGTCATGTCTTTTAATGGAATGTCAAGAATGTCATGTCATAAAATGGAATGTCAGGAATATCATGTCTTGGAATGGAATGTCAGGAATGTCATGTCTTTTAATGGAATGTCACGAATGTCATGTCTTTTAATGGAATATCAGGAATGTCATGCCAGGAATGTCATGTCTTTTAATGGAATGTCAAGAATGTCATGTCATAAAATGGAATGTCAGGAATGTCATGTCTTTTAATGGAATGTCAGGAATGTCATGTCTTTTAATGGAATGTCTGGAATGTCATGTCTTTTAATGGAATGTCAGGAATGTCATGTCTTTTAATGGAATGTCAAAAATGTCATGTCATAGAATGGAATGTCAGGAATGTCATGTCTTTTAATAGAATGTCAGGAATGTCATGGAATGTCAGGAATGTCATGTCTTTTAATGGAATGTCAGGAATGTCATGTCTTTTAACGGAATGTCAGGAATGTCATGTCTTTTAATGGAATGTCTGGAATGTCATGTCTTTTATTGGAATCTCAGGAATGTCATGTCTTTTAATGGAATGTCAGGAATGTCATGTCATAGAATGGAATGTCAGGAATGTCATGTCTTTTAATGGAATGTCAGGAATGTCATGTCTTTTAATGGAATGTCAAGAATGTCATGTCATAGAATGGAATGTCAGGAATGTCATGTCTTTTAATGGAATGTCAAGAATGTCATGTCATAGAATGGAATGTCAGGAATGTCATGTCTTTTAATGGAATGTCAGGAATGTCATGTCATAGAATGGAATGTCAGGAATGTCATGTCTTTTAATGGAATGTCAAGAATGTCATGTCTTGGAATGGAATGTCAGGAATGTCATGTCTTAATGGAATGTCAGGAATGTCATGTCATAGAATGGAATGTCATGTCTTGGAATGGAATGTCAGGAATGTCATGTCTTTTAATGGAATGTCAGGAATGTCATGTCATAGAATGGAATGCCAGGAATGTCATGTCTTTTAATGGAATGTCAAGAATGTCATGTCATAAAATGGAATGTCATGTCTTGGAATGGAATGTCAAGAATGTCATGTCATAGAACGGAATGTCATGTCTTTTAATGGAATGTCAGGAATGTCATGTCTTTTAATGGAATGTCATGTCTTGGAATGGAATGTCAGGAATGTCATGTCTTTTGATGGAATGTCAGGAATGCCATGTCTTTTAATGGAATGTCAGGAATTTCATGTCTTTTAATGGAATGTCAGGAATGTCATGTCTTTTAATGGAATGTCAGGAATGTCATGTCTTGGAATGGAATGTCATGTCTTTTAATGGAATATCAGGAATGTCATGTCATAGAATGGAATGTCATGTCTTGGAATGGAATGTCAGGAATGTCATGTCTTTTAATGGAATGTCAGGAATGTCATGTCTTTTAATGGAATGTCATGTCATAGAATGGAATGTCATGTCTTGGAATGGAATGTCAGGAATGTCATGTCTTTTAATGGAATGTCAGGAATGTCATGTCATAGAATGGAATGTCAGGAATGTCATGTCTTTTAATGGAATGCCAGGAATGTCATGTCATAGAATAGAATGTCATGTCTTGGAATGGAATGTCAGGAATGTCATGTCTTTTAATGGAATGCCAGGAATGTCATGTCATAGAAAGGAATGTCATGTCTTGGAATGGAATGTCAGGAATGTCATGTCTTTTAATGGAATGTCAGGAATGTCATGTCATAGAACGGAATATCATGTCTTTTAATGGATTGTCAGGAATGTCATGTCATAAAATGGAATGCCAGGAATGTCATGTCTTTTAATGGAATGTCAAGAATGTCATGTCATAGAATGGAATGTCAGGAATGTCATGTCTTTTAATGGAATGTCAGGAATGTCATGTCATAGAATGGAATGTCAGGAATGTCATGTCTTTTAATAGAATGTCAGGAATGTCATGTCTTTTAATGGAATGTCAGGAATGTCATGTCATAGAATGGAATGTAATGTCTTGGAATGGAATGTCAGGAATGTCATGTCTTTTAATGGAATGCCAGGAATGTCATGTCTTTTAATGGAATGTCAAGAATGTCATGTCATAAAATGGAATGTCAGGAATGTCATGTCTTTTAATGGAATGTCAGGAATGTCATGTCTTGGAATGGAATGTCATGTCTTGGAATGGAATGTCAAGAATGTCATGTCTTTTAATGGAATGTCAGGAATGTCATGTCATAGAACGGAATGTCATGTCTTTTAATGGAATGTCAGGAATGTCATGTCATAGAACGGAATGTCATGTCTTGGAATGGAATGTCAGGAATGTCATGTCTTTTGATGGAATGTCAGGAATGCCATGTCTTTTAATGGAATGTCAGGAATGTCATGTCATAGAATGGAATATCAGGAATGACATGTCTTTTATTGGAATGTCAGGAATGTCATGTCATAGAATGGAATGTCATGTCTTTTAATGGAATGTCAGGAATGTCATGTCTTTTGATGGAATGTCAGGAATGCCATGTCTTTTAATGGAATGTCAAGAATGTCATGTCATAGAATGGAATGTCAGGAATGTCATGTCTTTTAATGGAATGTCAGGAATGTCATGTCATAGAATTGAATGTCAGGAATGTCATGTCTTTTAATGGAATGTCAAAAATGTCATGTCATAAAATGGAATGTCAGGAATGTCATGTCTTTTAATGGAATGTCAGGAATGTCGTGTCATAGAATGGAATGCCAGGAATGTCATGTCTTTTAATGGAATGTCAAGAATGTCATGTCATAAAATGGAATGTCAAGAATGTCAGGTCTTTTAATGGAATGTCAGGAATGTCATGTCATTGAACGGAATGTCATGTCTTTTAATGGAATGTCAGGAATGTCATGTCTTTTAATGGAATGTCATGTCTTGGAATGGAATGTCAGGAATGTCACGTCTTTTGATGAAATGTCAGGAATGCCATGTCTTTTAATGGAATGTCAGGAATGTCATGTCATAGAATGGAATGTCAGGAATGTCGTGTCTTTTAATGGAATGTCTGGAATGTCATGTCTTTTAATGGAATGTCTGGAATGACATGTCTTTTATTGGAATGTCAGGAATGTCATGTCATAGAATGGAATGTCATGTCTTTTAATGGAATGTCAGGAATGTCATGTCTTTTAATGGAATGTCAGGAATGTCATGTCATAGAATGGAATGTCAGGAATGTCATGTCTTTTAATGGAATGTCTGGAATGTCATGTCTTTTAATGGAATGTCAGGAATGACATGTCTTTTATTGGAATGTCAGGAATGTCATGTCTTTTAATGGAATGTCAGGAATGTCATGTCTTTTAATGGAATATCAGGAATGTCATGTCATAGAATGGAATGTCAGGAATGTCATGTCTTTTAATGGAATGTCAGGAATGTCATGTCTTTTAATGGAATGTCAAGAATGTCATGTCATAGAATGGAATGTCAGGAATGTCATGTCTTTTAATGGAATGTCAGGAATGTCATGTCTTTTATTGGAATGTCATGGAATGTCAGGAATGTCATGTCTTTTAATGGAATGTCAGGAATGTCATGTCTTTTAATGGAATGTCAGGAATTTCATGTCTTTTAATGGAATGTCAGGAATGTCATGTCTTTTAATGGAATGTTAGGAATGTCATGTCTTGGAATGGAATGTCTGGAATTTCATGTCTTTTAATGGAATATCAGGAATGTCATGTCTTTTAATGGAATGTCAGGTATGTCATGTCATAGAATGGAATGTCATGTCTTTTAATGGAATATCAGGAATGTCATGTCTTTTAATAGAATGTCAGGAATGTCATGTCTTTTAATGGAATGTCTGGAATGTCATGTCTTTTAATGGAATGTCAGGAATGACATATCTTTTATTGGAATGTCAGGAATGTCATGTCATAGAATGGAATGTCAGGAATGTCATGTCTTTTAATGGAATGTCAGGAATGTCATGTCTTTTAATGGAATGTCAAGAATGTCATGTCATAGAATGGAATGTCAGGAATGTCATGTCTTTTAATGGAATGTCAGGAATGTCATGTCTTTTAAAAGAATGTCATGGAATGTCAGGAATGTCATGTCTTTTAATGGAATGTTAGTAATGTCATGTCTTTTAATGGAATATCAGGAATGTCATGTCTTTTAACGGAATATCAGGAATGTCATGTCTTTTAATGGAATGTCTGGAATGTCATGTCTTTTATTGGAATCTCAGGAATGTCATGTCTTTTAATGGAATGTCAGGAATGTCATGTCATAGAATGGAATGTCAGGAATGTCATGTCTTTTAATGGAATGTCAAGAATGTCATGTCATAGAATGGAATGTCAGGAATGTCATGTCTTTTAATGGAATGTCAAGAATGTCATGTCATAGAATGGAATGTCAGGAATGTCATGTCTTTTAATGGAATGTCAGGAATGTCATGTCATAGAATGGAATGTCAGGAATGTCATGTCTTTTAATGGAATGTCAAGAATGTCATGTCATAAAATGGAATGTCAGGAATGTCATGTCTTTTAATGGAATGTCAGGAATGTCATGTCATAGAATGGAATGTCATGTCTTGGAATGGAATGTCAGGAATGTCATGTCTTTTAATGGAATGTCAGGAATGTCATGTCATAAAATGGAATGTCAGGAATGTCATGTCTTTTAATGGAATGTCAGGAATGTCATGTCATAGAATGGAATGTCAGGAATGTCATGTCTTTCAATGGAATGTCAAGAATGTCATGTCATAAAATGGAATGTCAGGAATGTCGTGTCTTTTAATGGAATGTCAGGAATGTCATGTCATAGAATGGAATGTCATGTCTTGGAATGGAATGTCAGGAATGTCATGTCTTTTAATGGAATGTCAGGAATGTCATGTCATAAAATGGAATGCCAGGAATGTCATGTCTTTTAATGGAATGTCAAGAATGTCATGTCATAGAATGGAATGTCAGGAATGTCATTTCTTTTAATGGAATGTCAGGAATGTCATGTCATAGAATGGAATGTCAGGAATGTCATGTCTTTTAATGGAATGTCAAGAATGTCATGTCATAAAATGGAATGTCAGGAATGTCATGTCTTTTAATGGAATGTCATGTCATAGAATGGAATGTCATGTCTTGGAATGGAATGTCATGTCTTTTAATGGAATGTCAGGAATGTCATGTCTTTTAATGGAATGTCAGGAATGTCATGTCATAGAATGGAATGCCAGGAATGTCATGTCTTTTAATGGAATGTCAAGAATGTCATGTCATAAAATGGAATGTCAGGAATGTCATGTCTTTTAATGGAATGTCAGGAATGTCATGTCTTGAAATGGAATGTCATGTCTTGGAATGGAATGTCAAGAATGTCATGTCTTTTAATGGAATGTCAGGAATGTCATGTCATAGAACGGAATGTCATGTTTTTTAATGGAATGTCAGGAATGTCATGTCTTTTAATGGAATGTCATGTCTTGGAATGGAATGTCAGGAATGTCATGTCTTTTGATGGAATGTCAGGAATGCCATGTCTTTTAATGGAATGTCAGGAATGTCATGTCTTTTGATGGAATATCAGGAATGTCATGTCTTTTGATGGAATGTCATGTCATAGAATGGAATGTCATGTCTTTTAATGGAATGTCAGGAATGTCATGTCTTTTAATGGAATGTCAGGAATGTCATGTCTTTTGATGGAATGTCAGGAATGCCATGTCATTTAATGGAATGTCAGGAATGTCATGTCATAGAATGGAATGTCAGGAATGTCATGTCTTTTAATGGAATGTCATGTCTTTTAATGGAATGTCATGTCTTTTAATGGAATGTCAAGAATGTCATGTCATAGAATGGAATGTCATTGTCTTTTAATGGAATGTCAGGAATGTCATGTCTTTTAATGGAATGTCATGGAATGTCAGGAATGTCATGTCTTTTAATGGAATGTCAGGAATGTCATGTCTTTTAACGGAATGTCAGGAATGTCATGTCTTTTAATGGAATGTCTGGAATGTCATGTCTTTTATTGGAATCTCAGGAATGTCATGTCTTTTAATGGAATGTCAGGAATGTCATGTCATAGAATGGAATGTCATGTCTTGGAATGGAATGTCAGGAATGTCATGTCTTTTAATGGAATGTCAGGAATGTCATGTCATAAAATGGAATGCCAGGAATGTCATGTCTTTTAATGGAATGTCAAGAATGTCATGTCATAGAATGGAATGTCAGGAATGTCATGTCTTTTAATGGAATGTCAGGAATGTCATGTCATAGAATGGAATGTCAGGAATGTCATGTCTTTTAATAGAATGTCAGGAATGTCATGTCTTTTAATGGAATGTCAGGAATGTCATGTCATAGAATGGAATGTAATGTCTTGGAATGGAATGTCAGGAATGTCATGTCTTTTAATGGAATGCCAGGAATGTCATGTCTTTTAATGGAATGTCAAGAATGTCATGTCATAAAATGGAATGTCAGGAATGTCATGTCTTTTAATGGAATGTCAGGAATGTCATGTCTTGGAATGGAATGTCATGTCTTGGAATGGAATGTCAAGAATGTCATGTCTTTTAATGGAATGTCAGGAATGTCATGTCATAGAACGGAATGTCATGTCTTTTAATGGAATGTCAGGAATGTCATGTCATAGAACGGAATGTCATGTCTTGGAATGGAATGTCAGGAATGTCATGTCTTTTGATGGAATGTCAGGAATGCCATGTCTTTTAATGGAATGTCAGGAATGTCATGTCATAGAATGGAATATCAGGAATGACATGTCTTTTATTGGAATGTCAGGAATGTCATGTCATAGAATGGAATGTCATGTCTTTTAATGGAATGTCAGGAATGTCATGTCTTTTAATGGAATGTCAGGAATGTCATGTCTTTTGATGGAATGTCAGGAATGCCATGTCTTTTAATGGAATGTCAAGAATGTCATGTCATAGAATGGAATGTCAGGAATGTCATGTCTTTTAATGGAATGTCAGGAATGTCATGTCATAGAATTGAATGTCAGGAATGTCATGTCTTTTAATGGAATGTCAAAAATGTCATGTCATAAAATGGAATGTCAGGAATGTCATGTCTTTTAATGGAATGTCAGGAATGTCGTGTCATAGAATGGAATGCCAGGAATGTCATGTCTTTTAATGGAATGTCAAGAATGTCATGTCATAAAATGGAATGTCAAGAATGTCAGGTCTTTTAATGGAATGTCAGGAATGTCATGTCATTGAACGGAATGTCATGTCTTTTAATGGAATGTCAGGAATGTCATGTCTTTTAATGGAATGTCATGTCTTGGAATGGAATGTCAGGAATGTCACGTCTTTTGATGAAATGTCAGGAATGCCATGTCTTTTAATGGAATGTCAGGAATGTCATGTCATAGAATGGAATGTCAGGAATGTTGTGTCTTTTAATGGAATGTCTGGAATGTCATGTCTTTTAATGGAATGTCTGGAATGACATGTCTTTTATTGGAATGTCAGGAATGTCATGTCATAGAATGGAATGTCATGTCTTTTAATGGAATGTCAGGAATGTCATGTCTTTTAATGGAATGTCAGGAATGTCATGTCATAGAATGGAATGTCAGGAATGTCATGTCTTTTAATGGAATGTCTGGAATGTCATGTCTTTTAATGGAATGTCAGGAATGACATGTCTTTTATTGGAATGTCAGGAATGTCATGTCTTTTAATGGAATGTCAGGAATGTCATGTCTTTTAATGGAATATCAGGAATGTCATGTCATAGAATGGAATGTCAGGAATGTCATGTCTTTTAATGGAATGTCAGGAATGTCATGTCTTTTAATGGAATGTCAAGAATGTCATGTCATAGAATGGAATGTCAGGAATGTCATGTCTTTTAATGGAATGTCAGGAATGTCATGTCTTTTATTGGAATGTCATGGAATGTCAGGAATGTCATGTCTTTTAATGGAATGTCAGGAATGTCATGTCTTTTAATGGAATGTCAGGAATTTCATGTCTTTTAATGGAATGTCAGGAATGTCATGTCTTTTAATGGAATGTCAGGAATGTCATGTCTTGGAATGGAATGTCTGGAATTTCATGTCTTTTAATGGAATATCAGGAATGTCATGTCTTTTAATGGAATGTCAGGTATGTCATGTCATAGAATGGAATGTCATGTCTTTTAATGGAATATCAGGAATGTCATGTCTTTTAATAGAATGTCAGGAATGTCATGTCTTTTAATGGAATGTCTGGAATGTCATGTCTTTTAATGGAATGTCAGGAATGACATATCTTTTATTGGAATGTCAGGAATGTCATGTCATAGAATGGAATGTCAGGAATGTCATGTCTTTTAATGGAATGTCAGGAATGTCATGTCTTTTAATGGAATGTCAAGAATGTCATGTCATAGAATGGAATGTCAGGAATGTCATGTCTTTTAATGGAATGTCAGGAATGTCATGTCTTTTAAAAGAATGTCATGGAATGTCAGGAATGTCATGTCTTTTAATGGAATGTTAGTAATGTCATGTCTTTTAATGGAATATCAGGAATGTCATGTCTTTTAACGGAATATCAGGAATGTCATGTCTTTTAATGGAATGTCTGGAATGTCATGTCTTTTATTGGAATCTCAGGAATGTCATGTCTTTTAATGGAATGTCAGGAATGTCATGTCATAGAATGGAATGTCAGGAATGTCATGTCTTTTAATGGAATGTCAGGAATGTCATGTCTTTTAATGGAATGTCAAGAATGTCATGTCATAGAATGGAATGTCAGGAATGTCATGTCTTTTAATGGAATGTCAAGAATGTCATGTCATAGAATGGAATGTCAGGAATGTCATGTCTTTTAATGGAATGTCAGGAATGTCATGTCATAGAATGGAATGTCAGGAATGTCATGTCTTTTAATGGAATGTCAAGAATGTCATGTCATAAAATGGAATGTCAGGAATGTCATGTCTTTTAATGGAATGTCAGGAATGTCATGTCATAGAATGGAATGTCATGTCTTGGAATGGAATGTCAGGAATGTCATGTCTTTTAATGGAATGTCAGGAATGTCATGTCATAAAATGGAATGTCAGGAATGTCATGTCTTTTAATGGAATGTCAGGAATGTCATGTCATAGAATGGAATGTCAGGAATGTCATGTCTTTCAATGGAATGTCAAGAATGTCATGTCATAAAATGGAATGTCAGGAATGTCGTGTCTTTTAATGGAATGTCAGGAATGTCATGTCATAGAATGGAATGTCATGTCTTGGAATGGAATGTCAGGAATGTCATGTCTTTTAATGGAATGTCAGGAATGTCATGTCATAAAATGGAATGCCAGGAATGTCATGTCTTTTAATGGAATGTCAAGAATGTCATGTCATAGAATGGAATGTCAGGAATGTCATGTCTTTTAATGGAATGTCAGGAATGTCATGTCATAGAATGGAATGTCAGGAATGTCATGTCTTTTAATGGAATGTCAAGAATGTCATGTCATAAAATGGAATGTCAGGAATGTCATGTCTTTTAATGGAATGTCATGTCATAGAATGGAATGTCATGTCTTGGAATGGAATGTCAGGAATGTCATGTCTTTTAATGGAATGTCAGGAATGTCATGTCTTTTAATGGAATGTCAGGAATGTCATGTCATAGAATGGAATGCCAGGAATGTCATGTCTTTTAATGGAATGTCAAGAATGTCATGTCATAAAATGGAATGTCAGGAATGTCATGTCTTTTAATGGAATGTCAGGAATGTCATGTCTTGAAATGGAATGTCATGTCTTGGAATGGAATGTCAAGAATGTCATGTCTTTTAATGGAATGTCAGGAATGTCATGTCATAGAACGGAATGTCATGTTTTTTAATGGAATGTCAGGAATGTCATGTCTTTTAATGGAATGTCATGTCTTGGAATGGAATGTCAGGAATGTCATGTCTTTTGATGGAATGTCAGGAATGCCATGTCTTTTAATGGAATGTCAGGAATGTCATGTCTTTTGATGGAATATCAGGAATGTCATGTCTTTTGATGGAATGTCATGTCATAGAATGGAATGTCATGTCTTTTAATGGAATGTCAGGAATGTCATGTCTTTTAATGGAATGTCAGGAATGTCATGTCTTTTGATGGAATGTCAGGAATGCCATGTCATTTAATGGAATGTCAGGAATGTCATGTCATAGAATGGAATGTCAGGAATGTCATGTCTTTTAATGGAATGTCATGTCTTTTAATGGAATGTCATGTCTTTTAATGGAATGTCAAGAATGTCATGTCATAGAATGGAATGTCATTGTCTTTTAATGGAATGTCAGGAATGTCATGTCTTTTAATGGAATGTCATGGAATGTCAGGAATGTCATGTCTTTTAATGGAATGTCAGGAATGTCATGTCTTTTAATGGAATGTCAGGAATGTCATGTCTTTTAACGGAATGTCAGGAATGTCATGTCTTTTAATGGAATGTCTGGAATATCATGTCTTCAGGAATGTCATGTCTTTTAATGGAATGTCAGGAATGTCATGTCATAGAATGGAATGTCAGGAATGTCATGTCTTTTAATGGAATGTCAGGAATGTCATGTCTTTTAATGGAATGTCAAGAATGTCATGTCATAGAATGGAATGTCAGGAATGTCATGTCTTTTAATGGAATGTCAAGAATGTCATGTCATAGAATGGAATGTCAGGAATGTCATGTCTTTAAATGGAATGTCAGGAATGTCATGTCATAGAATGGAATGTCAGGAATGTCATGTCTTTTAATGGAATGTCAAAAATGTCATGTCATAAAATGGAATGTCAGGAATGTCATGTCTTTTAATGGAATGTCAGGAATGTCGTGTCATAGAATGGAATGCCAGGAATGTCATGTCATAGAATGGAATATCATGTCTTTTAATGGAATGTCAGGAATGTCATGTCATGGAATGGAATGTCAGGAATGTCATGTCTTAGAATGGAATGTCTGGAATGTCATGTCTTTTAATGGAATGTCAGGAATGTCATGTCTTTTAATGGAATGTCAGGAATGTCATGTCATAAAATGGAATGCCAGGAATGTCATGTCTTTTAATGGAATGTCAAGAATGTCATGTCATAAAATGGAATGTCAGGAATGTCATGTCTTTTAATGGAATGTCAAGAATGTCATGTCATAAAATGGAATGTCAGGAATATCATGTCTTGGAATGGAATGTCAGGAATGTCATGTCTTTTAATGGAATGTCAGGAATGTCATGTCTTTTAATGGAATATCAGGAATGTCATGACAGGAATGTCATGTCTTTTAATGGAATGTCAAGAATGTCATGTCATAAAATGGAATGTCAGGAATGTCATGTCTTTTAATGGAATGTCAGGAATGTCATGTCTTTTAATGGAATGTCTGGAATGTCATGTCTTTTAATGGAATGTCAGGAATGTCATGTCTTTTAATGGAATGTCAAAAATGTCATGTCATAGAATGGAATGTCAGGAATGTCATGTCTTTTAATAGAATGTCATGGAATGTCAGGAATGTCATGTCTTTTAATGGAATGTTAGGAATATCATGTCTTTTAATGGAATGTCAGGAATGTCATGTCTTTTAACGGAATGTCAGGAATGTCATGTCTTTTAATGGAATGTCTGGAATGTCATGTCTTTTATTGGAATCTCAGGAATGTCATGTCTTTTAATGGAATGTCAGGAATGTCATGTCATAGAATGGAATGTCAGGAATGTCATGTCTTTTAATGGAATGTCAGGAATGTCATGTCTTTTAATGGAATGTCAAGAATGTCATGTCATAGAATGGAATGTCATGTCTTTTAATGGAATGTCAAGAATGTCATGTCATAGAATAGAATGTCAGGAATGTCATGTCTTTTAATGGAATGTCAGGAATGTCATGTCATAGAATGGAATGTCAGGAATGTCATGTCTTTTAATGGAATGTCAGGAATGTCATGTCTTTTAATGGAATGTCATGTCTTTTAATGGAATGTCATAGAATGTCAGGAATGTCATGTCTTTTAATGGAATGTCAGGAATGTCATGTCTTTTAATGGAATGTCAGGAATGTCATGTCTTTTAATGGAATGTCAGGAATGTCATGTCTTTTAATGGAATATCAGGAATGTCATGTCATAGAATGGAATGTCAGGAATGTCATGTCTTTTAATGGAATGTCAGGAATGTCATGTCTTTTAATGGAATGTCAAGAATGTCATGTCATAGAATGGAATGTCAGGAATGTCATGTCTTTTAATGGAATGTCAGGAATGTCATGTCTTTTAATGGAATGTCATGGAATGTCAGGAATGTCATGTCTTTTAATGGAATGTCAGGAATGTCATGTCTTTTAATGGAATGTCAGGAATGTCATGTCTTTTAATGGAATGTCAGGAATGTCATGTCTTGGAATGGAATGTCTGGAATGTCATGTCTTTTAATGGAATGTCAGGAATGTCATGTCTTTTAATGGAATGTCAGGTATGTCATGGAATGTCATGTCTTTTAATGGAATGTCATGGAATGTCATGTCTTTTAATGGAATGTCAGGAATGCCATGTCATAGAATGGAATTTCATGTCTTTTAATGGAATATCAGGAATGTCATGTCTTTTAATGGAATGTCAGGAATGTCATGTCTTTTAATGGAATGTCATGTCATAGAATGGAATCTCATGTCTTGGAATGGAATGTCAGGAATGTCATGTCTTTTAATGGAATGTCAGGAATGTCATGTCTTTTAATGGAATGTCAGGAATGTCATGTCATAGAATGGAATGTCAGGAATGTCATGTCTTTTAATGGAATGCCAGGAATGTCATGTCATAGAATGGAATGTCATGTCTTGGAATAGAATGTCAGGAATGTCATGTCTTTTAATGGAATGTCAGCAATGTCATGTCATAGAACGGAATATCATGTCTTTTAATGGAATGTCAGGAATGTCATGTCATGGAATGGAATGTCAGGAACAACAATAACAATGTTGCAAATTAAAAGACCAATTTCGCCGAGGGCGGCCATTTTAGAACGGAGCAGTCCAACAGTCGTTCCCAGGGTGCGTGGTCTCGGTGCGACCCAGTCTTATCTCTGCCTATTGTAGGCGCGCCTGCGCTGGGAGGGTGGCGGCTATTTTGTTTTGCTTTTGCCCACGCTTCTGATTCCATTCGCTCCAGCGGGCGGGCGATTGAATGAGCGGTGGAGCTACTATAGCCGGGTAGAGGAGCCGTCAAGCACTGCCGCAGCGCGCCCATCGGAGCACGGGACGTCCCCCCCCACACCCTACCCTTCCAGGCAGTATGGTGAGCCGCAGCAGCACCCCGAGCCGCGGCGCCCACCCGCATTACCCGCTTGCAGGAGAAAGAGGAGCTGCGGCACCTCAACGACCGCCTGGCTGTGTAGAGCGACCGCGTGCGCTCCCTGGAGCTGGAGAACGACCGGCTCATGGTCAAGATCTCGGAGAAGGAAGAGGTCACCACACGCGAGGTGAGCAGGGCGTAGGGCAGGTTGTGACGATCCCTATGGAGGCGGCATCATCAATAGGTGCCTTTCACTGGAAGGGTGAGCTTCCAAAGCTCGCTGGATCTGACTTCTGCAATGCATTATTTTTGTATAATTTATATATAGGTTTCATGCCAAAGGATGCTATAGGGTAAAGCATGAATCTTTTATTTAGGGGCGTAGTTTAGGCATACTCCGGGAGAAGTAATTTAGCAACGTTAAAATAACAGAGTACATTCAGTGTGTCCTTTGACAGGATCAGTTCTATTTGTTTTTGGGGAAGGAGTAGCAGATGAACCATGTATCTTTATTTGAGGCGTCCCGGGTGACATTTAACCGGGGTCCTCCTTTCGTTGTTTAAGATTGTGAAGAGGTGGGTGTGGCATGTGGAGTTCATGATATTTTGCGTTACTCTTTATGGCACACCTCGGTTCGACCGCCTTCAACAGTGCTGACAGTAACAGATTTAAGCGAGATTATTAAATCTGAAGGCGCCAGATATTACAGTAACGACCATCCCAGAACTGAGCCGTTCATGTGTGCTTAACTGCTGGTCTCTAGTCTTAAAGTTTCAAGGTTTGTTAATTATTTAGTTCAACGTTGCAGTTCCCGGAATGACAAGTTGTATGACAAAAAATAAGATTGATCGCTTTGAACTACGCGTGCTGGTTTAACAGGTGCTTGTTACATTGTCTTCAAAGCACGCTGCACTATGTATACATTCGGATGAAGGTTGTAATAATTTGAGATACTCTGGGAAGTGGAGACTATTGGCTTTTTTCATTGGTTTTCTGAGCCTCCCTAATTGCACCAGAGTTTGTTTGTTACAGTAGCTTCCCCTGGATCCATTCATGTATCAAGCCCTGATTTGTCTGCATTCGCTTTGGTCACGTGGGGGCACACCTACAACCCTTTTGTAAAATGCAATTGAAAGTCTTCGCAAGAACGATTAGCTCGGATTTGATTGGCTAGCCTCGAATCCTGTCCCTCTTCAAACATTTAGGTTTTGATTGCCAAGTTGTGCATTGCAACCGTAGCTTTATGGCTTTCGTTTTAACCTTTTACATGCATCTATCGGTCAGGTCTGACGTGAGTTGACGTGTACCCCAAGATCAATTGCTTCTCTGAGGAAGTATCATTTTGTTCATATACTTGTTACGGTAAAAATGGGCTTAACCACTTGCTACTTTATTCTTAAGCATGTACCTTCCATTAAACAATGCAACATTATATTTTCCTCCAATACACCAACATTGCACATTTATAGCGTGAGTGGTTTGAGGGCGCACGTTACGTTCTGAACCGCCCGCCTCCAGTCTTCGAGGAAGGCTTATGTACTGAAGGAATGACTGCGAGCCACGTTTTTAATAATCAGGTGCCCTGCCAACACCCAGAGTTCAAAATTTGAAAGTGATATGAGTGGGCGTGTTCGCATCTCTGCAGTTTGTCTTGGCTGCACGATCGCAGAGGACTTTGACTGCTAGTAACATTTCAACAGTTAGCCGGGTTTCAGGCGAGGAATGAAGAAGTGCTGTATGTACGCTTCAACCATGTCTGTCCTCAGTTGGACAGCACTACTCACAGAAGACACCGGAGATTATCACTCTTTTTTTATAAGCCCGGTTTGACAGAATAAATATTGTCTCTAATCCTGGTATTTTGGCTCCATCCAGAGAAGAATTACCACCTCGTTTCACGCTATTGGCTATGTGGTGTTTAATTCCTCCTTGTGGGAAGAGCTCAGATTGGAACACGCGAAAGACCATCACAAAAGAGAAATAGTCATCATGCCATTTTCAATTTACTTTCTCCGTATCCTACTTGCCCCCAAAATTGGCTTCCAAATCAATCCCTTTTTGTTCTTTCTCTGCAATGGCAAAGCCAATAGGGTAGTCGTAAATGTGATAAACAATATTTACGCCTGCTGTTTCAGTAATTATTAGTTGTGATGCCTGTTCAGTTGCGCTGCCACAGTAAATTCAGGTCTGTTTGTTGGCTTTGTCATTATACTGTTAGTAGAACACGAAGCATTGTTTAGTAAACTTTACTTGAACTTACTATTTCTACTGTTGCACTTCATCCTCTACTTCCACCCATGACATGATAACTTAGGTTGCGCCTCCAGTGTCTTTTTTGACAAACTACATTTACAACTTACATGCTCGTCAGGTTTGCCTCAATTTTCTAAGTTTATAATTGAAGGCCTTACGAAGCCATCAGTATGTTATTGAATTCTACAGCCGCACTTCCTACGCCCTTCCAAGCAAGATGTTTCAAAAGCCAAGTGTGCAACACACGGATGACAATTCTGCGTTTTTTGTGCCATTGGTGTCTTTCACTGAGCATTAAAAATGAGAGATGTAGCCAAAAGCAAAATGACCCCAGCTGCTACGACTGAAAATGCTGCATGGTACATGTTAGGAAAGAAGCTGAAACCCTCTGGATAAAGTGAGTTTGTTCGCAGTATAATTTCTAGGCCTTTTGATATGTGAGTGACCTAGTACTTACAGCTACTTCGCCATTCACTGTTCATGGTGAACTTAAGATGGAAGCTATGTTAATCCCCTCACTCAATGCCAGTCTTTGTCCTTCTGAGCTGAAGATCGCTTCATTACTCGTTGCGGGGCTCTTGCTGCCCCTACAAGTTGTCCAAGCTATTGACATTGTAAATAACAATGCCGTTTCTTTAAATGTTTTAAAAACATAAACAAAAATAATGTCATGAGCAATGCCAATAGATCTAACTTTAACAATGCCGAGACCATTGCATTGTAAATGCTTGTTTTCTTCTTCAGGGGAAATCTTGTTAAAGCTATTGACATGTTTAACAAAGCAATCAACCTTGCCAAGTCCGAAATGGAGATGGCCCACCTGTATTCATTGTGTGATGCTGCCTATGCCCAGACAGAAGTTGCAAAAAAATATGGATTAAAACCCCCTACACTGTAAACAAGGACAAGATAGAAACAGAAAGAATGACGACCCTGTAAGAAAAGTTGATACTTTTCAATCAGACCAAGAAACACTGTTACACAGAAGCAAAGTGGAGAGACTTTGATTTCCGATTGGTGGTGTTTGTCATCCGTTGCTCCAGATTGATGTTACGGTATTGTCGGGTATGGTTGTTAAAACAGTTAGTTTGCTTCTACTCCAAAGGAAATATTGCCCCATAAGGTCTGAGATCTCAAAAGTATCTTGCTTCGGGGGGGCTCAAGTATATTTTCGTCACTCAAATAAAGACATGGTTGGCTTCCCACCTACTGCACTGTTGTGAATGTGATCATAATGTGGATAACATGTTTTTTATACACAAAATGGAATTTACAGCATATGCGGTTTGTTAAAGTTAACATGAACAAGTGTTGTAAAATACATTTCTTATATATACTACTGATTTCAGAAAGATTGTTTTTAGTTTTTACAGAAGACACAAGATACAATTGCGTACAGCTGTTTTTGCTTTCCATTTGAAGTCCATTTGCAAGCCTAGAACCATGTAAAAATAATAATCATTTATTTCCTCTTCCCTCTACCTGACTGTTAATAAACTCTCTGTAGCAGTTGGGGTGAGGTCAGAAGAATTGCCCAAATAGGTCTGCAAATGAATTGTTATCCTGTGGCGTCACATATAATATACAGAGTTGGATGTTGTTGGGAGCAGATAAGATTTTAGATACTCTCCAACAGTTGTACCTCATCCTTTTTGTGCATGTTTGTTTGGTACTTGACCACCCGCCTCTCGTCACCCCACGATCTATAAACATCCTGGTAATTGATGCTCCAGTGTAGAGCAGCAGCACCAAAGTACATATAAAGAGGATTTATGTATTCCTCCAATGCACTTCTCTTTACTGTTTGCTTACATTTTTCCTACTGGCCACTTCATTGCTCCTTTCTCTGGAAAAAGTATCATCTATCTGGATGATCTTTTTATGAGACCAAAGCAAAATTGTTAAAATATGCATTATGACTATTGCTTTCACCAAATTCTAGGATTGAGTAGTTTTAAATATTTCATACAGTGGAATTGTAGTGAAAATTAAAATTACAATGGTAAGAACGTAGAGCAAAAGAATCATTGAGCATGTATATTTTGGTGAATGCACTTTAACCATTTTTATCCACTTAAAATTTTTGTCTCTTGCTATTGTATGTCATCTAAGCTGATATTTGTTTACTGCTTCATAATAATTTAAAGTGTGAGATGTTTACTCTGTGAAGCAGAGTACAACTAAAGTTAATTTGTTAAACTTTATCTCATATGGATATTCGAAGTGACAGAGGCTCCAGAAGAGACAGATCTGTAGTAGCATGAACAATACAACAAATAGGGTTACTGAATAACTGTTTTTCTGTATCTGTAAATCTTACAGCAATATTTGAGAAATAGCCATGGGCTACATAGCCACATTGCGGTGTTGGGTAACTACATTGAAAAAGAAGGGATCTTAAATAAGGCAAGCCTTGCAATTTTGGTGAATACCCAAGATTTCTCATCACTAAAATAAATCTATAGAAGCAATAGAATCTGATTGAAAAAACAAATAATGTAGACTTAACTATCTTGCCTTTGATTTATATGCATGGCCTGATCTACATACAGTCAAATTCAAATTTGTTTCTCTTCCCAGAAAATAAAAACGTTAAACCGAGAAAGCATGTGTTGTTTAATTATATCATTCCAAATCATTGTGTACTGTTGCCTGTTCTTTACATATTTGAAGCTGCACTACAATATGCATTTGTCTGCCTCTTTCTTTGTAAATCTTTCAGATGTAAATTCAGAAAATAAATGATATTAAAGTATTCTTTATTGTGATTATGTAGTTTGTTGCAAAATGCTGAGAAGTTAAGATGTGGACTAGATGCTTATTGATTCTGGCTATTTTTGTAGCCAGACCTGACCCTTGAGGGTAGTGCAGTGCTTTACAGAAAATTAGAAAGTGGATGCATCACAAGAACTAAGTAACAATAGGGTCTATCTTTAACATATGTACTGCATGTTTACTAAGGTTTTCAATTTACTTTCTTGTTTTTTGTTTCAAGTTCAATAGAGCTTCAGGAGTCTCCTCTTCTGTGACAAATAATGTAATGCAGAAGAGTAAAATACATAAGAAGTAAATGGGATTAGGTGGCTACTGAGTTCAAGACTGGAGTCTACTACTCTAGTATACCGTTAAAAAACAAACAAAAAAAAAACAACTTTGGTCCTGAGGTAGTTCTCAAAATTTCACGTTTCTTTTGGCGGAAGCTACACAAATTTCCTTTGAAGAGGAGTTTGAGACCAAATAATTTCTGTTCCATCGGACACATTTTTTAGGTCTCTATTGAAGTAACCTGATTTTCTCCTTTACAGTTTTCCGCTAACGTTTTGGGTTTCCTTTGAGGGAGGGTAAATAAATTAGATGTTATGAGGTTGATTAAAACGTTTAAAATTGATCGATCATGTTGTTAAAATTTTAATTAATCGTTTAAAAACAAAGAGGTACTCCTGCAAAACAGAAATGAACGATCACAATTAGTCTAAATACACATGTACCATAAGATTTAGACCCATCATAATTAGTAAGGCAATACTACATACACTAGTAATCCATATATCATCAGTCCTCTATATATATATATGTATTTTGGGCACATCACATTTTTACAAATTACCCCACAACCCATAGTACTTCGGAAAGCAAATAATTCATTATAAAGAATTAGATCATGCATCTCTGGTTTGCCAAATACCCAATTCTATGAACATCAGAAGAAGCCTGCTGTTTTTTTTGGGAGGATAAGGAAATTGAGCAACAAACGACATGCAACAGTTTCTTTTTTTGCTATACATGCTGCAGTTTTTTGTTTTTTTTTATAACTTACATTTATCTTACCAAGGAAATAACAGCACATGGTCCTTCTGATTAGTCAGTTGTGGACTCTGAGGTACAAATAATGGTATAGAAACTACATGTAATGGCTACCTCGATTAACAGTTCATGATTTCTTCACTCAGTGGGTCCTATCCTTTGTACAGGTGCCATTTCTTTCATGTGTGAGGGGTATCGAGGAGCCAAGTTCTCACGCCTTTGTGAATTGGCCCTATAATGGGGAGTGAAATCTGCGTACTTGACCACCTTAGACTTGTGATAGTCCTTATTTATCCGACATTACATTTCATATCTCATTACACAAGCACCTTCATAACACAATTACCTTCCTCACAAAATTATACAAGCACCTTAATAACTGAATGGTAACAAATAGCATTTAGGCAGGCAACAATTCAAAGAATGCCAACAAATAAAAAGTGGTACGTTTGGGTCAAGCGGGGGGTAAGTCGGCAACAGGTCTTGGTTGATTTCTAGTTTGTTTCTTGTTGAAGTTGGGATGAAGTAGCCACCAGGCAACTTTCTATAATATTTCAACACAATGTATGATAACAGTTCTTCCTGCTCTGGAGTATCTCTGGCAACAAAGAGCTAGAGTTGATTATTCACTTCTACTTCTGTAAGTTTTCAGTGCGTGTTCTGGAATGGGGTGGGATCTCGAGATCCAGTCCCTTTTAAAATGTAGATTTTTATATCACTTCCTTTCTTAAGCCCTCAATTGTCTCTAACATGTGGATCAAGTATCATTTTTGTATCTCAGTACACTGTTACCCTTCAGGGCTCCCTCCTTTTAGTGCACATCATCAGTCCTTAACCATTGCACTCCATTAAGTAAATTGTCATCTTGAGCATATCTATTTTTGAACAGGTGTTCGTTCAGTCCTAACCTATGTTTTGTGGTATCCAATTCTCACTTTAAGTCTCTCTCTTCCCCACAATGGTAAGTTGTGCATTTATGGATGACTGCTGCTATCACCCTTACGAGGTAATACTCTGTTTGGGGGCCACCCAGAATAATTAGCTAGTGTTCATTGGGGACATTAGTTCCAGATGCAGTTGTAATTCATAATATATTTGAGTTCTAAAAGGACAGGTTTCCGGGCAGGAAAAGAACACATGGCCAGGCATTCCTTGTAAACCAGACTTCCTCCAACACATTCCTCATGAGCCACAAGTGTTTGGTTTGAGATTGGAAAGTATTGCAGCAGAGCCTTCCACTGGGATTTCCTTTACCTGGGGAAGCACCAGTCATAGCCTGCACAGATAACAGGCATTCTAAATCCTCATCATATATTATATCAAACACCACCTAAAGTTTAAGCCCAACAGCTTCAGTGGTGTCCTCCTTATGAATTTGTTGCACTGTTTCATAATATTGTGAGAGTAACACCATTGAAATTCCCCATTTGGATTGGACCCAACAGGGCAATTTATGCCTGTACTTGTTTTTGTTCCAACTTGGAGCTATCCCTACACGTTTGTCTGCACGCAGTGTACTATTTGGAATTATTTGTAAAAAAATATGAGGAAAAATTTGACTTTGGTCTAAATGTTGTCAAATGTTTTTTTTTTCTTGCCATTTCTCAGAAGTTACAGAAATCGGTTTTATACTTTGCCTCCCACTTATTCATCTGATTACTTTCTATGCCTGGGTAAAAGTCTATTCCAGTTGAGGTTTGTAATCTTCTCTTATCTCATGTTAGGCTTAGTTTTTTGGTATGATCTTTAAGTTTGCTTTCCATTGATGGATTTGTGGCTATTGGTTATCATTGTGTTTATGGGGAAGATGATCAGAGTAGGTCCATTTTTACCCCTGTCCCGCTGTTGTCTGGTTGGAGCCATTAAACTGTGTAAAAGGACTCATCTGCTTCAGAGTATTCTTGCAATCTTGTAAGTGCAAGCCCTCCCTCGCCTCCATTGTCAAGACAGATTTATATAGCTTGAGTGTGTTTGTGAGAAGTTGGCCTGGTATATGATATCCACTAATTAAAGTGGGCACCTTTCACCAGTCCAAATAACCCTTATGGTGATTTAAGAGGTCAAAGAAAACCGATCCAAGTGGTAGCTGTGGAGAGTGCCCTTCAGACTTAGTCTTGAAGGAATGTTAAGCAGCTGGATTTACCAGAATGCAACCTTATTGTATTGGTTAAATGAAAGGAGAACCACGCAGTAGTTATAAGAATATATATTTATTATTATAACAGCTTAAATACCTCACAGTATCTGCTACACACAGATAAACACAAAGCACACAATACAGTAGCACAGAAACAATCGTAAGTAGCACTAATATGCATTGGGCTCCCGGGGGAGACCAAACCATTAACTAAAATAGTGGTATAAGAACCACGACTCTAGTCAAGACAATGTCTAGCGTGTGTAGAATCGCTGGTACCCCAAGGAACCACCCAAGGTGAGTAAGTAGGGCCCCCACGGAGGACGGGTGCAGTGTGAGAAGACGACCACATGCTACGTACAATTGAATGGGAGAGCAGCAGTTGCAATTTTAAAGTTCAAGGACCCTTCCAAGTGGATTACGAGGAAACTCTTTGGAACAAAGAAGGTTGGAGAGCCACCCCACCCGCGGATACCGAAGTACCAGAGTTACCTATCCCAGAGGAGCCGGTGCATAGGGCTGAAGTAGCTTCGGAAACCACAGTCATTCTCAACGGGAGTCTTCAAAGAAATGCCACTGCTGAAAATAAGAAAATTGTCCGGTAGAATCGGCAGGTGGATTCTTTATGGAAGGAACCTGAAAGCAGAGGGGACAGAGTCTCTGTCACTCAGGAGTGACCAGTGGCTCGGTAGACGAATGTCCACCTTTGTCAGGTGCTTCTGGTGCGAAGGAGACCTTGACCCTAAAGCTGCGGGGACCAGGAGACATCGAGGATGACCAGGAGCCGGATACGAGCTGTCCCACGGAGGATGTTGAGTACTGAGGGGTTGGTGTCCGGAGGGAGCACCAACAAGCCTTGGCAACGGCAACCCACGAAGAAGGTCAAGAAAGGTTACAGTCTGGCCCAGCAAGGACCAAGGGACTCACCACAACCAGGGGAGCCCAAGAAAATCAGGATTGTCCCTCAAATGGACCCACAGGCCGACGGCACAGGAGTCGCAAGGGTACCTCTAGCAGTTTCACCAAACAGCTTGCAGGGCACAGAATGCGAGAAGGCCATAGTCCGTGGTGCAAAATATGCTCAGAGGTTGGGGCTATCGACAGCCCAATCCATGAAGTTGGGGAACACCAACAAGCACTTGCAAGTGTACTCGGTGCACAGGGGTTCGGGTTATGCGGTCCCCACGAGGGATACTGGCCTCAAACTTGATGAGAGGGCAGCTCGCACTCAAGCAACGTAGGAACCCACCTCCTGTGTTTCTGGAGCCTTCGGAGTCCGCAGGAGCTCAGGATCAGCAGACCGGTCATTTGCGTTACAGTGCCTGCAAACACAGGGGAGTGGCTCCTTCACCCCAAGGGAGATACTAGAGTTGTCCTTGATGCTCCACAGGTTCTGCATGGAGCCTGAAGGGTGCACAGGCCCAAACGATGCTTTGGATGGAGAGGGAGACTGTCGCGCCCAGTCGAAGTCCAGTGAAGTCCTGAATGTCCAGATGGTCAAAGGTCAGTGGTTTCCTGTTCAGAATCTTGTCCATGTAGAATCTAGGGTCCTACAGCCAGGTAAGCCCTTTTGTACCCATGGGAGAAGGTTGGACAGATTCAGGGGAGGGTCAGGACAGTGGTGAGGTTACTCCCATGTCCTTTGTCCAGTTTCGCACCAGAGCAGGAGCCAACGGCTCCCAGAACTGGTTTGAGCTGGACTATGCACAGGGACACCAAATGTGCCCCTCATGCAGACTTTCAGGCACTTTGGAAGTGCACCCACCCAGCTCCAATACACTAAATCCTGTCTGGGAGGTGGTCACACCTCCCTGTGACAGGATGTCTATTGTGCTGCCTTCCTCTGCTCAAGCTTGGCTCAGCAGCTGGAGGGCAGAAATGTGTGTTCGAGGCATATGAGCTGCAGATTACACACTATGCATAGATCGCCATCTGGTGTTGGGCCTGGATGTCTGCACTTCTTTTTGTCTTGGAAAGTCTTTGGAAGTCCCGAGGTAGGTGACTCCTCCCTTGGATCATAGTGCGCATAGGCATCTGCTCCATCCTCTGATTGTTTATTCCACCATCGGGCTAGGATGTGTTTCCTGCGCTCCAGTTCGGAACCGTTAACTGTTTTCTCTTTCGTTGCGCAATCCTTCCCTTCTCGACGGTATTGTTTCAATCGCGTTTTCCCAAACCACGCGACTCTTCAACTTCGATTCCGGTCGTCGAAGAAGGCCTTCGGGCCTCATCTCCGGCTCATGGAAAGGACGCCATTTAAAAAGTGTCCTCGATGTGGGTCGAAGTTTCCCCACACCGACCTGCATGAGGTGTGCAACCTCTGCCTCTCAACGGAGCACAAGGCCAGAGACTGTCCAGCTTGCGCCTCCTTCCGCTCCAAAAAGACGATCTGGGACCGACGAGCTAGAAGAACAATAGCTCGCTCGTCATCTTCGATCCCCGATGACATCTTCCAAGAAGGCGTCGATGTTCCAGAGCAAGGTCGGGTCGACGAAGGCCTCATCAGCACCTCCGAAGCAGATGACTCTGACTTTGAGGACATCACTCCAGCTCAGAGGGCCGTGAGTACAGACGTTGAACCGGACCCCCCCCCCCCCCCACCCCTCGACACTATCAAAAAAGGTTTCGGTACCACCTTCACCTTCGGGCCCAGGTGCACACCGAGAGACTGCTTCCCATGCCCCGCCTTCAGGCCCGGTATAGAAGCCCACTAAGCCTTTAGGTGAATCGGGCTCGAGTCAGCCTGCCCTCGGTGCCGAAAAACATACACAGGCACCGAAAAAGAAGACGCCCTCTTACTCATCCACGCCGACCACTGCTTCGACACCTAAGCACTCTGCGTCGAAGGCTAGCACCGGATCGTCTGCACCGACAACACCCTCGGAGCCGACCAAAAAACGGCCACCAAAGGGCCCCCCCGACTCCCGTTCTTCGAAGCCGAAGACCTCGGAACCGAAAAAACAACAACAGGTTCCATCGGACAAAGACACTGCAAAACTGCACGGTTCCAAGCCCAGAACCGCTACTGAGTCGGCACCGAAAAAGCATACGGCACCAAAGCCGTCGACTCCAAGGTCTTTGCCTCACACAGAAGAACTGTTTCGCCCAAATCCTACCCAAAAGACTCTTGGAAAGGATCCTAAGACTGGTAACTTAATGCTTAGCATCAAGATAAGACCCCTAGATATGCCTGCACCGGCTTCACCACCCACAAAGAGAGACTTTGCTACCTCTCCATTAAGGATCCCTTCTCCACCACCACCACACCGCTCTCCTACACCATCACCTACTCCAGTAGATGATGATGATGCCAACACCTCAGATGATGCAGGGGGAGGTGCAGACGATCAACCCCTAGGGGACCCTACCCCTACTGGCTCCCCAGACCCCTGGGATGATTACAGTGTCCCAGATGTCCCTTACACCCCACAAGATGGCATCTATCCCTCCAGGCCTTCCCCTCCAGAGGACAATATCGGCTTCAACCAGCTCCTCCACAGAGCTGCCCGGTGCCATGGGGTGGCCCTTCCTACAGACCCTGTGGAGGAAGATTTTCTTATGGACACTTTTGACACCACACAAAAGTCCACCTCAATTCTACCCATGCTTAAAGGGGTCATTAAGCATGCACCAGAGGTCTTTAAAGACCCGGTTAGGGCTCGAGTCATCAACCCGAGAATAGAGAAAAAATATAAGGCTGCCCCTACTGATCCAGCGTACATCAAAGGCCCAGCACGTCTAGACTCCCTCGTAGTCTCCAATGCGATAAAGAGAGACAATTCCCAAACATCATGTGACGCACCACCACCAGATAAGGAATCTAAACTCCTGGACGCCTCTGGCAAGCGCACAGCGTCACAGGCAGCAAACATATGGCGCATTGCCAATACTGCAACTGTCTTGCAGTGCCCTCCGAAATCAGGACTTGGTCGGATAGGTTGCCCTGATGTTGAGCCCACTGGAACTCCAGGTCCCACTGCAGAGCCCGCATCCGCCACTTGGCGTGATGTACCAGCATGATGCAGGAGGCCATCAGACGTAGGACCATCCTGACCGAAACTCGGGATAAAGGCTGAAAGATCGGAATCAGAGCCTGAATATCCCAAACCCGCTGTTCGGGAGGATAGACCCGAAACTGCACCGAGTCCAGAACCGCTCCGATGAAAAGGAGCTTCTGGGAGGGACTCAGATGTGATTTCAGCACGTTGATGGAGAACCCAAGCAAATGCAGGCGGTCGGCCGTAGTCTGGAGGGGGGAGATGCCTGCCTAGGGCGAGCCCGCCTTCAACAACCAGTCGTCGAGATAGGGGAAGACTCGAACCCCTGATCTGCGCAGATGAGCTGCGACCACCGCCATCACTTTCGTGAACACCCGAGGGGCACTGGTGAGGCCGAAGGGGAGCACGGTAAACTGAAAGTGCTTGTGGCCTACCGTGAACCGCAGGTAACGCCGGTGGGCCGGCAGGACGGGGATTTGGAAATACGCGTCCAGCAAGTCCAACGCTACCATCCAGTCTCCAGGGTCTAGGGCAGCCAGAACCGGAGCTAAAGTGAGCATCTTGAACTTCTCCTTCTGGAGGAAGGCGTTGACGCTCCTGAGGTCCAAGATAGGGCGTAGGCCCCCTTTGCCCTTCTTGGGAACCAGAAAGTAGTGGGAGTAACAACCCCATCCTACTTCTGGGCCAGGAATGCGCTCGATGGCCCCATTGGCCACGAGGGCCGTAACTTCCTCCTGCAGAAGTTGCAAGTGATCCCCCGACATGCGGTGGTACTGCGGCGGCATAGCTGGAGGGGTCTCCTCGAAGGGGAGGGAGTAGCTCCTTCGGACGATTTGCAGCACCCACCTATCCGACGTGATGGTGCGCCAGTGGAGCAGGCGATGGTGAACTCTGCTTCCCACCGGCGTGGAATGGGCCTGAAAGGTCGGACTAGGAAGGCTTTGAGGCAGATGCTGCGGGAGCAGATGTGGACTGACTAGCTCTCTGTCCCCCCTGCTCCACCGCGGCGGAGTCCGTGACCGCGTTGAGGTTGGTTCTGCGGCCTGTGGGTGGACGGACGCGCGGGGCGCCCGTTCCTTTGCCACGAAAGGGGCGAAAAATGGAAGTTTGCGGGCGCAGGGCCGAGTGGCCGAAGGACTTCGCCGTAGCCCTGGAGTCCTTAAAGCCTTAAAGCTCTCCAGCGCATCTGCTTAGTCACCAAAAAGGCGACGGCCATCGAAGGGCATGTCCATGAGGGTGCTCTGGACATCCCCTAAAAAATTTGTGGACCCCAGCCAGACGTGACCACAAATCGCCACAGTCGTCGCAATCGCCCTACCCAGCGAGTCTGTGGTGTCTAGTCCACATCGAATTGAGTACCGTGCTGCATCCTGCCACTCAGCAAGAGCCTGGACGAGCCGTGTCCTGGCCTCCTCCGGACACTGGGGCAGCACGTCCGCCACCGTATCCCACAAGGAGTGGGTATAGCGGTCCAAAAGGCACGCAGTATTAATTGACCGCAACCCCAAACTGAGGGAGGAAAACAGTTTCTTCCCAAACTGTTCCAACCTTTTGGATTGTCGATCCGGAGGAGTGGACGGGAATGCGGTCTGGGACGTAGAGGCCTGGATAACCAGACTGTCAGGGGTGGGGTGAACCGACAGAAAGCTGGGGTCGCCTGGAGCAGGGCGGTGGCGCCGGGCCATGTTTCGGTCCACAGGAGTTACTGTGGAGGGCTTGGACCAAGTGCCCATCAGAACGTCAGTGAGGGCCTCATTGAACTGTAGTAGAGGCTCCGAAGAGCTTACTGGCTGTTGAAGCACCTAAGTGAGGAGGTTAGTCCTCACGGCTGCTGCAGGGAGCTCCAGGTGAAGGGCATCGGCAGCCCTGCGCAGCACCACAGAATAAGTTGCACCCTCCTCCGTAGCCACGGAAGGAGGAGAGATGAAGCCAGTGTCAGGCGAAGTGTCGAGACCACTGGCATCCCCCAGCTTGTCTGCCTAGTCCTGACTTAACTGACACCGTTGTGCCAGGGGGTCCTCGGACCCCTCCCAGTCCTCCCCTTCATCCGCCTCCTGGTATACAGGTAGAAAGGACGGAGCCGGGTGGTAGATGAAATGTTCATCCATCGGCGCCGGAGATGGCGCCAGGCGGCACCGTTCCAACGCCGGACTGGGACCGGGGCTGAAACTGGGGACGGCGGCTTCCGAAGACGGCGCCGGGGACAGCACCATAGGGGTTGGTGCCGGCGGAGGGGTCGTAAGGTCGACCGGCGTTGACCGGGATCCAAGCCTGGATCCCACGGGGGCCTGAAGCGATGGGAACGAAGGCGCCGGGGCCGAAGCCGCCGGCTCGCTAGGCCTCCCAGTCGGACCTGTGGTGCCCGAAGGCGTGCCGGCAGGCCTCGACGGCGGAGCGAGACTCCTCATGGCCACGAGGAAGTCCCGAATCTCGCCCGGAGTTGCATTAGGCCCAGGGACCGGAGGGTATAGGGCTGGACGTGACTCCCATGGCTCCGATGGAGCCGCGTGGGTGGTGCCATCCGAACCCTCAGCCGAGTCACGCGAGGGGAGTCAGAAGAGCGGTGTCGCTTCTTTGACTTCTTCTTACTGTGCCTCGACTTACTTGAATGCGAGGACTTTGAACCCGACGAGCGGTGATGACTTCAGCTCCGCGACCAGCCCCTCGACCTCCTCCTCGACCGGGACCTCGAGCGGCGCGGAGCCGACTGCCGGATCTAGAGTAGCTTGCGGGACCGCTCCCGCCTAGCTTTCGAGGTCAAGGCCTGGCAGTTGGGGCACGACTTGTCATCATGGTCGGCCCCAAGGCAGTAGAAACACTGACGGTGGGGGTTGGTAACCGACATTAGTCAGTGACAGGCGTCACACGCTTGAACCCGGGCATCTAACGGCACCAGAGTCAAGGTCGACTCGAAAGAATAGACCAAAAAAGTCCAAAAAGTTAGTCAAAAATTCACTAAGGGTATACTCTTCCCGGATCTGCGCTTACTGGCGCGGAAAAAAGAACAACTGACGTCAGCGCGCGAGGGCGGAGTCTAAGTACTCCGACGTCATCCCGGCGATCACGACGACAGACGCGGAGTCGCAGACGACGCCTACCGACGTACAAGAGTACTGCTGACGAAAAATCTTTCCGGCTCCAGCCTGACGCCTGGGGATATTCTAAGGTAAGGAATCTAACTAACGTGTTTCTTTCAGATGTCCAGAGTGCCATACTCAATCAGCCATTTGATGAGCAACACCTATTTGGCCCTAATGTGGACTTATCACTTGAGAAAATGAAAAAGGATACAGACACAGCCAAATCTATGGGAACCTTGCAGTCGCAAGCTCCCAGATGGTCTTTTCGTCGCTCATCTTTCAGAAGCACCCACAGATGCTACTCCTCTGATAGCCCCTACACTTCTTACAAGGCTCCCACCTTTACTAGAAGTTACCAAAGGGGTGGTTACAGGGGGAACAACAGCAAAGGCAGAGGCAAAAACAACAACTCCCGCTCTGCCTCCACCCCCACCCCCACCGCATGACTTCCCTCCACTTCCCCCAGACCATTCCACTCCAGTCGGGGGAAGACTCCACCAATTCCTCCCTGCCTGGGCAAACATCACTTCAGACAGGTGGGTGCAACAGATAATTCAATCAGGCTACTGTCTCGAACTAACATCTACCCCCCCAAACATACCACCCAAACAGCGTCCAATGTCAGAAGAACATCTGTTACTGCTAAAGCAGGAGGTAATCTCCCTCCTACAAAAAAGTGCAATAGAACCAGTTCCCCTGCACCAACAAAACAAGGGAGTCTACTCCCTCTATTTTCTCATACCAAAAAAGGACGTCTCTCTAAGGCCTATTCTAGACCTCAGACCCCTAAACCTATACATACACTCAGACCACTTCCACATGGTAACACTTCAACAGGTCCCTCCTCTGCTTTCCCAGGGAGACTTCCTTGCTAACCTAGACCTCAAGGATGCCTATTTCCACATTCCCATTCACAGCACTCACAGAAAATATCTCAGATTCGTAGTGGACGGTCAGCACTATCAATTCAAAGTACTCCCATTCAGAGTCACCACTGCACCAAGAGTGTTTACCAAGTGCCTAGCGGTGGTGGCAGCACACCTAAGATGACAGCACATGCATGTCTTCTCATATCTAGGCGACTGGCTCATAAAAGCCAGCTCATACAATCAGTGTGTACAACACACTCACGCCACTATTCAACAACTTCATGACCTGGGGTTCACAATAAACCACGCCAAGTCCCACCTGCAACCGTCCCACACGTAACAATACCTCGGTGCCACAATAGACACCTCAAGGGCGCTAGCCTATCCCAGTCCCACCAGGATAGCAAGCACACAAGCTCTTCTCACCAAATTCCAACCGCAACACACTCTTCCAGCTCGAGTGTTCATGCAGCTAATTGGAATGATGGCCTCTTGCATATTCATAGTACCTCATGCAAGACTCCAGATGCGTCCTCTCCAAGAGTGCTTAGCACGCTAATGGAACCAGGATCAAGGTCAGCTAACAGATCTGGTGTTGGTAGACGGTCGTACCCATCGCTCTCTGCAGTGGTGGAACACCAAGAACCTTTCCAAAGGGCGACCGTTCCTAGAGCAGATTCTCAAATAGTTATGACAGCGGACGCATCGCTCTCCGGCTGGGGAGCTCACCTACTACATCACACCATGCAGGGCAGGTGGACACCTCAACAAAAGTTACTCCATATCAACCACCTGACAGCCATGTATTATATACAAAAACAAGACGGGACACACTCTCTGCAGCACGCACAGAGCATATGGAGGTGGGCTATACCTCAGAACATTTTTCTCCTAGCCCAACATGTCCCAGGAGTCCAAAACACAATAGCCGATCTGTTGAGCTGTCAAACACAACAGATCCACGAGTGGGAACTTCATCCGCAAGTTCTTCAACCGTTTTTTTTGCAAATGTGGGGGGCAACCACAGATAGACCTCTTCGCCACCCACGAAAACGCCAAATGCCCAAGCTTTGCCGCCAGGTATCCTCACCCATTGTCCAAAGGCAATGCGATATGGATGAATTGGTCAGGCAGATTTGCGTACACTTTTCCGCCTCTCCCACTCATTCCACTAGTGGTGCGCAAACTACAGCAACACTCCTTAATGCTCATCCGAGTTGCTCCAACTTGGGCCAGACAACCATGGTACACCACATTGCTGGAACTCTCCGTAGTTCCGCAGCAAAAATGACACCTCTCTCCACCCCTCTTAACCCAGAACCATGGAGAGATCCAACACCTAGCTCAGCTCAACTTAGCGATCTGGCTCCTGAAGTCCTAGAATTCGGTTACCTTAACCTGACTGTATGAACATCATTAAAGAAGCTAGACGGCCTACCACTAGAGCATGCTATGCAGCCAAGTGGAAACGGTTTGTAATATACTGTCATAACAACAATACTGAGCCCCTAGATGTGCCTATCCAACACATCATAGGCTTCTTACTACACCTCCAAAGATGCAACTTAGCCTACACGTCTATCAGACTGCATCTTGCTGCTATAGCAGCATATCTACAAAATAGACAACATCTATCACTTTTCAGAGTACCTTCCATAAAGGCCTTTATGGAGGGACTCAAAAGAATAATTCACCCCAGAGTACCACCTTCACCTGTGTGGAATTTAAACATCGTTCTCACAAGACTAATGGGGCCTCCATTTGAATCTCTACATAAATGTGAGCTACATTCTTAACATGGAAAACTGCTTTCCTAATAGCCATTACTTCTCTACGGAGAGTTAGCGAACTACAAGCACTAACCATTCAGGAACCCTTTCTGCAGATGCACCATAATAAGGTTGTTCACCGAACGAATGCTAAATTCCTCCCTAAAGTCATTTCTCCCTTCCACCTCAATCAATCTGTGGAGCTGCCTGTATTCTTCTCGCAGCCACAAACAGTCGCAGAAAGAGCTCTTCACACCTTAGATGTCAAAAGAGCACTGCTCTACTACAAAGAGAGAACACAAACTTTTCGTAAGACCAAACAACTATTCGTGTCTTTCTCACCACCACACAAGGGCAACCCCATATCAAAATCTGGGATCGCTAGGTGGATTGCCAAATGCATACAGATTTGTTACCACAAAGCAAAACGTACATTATCTGTTCCTCCTAAAGCCCACTCTACACGAAAGATAGAGGCTTCATTGGCATTTTTAGGGAACATTCCCTTAGACAATATCTGCAGAGCAGCTACATGGTCTACACCGCACACATTCACAAAACACTATTGTGTTGATGTGCAAACTAAACAACAAGCTAGTGTGGGCCAGGCTGTACTCAAAACACTATTTCAAACTACTGCAACAGATACTGGTGGTTGCCGCTAGGACGGGATACTGCTATATAATCTATGCATAGTGTGTAATCTGCAGCTCATATCCCCTCGAACGGAATATGCTACTTACCAGTATGCATCTGTTCTTGCCAGGTAGAGCTGCAGATCTACACACGCCCACCCGCCTCCCCGGCTACCTTTATCTGTTCCAGTATTATCTTATTTAGATACAGCATACATGGGCATCTTTCCTGTTTCTTACAAAAACTCCATAATTTCCCTGCTGGCGAAAAACAATCTGAGGATGGAGCCGATGCCCATGCGCACCATGATCCAAGGGAGGAGTCACCTACCTCGAGACTTCCAAACACTTTCAAGACAAAAACAAGTGCAAATATCCGGGCCCAACAGATGGCGATCTATGTTTAGTGTGTAGATCTGCAGCTCTACATGCCAAGATCAGATGCATACTGGTAAGTAGCATATTCCTTCTGGTCTGCAGCAACCATTTTGTGCTGTCCGGGTCGAGAAGGCTGGTACCGGGAAGACCAGGCACCCACGAAGCTTGCTTCAGAAGGGTGCAATCATACCTCCCACACCGGTTACTGGTGTGAAGGTATGATTCCAAGGTGTTTGATACCAAACATGACATGTTTCTATGCAGCCGTTTTCGAGATAGCATTTAACGCGAGGATATAATGCAACTCTACCTATATGTCTGGCTGTGTCCTTGGCTTTGGTTCCCTCTGTTGTTGAGGTTGAAGACATCTTAGGGTCAGGCTCTGCTCGCATGAAGATCGCCATGGTGATGAGGTCGGCTTTGCAATGACGCTGTTCAAACCTGTGCCCGGACCCACTTTGTCACCAACTGGCTCCCGTCATGCTGGCGGTTCAGACTTGCGCCAATATTTAAGCCCATAGATGGTAATCAGCAGCTATGCACACTATCATTCCAGCGTTGACTCCAGCACTTTGCAACCGGAGCTGCAGCTATGTCACAAACAGTCATTGAGGGAGAGAGACCATGTACTACATGCCCCGCAATGCTCCCAGCCAATTTTAAGCAATATGTCCAGACTCCACATCAAGGAAATCAGCTCCGCTACTATTCTCAGGGTTAGCACCACAATAATAACGCTCCACAGTCATCTGCTAGTCCGGTCCGTTTGGTAATTGGCATGATGCGCATCTCACTCACCCCGCTACATGAGCCAGGAGCGATGATCCGTCACAGACCGGCACACTCCCAACGCAGCCGGACATGCACCTCACTTGTTGCAGCGCCTGGGGACAGCACCTCCACACAGTTCGGCACGAGATTAACTCCGTCATCCACCGCCGTGTGAAACTCCAACCGCAACCCCTCGCCGCAGAGCTCCGATAGCAGGTGCCCTCTGGTAGCTGCTCTCACGCCAGCGCACCGTCAGGATACCGCTGTTTAGGGGACAGCGCCGCCTCAATCTCAGAGCGCGCTCCGACTTCCTCTGCCTCCGGGGGGGGGGGGGGGGGGGAGAAAAACACGTATGCTGTATTGCCGGCTTGTCAGTTCTGGAACCCAGCACTGCCACATACTGGGCAATTCCCGAGGGGTTCCACTGCAATGCGCTGTCACTTGTGGGGCATAATCTTCAGCGGAACTGCAGATTTTTAAGGGATCATTTGCCCGGCCGGGAGAGCCTCATGATCCTGTGGCCATCTTGTCTCGGGCTCGCCCCGCCCTTGCTGCACCTTTTCGTAAGGGCACTTTAAATGTTTTATGTTGGAACGTAGCAGGTCTCCAACAGAGATTACGCGACCCCGGGTGGCTCAGCTTAATTCAGAGTCACGACATAATTATGTTACAGGAGACATGGGCTACTACGGAACTGCACGTTAATGGATTCCATTGCTATAACACTCTGGCAACTAAATCTAGAATGGGTCGTCCCTCGGGAGGCTTATCTATCTGGGTTAATATCACCGTTGGTGGCACTACTAGGGTTATACCAACGCACAATCAGAATTTCCAGGCTATATTATTTATCCAGAAAATAAGTTTTTTCTTGGTTAACTTTTACAATAATGATTTTAGTTTATCGCCAAATATAAATTTTATAAATCTTTTTAACTTTATTACTACTTTGGAATCCAGGCACGACTGCTTGTCCACCCATGGGGAAAAGTAGCTTTGGTTCTGGGTGTCAAAGGGGAGTGGAATTGACTTCTTTTTTTAATTCACATAATCTGGAGAATGTAATGGATATAATGGCTAATTGTTTGTCAACAGTTCCCCTAGTACCCACATTCAGAGGCAGAGATTGTCTATCAAGCATTGATTATATTTTTATTTCTCCTGGGTTGGCTGACCATATTAGTGAGGCTATAGTAATTCCCATGCCTCAAGGGGATCATAACCCCATTAAGGTCTGCCTAAAATCAATCCACCGCCCGGTATATAATAAGAAATGTGGAGCTAGGAACCTCTCCATATGTTCAAATAATCTTAGATTAAAATGGAGGGGCATTAATATTAAGGGGACTTTTCAGACACTGGTTAGAGATAACTTACCCCTTTTCCTCTCATGTTTGTCCGACCTAAATTCGAATCCCAAGGCAGTTGAGGATTTTGTTAAGATCTGCTCAGCTTGCCGAGCCCAACTCATGACTCCGCGGCGCATAGTCTCGGATGGCCCGAGATGGTTTGATCATGAGTGTTCTCTAGCCAACCACGACTTGCGGCGTGTTTTATCTTCCTGCCCGAGGAACCCGACCGATGTGAAAAATGCTAGGATTCGAAATAAACTGCCCATTACGAGAAGGAAGGAGGAGATCCTAGACGAGTGTTGGGAGGTGTTAGCGCGAACTGCCGATCGTGGAAGGGGGGATATCTTCTGGGCCGCGGTCAAAGACTTGCGTTGCTCAGGCCAGCTTCTGACCCCAATGGGCTGCACCATTTCCGGTGCAGCCTGGGTGGACCATTTCTCTAAGATCTATACCGCCCCGCACTCAGTAACAGCTATCCCAGTATTTAACCACCCCCCGTGGGTAGAAATATCATTATCGGAGGTGGAAGAAGCCATCACCCAGAGCGCGGGGAATAAGGCCCCAGGCCCGGATGGCCTCCCTATTGACATTATTAAATCTTATCTTGATTTGTGGGGCCCTCTATTGTTGAACGTTTTTAACAACCTAACACTCTCCTCTCCACCACCAACTTGGTCATCGAGCACAATAGTGCCACTCTTCAAGAAGGGAGACCGGTCCCAACCATCCTGTTATAGGCCTATCTCCCTTATTGACAATACCCTAAAAATACTAGGCAGAGTGTTATATAATAAAATCTTGACCTGGGCCGAGGATAACCATATCTTAGAGAGTTGCCAGTTGGGTTTCCGAAATAAGGTTGGTACGGCAGAGCAATGTCTTAACCTTAATCTTATTTTGGGTAAATATACCGTAGCTCGCAAATCCCCAATTTACCTCGCCTTCATGGACCTATCCACTGCCTCCGACCTCGTTAATAGGCCGATGCTTTGGAGGGCCCTATTGCAATACGGCCTGGATGAATCTCTGGTTCACTTTCTGGCCTACTTGCATAGAGATCTGAAGGCCTGCATTAGGATTAGCCAAGGGGGTGAGGTGACTGATGTGGTAAGAGTACATAGAGGGGTTAGACAGGGCTGTGTCCTAGCCCCTCTTTTATTTATTATTTACATTAATGGGCTACATAAGTCTTTGGTTTCTCTAACCCGTGATGTTCCCAAAATAAAGGGCAATTATGTTCCCACTCTGCTATATGCAGATGATGCGGTCCTAATGGGCCGCACCCCCAATGCGTTACGCATCCTAGTGAATGGTTTCGTCGACCATATGGACTCTTTGGACTTAAAGATTAATTTTAAGAAATCCTTTGTTATGTCCTGTGGCCCGAAGAAACGACACATTGGAAGCATTGTCGTGGGGACAGAGAGATTGGGGTCTACCAGCAGCTTCCCGTATTTGGGAGTGGTCTTTGCTGCGAACAACTCCTGGCGTGGGCATATCGCCCACGCCAGGGGTAGGTTCTCAAAGGCCATTAACTCTATCCTGAGCCTCCCCCGCCCTAAAAGGACTGGCGCATTGGTTGCCACTTTAAAAATATATAAGGTCCAATGCGTTCCGGTTGCAACGTATGGAGCTGAGGTTTGGGGAACAGCCAGATGTTCGCACATTCTTGCTGAGAAATATAGATTCTGCAGGAAGCTCCTTTGTGCCCCCATCTCCTCTCCCCACTACATATGTCATAAAGAATTGGGGCTTCATTTCATAGGGGATTTTATTCGTGCTCGCCCGCTCTTTTTTGGCTGGCTATTTGGAAAAATCCTGCCGCTAAATTGACTAGGGACATTATAGAGGATTGTTTATGTTGTGACAGAGGCAAGTCCATCCCTTGGCTTTCTGGGGTGCAGAGCGTTCTTGGTAGTGTGAACTTTCAAAATGTTTTTTCTGATCCTACCACTATCCAGCTCCCACCCAAGTCCGTACGTAAACAAGCTCTCTATACACTGTTCAGTGATGAAAGGGTTGTGAGAGAGTCTTTGAAACCTAGTGTTACTAGATACCTAGCCCGTAATCTTTTAACTTATCCTATACCCAGCTACTTAACTCTCCCAATGAGCCACTGGGAGCGAGGCCTCTTATTTTGCCTTAGGGCTGGCACTATCAAATATGCTCTTAGTTTCCCGCTATGGAATCATAATGAGCCGTGCCCATGTGATTGCCAGAGTGACCAAACAATTTTACATTTTTTAGTAAATTTTATATTAAATATATCAAATGGTTTTTAACTCCGTATTTTAAAAAATTGAAACCAATTAGCCTGGATCTCGCACTTTCAATGATATTAACCCTGGATGATCATGAACTTGTTTTCCGTGTGGGTTCCTTTTTAAAAACTGCGGTTCGTGCCCGTTTAACTATGTCTTAAAGTATGAACGAACTGTTGTTTTTTTTTCTTGTAAATACTTGCATATTGTACATCTGCAATGTTAACTGTATCTTGTGCTTTTATGGATTACTATTATCCGAATAAAGTTTTGAAACTTGAAACTTGAAGGTGATTTTCCTTTTTTGTGGCCTTTGGGCTGGCTGGTCGAGGTCTGAAGCCTTCTGGTGCTGCCCTTAGTCGTTGGCTGTGGGGGCCCGTGTATGAGGCATGTGGTATGTTAGCGCCTGGGTCGGTTCAGGGGAGATCGCCTCGGGTGTGTCTGCTTCCTGGGCTTGTTTTCATGCGGCTTCCATGGCTCGGATTTGCTGGGATGCTGCCTGGTGTTCTCTTCACACCTTTATGTCCCATTGTCGACTGGTGGTGGGTGGGACTGATTCTGCTGGGTTTGGGGACGCTGTGTTTCGTTCTGCTCCGGTGGTGTACCTTTTTATTGTGCTTTCATTGAGTCTGTTTTTGCTACTGAGTGAAGCCGATTCTTGCTTTTGTATCTGCTCATGTAGTTAAAACTGGGACTGGGAGGGCTGACGAGGAGGTAATGTCCGGTTACTTACTGGTAATATTCATTACTCCGAGTCGTAGCCCTCCCCGTCCGGGTTCCCATTCCTCCCTCCCTGTTCGGCTTCTTGTGCTTGGTGGTACAGGATGTGGATAGGAGGGTCCACATGCTTATATGCCTCAGGGTGTGGCCTGGAGGGGAGGGATGGGTTTTTAGTTGCTTGGGAGTTTCTGGTGGGAGGAGCTATGCTCATGTAGTTAGGACTGGGACGGGGAGGGCTACGACTCGGATTAATGAATATTACCGGTAAGTAACGGGACATTTCTTCTCACCTTTATGAAGTATGCTGCGTTTTTGGTCAGGAGCCCTCTATCTGTAAGGCACTATCCCATTTGTCGTGTGCACTGCATTAAAAAGGTGCTCTCTTTCTAAAGCACTCCTTACGTTCAGTCCATAACCCCATACACTGTGCCAACCAAACTCCTGTGCCATCCTAAAATTTAGATGGCCCTGATTGGAGGCAGATCTTTCTCCTTTCTAAATGTGCAGGACTGGAACTATCTCCCTCTTGAGCTATGGTGTACCTCCAGTCTTTTGGAAAAACACTCAAAACTGCCATTTCTCCACATTAGTACAGTCTGCACCTCTCTTTTGGACATCTCTTAGTGCCAGAATCAGAATGACCAGTTAGCATATCATTTTCGTTCATCCCATTCAATAGAACAATAAATACCAAGTTTAATTCATTTAAACTTCATTCAATCTACTTAATAGTGATTTAATATCTATGTACGTATTTTATTAGGATTATTAATGCTATTTTAACCATGTTACTGATATCCAAACTAGGTAAGTAGCTTCTGGCAAAGCAGCTTCATCAATGCCATATAAATAATGGCCAATTGATATTACTTCCTATGATGTCACTTCCTGTGAGGGTTAAATCTAATGCAAATTATAGGGGCCTCGCATGTTCCTATTCTGCCCAGGGCCCCACATAACCTAGGACCTGCCCTGGTCAAAGCAATCCAATGTTCATATAATAAAGTATTATTTGTGTGGTTTAACAATATATTTATTTAAAACTGTCAATCAGACAAAATAGCAGATAAAGGACCACTTATTTCAGTAATAAGCGTTCATCCAGTTAATGTGTTTGACATTATTAGGTTAATCAGTTACATCGAATTTAGAGTCAAATGTCTATCAACAGTTACAACATCCGGGAAAGGAGTTTCTTAGCACGGTAATCGTTCTCTTTGGATATGCAGTCTTTGGTTCATTCTTTCTTTGCCTCTACACTGTAGAGATCAGCACGTTTTTGAATGTGTATGGGAATTTGCTGACGCACATCTGTCAAATACTGTAAATCTGTATAAAAGAAAAGCAGGAACACAAAACACACAGTCAATTTAACCTAGATTTCAACATTTAATCCTTTTTTATGATTTGGCTTGCACAATATGTTAGCTCCTGTAATACAGCCTTTGCACTAGCAGGGCACTTGAACTGGTATTTTTTAAATTTCACAGACTAAAAAACGTGTTAACACCCTACGTAACATCAAGCTGGAGTCAAAATTGAGTTTTTTAATTGACCTTTTAAAAGTCATAGACTGCAGATTATCAGACAACAGCAGCAATCAGATATTCTAAATTTTCAAAGTATGTCTCATAATGAGTACTGAATAATTGTTAACATCCTAGGAAAACTATGGTTACTACACATTCTCAAGATCAATGTGTTGAGGCATCTGGGTATCCAAATTGTTCAATTTGTCAGGTTCTTTGGAAGAAAAAGGATCAGTCATGGAAAGGAACAGTTACCTATTACTAAACTAATCATTGAATGTCCATTCAGCTTTCCACTGCATCAAAATAAAATATGAACATCAAGTAACTACAAAAACATTCATGTAATGTTACTTTAAAAAAAAAGAGATAGTCTATCTTTTTTCTTTGTCTTTATTCAATCTTCCAAAGGCAGATCATAACAGATACAAATACAGTAATATTAAAAACATCTACGATAAAAACCCTTTGGTAACTTACATTCAGTGGAATAAAGTGCTTCAATAAAAATGGCGGCATGTTGGATGGCTAAACTCACATCCCCAAGCGACAGCTTTGAGAGATTTGAAGTGCATAGATCGGCATTCAACATCATAGGAAAAGACTGACAAATCATGGTAAGAATAAACAAGTTACTTACCTTTAGTAAAGTATTATCTGGTAGAGACTATCTAGCTACAGATTCCTTATCCTTGAATTTCCCAGGTGTCCGACTGGATCCGTAAACTTTTGCTGACCAATAACCCTTGTGCGTGCTGTCGGGTGGCTCCATACGGCTCAGCGTGACGTCGGCGTCAGTTATGACGTCACTCTACCTATAAAGGCACCACCCAGGCACGCAGACGTTAGTACTTTTCGTTTTTTTCCACGCCAGAAGCGCAGAGCCACGAAGAAATTGACGTATTCGTGTGCAAAACTAGAGCCCTGAAAAGGGAAACAACCCTAGCCCTACAGCATTAGTACGCAAAGCTGGGAGGCAGGGGTGGGGCTGTAAGGAATCTGCAGCTAGATAGAGTCTCTACCAGATAATGCGTTACCGAAGATAAGTAACCTGTTCATCTGATATAGACTTTTAGCAGCAGATTCCTTACCTTTGAATTACATACCCAAACCATACCATCCCGGCGGTGGGTTGCTGACCAATTCCTACACTAGGATGTCCTGCAGGAACGAACAGGCAAAATGCCCGTCCCTGCGAGCCTGACTGTCCAGGTAGTAGTGTTTGGCAAATGTGTGCAAAGATGCCCATGTTGCTGCCTGACATGTCCAGGACTGGGGCACCCCGAGCCAAGGCCGTAGTCGCAGCCTTCCCCCTGGTGGAATGAGCCCTTAATCCCTCAGGGGGCTGCTTCTTTGCCAGGGCATAGCAGATCTTGATGCAGAGAACGACCCAGCCAGACATGGTTCTTTTCTGCACCGCCCCTGCCCACAAACAGTTGGTCGTCCACTTAGAACTCTTTTGTATGCTCTTTTTGGGTCCAGTCGATGGAGACGCTCATCCTCTTTAGAGGGCTGCAGGGGAGAAAAGAAGGTGGGCAAAAACAAGCCCGGGTGTGAAGCACCACTTAGTCTTGAAAAGACATCAAATAGGGAGGCGTGCAAGACAACGCCTGCATCTCACTCAACCTCCGGGCAGATGTAATCGCCACTAAAAAGGCTGTTTTGATGGTCAGCAGCTGGAGGGGACAGTTATGTAAAGGCTCCAAGGGAGCACACATTTGGTGGGTGAGGACCAAATTAAGGTCCCACTGTGGCATACCAAAGGGCGTGGGTGGAAACAAGTGAGCCAGCCCTTTTAAGAAACCCATGTACAATCGGTGACTTAAAGAGAGAGGGCTGGTCTGGCAGACGCAAAAAAGAAGAAGAGCAGATAGGTAACCCTTGAGAGTTCCCAAAGCAGAGCTCTGCTGGGCAAGGGTCAAAATGAATAAAAGGACAGTGGAAAGAGCAGCAGAAAGTGGATCAATAGCCCATTCTGTACAATACAATACACATTTCTGCCAACAGCAGGCTTACACCGTCTTAGCAGAGAGCCGCCTGGCAGCCAAAATAATGTTACATACTTTGGGAGGAAGGTCAAAAGCCATCAACTGCTGCCACTCAATCTCCACTCATGGAGGCGCAGAGTTGACAGGTTTGGGTGGAGAAGCCCCCACCCATGAAAAGGGTAATCTTCTAGACCCTATATTTAGCAACTGCACCAAGCTAATAGTGGGGCAACCTACTCGTCTCCCCTGGTCGGACCATTTTTTGGTCCCCTTGTCCTGGCTCACCGATAAGTCTTACTCATCCACCCCCCAATCGGTAACCAAGCGCAACTGGAAAAAACTCCCTATAGAACAATGGGTAACTAACCTAGAGCGCTCCTGCCCACCACCCTGTATAGATCCCAACCAAGCATATAAAAATTATGAGAGTTGGGTCAGGGATTCACTTGACACTATTCTTCCTATACGGAAATCCACTCCAAAGAGGACACACAAAACTGGACCTTGGTTTTCAGACACCTTGAGAGACCAAAAGCGCCTCTGTAGGAAAAAAGAGAGAGCCTGGCGACTTGATTTCCACCCTGACAAAAAATCCCAATATAAAGAGGCAATCAAAACCTATAGAAATGGGATCAGGGCGGCGCAGGCCTCTTACTTTGCTGACAAAATTACAGCAGCCAATTCAAAACCCAAGGAGATTTTCCATATAGTAAAAAATTGCATCAAAGCAAACACTGCCCCTCCCTTGACAAAAACGCCGGAACAGTGTAACGAGTTAGCAGATTTCTTTCAGAACAAAGTCTCTCAAATATACTCATCCTTTCCGACAGTAGCCAATAACTTAGGAACTTCCAACCATGCTCTTCTGAGCACTGCCCCCTCCTCAGACCAGTCTACTCTGGAACGCTTCTCTCTACTAGACCTGGACACCCTTCACAAACTGGCACGGCTAGTTAAATCTGGCTCCCCCTGTGACCCGGCCCCTCCAGAGACACTACTCCAGGCTAGCCATTCTATACTTCCCGTGGTACTAGATCTACTCAACTCTTCCATCGCCTCCTGCACTGTACCCACCGGATGGAAGAGAGCCATGGTTCGGGCGTTGCTAAAAAAAAACACCCTCAATCCAGAAGACCACTCCAGCTACCGCCCAATCTCCTTACTCCCCTGGGTAAGTAAGGTGCTGGAGAAGCACATAAATATCCAACTGGTACAATTTCTGGAAAACAATCTGCTCCTGGACCTAACCCAGACAGGTTTTAGGCCTAAGTACGGCACTGAAACGGCCTTGCTTGCAATTATCGAAGAGTCGCGAAAGATAATAGATCAGGGAGGATCAGTGGCAGTGATCCTCCTTGATCTAAGCGCGGCTTTCGACACGGTGAGCCACGCCACCCTGTTGAACCGCCTGTGCAACATTGGTGTCACAGGCGATGCTTTGAGATGGTTTGAGTCTTTCCTTAACAACAGATCTTTCCAGATCTTTGACGGGGATTCACTATCACCCAGTAAATCGCTGATCTGTGGAGTACCGCAGGGCTCCTCATTGAGCCCTGCGTTGTTTAATGTATACATGGGGCCACTGGCTGGGATCGTCAAACCACACGGTATTAAAATTGTATCGTATGCCGACGATACCCAGCTAGTGGTCTCATTGGCACAAGAGGGTACCAAGCAATCGTCAGGAGGTCTGTCGAAATGTCTCGAGGATGTTAAGGAGTGGATGACACTCTCCTCCTTAAAACTTAATGGAGACAAAACTGAGCTCATGCTCCTGGGCTCAGCATCCCCAGTGTCTCTCATCCCCCTCTGGCCTCCCTGCTTGGGTACACCCCCAACTCCCAAGGACAGCGTAAAAAGCCTAGGAGTTTGGCTTGACAAAACCCTTTCCTTCTCCACTCAGGCCACCAAACTATCTGCCACATGCTTTGGCCTACTAAGAACATTAAGGAAAGTTCTCCCTCTCCTACCAATGGATGCTAAACAAGTGGCAATACAGGGCCTGATTCTATCCCGGCTAGACTCGAACAATGCCCTGTATGTTGGAGCCCCAGAGAAGACCCTGCGTAAGTTACAGGTGGTACAAAACTGTGCGGCCCGCACCCTGTTACAGATTCCGCGGACTCAGTCAGCAAAACCTGCAATGAATAGTCTACACTGGCTTCCAGTGAGACAAAGAGTGGCATTCAAGGCTCTCTGTATTGCCCACCGGGCTTTCTGGAAGTCGGGCCCAGCCATCATCGATAATCTAAATCACGCAATACCACCCTAACAGAAACCTTAGATCTACGGAGGCCTTCCTGGCTGTGGTACCCAGAGTCAGGAGAGCTAGGTCCGGAGGCAGGATGTTCTCCTTAAACGCCTCTAAGATGTGGAACTCACTCCCTTTATACCTCCGGACTAATTCAAACCTACTCTCCTTCCGCAAACAATTGAAAACCTACTTGTTTGCGAGGTCCACCGAACTTTAAAACCCATCCGCCATATTCAGTTCTGTCTGATGTTTCAGCGCTTGGACGCCCTTGGGCAGCAACCGCGCTATATAAATGACAATACAATACAATACAACCCTTCCCTGTTGCTGTGTCAGAAGATTCTCCTGAAGGGGTAGCCTGATCAGAGGATCGATGCTCATTTTCAGAAGCTCTGTATACCAGACACTTCTCGCCCAATCCGGAGCCACAAGAATGACTTGGGCCTGAATCTTGACCCACACTTTATTTTTTTAAAGACTGGGGAACTGTGTTTTTAATTGTTCCTACCCCTGTGAGACACACGCTGCACTTTTCCTTCCCCGTAGGGAAGCAACGAGGACCACAGTGCCCATAGCGCCTTGCGGCAGGAGCCGCACGCGTCAAAGAACTCGCACCAGGTGGCGCATATAACGAGCCTCACCCACCGCTGCGCGGAACGTGCCTGGGTGAAGCCCGGGCCAAGGGCGGGCCCGTCTGAGCCCGTCAGAGACTGAAGGAGGCTGGGCCACCTCTCTTGATTTTACCGCATTTACGGTTGGATAGTAATTCGAATGTCCATCGATATACATTTTTTCAGCAGGGGTTCTATTCTTGGTAACCATTTAGAGTAAGCCACAGTTCAAAAGATAAAACATAGGAGGGGAACGCTTATCTAAATAGTGGCACATTTAACATATTCAGTAAAGTAAGGAGGGTTTGTTTTCTTGTAGACCCATTAGTGACTGGCCTATAAAAAATGGGCAAAAGGAAATTACTCAGTAGCAACTCGGGGCAGTTAGCCTGCAAGCCGAGAGATGCAAATATGACTTTGTTAAACTACCTCACGGGGGCAGTAGGTGCCATTGAAAAACAAATATCCACAGTAGAAGAGCCATTAAATATTGAATCACAAGGACTGTTACAAAATAGCAAGGCCAAAGTTTTACTTAATGAGTTAGGGGAAGTTTGTACTCCAGAAAATGTGATTATGGAGCCAGTAAATGGCTGCATTCAGGTTATTAGTGATGAGATTTCCATAAATGACCAGGATACTGACCCGTTACCCCCGCCAAAAAGACCCTGTAATCCAGTAACTAATGAAATCCCTAGAATCCTGCTGCCAGTAATACATAGGCCCCAACTGTGACTGACACACCTAAGCTTAAAACTAAAAAACAGCAGGGGAAAGGTATTGTGTCGAACCAAAAGGCTAATAAACCTGTACCACAAACCAAAAATAAGGGCAATTCTTCCTCCACAAATGAAATGAATAAAATGTTAAGCCTGATTACAGATCTAATAAAGTATATTAAACAATACATTGGCAATTTGGAATTGAGACTGGACAAAATAGAATTAGGCCTGGAAAGAGTGATAGGGAATCAAAATATTATTCCTCAAAAGGAGGGGATGAGTAAATAGAAAACACATAATAGGGTAGATAGAGTAGCTAAACCCCATAGCCTGAATCCAAATGTTAGTCCTATGAGAACTGATAGCCAGATAGATGAGAGGGTTATGATAAATAGAGCTACGGGACCCGCCAAACTAACTGCAACTACGCTAAGTAGCTCGTCAATAAAGGGAGATGAGCCTAGAGAGATGGGAAAAGAAACAGAAGTACGGCAGGGTGAACTTCTTGCACGTGATCTGCGTTCAAGAACAGGTTCTACAATTCCTAAATCACACGAATACCTATCCAAATTGCAGAATTTAAATTTACCTCCTGCAGCCCCCCCTTACACAGTGATTTTGGCTAATGTTGCCCCTGAGGGGGAAAACGAAACCTGGATTACCCTGAGGCTATTCATTGTCTGGGGAATAGAACAGGTCTGACGATGGAAATGTTTAGAGCCTTTAAGATGGTCAGGCGTGTCCTATGGGTAGGTACAAGTAGGAAGGTCTTTCGAGGGGATTTTGTTGTTCTCTCTCTAGGTGTCCCATCACCGGTACGTGAAATCTTTATCAGAACCGGAGACAAAATTATTACTGACACTGGTTTAAAAGTCCTCTCTCTGGGTTATTTTTTTATCAGCCCAACATCTTTAATGTTATATCAAACGACAATGTCTCAATGTAGGTTTCATTTGAGGAAAAAAAATAGAGTAAGCAAAATTGAGTTGCTAAAGATTAAATCAGCGTAGGGAGAGACACAGGGAGACATATATGTGGGAATTTTCTTTGTATTCGTAATACTTAAAACATGTTGGACATATTAAACATCATATGTACAAACACATGGACAGAAAGCACTGTGTTACATTACTGGAAATGTAACCGATAGGATACTGTGCACAAGTGCTCTTGAGAATTGTGACGGCGCAAGTGACACGTGAAGTGGTATATACAGCGGTGGTGTAGGGCGCAACAAGGAATAAAGTGATACAGTAAGTTTTACAAATTTAGGACACCCAGACAATCAATGGTAAGTAAATTACAAAGAACAATGAATTGGATGTCCGTAACATGGGGGCGCCAAAAGTTACGCTGTTGGAGTCGACGGCTTTTCGGCCTGTAGAAATCTAGGCCATCATCAGGACTGGTTACATACAATTTAAGGCAGTGCTAAGGATAAGAGGGAAACGTATCTCAAGATGGTGTGGACCATGGAGGGACAGAAGAGAAATCAAGTAAATAGGAAGACGCTTATAACTATGGTCGCTCACGGTGGTTATAAAAGGAAGGCAGTGAGTGGTAGAAAGCGACGAGTGTCAAGATCACCGGTTAATTGTGGGTAGTCTGTGATGGAAGTGACCCATCCTCTCCTCATTCTCACCATTCCTTTTCCCTCTTCCCGTTTCTCATCGAAGATACCCCTTTTACACCAGGCAGGGATTTGATGGTCGGTATGGACATTGAGTCCCTCTACACCAATATACCCCACAGAGAAGGTCTTGAGGTTATAAGAACAATCCTTAATACTCGTCCACTCCCCACGAGGATACCTACTGACTTTGTGATGTCCCTCCTAGAAATCGCCTTAGAGAACAATTATTTCCTGTATAAAGATACTTACTATTTACAGATTAAAGGAGTCTCTATGGGCGCGTGCTTTGCCCCGAATTTTGCGAATCTTTATGTTCACCACCTCGAAAGCACATTATTTCTTACCAACCCCAATCCCTTTAGGAATAACATCACATTTTGGCGTCGATACATAGACGATATCTTGCTCATTTGGACAGGCGACAAGGTTACTCTATTACAATTTGTTGATTGGTTACACAACTGCCAACAACATTTAAAATTTACCATTGACCCCAAAGAAGAGGACCTTCCATTTCTAGACCTCAGACTACGGGTTGAAGACCAAAAAATTGGGACTACACTCTACAGAAAACCGCCGTCGACTCCAACAGCGTAACTTTTGGCGCCCCCATGTTACGGCCATCCAATTCATTGTTCTTTGTAATTTACTTACCATTGATTGGCTTGGTGTGCTAAATCTGTAAAACTTACTGTATCACTTTATTCCTTGTTGTGCCCTACACCACCGCTGTATATACCACTTCACGTGTCACTTGCGCCGTCACAATTCTCATGAGCACTTGTGCACAGTATCCTATCGGTTACATTTCCAGTAATGTAACTCAGTGCTTTCTGTCCATGTGTTTGTACATATGATGTTTAATATGTGCAACATGTTTTAAGTATTTCGAATACAAAAAAAATCCTGCATATATATGTCTCCCTGTGTCTCTCCCTACGCTGATTTAATCTTTAGCAACTCAATTTTGCTTACTGTATTTGTTCCCCAAATGAAACCCACATTGAGACATTGTCGTTTGATATAATGTACTGCCCCAGTCTCGCTGTGGTTTACGGGCTACCTCCTGTGGTCTGATATTGTCAACATCTTTTAATGGGCAGAAAGTTCAACATCCCCCTATACAGTCTACTGATCACATGATTTACAACTTAGAGGTGTCCAATAAATTTGGGCTTCTCCAATCTTTAGATGAGAACGATTGACTTCCTGCCATTAAAGATCAGTGTAACCTCAGACAGTTATGTAAATCAAAGGCCCCAAGAATTGACTGATCGAAAATACTGGGGTACTATATCAAGGCCAGAGCGAGAACATGGATAAGAGGGAAGAACCAGCCGGGTTAATGCTCAGATAAACAATGGAAGTAGGTGCGATAAGTGATCTAAGGAGGGATGAAAGTCCTGGGCATGCTTTGGATTGTCAGATTGTACCTATTCCCAATGTAACAGTCCCTAAGAAGATTAGTGTGCTTTATTGGAATGTCGCTGGCCTTCGAACTAAAGTGAACAATTCTGTTTGGACTGATTTTATTCACAGATTTGATATCCTATGTTTTCAGGAGACTTGGCTGCTGGATGAAGGCCACATAGATCGATATAAGGCCTATCATACGCCAGCAACCCGGTCAGCCCATGGGAGAAATAAAAGGGTATCTGTGTTTTTATCTCTAATTTGTTGGGGGTTCAAAAAATTGAGATGATAAAATCGGCAAAATTGTATCAAATTGTATCCATTCAACTGGAGCCAAATATAGTTGTGCTCGTAGTAAATTTCTATAATAATGCAGAAAAGGAACAATTGGGCGACATTTTAAAGTCACTTGGCGATTATTTGGGTAAAGTAAGGGTATTCAAAGGTATAGATATGATTACCATCTGGGGCGGTGATTTTAATGTTAGTGTATGTTCACAAGCTGGGTGTGGTGTCTGTGGCCCAGAAACAGAAGAGAATGATCACTTGACTAATTTTGCCCATTCGGAAAGGGGGGAGAAGCTTAACGAAATTATGTTCTCATATGATCTGGGCTTTGCTATTATGTTGTGTACCCCAAGAGTGGATTTTGATCACACATATATAGGCAGAGGGTTTAAATCTATAATAGATTTTATCATTGTTCCAAATCGTTGCACCACCTGGTTTGAAAATTTTAATACGCATTCAAATGTTATGAGCGATCACCTGCCCCAAAGCAATTAATCTAGTCCTGCCAAAAGCGGCATCCAGCCAATAAGTAGTAGTCTGGTTTGAACTCATAACATTGCGTTGGCCTCCCAAAATGGATACTCCCTGCGTTGGGACAGTAAAAAACCAGAAGAGCTGAATAAGCAAATTATTACTAAAGCTTATGATCATATAATGGTGTGCTTACAGGAAAGCACTTAAGATGATATTTTGAGTGCATTTTCCCAAATCACACTAGCTATACAAAATTTGCTGAGAGTTCAAAACAAGGGATCTTGCAATGTGAAAAATGGATGGTTTGACTCAAACTGTACTAAAACTTATACCCGTCTGAAAGACGCACTCCACAGAAATGAGAGGGATAAAGGGGAAATTCGAGAAGGCAGGAAGGCTTATAATCTGGCCAGAAAAAATCGTAAGAAAGAACTAAAAGATCAAGCATGGGCCACTCTTTACGAAGCATCACTGACTAAGGACTGTTCCTCATTTTGGCAGGTAGTAAATGCCCTGTTTTTTTACTAATAAAGATGGTGCAACAATAGCGGTCGCCATAGATGATAAAACGTGGATAGATTTTTTTCTCTAACGTGTATAGCACTAAGGGGATTGTAGAAAATACCACAGATTCCATGAATTATCAACAGGGAGATTCCGCTGGTTTCTCGCCTATTGAGCTGCAAATTACACAAGAAGAAGTTATAGGGCCATTAATGCTAGCAAAGGTGGAAAGGCACCAGGACCCGATGGTCTGCCCATTGACCTATTCAAGTCAATTCCTTCATTATGGTCTCCATTGTTAACATGGGTCATAGAAGCCTGTTGTGCGAAGAGATTTATTAAGTCCTGGTCGGAGTCTGAGATAATACCGATTTTTAAAAAAGGAGAACGGGAAAACCCGGCATGTTATCGCCCAATTTCCCTTTTAGACTCCCTAGTGAAGGTAATAGGAAGGGTTGTCCTGGACAGATTGCAAACCTGGGCAGAAGAGAACAATATTTTAAGTGAGGTTCAATATGGTTTTAGAAAGGGTTTAGTGACAAATGAGCAGGTTTTAAATCTTAGCATTTTAATTGGAAAATATACTCCGGCAAAGGCAGGGAAGCTCTATGTGGCATTTGTTGACCTTACGGCCGCATTTGATTGTGTTATATACAACAAATTGTGGAATATCCTAACGGATCTGAAGATCGACCCGGTACTGGTGCAGTTCCTAAGACATCTATATTCTGGGGCTACTGCTAAGGTGAGGCATGGATTAAAAGTGGAATGCTCTGCGCCGTTCCGCGTGGAGAGGGGTGTGAGACAAGGCTGTGTCTTGGCCCCGTTTCTTTTCACTTTATATACCAACGCTCTAGAAAAGGAACTTTTGGAAAGGGCGAGAGATGCTCCATACATCAATAAAAAGCTGATTGTCTCTCTCCTCTATGCGGACGACGCAGTGCTTATGTCCCAAACGCAGTTAGGCTTACAGAAGACCCTTGCTTCATATGCTAGCTTTATGGATAGCCGTGGTCTAAAACTTAACGTGAAAAAAACCTTTGTTGTGTCTTGTGGGAAGGGGAGAATTAAATGTAGTAGTATGCCATTAGGGGACAGCAGGGTAGATTCTACTAACATGTTCACGTATTTGGGCGTCCTATTTGAGCACACCAGCTCCTGGGGAACGGCTGTTAAGAGCAGGAGTCTCCTTTTTATGAGGTCAACAGCGGTTGTTGTTAATTTTGCAATACAAAATGGGCGGCAGGCCCCCGGATTCTTCTAAAAATGTATCAAGCCAAGTGTATTAGTATTGCAACTCTTGGGGCGGGAATATGGGGTTTTTATGATGCATCTCCAATTCAAATAGTGGAAAATACTTTTTTAAGGTTTATTTTAGCAATGCCATCGAGTTCCTCAGTTTTTAATTCATAGCGAGTTGGGGATTTCCCTATATTTCTGACATCATTATAACCATTATTACTGTGGCATCGAGTTTGGACCTCCAGTAGTACAGGGCTAAACAGAGAAATAATTAAGGACTCTATGAAGTTGGACCATGCAAGTAAGATCACCTGATTGAACTATGTAAAAAATAAATTCAAGGATCTAGGTCGACTAGATTTTTACATGTCTCCAGAGAAAATGAGTACTATCTCTAGGAAGGAGTTCAAAATAATATGCATGAAACATTTAGAGTCTCTCAGAGCTGCCCTGGAAATGAATAAATGTACGGTGGTTTAGCACCAACTGACCTTGGTAACTTATCACATTCAACCATATCTGGTATGGTGCAGTGGGGGGGGGGGGGGGTGTATGATAGATATGTCCTAACAAGGTTTAGGTTTGGCAGCTTCCATCGCTTGGTTAGCTATCCAGTGGTAAACGATTGGTCCAGAGAACTTTGTCGCTGCCCATGCGACAATACGTCACCACAATCAGCAATTCATGTGACTTTATTCTGTAAATTTTACACAAAGGAAAGAGCAAGATGCATCTTGCCACTTTTGAAGCGAGGGGGCTGGAGGCAATGTCGTCCAGCCTTTCTATATTTACAATTATTGGAAAATGCTTACTGTGTGGCCGTTATGTTTGGTTTCCTTAAGAACATACTGCGAGTAAGGAAAAGTATAATGGGTTAAAAACTTAATCTGAAAAAGTACATTATACTATATTATTTTCAGCGAGTTATCCCGTTTTCCGTCAAAGTAATTGACAGAAATTCACATGCATGGACTACGTGTTTATTTGATATTGTATAGTGTACTCGATTATTACCTGTATGAAATATTTTAACTTGTCGCTTTTATGATTTTAAATGACTAAAATCGAATAAAGTTTATTCTGATTCTGATGCTGACTTGGGCCTGGTCGCTCCTGGTCTTCTTCAGAACCCTGGACAGGAGAGGTATGGGCGGAAAGGGGTACAGCAGGCTTGAGCTCCACATGTGACAAAAGGTGTTGCCAAGCAATAGCTGCTTTGGAAACTCCAGCATGCAGTACTGCTGATACTGCGCGTTCTCTTCGGAGGTGAACAAATCTAACAAATGTTCTCCCCACTGCTTAAAGAGACTTACCACCTCTGACTGGAGATGCCATTCGTGATCCGCTAGGCATCAACAGCTGAGCTCATCTGCCCAGGAGTTTAGAGAATCTGCCAGGTGTTGAACCACAAGGGTTATGCCCTGCTGTTCCAGCCATGTCCAAAAGTGCAGGACCTCCCGACAAAGGGACCACAATCCCACCCCGTCCTGCTTGTTGAAGTACCACATGTTGGTGGTGTTGTATGTGAACACCTGCACTAATTTACCCTTGACAGAGGGAAGAAATGCTTTCAATGCCAATCGAATCGCTCGGAGGTCTAACAAATGTATGTGGCGCCCGACTCCACCAGAGACCAGTGTTCCCTGATCTCCACCTCTCCCAGATGGCTACCCCTATCCCAGAAGTGATGCATCTGTCATGACTGAGATCTGGTTGGGTAAGGGAGAGGTGTCTTTCGTTGACCCACTCACGGTTTGTCAACCATTCCTGCATATCTTTTGCAGTTCCTCCTGAGATCTCCCTGATGCTGTGCCCACAGGAACTTCAAGTCCCACTGCAGAGCCCGCACACACCACTTGGCATGCTTTACCAACAGGATGCAGGAGGCCATGAGGCGCAACAGCCTAAGATTAAGTCTTCCCAAAATCCAGGATAGAGGCTGAAACATCAGAATCATAACCTGAATATCCTGGACTCGGTGCTCGGGAAGATAGATCCGAAACTGCGATGTCCAGACCAGCTCAGATGAAGGGAAGCGTCTGAGATGGAGTCAGGTGCAACTTCGGCAAGTTTTAGAGAACACCAGCGCATGCAGGAGGTTCGCCGTAGTCTGAAGGTGGGAGACAACAGCCTGGGGTGAGGACGCCTTCAAGAGCCAGTCATCGAGGTTGAGGAAGACTGACACCCATAACCTGCGCAGATGAGCAGTGACCACTGCCATCACCTTGGTGAGCACCCGTGGGGCACTGATAAGGCCGAAGGGGAGCACGGTAAACTGAAAGTGCTCGTGGCCTACCTTGAACCACAGGTGACGCCTGTGACCCGGCAGGATGCAGATGTGAAAATACACATCCTGAGGTCCATCCAGTCTCCTAGGTCTAGGGCAGACAAGACCTAAGCTAGAGTGAGCATCTTGAATTTTACCTTCTTGAGGAAGAGATTTACAGTCCGAAGATCTAAAATGGGTCGCAACCCTTTGTTCTGAGGAATCAGAAAGTAGCAGGAATAAGTGTCACTGCCTACTTCTGAAACCGGGACCCTTTCTATAGCTCCCTTGGCCAAGAGAGCTGTAACTTACTCCTGGAGCAATTTTAAATGATCCTCCGTCAGCCGTTCTTGATTTGGCAGAATGGGAGGAGGAAAAGAAAGGAATGGCAGAGAATAACCCTCCTGAATGATCTGCAAGACCCATATGCCGAATGTTAAGCCCCTCCAGTGGGAGGGGATGATGATGGATTCTCCAGCAAACTGGAGTGGTGTGGTCTTGGAGAGTCAGACTAGGAGTGCTTGGAGACTGCGGCTGCCGAGGGCAAGGTGGCTGACGAATTCTGGCTTCCATTCCTAGGCCGGAATGAACTGCGTCCACATCGGAAGCCTGTGTAGGACGGTGCCTGGGATAGGGCTGACGTGGCTGGAAACCCCATCTGTTGCCACAAAAGGTAGACTGGCCACGAGGAGTAGAAGAGAGGCCCTATGGATCTGGCCATAGCTCGAGTCCTTGAACCTTACTAGGGCTGAATATGCCTTTTCCCCAAAAAGGCGGGTTCCAGCAAAGGACATGTCCATCACATTTGCATGGACATCACCCTAAAAGCCAGCTGTCCTAAGCCAGCGTGGCGTCTCAAGGCCAGTGAATCTGTTGTATGAAGGCTACATCTTATGATGAATTTTGCTGCATCTCTCCCATCCATAACTGCTTGAGAGAGCACAGTCTGAACCTCCTCCGGGACTTATGGCAGCATTTGCGCAACGGTATCCCAAAGGGAGTGAGAGGAACGGCCCAATAAGCCCATGGTATTCACCGACCGCAATGCTGGGCTTGAAGAAGAAAACAATTTCTTTCCAAATGAATCCAGCCTCTTAGATTCCCTATCCGGAAGAGCGGAAGGGAACGCGCCCTGTGATGTGGAGGCCTGCACCACCAAGCTTTCTGGGGCGAGGTGTTGGCTGAGGAACTTTTTGTCGCCCGGAGCTGGGCAATGGCGGCAGGTGATTGTCCTACTCACAGGAGCCCCTGTGCTAGGCTTGGACCACGTGCCTAGCAGGACATCAGTAAGCGCTTCATTAAAGGGCAAAAGGGGGTCTGAGGTGGAAGCCCCAGGCTGAAGCACTTCAGTCAGGAGATCAATCTTGACCTCGACTGAGGGCAGCTCAGTCCAAGGACCTCAGCTACCCCCTAACCACCATGGCATAATATGCTCCCTCCTCCATAGCCACAGTTGGAGGAGAGAGCATGTGGGTATCTGGAGTGTCCCTTCCAGTGGCTTTCCCAAGTTTCCCATACCAGTTCAACTGCTCTGCAGTCATCCTGGTGTTCCAGAGAGTCCTTAGACCCCTCCCATTCTTCTCCCGAGCCTAACACATCCACAAAGTGTTCCGGCGACAACATAGAACCCCTGGGTTCAATCGACGTCAGATTTGGCGTCGAGCGATGTTGTTCTTATCCCTGTGTTGTCAGGGATAAGGATGGGGCTGGCACCGCCGACTGGCAAGGCCAGCGCCGCAGGCACCGACTTCGGGTCCGACACCGGGGGAGGTCACGGTAGCATGACCGGCGTCGACCCAGATCCATTATCGGATCTCTGCGGCCCAACCGGCGCCGTGGCTGGAGCTGACGGCGTCAAATCAGACGGGGCCCCTTCCGACCCCACGGGGCCCGGAGGCTCAACAGAGGGGTTGGCCCACTCAAATACACAGCACATGGTCTCGTAGAACTCCTTGATCTGAGCGGGGGTCACTCCCGCTCCTGAAAAAGGAGGAAGGCGCAAAGTCGACACTGGCTCTTGCTTCGTGCCTAAAGTGCCGGTGCTCTTTATCTGCTTCGTCGATGGACGACAGTCGAGGTGAAGATGAAGTCCCCTTGGACTTTTTCTTCTTCTTGTGCCTTTTCCCTGAGTGTTCCAACGACCTTGAGTGGGACGAAGAGGTCTTTGGGCTCTGAGAGAGGTCCTACGACGTCCTCTTCCTCTATCAGGACTGGGACCTACACTGAGTCTCGCTTGATGGTGTCGGCTGCCGGGCTGCAAGGAGCTTCAAAGCCCGCTCCCGTAAAGTCTTAGGAGCCATGGACCGACAGTCCGAGCATGACTGCGGATCGTGGTGACTGCGGATCGTGGTCGCGCTCGAGACACAAGAGGCAGATGAGGTGAGGAAAGGTGGGCGACATCATGTGGGGACAGACCCAGTACGACTTAAATCCTGTCTTCCTCGATGACATCCTTCGCACATGATGGAAAAGTAATGGAAGTCGACAAAAAGCCTGTCAAAAAGCAACAGAGGGTTTGCTTTTCCCAGATCAGCGCTTAACTGGCGCAGAAAGAAAAGAACTGACGTCAACGTGCCTGGGTGGCACCTATATAGGTATTGCAATGTCATAACCAATGCTAACGACGCTGACAATGTCACGTGAAGCCGAATGGAGCCACCCGGCGGCGCGTGCAAGGGGTGTTGTTCATGAAAAGTTTCCAGATCCAGCCTGACGCCTGGGAAAATCAAAGGGAAGGAATCTGCAGCTAGAAGTCTCAATCAGATGAATCTATATACATTATTTTTAAAATAACATACTCCTCCTTCGTGCTAAAATACTCTTTACAAAACTAGCAACTGAATAACATATGTCACAATCGTTAAGTTGCAATAGAAAGAATAGAGCAGCTTTGCACTTTGAGAAATTATATCTATGCAACAGCGTTAATAAAAACCACCTTGTATATGTCAGATAGTATCGACTACAAAATGTAATAGTGTTTGGCTAGATTGCTCATCACATGGGCAGGTACCGATGGTTGCCGAGGAGTATTGGACTAACGGAAAAAATAATAGCCAGCAAACGGGACCTAACCTGAATCTGGCCATTAAGGTTCACTCGCACACATTTGTCACATATAATAAATAAGGGGCAATCGCTGGCCCCGTCTGAATTATACAATAGTCTCTAACCAGGGGTTTAGCCACTTCCGTTAATTCCCTGGAGGCCTGACTATGCTTAAAAAAGCTCTCCAAAACCCAATATTTATCCTTTTTCATGATGGTCTCTGGATGCTCAAACAAATGTACACAGCCAAGGGCTACAAAGCAGTCTTTGATATATTTTAACCATGGAATTGCCAAACCACAGGCGCCAGACAGACAATCTCTAATGACCGACTGATTAAGTTCAGTTTCCTTTTAAGTCCATATTTAGCACCAGAGAACCAAAGGGGTGGCATTTATAGTATCCTACACATACTCCATACCTAGATCCTGGTGCAGGAAGAAATGCAGAGTCGAGGGGGGATGCCTAATAACCGGTGGCAGAATCTATTCTCCTCCGTCTGCATAACACACACATCCCTGCATCCCCAAATACCCATTGCATAGGTTAGAATTGGCAAACATTTTCGATTGTATATCTCCAGAATCGGTGCAAGAGGTTTTTTGCCAATGGAAGAAGACCTCTCTGGATACTGCTCACCCAGCGCACAGCTCCTCCAACAGCTGAAGGAAATGCCCGCTTTGGGCCACCCGGGTCACCTCGGACCACCTCTTAGCCTTCCATACCAAATGAAGAGTCGAACAGTCGGAAGAGCAGTGGAGAATATACCAATAATTGTTTTATTCAGATTCAAGCAGAGTGGAGCCCCGTCTGCACAGCCTCGAAGAATGATACAGAGGGAACTAAAGATCAGCAAGCAAACAATACATTATGTACGTTTTATAATCGGGCACAGGCACACCCACAATGGAATTTTCCAGGCAGATGCGCTGACCTGAACAGTTTATTCATAACTGAAAACCTAACATTTCAGAAACAAAACTTAGGAGGGGGCATTTCTCAGAAATGGACGAGGTCAGTTTCAAACAGACTAAAATGGCGCCTGAAAGGAAAATGTTGCCGCGAATGCTAACTTACATAGAGCACTGCATAAGCATTCACGGGTCTATTCTAACACAGCGCTCCTAGGCAGTGCCTCTGCCTTTCACCGCCGCTGACCGCGGTTTGAGGCCATGTGCCTCGCCCTCGGACTGCTCCGCTTTTTCCTCTACTCTTGTCTGCCATCTTTTATCTTCATTTTCTTATTTCCTTAATGCCGTCATTAAATTTTCTTTCTTTCTTTTCATTTAATTATTCCTACTCTCGCTGCTTGCTGCCTCCTATCAGCCATTTTCCCCGCCGCTGTTGCCCCCGCGGCCCCTCCAGCGCGTTACCGCCTCTCAGCTGTCCCGCCCGACCCCTACTTAATGGCAGCCGCTGCGTGCTGAGACAAGCAGGACCCCTCGGGATACTGCTCTCCCAGCACACAGCTCCTCCAACAGCGCTCCTAGGCAGTACCTCTGACCGCGGTTCGAGGCCCTGTGCCTCGCCCTCGAACTGCTCGGCTTTTTCCTCTACTCTTGCCTGCTATCTTTCAACTTTATGTTCTTATTTCCTTACTGCCTTCATTTAATTTGATTTCTTTACTTTTTTTTATTTAATTCTTCCTACTATCGCCACTTGCTGCCTCCTTTCAGCTGTTTTCCCCGCCGCTGCTGCCCCGTGGCTCTCCGGCTCCTGCGTGTTGCCGTTCCCGCCTCCCAGCTGTCCCGCCCTCCACCCGAACTCTGCCTAATGGCGTCCACGTGCAGTTGGCAAACCAAAGGCATGCAAAAGGCAATCCCGTCTTCTCCCGTCCACGACCCGACTGCGACCAGAGCAAGGTACCCTGGTACTCTGACCCTCCAACGCTACAGCTGCTCGACTCTCTACGCTCTTAACCTCGGCAAGAACAACAACTGCAAGCTCTCCTCACCTCTCAACACCCACGGAGCCTTCACCTGCCGACACTGTTGCCACTCCTTCACCTTCTCCGAGACCCAAGACCCACCTCCACCCTTCAGCAACAACTCCATTGCACCTCAAACTCTGCGATGCATCCTCCTAAACGTCCACTCCCTTCACAGACGCTCCGCAGAAATACAGGACCTTCTTGACAGCAACTCTCCTGTCATCACCTTCCTTACCAAAACCTGGATGAATGCCGCCTTGGGACCTGACATCCCGATCACCATCCCAAAGGCTACAAGATCACCCGGAAGGACTGTCCCAACCGCCCTAGGGGAGACATCGCCATTGCTCACAAATCCAACCTCCGTCTGAGCACCTAGACCGATAGGCCCAAAGACCTGATGGAACACCCACACTTTAAGATACAGACCAACCCCTCCACCACCCTCCGAGGCACCCTCATCTACAGACCCCCCCCAGACCCCGAACCACCTTTCTCTGACTCCATCGACCTGTAAGCCATCACCACCACCGATTATACCTTGTGGGGAGACCTCAACTTCCACCTCCCTCCTGGACAACTTCCACAACATCGGACTCAAACAGATCGTGCCAGAACCAATGCACTCAGCTGGACACAACCTTGACCCAATCTTCACAGCAGGAAACTCCATCACCTTCAGCCACACCTCCAAAATCCCATGGACAGACCACTGCTGCGTCCACTGCACCTTCAAAACAAACATCTCCCGCAGACGTCCTCACCAGCTCCTGCGCAGGAATTGGAACAAGAACTCCGACGACCAGCTCATTCCCTTCCTCAGCAGCTCCGCCCCCACCGCCACTGACGACGACCCTACCACCGCTGTCCGTACCCTACACAACTGGATCACCGACTGCGCCAACACCATTGTCCCCTGCAAGAATACTTCCAACCCACATGCCAAGGAAGCCAGTTGGTTTTCCACTGAACTCAGAGAATATAGACAAACCTGCAGATGCCTCGAAAAGATATGGAGGAACTCCAAAACCCCAACAGACCTCGACAACTTCAAAGCACTACCACGACCCACCACAAACTCATCAGATACTCAAGGAAAAGAGCACTCCAGGACAGAATCTCCACCCACGCACACAACAGCAAGGAACTCTTTGGCATCATCAAAGAGTTCGCCCAACCCAACAGGCAGACTACCGACATCCCATCATCCCAGGCCCTCTGGAACAGATTCAGCACCTTCTTCCATCACAAAATCAAGACCATCTATGATAAGTTCGATGATAACAACCTTCACGAGGACCACACACCCTCCTTTCTCTACACCACACAGCCAACACTAGACAGATGGACCCCACTCAGCATCAAAGACACCCTAAAGCCTATGAAAACAAATTACTACGGGGCCACAACAGTTACTACGGGGCCACAACGGACCCCTGCCCCCACCACGTTTACCACAGAGCCACAAACCTCATCGCCCCCGAGCTTCATCGAATCATCAACCACTCCTTTGAGACCGCCTCCTTCCCCGATGACTGGAAACACGCCAAGATTAACCTTCTCCTGAAAAAACCCTCGGTGGACCTCACCGACCTCAAGAATTTCAGACCGGTCTCCTTGCTCCCGTATCAGGCGAAGGTCATTGAAAAAGCCATCAACAGTCAACTCGCCTCCTTCATAGAAGAAAACAACTTCCTTGAATCCTCCCAATCAGGCTTCAGGAAGAATCATAGCACCGAAACTACCCTTCACGCCGCGACAGACGACAACCGCTCCCTCCTTGAAAGAGGAAGGTCTGTGGCCCTCATCCTCATCGACCACTCCAGGGCCTTCGACACAGTCTCACACCGCACCCTAGCCTGCAGACTCCAAGATGCAGGAATCCGCAATAAGGCCCTAGACTGGATCCACTCATTGCTCTCCAACAGAACACAGCGGGTCAGACTCCCTCCTTTCCTCTCGGAACCCACACCGACCACCTGCGGAGTCCCCCAATGATCTTCCTTCAGCCCCACCCTGTTCAACATCTACATGGCCCTGTTGGCAGCCATCACCGGATCCCACCGACTCAACATCGTATCGTACGCAGAAGGCACCCAACTTATCCTCTCCCTATCCAACAAACCCAACATCTCCAAACACAACTTTCAGAAGGAGTGGAAGCAGTCACCAGGTGGATAAAGAACAGCTGCCTACAGCTCAACACAGACAAAACCGAAGTACTCATCATGGCCCCACACCCAGATGACTGGAACGACACCTGGTGGTCCCCCGCCCTAGGAAACCCTCCCTCCCCCAAGGACCACGCACGCAACCTCAGAATCATCCTGGACTCCCAACTCTAAATGGACCACCAAATCAATGCCGTCTCCTCCTCCTGTTTTCACACCCTACATCCCCTACGTAAGACCTTCAAATAGATTCCCCTCGAACACAGAAAAAATATCACCCACACCCTCATCAGCAGCAGACTGGACTACAGCAACGCACTCTATGCCGGGATCAACAAGAACCTATCCCGCAAACTCCAGAACACCTAGAACGCCACCGCCAGACTCGTCCTCAACCTACTGCGCCACTGCCATATCAGTCAACACCTACGGTCACTACACTGGCTCCCCGTGAAGAAGAAAATCCCCTTCAAGCTTCTCACCCACACCCACAAAGCCCTCCACAACAAAAGACCCGCCTACATGAACCATCGCCTCTCGTACCACGCACCCCAAAGATCCCTACACTCAGCCCAGCCCTTTCTTGCGACGGAACCACGCATCAAGAAGACGAGAACAGGAGAATGCTCCTTCTCCCTACTCGCAGCCAAGGCATGGAACACCCTTCTTCTCCACCTCCGACAGACACAAACACTCCCCAAGTTCTTGAAGGACCTCAAGACTTGGCTCTTCGACGAATCATCGTGAACGCCCAGGAGCTGCGCGTCCCCCCCTCAGCGCCTTGAGACCCCTGCGGGTGAGCAGCTACGCTTCACAAACCCATTGATTGATTGACATGGTGAGCGAAGAAGTAGTGCCGACTGCTCGAGTATAGCAAATTATCCTATTTTTCATACAAGATGACCAAGTGCACCCATCATTTAACTCCAGACAAGTATGAAAACGAGCTTACCCTATCCAATTTTTTATCATCAATGTTTAAGGTACGGGTTTTTGTTTCTAGGGCCATATACCATAGTAAACATTTTCATAAGATTAGTCTCCAAATCTAGATCTCCTATAAATATAACATAGTTAAAAATTAAACTCTTCAGACCGTTGGCCGTCCTTGCCAAGAGAACTGCGTCATCTTTGTATAGGAGCGCGGGCACAGCCTTTTGCTCAACATAAGGAACCAAAGATCTATCCAAATCATTTGTATAGAGTAGAAAGCGGATCGGGGCAAGGACACATCCCTGGCGCACCCTACGCTCAACTCTGAAATATTCTTTGCATTCACAGGCATTGACAAATCTTACAGAAGAACAAGTTACTTACCTCCTGTAACGCTTTTTCTGGTGGATACAGTATCTGACTGTGGATACCTCACCCTTTGAATTACAACTTGCGCAGAATTCCACTGAAAATTTTCTCCATAGCTCACCCTTGTCGACAAGGACGTCACAATGGAACGGCTCCGCTCGCAACCCCTCACAGTATATAACATTTCCACAAGTATACACAGTATATGATTTAGAGAAGAAAAGAAACTGGAAATTCTAAAACAGACATTTCCTAGTGACAAGCATCATATTATTTCTAATAAACACAAAGTACATGAATATCATGCCAATTAATTTTTTCGGTATAAACAGGCAGGCAACGGGGAGTCGGGTGGGTCAGTGAGGAATCCACAGGCAGATACAGTATCCACCATAAAAAGCGTTGCCAAAGGTAAGTCACTTGTTCTTCTGATGGATACATCTGCCTGTGGATTCCTCACCTTTTGAATTGAATCCACAAGCAGTCCCGCTCTCGGAGGAGGGTGCCTGCCTACCAATACCAAAAAATCATACAGCACAGAACGTGCAAAGGGGCCGTCCCTCAGAGTCTAAGCAGTAATGCTTCGCAAAAGTGTGGAGGGTGGCCCAAGTTGCCGCCTTGCAGATGTCTACAACAGGGACACCTCTAGCTAAAACCAAAGAAGGCTTAGCTCTGGTGGATTGAGCTCAAATACCTTCAGGAGGCTCCTTCTTGGCCAAGGCGTAGCAGATCTTGATGCATAGGATGATCCACCTGGACAGCGTTCTCTTGTGGATAGCCTTGCCCATCATCTTGCTAACATATCCAATGAAGAGTTGGTCATCCAACCTAAAGTGTTTAGTCCTGTCCAGGTAGAAGCTGACCGCCCTATTATCGTCCAGCCGGTGAAGTCTCTCCTCCTCCTTGGAAGGGTGAGGGGGAGGATAGAAAGTAGGTAAAGTGAAAGACTGCCCTATTTGGAAGGGAGCGACCACCTTAGGCAGGAAAGCCGCTCTGGTCCTAAGAACCATTTTATCCGCATGAATTGAGGTAAAAGGAGGCTTAGAGCTAAGCGCCTGCAGCTCACTAACCCTCCTGGCAGAAGTAATCACAATCAGAAAAACTGTCTTATATGCTAGAAATCTCAATGGACAACTATGCAGTGGCTCAAAGGAAGCCCCCCCATCACAAAAGTAAGGACTAAATTCAAATCCCACTGAGGCATAATAAATGGAGTGGGAGGAAACCCTTAATGAATCTCAAAACTATGGGAGACTTAAACAAAGAGGGTTGGTCTGGTAAGCAAAGAAAGACCGACAAGGCAGACAAGTAGCCCTTAACAGAAGCCACTGCACAACCCTGATGGGAAAGAGATAAAATCAGAATATCAGACGGACAGGCCTGAAAAGGATCAATTAATGTCGCTCCATACCATTTAACAAACTTGGCCCACCTAGCAGAATAGACAGATTTGGTGGAGTGTCTCCTGGCTGATAAAATAACATCCACCACATTTGGTGGGAGAGAGAAAGAATTCAGATTGTCCAATTCAATCTTCAGGCATGAAGGTTCAGGCACTGGGGGTGGGGGTGTAGAACCTACCCCTGCGATTGTGAGAGGAGGTCTGCCCTGAGAGGGAGATGGAGCAGAGGGTGCGATGAGAGGTAAAGGAGGTCTGTGTACCATACCCTTCTTAGCCAATCTGGAGCGATCAATATGACTTGGGCCTGGTCTTGCCGAATCTTCCTGAGAACTGGAGGAATCAAGGGTACGGGAGGAAATGAGTAAAGAAGCTGTGAACCCCAGTCTAGGTGAAACGCATCTCCCAACGCTCCCTGCATTGGATACTGGAGACTGCAGAACTATGGACAGTGCGCGTTCTCGTGAGTGCCAAACCGGTCCAACCAAAGAAATCCCACATACTGAAAATGTGACGGACCACCTCCGGATGGAGACGCCACTCATGATCGGTGGAGAACTGCCAACTGAGACTATACACACGCACATTCAGCACCCCGGCCAGATGATTTGCAATCACAGAAATCTGATGGTCCTGAGCCCAGGACCCGTGTCAAAGAGCCTCTCTGCAGAGACCCTACTCCTCCCTGTTTGTTTATGTAACACATCGTGGTCGTGTTGTCTGTCAGGACCAGAACTGACTGACCCTGAAGGGAGGTAAGAAAGGCCTTGAGAGCCAAATGTATCGCCTGCAATTCTGGAAGATTGATGTGAAACAATATTTCCTCTGGAGACCAAAGGCCCTTGACCTCCAGATCCCGCAGATGTGCTCCCCACCCTAGAGTGGAGGCATCTGTTATCACTGTGGCCACCAGAGGAGGAGGTTGAAACGACTTACCTTGAGACAGGTTGTCCCAAACACTCCACCAAAACAGCTCCGCAGCAGTGTCTCTGGAGATCCTGACCAACTCCTTGAGCTCTCTGTTATATTGAAACCATTGTCTGCGAAGGCACCACTGGAGTGCCCTTATGTGAGAGCGTGCACGGTTGACCAACAGTATGCAGGAAGCGAACAGACCGAGCAGGCGTAAGACCTTTAGGACTGGAACAGCCGCTCCATCTTGCAAAATTGGAATCATATCCTGGATGTCTAGAATCCTCTGAGTAGGCGGGAAAGCACGACTCACAGTAGTGTCCAGTACTGCCCCTATGAATAGGTTGTGCTGAGAGGGCACCAGGTGAGATTTGGGTACATTTATCTAAAAACCAAAGTCGAACAAGAGCTGTGTTGTTACTTGTAGATAATGCAGCACCATCTCTGGTGACTTTGCTTTGAGTAGCCAGCATTCCAGATCAGGGAAAGCAGGAATTCCCCAACCTTCTGAGATGTGCCGATACCACAGCCATTACCTTCGTGAAGACCCGTGGAGCGGCTGTAAGACCGAACGGAAGGACCGCAAATTGGTAGTGTTGCGACCCCACCGTAAAACGGAGATACCTCCGATGCGACTTCAGGATGGGAATGTGAAAATACGCATCCTGTAAATCGATCAACACCATCCAGTCTTCCTGCTGCAGTGCCAGAAGAACCTGAGCTAGGGTCAGCATCTTGAATTTCTCCAGTTTGAGGTAAAAAATGTGAGATCCTGAGGTCTAGGATCAGTCTCAATCATAGCATCCCTGACCCCTTTCCTGCTCCAGAACAACCTCTATCGCACCTTTCTGTAGCAAAAGCAGATCCTCTTGTTGCAAGAGTAACAGATGGTCCTCCGAACACCAGCCCTGGCGAGGGGGGAAGCGAGGGGGGAAACTCCTGGAAAGGAAGGGAGTATCCATTTTCTACGAGATCCAACACCCAGAGATCTGATGTAACAGATATCCAATTTCGTAGAAAATGAGACACCCGACCTTCCATGGGACCAACATGCTCTAAGATGGGGAGCTAGAGCTGCTTTCCGGTGGTACCAGTTGGGCGAACAGGAGAGGAGGAGGAAACCTGTTGGCGAATACTGGCTGAAGAAAATACCTTCTTAGCTGATTGTGCCATCCTCTTAGATTCCCTATCTCGAGGCGTGGATGGAAAAGAGCCAGAAGATAGTTTTGTAGAGCATGACGCCTGAATTACCAAGCTCTCAGGAGATGGATAAGCAGATAAAAAAGCCGGATCGCCAGGGTCTACTTTGTACCATCTTGCCACCGATCTGGACACAGCAGGGGCAGTCATAGGATTCTGCCATACTTCTAATATGGGCTTCGTCAAAGCCTCATTAAATGGGAGCAGAGGCTCTGTCACAGATGAAGGAGAGTAAAGAACCTCTGTCAGGATGTTTGACATTATATCCGTAGTAGGCAACTGCAAGTTGAGAAGATAAGCTGCCTTTCTTATTTCTTATAATTGAGTGGTAAGAAGAGAACTCCTGCGAAGGAAGGCCCTTAGGAGAATAGAGTTCCCACTCTGGAAACGTATCTAGCCCACTAGCCTCCTGAAGCCTCTCAAACTCTTGCATGGGATCAATAATCTCCCCCTATTTAGACTCTTCCTGTTGCTCCTGGAATTCTTCCTCCTCCAGAAGCCGCTGTGCCTCCATTGTTGATCTCAACTTGGGTATTGGCGTCGGCGACTTTGGAGCTGGCGTCGATGGAGGCTCTACAGGGATAGCTGAAGGAGCCATGCAAAGCAGAGACGGCACCAGACTGGAGCCCAACTGCGCTGGAGAATACTCCCTTCTTCAATCCAGGGATTGCACTGACATTGAGAACCTCGGCGTTGGGAGAGGCCAACTCGTGGTAGTTCGTATGAACAGCAAAATGAGGTGGTAAGCCTTCCAGGTTGTACGACAGCAGTCCGATCGGGCCAACAGGTGCACCAGTAGGGTTAGCCACCCTAGCGAACACGCCATACATCACATTTAAGAAATGCGAAGGATCCGTACCTGTAGCCGGAAAGGGTGGGTACAGATCTGGAACCGCCTGTTCAGGAACTGGTTCTGGCTGCGGCGCAGGAGACGCTGGAGGCGGAGTAGTCGAAGGCGTCGCTTTCCTGGGCATCGGAGAGTGAGCTGGAGTCACCTGAGGTGAAGGGGAAGGTGAGACTTCATCCTTTCTGTGACGCCATGGAGTTGGGGACCCCGACTTCGGCGACTTGTCCTTAGAAGAACGACGTCTGGAGGCATGACGCTGCTTCTTCTTGTGTTTTCTCGATGACTTTGAGGTGTGCGGAGTCGGTGACTTGGACTTCGATCTCGTCCTTCTTTGGCCCCTCTTCTGCTTCTTTGCCCTGGCCATGGACAATTTGGCCTCTCTTTCTTGGAGGGCCTTCGGATTTATGCATAAGCACAACTAACATCCCATGACGTCGTGGTTCGATGACAGGCACCAAAGACAATCATCATGGGGGTCCGTGATGGACATAAGACCCACACATTCTCTAAAAGGTATAAAACCAGATTATTTATGAGCAGCCATTGCACTGCTACAATTTTAGGAGAACCTGTAACAATGAAACACTCAGAAATAGAGAGCCCTGAAAAAACCATTGTGCATCGACGGTGCGGAAAAAAGGGAACTGGCTTCAGCACCCTGATGAGGTCTTCTTATGACTCTGATGGGGTTGCGAGCGGAGCCGTTCCATTGTGATGTCCTAGTTGACGTGGGAGAGCTGTTCAGACAAGTTTCTGTGGAATGCTGTGCAAGGGGTAATTCAAAAGGTGAGGAATCCACAGGCAGATGTACTCATCAGAAACTGTAGGATCATAGTGCAGGAGTCTTAAGAATGAAACCAATCCCCCATCAACACCCATAATCTCTAAAATAGACCACAGCTTAGATCTACATACATAGTCAAAGGCGCTCGACGAGTCCATGAACACCAAATGTGTTGAGACACCCTTGGCATATTTGTATTTTGACTCAATTAGATGGAGATTGAGGCACTGTTCGATAGTCTCAAGCCCCTTTCTGAACCCATACTGAGTTGGGGAGAGAATGTAATTTTTGTTTATCCAGACAAGAAGGCGGTCTAAAACTACTCTCCCAATGATTTTAGCTGTAGAGTCTAAAAGAGATATTGGGCGATAACATTTTACATCATGCACATTTCCTTTTTTAAACATAAAAACAATTGTAGAGGTGCGCCACAATATAGGCACACCTGAACAACATACAGAGTTGAATGCACCTGTGTGTACAGGTGTGAATTTGGCACGTTTATAGAGAACCCCCCCAAATGTAGGAGGTCTGCCTTAGTCTGTGAAAGATGACTGCCTGGGGCGAGGACACCTTCAAGAGCCAGTCGTCGAGGTAGGGGAAGACTGGCACCCCAAACCTGCGCAAATGAGCTGCGACCACTGCCATCACCTTGGTGAACACCCAAGGGGCACTGGTAAGGCCGAAGGGGAGCACGGTAAACTAAAAGTGCTCGCGGCCTACCTTGAACTGCAGGTAACGCCTGTGGCCCGACAGGATGGGGATGTGAAAATAACCATTCTGCAGGTCCAACGCTACCATCCAGTCTTCTTGGTCGAGGGCAGTCAAGACCTGGGCCTGAGTGAGCATCCTGAACTTCTTCTTGAGGAACAGATTGACGGTTTGAAGATACAAAATGGGCCGCAACCCTTTCTTCTTCTTCGGAATCAGAAAGTAGCGGGAATAACAGCCACTGTCTACTTCTGAAACTGGGACCCTTTCTATAGCTCCCTTCATCAAGAGAGCTGTAACTTCCTCTTGGAGCAACCTTAAATGATCCTCCATCAGCCATTCCTGACTTGGCAGAATAAAAGGAGGAAAAGAGAGGAAAGGCAGAGAATAGCCCTCCTGGACGATCTGCAAGACCCACTTGTCCAATGTTATGGATCTCCAGTGTGGGAGATGATGACTAATTCTCCCTCCAACTGGAGTAGTGTGGTTCTGCAGAGTCAGCCTAAGAGTGCCCAGATCTCTGTACCGTATGACATTGTTCTGCATTCTGTCCATCAATAGTTCTTTTTGCATTTGTCACCCCGAGTGGGACGGGTATGTTCAGACGTGTGTCCCGTGCTCTCCATGCCACTGGAATCAAGCTATCCTGGCTGAAGAGGGGTGAACCCCCGAAACCGGTCCTAGGATGGTTGTTTCCAGTCCAGGGAGGACCTGGCTTGGCAGTTCGGGCTGGACTGTTCCCATTGAGCACAGGGTCAAGACTGTTTTGCATATGGCTGGGTCCAAACTGGAATGGCATGGTGAGCAAAAAAACGATGGATTCAGGCCCAGATCTCTGTACTGGGGTGAATGTATGACATTGTCCTGCATTCTGTCCATCAATAGTTCTTTTTGCATTTGTCACCCTGAGTGGGACGGGTATGCTCAGACGTGAGTCCTGTGCTCTCCATGCCAATGGAATCAAGCTATCCTGGCTGAAGAGGGGTGAAACCACGAAACCGGTCCTAGGATGCTTGTTTCCAGTCCAGGGAGGACCTGGCCTAGCAGTTCGGGCTGGACTGTTCCCATTGGGCACAGGGTCAAGACTGATTTGCATATGGCTGGGTCCAAACTTGAATGGCATGGTGAGCAAAAAAACAATGGATTTAGGCCCAGATCTCTGTACTGGGGTGAATGTATGACATTGTTCTGCATTCTGTCCATCAATAGTTCTTTTTGCAAGAGTGCTTGGAGGCTGCGGCTGCGTGGGGCAGTTTGGCCAACGACTTCTGGCATCCATTCCTGGATCGGAATGCACTGCTTCAACATCCTCACATGGCTTGGGTAGTCTGTGGAGGACGGTGGCTGGGATAGGCCTGACGCGCCTGGAGACCCCTTCCGTTGCCACGAAAGGGGCGAAAGGAAGACTGGCCATGAGGAGTGGAGGAGAGGCCCAAGGATCTGGTCGTAGCTTGAGAGTTCTTGAACCGGATTTCCCAGCCACGGATGGAAACCCCTCCGTTGCCGCGAAAGGAAGACTGGCCACGAGGAGTGGAGGAGAGGCCCAAGGATCTGGCCGTAGCTTGAGAGTTCTTGAACCGGACCAGGGCCGAGTATGTCTTTTATAGAAAAAGACGGGTTCTATCAAAAGGCATGTCCATCAGATTAGCTTGGACATCGCCCGAGAAGCCAGTCATTCTAAGCCAAGCGTGGCGCCTCAAGGCCACCATCGGTGAAATCGATCTGCCTAGCGAATCCGTTGTATCTAGGCCACACTGTATGGTGAATTTTGCTGCATCCCTGCCATCCTTGACTGCTTGGGAGAGCACAGCCCGGGTGTCCTCCGGGACCTGTGGCAGCACTTGCGCAACCGTCTCCCAGATGGAATGGGAGAACCTGCCCAATAAGCATGCGATATTCACCGACAGCAATGCCAGGCTGGAGGAAGAAAACAACTTCTTTCCAAATGAGTCCAGCCTCTTGGATTCCCTATCCGGAGCGGCAGAAGGGAACGCGCACTGGGACATAGAGGCCTGCACCAACAAACTTTCTGGGGTGGGGTGTTTGCAGAGGAACTTTGGGTCACCCGTAGCTGGGTGATGGTGGTGTGCAATTGTCCTATTCGCTAGTGCCCCTGTGCTGGGCTTGGACTACATGCCTAGAAAGACGTTTAAGTGCCTCATTAAAGGGCAAAAGTAGTTTGGAAGTGGAAGCCCCTGGTTAAAGCACCTCTGTCAGATTAGTCCTGGCCTGCACTGAGGGTAGCTCTAGTCCGAGCACCTCAGCTGCCCTCTTTACCACCATGGCATAGGATGCCCCCTCCTCCGTATCCACTGTGGCTGGAGAAAGCATACCAGTGTCTGGGGACAGTGTCCAGTCCACTGGCCTCCCCAAGTTCCCCATACCAGTCCAAGTTCTCCACAGAGACATCCTGGTTTTCCAGAGAGTCCATAGACCCCTCGCAGTCCTCTCCTGAGCCTAGCACATCTTCAAAGTGCTCAGGCGACAACACAGAAACCCTGGGTTCAATCGACGTCGGAATCGGCGTCGAGTGATGCCGTTCTGGCTCCATGTGTTGGGGATGGGGCTGGTGCCGCCGATAGGCACCGGCGATGCCGCAGGCAACAACTTCGGGTCTGACGCTGGGGGAGGTCGCGATGAGACAAACGGCGTCGACCCGGGATCGGATCCTTGAGGCCCCACCAGTGCCGGAGCCGAAGGTGTCGAATCAGATGGGGCCCCTTCCCACTCTGTGGGGCCTGAGGGCTCAACAGTGGGGTAATTCTGCTCAAATATGCGGCGCATGGCCGCGTAAAATTATTTTATTTGAGCGGGAGTCACTTCGGCTCCCGGAAAGGGAGGGAGACGCGAAGCTGACTCTGGCTCTGCGGAACCGTGCTTAGTGCGTCGGTGCTCCTTACCTCTCTTGACGACGTAGGTGGAGGTGAAGATGAAGTCTGCTTGCACTTCTTCTTATGCCTCTTCCCCGAGTGTTCTGAGGACCTCGAGTGTGAAGGTGAGGACTTAGGGCTCCGGGAGCGATCCTCCGCTACCTCCTCTTCCGGGAACTCCACGGAGTCGCGCTGGACGGTGTCGACTGCCGGGCCACGAGGAGCTTCATCGCTCACTCCCTCAAGGCCTTCAGAGCCATGGCCCAGCAGTCAGAGTATGACTTCGAGTAGTGTTCGCGCTCGAGACACCAGAGACAGATGAGGTGTGGAGGGGTCGGTGACCAACATAATGAGGTGGCGGGCACCGCACAGCTTGAAACCTGTCTTCTTCAAAGACACCCCTCGCACACGTAGAATTCAACAAAAGTCGGGAAAAACCTGCCAAAAAGCAGCAAAGGGGTAGCTCTTCCTGGATCGGCGCTTAACTGGCGCGGAAAGAAAAGAACTAACGTCCAGGGGGTGCCTATATAGGCACCACTACATCATAACTGATGCTACCAAAGCCAACGACTTTACGCGTAGTCAAATGGATCCACCCGATGCAGCGCACAAGGGTTATTGCTCAGCAAAAGTTTCCGGATCCAGCATGACGCCTGGAAAATTCAAAGGTAAGGAATCTGCAGCTAGAAGTACTTCCTGCTGAAGAGCAGATGCCCTGACAGGGAGGTAAAGGAGGGGGAAACTACAGGAAGAGTAGGGCATATCTATTTTCTACGATGTCCAGAACCCAGAAGTCTGTAGTGACAGACATCCAATGAGGTAGGAAATAGGCCACCACGTGCTCTAGCATGCTCTAAGATGTCGGAGCAAGAGCTGCTTCCCTGCAACAATGGTTGGAGAGGCGGAGGAGGAGGAGGTAGAGGAGGAGACTAGTTGACGAGCAGAAACCTGCTGACTACCTCTGCCCCAGAAGGATTTATGCAGAGGAATTGTCTGCTGCTGTTGCAGCTGTTGTCTACTGCGGAAAGGACAAGTTCTTCGCAAAGTCACAAAACCTGCAAAATGGTCTATAGTCCTTGGGCAGGGCCTGAAGCCCCAAGGACCTTGCTGTAGCTGTGCTGTGTTTGAAACTCTGCAGCGCAGAATCTGCCCTTACCCCTAATAAGCAGGACCCATCAAAGGGCAAATCCAGCAACGTAGTCTGAACATCAGGAGAAAAGCCTGACCCCATAACCAGGCATGCCTTCTTGTTGCCCTGGCTACCGAGTCCTCAGTGTCCAGGTCAGGCTGGATTACCTGACGGGCAGCAGCCTGGGCATCCAAATACATTTTAGAAAAATTCCCTTGGACCTCTGTGGAAAATTTCAGTACAACCTCCTTGGCTGAGTCCATGAAGGCATGGATGTAACAACCCAAGAGACATGTGGCATTCGTGGATTTCAAGGCCATATTCCCCAATGAGAAAACTTTATTGGCCGACTGCTCCATACGTTTTGACTCCCTATCAGCAGGTGTATATGGAAAGGACCCTGCCGACAGCTTATAAGAACAAGAGGCTTGAACCACCAAGCTTTCCAGTGAAGGGTGGGCAGAAAGAAAAGCTGGACCCCCAGGAGCCACCATGTACCTTCTAGCCACATTCTTGGAAACTGCAGGGGAGGGCATTGGCTTCTGCCAGACATCCATAATAGGCTACGTTAAGGCCTCATTGAAGGGCAGCAATGGTTCTGAAGCACAAGTAGATGAATGGAGCAACTCTGTAATAATATTTGATTTCAGTTCAGCTATAGGCAGAGGTAACTCTAAAAGGTCTCCAGCTTTTGTAATCACAGTATGATAAGAAGTCACTTCAGAAGGTGGTAAGCCCTTAGGTGACACCAATTCCCACTCAGGAGAGTTATTGAGGCCACTTGCCTCTTGCAAACCTTCAAATCCAGGGCCAAGTTCTACAACCCTTCCTGCTCCTCTAGATATTCCTCTTCCTCCAACAGCCTCGTAGCCTCTCTCCGATACCTCATCTTTGGAAACGGTGTCGGCAGCGCCTGTGAATTTGGAACCGGCAATGCAGGAGGCTCCAAGGAAACAGGGTTCACAGTCAGTTGAGGATGAACCGGTGCCTGTTCGGATCTGGACGGCACCGGAGAATAACCATCCAACGGAACATGACTCTCCGGGAAATGTGACGGCGTCGGTAACCTCTGCGCCGGTAGATGCCAACTTCCTGGTGTGTCAGGCCTAAAAGGCATAAATGACACCTCTGGAAAATGAGGGGAAAACCCTGTCAGAGTGTAAACTAGCAACCCATGCGGCCAGCCGGTACCCGAGATGGATTCGCAGCCCTTGCAAAAATACCATACATGGCATTTAAGAAATGCGATGGATCCGATCCCGGAGTCGGGAAGAAAGGATAAGGATTTTGACAAAGGGCTCTGGAGCTGTTTGTGGAAGCACCAAATTTGGCTCCAGTTGTGAAGTTGGTGCTCGGAGCAGGAGCCGGATTCCCGGATCCGTAGGAGGAGTAACAATCCTTAGAGTCGGAGTAGTAACAGTCCTCGGTGCCGGAGATGGAGACACCCCTGGAGAAGTAGTTGGAGAAATCTCATCCTTACGATGACGCCTTGGACTCGGAGTCACCGACTTCAGAGTCGCATCCTTTGAAGAACGACGCCGAGAACCATGGAGCTGCTTCTTCTTAATCTTTTTGGAAGATCTCGAAATATGGGCCATCAGCGATGGGATCCGAGATCTCCTGTGACCCCTCTTCTGCCGATTGGCCTTGGCCATGAATAACTTGGCCTCCCTCTCCTTCAAAGCCTTCAGATTCATTTGTTGATCAGGCAGTAACCCACAAGTGGATTCGCCCTTGGAGCACTATTATTGCAGGATCCTTGGAAAGATCCCTCTCTCAGAAACCTCTGCCATTTAGCACGGACCCAAATGAGGCGTCTATCATTTTTAATCAATGGCCACATAGATCAATAGACCATTTAGCACCGCAAAAAAATATCTAAGCCGGAGACTTAAACCTTCAGAACCGTGGTTCTCAGAAGCTCTCTAGTCACAAAGACAAACCTGTCGATGACTGGAGAGGAAATGGAGACTCCACTATGGCTCTAGTGAAAAGAAAGTATATAAACAGTCCCTGGTGACCTATAAAGAGTTAATTCTTAAGGAAAAAACTTGATTGTACAATACGTCTATCGAAGCTTCAAAAAATTCTTCCAAGGAACTGTTTGCTACAGTGTGAAAGCTTGCCAAACGCCCAGAGGCCACAAATACAAAAGTTAGCCAAGGGTTTTGTAATTCCTTAGCCACTTTCCTCCAGGATAAGAGTAAGGCAGTTTACAGCAACTTCGCAAGTACTCCCCCATAGGGACCACTCTCCTCCCAGTGTCTGAGGGCTACAACTGCCACTTTTGATGATATTCAAGAGATCGCAATAGAACGTCTTAGCACCTCCATTCTATCATCTTTCTCACACCTGACTATTGATCAAGTTTTAAATCTGTTTCTTATCACCAAATCTGGTTCTCCCCTTGACTCCTTTCCCCCTAAGATTTTTCACTTATCGCCAGAAGCCTTTTCCATACAGCTTTTACCCATTTTTTATCATATGTTCGCTTTGGGCATTTTTCCCACTAATTGGAAACTAGCGTCAATTCTTCCACTTCTAAAAAAAAGCCCAATCTGGACAATACGGACCTTAATAGCTATCGCCCCATTTCCAGACTCCCTCTTTCTGCAATAATGGTGGAAAAAGCTAAAAACATAGAAATTTCCAATTTTGTTGAGAAGCATGGAGATCTTGACCCTACCCAGTATGGGTTTAGAAAACACCACAGCACAGAACTGGCTATGATCACAGCATCAGAACAGGTCAGGCAAACAGTAGACGCAGGGAGGAATGTGGCACTGGTGCTGTTGGATCTCTCTGCAGCGTCTGATACTGTCAGTCATAAACTACTGCTAGACCGCCTAGACTCAATAGGCATCGAGGGTAGAGCGCTGACACTGCTTTAATCATTCCTGACTGATCACAAACAATTTGTTGCCCTAGTTTAAATTACCTTCTTTTACGCTCCCCTCCGGCGTTCCCCCAGGGCTCATCACTGAGCGCGACCCTTTTTAACATCTACGTCGCCCCTCTGGCAAAAAATGATTAGTCCCTGGGATTCTCAGCGATTTACTGCGCCGATGATACCCAAATTATAGTATCAGTGGCAAGAAATCCTTCCGACACGACCTAACGGTTTCAAAATTGTCTATCCCAAGTCGGTCATTGGATGGCTTCTAACTGTCTGAAGCTTAACTCCAATAAAACTGAGGTCTTTCTTTTTGGGAACAATACATCCTTCTGGTCACCTTCCTACTTGCCACATGAGTTCGGTTCTCTCCCTACACCAGTAAGTAGGGTGAAGAACTTGGGAGTAATTTTCGATTCCAAATTTATCTTTGGGAGCCATATCAATACTATTACTTCAGACTCACTATACACATTGAAACTTCTCAGAAAAGTTCTTCCGTTCATCCCTCACAATCTACAAAAACTGGTCACCGCAGCTCTGGTGGTGTCCAGGGTTGACTACTGCAATGGTCTTTTTGTTAATATCAGGAAACAATGTCTCACTAAAATTAAAACAGTGCAAAATGCTGCCCCCTGTTTGGTGCTGGGTATTCCCAGGCACAATTCTGTCGATTCTCCACTCGGACAATTACACTGGCTCCCGGTGAAGAAACGCATTGATTTTAAGGCCCTCTACATTGCCTTTAAAGCAGTACATGGTACAGGCCCGATCTTCTTTAAATGCAATTTTCAACGTTACATTCCAGCTCGGACGCTGAGGTCTACTTCAGCTCACAACATTGTCGTGCCCAAATAAAAAAAAAAGCTGGATAGGGTGGCAGAAGGTTTCTGGTGGGAACTGTCAGACTCTGGAACTCTCTCCTGTTAGAACTAAAAAAGGAAACCCAATTGCTAACTTTTAGGAACGCATTAAAAACCTAGCTTTTCAACCTCTAACATCTCGGTTAACTTCTGCGGTTCTCTCCTTGAGCTAGTGCCTAGACACCTTTAGGTATTAGTTGCGCTATATACATTTTTCTTTCATTTCATGTGCTTACACAAAGTGCAGGTCCCGACGCCGTGATGCAAAGAAAGGCACCACAAACAATCTTCATGCAGGTCAGTGATGGACATCTGACCTCCGCCTTCCCTGCAGGGCTTGAATCCAGACTTCCTAGGACTAGTCATCTTCAAAGTCTACGTCGTTGCAACAACAGTATCACATAAAACTCCCATAAATGGAGAGCCTGGGAAAAAAACGTTACGTGTTGTGGTGGAAAAAGGGAACTGACAGCACGCTGATGAGGCCTTCTTATGGCTCCGATGACGTCACGTGAAGTCACGTGCACAGCCGTTCCATTGTGACGTCCTTGTCGACGTGGGAGAACTGAGGACATTGGGGTAGTTCAAAAGGTGAGGAATCCATAGGCAGATGTATCCATCAAAAATGATAAATACAAAAAAAACAAAATATTACAGACGCACGCAATTTCCTAAGATCAATATAAATAGTTTAAGATCTTAAAATCAGTGAATCATTATCAATTGTACACCATAAATATTACTAATTAGTCAGATTAGGCAACTACTCCCATTTTCCGTCATACAAGCCACATAATCATTAAGAACCTTGATACTGCAAAGTCCATAGAGGCCGACAAATCTGTCTGCAGAATTCTACACGCCTATAGGTGACTTCTGACACCTAGATGTCTGCAAATTAGAATTATCCACCTAGCCCTCACTCTGCTGTAAGCCAGACTGAAAAACAACATATGGGCAACAGATTCTTTCAAATATCCACAAGATGGGCAGCCCATAACAGATATGATGACTTCATCCATCTTGAATCAGCGCCTGGTTACCCTCAAGGGTGATTAGCTGCACTTTACAAATCCTGACTGATTGATTGATGTTGACTAGCTCAAACTGATATCTTCATGTTGGCTGCCCTAAATTTGGTTTTGAGCTTTTTAAGAACATTCCACAAACTTTGCAGTTCAGCTCTGTAACTTACACAGTTAATTGAAATGTTTCAGTTTCTCAAAGACTCACCATGGCGGAAAGCAGTAATTCAGGAAACTGTGGACAGCCCAGGTGTTTAATGGGATGATTTGTTATTTAAACCAGAGAGCCTACAGTTCTCCTTTCAACAGATTGCCAAAAGTATAAAATATCAAGTGCCTAAATGGATATTTAATCACTGGCTGTGTTTAAACTGATCAGACAACACTATGAAAAATTGGAATAAACATACTAGTCTATATACTAAATTTACCATGAGCCACTTTCCTGGAAGATGGCAGCTCTGAGTGAAAGTGACTAGCCTGGAATGCTGACCTCACATTAATATCCTTGGCACCACCTTTGTTCTTTATGCTCCAGGGACAAGAACACATACAGGGCATATGGCCGGAGTATAGGCATGTGCGTACTTGCACTGAGTGCCCTTGTCGCAGACTTGGACCGTGCACACTGGTGCACACAAAAAACACTGCCCCCAGCTTATGTGCCAACTCAGCAAGTTATAGCATGCGCTGAAGACTATGTAGAACAAAAAAATTGTAGAGCACTTCTGTTTTTATGAAGATGCCTCCTTCCACAGTGGGGGCCCTAAAGACGCACATGAGGGCTAAAGCAGTAACAATGACCTCAGTACAAATATTGCATCCACGGGTGGCGAGGAGTATACTTCTTCATCTGCCCAGCCCTCCTGTTCGCAGTTCTAAGGATGGTGTCTTGGACACTTTAAACCCTGTTTCAAAGAGCAATCTCTGCAACACGGAGAATGCTAACATTGGCCCACTCCTGGGTGGAGTAGAGTTTTGTATTACACTCCACCTTATACCAACCTTATATCTCTCAGCCAGGGCTTATAACAAGAATCAGAGGCACTGCTTCTTGTTATAAGCCCTGGCTGAGAGAAAGGCTTTGCAGAGGGAGCACACTCATACATTTACCATCACGATGATGCCCAGATTTCTTCAACTGAAATCCTTACCACCTTTTCATCTCACTTCAGTTAAGGATGCACCTTGTGCGTGGAGTGGTCTCCAAGAACCATCACAGAAAAGCACAACCAGAAACCACTTAATCAAACTAGTTTGAAATCCGATTGGAAATGTTAGATGTTACGTCATACAGCATAAATACAACACCTGTGAGGGCTAAAGACATTACTGCCTGGATGATGTCTTATTTACCATCGTAAAAAAAATGCAATGGCAGTTCGGGCTGGACTGTTCCCATGAGGCACAGGGTCAAGACTGATTTGCATATGGCCATGTCTGAACTGGGGTGGCGTAGTGGGCAAAAGAACGATGGATTTAACCCAGATCTGTTGACTGGGGGAGAATGTCTGCATTGTCAGCATTCCGTCCATCATTTGTTTGTTGTAACGCTTTTCGCCCTAAGTGGGATGGGTATTCCCAGACGTGGGACCCGTGCTCACTACGCTACTGGAGTCAAGCTATCCTGGCTGATGACGGCTGATAGCCAGAAACCGGTCCTAGGATGCTTGATTCCGGTCCAGGGAAGACATGGCTTGGCAGTTCGTGCTGGACTGTTCCCATGAGGCACAGGGTCAAGACTGATTTGCATATGGCCATGTCTGAACTGGGGTGGCGTAGTGGGCAAAAGAACGATGGATTTAACCCAGATCTGTTGACTGGGGGAGAATGTCTGCATTGTCAGCATTCCGTCCATCATTTGTTTGTTGTAACGCTTTTCGCCCTAAGTGGGATGGGTATTCCCAGACGTGGGACCCGTGCTCACTACGCTACTGGAGTCAAGCTATCCTGGCTGATGACGGCTGATAGCCAGAAACCGGTCCTAGGATGCTTGATTCCGGTCCAGGGAAGACATGGCTTGGCAGTTCGGGCTGGACTGTTCCCATGAGGCACAGGGTCAAGACTGATTTGCATATGGCCATGTCTGAACTGGGGTGGCGTAGTGGGCAAAAGAACGATGGATTTAACCCAGATCTGTTGACTGGGGGAGAATGTCTGCATTGTCAGCATTCCGTCCATCATTTGTTTGTTGTAACGCTTTTCGCCCTAAGTGGGATGGGTATTCCCAGACGTGGGACCCGTGCTCACTACGCTACTGGAGTCAAGCTATCCTGGCTGATGACGGCTGATAGCCAGAAACCGGTCCTAGGATGCTTGATTCCGGTCCAGGGAAGACATGGCTTGGCAGTTCGGGCTGGACTGTTCCCATGAGGCACAGGGTCAAGACTGATTTGCATATGGCCATGTCTGAACTGGGGTGGCGTAGTGGGCAAAAGAACGATGGATTTAACCCAGATCTGTTGACTGGGGGAGAATGTCTGCATTGTCAGCATTCCGTCCATCATTTGTTTGTTGTAACGCTTTTCGCCCTAAGTGGGATGGGTATTCCCAGACGTGGGACCCGTGCTCACTACGCTACTGGAGTCAAGCTATCCTGGCTGATGACGGCTGATAGCCAGAAACCGGTCCTAGGATGCTTGATTCCGGTCCAGGGAAGACATGGCTTGGCAGTTCGGGCTGGACTGTTCCCATGAGGCACAGGGTCAAGACTGATTTGCATATGGCCATGTCTGAACTGGGGTGGCGTAGTGGGCAAAAGAACGATGGATTTAACCCAGATCTGTTGACTGGGGGAGAATGTCTGCATTGTCAGCATTCCGTCCATCATTTGTTTGTTGTAACGCTTATTTACCATCGTATCAGACGACATGGTGTGCACCTTTATTCCATGCAGCCGCTGCACAAGGGCGTTCCCTTGCTTGCTACAGTCTGGTCTGTCAAGAGCACAGAGGTGAGGCCCCTGAGCTGAGGAAGGTGTCAGAGTCCCAAGAGCCTAGGAGTTAGATCATCCATCCACTCCCGTGGAGGACAACACTTGATGATAAGTGGCTCCAGCTTCCGAGAAATGGAAGACAATAATAGGGCACCAAAATGTAAGTTCCTTTTTAACCATGTCCATGCTTTAACATGAAGCTGGCTCACATGCACACTCATTCCTACATATGCAAGGGTTCAGGCCCACATAAAAATGAGGGACCACCTACTGTCCTGGGAAAGGACAGTACATTTGTGCCTGTGAAAGAGTATTACATATGATGCCACATAAGCATTAACAAACAAGTTACTTACCTTCGGTAATGTATTATCTGGTAGAGACTTTATCCAGTTGCAGATTCCTTATCTTTGGATTTCCCAGGCATCAGACTGGATCCGGAAACTTTTGCTGAGCAATACCCCTTGCGTGTGACGGTGGGTGGCTATGCGTGACATCGTCAGCGTTGGTTAGGACGTTGCGTGCCTATATAGGCACCACCAAGGCGCGCGGACGTCAGTACTTTTCGTATTTTCCATGCCAGAAGCGCAGAGCCACAAAGTTACTGACATAGTCGTGTGCAAAACTTGGGCCCTGAAAGGGGTAAAACAACCCTAGTCCTACTACAACAGTATGCAAAGCGGGGAGGCATGGGTGGGCTGTAAGGAATATGCAGCGAGATAGAGTCTCTACTAGAAAATGTGTTACCGTAGGTAAGTAACTTGTTCATCAGATAGAGACTTCTAGCTGCAGATTCCTTACCTTTGAATCAGATGCCCGAGCCATACCATCCCTGCGGTGGGTTGCGGACTCATGATCTAAACTAATAAGTCTTGCAGGACTGGACGGGCAAAATGACAGTTCGTGCGCACTTGACCATCAAGGCAATAATGTTTTGCGAACGTGTGTGTGACCGGGTGAGGACAACGAAAGAGGAATGCAATAATAATCTGGACTGGGGAACTACAAACTCTCCTTTTTCCCCTCTTGTTCTTTCCCCACAGGACGAGTGGAGTTTGCCGTCCCCATCGCTTCAGGACACATATGGGAATAACCAAGAAGGTCCCTTTAATTGGGAAGCATCAGAACACGAAACTCCGCCCCATGATGACATCACGGAGTTCCCAGTGTTCATGAACAGGGAAACCCGGAAGTCCAGGTGTTCAAACACTGGAGAGAAAGCAACCGCTGGAGACTCGGCTGCGACATTCTGCGGAGTGGCGTCCTTAGGGGAAAAGAAGATTCTGGAGGAAGTTCCTACCAGTACAAAGGGAGTTCCTGGAATCCCGACGGCAGCCGAAGGAGAAATACACGCGATATGACCCGCCACGCTCCAGGAGGAGCGTGGCTAACCAAGGTACGGAGACAGTTTGTGGATTGGATAGGAGGGCGGGATAGACGAACGGTGTAACAACCGGGTCCCTCTCTCTGTCACCCACCTCCACCTTTTTCCCTAAGCACTTTTCACTTTTTCATAGATGTGTGACACGTGTTTGGTGCTCCTTCACTCCCGTCCCTAAAAGCGTCCTTATAGTCACGCCGTCATACCGGTTCTCCTGTTATTTTTTTTCCTACGCCACCACGGAGTTCCCTGGGACCAGACGCCAGTGGAGCAAGAAAGAAGACCGGACTGGATCCCGGAAAGGACTAACTTGGGAGGAAAAGAAAACCCAAAACCCAGTTAATGCTAGTTCTCTTGTGTGGAGAAGGAAACAGTTCTTGAGCAAAATAAAACCTTCACTAATCCATCATAGCCTCCGTTCCGTTCTTCCCACCCCGCAACAGTGTGCAATGATGCCCACGTTGCTGCCTGACAGATGTCTTGGACTGGGACACCCTGAGCCAAGGCTGTAGTCGCAGCCTTTCCCCTCATGGAGTGGGCCCTTAATCACTCAGGGGGCTGCTTCTTCGCCAAGGCGTAATAGATTTTAATGCAGAAAACGACCGCGCGAGAGATGGTCCTTTTCTGCACTGCCTTTCCAGTCGCTCCGGCTCCCGGAAAGGGTGGAAGGCACGAAGTCGACTCTGGCTCCGACTCCGCAGAACCGTGCGTAGAGCGTTGGTGCTCCTTATCCCTTCTCAACGACAGACGCCAGTTGATGTAAAGTCGAAGTCCACTTTGTCTTATTCTTCTTCTTGTGCCTCTTCCCCGAGTGTCCAGAGGACTTTGAATGGGAGGAAGAGGACTTAGGGCTATGTGAGCGGTCCCGCGACCTCCTCTTCTTCGAACGGGACCGTGACCTCCTCGGAGTCTCGCTTGACGGTGTCGACTGCCGGGCTACAAGCACATTCATCGCTTGCTCCATCAAGGTCTTCCGGCCATCGACCGACATTCTGAACACAACCTCGTATCGTGGTCGCATTCAAGACACCACAGACATACGCAGTGGGGATCGGTGACCGACATCATGTGGGAACAAGTCCCGCATGGTTTGAAACCTGTCTTTCTCGAACACATCCCCCGCACACAAAGTCGAATCCAAAAATATCGACACAGTCGAGAAAAAGCCTGCGAAAAAGCGGCAGAGGGGTACTTCTTGCCGGATCGACGCTTAACTGGCGCGGAAAGAAAAGACCTGACGTCCGCGCACCTGGGTGGCTCCTATATAGGCACCGCAACGTCATAACTTACACTACCGTCGCCAACGTCACGTGGAGCCGAATGGAGCCACCCGACGTCTCGCGCAAGGATATTGCTCAGAAAAAGTTTCTGGATCCAGTCTGACGCTTGGGATATCCATAGGTAAGGAATCTGCAGCTAGAAGTCTCTATCAGATAGATCCCTTCTGTAATAATAAATTGGTGGGGAGTGCAAAAACAGATCTAAGCACATATTGCAGTCCTAGAGCAATTTGTGGATTAACAAGACCATACAAGGAAGCTCCTCTAAAATAAATTGAAAAAATAGGAATAATGTGGACTCATCCACATTCAGCTTCCAGTATTCAGCTAGCAGAGAACACAGATATGATCAGAATGTTGTTTGCAATGTAATAGAGAATTGATATTCCTGCTTGGTGTGCCAGTCGGTGAAAAGGGATGGAAGACAGAAGTGAGCTTTTGGCAGAAATAAGGATCTGCAGTACTGCGTCATCATCTCAACACAAATCTGGTGTTATGGAAGCAAGCTGAAGGAGTAAAGTAAAACACCAGCCTTTTATCTTAACTATTCTATATTATGCAACATAACGGCAAAATCTTTTGAAAGTTAAAAAGGTTTCATCAGTCAAGCTGACTAGAGAGGAGACAGCAATACTAGCAACTCATCTACTCTTTGTAACTGATAAACAACCATCCAATGTAGCTCACACACTGCACCGGACCTGCCAACTTAAAAAACAAGCATTTGCAATGCAATCGGTCTCGCATTGACAAGAGTTTCTTCCCCATCTGGTTCCACCTCTGCGAGGCGGTGGGTATCAAGCTCATCTGGGTGGCCGTCATAGGAGACTGGCTCAACCTCGTCTTCAAATGTTGAGTACTGGTTCTGGGTCTGTGGCGGGCTGTTAAAAACCAAAAGTAGCTGGCGGGATAGCTCAGTGGCTTAATGCACCTGCAGAAGATGTCTGTGTGTAACATTTAGGTCACCAACTTGAACCCTGACTGAGCTTGTCTCCTTGTTTCATCCCTATGGCGGGGAGGTGCAGAGCTTGTATATTTAAATCATAGCTGCACCAGCTCGGCCTTTCATCATCCAAAGGTTGGCAAAATGAGCACCATTCAGTTCGTGGGTAAAATGTTCATTAAACAAGGTGTAGCTAAAAAACGGTCATATATGGGATCTGAGGAGCCAAAGATAAAAAGACTTTACCCTTGATACCACAATTAGGTAAAAGGGGGCAATTTGGATTAGAAGAAAGTCTCATGCATTTACAAGCAGTGACGTCATGAGCCTTCAGATTATTTTGCCGCTTTAACGAGTCCTACTAAAGGGCCACAGTCCTCGGAAAAATCATTTCTTTACACTGCACAGGATATATTGGTCGCCCTTGAAGCTCGCCAAAATAAGGGGCGGTGGAGAGGCCAACTGTACGAGATGTGGGGCCCCGAACGCGGATGACGTTCACATTTTTGCAGCTTGCCCCCAGATTCAAGAGTTCTGGGGCAGTGTGGGTAAGACCTTGTCTGATGTGCTGGGCATGGAGGTTGAGGTGAGCCTTTCTTTTATTATTTTTGGTATAATGTTGAAGCCTGATGGTCTGTTGGTGCTTTCGGGGCCCGAGAGTAAATTGGTATTCTATCTTGTTCTTTTGGCAAGAAGAGAAATTTGTAAGCTTTGGCGTCAGGTCCTCCCTCCAACTTGGAGAGCCTGGTGGAACGCGGTACGTTATTTTAGAGACTTAGACCAAAAGGTCTATCAGAATAAGGGTAGGATAGACGTGGGGTTGTTTTGGAACCTTTTAGATGACTCAGTCAGTGATTAAACTAGCTATCTATCCTATGATTAGACCTTTCGGTCAGCTCCCGATGAGTGGTGTGGTTGGGTTCCACACATACACCATCAGCTGAGTCTACAACCATTAGATAAAAAACTACAAGGGTGGTACAGGTTGAGAGGTCGTATCTATGGAGGTCATATGAGGATACAAAAAAAAAAAAAAGGGCCACAGTCCTCGGGTTAGTCGTCAGACTCTTTTGTGGTAATGATTTTTTATTTCTTTTGCAATTGATATAACGACGTAGCTCCAAGACGCGCTTTCCACAGAGAAGACTGCAATTGTAGCATCAACATTTCAGACATGAGTCATCGCACAATCAATAGTGTCAGCAGGGGCAGGTTCACAGGGAGTTACTGCTGAGTCTCCCATGCAACACTCATTTTATGACAAAGCCTCGTCTTGCGCCATCCCCCATCTCACATTTGTGCCCGAATTGTCAGACCACTTTTGGCTGTAACGTTTGGAAACTTGAAATTTCTTTGTTTGTTGAAATTACAATTGAGATATCAGCAGGTACAAGTGTATTGCCCTAGATCACACAGCTTGTACAGTGATGGCCAGGACCTGAACCTTGTTTTGTTTAATACATACACAAAAACAATGCACATCTGCTCTGCTGCAGGGATGTTCTGAGATACTGGCAAATTTTGCCTTTTGCACGCTCCCATTCTCCAGAAACGAGGCCATTTTGAGGTAATTTGCTATAATCTGCAACCTTTTATGGCCCTTTGTGGAGTCGGGGCAAATTACAGCTTTCTTAAAGTAGTACCAGCCCTTCGATGAAGTAATAAATACCGCCCTGTTTCAAAAAAACTTCATAATGAAAGAGGGATTTGCACTGCTGGGTCCAGTGAAATGGTAGTGTTTTTGGGGCAGATCTCCATCCACTAACCCCATCTCACTATCTTGTCTCTCTTTGCGTCTCTCCTTTCTCCCTGAACGCATTTAGTAGCTCAGTAGCACAAAGCGCTACACAAATAAAAAACACAAAGCTGGATACCGTCCACAACTCGTCTTCTTGAGAATACTCATCCATGGACAGCAGAAAAGCATCATTCTGCTAGTGGCCTGCTCAATATTCGGCTGCGCTTCAATCTATCTTTGCTCTGAGCCTCTCACGCAATCCTTACGCCCCCTGTGTTTGTCCCAAAGGAGATAACCAATGAAAAGAATGCATATTCAGCTGTCACCTGGCCATGTTTTGTTTTATTGCAGCATTACTCGGGATGGTTGAAAGATTTGCTGCGCTAAGAACAAGTTACAATCAAGTGATGTGAAACTGTCAGGGGCCACTAACACAATGAAAGTAGCCAAGGAATGAAAACCCAAAACAAGGTGGAGAGGCCATCACACGCTGTACAGTGTAATGACCAAACAAAACTTTCTCTGAGTGAAATTGCCAGGGACCAAACTAAGCACGCAAAGGAGGGACATTTACACAAATACACCAATAACAAGCCAGCATTTCTAAATGCCACAGATAGTAACCAATGGCAATCGGTGGGTTTGCCAAACCCCACAGAAGAGATATAACAGGTCGATCGACCTAAAAATTCACAGTGTGAGGAGGGAGTGAGGCCTTGGAGAGCAAGGGGCTCATGCCGAGAACCATCTAAGAGACACTTCTGCCCCCTCTTGCCCATGTGTGAGAGGTTGGCCTGGTATATGAGGTCCACTAATGTAAGTGGGCACCTTGCACCAGCCCAGACATATCTTATGGGGATTTAAGAGGTCTCCGACAACCTTAGAAAGCTATTCAAGTGGTAGCTGATGAGCAGCCTTCAGGCTTAGTCTTGAAGGAGTGTAAAGCAGCTTGTTTTACCAGAATGCAATCTTACAGTATAGAGTAAATGAAAAGAGAACCACATAGTAGTTATAAAAATATGTATTTATTATATAACACTATCTAGTACGTTCCAGTATCTCCCACACAGAGATAGACACAAATCACACAATACCTTAGCAAAGAAATCACAGTAAATAGCAGTAATACACAGGGGGGACCAAACCATATACTAAGAAAGTGGTATAAGAACCACGATTAGAGTCAGGACAATGTCGAGAGGACGTAGAATTGCTGGGACCCCAAGGAACCACCCAAGGTGAGCAAATAGGGACCCCACGGTGTGCATGTGCAGTCTGTGAAAACGACTGCGTGCTCCATACAAGTTTATGTGCAAGTCGTGGTTGGAATTTTAAAGATTAGGGACCCTTCCCAGTGTACCCTGACGAGACCCAGTGGAAGACACAAGGTTGGAGAGCCACCCCACCTGTGGTTACCGAAGTACCCAGGGAAGCCAGGTGCATAGGTTTGAAGTGGTGTCGGAAACCACCGTCTAACCCAATGGGGGATTTCAGTAAAGTGCCGCTGCTGGAAGAGGCGAAAGTGTCCGTGGGAATCCAAACGTGGATTCTTGTCGAAGAGTACCTGAAAGCAGAGGGGACAGAGTCTGGGTCACTTGGGAGTGACCAGGGGCTCAGGAGACGAATACCCACCGATGTTGGGTGCTTCAGGAGAGATGTCCATGACCTTGACTCTGCAACTGTGAGGACCAGGAGCCGGATACGAGCTGTACCACGAAGGAAGTCGAGAGCTGAGGGGTCGGTGTCCGGCGGGAGCACCAGCAAACCTTGGCAAAAGCAACCCAATCAGGAAGTCAAAAAAGTGTACGGTTCGGACCAGCAAGGTCCAGGAGACTCACCACAAGCAGGGGAGTCAGGGCAGGCCCCAAGCAATCAGGGGAGCCCAAGGAAATCAAAGGTGACCCTCAAATGGATCCACAGGCCAACCGCACAGAAGTTGCGAGAGGACATCAAGCAGCTCACCAAAAGAGGCAGACCACGATGCACACAATGCGGTGTGGCCGAAGAGTTTGGTCACAGGAGGTGCTCTGGGTTGGGGCTACTTGGAGCCTGAAGATCTTCTTGCAAAGATGTCAACAAGCCTTTGCAACTGCAAAGGTGACGCGGTACCCAGGGACTCGGTTATTGTAACCGCCACTTGAGCTGCTGGCCTCAACTTGGTCAGAGGGGAGAGCAGGCCTCGGGCTGAGGAAAACCACCACCTGAGTTGCAGAGCCTGCAAAGTCTGGAGGAGCTCGGGATCTGCAGACCGGTCGTCTTCGTTACGGTGCCTGCGAACGCAGGGGAGTGGCTCCTTCACTCCAAGGGAGATTACTTCGGTTGTCCTTGATGCTCCACAGGCCTTGGAAGGTCCCTGCAGGATGCACAGGCACAGATGATGCAGCAGACTGGAAGGGGGACGAAGTCAAGCCCAAACGAAATCCAGAGTGCCCAGACGGTAGAAGTGCAGTGGTTTCAATTAGAATCTTGTCCATGACGAATCTAAGGTTCTACAGTCAGGTAAGCCCTTAAATACCCACTGGAGAGGGTTGGAAAGATTCAGGGAACCCTACCAGGGGAGGGTCTGGACAGGGGGGAGGTTACTCCCATGTCCTTTGTCCAGTTTCGTGCCACAGTGTGAGCCAATGGATCGCAGGACTGGTTTGAACTGGACTATTCACAGGGACACCCAATGTGCCCCTCATGCAGACTTCCAGGCGCTGGCAAGTGCACCCACCCAGTCCTAATAAATTAAATTCTGTCTGGGAGGTGGTCACATCTCCCTGTGACAGGATGTCTATTGTTCTGCCTTCCCCTGCTCAAGTTTGGCTCAGCAGAAATGCGTCTCTGGTCGACAGAAACCATTTCGTGCTGTCCGGAGCTAGATGGCTGGTACCAGGAACACCGAGGGTCCCACAGAAGGCCTTCCTTTGATACCAAACACGATAGGGTTTGTTGCAGCCGTTTTCAAGATGGTCATCACGTGGTCCAATAATGCCCCTCTTTATTAGTATATGGCGGCTTCACTGACAACCTGGGAGAATGAATTCCATAGGCTGCAGGGGTGTCCTGCTCATGCAGGGGCACCCTCTCACTTAGAACCAAGCACCCTGCCTTCAGGATTGTAAAGGCCTGCTATTGGGGTAACTTATAGGTTTTAAATGCAGTGACCCTTAGACATAGTAAACCTATATCTTTAGTAAGTGGTGCATGCACGACCTTACACAGGCTGCAATGGCAGTCCTGTAGTCCCATTTTTCATGGCCTCTCATGGGTGGCATAATACATGCTTCAGCACATTGGAGGCCTCTGGGGTACCTATGCCCTGGGTACATGGGTACCATATACTATGGATTGACAAGGGTACTCCAGTACCAATCTGGAGTGTATCTATGTACATAATATAACACTTTAGGGAGAAAGCAGATAGGTTGGGGTCCTGATTAGCAGGATCCCAGTCAGACTAGTCAAAACAGCATCACATCAAGCAAAAAGTGGGAGTAACCATAAAAAGCAGATCCTACTTTTTTACACCATCCAAACCCCATCATGAAAAAAAAGCTTGCTGATGACGATGCCAGTGTTCTGGGGTGTTTCACACAACAGCCTCTAAAGAGAGCTGAAAATCCACTCTTTGCAGTGGTTTCCTGATCGGCTCCCCATCACTTGACCCTGTAAAGAGAGCTGATATTGTGCGACACACCATGGCATTGTGTGAGTTGGCAGTTCTGCAGCATGTATAAATGATGGTCCTACAGGAATGACACGGACAGTACCACTGCAAAAAAGAATTTTCAAAATGCTAATTACACTTCATGAGCAAGTTAACTGTGCAAAAGCAATATGAATATACAATCCTTGTGTGAATGCTCATGGAAAACCCAGCATAGACACTGACATTTGCCTACACTGTTACTAAAGTAGCTTTAAGCTTAAACAATCGACGCAAACAAAAACTGTCAACAACATTTTTCTTACCAATTTCAGTGTATGTGACTGTTTCGTCAGGGCCAGCTTTGGATAGGACTTCCCCCCTAAAAAGATAAGAACAGTAAGATAAGTTGTACTACAGGGAAGCAACCCTTGGGAACAAAAGTACTGAATAACACAATACCATACACTGAATTTACTCTTCATGCAGCCCCGTAGTAATTCGCAAAAATAACCAGATAATTTAGGAAAGCAAAATTAAAAAAAATCTTTGAAAACATTTTCAGGACACTGACCCCACTTTAACTTCAACCTGACCGTCCTCAGACGTCATTACACTCACTGCGCATGTGTGTACTTTTAACAAAGATGTAGTCACTGGTGTATCTACTTAGAACAATGAAAATCTACCTTGCTTGGATTTGAACCTATGAGTTTGCATAGTTCTTACAACAAAACCAGTTTAATTACCCAGCTAAAAGCAGGTAAAGCCTCCAGGAAAAATACCTGGGCATAACATGTGGGAATCGGCACAAAAGCCGAATTCGTACATGTTATTGCCCAAAACATGTGATGCTCGTTAACCCCTATCAACCTCCCCACCCCTGAATAGCCAGGGACCATGACATTGGTAATTATTATCTTTTTTTTAAACAAACTTTATTCATTTACAACTCATTCACCAGTATAATCTTTAGGAGGAAACAGTGCTCATACATTGATGAATTACTTAGCATCATTTACATGTACGATTATACATTCTAGGAGCAACTTCTCTTTTGATGTCTCTGCCTCCTACAGTGGCTATCCACCTGAACAACAGTTCTAGGATAGTTGTGATCTATATCTCTACCTGAAGAATCAATTCCATAAGCATCCCTGCTAGGCCTTACTCTTATCTATCCCAACAGTCAATGGGTTAACAAAACACCCCCTACCCTTCCTCCCCCCTCTAACTCCACCCACCCCCTCCCACCATCAGACATGTTGCTCCATCCTTCATCTCTGTGTTGAGAATTATTCACACTTGTAGGACATTTGGGATCACAGTGCTAGGAAGCAGACTTCCGCATAAGGGGGGAGCCACCATGTAGTACCCGCCGCCCATCAACCGAGCCACCCGCTCAGAAGGGCAACGCTGCAGTCCGTATGTACAAGTCTCCTCACACAGGGGGTCAGTCCAGGACATTGGTAATTATGAGGAGTTAAATAACAGGTAAAATCCCAGGGCACTCTTAATGGGGACATTAATGAACAAGTTACTTACCTTCTGTAGCGCTTTTTCTGGTGGATACAGTACCTGCCTGTGGATTCCTCACCTTTTGAATTACCCCTGTGCCAGCATTCCACAGAAACTTTTTTCATAGCTCCCCCTCGTTGACGAGGACGTCAAAATAGCACAGCTCCACTTGCGACTTCGTAGGACTTCACCGGTAAATTTTAATTACCTAGACTTAATTTATGCGGTAAAATTCAATAAGAATAACTCAGTAAAAATAAGAGGCAGAATCCGTGGTATTTGAGGTTTTAAAAGGGGATTTATTCCTTACAAAGGAATTGGTTCGAACCAGGCAATCGGATTCCGTCACCACGAGGGTTCGGGAAGGGATAGAGGCAATACTTTATTGACAGGTCATCATATATATAGTAAATGCATTACAGTGAAGACATATGCAGAAGGCGTGACAGTTGAGAAGAGAGATAAGAATACACATACGTAATGAATCAAGGCGTTACAATAGGCGTGTACTTAGAAACGTCATTATGAGGATGTCACAGGTGGGTGGATCCATAAGAGAATCCAGCAAAGTCAGCAGAAATACATGGCAGAGATGTGCGCACAGTAGCATGACGTGTGTTTGACGTGTAACTGGAGGGTGAAGGGGACTTGACATTTAGCCCTACATGAGGAGACAGAAGTCTGGGATGTCAGAACAACCTAATCCCAAATCGTATCTAATATCTTGTGTTTAAGGAACTGTATTATCTGGAAGGAAAGGTCTCTCAGGCAGAGGCTATCCTATACTAACTACTAGTGCGTGTATAAGCGTCTACGTGTCTACATGAGATGCGAGGGGGCATGGGCCTATCATGGTAACAGGAGCTATGAGTTACTTGCACGGAGACAGTAAGGCCGGGCCCTTTGCTTCTGTAGCTGGAAGGATGTTTACCTAAACTACTAGACAGGAATGCATTTCTCGAGGAGCGGAGCAGATAACTTGAAGGCTGAATACAGTCTTGGCAGGCAACAGGCCGGGCCAGGCACCGTTAGCCGCGCAGGAAGTAAGACAAAGGTCATGGATACAGATACAGGTCCAGGCTGGAGCATTCAGAGGCAGAAAGCAGGAAAAGGCTCGATGGCAGAATTCAGGGCCTAACTTGCCAGAGCTGAAAGCCGTGAAAGGTACACCATATAAAGACGGTGGCAAGGCATACTTAAGAACGGAATATTCGATCCATTCATGGTGGATCTGAAAGAGGACATGTTAACGTTGGACGCATATGTATTTGCGTCTTCATAGCTGGAAGTGGAGGGAACATACATGTACTTGTAGCATGTACATGGAGCCGTTGGGGTCTAAGATAGGCGACACAATTGATCATAAAAATTCATCTTTCCTCATTCCCTCCTTGTCCCCTACGGACCCTTCATGAGATATCGATCCTCAGGAATCCATCAATCTGTTCATGTAACATCATTTGTTCTTCTTTCTTCTTCCGGGATTTTGAATGAGAACTTGAGTGTGGAATACATGATGTGGCACACAGGCCGCAAATCGCTGGTCCACATTGTAGACACAGGCAGCAACTGAATACTATGAGAAGGGCAATACCTAGGAAGGATAGGACTTTCCATCCCCAGGCTGACAACACGCTCCAGAACCAACCGGACCATGTCCAGGTGCCTGGATTCTGATGTATCTGGCTTGCAATCTTATGAAGACGAGTTATGGCTTTATATACGGATGGCGCGTTTTCTGGAATGAGAACACAGCAACTCGATCCGATGACTCTACAGGCTCCGCCCCTATCGGCCAGGATGACGTCAAGGACAAGACGATTTTGGAGAACAACAATCCGCATCGCAGACTGCTCCTCTGTTAAGTTGCCTAGGGCAGAGGTAGTTTCATTCACTACTGCTTCAAGGGTTCTCGTTAATCTGCGTATCAGTTTACTATTAGAGACAACACCTATGTAGGGAAAGAGACCTTTATTGAAGTCTGTATATTGTTCCCATGCCGTTTCAGTGTAGTCGACAATCGGGAGATCTCTCTGGGGTCTATTGTGTACTAGATGGGTATTTCTATGATAATCAGGAGGGGCTAGAAAAACAGGTGGCAGAAGGAATGCAATGTAACAGGTACCATCCCAACCTAGAGGTAAACGTATATATGCGGTATGACCACAAATGAAGTAAGAATGACGGGAAGCTCTAAATGTAGACTTGCCTTGATCACTGAATTCGATCACAGTAGTACATTTACTATGACCCAAGTGTACTGAACCATTCTTTCTTACACATAATTCACCTTTGACTGGTAATACGGACATAGCAGGCAAGACTGGTGCAGCTTCGGTTTCAACATTCAGAATCATGAGGTTAAGTGTAAAATTACCTAATCCATATACTTCATTCTCTAGATCAGTTCCTGTCCTTTTTGGAAGTCCCTCCTTGGTAGGGTAGCAGGCTTTAAGCAACACTAAGTTCAGGTTTCTCCATACCCAGTTGCTCTGGTAAACTACGGTATTTGAATCTAAAGAATTTATCAAACTAAACCATGCGCCACAGGAACCATTGTGTGTGAATGGATACGGAAAGAGGGGCAGAACTCCCTTGTATTTCTGATAAGGAGGGAGTCGGCCACATATCCAACAATTTGTAGCGTTGTTGGCCTGATGGGAGTGATGTAACATACTAATGAATGTGTTGTTGCGCAGCGCAAGTCGGTAGGGCAACTCATGTGGAGGTAATTCGCTAAAAGAGTGTTCGGCAGTAACATCGGAAGCAGAATGTGCACGCTTGAAAATAGGGTAGTATATGTGCAACAGTATACTTGCAGCAATAATCAGAAGATTTAGAAAAAACATAATCAACAATGTCACTATACAGTGACTATGAAGTAATTTACAATATGCACGTTTCTTGAGCTGTTTCTGTCTATCTCTCTCTCGATTTCGGTCTAGAGGATACATGTCAGAGACTAATTTAACCGATTCACCTAGGAGAGGACTTAAACAATCAAATTGTCTGACTTGCTAGACCTTAGTTTCAGTTTATAGTTTTGGGCAGCAGTGTTCTCGACCAGGGGGAGTTTTGAATCAGTCTGTGGAGGGGGGCAGGGCTGAGAGTTTAAATCAGAAGGTAGTCCATGAAATTTCTTGATATGGCTCGAGTGTAGCCAACCCTTGCGACCCTCGACCTTCACTGCTGTCCTCGTGGTCAGGAGTACTAATTTCGGCGTTTGCCAGCGAGGCTCCAGCGGGCTCCTCCTGTCGAAATTTCTTATGAAAACAAAATCTCCGGGAACCACTTCATGGGGCTTCACCTCGGTGTTGTCGGGAAAAGCTGCAGCTACCTGTGAACGGCAAGATTGTAGTGCAGACATCAAGGAAGCAAGGTAATCTGTCAGCATATTACAATCAACATCAGTGATTTTACGAGGTATAGGCGTCCCCCACATATTTGGTGGCCTACCGAAGACCACCTCGTACGGGGATAGCCCTGTTCGAGAATGTGCTATCATTCTCATGTAAAAGAGCGCAACTGGTAGAGCTACTATCCAGTCGACACCTTTCTCTCTACAGATTTTAGAAAGTCGAATTTTCAGAGTCTGGTTATGACGTTCCACGAGACCTGCTGCCTCGGGATGCCGGACACAGTGGAATTTCCATTGATAGCCTAACAGAAGTGAAATATGTTTCATTAGCTCGGATGAGAACGGTTGGCCATTATCTGAGTACACGATACGGGGCAAACCATACCGTGGGAAGAATTCACGAACCAACTGCTTGGCAGTGGTCGGGGCAGTGTAATCTGAGACTGGATATGCTTCTGTCCAACGGGAAAGAGCGCATACAACTACGAGGACATATTTGAATCCTCGACAACGTTCCATCTGGATATAATCCATCTGGAGGACTTCAAAAGGTTGATCGGGAGGTTGAAATCCACCTTGCTCTACAGGAACGCCTTTACCTGGGTTGAACTGACAACAAATCATGCAAGTACGGACTTTCTGCTTGGCTGCAGCTCGTAAGTGTTTATTAAACCAAATGTTTTGAATACTGTCTAACAGAGCTTTCTCTCCTAGATGTGCTGGACTATGTATTGTGTTAATGATAACTTGAACCATGGAGTCGGGGAGAAACCATGTAGATTTTCCCTTCGTCATCCATCCCTGATCTGTTTGGATCCCTCCTAGTTCAGTCCATTTCTTGATTTCCTCTGGTGTAGCATGTGTCTGTATGTCGATTACATCAAGGGCGGGATCCTTAACTGTCATGCAGTGTGTCGATGTCGGACCTATTGTCTTTGTCAAGTCGGTTGCATGAGTCCGATTCTGTGCTGTTTGCTTAGCTGTTCGGTCTGCTAGGTCGTTACCCTGGGAAATGATATCGGTAATTTTTGTATGGGCCTTGCACTTCATGATGGATATTGAAGTAGGCAGATGTATTGCATCTAACAGAGCTTGAATGAGGGGACCGTGTTGAATGTGGGCACCGTGAGAAGTTAAATAACCTCTCTCTCGCCAAAGGACTCCGAAGTCGTGTACAACTCCGAATGCATAACGTGAATCTGTGTATATGTTGACTCTTTTATTTCTGGCTTGAATACAGGCTTGTGTCAGAGCGATGAGCTCTGCTGCTTGCGCTGACAATGTGTCAATACAATTTGTTTCAATAACTTCGGTGTCTGTCGTGACTGCGTAAGCGGCCACTAACTCTCCTGTACTTGTTCTCATGCATGAACCATCCACATAAAGTGTCAGGTCTGGATCTGATAATGGAACGTCTGTCAAGTCTTGTCTGGGTTTCGTCGTAATAGTAATGACTTCAATACAATCATGTGCCAATGGGTCTGTTCCACTTAATGGCAAAAGTGTGGCAGGATTTAATGTACTACAGCGTCTGATTTCTATGTGTGGCTGGAACAATGTTAATTCGTAACCTGTCAGTCGTGCTATAGTCAAGTGCTGAGTCTGAGTTCTGTTTAAAAGAACTTCCACGGAATGTGGAACTTGCACTGAAAATTGATGTCCTAATACTATGGAATCGCTTTGTCTGATCGCTAAAGCTGTCGCTGCGACTGATTTCAGGCACGTAGGCAGAGCCTGGGCTACTGGATCTAATGTGCTAGAAAAGTAAGCACACGGCTTGTGTGAACCTGCTTGTTCCTGAGTGAGTACTGACAAGGCAGTACCTTCGCGTTCTGTAACAAAAAGTGTAAAAGGCTTACTGTAACATGGTGTCGCTAAAACAGGTGCTTGACATAAGGCTTTCTTTAAGTCTTCAAAAGCTTGTGTATGTGCCTGAGTCCAAGGGAGGACAGTCGAAGTCGCTGCCTCCTGGGTTGTCAACTGAATGAGTGGTTTTACTAGAAATGCATATTGGGGAATCCATTGTCTACAGTACGAAGTGAGACCTATGAAGGCCCGCACCTCCTTTTGTGTCTTGGGTGGTGGCATGTTTATAATTAGCTGGATGCGGTCAGGTGTGAGCTGTCTCCCCCCCTTGGACAGCAAGTGCCCAAGGTACACAACTTGCTGAACACAGAATTGCAGCTTCGAAGGGGACACCTTGTGCCCCTTGTCGGCCAGGAAATGTAAAACCGTCAGTGATGCTTTTTCACATTCGGGTTCGCTTCAGGCGGTGATCAGCAGATCATCGACATACTGAAGCAGGGCAGTGTTAACAGGCATGTGGATACTGTCAAGTTGTCTTTTCAGTGCTTGGCTGTAAATGCTAGGGCTTTCTGTGAATCCTTGAGGTGCGCGTGCAAATTTGAAGCTTCGTCCATTTAAACTAAATCCGAACAAATATTGGCTTTCCGGATCAATTGGGACGCTAAAGAAGGCGTTCTTGAGGTCAATTACAGTAAAGAACGTTGCTTCTGAATCAATAGCTGTCAATAGTGAAGAGATATCTGGAACCACGGGATATTGTGGTACAATGCATTTATTTAATTCGCGCAGATCAATAATCAATCGATAAACTGGGGGTGCTTTTGGATCAGTTCGTTTAAGAATTGGAATAATAGGAGAATTACACACATTGGAGTCGGTTTCCACAACCACAATGAGCTCGTCAATGATTTGCAGCAAAGCCACTACAGCATCTGGAGGTAACTTGTATTGTCGGATTCGTGGTAATATCACTCCTGCTTTGAGTGTGACTCGATATGGTGTAATATGCATACAACCTACATCAGTGGGGCCTTGTGCCCATAAATGTGCAGGGACATTCTGTAACCTGTGATCCATGTCTCTAAATACATAGTGACCTTTGAAGTCACGCAAAAATAGTCGTACCCCTTCCGGGGAACAACATATTACAGCTCCTAGAGCTTTCAGTGTCTTTATACCTAACAAGTTTTCTGGGCATGATTTTGTAAGCAATAGATCTGTAGTCCGTGTCAATGGACCAACTGCAAGAGGAAGAGGTTGCGATACTTTATTAACAATAGGTTTTCCTGAAAATCCAAGGGAAACATTCTGTGAGCCTGAGAGGGGTGCCCCTGGAACCTCGTCGTGACTTATAGTCGTTCTGCTTGCCCCTGTATCAATTAAAAACTTTCTGTCTTTCCCTAATACTTGACTATGTACATAAGGACCCTCTTGATCTACAGGGACCTCAATAAGGGGTAAGCCAACTTCCCTCTCTAGGCTGTTTCATGTGTATCGCTGATACTCTGGATAGTCATTTTGTGCATACTGGTACATCTGTTGTGCCGTGTTCTGTGTTGCGGCAATAGGCTGTGACTGTGGGACCGCTACGGTCTGTTGTGCAGCTTGCATAGGCGGTACATTCTGAGGAACTTGTGGTTGGATCTGATCCTGTCTGGGTGGACGTGGTCTCTCCTTTGTTTTACCCGTAGAGATATTATGTTTTAGAACTGCACAATCGTTTATATAATGACCTGGCTGTTTACAATAGTTGCATGTCCCTTTAACAGGAACTGCTGAATTACTGGACTGTGTCGCACCCTTTTTATGACTGTCAGCTGGAACTGACTGGGCGACGAGCATTTTCATTTTCGTGTCTTTCATACGTCTTTGTTCGTGTTCTTGTTCTTCTCTAATTCTATTCTGATGGTACTGTAACATTTGTAACATTTGTGACGGGGTGTTAGCTTGCCAAGAGCTCTCTACCTTTAATACTCTGTTCTTAACCTGGGGCAAGGAATTCTCGACTAATTTTGTTACAAAAAGATGTGGATATGAATCGCTACTTGCTTTCAGGCCGCTATTAATACCAAAACATTTTTCAAATCGGGAATAAAAATCACTAGTGTCTTCATCGGGTTTCTGTTTGCAAGCTGATATTGCTCCCCAGTCTTCCTTTTTCGTAGTTAATAAACGTGGTAATACTTGTACTAATAATCCTGGTAATGCTTTAGTTTTGTCTCCAAGCCCTAGGCCTGCAGTTCGGGTATTTTCTTCGTTTTCTAATGCTGTCCAATCAATCTTTTGTTCTCCCACCTCCCACTCTTTTTCTTTGAGTTTCTCGTAAATACCGGCAGGCAATAATACTTTCAATATTTTCATAATGTCAGGATAGGTATAATCACCCATGAGTAACATGTCTTTTATTTCACGGTGAAAACCTGCTGGATCTCTGTCATGGCTGGGCACTACTTTTTTCATTTCCAATAGTTCTATTTTAGTTATAGGCGTGTACACGAACACGCGTCTAAAAGTATTATCATCGTTTCTAACTGGGTGCACTTCGCGTAAGGGATTCTGTCTGTCTATGTAATACGTCTTTCTTTCCATGGAGGGAGCTGGATCGTGCTCTGGACACAGAAAGGCACTATATCTGTGTCGATGTTCTAGAATTACTTTAATTAGATCTGTACCTAGACCTCTCCATTTATTCATGAGTAGTTCTATCAGTATATCAGGTAGGGGACCAGGATCGGAATGTTGACCTTTACACAATATAAGGAGATGTTGTATCATGTATATACCAGCTAAACGCTGTTCGTCTGGTGAAAGATTCAAAAACGTATGTACTAGCGCATCATCACTATATTTTTCAGAACTGTCAGCCCATTGTACTGCTGACCTGGCTAATTCTTGTTCGTCCATAGAATCGAGTACATGGTACCCCATTCGTTCTTGAAGTATTTTATCAGTAGCCTGAAATAAGTGTTCGGGGGTCTTTGGATTTGACATGGCTGCTTGAAAAATTCTCTTACTTTCTGGACGTATCGGACGTATTGAATTATTAAAGGATCTTCCCTTACCTACATACGCTATCATTTCTCTAGCTGGTAATTGTAATTGTCCTGTAGTCATTTCTAGTTGTTCCTCCTCCCCCGAGGACTCAGTCTTATCTGCATCTGTTTCTCGTTCAGGTCGTTCTCTTTCACATATTTGTTCTACTGTTTTTCGGATCCTTCGGTACATACTTTCTATACTATTCTGTTTATCATGTTTTCCGTCTGCTATATTCTGGCCCCATTTGTTAAGGGCTCTCATTTCTTCCGCGTCTACACCTGGCCTATCTCTGTGTCTTATCAGGCAGTTTATAAAGAAGCGTAACAACAGTTTCTGCGTGTCCACTTTCTGGTATGCCATGGCCTCGCCAATACTTTCAGGACCTTGCCCTGTTTGGACAAAGTGATATATTTTGTCTAGATGATCAATCATTCCTGGTAGTATCATTAAATAGTTCGCAACTCGTCGTAGACGTACTGATGATAGCATCATTCTGTCGTCTTTACCTGGTACTGGATCATATCTACAATCTGTAAGAGGCTCTTTAAGTATGTCATAATTCGCTGTTTGCGGTGTACGTTGGTGTGCTAAATCCCTATAAGTCAATCGACGCACTGATGGCGGCGTATGAAAACTTCCTGTCGCACCTCCTGAGGTGCTAGGTCCAAAAGGATTCGTTGGGTGTAAGGTAGGAAGAATAGATGCAGGGAGAAGTGAAGGAACGGGCGGAAAGTTTTGAACGGACGGAGGAGTATGTTGCTGCGGGAGTGGGGACAGATTTTCTCGGGGTCGAGCGCCATTAGCAGGCGGTGTGCGTGGCGGCGGAGGGTTAACATATTCGGGGGCTACATCATCTAAATAGGAAGAAAGGAAAATGTCCTTTGCAGTCTTGGGGTGCAATTTAGTCGGAAGCAATGGAGGTGGCAGATCTTTCGGTACTTCCAGGGTGGCCTTAGGTAAACCCTCGGCCAGAAGAGGATACATACCATTCATAAGAGTGTTTCGTTGCCTGTCTACTTGTTCTGCTTTTACTCGGATACCTTCCTCAACCAATACGTTTTCTCGGGCTTTGTCTGAATCCTCCCTACTTTTCTCTTCTTTACTGAGCGCTTTCTCTGTGCGTCTATGCGATTCTTTACGCCATAATTCAATGGCATCTTTCTGTGACTGTCTGGCTTTCTTTCTCCATAATGCTTCTTCTACTCTCATGATGCAATCTGCATCCCATGTCCCAACGGCGGGCCATCTCTGATTCTCTGCTAAATCCTTGGTGTAGTCTACCCACAAATCGAGATATAATACGGCGTCTAGGCCATGTTTATGGTACATAAAGTACCCTGGAGTGTCCCTAGGTGGAACGGGAACGGCTTCCTCGAGTATCCCTTTTCTAGTTCTAATCTGTCTTAATTTTGAGAATAACGGCATCTTAAACCTTGCTACTTGATTCTTTCTCGGACTTGAACACAATTAATACAATAAACACAGTAATGAAGATCGAACAATCACTCATACCACGACATTTAAAACATATGAAAACATTTTAAAAACGAACAATAATAATTAGAATAAAACTAGTTAACTGCATAATACTAGATATACTGCTAAACAGTACAGATACACTGCTGAAACAGTGCAGACCAGGTCTGTGTACCCAAACCCGTCTTGACCGGCACAAACCAATGCGCACGTCTAGATGCGTCCCCAGCAACGGTACTCACCGGGAAGCACGGAACGGAACAGAAGGCCTCGGAAAGTCTGGTCTGGACTAGACCAAACTGGACTGGACTCGACTCGTGACTTAGTTACTTAGTTACTTCGGAACTTCGGAACCTGGTGGGCCTCTGTATACCTCGGATCTTGCTCTCTCAGCTAGGCTCTGGTCGGGATCCTCCGCACTCCTCACCGCCTCGTCTGTGTGTTGATCGCAGCCTCAGTCACCCCCGTTGGCCTGAGGGAGATACAGGAAATCCTGCGGGTACGCGTAGGTGTCCGTCCGGCTGTGGCAGGAGACCGGGTCTGCAACGCACCTCCGGCGCGTGGGGTGTGAGAGGTGTCCCTGTTCGGGCACCAATTATGTGGTAAATTTTAATTACCTAGACTTAATTTATGCGGTAAAATTCAATAAGAATAACTCAGTAAAAATAAGAGGCAGAATCCGTGGTATTTGAGGTTTTAAAAGGGGATTTATTCCTTACAAAGGAATTGGTTCGAACCAGGCAATCGGATTCCGTCACCACGAGGGTTCGGGAAGGGATAGAGGCAATACTTTATTGACAGGTCATCATATATATAGTAAATGCATTACAGTGAAGACATATGCAGAAGGCGTGACAGTTGAGAAGAGAGATAAGAATACACATACGTAATGAATCAAGGCGTTACAATAGGCGTGTACTTAGAAACGTCATTATGAGGATGTCACAGGTGGGTGGATCCATAAGAGAATCCAGCAAAGTCAGCAGAAATACATGGCAGAGATGTGCGCACAGTAGCATGACGTGTGTTTGACGTGTAACTGGAGGGTGAAGGGGACTTGACATTTAGCCCTACATGAGGAGACAGAAGTCTGGGATGTCAGAACAACCTAATCCCAAATCGTATCTAATATCTTGTGTTTAAGGAACTGTATTATCTGGAAGGAAAGGTCTCTCAGGCAGAGGCTATCCTATACTAACTACTAGTGTGTGTATAAGCGTCTACGTGTCTACATGAGATGCGAGGGGGCATGGGCCTATCATGGTAACAGGAGCTATGAGTTACTTGCACGGAGACAGTAGGGCCGGGCCCTGTGCTTCTGTAGCTGGAAGGATGTTTACCTAAACTACTAGACAGGAATGCATTTCTCGAGGAGCGGAGCAGATAACTTGAAGGCTGAATACAGTCTTGGCAGGCAACAGGCCGGGCCAGGCACCGTTAGCCGCGCAGGAAGTAAGACAAAGGTCATGGATACAGATACAGGTCCAGGCTGGAGCATTCAGAGGCAGAAAGCAGGAAAAGGCTCGATGGCAGAATTCAGGGCCTAACTTGCCAGAGCTGAAAGCCGTGAAAGGTACACCATATAAAGACGGTGGCAAGGCATACTTAAGAACGGAATATTCGATCCATTCATGGTGGATCTGAAAGAGGACATGTTAACGTTGGACGCATATGTATTTGCGTCTTCATAGCTGGAAGTGGAGGGAACATACATGTACTTGTAGCATGTACATGGAGCCGTTGGGGTCTAAGACAGGGGACACAATTGATCATAAAAATTCATATTTCCTCAATAAGAAGACCTTGTCGGCGTGCTGACGTCAGTTCCACCCATTTTTTCTGTGCCTTCGAGGCGCACGGGTAGACCGACCACATATTGCAAGTATACACAGTATACAATATATAAACAAATATACACAGTATATGAAATAAATAAGAAGAAAAACTGGAAAAGCTAAAGCCAAGACATTTCCAAACCACAAGCATCATAGATAGCAAAGCAAATGACATAGAAGTACAAGAATGTCATGTACAAAATCCTTTTCAGTATACGTGGGTAGACAACAGTGAGGAGGGTGGGTCAGTGAGGAATCCACAGGCAGATACTGTATCCACCAGAAAAAGCGTTACCAAAGGTAAGTAACTTGTTCTTCTGATGGATACATCTGCCTGTGGATTCCTCACCCTTTGAACTGAATCTCCAAGCAGTCCCTCTCTCAGCGGAGGGTGTCCACCTACTCATACCAAAAAGTCCTACAGCACCGAACGTGCAAAATGGCCGTCCCTCTGAATCCAAGCAACAATGCTTCGCGAAAGTGTGGAGGGAGGCTCATGTTGCAGCCCTACAGATGTCTACCACAGGGACACCTTTAGTCAAATTTGAAGATGAAAACTTTGCCCTACTAGAATAAGCTCTAATACCTTTAGGAGGCTTCTTCTTGGCCAAGGCGTAGCATATCTTGATGCACCAGAAGATACATTTGGAAAGCGCTCTCTTATGTACAGCTTTGTCCTTCATTTGTCCCACGTAACCAACAAAGAGCTGATCATCCAGCCTCAAGTCCATGGTTCTGTCCAAGCAGAAGCAGACCGTCCTTCTAGGATCCAGGCGGTGAAGTCTCTCCTCCTCCTTGGAAGGGTGAGGGGGAGTATAGAGAGTGGGTAAAGTGACAGACTGCCCTATATGAAAAGGAGTGACCACCTTAGGCCGGAAAGCAGTTCTGGTCCTGAGAGCCATCTTGTTTGCATGGATGGTTGTAAAAGGAGGCTTAAAACTAAGAGCCTGAAGCTCACTTACCCTCCTGGCAGAGATAATAGCAATTAGAAAAACAGTCTTATTTGTGAGAAGCCTCAACGGGCAACTATGAAGAGACTCAAAAGGAGAACCAGTCAGTAAAGTCAGAACCAAATTTAAGTCCCAATGAGGCATAATGAAGAGAGTGGGAGGAAATTAATTAGCGAGGCCCATAATGAACCTCATAATTATGGAAGACTTGAACAACGAAGGCTGGTCAGGCAAACAAAGGAAGGCAGATAAAGCCGACAAGTAACCCTTAACAGCAGCCACAGCAAAACGTTGCGGGCCAAGGAAAGCAAAAAAGCTAAGAACATCAGATAAATGGGCCTTCAGGGGATCAATAGACCTCGCTCCACACCACTTCACAAATCTGGCCCATCTACAGGATACACAGATTTGGTGGAGTGTCTTCTGGCCGATAAAATAACGTCCACCACATCCGGTGGGAAAGAGAAAAAACTCAGGTTGCCCCGTTCAATCTCCAGGCATGAAGGTGCGGACTCTGGAGGTGGGGGTGTAGAACCTGCCCCTGTGACTGCGAGAGGAGACGTGGGCCCAGCCTTGGTGAATCTTACTCAGAACCAGAGGAATCAAGGGTATGAGAGGAAACGCGCAAAGTAGCTGCGAGCCCCATTCTAGCTGAAACGTGTTCCCCAATGCTCCCCGCAACGGATACTGGAGACTGCAAAACAACAGGCACTGCGTGTTCTCCTGAGTGGCAAACCGGTCCAACCGAAGAAACCCCCACATCCTGAAAATGTGGCGAACCACCTCTGGATTGAGACGCCACTCGTGATCGGCCAAGTACTGCCGACTGAGACTGTCTGCATGAACATTCAGCACTCTGGCCAGATGATTCGAAATCACGCAAATCTGATGGTCCTGAGCCCAGGACCAGAGTCGAAGAGCCTCTCTGCAGAGCTGATACGACCCTACTCCTCCCTGCTTGTTGATGTACCACATTTCGGTAGTGTTGTCCATTAGGACCAGAACTGACTGACAGCAAAAGGAGGAAAGAAAGGCCTTGAGAGCCAAACGGATCACCTGCAATTCTAGAACACTGATGTGAAACAATCTTTCCTCTGGAGACCAGAGGCCTTTTATCCCCAGATCTCCCAGATGAGCTCCCCACCCCAGACTGGAGGCATCTGTTATCACTGTGGCCACCGGTAGAGGAGGCTGAAATGACTTCCCTTGAGACAGGTTGCCTGGAACACTCCACCATAACAGATCCACCTTAGTGTCTCTGGAGATTCTGATCACCTCCCTGAGATCTCTGTTGTGCTGAAACCAATGCCTGCAGAGGCACCACTGGAGTGACCTCATATGCCAGCGTGCATGGTCGACCAACAGTATGCAGGAAGGGAACAGACCGAGCAGGCGTAAGACCTTCAGGACTCGAACTTCTGCCCCTTCTTGAAACAACATAATCATAACCTGGATATTTAGGATCCTCTGAGAAGGCACGATTCACAGTAGTGTCCAGTAACGCCCCTATGAAATGGATGCGCTGGGCGGGCACCAAGTGAGATTTGGGTACATTTATCAAAAAATCCAAGGCGAACAACAGCCAAGCTGTTATCTGCAGATGATGCAGCACCAACTCTGGAGACTTCGCCTTGAGCAGCAAGTCATCTAGATAGGGGAATACGGGAATCCCCGACCTTCAGAGATGAGCTGCAACCACCGCCATCACCTTCGTAAAGACTCACAGTGCAGACGTAAGTCCGAACGGAAGGACCGCAAATTGGTAGTGTTGGGATCCCACTGTAAAACGGAGATACTTCCGATGCGACCTCAGGATGGGGATGTGGAAATACGCATCCTGCAAATCGATCAACACCATCCAGTATTCCTGTTGCAGCGCCTAAAGAACCTGAGCTAGGGTCATCATCTGGAATTGCTCCTGCTTGATGTAAAATTCAACACCCTGAGGTCCAGGATCGGTCTCAACCTCCCGTTCTTTTTGGGGATCAGGAAATATCGGATGTAACACACCTGACCCCTTTCCTGCTCCAGAGTCACCTCGATCGCACCTTTCTGGTGAAAAACGGAAGGGCGTACCCATTTTCTACAAGATTCAAAACCCAAAGATCTGACATAACAGATTTCAAATTTTGTAGAAAATGGGACACCCGGACTCCTACGGGACCAACATGCTCCAGCATGGGGGATCTAGAGCTGTTTCCCTGTGAAACCGGTGTAAGGAACAGGAGAGGAGGAGGAGGACTGTTGCACAGCGGCCACCCGCATGCGGCCTCTTCCCTTCCCTCTCTACGACTTGTACAGGGGGTTCTGCTACTGCGGTTGTTGCTGGCGGCCTCAAAAGGAAGCCGGCGTTCCAAAAGCACGAAACCCCCTGTAACCATAGCCCCTAGGCTGGGACTGCAGGCCTAAGGACCTCGCAGTAGCCCTGCTATCCTTGAAGCGTTGCAGAGCTGAATCTGCCTTTGTCCCAAAGAGCCTGGATACATCGAAAGGAAGAACAAGCAGAGTGGCCTGCACATCCGGAGAAAATCCAGAACTTCTCAACCAGGCGTGCCTCCTGGTAGCCACCGAGGAGCTAGTCACCCTAGCGACTGATTCCGCTGTATCCAGACCTGACTGAATCACTTGACGAGCTGCAGCCTGCATATCAGTCAATACCAACAGAAAATGCCCTCGTACATCATCAGGAAGTTTAGGAGCCACCTCTTTGGCTGAGTCCATCAAAGCATGGATATATCTTCCCAGCAAGCATGTGGCGTTAGTAGATTTTAAAGCCATACTTGCCAGGGAGAACACCTTCTTGGCTGACTGCTCCAGCTTTTTGGAGTCCCTATCCCCCGGGGTGGTGGGGAAGGATCACGCTGACTGTTTGGATGAACATGACGCTTGAACCACCAAGCTCTCCGGAGAAGGGTGGGAGGTTAGAAAAGTCAGATCCCCCAGAGCAGGCTTATAGTGTCTTGCAACCGCTCTTGAAACATGCGGGGCAAACAAACGCTTCTGCCACACCTCTAAAATCGGCTCCGTTAAAGCCTCATTGAATGGAAGTAAAGGCTCAACCACCGAAGCAGGAGAGTGCAAAACTTCAGTTAGAATATTAGACCTGACCTCAGCTGTGGGCAATTGCAGATCCGACAGGTCAGCAGCCTTCCTGATGATAGTATGATAAGGAGCCACATCCTGAGAAGGCATTGCCTTTGGGGAAGAGAGCTCCCACTCCGGGGAAGTGTCCAAGCCACTGGCCTCCTAAAGACCTTTGAAGTCATCCACAGACTCAAGGATTTAACCCTCTTCAGCTTGTTCCTGCTGTCCCTGGTACTCCTCTTCCTCCAGCAGCCTCTGAGCATCCCTCCTGGAGCCCATCTTTGGAATCAGCGTCGGTGAAGCCAGGCACGGTGCCGGTGACATGAGTGCCAGTGTCGACGGAGGACCCTCAGCAATAGTCAGCGGCGCGACTCGAAGCCGGGAAGGCGTCGGCCCAAAGCCAGATGGTGCTGGAGACAGTAGAATCGACGTTGAGAATCTCGGCACTGGGAGATGCCATGAAGGTGTCATCAGCATGAAGGGCATGAATGGTGCCTGGGGAATGCTCAAATTGTATGCAAGCGGACCCATGGAGTCATCTGGAGCACCGGATGGGTGAGCTGCTTTGGCAAACATGCCAAACATCGCATTGCGAAAATATGATGGATCTGCAACCGGACAAGGTGGGTAAGGATCTGGAGCCGCCCGGTCTGGATCCGAATGAGGGTGGGTTGCGGCTGCGGCGCCGATGACACTGGGGCCGGGGTAGGCAAAGCCATAGGAGCTGGAGATGACTTCCTGGGCACCGGTGAATCCCTTGGCACTGGAGAATGGACCAGAGTCGCCTGCAGAGAAGGAGGGGGCAAAGGCAAGATGTCATCTTCACCTTGATGCTGCTGAGCCAGAGAAGCCGACCTCAAAGACTTGCCTTTCGAAGCATAATGATGAGACCCATGTTGACGCTTCTTTTTGTGTTTCTTCGACAACCTCAAGGTGTGCGGTGTTGTCGACTTTGACTTGGATCTTTTGCAGCCTCTTTTCTCCTTTCTTGCCCGGGCCAGGAATAGCTTCGCTTCTCGCTCCTTGAGTGCCTTCGGATTTATACCTCCGACAAGACGAACATCGTTCGATGCCGTGATCAGACGATAGGCACCAAAGGCAATCTTCATGGGGGTCCATAATGGACATTTGACCCACACATTCCCTACAAAGCTTGAACCCTGACTTCTTTTGTGTAGCCATCGCATTGCTACACCATAGATAGAAACTGAAACAAAGTAATATCCTAAGGAAATGGAGAGTCCCAGAAAAACCGTCACACGTTGACGGCACAGAAAAAAGGACACTGACGTCAGCACGCCGACGAGGTCTTCTTATGGCTCCGGTGACGTCATACTGAGTCACGAGCAGAGACATGCTATTGTGAGGTCCTCGCCAACGTCGGAGAGCTATGAAAAAAGTTTCTGTGGAATGCTGGCGCAGAGGTAATTCAAAAGGTTGTAGTGTAGTTCCAATATCCCTGATAGGCTCTGCGCCTTGGAATAATATACACTATAGTTTTGACATAGGACTGAGGTTAGTATGTCTCTATCGAGTACAATAAACATAATTACTTGTGTGTGCCAGCTAACTCAGAGGTCACTAGAAACTTCTCGAATATACAAGAAGGGATTAGTTTCTGACAACCACATAAACATGACAACTTTGTTTCCCTTAGAGTCGTTGTGACGTGGATGGATGGATGTAGGAGACCATGCCTGTATTTGGTTGGCATGGACAATGCCTAAATAAGGGCTGGATTTTCTATGCCTAAATAAGGGCAATATGAATTGTACCTATATAAGGGCATAAATCAGGAAACCTATATACGGAATCTAAATCTACACACAACACCCACACCAGTTTCGTATGAACGACATTACTAAATCCTAAACATAATAAACATGTCTAAAAGAGAATATCACATGATAATCGAAAACATGCTAAAACATATCTAAAAACATATGTCCTAAAAATGCATTACAAACCCATTGCTATGCATAAGATGCTGTACATTTTAAAAGCAATGTTTCATTCGAAGTATATGCGTGCATTGAAAATGCCAACAAGAATGAATCATAAATATAAACGTATGATGAAATGGCTCGTTAATACAGAAGAAAAAAGGGCCGAACCCATTTCAGATCAGGTTAACACAAATCAAATGTTGATGTGACAAGGTGGCATAATGTCCCTGGAAGTTTTTCAAAGAATTCTGTTCTCTATGAATAGTTCTACTATAAGCAGATTACTGTGCCAAAAAATGAAAAAATACAAATTTGGAAAAAAAAATTAAACATAGCAAAAAAGGTCCAAAGTTAGTCCCCTGTCTGAAAAGAACGAAGGCCACATTCAGAACACTGTGTGCCTGAATCAAAAGTCAATGTGTGGATCTGGAGAAAACATGAAATCTTCTAATTCTGTAGACAAAAAATCGTCTACCGTTGTAGGTGAAAGTTGGAATACCACGTTTAGAAGATTAACTGCACATAGATGTGAACTATCGCCTTCAGCATTGGTTGCAACAGCAATGTTCGAATCGGATGTTACCTGCGTGCCTGTTGTATCCTCTCGTACCTCAGCAGTAGCAATTTGAGTCTGTTAGATCTCAATGAATGCCATCATCAGGATTGGTAGCCGCTTTGGACAACACAGAGCATGGGCCGTTACCGGGTCCAGCAGAGTATCGATATCCGTAGGCATGACTGATGGGGGTGTTAGACAGATGTCTAGCACGCATTCTTCACAGCAGAGCAGGGAGCGTAGAACAGGTAAGATGCAATCTTGCCAGATTGGTCTGAATGACAGAAACCATGTGGTGTTTAATTCTCGTAGATGAAGTAAACCCAAAATTTGGACGATGCGCTCACGACACTTCATCTCCAATAGACCTCCCTCTATGGTGCCTGGAGTGACGCAGGTGATGAAGCTTGCCATATCGTAGCAGAAGGAGCAAAAATAGGATCCCTGCAACGAGCGCTAAAAGGAGCGGCAGTCCGCCAAACACAGAGTGCACGAAGTTTGGAAACATTCCGAGGACTGCTTGAAAAGATGCTAACAGTCCTGCACACACGATCTTACATACATGTATAACACCACTCGTTTCAGACATTTTTAAGATACGACCTAACATTTCTGAGAAATGTACAGGGCAATTTGTATACAAAAGGGTATGTATCTCCACAGAAGTCCTTGCGACTTGGAGATCATAGGTTTCTCTGGCCGAGGTCAGTGGCACTCTTTTTAGTAAAAGAATGGCTTTCATTCTGCTTAGAGTATCAATTTGTATAGAAGAGATATTCAGTGAAGGCCACAAAGGCGACTCCCTGACTGTGTCTATTTGTGGAAACAAGACTTGCATACAGCAAGTGACCCTGGATGTAACCGTAACTAGATATGGAATACCTGACAACATGCCACAGCAGGTGTGATCATTCAACATAATGTAACTCCCATTAGAAAGTTGGCCAAAAATTGGATTAATCACAGCAGCCGGGGAACCTTGCAGGTGACAGGATAAGTTTGTAGTGGACCCATCACAGGCCCCGTGTAAGTTAATACCCTGACAAAGGAGAGAACCGCTTAGTGTGTGTTCACAGTTTTCACTGCTAAGAAACACTTCACGTTCCCCACTCCAACATCTATGTGTGTAAGGTAAATCCCTGGATGTCTTGATGTATCCTTTACCCAACCTTTCATATTTGCCAACTGGTATGTGTTTTAGGAAATATTGAAAATGGAAAGTTGTGACAGGCAGAGTAATTTTACCATGTATGATCCACTCGGTAGCTGGTTTTACTGCCACCGTGAATGGTAATTTTTCCAGTTTTTCAATGCTCATCATAGTGTAGTCTGATCCCCTTTGTGCCAGTCTGATCTGTTTATCAGTGAGATTGAATTCTGAAAACAGTGACGTAGTATTGATTAAACGCCAAGGCACATAGCCTGCACGCAATTTTTGTAGCATCCAGCCTAATAGCATGATAGAACGTAGCTGAGACTGACCATGTTGCAACATGACCGAGTCCTGTTCCATGATGTCTATGACAGAAGACACGATGCTGTCCAATGAATATATTCTGGATGACAGAATCATTAACCGATTGTCTACTACAGAGTTTTCTCTAAATTAATACGATCAATTTCTTGTATTCGTTCTGCAGTCTCTGCTTGGGTAACCTTCCATGCTTCAGTATAAGCAGCGTAGATACCGGCATATATGAAACGTTTTTGACGTGGTTTTCTGGGTCCTAGCAGGAATTCCCTAAGGTCTGCGCCTTTTTGAAGTAAAGTGTTGTTTTACATCCTTCAGTGCAGTTTTCTGTAGCCAATCAAGGCAAAGTTTCTCTACACTGTATGTTGTTTCTACCCCTGGATGCTGTCTTTGAACATAGCTTGGGTCTGGCCTATTGATAGTGAAACCCTGTGTTTTGTTCAGGAATTGATCTTGACAGTTATTCGTGTCTGTGGGCCAGAGCAACCATTTTTTCCATTCTAGATCTGATCTGTTGTGATGCAAAATATTATATACGTCGACCTCCCCCCGTGTAGTGCTATTACTTGCTGGTATAGGTATGGTCGGTGTGTTCATGTCTTTGATCCTGGCTAATCCAAGGCAAGAGGTTTGCTGGACAGTGTCATTCAAAAACATAATTTGCTCAGGGATGATACAGGCTCTAAATAAAGCTTCTACCCCATGTACTTGCCAATCTTTTGTACCCCAGACAGATTTTGTCTCAATGTTGTCTTTCCAAAAGTCGAAAGCCTGTCTAGACAGTTGGGCAATAAAGGCTGCAGAATAAATCTGTTTCGTATTGGATAACATATTTTTCGTTCCTGTCTTGTTCACATTTTTAAAGTAAAACATTTCTGGATTAGACCGATTGTAGCCTGAAAAATATGGAAATTTAATTGCAAAAGTTTTTGAACTACCCTTTGGAGGTGTAGGACAATGTTCCCCATTGGTTATACATAAATATATTTCTAAGTGTTGCAGATTTATGCAAGAAATGATGACCATAGTGGTTATAACAATACATTTGTTCATAGTCTGATGAACCCTCTAAATATTCATGATTTGTGAATACAGTAGACCTCTCTAGATCAGACATCATGTTATTAACAGTCTCTAAGTCCCAATCATCAGAAAAGGTACTAGAGGTAATAAAGTCACTTAATGAAATCTTAAATAAATGTGGAATCTTCAAAAGCTCCGACGGGCCAAAAATGTCATATTGAGTTTGGTCCCAAACTATACCATCATGTATAGGAACGGCTGTGATATTCACTGCTGATAAGTCTCTTGCTTCACGATGGGATGATTTGTGTGACTGGAGAAGTAAGTTCACTCTTTTACTTGCTGTGTCCATTTGAATAGATCTTCCATTTATCAGCATACGCAGAGTTAATACCAGAGCTAACCAAAGTAGAAAGAAGAATATTCCCAAAACAATCCATAGTTCAATCCATGGTGAAACCAGATAAGTCTTTTTCAGGTGATGAATAAAATCTGTTGCTTGCTCTTTGAAAGTTCTTTGTGCTGGCGTCGTTTCAGGTTCGCTGGGATCCTCAGAAAACGTATCAAAGTTCATGAAATAGCCAGAGGCAGTTCTGTCAATGGTTGGAATTGCATCAGGATTTGTTGAATTCGCTGGAACCGGTTGATCACTTGTTACTTCGTTGTAGACATGTGTATCAGGACGAACTGTTATTTGGGTTTCAAGAGGGACAAGTTCCATAGCTTTGTTGTTTAGTCCTTTACTTCTCACCGCAGAATCTTCAAAGGTGATGAGTCTCTCAGTTTGAACCTCTTGGATTGTAGCTAGAGGAATGCGTCTGCTACATTGGCGGAGTCCACTTGGCCTACTGCTTAGTATCGGCCACATAGTGTGGTTTGATCAGGTCGATGGACACAAATCTTTTCTCCTTTTTACCAGCAAGGGGCGGCAAAAGTACTGTTCTTGATCCGTGGATTGCTAGGACAGGTACTGGTTGTCTGTAGGAAGGCCCAAATTCCTTCTTGTCCGCGATCTTTTCTCTGACTAGATCACCAAGCTTTGGGATCCAGACAGGCCTTGCTGGGACGGCCAGTTTTTCCTCAGTGATGGTTGGCTTCAGGAGCACGTTGCTTTGTTTCGTTCTTAGTTCATTTAAGTCCTGTAAAACAGCCAAACGATCTTTGATATCAAACTTTTTATTTTCCATTACTGTGCCTTGCATATCAAGGTCCGGTACCAACATTCTAGTTCCAAATAGAACTTCATATGGAGTGACACCCCCTAGAGAACTTCTTGGTAAGTTGTTAAGTGCGAGTGGATCCCATAAAGGTGTTTGACCCACCCATCACCCAAACCTAATACCCTAGCTGTTATAACTGCTTTATGTCCCGGTTTTTTCTTTCCACAACAGAATTTCCCTCAGGATGGAATGGAGAAGAATACCGCAATGCTACGCCCAAACTGGCCATGGCTTCTTTGTAAGCTCGAGAGCTAAACGCAGGACCCGGGTCAGAATGTAGTGTGCCAATTGCGTATGTGCCGATAAAGACTCACAAATCTTTTATAACAGTTCGAGCGTCAGCCGAGCGCTGAGGCCACATCCATACGAACCTTCATTTAGTTTTTGTGGGACTGCATTTGTTCAAGAGGACGCCTGCACGTAGATAGTCTAATGCTGTCTAATAATGGTGTCTGAACTGGGCTGGCTATGTTGTAGTCAGGTATCTGATGGCGTTCTGTACTGCGATCTCTATTGCAGTCTATGCAGTTATTGATGAAGATATGAATCAGTGTATTCATTCCTGTACACCAATACATCTCTTTTAGTTCTAAAATTGTCCTAGAGATCACCTGATGTGTCAGACCATCCCCCAGGTGTGCTTCGTAAATCAAATCTGCTCTTCGTTCCATATTGGGCATTATCCTATCCCCCACTCCAGGGATTCGAGCAAACGGAACATTGTTCGCATTAATTATATATGAATATTTGAGTGGAAACTTTTTAGGTAACTCTGCACTGCTGCCTTTGCTTGAAGCATGGACAGCCGGCATTATTTCACTGTCTATTTTCGTTTTTGAACGAGTGATTGCAGTTACGGAAGCCGTTTGCACAGCCCCTTTCGCGGCTTCATCAGCCAATGAATTCCCTTCAACGTGAACGCCATTACGTTGATGACTCAGCGTGTATATCACGTGAGTGTTTTGTAGTCCGTTTCGCAACTGAACTACTTGCTCCCAAAGCATTTTATGCTCGATTGTGCCACCTTTTGCATCCTTGAAACCATTTTGAAGCCAATTCTGTAAATATTCATTGTAAGATTGAACACAGTAAAAAGAATCGCACACTATGAGTGTGGGGAATTCGCAATCCGTGTTTTCAAGTGTCATCTTGAATGCTTGTAGTTCAGCTCACTGAGCTGTACAATCTTCAAGAGATTGCGTTTTTGTGACCATTGGTCTGAATTTGCCATCGCATATACGACCTTTAACAATCGTGCATGCACTGTAAGCTTGTTTACTCTCCGTAGCGGGTTGTGCAGATCCGTCAGTATAAATTATAAATTTGTACTGATCAAGAGGGAGAATTTCAGTAGGCAGAGAACATTCGTGTTCATATTGCAGGAATGCTTGTGTTTTCAAATAAGGATCAAAAACATATTCAACATCAGTTGCAGCAAGAAAATTAACCCATTCTATCCATCTCGGATGTAAAGCTTTTGCATCCGGAATGCTAGCTTTAGTAACTGCCTCTAAGGCTGATACAGGAGTCACGACCATTATGCGTTTCCCCTGTGCTAAGGCTCTTTCTTTTGCTACAGCGGTTTGAACTGCTGTCAGAATTTTTTCTGTAGAAGTGAATTTCATTTCTGCTTGTGTATACAAGTGTGATTTGTATGCAATCGGTACTTTTTCACCTTCGTTAAAAGTTAAGTAGGTGAATCCTCATTGACCCGGAATGATTCGGATCACTAAGTTGCGTACGTTTACGCGTGTTTGCAAGTGTTTAGTTGCTAACATGTCTGTTTGAAGTGAACGCAGAATTTTTGTGTGTCCTTGTGTCCAAGTTGTGGCTCTGAAATCAGGTTTGATTAATTTGTAGAGAGGTTTAACCCTCTCTGCGTAGTTTAGAATGTATGTTCTTCCAAAATTCAGGAAACCTAGAATCGACTAAGTTCTTCAGCGTTTTTGGAGGCTGGAGCAACGTACACTTTTCTAAAAAGTTGGCTGCCAGGCTTTTGTATTCACTTGAAAGTTCATGTCCTAGGAAAAGGACGTTGAGATGGGCAATTCTGGACTTTTTAAAGTTGAATTTGTAACCCTCAGAGGCGAAGCCCAATATAATAGTGTTCACCCTGTTCAAGTGTCTGTCCAGGTCATTGTCTGTCAGATATATATCATCGACATATGACAATGCCGCGGCATCATAAATTTGTAGTAACTCTGTTACCCTTGCTGAGAATAACCCCGGGCTGTTTTTGAACCCCTGTGGCAGTCGACAAAATTGATGCTGTGTCCCCATTATTGAGAAAGCGGTCAAATATCTACTTTCAGGTCCAATATTTTGTCAAAAGAAACCATTTGAAATGTCTAATGTGGTTTTGTACTTTTTACGCACAATGTTATTCATTAATGCTGTACTGTGTGTATTTTGCACTGCAAATGTTTTACAACATGAGTTTAGGTGTCTGTAATCCAAAACTAGACGATATGTATTGTCTGGTTTGGAAACAGGAAACAAAGGATTGTTCATTGATAAGGTGCATGTTTCAATCACCCCCTGGTATTCAAGTTGATCTAAGATCTCCCTGACTTGTTTTTTTAGCTTCTTGCTTAACTGGGTACTGCCTTTGTGCAGTTGGTTGATTTTTTAACTGGATTTTGTGGTGAGGTGAGTCCTCATCCCATCCTACATGATTCTTGTACAATGCTGGGGCTTGGGCCACTGCCCATTTCCTGGCATAAGTATATTTTAAATGTATTGGAACATCGTTGGAGAAGGCTGGCATAATGATGTCTTCGCCATGTGGGTACTCCCTGACTAATTCCGGTGGCCACTCGCGTTCTGCTAGAAGTATATCATAACCCCTTGAAAGATGCTCCCAAAAGAGTACTTTCACTTTTCTTGGTATGTCTCCCTCCATCCGGAGTGTTATTTCATATAACCTATGCGGAGAACTAACCCTGGTGTCTGCAGTTTCAACTTGAATGTCCTCATTCATGTCCACTGTCTCCAGAAGCCCCTTCAGGTTCTGGCGAGCTACTGTAACTTCTGCTGCGCTGTCCAACATTGTCTGAGCCCATTCTCTGTTCTTGAGTTGCGTTCTCAGAATCCTCGGCATGTCTGATCTTCAGACCTGCTACCTTCTTCTTGGAGAACTGAGGTTTTTGTTTGTTTTTCTGAATGTGTTGATCGTCTTTGGACTTCACGCGTTCTTCTTTGTTCTCTGACCGTCCTCTTCTTTCGGATGTCTATGATGATATTTGAACGGTACGAGAGGAAAGTGTATCAGCATCTTGATATCGGTCAGGTTTTCTCAAATTAGCCCTATTCCTGAGGTTGTACCTCCTTTCAGAGGGCTCCTTTTGAGGAGACCTACCTCGGGATTGAGAACGCTTCTCTTTGGAATGCTGTTTGCTATTTTCCCACTTCTTTTTAGAAGAGGTAGGAGTGCTTTTAGGAAAGACCTTATCAGGACTTTCAGACAGTTGTTTCCCCCCCAAACTGTCTCTGCCTAATTCTTCATAGGATTTTTCAATTATTCTGGCTAGTTCTTTTTTTTTATTGTTTTGCTCAGGGAAATCAAGAGAAACATTATTACACTGAGAGAGAAAAAAATAGTCATACAAGCAAAAGAAAAGGACCGAATAATCACTGCAAATTCCACATTACTAAAAAACAACTATACATCCCGAAGTACAGGGTAGAAAACACAGAGGATTACAGCTTCTTCATTAAATCTCATCAGTTTCCCAAATCGGGCCCCATACCCGGAGACCTCTTCTTTTGGCTCTTTGCCCTTTACATTTATAGAGTGCCTTCTCTAAATTAAAAACATGATGAAGTCTTGCATACCATTCCTGAAAGGAGGGTGATTCAGGATCCTTCCAATGAGTCGCAATAATTAAACGAAAAATGGCAGAAACCATGAAACAAAAATAAGCTTGGGAAGGATCCAAACATAAGCTGTCATCAATCCCTATTAAAATCAGAGTAGGAGTTAGTCGTGCTAAGCCACCAGTGACTTGATTAAGAAAATTCTCTATCTTTCCTTTTAAATTATCAAGCTGATTACACCCACTGAACATGTGAATCATATCTGCCGGGCCGTAGTTGCATCTAGGGCACCGATCAGTTTCCCTTTTCCCCCAGCTAAAGAGTTTAGCAGGGGTATAGTAAAGCCTAAACAGAGTTTTAAAGTGTTGAGCTTTAAGGTTAGCTGCGAGAAATATTTTTTTTGACAAATAAAGGGACCTACAGATATCCACGTCAGGATCCCCGAGCGAATCTGCCCAAACACTTTCTGAACTGGCAATATCGTCCCGGTTGGCATTCAACAAAATTAAGTATAAATCCTTTACTCGTGGCTGCCTATGCCCAAGCCAATCAAGTATCGGGATATTATCCAGTCCAATTATTTGGACCATTAACTGTTTTAATAATCTCCCTGATTTGTAAATATTTGAAGAAGGTCTTAGTTTCCACCCCGAATTGAGTTTGAAGCACTTCAAAAGATTTTAACTCGGATTGCTCAAATAGATCTCCGATTACATTTATGCCAGCCTGTTCCCAAGTTTTCCCTAGATTATCGTAAAATAAGGGTGGGAACATAGACGAGCGCCAAATAGCATGATATCTGTGCAGCTTGGGGATCCTCAGAAGTTTACTTATTTTATTCCAGACATTCCAGGCGGTTCTAACAATTTTGAACCGCGTTCTTTTGTAGTAACTCCCATCTAATTGCCTTCATTAAACACCTGGTGCATGATCCCCTAGGGCCAACTCATTGATAGAGGGAGGAGAATCCCTGCTATAAATCGCCGAAGTAATTCCTACTCCGGTTTTAGGCCGAAACAAACTAATCATTTGCTGCAACGTTACAGCCCAAAAATAATATTGCATATGGGGGATAGCCAATCCGCCACGATTTTGTGGCAGTCAACCACTTTATAGATCTTCTGATCTTTTTATACCCCCATATAAACTGAGAAAATATCCCGTCAATTTTTATAAAAAACACTTTAGGGGGTTCAATTGGGATACATCTGAAAAGGTAAAACATTTTAGGGAACATAGTAATTTTAATGGTATTAGCACGTCCTATAATAGAAATGTATAATTTATCGATACGCTTTAAATCAGTGCTAATCTTGATTAGCAGCTGTGCCAAATTAATATCCCAGATAGTTGCAACCACCGCATTTATATTTATCCTTAAGTAAATAGCCTCCGGGGACCTCCGAACATCGTTAAACAGGGTATTACCAGAACAAACAATCTTAGTTTTAGCTGTATTCAGCCTGTAGCCAGATTGACTACCGAATTCTAATGCGAGAGCCTCAATACGGACCAATGCAGCCTGGGGGTCAGGGGTGACTATGCCAATATCATCCGCATAGGCTAAAACTTTAGTGCTAAATCCCCTAACCACTATAGGTTTGATAGCCTGATCATTGAGCATAGCTCTAATTAAAGGATCTATGTACAAAGCGAAAAGAATCGGGGAGCATGGACATCCCTGTCTAGTGCCACGTGAGATCTTAATTCTCCCGGATTCCATCCCCATCATTTGTATTTTTGCGTAAGGTTGTATATACATGGCCTTTATAGCTGTCTGGATACGGGGGCCAAAGCCATTGGTGCTTAAGATCTGCCATAGGAAGGCCCACTCAACCTGATCAAAGGCTTTCTGAGCATCTAATAAGATCAAAGACATTTGACCCCCCGTCTGTTCGGTGATATCGAATAGAGAGATCACCCGACGCACATGATCAGTTGTTCCACGAGCAGGAATAAAACCATGCTGCCATGGGCTAACCAGGGAAGCTATTATTTTTGATAGTCTATTGGCTATAATTTTAGAATATAGTTTCTCATCAGTATTTATCAAAGAAATTGGTCTATACGAGGCTGGATCTTCAGGTAGTTTGCCTTTTTTCAAAAAAACAATTAAGTTGGTGTCCTTCCAAGAATGAGGTGTGGTGCCATGATATTGTACTGCTAAAAACAAGTCCAGTAACATATGCGCTAGCTCAGGCTGCAAAACTTTATAGATTTCTATCGGAATTGCATCCGGACCAGCAGCCTTGCCCGATGCCATGGTGTGTAATGCCTCATTAACTTCAGCTTGTGTGAACTCTTTTTCCAATTCCTGTATAATTATAGGAGGAGGAGTAATTAAGCGCTGCCCTGCTACTATTTGAGGATCAATCTCAGATTTATAAATATCACCATAAAATTCAGCAAAAACTTGAAGAATATCCTGAGGATCAGTTACTCTATTCCCATCCCGCCGTTTAACCTCCAAGATATTATTAGCAGCCGTCCTCTGTTTCAATTTTAATGCAAGATGTCTTCCGGTCTTTTCCCCATATTCATAATTATCCCTAGCTCGTGTTTGATATATTTTGGCATTCCTATTGTTATATATTCCGTTTAATTTGGCTTTGACCCTTATCACTTCTAGTTCAATTAGCCTCGGTGCATCCTTCTGTTTACTTTCAATAGTTCGGAGATGTAATTCCTCATTCATAGAGAGATCAGCCATGAGTTTGTGCACAGCCACCCTATGCTCTTTCATAAGATGTCCAGCGAAACTAATGATTTCCGCCCTTATGCATGCTTTAAACGTATCCCAAACAATTTCCCTTGAAGCACTATACCGATTTGCGTCAAAAAATTGCTTGGTCCATCTCCTAAGATGATCAAAAAATCCTTCAGTTACCAAGAGTTTCCTATCGAAGGACCATTTGCTAGGGCGGTTCAAATATTCCAGAAGCTCCAACTCAAGTATCAAAGGGTTGTGATCTGATAGCATCTTTGGGAGTTTCCGTATATTAGCGCAGTCTATAAGGGAGGTAGATATAAAGAAATAGTCTAACCTGACATATTTCTGATGGGGGCAGGAAAAGTAAGTATAACCAACATCTCCTACTACCTTTCGAGTCCACACATCAGCTAATCCATGGCTCGCTGCTAAGGCTTTAAGGGCCTTAAATACCCGTGGCTTCCTCCCATCATACCTTCCCAAAGAGATATCCGATATGCCTAGATGAATATTAAAATCCCCACAAATTATAAGTGGAGAGGGCCAGGCTGCTAGTTCAAGCTCCAACTCGGCCCATAAATCAGAATCATCAAAGTTGGAGCCATAAATTGTGCATAGGGTTACTCTACAAGGTAATAGGGCTATAGCCCATCTCCCCCACTTATCTGCTAAGGTTCGCTCCACCTCAGGCATCCGAGTGGTGGTGTGAATAGCCACTCCTCTTGTGGTGGTAGTCTGCCGTGAGCAAATCGTCTGCTTATATCCGGGAATACTATTTAGCCCTCTCTTCTGGAAAGGTATATGGGTTTCCTGTTGACAAATAACGTCCACCCCCCATGAACGAATAACTTCAGCGGATCTGTACCGCTTACCAGCATCGTTCAACCCCCCTATGTTCAAGGAACAGATTCTCAGCTTACCCATCATAATAACTTTTATTCCTGTGCAGTGACTTTAAACATCTCAATAACTCAATATCAAACAGACTATGCATTTTTTCTGATTTCGCTGATTTCCCTGAACTTTTTACTCCACCCCCTTCCCTTCCCACCCCACTCCCTAACCCTCGGCTCCCCACCCACCCCACCCATCCCACCCATCCCACCCGCCCTGTAAATGAAGGCAACAGACCAACCAGGTCTGTAGTGGATGAACATTGTGCACTCCCAAAAATAAACATAACTTAGCTATCCAATACCCCTATTTATCCAGAATAGCACCTCCCATGACCAGATAGTCCTATATATCTGCATACCACCCGTCCTGCAGAAGGAGGAAACAAAAATAAGGGGGGCAAAACAGAATACTATATTAGATTGGTTACACCTAGGATTTAGCCTTCCCTCCTGTATCCAAAAACTCCTTTGCCTTTGTCTCAGACGAAAAAAAGCTTGTAGTATCCCTCCAAATTACTTTTAAGCGGGCAGGGTTTAAGAGAAAGGCCTGAGCTCCCTTCTCTTGGAAGGGCTTGATCATCTGGCGTAAACGCCACCGGCGCTCCACAGTGACATGGCAGAAATCGGGTCTGACAAAAAAAGAGAACCCCTCAGCTTTTAATTGGGCTTCTGGTCTAGCTCTTTCAAAAACACTCTGTCTTAACAAAAAATTCCCAAAATAAACCAGTAACGCCCTGGGTTTAGCATTAGGTCGAGCAGGTTGACGAATGGAAAAAGCAACCCGATGTGCCCTTTGTACCTCCTTATGCCAGTCCCAGCCAACCAAATCTGGCAAAGAGGTCTGCAATAGTTGAGCAATATAAGTACGAGGATCAGACCCTTCCCTTCCCTCCAGAATACCCAAAAATCTCAGGTTATTCCTACGCTGGTAATTTTCCCCCTCCTCGAGTTTCCACTGAATGTCCATAAGTTGTGCCTCATGAGCATCCACTTGACCTTTGGAACCAGCAACCTCTAATTCCAAAACTTCTGTCCGAGTCTCAATATCAGTCATACGGTCGCTTATATCCTTACAAGTCTTTGCGACCTTCCTGATTGCCCCTTGAAGTTTACGATAGGCATTCTGTGACCTCTTGCTTTCCATCCGGGATTCCTCTCGATGTGCAACCACACACTGCATAATTGACACTAGCGTTGGAGGAGCCGGATTAAGCCCTGCTTCCGATTCAATATTTGAATTAGGTTTAATAGTACCCATCAGTTGGTCCCCAAGTGCGTAATCCCAATTCAGAGTCGCCTGCTTTTGGCCTTCAAGACTCTTAGGGCATAGATTCAAAGATCGTACCGTTGCTGCGGAGCCCGAAGCAGAGGGTAGCTTAGCCTTGTGTTGTGATTGCGGCTCATCGCTAGACAGGGTATCCCCACCCGAATCAGAGGCAGCATCTGACCAAGTTGCGTCAGAAAGAGAAAAAAAGTCATTTGCCTCTGAATCTAGATCTTTATCCCAGTCCCGCCGTGAGGTCCGATGACCCCTAAAGCTCCCTTTGTGTTTTAAACCATAATCTGTCATCTGAGGGGGAGTACTCTGATCTTTTCCCATCAAAACTTTAATCTGACCCGGCTGGAGCTCTGTTTTCTGATCAGAGGGTATGAAGTGTGAGCTTTCCCCCCCACCGGTGACTCCGCCAAGTGCCCCTGGATGGGTTCCTGAGCCTGATCTAGACAAAGGTTCTGTTTATCAATCAAAACATAGGTCCGAGGGTCTAGAGGAGACATTTCTTCACGCCGGGAGTTCGCCTCAACAAGGGGCATAGATAGTTCCTTAACCGGGCCATCCGTGCCGGATTCCGTATGCAGCAGCAAATTAAACGTAGGCTCCTTCTGCCCATCTTTCCCCCCACTCGGCTCCTTACCCGGCTCCTTACTTGGCTTCTCGGAGACCCCATCTCCGCCATCCAGCCCATTACCTTTCCTGTTGGAGGGAGCGCCGACAGCCTGTACAGCCTGCCCTCTAAGCAAATCAATTACGGACACTGAGGACCGGTGTGGCTGGGGCTGAGTGCCTCCGCCCTTCCCCTTCCTGTCCGCAGAGGTCTCCGGGAAAGCGCTGGGCTTCTGCTTACGTCCGCGAGCCGGGATGTCAGTCTCCAAGGGTAATGCTGGTGGGCCCTGGCGATCCGCTGCAGCTCTACTTTTTGTGATAGACTTTGGCCCCATGGTAGAAACAGAAATTGAAGCGGCGACCGGCAGATGGGAGGCACAGAGCCTCTCAACGCGCTCCAACCGAAGAAGCAGCTGTTCCGTGTATCGGGCTATCGCTGAAGCCCAGCTGCGTAAATTGTTTGTATCGCCGCTAAATTCTTTAACCTTTGAGTTCTTATCTTTGCGATAACACTCGGGGGGGGGTGTCGCATCCTTAAGTTAGGGACATCGGCATAGCATTGCAGACAGTACATCTACATCCTTTTCGGGAGAGCACAACCGGCTGACACACCTCACTCCTCACTCAGCCTCCATCTTGCCTCGTTCTTCTATTCTGGCTAGTTCTTGTGGTTGTTCTGTTATATCAAATTCCCTTAATTTCTGGCGGGTTGCCACTGATGCTGCTTCTCTTTTAATTTTAGATAATATTATTGTGGAGACCTGGTCGAAATTTTTCAGTAACTTCATACCTAAATTCAGAGCAGGCTCTGCCCCGTATTCTTTTTGAATTTGTTTCAGGACATCAGGTATTACCGCCATGGACGGAACACCATGTGTTTTTGTGTAGATTGCAGCAAAGACTGTGACCCAAGTGGTGCAGTCTTCCAGATGTGGTGTGATCCCCATTGGTAAACAGATTGTTAGAATTCTGTGTTTCTCATAAGGGCTAGTATTAGGAAATACTGCTTCGATTTGAGCAATTGTTTGAGCTATCCTGAATGGAATTTGTTCACGTTTTGTGGGCATTTCACCCATGACTATGTGTAAAGTCTGTGGAGTGATTTTTAGTGTATTTCCCTGATGAAGGGCTGGATTTTGAATTGTTAATGGTGGTTGGACTGTGAAAGTCCGCATGACATATTGAACCAATTGTCCATAAATTTTGATTAGCTCCTTGAGTTGAGCTAGTAGTTCCACATCTGACATTTCTTCAATGTCAGGATGAGGTGTGTAGCCGGCTAAAATCGGCCATGTTGCTCCTGGTCTACCTAGTGGACTAAGCCTGGTAATGTGATTGTAATGTTTTAGGGTGCCTTTAAACCAGAACTCATGAACCTGGTATGTGAGTGGAATTTCAATATCCTTGAAAGGAATATATTCCTCAGGTGTATCATCTTCTTTGTAGAAGTGAAACAAATGTGTTACTGGATTTGATTCTGGGAATACTATCCATGAATAGAATACCTCTGTATGGTGAGATTCATGTGCCTCTATCACAAAAACTGCTCTACCACCTCTTGGTGTTAGGCCATGTTTTATAAGTTTTAGAGTGATGGCTCTCCATAAATTTGGATGGATGATTATAGCATCCTCGTCGGTTTCTTGAAAACCTGTACGATTAAAAAAGCTGCTGTGACTTGGTCTGCCGTGGCTCCACCAGTATCGGTGTTTGTGCCGTTTTCGGTCATTGTTTAATTAAAGTTTCAGAGCAAGTTTCAAGGAAGAAAGATAAGGTGCAAGGCTCTGTGCATTGGAATAATATACACTATAGTTTTGACATAGGACTGAGGTCAGTATGTCTCTATCGAGTACATTAAACTTAATTAATTGCGTGTGCCAGTTAACTCAGAGGTCACTAGAAACTTCAGAGCAAGTTTCAAGGGAACAAAGATAAGGTGCACAATATTTTGGAACACTGTATCCTTCAACGTTGAACAAACCAAACAGCTAATACATAGGATTTTTGTCCTACTCAGCTACGGCGGATATTATCCCTACCCACTCCAGACGTCTTATGGAGTATTATGAGTAGGGGTCTCTGAGAAAAGCACGACTGAGTTACTTCAGTATTTAGCGTTAAATTAGTGCCTTACCAAACGTTGGGCGCCATGTAGTGTAGTTCCCATATACCTGATAGGCTCTGTGCATTGGAATAATATACACTATAGTTTTGACATAGGACTGAGGTCAGTATGTCTCTATCGAGTACATTAAACTTAATTACTTGTGTGTGCCAGCTAACTCAGAGGTCACTAGAAACGTCTCGAATATACAAGAAGGGATTAGTTTCTGACAACCGCATAAACATGACAACTTTGTTTCCCTTAGAGTCGGAACAATCTCAGAACCGTGGAAACAATAGATATATAAATAGATAACAGTTTCACTGAGTCAATCGTGCATGCTTCGTTTCTACAGAGTTGCACAGAAATAGAGAGACAGGCGTTTCAATAAAAAGGGTACATTGAAAAGTCTTATTTCTCATGCAAGACATATGAACTGCTACAATCATAAGACAGGCTGCGAAGCACAATATGTACAGAGTTAGCAGTAAGATAAAATATTACTGCAATAGCATAGTTTGTATCTATGACATATATTAATTAAAATACATACATAAATAACACAGGCTAAAATGTGGATACTCATCTGATGCTTCTAAATAACTCTACCCCAGTGTACCTAACCTAAGTGTAGTACGAGGTAAGAAGTAGGTGCTGTTTTCTAAAGTATAGCTAGCTATAGCTAAAAGTTTCTCTAAGTTCTAGTCTGCTCCATACCTTAGAATGTGCGAGGCTGGAATCTCTTTCCGGGACTCGATATCTAACAGCCCGCAAGGGGAACCAGAAAGACTGGAGCTGGATTCTATGCGAGGAGGATGACAGCGTCTGATCAGTGCGTCAGGCTGGAACTCAATTTCCTTCCGAACTTGCCGTGGCGAACCGCAAGTAGGCAGTCGAGCTGGACCGTACCGGAACCGTGGTTTGCCAGGGCAAGTGCAGGTATATTTATACCTTGAAGGTGTTTAGGAATGCCTGTAAAAGTCGGGCATCGGAACGTCATGAATGAACCCCTAAGGAATAGATGTTCATGCATAATAAATGAGTTCTTGGAGAAATCAATATCCAAGGGAAATTCCTAAAGGCTTAAGAGTCTGGTTTTCCAAGAACTCGTTGAGACGTGGATGGACAGATGTAGGAGACCATGCCTGTATTTGTTTTTAGCATGGACAATGCCTAAATAAGGGCTGGATTTTCTATGCCTAAATAAGGGCAATATGAATTGTACCTATATAGGGGCATAAATCAGGAAACCTATATACGGAATCTAAATCTACACACAACAAGGTGAGGAATCCACAGGCATATGAATCCATCAGAAACATCTGGCAGAGGGCGCTGCAGAGGACAGGCATGAAGGCGCCCATGCAGAAGACCTTTAGTTATCAAAGGTTTTTTTTTTTACATTTTTATTTAGGATGTTTTAAGTTCTAACAGATGAGGAAATAAAATAGGCATGTTAAGCAGGTAAAAGCGTATATATCTTGGGCACAATGTGCAATGTACAAGGACGCCAGGAGAGGGCTCCCTTTTAACCGCTGTTCTGACACCCCTCCTACTCTCCCCTCACCTCCCCCTCTGAGTTGTCGCCGCATTATGGATGAGTGCTCTACCGTGTGCTTGTGAGCCTGTGGCTACCTGGTGACCGGAGGGGCTCCGTTCCCCCCCCCCCCCGTTTGCGTTAGTCCCTCTAGAATTTCAGCACATACTTGGCAATCTTCCCTCAATCTGTCATCTGTCATCACTTCTCACATACGTTGTTCCTCAGCAAGCGCCCATTCTTCCATACACCTTATCCACTGACTCAGCATAGGGGCAACCGGAAATAACCATTTTATAGTACTTCACAAGTACCAATCATAGTAGTGTCATTCTACATTGCAAATGTCTTTTCTTGGGACATGCAAAAAGATTCAATCAACAGTGCCTCATGCTGTGGTCAAGCAGCATATAAGTGGCTCTCCAGAGTGTGTGCACCACTGCTCCCCAGTATGCATATAGGCGCACCATGTCATATGTATAAAATCCGCCTATGCGTGCCACATCTAGAGCATCTGTCCGACCTGTCCCGGTATATTCTCCACAGTCTCACTGGCGAGAGGTATGTTCTGTGCAGGGCAGTGAAATATACCAGCTTGTAGCGAGCATTACTAGAAACTATCCTGACTAGCGGACAAGTCTGGTGAGAGTAAGAGAGCGAGTGAGAGGCAGGCCGCATACAAAGGCATCCTGGGGACTGAAGCATTTGCCGGGGAGAGGCGAAAGGCGGGACTGACTAGAGGTGAGCATAATCGTGAGCAGAGCCACCGAGCCGTTCCTGCGTACCTCGAGCATTGACCGAGCGCAAGGGTCTTTCCGAGAGTGCGAGCTGCGACCACCGCGGAAGCAGCCCAGTCAGGTCAGGGTCACGGCTTGGGGCTGCCTGGGAATCTCTCGCTGCACACTCGGCCCAGAGTGCCTCCGCTTGCTCCTGCGAGTAATACCAGCAGCTCCTCTCCCATTTTGGAGCTCACTCCTGCTGCGACCATCACCTACCCCATGGTCAGCCCCCGCTTCCCCTATCCTTGCATCCTTCTTCTTGCCTCCTTTTCCTCCCTACTGTAGACTTGACTTAACCCCAGACTGACAAGAGGGAGCGGGGGGGAGCAGCCGGTGGAAGACAGGCAGTTGGGTCTGGGGTGCAGGAGCACAGGGGATGAGTTACGTATGGCAGCACATCATAACACCTGCCCTGCCCCTGTCTTTCACGCCTACTCACTCAGTCCTCCAACAGTTGGGCGGTGACCGAGCAGCATAAACACAGCACTCTTGAATCTCCTAATTAAGCGGACCCACGTGCTGCAAACAGATGATATTCAGGGCACTTCCCGGTGATTGGCCTAGTGCGGTATTGTGGTCTATGGCTAGAACACATTAACACAATGAAAACACAGTACTTTGCTTCAGCCAAACGTTGCATACATTGCTATTTGCACCATCTCAGTCCCTCACCTTCTAAAGTTGATATATTGAAAACACCACACATTTTACTAAAACATTAAGGTCTTTGTATGGTTTTAATACATATTATTAAAACCATACAATATGGTTTTATGGTATTGTCAGCTCCTGGCTGACAATAGTTTGCAGTAATGACCCAGGGTACTCTGCGCACCGGTGGGGCTGCATCTCTCGGTGGCTTAGGCGGGTTAATTAGATGTTTCAGACAGGCTCTGATCAACTTCCACATTAAAGATGTTACTAATGTGCAGTGTGTACAGAAATACTGAAAGCAATCGGGTTTTTAAGAGAAGGCAAAGACCAGATGATGCAAAATGAATCATCCTCTTGACTCACAGAAGTGTGCTGCCAGTGAGTGGGCATTACCATAAGGCTATTGGGGGAAGTGGGAGGGGGTTGCCAAGCTCGAGTTGCTTTGGAAAACCAGTTAGCGGCCAGTTCTAACATTCCCTGACTAAGCTGAGGGACTACCGGTCTAGATTAATCACATTTACAGTGTGTTTTATACAGCACTCGCTGTCAATCCTTCAGCCCCGTGCCACTGAGTTTCTTAAGTGTCAATAGGAAGAGAAAAAAATAAATAAACACAATTGTTGATAGGAGAAAATCCGAACAGACCCGTCAGAAATGGTGTCTTTGGTATATGTGTGTGTTTTCACAACATGTTTTTAAGCCACGCACTTAATTACATTGGTCACGCCCCTTTGAGAGACCCCCCAGTTTTTTCATCCCACTTAAAGCCCTGAGTAAACTGGTAGCTTTGAGTAACTGGTGTAGTATGGGTTTATTGCTTTATAGCAGCAGCTATTATTCTTGCGTTCCTTAACCTTAAAATGACAACAAATGTAGGCGGAAATTAAAGTGGAGCTGCTCTGAGCATATGTTAGCTAACACTGTTCTTTGTTTGCTTGACAACACCCAGGTCGCATTGACCAATAGCAGAGTGCGGCACATCAAAGGGGCCTCTCTGCCTGCTGAGCAGTAATTAGAAATGCGATGTTAACGAGCGCCGCTCAGATTCCAGGCAGCCTAGGAGAGCCTGGGAGGTCTTAGGGGTCCGTGAAGACACGCATTCTGAGCGGGAGCTGATCGAACACATACTGGGCTGCTAATTGGCAAGTTTGGAGGGGTCAGCAGCAACGCGCATTTATTTATTTCAAACAATGCTGCATGCATCTTTCTGTAGATAATGTTACAAAGGGCGGCATCGATAAGGACAAGCCTCATTAGGTGTGCTTGGGGCGGTCCCTCGTCTTCAGATAGACAGAAAGTGAACAGGAATACAGGTTAACAAGTGGGAGGGGTGGGGGGAGTGCGGCCGAGAGAACACACAGCGATTCCCTTGCGGAAGCGAGCCTTGTGCACCATCTGTTTGGAAGTTAATTACAAACAGATGTTGCCAAAGCTCGCTCCCGCAAGGGAATCGCCAAACGTGCACACGTTGCCATTGAAAGCAATGCAACGCGTGCACATTTTTGGGCGAAAAAGCGAACCGATTACTAAAGGTCACTCCTATGCAGCGCATGCGTGCTGCGTAGGCGAGAGCTAAAAAAATGAAAGGCGCGTGAGTAAAAAGATCGAACCACTCGGCCCTGACTCTCACAACACACACAAGCAGAATGGGCTGCAACAGGCAAAAGCATATACCAATTACATTTTGCCACTGAAAGCAAGAAATGGCAGCCTGTCCCCACAAGGAAATCTCAAATTTTACATAGAGAACCAGAATAAGCAGATTTAAGAGGAAGGCATTTACTCAGACACACCAAGGATAAAAGGACAAGATCCATCAATACAGCAAATCTTATTAACGCCAGAATACAAATCACAAGGACAGCAGGACATCTTCAACAGAGGCAATATTCTATAACTGATGGATGAGCGTTAAAACACATACAATCTTCGAACTTCCTGGCTGTACAACTCCTTCCAGCAGGAAAAAAAAAGCGATGAACAAACACTAACTAAGTGGCAGTCAGAAGACGTAGTTCATTTAATTTTGACCTGTACCCAACAATTCGAAGTCTGGGGTATAAAACTATCCAAACCAGCTGCACCGCGCTACCCTCGTCCCCTCACCGAAAATCGACTTCACAAAATCATTAAAGGGCCAACACAACCCCTAGAGTTGCCCCTGGTCTATTCAGTTTTGCAGAATGCAAAAGGAAGAAGTCGAACTGTATTAACAAAGTGTGACAAAGACCAGACTACAAACTCAGGAGCAGACCAAAATCAATGGAGTTGGCTCCCAGGTGCCATCAATACAAAGAAGAGTGATTGACCCATGGGAAGCAAAGCAGGCAAACTACAGAACGGGAACATCCACATGCTATCATGGAACATAGCCAAAGCAAAAAAACAGCTAGAGGACGGCAAGCCTCCCCATGATTGGGACACATGTGATATAATAGCCCTCCAGTAGACCAGGGCACTGGAGGACATTCCCCTAGCTAGATTCATTCACTATACAGTAACCGCAGAAAAATCTGAGCTACATGGTCCCGCCAAAGGTGGACTGGCAGTCTACGTCTCTATTAGTCTAAACATTAAAACAGAACAGTTAGCCTCGCTGGATCCCAGTATTCAATCAATCAATCAATCACATAATTTGTAAAGCGCACTACATACCCCGTAGGGTTTCAAGGCACTGGGGGGGGGGTGCTGTTAGTGGTCGAAGAGCCAGGTCTTGAGTTGTCTCCTGAAGGTCAGCAGGTCTTCGGTTTGTCGCAGGTCGAGGGGGAGGGTGTTCCAGGTCTTGGTGGCGTGATGGGAGAAGGACCTGCCTCCGGAAGTGGTTCTCTGGATGCGTGGGACCGTGGCCAGGACGTGGTCAGCGGAGCGGAGATTCCGGTTAGGTACGTAGAAGGAGAGTCGACTGTTGAGATAGACTGGGCCGGTTTTGTGGAGTGCTTTGTGTGTGTGGATCAGGAGCTTGAAGGAGATTATTTTGTCGATGGGGAGCCAGTGCAGGTTCCTCAGGTGGGGGGTGATGTGGTCGCGGTGCGGGACGTCGAGGATCAGGCGTGTGGAGGCATTCTGGATTCTCTGTAGTCTGCTGATGAACTTGGACGGGGCTCCGGCGTAGAGGGCGTTTCCGTAGTCGAGTCTGCTGCTCACTGGGGCGTGGGTGACTGTTTTCCTCGTGTTGGTCGGAATCCATCTGTAGATCTTGCGGAGCATGCGGAGGGTGTTGAAACAGGTGGATGAGACTGCGTTGACTTGTTTGGTCATGGAGAGTTTTGAGTCGAGGATGATTCCCAGGTTGTGCGCGTAGTCGGTGGGGTCCGGGGGGGACCCCAGTGACGTGGGCCACCAGGAGTCGTCCCATGCGGAGGGGTTGGATCTGAGGATGAGGATTTCTGTCTTATCTGTGTTCAGTTTGTGGCGGCTGTCCTCCATCCAGTCGGCGACGGCCTTCATTCCCTGGTGGAGGTTGGATTTGGCGGTGAGGGGGTCCTTTGTGAGGGAGAGGATCAGCTGAGTGTCGTCGGCGTAGGAGATTATGTTGAGGTCGTGCTGACGGGCGATGCGTGCTAGTGGTGCCATGTAGATGTTGAACAGTGTCGGGCTGAGGGAGGATCCTTGAGGGACGCCGCAGATGACCTCAGATCAAAACGGGGGAGGCGGACTCTCTGCGTTCTGCCGGAGAGGCAGGAGGTGGTCCAGTCCAGGGCCTTGTTACGGATCCCTGCGTCGTGGAGGTGTGTGCGTAGTGTGTGGTGGCAGACAGTGTCGAAGGCGGCGGAGAGGTCCAGGAGGATGAGGGCCACCGTCTCGCCGTTGTCCAGCAGGATCCTGATGTTGTCTGTGGCGGCGATGAGGGCGGTCTCGGTGCTGTTGTTGCTGCGGAATCCTGATTGGGACGGGTCTAGGATGTTGTTGTCTTCGAGGTGCTGGGTGAGCTGGGTGTTTACTATCTTCTCGATGACCTTAGCTGGTCAATGAATTAAATGTACTCACCGGTTCACTGACAAATTGAAGACAGTGTTATTGATCAATACCTAACATCATCCAAAGGCAAGTAAAAAAAAGCTCACAGTACACTCTTAATCACCACAATCTCGGACATACGATACTCCCATCCCTTCTGGAACATTGTGTTGACAGGAGATTTTAATTCCAATTTAAATTACACTCCAGACGAAGATGAAATACTGTCAGCCGACAACACATTCTGGAACGTTATGCCCCAACTACAACCCAAGACGAACCGTCCAGACTATATAGGACAACAGCTAGCAAAGGCTTTGAAGTACCAGGGTTTGCGAGTGATTAATGGCAGATCACTGGAAGGCAATTCGCCTAAAAACACCTATCACGGCCAGAAGGCGTGATCAATACTTGATTTTATGGCAGTCTCCCTACCATAATCTACCATAATGGCATCTCTTTCACATTTCTTCATTGATTGCACCACTTTGAATGATCACTAGTTCCAATATATCTTCTTCAACTTCAATCTGCCCAAGTTTTAACCTACCAAATCAATGGAAGGAAATATTATCTCAATTGACCTAAAAAACCTCAAATGGTCAAATGAGAATAATCCAAACCTGCAAATAGCAATTAAAAAACTATTGATTGCATCTGTAAAAGAGAGTTCTAATATGATACAAGATTGGACCAACTTTCTGTCTAACCGGACACCATTAATGACAAGAACACAAACCCAGGCTTCAAGAAACAAAGTTTGCAATGCAATAACAAGCAAAGCCCAAATATTGAAACATGAATTAAAAAAGCAATCAGGAAACTTCACTCAACGGTCCTGGACCAAACGGCATGGGAGACTTTTCTGAAACTGAGGAAAAAATACCCCCCAAAAAACTATGGGAAGACAAAAGAAACAGCAAGGAGAGATTTTGGTCCAAATTAGTATTCAGTGCACGACAACCCAACTAGAGTATCTTTTGGGAAACGATAAACAACTTGAATAGGCCAGTTAATGCCATAACCTCAAACGTACAAGAACACGACTGGGCCAATTATCTAACAAAGAGATTTACGAGTGTCTCACGGACCAGAGCTTTACACATGACCACCAATGTAGCATCCAAGACTACTTTACGCATAATGCGGGGACCGCGTCGTCAACCCTGGTCGAGTGGGATGGTTTCAAGGTAGTTGCCAGGGGAGAATGCATTCGATACAGAGCCGGGGTGCGTCACACCCTAGAGCAAGCCCTAGAGAAGGCAGAGCAGCAACTGGCTGCGGCCACTAAGGCCGCAGATCAATCAGTGGCGACAGTAACTCAGGTCGCCCACGCCAAATCGGAGTACCAAGTGGCGTGCGTGGACCTGCGTCGTCACAATTTTCGAGCCTACGCAAACCGAATGCATCGGGAACGTGATAGGTCGGGCACACTCCTGGCATGGCTTGCGAAGCAAGATACCGAAGTCCGGCCTATCACTGCCATCATAAACCCCCAGGGTACTCTGGTGCAGTCTCAAGATGAGATCCTCCAGGCGTTCTACCACCACTACTCGGCAGTCTACACCGCTCCCACGTCTCTCGATCCCAGGGCCATCGACCACTTCCTCGACCCTCTCCCCCTTCCCCGAATTGCCTCTGCAGACCGGAAGGGGTTGGACACGAAGATAAAAACAACTGAGATTACAAGTGCGGTACGAGCAATGGCCCGCGGCAAGGCCCCTGGCCTTGACGGGCTCCCACTTGAATATTACGCCACCTTTGCCCCACAGTTGACCTCTCGGCTATCGGCGGTATTAGACTCGGCGCTTAGACTTGGCGAACTGCCCGGCTCTATGAGAACGTCGGTGATTGTGACATTTCCGAAACCCGACCGTGACCCTCAACTCCTCGCCTCCTACCGTCCCATCACACTGCTCACAGCTGACTGTAAAATCTTGGGGAAAATTTTGGCGGATAGATACTCTCAAATCATATGCCCGTTAGTACACCCGGACCAATGCGGTTTCGTCCCAGGGAGGAATACCTCTCATAACATTCGGCGCCTCTTTCACATTCAGGATCAGATTGGGGATCGCTTCCCGCACGCTGCGTGTCTGATCTTGGACCTTGAAAAGGCGTTCGACACCCTAACATGGCAATTCCTCTTTTCAGTCCTCGGGCGGACGGGCCTCGGCCCCACACTCATAGCCTATACTCGCCTACTCTACACCAATCTCACGTCCCGGATCCGCCTTGGGCGCTATATCTCCCCGTAATTCGCGATACACCGGGGCACGCGACAGGGATGCCCCCTCTCGCCCCTCTTATTCGCACTCGCGGTAGAACCCTTGGCCATCCGGCTCCGCGGGGATGGGCAGGCCTGGGGTATCCCACTAGCGGATGTCACACACTGTGTATCCATGTATGCAGACGATCTTCTCATATATTTACGAGATGTGACGGCGGATCTCACCGCTGTTGAGGCCGCCCTGTCGGAGTTTGCGGAGGCCTCTGGGTTGAGGGTGAACTGGGACAAATCGATGGTCTATCCCCTCCACCCGGACGCCCCCTCTCGGGAGGTCTGGATCGGCGACCGGAAGCTGCACTGGGTGACGGAGGGTCCCCGATACCTCGGGATTCGATTATATCACTCCCCAATCGACATTTTCGAGGGGAACCATCGGAGGGCACTAGCAGGGATACGGTCCTCCATTGGGTTCTGGCGGAGTCTACCGTTAGCGCCGATTGGCCGGGTAGCCCTGGCAAAGATGATACTGGTCCCGCGGCTTTTGTACTACTTCACCAACCTCCCAGTGATTCCCCCCCGCTTCTTCTTCAAAGATTTAGATACGCTCCTCAGCTCTCTGATATGGGGGCAGGGACGGCGCAGAATCGCGTTGGCCAAGCTAAGACTGCCCACGACGCAAGGGGGGCTTGGGGCGCCCTCATTCGAAGCCTACTTCCTGGCGTCGCAGCTCCAATGGCTCTCATATTGGACGGCGGAGCGATGCCTGCTTGAGACATGCACTGTCGCGGGATTTGTGCCCCTGCCCGAGTTGCGACGCCTGCTTCTGCCGGGTTCCCGTCCCACGCGAACCTACCCCCTGCAGGTGGACATTGCCCGGAAATGCGTGCAGCGTATCCACCGCATGGCACCGCGCTGCCCTCCGTACACACCATCGTTCCCGCTGGTCGGCTGGCCCAGAAATAACGGATTCTTCACACCCGCCATGCTTCGGGAATGGACGGCGAGACACATTGTCGAAGCGGAAATGTTATTTGACGAGGGACAGCTCAGGCCATACCGACAGCTCATGGAGGAATACGATTTGCCCCCAGGCCAGTTCCTGCTTCACCGTCAACTCCTCAGCCACTTTCGACCATATGCTGACCTCACGCACGGGGAACCACCCACACACCCAGTCCTACATACACTCTTACAAATGGGACGGGGTCGACACCTTATTACGTGGTTGTATAAATCAATTGGGAACCTAACACCCCCACTGCTGGTGCATCTCAGAGCCCTATGGGAGGAGGAGACGGGACGACCATTTCACGACAGCGAATGGGACAGAGCGATAGAATTCCCCCAAAAAGTATCCAGGAACGCCCGCTTTAAGAATATACAGTTTCACATTCTCCACAGGGCCTATCTGACGCCAGCGCGCCTTCAGCGTTTTTATCCCGACACTACATTTCTATGCCCTCGCTGTCAGACGCAGGATGCTGCCTTCTTTCATATGTTCTGGACCTGTCCGGGCATCCAGAACTATTGGACTTCTATCCACTCAACACTCAGGGACCTCACTGGGCTGACCCATTTGACTACCTGGGAGGGTTGCGCGCTGGGTATCCTAGGGCGGAGAAAACGACACAAGGTGTCGATGCGCTTCGTCTTCCTGGCCCACTTATTGGCCAAACGCTGTATAGCAATGCACTGGCGATCCCCTACTGGTCCTCCGCTTGCAGCCTGGGTGGGGGCGGTCCTTAAATGGGCTGCTGCGGAGGAGGACGCAATACGAGAGGAGGAGGCTAAAGGCATCCGTAAAACCCCAGTCTCTTTAGAGTGGGCGCTCCTACTACACCAATTTAGACAATCTCAGACCCCAGCTGCATTGGTGGCCGACATGAATACCCCCGACGCCACACCGCCTCACACGGTCCGAGTCTCCGCAGCGGGGGATCCCCCCCAGTGTCCCCCCGCACCACCCCCGGGCCAGCTGAGTTCCCCCCTCTGCTCACCTGATGCACCCCACGGCTCCTCATCCCGGATGGTGCACACACTCACCCCCCCCTAGATGGGCGGCAGCTATATGGCCGGACGGGCAATGGCAGACATGGGTCATAGCCTAGAACTCATCACCTAGAACTCCATGGCATCCCCCAGTTTGGTCCTCCTCCCCAGTTTTCTTTACAGGCACTGCTCTGCAACCATACAGACCACTTCCGCACGGAACAAGGCATATATGTACCCTCTATATGGACGTTGGCCTATTTGTCCGCTAATGTGAAGTACCCATTTTCACGGCAAGTGATGTATGTATGCTCATATTCTTAAATGCCAATAAAAAGAATGTTAAAAAAAAAAAAATCTAACAAAGAGATTTACAGAGAACTCAAATCCTGTACAACTGACTCTGAAGCTTTTGGACGACTCTATCCATTAAGATCGATCGACATCTAGTGGGATTCTAGCAAAGCTGTATTGTATCAATGAAGGAACTATCTTAAAGTAAAATAAAATATATTGTTCATCCAACTCAGTAGAGAAAACCACTAACATAATAAGCAAATGCAGAGGTGATGGAGCCTCAGGGCCAAACGGTATTCCACAAGCTATCTTTTTTTTTTTTTTAAAAACCTTTATTTATATCAGTCTGGAACACAGCTATTCAGCCGACATCCCGGAGGTTCGGCAGCCAATTAAGCAACACATGAAAGCGTCCGTAGCTCTAGTACAGGAAAAAGACAAAGGTTCCGTTTTTTAAACAACCTACAATAAATAACACAAGCAAGGCAGTATACACAATAAACTTGTGCCAGTTCCCGATGGGGGCGTGGCCCCATTCCCAAAATCAGGACAAAGCCACCGGTCGGGTGGATGAGGGAGAAGCAGAGGCGCTAACATTCTAGCATATTTTCATCATGAAAATCCCAAGTTGGAAGTGAAGCTAGGGGGAAAGTTGCTCCTCTGACGGTTCAGTGGCCGGGGGCAGACATATATCACCCCTATACTGGTTCCATCGTCCCCATATCTTGTGCCATTTCTTAGGCCGCCCCCGGGCACTATACACCGTTTTCTCCCTAAACATGCTCCAGTCCATATTGTCCATCCATGCATCCAGAGCGGGAGGTCTCTGAGAGCCCCACAGTCGCGCTATATCACGCTTCGCTACCATATTTCCTAGGGTCACCCATTGAGTCTGCGCCGCGTCATAATCAGTAGGACCCCAGACATTCAAAAGACAGCGCCGTGCCTCTGGCAGCAGTGCAATACCCGTGACCTCCTGCATCACTACATGAATTTGCTTCCAGAACTCCGCGATCACACCACATTCCCATATGATATGTAGAAAGGTGCCCACCATCCCGCATCCCCTCTTACATAAACCATCCTCGGAGAAACCCATATGAATCAGTCGGGGCCAAGTGACGTAGACTCTATGGAGTATCTTAAGCTGGACCAGCCTTAGTCGTGCGGGGATCGCGACCTCCTTAGGAGAGGAGATGGCGTACTGCCAGTCCTCATCATCCAGCTCAAGGCCGTCCCTAGTCCACTGATCACGCACCCCTAGGAGGAGGTCGGTCCGGACATGAACGAGCTTCTTATAAATTAAGGAGATTGCACTCTCCGGCATATGGCCATCCAGGATCCGATCCTCCAAGGGAGAGGACTCAGGCACCCTCTCCCCCTCGACGAGGACGGACCGCAGAGCATGGCGTACCTGTGCGTACCGGAAATATTCCGTACCCTCCAGAGCGTACTCCGTCCGTAGCTCGTCAAACGATTTAACTCGCCCCTTAGCCAGCAGGTCCCCCACCCTGGATATGCCGATCAGATCCCATTTCTCGAATCCCTTCGTGTGCCAAAGTTTCCCCAACATATCGGAGTCAAACAGCGGAGTGGCGAGGGTGAGCCTATCCTTCCAACCCAGCGAGTTCGTAACCGCCTTCCACACGTGCACCGCCACCTTGGTTGGCCCCGTGAGGGACCCATCCGTTGACCTGGAGTAGAGTGCTCTAAAGTAATTGCCCCCGCGCAGCAACCACCGGTCCATAGCGAAGCCGGGGCTCAGCGCCGGACCGTAGACTCCGTGATTGATCGCACTCAACTGAGAGGCCCAATAATATCTTCTGATGTCAGGAAGCGCGATACCCCCATCGTACCACGGAAGGGTCAGCTTTGCTATCGCTATACGCGGACGGCCATCCCACAGCAACGAGCGCTGGAGGCTCTCAACCTCCCGAAAATAGCTGGCCGGGACCAGCTCCAGGGTATTCTGCAGGGCATAGAGAAAACGGGGAAGAGACATCATTTTGAACAGCACAGCACGGCCAAGGAGGGAAAGCGGCAGCCGCCGCCAGCCCGCCACATCCCGCCGCAGGCGTGTCAACGGAGGGAGCAGGTTTCTCTCATATCGAACAGTTGGATCGGTGGAGATATAGATCCCCAGATACAAGAAACCCTCCCGGGCGATCTGGATCGAGCAATTCCGCGGGAGAACAGGGACGTCTCCACTCAGGGCATACAGATACGACTTCCCCCAGTTAATGGTGAGACCCGAGTTCCTACCGAAAGAAGTCAAAATGTCACAGACAACTATGAGAGACTTCCTGGGTGAAGTGAGGTATAGCAAAATGTCGTCGGCATAGAGGGAAATGCGGTCCTCATGATCTGGTGACCATCGAATCCCCCTTACATCTGGGTGCCATCGTATCCAGGCCGCCAGCGGTTCAAGAGCGAGAGCAAACAACAACGGCGACAGGGGACAGCCCTGCCTGGTGCCCCTCCCCAGCTCGAACGGACGGGACGCCCTACCATTGACCGCGACTTTAGCCAGGGGTCCTTCATACAGTAGTCTCACCCAGCCAACAAAGCCAGGTCCAAAGCCGAATTTTGCAAGTGCGGCCCACAGATATGCCCACTCTACCGTGTCGAAAGCCATCGTGGCGTCAAGTGCTGCCACAATGGTCGGCTCCCGCAGCGTCCCCGTCCTTGCGAGCACGCCGTGAATGCGCCTAAGGTTCAACGCAGTGTTACGGTGCGGGATGAAACCAGATTGGTCCGGGTGGATCAGGTCCCCGATCACCCTGATCAAACGGTTGGCCAGGATTTTAGCGAGGATTTTCGGCTCGGCATTAAGTAGCGAGATCGGCCTATATGAGCTGCACTTATTCCTGGGCTTGCCATCTTTATGTATGACAACAATTGTCGCCAGGCGTTGGTCGAATGGAAGGCATCCCGTCTCCCGCGCCTCCACAAACATAGCTCGCAGATGTGGAGCGATCTTGTCCGGCCGAAGTTTATAGAACTCAATTGGCAGTCCATTCGGGCCCGAGGCCTTGCCCGGGCGCAGTGAACGGATAGCACCCGCGACTTCGTCAGCTGTGATGTCGCCATCTAGATCTTCCCTGTCTATGTCAGAGAGGCAAGGCAGAGCAAGATCGCGCAGAAGTTCACACGAGTCCTCCACCGGCCTGTCCGACACAGAGGTATTGACCGTGCGGAAATAGTCTGCGAAGCACTGGACTATGCCATCCGGCTCAGTGACACTAACGCCGCCCTCTGTTACTAGGTCCGGCACCACACGATTGACCCGCTCCTTTTTATCCAGCCACGCTATTAATTTCCCGGCCTTGTCCCCGACGTCGTACAGTCGCCCCCGCTGTTCCCTACTCAGGGCTTTGGCCACATCCGTCACCAGGGGCTTATACTCCGACTGCTTAAGGCGCAATTTATGCAGCGCTGCTGCCGTGACCTCCTCCTCCAAAACCAACTCTAGAGCCGCCATCTCCGCCTCGATCTGAGCGACCTCCGCATCTCGCCGACGTTTGGCTGCCACTATCAAGGAGAGGGCCTCTCCTCTCAGCACAGTTTTAAACGCTTCCCACAAAGACACCGCAGACGTGACCGAGCCGAGATTTTCCTGGAAATAGCGATCAACCGCCTTCAGCACCGCACTACGAGTCTTAGGGTCACGGAGATCCCAGGGGTTAATCGGAGCCACCCTGCCCCCCACTCCTCTACCAACATCCATACAGATCCACACCGGTGAATGGTCAGAAATACCCCTAGCCATGTGCCTAGCCTCAGACACAAAGGAGGCGTGCGCGGCCAAGGTAAGCACATAATCAATTCTAGAGAGACTGCCATGCGCCCCGGAGTGGAAAGTGTACTGCCGCTGTGTGGGATGCAGCAGTCTCCAACAATCAACCAGACCAAGGGTATCTACAAAGTCTGGAAGCCATTTCTGCGCCCCCCCAGAGCTTCTTGGCGGGTGTCTGTCAAGCAATCCGGAGCCAACCGCATTAAAGTCACCACCCACCACCAACATTCCCTCTGGGAGATCCAACAGAGCCCTCCCCAGGTCCGCAAATGTGGAGGGCTGCAGCGCAGGAGGGACATAAACCGACACCAGGACCAGCGTCCTGCCCTCCCACCTCCCCGCCACAGCCGCAAACCGTCCCCTATCATCAACAGTAGTGGAGTCAACCTCAAACGGCAGCGAGGACCTGACAAGTATTCCAGCCCCTCTAGAGCCCGAGGAAAACCCCGAGTGTGCGACAAATTTGTAGCCCTTCCTGTTGAGTGCGTAGCACGTGTTACCTATCAAGTGCGTCTCTTGCAATAAGACGATATCAGGGGAGCATCGCTTCAGAAATTGCAGGACAATCCCTCGCTTAATACGATCCCCCAAGCCGTTAACATTCCAACTGAGTATCTTTAAGCCCCTACCCCCCATCCCAAAATGTAAGGAGACCTCCACCCCCCCCGTAGAACCGCACTCGAGCTACAGAAGCTTGCATCACTACGCCTTGCAAAACAAAAAACAACAACAACCACTTCAACAACCCCAATCCACCCCCCACCCTGCACCCCTGCGTAAGCTCAAAAAGCCCCCCCAACTTGCAGTGTGCCTGTCGCCCCATTCAAAGACTAATCTACAAAAAGAACCCCAGAGGAGGAAAAAGCTCCCTTCCTACCCCCGCCACCCCCCGGACTACCACTCTCCCGGAGGAACCGAAGATCTAGCACCCAAGTCCTCGCTCATTGTTCATCACTGCCACCTTCTGCTCCACCGGCATGTTCCCCGCTAGGCCGTCGTTGGGGCAATGTGTCCAGCCAGTCTCCGACCATGTCCGGTGATTCAAAAAAGAAAGTCCGCTCTTCAAACACCACACGCAACCTGGCCGGGAAGAGCATGGCGTACTTCAGTCCCATCTCTCTTAGCCTTCTCTTGACCGCCAGGAAGCCTTGCCGTTGCTTCTGCACCATCTGGGTAAAGTCCGGATAAAAACTCACTGTGGTGTTCTGAAAAGTCATCGGACCGGACACTCGTGATGCTTGTAGAATGGCGTCACGGTCCCTGAAATTAAAGATCCTGGCGACAATCGGTCTCGGAGGGGCCCCCACCTTGGGCCTCCCACCAGGGACTCTGTGGGCCCGTTCAACATTAAAGAACTTACTGAGGCCTTTGGGCGCCAGATGGTTCACCACCAAGTCCTCCACGAACAGGTCCACCGACTGTTCCTCCGAGTTTTCCGGGACCCCAATAATGCGCACGTTATTGCGCCGTGCCCGGCCTTCAAACTCCTCCAGCCGTCGGGCAAAGTGGTCATTTGCGGTCCTCAAGGTACGGACTTCCAGCTGCAGGTCGGAGACATCTCCCATGAGGCCAGAGGTTTTAAGGTCCAAGGACTGAACCCGCTCATTAGTTTTCCCCAGGTCTGCCCGAATCAAGATGACGTCAATCGAGATTGTGTCCACTTTATGTGCCAGGGTCTCAAATTGCTGCCCGATAGAGGACTGCATCCCCTCGATGGCCCCCATGATATCCTGCAAGGTTAGTTCCGTGGCGGGGGGCAAACCGTCTTTCAAGGCTTCCAGTGCCCGTCCCGATCCGCCCGGTGACCCCTTCTGCTGGGCATAGCGGTCCATGTTGTTGGTTTGGGTGTATCCTCCCCGCCTGGTACTCTTGGGCTTTTGTTTTTCGGCTTCTGATTTGGTCGACATCGGGATCCGCCGCGGAGACAGTCTCCTTGCCCATCCAGAGAAGACGACCATGCAACAAGTGACCGGCGCGACTCACTCCCAGGCCAGGGCGCGATGAAGACAGGAAAGCGAAAGCGAAAGTGATGACACCGTCCTCCCGATGGCTCGCCCCTCACACGGCCGCTGTTGTTCAATTAGTGCTCGGGCACTGTGCCAGCGCAAGCCCCGGGCATCTTCCGGGGAGTAGGCCACAAACTTCCATGTAGCACAACTTCGGCCTCCGGTGAGCGATTTCAGTCCGGACAGCGACTATCACCTCAGCAACGGCTCGCCTCCAATATTCCGGGTGTTAAAAACAGGATGCTGCACAGGATATTTGCCGGAGGGAGCGAGGGTCTCGGGAGCTCTGAGCTCACGCGGCCATCTTGATCCCGCGCTAGGCTCCTCCTCCCCACAAGCTATCTTTAAACACAAGCCAGTTTTGGTGGAAATCATTTGACCTTGTACTTTAGAGAAGTAGAATTGCAAAATCATATACCACCTAGTTTGCAAGGTTCTATCATCAAACCAATATACAAAGGTGGGGATATAACTAATCCGTCAAACTATACGCTTATTGCGCTACTGGACGTAGAAGCAAAGTATCATACCTCCCTGTTTTTGGAAGACCTAACCAACTAGTCGGAAGAACTCAATTTGATCTCAATAAATCAAACTGGCTTCAGAAAGGGGATCGGAACAATCACCAACATTTTACCAATTTCCCTTATAGCAGAAAAATGCAAGTGACAAAAACCAAACCCTGCATCTCTATTTTATTGACCTAAGATCTGCATTTGACAGCGTGGACCGGCAGCTCCTGTGGAATAATTCAAGGTCTGGAACATACCCGAGAGAATATTAAGAGGTATAATGCTGTTCTACTCTCAAACCTGGATGCTATTCTACTCTCAAACCTGGCTAAGAGTAAAACTGGGCGATGGTTCTAGAGTTTCAAGAAAATTTAACACAAACAAGAGCCTCAAACAAGGATGCATGCTGGTGACACACCTTTTTAATCTGTTTATGCCTGACTAGGCGCAAAAGCTTAACAAGATCAACTCCCACCCACCGCTCTTGGGTCCGTTATCTCCATCTGCTTAACAAAGGTGTGATAATGTCGTCTTAATGGGCTTAACCAAGGTCGGCCTCCAAAGATTACTTTCTGAAATTACAGAATTCTTAACAGCAAATAAATTAGAAATTAACGTATCTTAAACTAAAAGAATGCTTATCACCATTCGACCTAGTCTCCACAGAACATGGATGGACGGTAAACGCTTGGAGGAAGTAACCCGTTATAAATACCTGGGGTTTTACATTGACAACAAATCAAACCATCAAGAGCAGAAAAACGACATGGCACAGAGAGCCAGTGGTTTACATTTGCGTATAGGACCCTGGCAGAAAACTGGAGAGTCCATCTTACAGCCCGCTACTCTCTGTAATAGTGGCAAAAACACTACCAACTATAACTTATACTAGTATCGCCAGATTCGGTAAAGATTCTGCCTTTTTAAACAAACTGATAACAACCATCTACATAAAGGTTTTTCACTGCTTCAGACAGCATCGCCTGCACAGGTGCGAATTGAATTTGGGTTCACAAACTAAACAATAGGGCGAATGTACATCTCTATAAAGGTCTAGTATCAATTAAAACAAAACTCATTGTGTTGCGCACTCAAAGGATTAAGGACAGAACTTGAAAATGATTTTTTTTTTAAATCAGTATACAACCAATTCCTCTACAAAGCGCTAACAGCAACTTGCACCGTTGAGCTATGGAGTAAAAACCTGCCGTTCACAACATTTAAACTAGCTATAGATAAAGCTGCTACATTTCATTCATCAATACTTGACAAAAGCACTTTCAGTCTTAGATCCCATGCCTGGATGGTGATCAATAATTACAAAGCCTTCAAACCAGCTGCCTATCTAGATCACACATTTTCGATACATCTCAAAAAACAACTGATGGCACTCGGTTTCAGAAAGCTTCCCTCAGCAGCGGATTACCCAAGCTGGAAATTTAAAGGGTCTACAGTTTGCCGACTTTGTCGCTGTAAAAATGAAGACTATATGCACCTGATTTGTATACGCCCGAAATTGTACACAGCAATGTAAGAAGCCTCAATGGACAACTATGAAGAGGCTCGATAGGAGACCCCATCAGGAAAGTAAGAACTAAATTTAGTCCCCCTGAAGCATAATAAAAGAAGTGGGAGGAAATCTATTAGTGGGACCCTTAATGAACCTCATAACTATGGGGGATTTAAACAGCGATGGCTTGTGCGGCAAACAAAGAAAGGCTGATAAAGTCGCCAAATAGCCTTTAACAGTCACCACAGCACAACCCTGCTGGGCCAAGGAAAGAGAAAAACTAAGAACATCAGACAAATGGGCCTTTCTCTGGATCAATTGAACTCTCTCCACACCCTCTAACAAATCTGGCCCATCTACAGGAATAGATAGATTTGCTGGAGTGTCTTCTGGCTGATGTGGTGTTGCGGTCTAGTTCATTTACACCACGTGACCGCGAGAGGCATGACTGGAGTGGCGGCGGCATTGCGTATGAGGGCTCTACATGCGACAGTGGGCCGCGCTCTCCCTCCGATGAAAAATAAAGATAATTCAAGCCCTTACGGAGTATTGCTTCAGTCATTTGGCAGCAGACTATCACCACAAATTGGCGACGAGGTGGTGCACACCTCGAGCTGCGGCAGCTCCGATACCCGCGTGCACGTGAAATTTGGACCGCCACGCTCCGATGTGGCTTTCCAGCTCGGAGGGGGAGTGCTCGTGATCTATACAGCACATAGATCAGGGCAGCCATCCAGAATTGAGCAGCACATCGAGACCGCGCAGAGATGAAGCTCGACACGAGAGGCCATCACGAGAAGGCATCTCCACAGTAAGTGCCAGGCCGGTGCGCGTGTACATGTTGAGGGAACAGATAGCCTACAGGGATCTCCAAGCACAGCCAGCATTCAAGCTTTGCAGCCCCTCCACAGCCCTCCAAACTGAATACACCGGGTCAAGGAGTGAGGCGCTCCTGCCAACCACAGCCCGGGCCCCCAGGCGAAGTAGAAATAGGGACACACAAAGTCTACTCCCAGTGGCATAGGGACATCCCGGACTGCCAAGACTGCTTGCTCACTGCTCCTGCATCCCCACGTAGAAGGTCCAGCAGTCCCCAGTCCATCACCTCGCCAGCATGTGTGCGCAGACTTTTTCACTTACCAATTCGCTCCCTTTCCTGCCAAAGCCAGGGGAACCGGCTATGAAATGGGATGATTGGAAAGGCTATTTCCTGAACTATCTGTCAGCTCTGGAAGACGAAGGGGAGGAAGCATTTTCCAGCAAACGCAGGAAGAAAATCCTTCTGCACAATCTGGGGCCGGAGGGTCTAAGAGTGTATGTCAATATGGTAAAAAAGACTAGGCCCCCCCAATGATGAAGATGTATTTCAGCATGCGTTCGAAGACTTGGACAGTCATTACCAACCAGTGGTCTGCACTGCCCTAGACGGCTATAACTTCTTCCAACGGAAGCAAACTGATACTGAATCAGTGGAAGACTACCTTAGCTGCGCTGAAAAGGCTAGCTGTGACTTGCACATTTGGCCACCTCCACGACAATCTGGTGCGAGATCAGATCATAATGCACACTGTCAATACAAATATACAAGAGAATCTGTGGGTAAGTGGGGATGCCCCCCTCAATGAGATCATAGCCATGGTGAAAAAGGCTGAACTGTCCAAAAGAAGTGCAGCGGCAGCGAAAAATGACGGTGAGAGCAAGCCCACCGTGTGCAGAGTGAGTGACACTAAAGCCCACAACGACAAACCTCCACCCACTGTTGGGGCGAGGAACAGCAGAAAGCCTGTGATGAAATTCGCAGGACCCAACAAAGCACCTAGTGACCACAAGAGTAGTTGCTACAGGTGTGGGAGCCATTCGCATGTAGCTAATGACAGACCGTGTCTGGCCTTCTGAGTTAAATGTTCCTTTTGTGGGGTAATGGGCCATTTTGGCAAAGTTTGCAGAAGAAAACCCAGCAACTCCACCTTCAAATGTGTTATGTATGAATCTGACATGGAAGGGGTGGAGGGAGATGCTGATGAGGACAGTATTTTATGTATTGATGATCAAATTCTGGGTATTGATTGCTATAGTAGTAAGAAACCCTCGTTTGTTGACCATTGGGGGAGTACAAGTTTCCATGGTAGCTGACTCAGGGTCCCCATACACAATAATTCAACGCAACATTTGGGAGAGGGATTTCATTCGCACCTTAGCTCCTCACCTACACCCCACTGATGTCCATCCAGTTACCTTCACAGGAGAAAAGATTCTCATGGTAGGCTTCCGCCCGCTTCGTTTTGAGTTCAAGGGGAGGACCTCCGTTGGCAAACTGTACGTGGCGGAAAAAGGACCCTCCGTCCTGGGATGGGCGGATCAAGGGGCATTAAGGATCTAACTCAACCCAGGGGGAAAAACACAAGTGCTCATGACGGACAACCGAAACCCATCGGAAGGTGGAACACTGAAAGAAGAGTTTCCATCAGTCTTCGGCGGCACTATAGGCCAACTTACAAAATTTACGCACAGAATTTGCCTTAAGGAAGGTGCCGTACCAGACTGCCACAAAGTAAGGAACATCCCGTTCAATTGCAGGGAGGCGGTGCAGTTGGAACTAAAGCGCCTGGAAGACAACGGCGTGATTGAGCCCAATGATAGTGCGGAATGGCTGCCGCGCTTGGTAGTAGCACGTAAACCGAATGGGAAGGTGCGCCTCTGCATAGACCTCAGGGAACTGAACAAAAACATAATTGTGGATAAATTTCCGTTGCCTGAAATGTTTGCTCAGACCAAGGGAATCAAATGGTTCTCCACTATAGACCTTACAGCAGCATATCACCAAATTTCACTTCACCCCTCCTGCAGGAAATTAACGTCCTTCATCACACCATTCGGATGCTACAGACTTCGGCGCATGCCATTGGGCCTGGCATCTGCAGCCGCTGTATTTTAAAAACATATGCACAAATTATTCAAAGATATCAGTGGAGTTCAATACTTCCAGGACGACATACTGGTCATGGGGAAAACCAAACCAGACCATGACGAGAAACTGACTGCGGTGCTACGGATTCTATCAACCAATGGCCTCACAGCAGAATGGGAAAAATACAAGTTCGGTCTACACTCCGTCACATACTTGGGGCACGAAATAAGTGACAAGGAATCTCCCCTAAGAAAGCCAATGTTGAAGCAATCACGTCGGCACCCACACCTCAAAACAAGGAGGAAGTTTGTTCATTCCTGGGATTGGTAGATTTCTACAGTAAATTTGTACAAAACTTTGCTACCAAAACGCACCACCTGCGTCCAATCCTAAAAGAGAAAACATGTTTTCAGCTGGTCGGCCAACTCCAATGAGGAATTTGGACAAATCAAGAAAGACATTTGTGATGCCATTCCTTTACATGGATTTGACGACTCCGCCAACTCCATCCTAACCACAGACGCCAGTGACAAAGGTCGGGGAGCCGTCCTGTCACAGAGGTTCACAGACGCCACAGAAACCACCATCAGTATCGCATCCTGTTCCCTCACCCCCAACGAGAAGATCAGCGTCATAGAGAAGGAGATGCTCGCTACCATTTAGGCCATGGAGAAATTCCGCCAATATCTCTGGGGCTCCCGGTTCATCCTCAGAACGGACCACAAACCGCTGGTTAAAGTCCACACATTTAGCGGCCATGCTGACGCCACACCGCGCATTGCCAAGATGACCCTCAGGCTATTGGACTATGTATACAATGTTGAGTACTTACCGGGAAAAAAGAACAAAGTGGCAGATTACCTCAGCAGATCAGCGGCAAAGGAGGGGCACCGACACACACGGAATGGGACGATTACACTATAGCGCTCACGAGCGATCAAGAAGATGTCATTAGCGCGCAAGAATGGAAGGCAGCATATGACACATATCCCTATCTCGAGAGCGTAAAAAAGTTCGGCACGCAGGGTTGGCCGGAGAAGAGGCACTTGGACAACGACTTCAGGAAGTTCTGGGAAGTGCGAGATGAACTTTCCATCAGTGAGGATGCCATATTTCTACTACGAGGAGACAAAGTGATTCCTCCGCAACAGTTGGTGGACCGTCTACTCTCCATCCTGCACGAAGGCCATTTAGGAATTGTGAAGTCGAAGAGACGAGTCAAACACTCTTACTGGTGGCCCGCCGTTGACAACCATGTGGAGAAGTACGCGAGGGCATGCGAGCAGTGCAGACAAATCACTAACCATGCTACGACCGCTCCTGGGGAAGTTCACCACCCCCAACAGCCCCTTGGAAGAGTTATCATTCGATATTTTGGGCCCCATTCTGAACTCTTGGGGTGTACCCAAGTATGCCATAATACTGACTGATCGATACTCCAAATGGCCGGTGGTAGAAATTTGCAAGAAGGTGGACACGAAAAATTTCATTGCTTTCCTCACGGCCACATTCTTACGAGAAGGGATTCCAAAAACCATAACATGCGACAACGGTCCCCAATTCACGTCAGAGAAGTGGAATGCTTTCACAAAAAGAAACGGCATCACGACCAAACACACCCCGGTGTACCACCCTGCTGGTAACGGCTTAGCGGAAAGGTTTAACCGTGTGATCATGGGGGCCATTCAAGCAGCCATCAGCGTGGAAAAAAACTGGGAAACAGAAATCAGGCATACCGTTTGGGCATAACGCATCACACCCACCCTGACGGGCTACAGTCCGGTTAAGATTCTACGTGGCCGGGACCTGTTCACAAGAGATAACACTGTGTGAATGGACCTTACGTTGCGGAGTAAATGGTCCGCAGCAGTGGTCAGGAACAACTTGGAGAAGGCCCAGAAAATGTGCACGGACAACTACAAGAAGAAGCACAGTGTGAGAGAGGTCTCAATGGTAAATATATAACCTCTTGTATAGCGCGCAGCTGCCCCAGTGAAGGGGCGTCCCGGCGCGGAAAGCAGTGTCCAAAGAGAGCCAAAGCTAGACTGTAGGAAACAAGTGAGTTTTAATGATTTTTGCGGAAGGATGACAGGCAGTCTAAATGACAAATCTGCACAGGGAGGGAGTTCCATAGCTTCGCGGCCAGATAGCGGAAGGACCTGCCCCCCGCCCTAGTGCGTTTCACTCGAGGAACAGTGGCCAGAATTTGCCCAGTAGTGCGTAACTGGCGGGTGGGAACATAAGGGACCAGCAAATTGGATAAGATCTCAGGGGTGGAAAGTTTTAAAATTTTGAAAGCTAGACAAAGGGTCTTAAATTCGATCCTTTTGGAGATTGGAAGCCAATGAAGGCGACGTAGAGCGCCCGACGCAGAACTTGTTCTGGGGAGTTTGAGCAGAACTTGGGCGGCTGCGTTCTGAACTCGTTGAAGGCGGTTGACTTCCGCCTTATTGGCACCCAACAATAAGGAGTAGGCATAGTCAAGTCTCGACAAGATAGTCGCCTGGACTATCAGCTGACGTGTGGCTGGATCAAAAATCCCTAATATATGCCTCAGGCCCCGTAGGAGTCCAAAGCAAGTGCCAGCAATCTTTATAGTATGGTCTTGGAATCCAAGAGTGGAGTCAAGCCAGATCCCTAGATTCTTCAATACCACCTTAGGGGTAGGGGCACAACCCAAGGATACTGGCCACCACTGCGTATTCCAAAGCCCCATGTCCTTTCCCACCAACAACACTTCAGTTTTGTTAGCGTTAAGCTGAAGGCAGTTTGCAGTCATCCAGCAAGCGACTGCCTCTAAACCATTCCGGAACTGAATGGCATCCCGAGACTTGTCATCAGAAAGGGCCACCACCAGCTGGGTGTCATCAGCATAGGAGACCATGGTGAAACCATAGTCCCGCGCGACTTGTGCCAGGGGTTGGACATTGAGATTAAATAAAACCGGGCATAACGCCGAGCCCTGGGGGACCTCCTGCTTGAAGGAGTGGGTGCAAGAGAGGAAGGGAGAGGCCGAGACCTGAAAGGATCTATCGGACAAAAAGGACCGAAACCATTCCAGTGCTAGGTCGACTACCCCTGCTTCCTCTAAGCGGCACAGGAGGGGACGGTGTCAAACGCGGCGCTCAAATCAAGCAGTATCAGCGCCGCCGTTTGACCCTCATCCAAAATGGTCATTAGATGTTCACTCACAGCTAAAAGCGCTGTCTCGGTACTATCACCGGGGCGGTAACCATTCTGGGAGTGGTCTAGAGTTTTGTTGTTATTCAGAAAGTCCGAAAGGACTCTATTGGCGTGGGCCTCTGCGATTTTTCCACCCAAGGCAGAAGAGAGATAGGACGAAAACTCTCTGGCTTGGTGGGGTCCAGTGAAGGTTTTTTCAGAAGGGGGAGCACCCTTGCCTGTTTCCATGCCAAAGGGACCACTGCCATGCTGAAAGAGGAATTAATCGTCTGCCGTAAGGGAGTAAGAAGTATGGGTAGACAGCCTCTAAACTGGGCCGGCCTCATAGGGTCCTGAGGGGAACCCGATTTAACCTTCGCGCTCAATGTGAGAAACTCGTCCTGGGAGATGGAAGGTATTACTGCCAAAGTGGCGGTAGGCTTCATAGCTAAAGGAATCGTCCGGTCCGTGGTAAAAATAGGGAAGGATTCATATATAGCTTCTACCTTCTGGACAAAAAAGGTGGCCAGATCGTCACATTGCTGTCCAGACGTAATCGTCGAGGTAAGGGGATCCTTCCCCCTTTTAAAATCATTAAGTATATTAAAAATACTTTTCATAGGGTTTTTGCTTAATTTAATCTCGTTAGCGAGGTTGGCTGCTTGAGCCAAGTGTATAGCTTTATGGTAGCTTTTAATTGCATCCTGATACCGCTTTTTATCTATAAGGTCATATTCCTTTCTCCAAACCCGTTCAAGCTGTTTACAAGTAGCATGCAGAGCAGCTAAAGAATCGTTGTACCATGGATTGGAGCTAGAACAACGGCCTTTAGACCATTTGGTCAGAATAAGAGTGTCCAATCCCTGAAGTATCCACTCACAGATTACTTTATACGCTTGAGCTGGGTTAATGTCAAGAGTAGGAGGGCAAGAAGCCAAAGAGGCCAAAAGGTCCTCCAACTTGAGTTTATGCCAGCAGCGTCTAAAGGTAGCCCTACGGTCAGCTCTGGTCACTCCCTCAGAAGAGGGGAAGGTGATGGAAATAAGGTGGTGATCAGACCAGGACACTGCGCTAGGGGTCTTGACAGTGAGAAAGGGAATGTTAGAAAAAACTGGGTCGAGTAAATGCCCAGCAGTATGGGTGGCTCCCACTACCAGCTGTCTTAATTGACAAGCCGCAAAATCCGCAAGCAAGCTGCCGGTTTCCGAATCAGAAGGACGATCAAAGTGAATGTTTACATCGCCAATGAGGCTGAAATTCCCGGCTCACAGTGCAAGGGAGTGCACAGCCTCGATAATGGCTGTTTTAAATTCTGAGATGGGTCCGGGGGCGGTAAACTAATAAGCCAGAAAAAGAGGAGTGTGCGCTAAAGGAGATGACAAAACGGGCGCATTCTCATCCTACTACGTCTTCCTTAACAAAAGTGCACTGGAGGTGAGATTTAAAAATAACAGCTAATCCCCCGCCTCTGGTCCCTCTATTAAGAGACCGAATGCTGAACCCCGTGGGGAGTGCAAGGCCTGGTTCTGCCACTGTGTCATGAGTAAGCCAAGTTTCAGTTATAAAGGGGAAATGGGTCAGAGTGAAGCTGGGCCAACAACGCAGGAAGGGAGACAGCAAGTTCAGCAAGCCCTTGCAAGTGCGAGAAACCTACGCACACTCTGCCCTGTTAAATGACAGCAAAATATGGTCATACAGTAGAATGGCCAAATGCAATAAAGTGATTGGATGGAACAAGGAGGACCCAGCTACAAGCACTGGACATACAGGTTGGGAGCTGGATAATGAGGAAGACGGACTAGTGATAAACACACAGAGAAACGGCACAATAAGGGACACCGAAGGTGCCAGTGGCACCACACAAGAACAGAGTAATTCAGAGGCCACACAACACCATATGCCCCAAGAGTGCCATAACTTCCGCGAATCAGACACCACGCAGCGTACTCCCATAGCATTCAATAGAGACCAGCAGGAGAGTACTGGGGAAACCAGAGCACGCACAAGGGAGACACAGGCAACACAGGTACCCATTACACGCACCCACACAGGCAGTGTTACCCAAAAGATACAGAGACTTTGATATGTAATCTCTTGTACAATGTGCAATGTTCCCACAACCTCCTGTCCCCTTCCCCCCCTCCTTTCCCCTTGTTCCCCAAATATAGAGGAATGTAACATGTTATGTTTTTTCGGGCGCCTTAGCCTTGGGACCTACTAGGTCATCAGTGTGAATATCAACAGTTTATGTTCTTTTATGGTATTGTTAAAATGGGAAGATATGTGGTGTTGCGGTCTAGTTTATATACACCACGTGACCACGAGAGGCATGACGGTAGCGGCGGCGGCATTGCATACGAGGGCTCTACGTGCGAAAGTGGCCCCGCGCTCTCCCTCCGATAAGAAATAAAGATAATTCAAGCCCTTACGGAGTATTGCTTCAGTCATTTGGCAGCAGACTATCACCACAGCTAAAAAACATCACATCCACCAGATCTGGTGAGAGAGAGAAAGAACTCAGGTTGCCCCATTCAATCTCCAGGCATGAAGACGCAAGCTCTGGAGGTGGGGGTGTAGAGCCTGACCCTGCAACTGTGAGAGGAGGTCTGCCCTGAGAGGGTGATGTAGAGGAGGGTGCAATGAGAGGGGAAGGAGGTCTGTGTACCACTCTTCTTGGCTAATTCCAGCGAGATCAATATGACTTGAGCCCAGTCTTCACAAATCTTCCTCAGAACTCAAGGAATCAGGGTTATGGAAGGAAAGAAACGCGCAGAGGAATTGCAAGCCCCAATCCAACTGAAACACGTCCCCTAAACGATCCCCGCATCAGATACTGAGGACTGCAGAACGAAGGGAAGTGTGTGTTCTCACAAGTGGAAAACCAGTCCAACCAAGGAGACCCCCACATCCTGAAGATGTGATGGATCACCTCCGGATGAAGCCACCACTCCTGATTTGCCGAGAATTGTCGACTGAGACTGTCGGCACGCACATTCAACACTCCAGCCAGATGATTTGCAACCACACAAATCTGATGGTCCTGAGCCCAGGACCAGAGTCGCAGAGCCTCTCTGCAGAGACAATACAACCCTACTCCTCCCTGTTTGTTTATGTACCACATCGCGGTAGTGTTGTCCGTGAGGACCAGAATCGACTGACCGCAAAGGGTGGGAAGAAAGGCCTTGAGAGCTAAACGTATCGCCCGCAATTCCAGAAGATTGATGGGAAACAATCTCTCCTCGAGGGACAAAGACCCTTGATCTCCAGATCCCCCAGATGAGCACCCCAGCCAAGAGTGGAGGCATCTGTAATCGCTTTGGCCACTGGAGAAGGAGGTTGAGAGGACTTCCCTTGAGACAGGTTGCATGATACACTCCACCATAACAGATCAGCTGCAGTGTCTGGAGATTCTGACCATCTCCCCGAGATATCCGTTGTGTGGAAATCACTGCCTGCGGAGGCACCACTGGAGTGCCCTCATGTGCCAGCGTGCATGGCTGACCAACAGAATGCAGGAAGCGAACAGACCAAGCAGGCGTAAGACTTTCAGGACTGGAACAGCCGCTCCATCTTGAAACATTGGGATCATATTCTGGATAGCTAAAATTCTCTGAGGACGCAGGAAAGCACGACTCACAGTAGTATTCAGTACTGCCCCTATGAACAGGTTGCGTTGAGAGGGCAGCAAGGTGAGATTTGGGTACATTTATCAAAAAACCCAAGTCGAACAACAGCTGAGCTGCTATCTGCAGATGATGAAGAACCATCGCTGACGATTTTGCTTTGAGCAGCCAGTCATCCGGATAGGTGAATACAAGAATCCCTGACCTTCTGAGATGAGCTGCTACCACCTTTGTGAAGACTCGAGGTGCGCATTGTAAGGCCGAACGGGAGGACCGCAAACTGGTAGTGTTTGGACCCTACCCTAAAACTGAGAAACTTCGATCAACACCATCCAGCCTTGCTGCTGCAGCGCCAGAAGAACCTGAGATAGGGTCAACATCTTGAACTTACCCTGTTTGAGGAAAAGATTCAAGATCCTGATGTCCAGGATCAGCCTCAACCGCCCGTCCTTTTTGGAGATCAGAAAATACTGGGAGTAGCATCCAAGACCCCTTTCCAGCTCCAGAACCAACTCTATCGCACCTTTCTGTAACAAAGGCAGGACCTCTTGCTGCAGAAGCAACAGATGTTCCTCCGAACACCAGACCTGGCGAGGAGGGTAAGGAGGGGGAAACTCCTGAAAAGGAAGAGCGCACCCATTTTCGACAAGATTTAAAACCCAAAGATCTGATGTAACAGATTTCCAATTTTGTAGAAAATGGGACACCCGGCCTCCTACGGGTCCAAAATGCTCTAAGATGAGGAATCTAGAGCTGCCTCACTGCGGATCCAGTGGGGGGGACAGGAGAGGATGAGGAAGAAACCTGATGGCGAGCGGCCCATCGCAGACTACCTATGAGTGGGCCCCATATGCCCAGTAGATGGGATTTGGCTGGCAGGAGATCCCAGAACTCAGACAGGAGGGTTTGGCAGTGCAATGCGTCTTCAAGCCAGAGAAGCACCTTGGGCACGGGCCTGCGGCCCCAACACATGGAGACCCTGCGCCTCGCCAGAACCAACAGCATGGCAGTCAGACGACGGGAGGCATCCAGACAAAATTTAACGAAGCCCAAGAGGCAGATCACAGGGTCAGGTTGGAGTGGTGAAGAGGTGATTTCGGAGATAATTGCACAGACCTCCCGCCAATATGCCGAAACTCGGGGGCATAACCAGGCGAGATGAGCAAAATCGGCCACGGGCGCGGAGCAGCGCAGGCATCTATCACTGGCCACAAGGCCTAATCTATGGACTTGGGCGGGAGTGCAATATAGTCTGTGTAAATATTTGAAGTGTATCAGACGCAAGCGATAGTTGGGGGAGAGGCGTTTAATCTGAGTGCAACAGTACAGCCAGTCCGCTTGAGAAATCTCAATTCCCAGGATCTCGCCCCATGCAGCGCGCGCCCGATTGGTGGAAATGGAGGAAGCCGCTAGTGTATAAGCATAGATCTTAGTGACCAATTTCTTTGGAGATGAAGAGGCGTAAAGCATATCAAGAGAGCCCAACGATGGGGGAGGTTGGGAAAAAGTAGGGTGAAGCTTTCTGCAGGTCGCCCGGAGCTGAATAACAAAGTGTCCATGAGGCCAGCGTCGGGGGCAAGCGAGAAAAAAGTCTCCCCAGGGTACAGATCCAAGAGTGTGGCGAGGCGGAGGGGAGCAACGTGTTTAGCCATCCCCGACTGGAGTGGGGGGAAAGCGGGGTGATGGGCGATGGGCATAGTGTTAGCTGAAAGCAAATCCGAGCCGGAGCTCTTACGAATGCCATCCCAGGCCCAGCGCAAGGTCTCGACCATATCGATCTCAGTGCGCAGAAGCTTCGCCGGAGCGAAGAGTGCAGTTGTAAGCGGCCACGGGTTAGCAAGGTCAGCCTCTACCGCCACATGAGGTTGCAATGGAGTGGGGTGGAGCCAGAAATGAAGAAAACTGGCCTGAGCGCTGAAGACATAGAGCTTAAAATCTGGGGCTCCCAGCCCGCCACGCGACATCGGAAGGGTCAGAGTATTATATGCAATCCTGGGTTGTCGTCCCGCCCAAACCAAGGTGATGAGCAGTGAGCGGACCTTACGAAAGAAATGAGCAGTGAGAGGAATGGGGATGTTGACAAAAAGGTATAAGAATTTTAGGAGTACCACCATCTTTGCGATCGCTATGCGCCCGGCCAGGGAGAGCGGCAGTCGGTTCTAAAGAGGGATCTTGGACTCAAACCAATCAACAGCACGGCCGTAGTTGGCCCTCCAGAGTTCATCCACGTCCCTGCTCAACCAAACGCCCAGATAACTAGTTAGCTCCGAGGCCCACACGAAAGGGTAGTCAGAATCGAAGGGGGTCGTGGCATCCGTGAGAGGGAATAATACGTATTTGTTCCAGTTAACCTGGATACCGGTATAGCCACCAAAGCGTATCACCTCCCGGACAAGAGGACTGAGGTTCTCCTGAGGGTGACGAACATAAAGGGTGATATCATCCGCACACATGGAGACTAGTAAAGCCTGCGCCGCAAAGCCAATGCCTCTCTGAGTATGATGCTGCCGGAGGCGAGCCGCAAGGGGCTCCATAGCGACAGCAAAGAGCATGGGGGAGAGTGGGCAACCCTGCCGGGTGCCACGCCCGACAGGAATGGGCTCGGAGATCTGGCCGTTGATACGGAGGCGAGCAGTGGGGAGAGTGTACAAAAGTAACACTTTGCGGATGAAGACCTGACTGAAACCCAAACGAGGGAGAAGGTAGAAAAGGAAAGGCCATTCCAGGGTATCGAAAGCCTTGGTAGCATCCAGTAGAGCAGCCACTGCCAGAAGTGACGGACTGATCTGATGCAGGATGGAGAAGATCGTCGAAAGGTTATGAGAGGTGGCGCAGCCGGGAATGAAACTGGATTGGTCTGGGCGGGTAATGAGTGGCATGAGAGGGAGTAAGCGGGAGGCGAGCAACTTGGCAAAGATTTTATTGTCCGTGTTGATAAGGGAAAGAGGGCGATATGAATCCCTTAGCTCAGGGGGCTTGTCCAGCTTGAGAAGTAATGTTAAAAGTGCCTCGCGCAGCGATGGAGGAATTGACCCGATTCAAAGTATTCATTATACAGAGCAGCAAAATGCGGGATCAGTAAGGGAGCAAATGCCTTGTAAAAGGACGCCGGTAGGCTGTAGGAGCCAGGGACTTTGTCACCTGGCATACTGTTTACGGTAGCTGAAATCTCCTCCTTAGAGAAGGGCTTGTCCAAGTATTCCCGATGCGCATTTCCGAGCCAGAGAAGTTCAAGAGTGTCAAAGTATTGGTCGAGTACATCGCGGGGCGGGACCGAACCGGCTGTATAGAGTTGACTGTAGAATTCGGCGAAGTACGCTTTGATGTCATCTGGGGAGGTGGTGCGGGAAGGCCCACCATCTTGCAGGGCGGTGATATACGATGCCGCGCGAGGTCGACTAAGGAGATTAGCCAAAGCCTTACCGGGGCGGTCGCCCTCACCGAATCGACGCGCCCTCGCCTCTCATCCGAGAAAAGCCAGTTCCCTATTTGCCTCGTCGGAAAATTCAGTAAGCTTCTCACATATCTGGACAAGTGTGTCAGTGCGTGGGCGTTGGGCATGAGAGGCATCCAACAATTTGATCGCCCTTTCAATCTTGTCCAGAGTACCACGGATGGAGCGCAAGACGCCAGATTGCTTGGAAATGCATTCCCCGCAGATGACTGCCTTAAAGCCTTCCCAGAGCGTGGACGGGGAGTCCACCGACCCCTCGTTGAGCTCAAAGTAATTCACAATTGCGGTCTGTATCTCATGACAGAATACTGAGTCGCGAAGAGCGTTTGAAGGGAGCCGCCATGCGAAAGCACGGCAGGGAGAGTGGAGGAAACGGAGCGATAAACGTATGGGAGCGTGATCGGAAAGAGTGCGTACCATATGGTCTATTGAGGTTATCCAGACCAGTGCGTCAGGGGAGGTGATCCATAGGTCCAGCCGGGACCAACAGCCCCGAGAGCCCATGACACGTGCCCTCGCGTGCCGCAGGGTGAGAATGACGCCATGCATCAGATAGTGAGTTGTCCAGGAGGATGGAGTTAAGAAGTGAGGCCGCGCGTGGGTGAGAGAGATGGGAACTGGACCGGTCCAGGGCGGCGGACAGGGTCACATTAAAATCGCCCCCCCCAAAGAAGAATAGCAGGGCCAAGAGATGATTCGCGGTGCCATACGTGAGCAAAGAAGTCTGGGTCGTCGCAGTTGGGACCATATATTGCACCGAGTATCAGGGGCTGGGCCCGCAAGGCGCCGCAAAGTATTACAAAACGCCCGTCAGGGTCGATGATTACCTAGGAAGTCTAATTAAGAGAGGGGGACCCCTAAAGACTGATGAGGAAACGGTCTAAGCGGGGTAAATGACAAATACTAAGGAGAGAGACACAATGCCGGTCAATATGGTATATATTAGGGCCTGAAAAGTAGGTCCCTGATAACATACAAAACTAAACAGGGCTCAGATGGATGTTATAACTAGTGTATCATCCAAGGCAATCAAGGAGATACTCAAGAGAAAGAGCGGTCGACAATTCAAGCGCCAACGCGCGTTTCGGTATGGGTCCTATACCGAAACGCGCGTTGCCTTGGATGATACACTAGTTATAACATCCATCTGAGCACCAACGGATAGTGTGTCCCATTTTTTATTTGAATTGTTTGTATTGAATGTTGTCTGGAATGAATGAATGTGTGCATGAATCAGATCCTTGTGTGGGGTACTGAACCAGGTTCCTGATCTATATATATTCATACATATGTTTGTAGGCTTGTTTTTGATTATTTGTGTCATATTTATGTATGTATTATCTTTATTGTTCTGTGTAAAAATTGAAAATAATTACTTAATCAAAAAATAAATAAATATGAGAGATATATTTTTATCCACTATTCTTGTTTAGTGCCTTTTTGTTATTCAAATCTGTCTATTCTTTTCCTGTTTAGTTTTGTATGTTATCAGGGACCTACTTTTCAGGCCCTAATATATACCATATTGACCGGCATTGTGTCTCTCTCCTTAGTATTTACCTGGGAAGTCTGCCATAGGAGCCCTCTGCGTAGCAGTATGGACACTCCCCGGGAATTGGAATAGAAGGGGGGAGTGAATTTCGCCCCAATGTCGGGAGAGGAGTCTGGTAGCAGTGGGCTGCATAAGATGGGTCTCTTGTAGAAAGCGTATGTCCACCTTGCGTCGAGTGAGATGAGCATGTACCAAGCGTGCCTTACGGTAGTCATTCAGCCCGCGGACATTCCAAGTCCAAAGTATAGTGTCAGTCATGGTGCAGTAAGCAAGGGAGGAACGTCCGGGAATAGTGGTATGGTGAGCAGAAGCTGCATGGATGGACGGTGAGCAATGTGATGAGATGTGTGTGAGAGGAGCATTACAATAATCAAGGGAACATTGCGACATAATATCAACATATATATCTTGCAATCTCTGAAATGAACCAATAATACAAACAGTACTGGCCCCTTGGCCGGAAGATGCTTAACACGAAGTAGAAACCTGGTTAAGGACAGGTCATAGGCAATTGACTGTGCAAAGACAAACAACAAGGCTTCATGAAGAAGCCATGAACCCCAAACCCCAAGAACCCATTCCCTGGAGCCCGCCCAAAAAAACCCAGGAACACCCCCAACCCCGCACCCACACCAACCCACCAATCAGGCTGAGGTACCACCCAAACCCACCCCAGGGTCCCACACCTTGGAGAGGGAGAATCCGTGACCATGATGGGAATTATCCCGTGGGGGCATGGCGGAGCCCGGCATACACCCCTGCCAGGGTGACAGGGTGGCCAAGCCGCAAGAGTATGCAGACATAGGGATGGCCTTTAAAGAGCAACAGAACTACACATCGAGGATAAACAGACTAATAGAGGTGCCTCGGAGGGCCGCAGGAACCAGAGGTCTACATCAATATTACAGACCAGGAGAACAAGCAAACCTATGGATACAACAGCAAAGGACTAAGAATAAGTCAGTCATTGTCACTGAGATTTACAGCAGCAGCAGCCTGGGAATTTGCAGGTGAGGAGCGGTGAGATTTGTCGAGTTTTTTTGCAAACGCCAGTGCCTCTCTAGGATCCGGGAAGGTGAGAGTCTTTGTGCCCTGTTTGACGCGCAGTTTGGCCGGGTATGCTAGCGAGTAGGGGATGTCATGTTTCTGTAGGATCCGTTTGGCCGGTAGGAACTCACCGCGAGCTGCCTGAACTGTGATGGTGTAGTCCGGGTAAAATGAGAGGTTGTTACCCTGGTGGCGGATTTCCCCTTTTTCCCTGGCTGCCCGGAGAATGGCATCGCGGTCCCTGAAGTTCAATATTTTGTCAATGATGGGACGTGCCGGCAAGCCAGGGCCCGGGCGGGGGCTAAGGGAACGATGGGCGTGCTCAACGATGAAAACCGGTGAGAGGACATCACCGAAGAGCTCCCGAGCCAGCTGTTCCACATAGTCCTCCATGTTGGTGGACTTGGGTGATGCGAAGGTTACTTCGACGTGAGCCCGCATCCAAATCCTCGTTCTTGTCGCGAAAAATAGCTAGTAACTTGTCCATCTGTAACAGTTTCTGATGGACCTGGGTAGCGGCATCCTCTGCGTCAGACACCATGGTCTCAACATGAAGGAGACGAGCATCGTGGGAGTCAACCCGGGCCTTCACCGAGTCCAGGCGGGCTGACAGTTGTTACAGCTGCGTCAATATGGTGGTGACCGTAGATTTAACCTCCAGCATGATGGTCTTTAGATCATCCTTGCGGGATTGCGCCATTGCGGTAGTAGCCAGGGGGTCACCTCCGTCCGCACCGGCACCCTCCTGGCGTGTCTAGCGGCGCTGGTCGAAGGCAATCTTCGGTTGCTTGGGGTCAGTTCTGCCCATGACTGGTCGACGTAGGGAGTCGGAGCAGCCTAATGGCAGGAGAGGAGGCCGCAAGGAGAGGGAGCAGACCAGGGTGCTCAAAACGCAGCCCGCCGGCGGGGGCTCAGCACTCAGATGGGCCACTCAGCACTCAGATGGGCCACTCGTGGAGGATGGAGGGGTCCGATGGGCTGATGATCCGGTACCAGGTGGCCGCTGCAGTCAGGTGACCGACCAGCCAAAATGAGGGCGGAGCAGCTGTGTCGGGCTCAGGAATGGGCAGGTTGGGCTGGTCGCTACAATTAACCCCAGGCAGCAGGTACAGCAAAGGAATCCAGCGCCAGATCAAATGTGGGTGCGACCCAGGTTTTGCCTGGTTATGCCAGTGGTCCACAGCACAGTGGAGGTGAGTAGCACAAAACGGGCAGCTGGGCCAACAGGGGGAGAGGTGGCTAGGTCAGGCAGACCTTTAGGCTGAAGGTGAGGTGGGGAGTATCACCAGTGCGGAGTCCAGAAGTGTGCTACAAGTCCTCAACAGGGCCCAACCGATGTAGTGCAGGAGGCCGCGTCTCGGTCAGATGCCGCTGGGAGTATTCGCCGATCTGCGCGGGGCAAGGCAGCAGACCCCAGCGTCTACGTGGGCCAGCAGGGGCCGAGGCGAGAGGCAGCAAGTGGGGCAGCAGCGCCAAGCTGACTTCAGGGGAGTACCGCGGGACCACCACAGTGAGGGCGTCCGCAGGGTGGAGGTGCTGCTTCGGACAGAGTTCCGGTCCTGGTCAGGGTCCTGCAGGTGGCTTCGGGAGGGCCAAGAAGTCTGCGCGCGCCACAGAGCCCAGGCCCGGGTGCTGGTCCAACAGCGGCCCAGGGAGGCAAGAAAGGTCTCAAAACACGCCACCTGAGCAGGTGAGTGGTGACGATGCGAGTTCAGGACGGCGATTAGTGAAATGCCTGCAGAATTGTGTATGATTTTGAGCTTGGCCGGCTGCAAATTGGCCTCACTCTGAGTGGGCTCTGCCGGCCAAGCCACGACCTCCCCTGGCAGCACATTTTTAAGTACACCCCTGCATGTCACGCAATTCCCAGTTTTGTCTGATACAGGTATACTTTCTTCATAGGGTGTACTTAACCGGAAACGTATTAATCTCATGACCTCAGGGGTATGTCACGGCGAAGATGAGATTGAAGAAGAGTAGCAGGGATTCCAAGTCCGGCGATCCCGCAAGCTTGGCCAGACTCAACTTCAACGATTCGTCGTCACGCAGGAGTGCAGGCAGGAAAACCACATCGCCGGACTGATGAAGGGGAACAGAGAGCTGGACCAGCCCGTCGCCAATGAAAACAAGACGATGAGGACGGTGAAGGTAAGCGAAGGAGAGCTTCTTTATTGCAGTCCAGACACTCGGATTCCCCGGCAGCAACTGCCAACCCTGACCGCTCCACATTCCCTGCACGGAACCTTCATTCCAGGTTCCGTGCAAAGAACCCGAACGCGGTAACGTAAGAACCCCACAGCAACCTGCCCCAGATGTTCAGAGATTGAAGTGGATTTCTATTGTATGGTTTGGGCCTGCGCCACCCTGACGCACTACTTGGAAACACTGATCCAGTATATCAATATTGCTACAGGAAGTGGTATAGCATTATCCCCGATGGTCTGTCTACTGGGCTTCTTTCCCAAGTCTAAAACTAATAGGATCTCCTCAAGATTTGCGAACCTATCCCTGGTCCTGGCACAGCGCCAGGAAACGCTCTATTGGAAATTACCCAAAGATCCCACGCTTCAGATGTGAAGCAGAGAACTTCCAAATAGGCCACGTGAGGGAGTGCTACTGGGAACCAAAGAACAAAATGGGTTGCACAGCCCAGACTACACACAGGCATGGGATTTGATACTTTGAGATGCCTCAGAATAAATGTTGAGGGTCACCTGCTCCCGTTATCAGAGGACGAGTCCTCCAGGGAAGATCATGCCCACTCTTTTCCGAGCCACGCCACTGCCTCCTCCCACCAGAAACCCCCTTCAGCGCCCACCAAAAAGGTAGAGTGGGTCCTCACCGCACTGCCTCACGCATGGGGGGAGCCTCAAGCTCCGATACCCCCTACACCCCACCCAGAGTTAGATTGTTTCCTGGTTCCTGATTTTTTAGCTCCCGTCAATGGTGCATGCATATAATTCCTTACATGGCTCCATGTCGTGTTTGTGAAACAACAGAACTGAATTATATGCTAGGACAGCTTACATGAGTAAAACTGTGTTGGAAATAGGGATACTATGGTTGGAGATTGGGCAACAACTTTACTGTGTTTTATTGGGTATTCCTGTACTAAAAATCAACTATTATACTATCTGAACTTTGTCATCCCAATTATGCATCAGCTTCACCTTAATAAAATAGGTTTAATTTGTATATTTTTAAACAAGAGGGTTATGACTGAGTTCATGGCTTTCCTACTTACACATTTGACGTAGATTTCTGATTTGGTTTATTAGGCGGTTTATTCCAGCACAAACAAAATAGAGTAGGTTGATGAAAAAGGTAAGGCTAGTATTAGTCAAATAAACAAACACAAAAACTCTTCATTGCCATACAAGCAATGCCAGTAAATACAACACTGATGAAGTTGAATATCTACTAAATAGTTTATGCTTACCAAGGACTCACAACACTACTGTGTCCCCAAGCAACATATGATGCCTTTTCATCTCTTGCTGGCGAGGCAGTGGCCACATACACTTGGTTATCAAGAGCCCTACAAAAGAGAAACCAAACAATTGAGAATACATTGTATCCTAGTTTAAAATACAGCCAATTAATGTTACTAATACAAAACAAATTACAAGCATACAGGTCAATGTATGTACAATGTTCTGTGATTCAACATAAAATGTTAAGACACAGAAATGGTGAATTCTGTATTACCATAGGAATACAGGGGACTGTGTTCAAACGGTAACAACAACTCAGGGAACTCAAGATGTCTAGGACTTCTGCAAATTTTAGAATTTAATGTCTAGAATCTTTGGATTTAAAAATTTGGAATGACTCAGGGATTTTGTCGATTAGCCTAGATACTAAACCTTCGGCACGAAATACACTTCTGAGGTACACTAGTCATCATTCTTCCTTTTGGCCAGTTTTTACCAATTAAATGTAACTGTCCCAAAAGGGATGATTACTTTATAGAACCCAAAATCCTCATGTCCAAATTGGTTATGAGAGGATATCCCCATCGTCTTGTTAAATGCTCTTAAAAAGAGCCTGGTACGGGGCGTGGCTTGAGCCCCCGTAAGATAACTGCGCCAACCTGAGGCTCAGTGAGTTGACTGAGACCGTTTATTTTCCCAGAGCAGTAACTGCTGCACTCGGGCTTCATGAATTGAATACATTTGAGGTGCGGGGGCACAGGTAGATGTCTTTTTAGAATTATTTGAGCTGTTTATTGTTCCTGTTTTCCCCGCGTCGCGTTCTCCTCAGGAATCCTGGCAGCGCCCGCCATTTTGTTTCTAGAGGGACGCAAACGTAATTAAAAGCATTCCTTCGCTGCCTACATTTGGAAAGGTTCTAACCTCTCTTAATAGCCAGCCCTTAATGTCCCTTTGACACATTCAGCCGTTTTTTATTCCTCTCTGCTGAATTTTAAATCCTCTATGCTCTAATTTGGTTACTAGAGATACTGCTACCCGGTCGGCAAAGTCTAGATTTGCAGTTATATAAAAGAGGTTTCTGTCTCATTTCGGCTTTTTTGCAGCTTTATAGGTTTCATACTTTTTTCCTATATACTGCCTGCCTCTTGAGGCTCTGTTATATCAGCACTTTTTCCTTCATGTCCATGGATCCTCCTCTCTCCCTCAGTCAGAAGAGTACCTGCACCAATATGTCTTCCCTCCGTAAGGAACCTACTATTGCTGCCTCCAAACGTCAATAGAAAGAGCCTAATTCTCCTACTAAATCTCCACTACCCATAACACTGGACGACCTCATGGAGGAGATAAAGCTTATAAAACCATTTGTGATGGACACCAACGCTACTCTTCAGAGGCTTGAAGAAAAGTTGTCCAATTTAGACTTGAGGGTGTCCGAGGTGGAACAAAGGATTAGCGACACTCAAGATGAGATTCCTTAGGTTGCTGCTATGGGCAAAGAGATAGCGCTTCACAAATTACAAACGGAGGACTTAGAAAATTGCAATAGGTGTAATAACCTTTGAATTTACGGTATTTCTGAGGGAGAGGAGAGGTCGGACAAGCTTGCCTTTCTAAAAATTCACATTCCTAAAATTGTTTGTCTCAAGGAAGGCACCATTCTCAATCTGCAACGCGTTCATCCCATTGGTCCTGAGCTCGGAGGTTCCCCATCCCCATCGTCAGTCAATCACCAGAGAGGGATAATTGTTCGTTTTTTGGAGTACACTGAACTGGTAATGGTTCTATCGGCTGCAAAAGAAAGAAAACAGATGTTGTGGTCTGGTCAAAGAATTTATTTCTCTCAGGATGTGGCTCGTGCTACCGCTGCTCGTCGCAAGGCGTTCCTTTCTTTTCGTCCTGCCCTTCGTTCCATGAAGCTAGATATGATTTGGTACACCCCTGCTTTTTTAAAGTCACTCATAAGGAAAGAACTTACTCATTTGATAGTCCTGAGGATCTACGACAATTTATCTTTCACCATATAGGAGAAGAAATGGACTTTGGAAAAACTTGAACACTGTTTCCCTCACTATGTTTTACTTTCCTTGGCTGAATTTCTTCCAGTTTACTGGCTCCGGTGATATTTTCCTTCTTTCGTTGTTACATGTTTGTTTAACTGTTGGTTGCTGTGTTTGTCTGCATTCTTCGGATGATATTCCTTATTAACTTTGTGGTTTTTCTCCACAGATATCTCTGTTCCGTACAGACACCCCTCCTTGATGTTTCCTCCTTTCTGCCCTCCCATCCCGCTCCTAATGTTCACATCTATTCCTCCTGTGTGGTAAGTGTTCATTGAGTACCCTTGTATCTTATGTTTCCCTGTTCCAATATTATAACTTTCGGTTTTATATGTTATCTGTATTCCCTGGCTGCCGCTTCTTAATATGCTCCCCTTTTACTGCTCCTCTATCTAGTTGTCCCTGTCATTTCTCGTTGATTTGGCTGGTTCTGTCATCTGTCTTTCCTTCGCGGCTCCCCGCTTCCCCATATCTTCTTTAGTATGGATATGTATTCCTTCCTTCTTGGCTGAAGTCTCTCGGCTTCCTGTCAGCTTTTCTCTGTCTATCATTTACATTCCCCTCCTTTTCTTTTTTCTCTCTCTCCTCTACTCCTGTTTCCCATTCCCTGTTTCTTTCTATCTGTCCTATGACTCCTTTTATTCTCTTTTTTCTTCTTCAATCTATCACTCTTGTCTATTCTCTTCCTTTTCGTAATATTTACTCTTTATTTTTTCATATCCTTTTTTCATATTTGTCTTAACTGCACAGTTACTTATTTGTTGACTTCAAATTTTTGCATGCTGAATTTTTCACTTTTATTAATTTTTAAAATACTCATGGTGCTGTTTAATGCCTTTTGTCTCCTGTGATGACGGTTAATGTACGCATTGTCTACTGGAATGTAAAGGGTCTACATAACCCCATGAAGAAGCAAAGGGTACTCACCCATCTTTCTAGATTATGTTGTTAGATTGCTATGTTACAAGAGACGCATCTTAATGACAATGATATTAACTCTCTTAAAAAAGAATGGGTTGGTTATGTGCATTGTTCCCCAGCTAAAGATAGGAAAAATGGAGTGATGATACTATTTCATAAACCCCTTTCCCTCACTATACAAAAAGAAGAAAAGGATACGGATGGACGATGGCTTCTTCTCCATACACTCATAAATGGTTCTCTCTCTCTCCTCAACATTTATGGTCCCACAGGTATTGATTCACAGTTTTGGCACTCCATGTTACATACACTTCACTCACTCGCTCGCTTACTCAAATCTCATTGTGGGTGGGGATTGCAATCAAGTCATGGACCCTTTCATCGATAGGAAATCTGTGTCCAGGTACATCACTAATAAAATGCAAAAAACTTTTGCTGCCACAATCGGTTCAAGAGGATTGGTAGATGCATGGAGGATATATAACCATGATTGTTTGGAATTTACTTTTTACTCTTCCACACATAATTCTACTTCTAGAATTGATTATATTTTTCTGAGCCCACATCTTCTCCCTAATCTTTATCATGCTGAAATTGGATCCATACTTATTTCTGACCACGCTCCTGTCTTTATTAATTTAGATCTTCCTTCATTACCTTCCAAATCTTGTAGATGGCGCTTCAATAATGATCTCCTCAAAGATCCTACTTTCGTTGGGCGCTTCAAAGATTTTGTGTCAGAGTTCTTCCTTTTTAATGTCAATCCGGATACATCCTTTCACACCTTTTGGGACGCTTTCAAAGGGACAGCCAGAGGTTTTATCATCGATTATGTGGCCGTTAAGAAGAAACAATTTCTTAGGGAATCTGCCTCTACACTCTCCTATATCAAACAATTGGAACATACCTATTTTTCTTCTAACGACGAGGTTACCCTTGAGAGGTTGGTCCGAGCAAAATTGAATTTTAACAAGAAATCCACTGAGGAAGCATCTGGGACTTTACTTAAAATTCATTGCAAATTTTACAGTGGCCGCAATATAGTGTGTAAGTTGTTGGTGAACTATTTGAAGGTCAAATCTCAGCGGTCTAGAATAGTTAATATTATTGATGATACTGGTGTCAATTATTTTAAGGATGAGGAAATATTGAAATGCTTTACGGATTTTTATATGTCCTTATACACTCCTGAATCTTCCCCTTCCGATATTGCCCTGGATTCATTTTTTGATCCGCTGCCTCCTGGTTCTTCCCCCCTTCCTGATTGTTCGATTTTAGACAAAGATGTGTCCCTTGCTGAGATTAAGTCAGCCCTAGCTAAGCTACCTAAGAATAAGGCCCCCCGTCCGGACAGCTTCACCGCCGAATTTTATTCTGGCTTTTCACAGATTCTTTTGCCATATCTTCTATCTTTTTTCAATACTTTATCTCTCATAATGAAGCTCGTGGCTCCTTCCTTGAAGCCATGATTTGTTTAATTCCAAAAAAAGATAAAGATCCCTCTTCATACGCCAATTATCGCCCTATTTCATTAATCAATTTAGATTTTAAAAACATACCTAAGATTTTGGCCCTTGTAATAATCAGGTACTTCCGGAATTGATTGGCTCCTAACAGACGGGGTTTGTTAAAGGAATAACGCTGGCTGGCAATTTCAGAACTTTTCTTAACATCATACATCTTGCTTCTAAGAGTTCCTCCCCTTTTGCAGCCATAACCCTCGATGCGGAGAAAGCCTTTGACCGCATTCAATGGCTCTTTATGATGCGCGCTCTTAAGTGGCATGGTTTCGGTCCCTCTATCTTGTCTCTTATAAATTTGTTTATTCTTCCCCAACTACTTCAGTTTTTGCTAATGGATCTCAATCTTCCTATTTCACTTTACAACGAGGTACCCGGCAGGGCTGTCCTCTCCATCCTATCTCGTGAACCTTTTCTCCACTCTTTGCACCATTCATCTACCTTTCGAGGTTTTAAACACAAGGCAATCGAAATCAAATTTACTGCTTATGCAGACGACATTCTGCTGTATATATCCGATCCCATTACTTCTTTGCCTGCCTTTACAGAACTTTTAACTTCCTTTGCCGGTTTGTCTGGTTATAAGTTAAAACTTTTCCAAATTCGAAGTGCTTCTATTAAACAAATATTGTTTAAAAAACATGTTTGACGTAACTGGTTTCAAATGGACCATCAATAGTATTACTTGCCTGGGAATTAAATATTATTCCTCCATTGTGCGAACAGTTCAACTTAATTTGGAAGGCGTTTTAAATACTCTGGCAGGAAAATGGTCCCCCTTATTTCTGTCATGGTGGGGCAGATTGGACTCAATCAAAATGATGGATGCTTCCTGTGATCAACTTTTACCTGTCCATGTTACCATTGAAACTTCCATTAACATTTTTCAAAACTCTTGATGTTGTTTAAGTACATTTCTTTGGAACATTCGAAAGCGCGTATCTCCTTATCTTTCCTGTCTGCTCCTAAGGATCGCCAGTATCACTCCTCCTTTTTAATCCGCCAAGCGTTACTTTTCTTGTCCACTTCGGAAGAAACTCCTATATCGATTAGAGGAATCTCTTATTCATCCTTTTTCTTTTTCCTCGTTAGCTAACTTCTCTCATCCTCCTCGTTCCTTTAATTCCCCAACCATTTCACAATTTATTTCTACTTATAATCCGGTCATTAGCAAATCTCATACCCCTCTACAAATGTTCCTAGATTCACCTCTTTGGCATAATAAATCCATTAAACTTTCTAACTGCACTATTTTTTGGAAAGATTGGGCGGCTAAAAGGAATATTCAGGTTAAACACTTCATACAAGGTTTGTATTTTCTCTCTCCTCAGGAAGTTCAAATTAATGTTAGCCTGCCTGCCCCTTCTCTTCTCAAGTACAACCCTTTACGATTGCTTTTAACTCACCAGTTTTCCCTCCTTTCAGGACCCTCTTCCTCCTCATCAGTCCCCCTTTTAGAACCTGTATCTACTTCTTCCTCTTTTCGGGCCTCTCATATTTACAGATATCTTCACTTCTCCCCTCCCAACTGCTCTAAGAGTAAAATTGAACTTGTATGGGAATCTGATTTGGAGCGTTCCCTTTCTATTCATACTTGGAATTCCATTTGGGCTCGGATACGTCACACCTCTTGCACTGCCAGTACCACCCAAGCCCTTTATTATTTTTATCAGACGTTGTACTTAACTCCATTATCTCTCTCCAAGTATAGTTCTGACCTGTCCCGGAACTGCTAGTCTGGTAAAAAGACCCCTGGCACATTCCTACACTCCTTTTTTCTTTGCACCAGTATTACCTCGTTTTGGACCAAGGTCTGCAAATCAATTTTCCCCATCCGTTGCATCAATTTTCCTTTTGATATCTACTCCATCTTTTTGGGCAGCAACTCTGTGAATTGGTTTGGTGCTCACAGGATGGGCTTGTTTGTTGATTTGTGAATTGCTATTGCCTTTCAGGTAATCACCTCTAAGTGGAAGGATGCCACTAAGGTATCTTTTTCTGCTTGGTGGAACCTTCTTTGTTATCATCACAGGTTGGATAGAGCTTCTGCCACCACATCGCAGCAACTTCTTCGAAAAGTCACCTTGTGGTCTCCACTCACTAATTATTTATCCTCCTCTGCATTACGCAACAACCTTTGTCTTTTAGCCGCCTTGAGTATTATTTTTTATTTCTCTTATGTGGTTCCTATAAGTCAATGTTTGGTTCTTACTCTGTATTACTAACTGTGTAGCAATTGTATTTAGATCTTCCTACATATGATATTTGGTTAAGACGTTGAGTTATTTTGCCCACCCTTTTTGTTAATCTCCTTTCCCCTCTTCTTTCTCTCTCTCTCTCCTCCCATACTGCAAATTGTAAAATGCTATTTGTTAAGGTGCATAACTAGCTATTATTGCTTTCATTCTTTGGTTTTAGTTTTAGATAATGGTAGTTTTTTTTAGTTTTTACTCTACCTTGCTTATACACTTTGTTTGATATTTTATGCAATTTTTCTACAACTGTTAATACAATGCTGCACCTATGTTTATATGTGCTTCAATAAATCTCTTTTAACTCCAAAAAAAAGAGCCTGATACTATGACTGTGATGCTTTGTTAACAGTCAAGGTTCATCAAGAACCTGACTATGAAAGACTAACCTGTGTAACGACCTTTGGAACTGAATCTAAGTGTATAAAAAAGACTATTCTGAAGAATTGGCACTCACTACAAACTAATGATATGCAGTGGGAAAGACCATTGTTTGCATTTGAAAGAGGAAAAAACCTGAAAGATTATCTTGTCAGAGGATATAATGATCATGATCCTGAACCAAAATCATTACAACACCTCTGGGGCCTAAAATCTGTAACTGGACACTACCCTTGTGGCAGTTGTTCAGCATGTGCCACCACTTCTGTAGTTAAAACGTGTACCTTAAATGATAAAATGTGGACACTGAAACATCACTCAAATTGTTGTTCCAAAAATGTGATTTATTGTATTGAATGTCCTTGTTCCTTATATTATATAGAGGAAACCACACAAATCATGTATACGATGCCAAGGGGCCAATGCACCTTTGGTTGAGCACGATGTAAAGATGTTGCATGCCCCCCATGAAATGAAATGGTTTGTGCTTGAACTGGTTAAATGTTCAAAATGCAAACATGATATAGATTGCCTGCTTACAATGCGAGAGAACAGGTGGATTTGGCTAGCTAAAACTGTCGAAAAAGTACTCATCTAGTTCGTGGAATGGCAGACATTGGCCACATTTTAATGTTATTTATGGATGGTCTGGTATATTGATCTATTTTTGTGTAAATGTAGTTCATACGTGATCCTGCTCTTATTCTATCTTTGTAATATTTACATGCATTTGGAGAAACAATTTGTTTCTTTAAGTTACTGACTGACTCTACGGGGACAGGTTGGTTGAATCCCATACAAGCTATGGTATAATATAGCTGTCTATTTAATTTGATAGTAGTAAGTTGGAAGATCTCCTAATATAGTAGTATTATAGACGTTGTTGATTATTTACAAGTCCTGGATATATACTGATCTCGTAATGAGCAGTTCAATCAGCTCTTACAGCCTAGTAATACTATTTATGAGAAGATGGCCGCCTCTTCTCAGTAATGGTATTATCACTTTTAGTTAAGGCGGAGGACTCAACTACAGTTTTAAAACATAAAATAATAAGACCATCATTGGTTGGACATTTTGTTAACTTGACGTCGTGAGGGAATGTATCATATACAGCAGCAGCAAAGACAGCGATCCTTATGAAAGATCAATTAATACACTGTGCTAACAATGTTTAATATGACAGCTAATGGTGGGCGGGGAATTCTGTGTTTAATCATTTAAATGTCTGAGATAGTGGTTACGATTTAGGTGAATGTGAATACTCGTAGTTGGAGTTGCAGATGGGGGAACACTCGCATTAGATCGATCTTTTGCAAGGCACTATGGTACCTGTAGTTTGATGTATTAAAGTGAAGTAATTGTGAGCACACGAAGGGGTGGGACGATCACTCAGGTGCTTAAAATAGAATGAGACCGTTAGGAACACGAATGGTTTCTGACAAGAAGAAGCGCGAAATGCCTCCTTTAAGGTACGGGGTTATGTTTGAGTTTAGAAGAGGTTATTCACATTCTGGGGAACAGAAAATGTGTGTGTTTAAGTCGTGTTACTCTAAATTTATAGGAATGAGGAAATTGGGACATATCGGACTCAGCATTCATTTAGTGTCATTTGAATTCAGTGGGCTAAACGTTGAAGGCGGGAAGAGGGGAAGCTGCTTGGATATATTAATTGCATTTGTTTTTTAGAACACAGTTAAACTGGTAAATATCTGTGAAATTACAGTCTAACACACATGTTTTAAATTTGTAGATTTACCCCTGACGAAGAGCCGAGGGGCTCGAAATGCATTGGGTGATACAGATTATCTTTGGAGGAATACTTATGTTACATTCCACGCTTTAGGAATAAGCTATGTGCATACCTACAGCAGTTAAAGGAAATGATGTATTCATAAGCGGCTTACATGTGACTAAGGAACATGAGTGAAATGTATAACAAGTGATAAACGTGAATAAATCTCTAGATGAAATGGAACAACTTGGGCCTTTTTGTCATGCATATGGCTGTGCGTCCGGATTGGGGCGTACATATGCCTCAGTGAATAGAATGGTTTTATTTTTAATGAACATTTATGGCCAGAACGGCCGAAATAAAGAAATTTTGAACTTTGAACTTTTAGTTGCATCTTATATGTTACTATCAGAAATAGTAGCCTTGTATATTTATTACGGCCTGCCGTCTTCTTTTGAATATTTCTAGTAGGACGGATGGATGCTCTGTCATAATGTGACTTACTAGATCTGTATATCGCCACTGGTGGTATGAGCGTGGTTGAAATCATACTGCATATAGAAATAAGATGTGGTACTGCATAATTGGTTATTTTTTGGCATGACCGCTGCTTTTTCGATCTATCGGATACTGATTTAATGAGATTGATAGCCTGATTTATATTGGCTATGACGATATATCATAATCTTGAAAAGTTACTCCAAGATGGCTGCCGTGGTGAACTTGTCTTCCCACGTGACCTAGGCTTCGTGTATTCAGCACAGAAGCTTACATTAAGCTGTGGCGTGTTACTACGTCTACAAAACGACCTAGACTCCCGAGTCGGCGTGCATTAACTACCCCTTCCGACTGGATCAGAAATTATAGTCGGCCCATCCTTGTGCAATGGGAGTAATTACACTTGTTGATTCATTATGACTTGCTGACTTTGTGTGCATTATGACCCACATTAGTTGAGGATTAATGGTTTTTGTGCTGTTACTATTTTATAAAAGACAATCTAAATTCAGTCGCCATTGGGTAAGATGATGTATTCGTGCTTGTGCCTTCCATTTTCTTTTATTCTTTTTTGATTGAGTAAGACTGTAGTAGTAAGCTGTTATTTGGATTTCATTTTTCACAGCAAAACTCAGACGTTAGTTGGGTATTTGAAATTGTTGTCTAACTAGCAAGGTATGTTCCAATTACAGGTTATTATGGTTATATGCACTTGAGCATTTAGGGTGATAAGATATGTTTCTTTAGAGCACGTTTGGCAGCAGGTTGCTTTAGTTGCAAGTTTATGTGCACTTAAGTTGTTCACTTTTGGGATGTTTGTTCTTGGGTGGTCATGTTCCTTCAGAGCTTTACATGGCCTATTTTTGTAATCTCTGTAATTTTGGCCAGAGTTGGACTGGTTGACACTGGAGTGCTGACACTGGTGTTAGTCTTGTTGTAAGCAGGCGATATTAAATGTCACTGGCTGTATTGATTCGTTTGTTTATGTCAGTATTCGCAGGAATGATTTTCGTAACAACACTGAGTCCTGAAGATGGTCTCACAGACCTAATTGGCAACCAAAGATTGAAACGTCGACACCACATCCTTTATAACGTCATTAATTGTTGATTATATCCCACCGATGTTTATTTAACTGGGATTAACAATGATGGTAACACTATTTGTGTTAAAAGGAGTGACTGCGCTTCCACTTATCCCTTGACTGAAGCAATTAGAATATATGTTGGGATTATGTGCAAGTGCCAGTGTGGTTATTAACGAAATGAACATATTGCTTGAATACAACATTGCTGATAACATGTTTAGTTCAAACTATACATTGATGAAGCGAAGTAATATATATATTTTCCATAATACACCTGTGACTGTGGTCTATATCTTGAATAATTGATCATTCGGATTCACATTTGTGGACCTATATTGAATAGTATAATAATTTATGATATAAATAATTCCTCAAGGAATACTGTTTTGAATGCCTAGAATCTAAACCAGGCACAGTTAATCTTGTGTAAAACATAAGACCACAGGTATTTTTCTCTCACTCTTACAGAAACGCATCTACTAATGGAGCAAACAGTACAATAAAAAAGACACAGTAATCCTTGTGATCGAAACACACATTTGAATGACAACATAATTAGTCCGTAAAGGTCACCATGCTTATGGAAAATCAAAATCCCCTGTATAAGTAAAGTATAATAAATAATTACAGATTGGTCCAATCCTTGACCCCTATAGAAATTAAGAGTTTGCATCTGGAAATATTTTACCTTAAGAGTTATAATAAAGGTTACAAATTTCTCTTGTGATTTTGGGAAGGCATGTGTATGGGTGAGAAACTGAGACTATTGGCTTATCATAAAACTCAAGGGCAGTATGGAGAAGGCAGAATACCTCTCATCTAGAGTGCAGCTGACAATAATGGGATCGGTTGTAAGTGCTCATGATCTAAAGAGTTGCACCATAATCTGGAGTTCTTTCTAATCAAAATGAGCCTGACTACTTTGCATAATGAACTGTGATACACTGAAGATATTGAAATTAGGTGAATAGACTTCAAGGTGGACTACCTCCGGATATGCCTGCCTAATGTTAACTTGCTCACTATGGTATCTCATACTTTTTTGTAGTCTTCGCTCACAGCAGAATACCAGGGTTTATCCAAAAGCTTTAATCAATAACCTTTCACCAAGAATGCATGCAGCACGACAATCCATCTCTTCTTCCAAGACGAGATGAATTAGCTAAGCTGCGAAGCACCCCTCAGTGCCACCACAGATCACAGTGACAGAGAGCTTGTCAACCACTAAATATCAAACATCAAACTCCATTGCAGCATTGAACCTCTTCACTGACATTTGCTTTGATAAAAGTTCTTGAATGGCCTGGCAACTCTACCAGCCCTCTCGACCTGGCTGAACGCAACTCCAACTGCCCATCCTTAAGCCCATCAGACAACACAACACGTCTTTGCTGTTGGTTATTTAAACATCCTCTCTAAACCAACCAACTCTTCAAGACTTCAGGAAAGCAGCCTTTAACCCCTTCTATGCTCATGACAGAGCGGTTCCGTCATGAGTCACAGTGGGCGTGTGCTCATGATGGAACCGCTCCCTCATGGCACCCACCCATGGTGGAAGCTCTGCCTCTCCCCTCATGGGCAGCCCAACAACTTCCTACCAACAGGGGCGGCAGCGGAAGACCGAACCCCCCCCCCCCCCCGGGAATCCCATGACATCAGTGTGTGTCAACATCATCGGGAAGCCACGGAAACGCTGGAAGCAATTAGCTTCCAGGTGTCCGACGGAGGCCCCCGGGGGAAGGAAAATGCCACTAGGCACCAGGGATGGTATTCTTTTTAAATGGAAGCGACCCCTTGGGCAAGGGTCGCTTCCAAAGAGGGTAATATTTTGTGAATTTTTATCTGCTCATCGGCCCGTTTGTTTGGGCGCACTAGGGATTGCATTTTTTTCAAAGTTGAAACGACTTAAAGGGGTCATATATCTTGGAAGTTTTTCAGATCGGCCCATTTTTTTGGCCTTTCTGACCCGGGTGGGGACAGAAAACCCCACTAGGCACCAGGGATTGTATTTTTTTTTTTAATGGAAGCAACCCCTTGGGCAAAAGTCGCTACCAAAGGGGTCATATTTTGTGGATGTTTTTTCTGCCCCACCCCCCTGGAGGCAGATTGCCCATTTCTTTGGCCTTTCTGCCCCCGGGGAGGGGTGTGGGCAGAAAACCCCACTAGGCACCAGGGGTTGTGTTTTTTAGTGTATGGAAGTGACCCCTTGGGCAAGGGTCGCTTCCAAGGGGGTTACATTATATTTATGTATTTTCTGCCTCCCACCCCCGGGACAGATCTGCCCGTTTTTGGCCTTTCTGCACCCAGGTGGGAGGGGGGGTGATAGTGCGGGGTTTTCTTAAAAATGTTGTGTACCCCCTTATTTTTGGGGTCAAGTACTAAGTCGACTAATGTCTAACCTTAATTATATTAATAAGTCTGTTGATTGAGAATTAACCAACATTACTAACATGAAATTACATGTGGGAGTTGCATTAGCATGGCCTAAATAATATGTAAACTGATTTGCGTACGCATACTAATGATGGATGATTAGAAATTGCATGTTATACGTTGCTTATGTGATGTGAATGGTGATTTGCGCATTAAATGTCTTGCTTATTGCTAGATAAATGCATACACATAAAGGGTTTAGTGAGGGAATAACACTGAAATAGCCTTTTCTACGTATTAATTATGTTTTGTGCTCTTTTTATTAAGTTGACCTGACGCCATTGGCCACAAAATGGCGGCTGTACCTATTCCTCTGACACTTTAACTGAGCGGTGAAAAGGCGCATGCGTCGCTGCCTGAAACCATGGTTTATGATCGAACCTGACCTAGTGATGACATCAAGGACGACCGGTCTGGGCTGCCAGTCAGCAAAGAGACAGTTGCGAATTGTGCGGTCAAAACGAAAGGAAAGAAGATACAATTAAAGTTAATCTACATACAACTCCAGACAGACTGGTGGGAAGAAATTCCAACAAAGAACCAACTGAACATTTTGAACTGTCATGGTGCGACAACACTACAAGTCACCTAATTTGGCAAGAATTACAGTGTTGCAACTGTTGCAACTTACATGGTCATGAATCTTGTGGAAAAGTAAATATTATAGACAATGGACGGTCCAAAAGCCAAGCAGATGAGACCTGATTACTCAATTGATATCAATGTTGGTGGAACTGTATTTGACCCGGAAACGCTGCAAGTTGTTTCCAATGAATTATTAAAATGTATAATACCAAGACGCAACATTTAGCGCTGGGAAACTAGTAGGTTGATCCCAGTGGACCAATCAACACTGACCTAAAGCATGTAATGTTTCCAATGTTTCCGACTTTTTCATTATAAAAATGTTAGACTAGTGAGGGTTCAGTTAGATCTTCTTGAAGGGAACTCTTGGCCTTTCCTATTTGAGTGATTCCTGACACCACGCTGACGGAGAGGACGCTGACTCTGCTGGACAGGGCCTGCCTGAGACTCTGATGGACTGATCTGAATGCCCAATTACTGATGAACTTTCTATCCTTATGGGCACAGGGACTAAAAGATTTGAGCCTGACTTAGAGGACGACATTTAGCCAGAATAGGTAAATATACTGACAGGGATATTGAATGTATTATGACGTATTTTCATGCTTTCTAGTAGATAAATATTTCATTATTATTACTAGAACTGTGTCGGTATTATTATTTGAGTGATGATTTATTTCTATATTGTTTAGAGAAGATAAGTATCGCATTACCCTGCAACTCAGCTGGTCCATGGCCTATTTATGGGAGGATTTATTAGAAGATGTTTAGATTCCGTTGAGGTAGAGAAGATCTTTGCTCAAACAGGGACTGTGTGCATATTTCTCCTCCCATTCCAGCGTACGGAGTAATCATCCCCTCTTGTGTTATGACTATAGATCTGTGCAGAATGAATGTTGGTGTTATGGGCCCCACCAATGAATGAGTGTATGAATGTTGGAAGATCTGTGGTCTCGCTGTTGGGATTTTAGCACTCTGCGCTGGATCAGGGGCATAAAACTCCACTAGGCACCAGGGATCTATTTCTTTTGCAATGGGTCAAATTTCTGTCTTCTGTTTTCTGCTCCACTTAGGGACAGATTGGCCTGGCAGAAAACCCCACCAGATCCCTTGGGCATCTATCTCGGCCCTATTTTAAGGCCCATCTAGCAAATTGACGATTTGGGTAGTGACATAGCGTGTTATAATGTTAATTGTTTTAAATCTTGCGAATTGCAATTGAAACATTTTATTTCTCCTTTTTATTCTAGTTCAAGGCTTTTGCTTTTTAGACTTATGTTCCAGGTTGTGGTTTCATTACTGGTGTTTTTTCAGTTTGTGTAGTTACATGTGTTTGGTAAGAGAAATATTTTTGTACTATTTACTCTAAATGAGTTTCATTTCCCTGGATGAATGTGTTTTTTGCAAATGGTGCAATAATAGAAGTAGGTTTGGCTTCTGTTTTTTAGTGTCAAAATCTTTTTGCTTGTGTGCTCGATGTGTATTTTGTTGTCTTGTGAGTAATTGGTTTTGTTTTTTCTTTCTAGTGGGATAGCGCTGCTTTTTGCTGTGTCTCTGCAGAGTAGGTGCTGGTGAGTGTAGCTATATTTGGCAAGTGAGTCATATTGTTTTTGAGTATATAGATCTTTGTGATAAAGCCACACTTTGGGCCATATGTATTAAGCCTTTTTCCCCTTTGCGAATGGGAAAAAGCCTTTTGGGATGTATCATCCCAAAAGGCCATCGCAAAATAGAGAATTGCAAAATTTGCGATTCTCTATTTTGCGAATGCAATTAAGAATTGCAAATTGCGATTCCTTAAATGCAATTCTGGAAGCACCAGAAATGAGCTATTTGGCCTTAAGGAATCGCAAATTACCACCAACTTCACGTTGGTGGTAATTTGAGATTTTCTTTAAAAAAGCACTTTTTTGATTTTTTATAAGTGCCATAGGTCGCACATACATGTCCTTAGGTCATGTATGTGCGCCAAATGTGCACACATGTATATTTCTGGTGTGCAACAGGGTGTCCTTTTGGCACCCTTTCAACCTTGAAATTGCATTCTCTATTTGCGATTCTCTAATTTAATAATCGCAAACTGAGAATGTCTTCCCATTCATTCCTATGGGCCTCCTAGCCCATAGGAATGAATGGGAAGGCATTCCTTATTTGTGAATCTCAATTTGCGATTCGCAAATAAGGACTATGTAGGATTCGCAAAAATTTTAGCAAATCCTACATACATTGCATTTTGCGATTCTCTAATTGAGATTATCTAAAAATCGCAATTTGAGAATTGCAAAACTCTTTTTTGATACATATGGCCCCAAGTTTATTACTTATTTTGCACAGTGTTGGTTGTTGTTGACTTGTTTGTGAAGTCTCTTTTCTTTGTAAGGATTATGGCTAGCCGCAGGAATACTGCTCAGCAGGTTGTTGGTATGCTTTTTGAGTCTTCCTCCGACCATGGTTCAAAGACTGACTCTGCATCTGAGGCAGAGGAGGCAGTGGAATATTGTCAGTGAGTTTTCTGTCCATGAGGAATCATCGGATGATGAAGCCATTTTAAGTGCAGACGAAGTGCCTGTCTTAGAGGAGGACATTGATGTGCCGATAGTGCAGCAAGAGGAATCTGGGTTGCAGCCTGGGGCTGCAAGGCCTCCCATTGGAAGTGCGGACCTCTGTGTTGCCCCAGGCATGGTGCAGCCAACATTGTCAGACTTAACTGGTTTTCCAGAGTGTAGAGTGACTACTGAAAACTTTTTGCCTATACATTTTTACCAGTTGTTTATGGACGATGTATGTTTGGCAGAGATTGCGGAGCAGACTAATTTGTATGCTGAACAGTATTTGAGGGACAACAGTGCCAGCCTTAGGCCCCACTCTAGAGCTACCCGGTGGACTCCCACAAATCTAGAAGAGATGAAGAAGTTCTTTAGTTTAACTTTTTTTGATTGGCTTGCTAAGAAAGCCATTGATGTCTTCATATTGGTCTACTAGTCCCTTGATGGTAATGGCTATATTTCCGGCAGTCATGAGCCATGATCGGGTATTTGCTGCATTTTGTTGTTAATGGTTGAGCATTGCCATGAGATCACTCTGATTGTGACCGTCTTTTTAAGATTTGGCCTGTCATTGATCACTTTAAAAATCGATTTTCTGAGATCTATGCTCTAGGGAAAGAAATAGCTTTGGATGAGTCTTTGATCTTGTTCAAGGGCCATTTGTTTTTTAGGCAATACATTCCTAGCAAGAGGGCACGCTATGGAATTAAGATGTACATGCGGTGTGACAGTAGGACTGGATATATCTATAATTTCAGGGTGTACACCAGTAGGATTCCAGGATTGACCACCTGGTTGTCTGTCCACTTTTGGAGTGACTGAGAAAATTGTGTGGGAACGTGGTAGAGGATTGCTTAACAAAGGTCACCATTTATATGTAGATAACTTCTGCACTGGTGTGTAGTTGTTCAGGGAATTGGCCAAAGTGGACACTGTTGCTTGTGGCACAATCCGCTCTAACCGTAAAGGTTTCCCCAAATAACTTGTTTGTCAAAAGCTTGTGCGGGGACAGTGCAGTGTGTTGCGTAGCGAGGAACTTCTAGCTGCGAAGTTTGCAGACAGGAGAGATGTCTACGTGCTAACTACCATCCATGATGAAAGCACTTCACCTGTGACTGTTTTGGGGTCAGGTTGCTGAAGTGTGCAAACCTGTGTACATTTTAGACTATAATAGGCACATGGGTGGTCTGGATAGAGTAGATATTCGTAAGGCTTACATTTAGTATAAGAAGTTGGCTGTCCATCTTTTCCACTTGGCAACCTTTAATGCTTTTGTTGTATTTAAGGAGTGTTGTCCCGTGTCAACAATGACTTTTGCTAAGTTGCAGGAGTCTGTAATAGGCAGCCTTGTTGTAGTGGAACAGGCAAATGTTCCTAGAGTTGTAGTGGTGGAGGATGTAGCTAGATTGAAAGATTTGTGAAAAAATGTCTAATGTAATTTGTTTGCGTACTTACTTATAGGTGTCTCCTATATATTTCTGCGTCCTGATGATGACCCTGTTTTAAAAATCTAAGTCCATGGGTCGAAACGTCAACAAAAACATTATATGTGGACTGTTTTTCAAGAAACTGATGTTGGCTATCAACGCACGCTTAGAGGAGGTTGATCTCCAACACTCTATTATCCCCATCAGCCACATGTATTTATTTCTGTACACAGCACGTATGCCCTTTATGCACTTATAGTCACTTTCACTGCGCCGTCAACCCCCTTTTTTTTGGAGCACCTTGTGTTCGATAGAGCAAATATAAGTTTTACCTACCCGTCAACAATCAAAGAAAAAGTTGCTAAATTAAAATAAAAAGATAAATATGTCATGCTAAGTTATTTGTGTTAGAGGTGTTTGTATCCCCTTCTTGACACTTTGCCGTGTAGGTCAAGGGCTACACTTTCCCCATAGGGACCAACTTTTTGTTAAAAATAGATTGAAAGATTGCCACTTTCCTGATCACATTCGTCCCACGCCCTCAAAAGACTTTCCCAGTAGGAGATGTAGAGTCTGTTGGCGATGAGGTACGAGGAAGGAGACTCGTATATCCCGCCCCAAGTGGCCTTCTAACCCAGTGCTGTGTGTACCTGCTTGTTTTATAATGTACCACACGCAAAATAATTTTTGGGAGCCTCGATGAGTGGTAAAGTGAACTGCCTAGTCTGTATTGTTTTATATTTTTTGTTCAGTTTCAAGGTTGGCATTAGTTTAATGTATTTAGTTTCCAATTTTGTGTTAGTATTTACAATTTGTTTGTGTTTTCTTTTTTGTATAAAAAAAAACTAAATGTGAAAGCGGTGTGTGTAGGCTGGCGCTTAGCTGGCGGTGTGTGTGGACTTGCGCTTGGCTGGCGGTGTGTGTGCACTGGCACTTGGCTGGGTGTGTGAACTGGCGCTTGGTTGGCAGTGGGCGTGAAATGGCGCCTGACTGGCTGTGCGCGTGCACTGGCGCTTGGCTGGCGGGGTGCGTGGTCTGGCGCTTGGCTGGCGGGGTGCGTGGACTGATGCGTCCCAGCACATATGTCCTACCACTCAGTGTTCCCCTTGTTCTCCCGAGTAAAATGATACCTCGCTTGTGTGGATGGGAAAAAGGCTAAATGTTTTTTTTAAAATACGTTTTTAGCTGATTCTGCATTGGACAGTCCAAAAGTGAGGTATCATTTTACTCGGGAGACCAAGGGGAACGCTAGGTAGTAGGACATTTGTGCCGGCACAGTGATGCCACACACAAATGTGTGGTAAAAGGGATTTTTTCAGCTAAATTTGAGGTTTGCACAGGATTCTGGGTAGGAAAACGTATGGGGATCCACGCAAGCCATACCTCACTGGACTCCCCAGGGTTTCTAGTTTTCAGAAATGTGTAGGTATGGTAGGTTTCCCTAGATGGCCGCGAGCCTGGGGTCAAAACCCAAGATGCCCCCCCTGCAAAACCAGGTCGTTTTATGATAGGTAATTTTGAAGACTCCACAGAACGATTTGGGCCATTTCCTGTTGCGGCCATCACGCCTACCCTCACAAGTGAGGTACCATTTTTATCGGGAGACCTGGGGGAACGCTGGGTGGTAGGAAATTTGTGTCAGCCAGGTGATCTACCAACTTTCCCACACAAACATTTGAGAAAAACTAAATTTTTTCAGCAATATTTGAGGTTTGCTGGGGATTCTGGGTAGTGAAACGTTGGGTGATCCACGCAAGCCATACCTCACTGGACTCCCCAGTGTATCCAGTTTTCAGAAATGTGAGGGTTTGGTAGGTTTTCCTAGATGGCCGCTGAGCCCGGGGCCAAAAGCCCAGGTGCCCCCCTGCAAAACCAGGTTGTTTTATGATGGGTAATTTTGATGCCTCCACAATACGTTTAGGGCCCTTGTCTGTCGCGGGTACTTGACCCACCCACATGAGTGAGGTATCATTTTTATCGGAAGACTTTGGAGAATGCAGGGTTGGTGGACGTTTGTGGACCCACACAGATTCCAGAACTTTCCATCACAGAAATGTGGGTAAATGTGTGTTTGTTTTTTTTTTTACACAAAGTCTGAGGTTTGCAAGGGATTCTGGGTAACAGAACCTGGTGAGAGCCACACAAGTCACCCCATCCTGGATTCCCCCGAGTGTCTAGTTTTTAAAAATGTATAGGTTTGCTAGGTTTCCCAAGGTGCCAGCAGAGCTGGGTTCAAAATCTACAGCTAGGCAATTTGCAAAAAAAGGGTCAGTTTTCACTGTAAAAACATTGGGGTGTCCACATTGCATTTTGGGCTGTTTCCTGTCGCGGGCATTAGGCCTACCTACATAAGTGAGGTACCAATTTTCTCGGGAGACTTGAGGGAACATAGAGTTGTAGAGCAACTGTTATAACCTATTGACTTTCGATGCATTTCTGCCTTCCAAATGTAAAAATGTGTAAAAAAGAAGTCACTTTGAAGAATGCCCTATAATTCAGATGCTAGTATGGGTACCCACAATTTTGGAGATGTGCAAGTAGCTAGATTATAAACTTTATATTTTGTTCCCATTTCAGAAATACATAGGTGTCTGTCATACCGATGATTTTTCACAGTTTATATTTTCACAAATGAATTGCTATATACCCGGTACATAATAGAAAACCATTGCATGACGCTGCTTAGTTATTGGCTCTGGGTTCGTCGGGTTCTTGGTGAACCTACAAGTCCTATATATCCCCACAACCAGAAGGTTCCAGCGGATGTAACAGTATATTGCTTTCAATAATCTGTCATACTTAGTAGAAGATACAGGTCAAAACGTTGGCACAAATGGCTGTTTTTTTCAACTCATTTTCAATTTTTCCTTTTTTCAACTGTTAGTTTCTATAAAATAATCTTGACGGATCTACACAAGTGCTAAATTGCTGAAATCAGAATTTTGTCTACCATTTTGAAATGTATAGCTTTCCCGAATCCATTATTGCTTTCATACCCATTTCTACAATTAACTGGAAGGAGGTTGAAGGCACAAAAAATAGCAAAAATAGGCTTTGTTCCAGTAAAATGCCAAAACTGTGTAAAAAATGTAGTTTTCTGACAAAAGTCTGTCAGTCCCTGAAAGCTGGGTAGATGGTGATTTCAGCACCACAAACCCTTTGCTGATAAAATGCAGGGAAAAAAACAGATATTTTCATCTGCAGCACTTTGTTCCTATTTTTCCACGAAAAAACCAAAATGTAGCTGTATTTTGAATAATTTCAGGGTCCCCTCCAGAGGAATCAACAAACCCTGGGTACCTTTAAAATCTCCATGATGTTGAAAGAAAAGGACGCCATTTGGTGTGGATACCTTATAAGTTCAAAATGTTACAGGGGCCTAAGCGCGAACTACCCCAAATAGCCAGAAAAAAGGCTTAGCACAGGGGGGAAAGGCCTAGCAGCGAAGGGGTTAAGAACCACCCAAAGATCATACAAAACATTAGCTTAGAGGTGCCATAAACAGCGGTCTTCATCCAGCATCAATTGTATGATCACCTACAGCAGTGCTATAGTCAGCACGAATGACATAGTTCAAATCGCCATCTGTTGCTAGGAACATGTTAACACAGTGTGAGTGAAATGAGTCCCAGGAACTCCATCTTTGATTCAAATGAAAATGATGACCCTTGATTGCACAAGTGGTTCTGTTCAAAAAGGAAAAGGGTAAAACATAACTATCCAAGCCTAAGGTTGTGTGCTCGAGCCCCGGACGGTCAATTTTGTCTTTTTCCTTTTGTTTCTCAAAGAGTAGTGAAAATCTTCTCGAAAGATTATAAATTAGTTACTGAATGTTTCAGCTACTGTTCCTGCCCATTGTCCTCCTTAACAACTCAGAAAAAGCTTGGCAATATTACTCCTTGGCTGAACCTTCTTGGAGCCAAATATCTGCATTGAAGTACTCACAGGAGTGAAGCTAGAAGCATGAGGAGGTTTTCAATTTGTAGGTGCAGGACAGCACCGACCAGACTTGCTTCCAAAAGTATGGCCAACATTCCTAGAACTTTCTGGAGACTCTTTGCAATGGATCAGTATGAGTGGATGATGAATTGACTCTTGCACCAAAGCTGTACATTTATAGCAAGAACTATTTTCCATTTACCTGCTCCTTTGCAGCAACTCCCAATGCGCAGGTCCTGTTGTCATATTAAAGGCACCTGGATATACCAGAAGCTGGCAACCTAAACACAGTAAAGCACAACAAATCAGCAACACATTTCACAGCACAAGGATACTTTTAAATATCCAAACTCCTTATAGGAGACCAGCAAACCTTTGTATTTAATGAGTCCGAAATATTAATTTAACCGTGGAATGTGCCATGTTTTATTTGAAGTATAATTAGAGATGCCGTTGGATCTATGTTGCCTTGTCACAAAATAAAAGTGAGTAATTGTAATCCTAAATTGATAGCTCAAGTACATACAGAGGATATCTCTAAACTATAAAGTAGACAAAATAAGACAGTTAAGTCAATTGATGGCTAGAGAAATGACAACTCAAGGACATTGGACAATGATATCAGCCAACAAAACTGACTTTTCTCTGAGGCAATTCAAGAAACGTTAACGATTATTTTGCGGAATTTAATATCCTACAAGAAATAAGGGGTGACCATGCGCCTGTAGTGGAGAAGGTGGGATGATGGCAGTCCGTTGTGAGAAATGATCTCGCAGATGTCTATTGAGTTTAAAACTGCAAATGTTAACATGTGTACTTTTTTACATACTTTGTATCCTCTGTAAAGTATGTCAAAACGGTTATTGATGGAATTTCTCTTTTGGGTTTTCCAGCACCTCTGTAACCTAATGTTAATGTCTTTCAAAAACCTTCCCAATTCCCTTTGTAAACCTTCACCCATGCTTTTGTAGCCTGTTCTCAGTGGTACATAATTGCATTTATCTATGTAAAACGGGCCACTACTGTCGGGATCAGGCACATAAATCTCGCCAAATAATAAAAATTCAAGGTCAAAAACTGAAAAATAGTGAACTTTACATAGAACAAAGAACGGTTATACATTTTTACAGAAACAGTGAAATACATCGAATAGTGGAATAAATAAATTCAGAATTTGATAAGGTGAAAAGAGAGAAATTAGTTTTCTGCCCTCTCCTGAAGGACAGAGGTTCTGTTGCATTCTTAGGTGAGGGGGAATGGAGTTCCAAAGATTAGTTACAGCAGTAGTAAAGGACTGTGACAGGGTTACAAATGGTTTGAATTCTAGGGTTTCCATGAATGAAGCCCCATAGTCTACTGGAGATAGCAAGCTGGCCAGATATGGTGGATGTTCCTGATGGAGAGCCTTCTACAGAAGGCAATATAATTTAAATTTGATCCGAAAGGCAAGTAGCATTAGATGACTTGAGAGACAAACTGCCTGAGGAGAACACCTACTTCGCTGATTGCTCCATGCGTTTGGACTCTCTGTCTGCCTAGGTAGAAGGGAATGACCCTTCCACATGCATTCGAGGAGCACAACGCCTGGACTACCAAACTTTACAAAGATGGATGAGTGGACAGAAAAGCAGGATCCCCTGGAGCCACCTTATGCCTCCTTGCCACAGACCTGGACACCGTAGGAGCGGTCATCAGCTTCTACCACTTATCAAGGATGGGCTCAGTCAAAGACTTGTTGAAAGGTAGCAAAGTCTCAGAGACAGAAGAAGGGGAATGGAGCACCTCCGTCAAAATATTAGACTTCAACTCTGCTGTGGGCAGAGTCAACTCCAGCAGATCTCCTGCCTTCCTGATCACAGAGTAATAAGAAGTCACTTCTTGAGTTGAAAGACCTCTTGGAGATGAGAGCTCCCATACAGGAGATGTATCCAGGCCACTAACTTCCTGCAGACCTTCGAACTCCTGATCAGGGTCCACAATCTCCCCTTCCTCAGCCTCATGTTGTTCCTGGTACTCCTCCTCCTCCATCAACCTCTGTGCCTCTCTTCTAGACCTCATTCTTGGAACCGGCATCGGAGGTGCCAGATGCAGCGCCGGTGACTTCGGGATTGGCGTCAAAGGAAGGTCTACCGGTACAGTAGTAGATGCCGGTCGAGGTCGAGACAGCGCCAGGGAAGATCTGCCCAGGGGTACTCGTCCCTCCAGAGATTGTACCGGCGTCAAGAATTTCGGCGTCGCGAGAGGCCAACTCCCTGGAGCCATCAGCATTAACAGGCCAGATAAGTGCCTGAGGGAAATGAGGTGGCAAACCTCCCTGGGAGTAAGCCAGTGGACCCATGGGGCCAACTGGTGCACCTGTAGGGTTTGCTGCTCTGGCGAACAAGCCAAATATCGCATTTAGGAAATGTGAAGGATCCATATCCGGAGTCGGTAAGGCAGGATACCCTGGATCGGTATAGCAGGCTCCTAGAACGCTAGAGGAGGTGTCACATTTGGCTCTTGTTGTGGTGCCGGAGACCCTGGAGCCAGAGATGGAGTGGACGGCACCAGTAGAGGTGTTGCTACTCTTGGCGCCGGCGGAGTCACCACTCTTGGAGCCGGAGACGGGGCTGGAGACACCTCAGGGGAAGGAGACGGACAGGCTTTGTCCTTCCAATGACGCCAAGGAGCCGGAGACACCGACGTTGGCGTCTCATCTTTCGAATAACAACACCGGGACAAATGGTGCCGCTTCATCTTATGCTTCCTCGACAACTTCGAGGTATGCAGAGTCGGTGACTTGGATCAGGACCTCGACCTTCTCCGACCCCTTTTTTGCTTCTTGGCTTTGGCCATGAACAATTTGGCTTCCCTCTCCTTTATGTTTAAAGTATTTTATTCAGTCAGTGTGTCACATCCGAACTCACATACAACAATACAGGATCGGCAAATGAAAAGAGGCAAAAGTTCGGCCTGACAGTACATTTCAATACAAGCGTTCCCCGCCCCCCCAAACGTCCCAATGCCCCCCCTAACTCCCCCCCCACCCACCCCACCCACCGTCCAGTGCGCTACTAACGTGCAGCCCATCTCCCAAAGCTATAGGTAATTGGGGAGGAGGGTCGCGACCCACTCACTGATCCGGCGCTGGCGGACTCGTAAGCCGCAGGAGGCGAAGGTACCTCGGACAGGTGAGCTCCCGAAACTCTGTGAGCAGCAGAGAGTGGAATGGTTGCCACAGTTCATTAAATTGCGTTACATCCCCAGCCACCACCAAAGACAATTTCTCCATCCCCAGCACGTGCCATAGTCTATGGAGCCAGCCCGTTATCGCGGGGACTGTGTCTGTACGCCAGTATATCAAGATATTCTGAACTGCAGAGCCGAGTGCAATGGCGATCTGCCTGCCTCTTCTGGACTTAAGGGGATACATTAGCTCATTTGGGAGTCCTAGCAGGGTATAGGCCGGGAAGCGCGGGAGCTCTATGCCTAAACGCAAATCAATGTCATCCAGCACTTCCTTCCAGTAGGCAGTTAAGAGGGGACAGTCCCAGAGAATGTGCGTGAGCGTTCCCAGTTGTCCGCACCCTCGCCATCATGTATCTGTCTTACTATGATCGAACTCATGAATCCGCTCAGGCGTATAATACCAGTACGTGGACACTTTAGTGAAAGTGTCAGTGAGGCCCATATGGTATGCTGAGTGGCGCGCCCTGTAAGATATGTGGTCCCAGTCCTTGTGGCTCAGTGTCCTCCCAAGCTCCCGCTCCCATCGAACCCTCCCTGGATTGTGGAAATGCGTTGAAGGTAATTGCAGAAACTTATACAGGTCCGAGATTAGCTTCGAGTCCGATGTACGGGACACCTGCCATCTCTCACACGGTAAGAGCCTCCTATCCGCCACATCCCTCACCTGTGGTTGAAGGGCCCAGTGCCGAACCTGCATATAATGGTGTCTCTCCGTTTCGGAGAATGAGAAGTCCAGCCGAAATTGTGTGAACGGGATGACCCCCTCGGGGCCATACAGGTGATATAATGCTCTACAGCCCGCCTGCCGCCAATGCGTGAAGGCTCCCCTCTCCATCCCAGGAGTGAAGGCCGGATTGTCCACTAGCGGCGAAAGCGGCGAGGGAAACGTGGTGAGGCCATATCTAAGGTAGGTCGCATCCCAGACCCGCAGAGGTACCCTAGTAACGAAGGAGGCGTAAAGGTTCCTAGGCCGGTGGGACCGGTGTAGGAACGGTATCTCCTGCAGAGGTCGCCCAGCCACCGCTTGGTCCTGGAAAAGCCAATGCTTATCCGACTCCCACCTGCACCATTCGACCAGGTACCTCAACTGCGCCGCCTGAAAGTATTTACGGAAGTCGGGAATACCTAGGCCCCCAGCGTCAGGGGACAAAAGGGAGAGGGTCCTACGTAGCCTAGGCTTTTTCCCCTGCCAAATAAACCGGGCCACGTCCGACTGTAGCTGCTGTATCCACCCCTTAGGCGGCGGCAGCGGCAGGGCCCTGAATAAGTAGAGTACCTGCGGCAGGATCGTCATCTTGACGGCAGCAATCCTACCTAACCAGGCAGGAATGCGGCGATTCCAGCGGCCTAGCTCGCTCTTGATCTTGGTACCCAAGGCCGAGTAATTGGCCGAAACCATAGCGGACAACGTAGGGGCGATCTGAATCCCCAAATAAGGTATCGCCTCTGAGGACCAAAGTAACGGGAACCTGTCCTGCAAATATGCCTTCGTGTCCGTCGCCAGGGAGATATCCAAAGCCACCGACTTCCCCATATTTACTTTGAAGCCCGAGACCGCGCCGAACGCCGCCAATTCTTCCATACAGGCTGGAAGCGATGTCCGGGGTGTAGCCAATGTAAAGATGACATCATCAGCGTAGATGCTGATCGCATGGGTAAAGCCTCCCATCCGTATCCCCTCCACCACCGGCCGCGTCCGCACCCGTTGAGCAAACGGCTCCATGTAGAGAGCAAAGAGCAGGGGCGAAAGCGGGCAGCCCTGCCTGGTACCTCTCTCAATGGGGAAGGCCGCAGAGGTGTGGCAGTTAACCCGGACCACTGCCGAGGGCTCCCTATAGCAGTTAAGGATCATGGTACGGAACCGCTCCCCTATACCCGCCTTCACCAGCACTTGTTCCAGGAAGGGCCAATGCACCCAGTCGAACGCCTTTTCCGCGTCCACCGTGAGCATCATCCTCTCACCCGGGATCCGGGAAGCCTTTTCCAGCAGGTGGACCACTCGCTTCGTATTATCCACCGTCTGCCGCCCCAGAACGAAGCCCGCCTGATCCGGGTCGACAAGGTCGGGCAGATGAAGCGCCAGGCGGCGTGCCAAAATTCCAGTATAGAGTTTCAGGTCGACATTCAGGAGAGAGATCGGCCAATAAGAACCACAGTGCTTAGGGTCTTTCCCCAGTTTGGGGATGACCGTGATGGAAGCCCTCAAGAGGTCAGGTGATATGGCACCGGGTTTCACAAAGGAGTTGAAGAGGCGGGTGAGGATGGGGGCTAACGACCCGCAGAATGTCTTATAGAAGAGTGCCGAGTAGCCATCGGGCCCGGCGCTTTGCCGTGCTTGAGTCTGGCAATGGCCGTCACCACTTCCTCTATGCTAATGGCCCTGTCCAGGTGGTCCGCCTGTACAGGGTCCAGGGCAGGCAGAGTGACCGAGTCCAGATAGGAGGTCATAGCCGGTACATCCGTCGGGTCACCCGTGTAGAGGCTCCCGTAAAACCCTCGAAACACGGCCGAGATGCATGCGTCATCTGTTACTGCACCGCCCGTGGGGTCAGAGAGTTCCTTCACCGACTGGCTCTGCCGGGTGGCCCGGAGTCTATTGGCCAAGAGCTTGCTACAGCGGTCCCCCCCAGTATAAAAAGCGTGGCGCAATCGGAGGGCCACATATTCCGCCCGGTCCACATCCAAGGCAGCAAGAAATTTCCTCGCTTTTTTGAGCTGCCGCCAAATCCTCGGAGCCCACGTCCTGCGGTGGATCAGTTCCAGCTCACGAACTCTGTCAGTAAGCTCATCCCTCTTTAGCTTGCGCTCCCTATTTTCGGCCGCGGAGATTGACAAGAACTCCCCGCGGAGGACCGCCTTCAGAGCTGCCCACTGAGTGGCTCTGGTGGTATCTGTGTTATCATTGTGTGCCAGATATTCCCTAAGTACCCGCCCAATACGGTCCGTTACCGCTTTCCTGTGTAGTAGAGTATCCCGAAGGTGCCAGACCCTCTCTGGGGCGGCAGACGGCGGCAAGCAAAAGGAGGCCTCAACAGGGGCATGATCCGACAAGAAAATAACCTCCATGTCCACAGCGGACGCCAGGGCCTGCACCGGGGAGGTGACCAGAAAATGGTCAAGCCTCGCATATGTCTTGTGCGCATGGGAGTAGTAGGAGTAATCCCTGGCCACGGGGTGCTTCTGGCGCCAGAGGTCCCGAAGGTCCACCTCCGCAAGTCTAGCCTTACAGTCGGCTGAAAATTCCCCAACTTGCGGGGAACGCTGCACCGATCGGTCGACCACCGAATCAAAGACCATGTTAAGGTCGCCCCCTAGGATGACATGCCTATCCGGCGAGGCCGAAATCTCCTCCACCGCAGACTGCAAGAACCGCTCCTGTCTATCATTGGGGCTATAAAGGGAGCCTATCGTGAATGGAATGCCCCCCACCTGAAACCTATGTGCCAACAGCCTCCCTTTTATCTCTGCTAGTTTGTGGATGTGTTCCCCCCGGAAATGTCGAGCCACTAGAATCGCCACCCCAGCTGTCTTGGCAATACCGGAAGAGAAAAACTGCGTCGGGAATTTACAAGAGCGTAGCCTATGTGTATCCTGTGGTAACAGGTGGGTTTCCTGAAGAAGGCATATGTCCGCCCGGGTGTTTTCTAACAAGGAAAGCACCACTCGCCGCTTAACTGGATTGTTCAGACCCCTGACATTCAGGGTCACGATCTTAAAGGTATGAGGAGGCATAGTAAGAAATCTGTAGAAAGGCGCTAGCGTCCTGCGTGGCAATCATAGTGAGCAGGCACACTCCCCCCCACTCAAACCGCCAGTCAGTCTCCCAAAGACAGTATGCAAAGCCGCTCCCCCCTGCGCTGCGCGGCCTAATACCAATCACCAGCCCCAATGTGACCAGGTCTCCCCCCCCACACCCCCCAACCCCACAATCCACCTCCTCGTGCGCCTCCTTATCGGCACAAAGCACGACAAAGTTGAGAAACACAGGCCAAGCAACAGCTCCGGACATAGCGCACTGGACAACTCCCACCCCCACACCCACACCCAACTCCCCCGACCCCCCCCCCGCACCCCACCACCCCAAAACAACCCCAACCCCCCCTCCCAGTCCCCCAAGCCCCACTCCAAACTCCCCGGTCCCCCGCCCAATCCTCCTTTGATAACATGCAAACAGCCCCACACTTGTCCCCCCCAAGTCCCGAAACTTCAATGTCCAAGTCCTGCTCCCTGGGAAGCAGGTCTTCGGTGAGGTATACTAGTGAACGTCCAGCCACCACTTCCTCCCCGCCCGCCCCCGCCCCGCCCGGCCCCCAAACCTGCATAGCAAATAAAGGCTGTGGTAATCTCCCCCCGGAGCTGGCTCACGCAGTCAATGCGACGTCGCTGATGCCTATGGTCCCGGCCACTTCCATTACCGCATCGTCCATGCCGGCCCTGATGGTGGGCGAGTCCGGGCGTGCAGTTCGTCCACGGGGCCGACGCCCCGAGACCCTCCGCCATCCATCCTCCCGGGGGTGCCCCCGCCTCTGCGCGGCCCCCTCGGCCTCCGGCACCTCGATTCCCAGGACCCCACAAGTCTCCTGCAGGGAGCGCAGTTGGTGCATCGTACCATTCCAGCGGAAAATGAGTCGAAAGGGGTGCCCCCAGGTATAGGGCGTTTCATGTGTCCTGAGAAAGTCCGTAGCCACCTTGAACGTTTTACGCTTCTGCAGCGTGATAGCTGACAGGTCCTGGTAGAGGGCCACCGGATGGCCTCGGAAAGTCAGAGGTTGCCGCTTCCGCGCCTCTGTCATGATGCGCTCCTTGAGTGGGAAATCCGGGAGGAAAGCCAGAATGTCCGGGGGCCGCGCCGACGCGCTTCGTTGGGGTCCCACTCTATGCGCTCGGTCGATCCGTATAGGGAACCCATCCGCTTCCCCCAATATCTCACGGAACAGGGCTTGCATACATCCTGCGACGTCTGCCCCCTCGGCCAAGGAAGGAAGTCCGCGGACCCTAATGTTGTTCCGTCTAGACCTATTTTCAAGGTCCTCAGCGTGTGCCTGGAGGTCAATTTGCTGGTCCCGGAGGCGCAGCACTTCCTGTTGCAGTTGTTCAACTTCCTCGTCTCTTCTGCTACCGGCGTCCTCCACCGCGGCCACCCGCTCTCCCAGGCCATCCACCTCCCGGCGCATCACCCGCACCTCACCTGCCACTTCACTCTTCAGAGTTTGGAAATCCTCCCGAAGGGTGCTGAAGAGAGACTCCATAAAGGACCTGGTGAGGGGAGGTTCTCCGTGTCCAGCGCCCCTCCTGAGGTACCAGGGGACTGCTGCCCCCGATCCGCCCGGTGCTGCTGTCGTCCAAGTAGTTCCGGAAGGGTACGCTCCCCCTTCCTCCCTCCCTTGTTGCCAGCCATGGTCGCTGGGGCACGGCCGCTCCCGGACCCACACAGCCACTGGTCCACCTCCTGCAGTCTCCGGCCCCGTGGCGCAACGGGTGCAACTCCCGCCTCCCCTCGGCGCTGGTTCCGGCTCTCCCGCGGGGCCACCCGCACCACCGGCGTGAAGGCCGTCCCGCGTCGCGCTCCTGCCACTCCTTCCGAACTTTCCCACGGCGGGCACCCCTACCTCCGCATCCGACGGCGCAGCTGCGCCGATGCCGGTGCCGTTGGGCCGCAGTACTCTCCGCTCTGTCCCTCCCTGCTGCGGACAGGGGCCTGCGGACCCCAGTCGCCCTCCTGCACCGCCACAAGGGCTCCAAGAGAGAAACTCCGCAGATGGGCGTGAGGGGAGACCGTCTCTCTGTCGCCTCTCCAGCTGGGCCGTTGGCCGCCCCGAATGCACAGCCTTCCCGTCTCCGCCCGCAGGGCCCACTCACTTATGTCCTGGGCAGCCGGCTCTCTGTCGGGGCCCTTCAAGGTCCTGCCCCCCACTCTCCACACTGGCCCACCTTGTCTCCGCAGCGGCGCTCCCCACCATTCGCTGGTTCTTCTGCCGAGGGCCGCTGCCTCCGTGTACCGGGGCCAGTTCCGTTATCTTCCGGGTGGGAGAGGGCGCTCCCCACCCCTGTGTCACCCAGTCGCCTTAGCGGGGGCCCAGCGCCGACGTCCGTGTGTGCTAGGGCTGCACCTGTCCCCCCGGGGCCTCTGGGGGGGATCCGCCGCGCTGCCACCCCTCGCCGCTACCTGCGAAGGAGTCCAACCGTTTACTGGGCCAGGGCCCGCCTCCGTCGGTCGCTGGGTCGCTGTCCGTCCCCTGGGTCAGTAAAGGCAGGGGGCCGCGTCTCGCCGCAGCGCGTCCGCAGGCCTCTCCGGCGCTCCGGGTCTCTCGCGTGATGTGCCGGCCGACGGCAGTCACGTCATGCTCGGCGCGATGCCCCGCCTCCTCGCGGCGCCTCTGCTCTGTCCGCGTTTTCGCCCTTTACCGGGTCTTCCCGGGGGCTGTAAGCTGCGCACCGGCCGGCCCTGGTGCTCCGCAGCTTCCGCTACAGGTCCTCTCGCTGCGTGGGGGGAGATGCAGCGCAGAAACCGAGGCTAGGGGCTCCACGGAGCAGGAGCCGACAGGGAAGACGTCCGTCTACTCCGCCATCTTGGCCACGCCCCCCTTCCCTCTCCTTTAAAGCCTTGGGGTCCATGTGCCTGCATGACGGACACTACCCAATGTCGTGGTCCGACAAGAGACACCACAAACAGTCATCATGAGGGTTAGTAATAGACATCTGACCTTCACATTACCTGCATGACTTGAATCTGGATTTCCTCTGCGTAGCCTTGGTCACTGCTACAAAAATCCGAAGACTTGCAACAAAGAAACTCTCAGAAATGGAGAACCCTGGAAAAAAACGTTACACGTCGACTGCACGCAAAAAAAGGGAACTGACTTCAGTACGCCAACGAGGTCTTTTTTTGTCTCCAATGACGTCACGCGGAGTCGCATGTGGAGCCATTCCATTGTGACATCCTCATCAATGTGGGAGAGCTAAGAAAAGTTTCTGTGGAATGCTGCGCACGGGGGTAATTCAAAAGGTGAGGAATCCACAGGCAGATGTATCCATCAGAAATTCATCTTTGCTGTGCCCTGGTGAGCCTGGGATGATGTATTCTGTACAATGAGACCTGCTTTGGCCAGTCATGATTCTGATATGCTGAGGAAACAAGGAGAGGAGAGATGGTCTAACTCCTATGAGGGAACACTGATGACTATGTTGTGTCCCGAGTCCCCAGTGATGTGAAAGGGTATAGTGGCTTCATCACCTTTCAACAGGCAGACCGAAATGTTTCATGCTCAACATTCTGCAGAGAATGACTGAAATGATTGTTGGCCAACTGCCTAGATTAATGTACAAAGAAGTCACCTAAACTAACTTACAAAGGATCCATGCTGGCTTCAGACTGTGCTAAAAATATAATCCGTCTGCACATGTAACAATCCCTATAAAGCAATTTACATTATTGAGAAACCAAGAAAGGTCACTCTGCTTCACGTGGTCTGGTTCTAAGCATTTCTCCTACCTTACAGAGCCGACATATTTCTGCCTAGGAAAACTTTGAGGTCAAAGGTAAAAAACATTTTAGATACAGAACTCCAGTTGTAGTGTATAGGAGGCTGGCTTGGTATATGGTGCACACATATTTAAGTGATGCACCTTGCACTAATCCAGGAAACCCTTTAGGCGGTTTTAGTGGTCTTTGATAACCATAGAAAGATCTCAAAGTAGCAGCTGTGGAGAGCAGCATTCAGGCTTATCTTGGAGTGTTAAGCAGCTTTTTTTACCAGTTTAATCATGTAGTGTAGGTTAAATGAAAAAGAACCACACAGTGTGTATATGAAAATATGTTTATCTATTTCACAACACTCACTAACACATTGGTATTTCTCCTACCCAGAGATATCAACACAAACACACTTCAATTGCAATAAGGTAAGTAGCACAAAATACAGTGGTCTCCAGGGGGAGACCAAACCATATATTAAGAAAGTGGAATGTGAACTGCAGGAAATGACGGGACTTGGGCTAGAAGACCCAGAGGAGCCGGGGACACCAGAAACCACCCAAGGTAAGCGCCTAGAAACCCCATGGAGGCTGTGTGGAGAGTGGGAACACAGCTGCGTGTCCAATGGAAGTCAATGGAGAAGTCGCGGTTGCAGTTTTGCATAAAGACCCTTCCCAGAGGACCCCAAAGAATTCCCTGGGAGGATGTAAGATTGGAGAGCCACCCCAACCGTGGATGCCCCGGAGACCATGTTACCTACCCCAGGGAAGCCAGGTGCATAGGGGCGAAGAGACATCGGAAACCTTCATAGACAACAATGGAAGACTTGGAGAAAAGTGCCTCTGGAAAAGAAGTTGAAGAAGTATGGTGGAATCCAAGGGTGGATTATGAAAGTGAAGAACCTGCAAGCAGAGGGGACAGAGTCTATGCCACTCTAGAGTGACCAGGAGGCACAGAAGAGCAAAGCCCATCGATGTCAGACGGTTCAGATGAGTGGACTGTGACCTTGTCGCTGCAGCTGTGAGGACCAGGTGATGCTGAGGAAGACCAGGAGATGTACATGAGCTGTCCCACGTTGGATGTCGATGACCAGGAGGTCTGTGTCCCGCGGGAGCACCAACATGCCTTGGTAGCTGCAACTGGCATGGAGAATAAAGAAGGAACAGCTTTAGGACCAGCAAGGTCCAAGGGACTCACCACAAGCAGGAGAGTTGGAGCAGACCCAAGCAAGCAGGGGAGCCTACTGAAGCAGGAAAAGACCCTGAGGAGGACCCACAGGCCAAAAGCACAGGAGTCGCAAGAGGACCTCGAGCAGCTCACCAAGAAGGAAGGCCCACGGTGCAGCGGATGTGGTGAGGATGCTGTACTTGGCAGGAAGAGATGCTGGAGGCAGGAGCTTCTTGTAGCCTGAAGATCTCTGGAGTGCGCAGCCAACAAGCCTTGGCAATGGCAAGTCAATGTGTTGCACAGGGGTTCCTTCCCAGCCTTTCCGACGAGGCCTACAGGCCTCAAAAGTGCAGAAAGGACAGGTCAGGCCTCAAGGGAGTTGCAGAACCACCACCTGTGTGGCTGAGCCTTTCGTAGTCTGAGGGACGTCAGGAGCAGCGGACGGGTCAGCTTTGTTGAGGTGCCTGCAGATGCAGGGGAGTGACTCCTTCACTCCAAGGGAGATTACTTCGGGTGTCCTTGATGCCCACGGGTCTGGTGAAGATTCTGGAAGAAGCACAGACACAGACGACGAAGACGACTTGCAGAACAGCGAGACCAGGAGCAGCAGTAGTCTTCCTTGATGCAGTCTCGGTTCCAGGTGAAGCCAAGCCAAGTCCAAATATCCAGACGGTCCAAGAGTGACATGGTTTCAGGCTTGAGTCTTGTCCCACTATGAATCTAAGGAACCACCCACAGGTATGCTCTTAAGTACCCTAGGGAAAGTGTTGGAACGACTCAGGAGTCCTTCCCAGAGGAGGGGCCGGACAGAGGTGAAGATACTCCTATGTCCTTTGTCCAGTTAAGCACCAGAGAGGGAGCCAGGGGCTCCCTGAACTGGGTCAAACCGGAGTATGCAAGGAGGGCACCAAATGTGCCCTTCAAAGCAGTCTGGTGGTGCTGGCAATACCGATACACTAAGTCCTGTAGGGGATGTAGTCATACCTCCTTATGACAGGAAACCTATTGTTGTACCTTCCCCAGTTCAAGCTTGGCTAAGCAGCAGGAGGGTAAAATTGTGTCTGTGGTCGGTAGCAGCACTAGCTTGCTCTCAGACCCTGAAAGGCTGTTACCAGTAATATAGGGGGGTACTCAAAGGGAGCCCCCCAGTACATTGGGATCATACTTCCAACACTGGAATCTGTGTTGGGGTATGAGTCCAACATGTTTGATGCCAAGCATGACTGGGTTCGGTGCAGCCACTATATAGTTAGACATCTCGTACTGACGGATGTCCACTATATGTATTAAAATAGCTGACCACACTTACAAAGCCTGGAGAATCGACTCTGGGATTTTCAGGGGTGTCCTACGAATGCAGGGGCACCCATAAACTTATAACCAAGTACCTTGCCCTCAGGACTAAAGAGCCTGCCATAGGGGTGACTTATAGTTCTGAAGTGTAGTAACCGCAGATATAAGGAAACATATCTGTTGTGAGAGGTGAAAGCACCAACACATACAGCCTGTAATGGTAGTTCTGTAGTCACAGTTTAAGTGGCCTTCAATGGGTGGCACAATACATGCTGCAGCCCATGGGAGACCCCTGGAGTACCTATGCCCTGGTTACCTCAGTACTCTATTCTAGGGACTTACAATGGTAAACCAGCAGCCAATTGTGGATGTGCAGGAGTACTTACCATGGTCAGTTTACGGAGAAAGCACAGTGACTGGTGTCCTGATTAGAAAGATCCCAGTCAGACTAGTCAGAAACACACTGACACCATGCAAAAAGTGGGGATAGCCATGCTAGAAGGATCCTACCTTCCTACAAAGTTTCCTCTATTTGGATATCGGTACAATATTTATTTTAAATTTTACCTCATTCCTCTCTCCTGTCTATGCACTAACCAACCTCTGACTCAAAATCTGCCAATCAAGGTCAATCTACAATTTTAATTTTCGAATTATTTTAGTGTATACAACCTGCTGTTAAGAACATGCCTCGTTAACTGCGTGCATAATCACAGCAATGCTTCCACAAACTACTGATATTTTTCGAAACTTCTGCAAACCCACCTCAAACAAATCTATCAGTTTCTACCTGTCTATTCTGCCACCCCATTGTTTGTCTATAATTTTACTAGTAAATTCTTCAACTTTTTTTTAACAAAGATAAAAAAATGAAACTTTTGCATTCATGTAAGCTACCGTCTGAATTTTCATGTAGCTACCTTCTGGTAGAAAATCCTATGTACAATAAATGAGCAAAAGTGCAGCATTCCTCCATACACAGCACCTCCCATTACTTAAATTATGTTCAGTTTAAAGCCAGGATTCTTACCTTTTTTGGTATAAATTTGAGCGAGCTCAGCAAATCTGATATCATAGCATATGCCCACACCTACTTTACAGTAAGCTGTTGAGAAAGACGTGTTGGATTTTAGTAAACACTTAACGATTTTATTTTTTGTGTGTTGATTGCAATTTTTTTAAGTTAACATATAAATAAGATGGAGCATCTGGAGTCCTTATCCTAAGATAAGGTTCATACATTTTCTTTAAAAAAAACCAATGTTATACACCTCATAAATATCTATTTAACCATAAGGAACTAGCATCAAATTCAGGAATATTTCGTCAAAGATATATGTTAATGCAACCATGAAAGGCTCAAGAGTGATTACATTTATAGATAACTTCATGGTGAAGAGACCTACAGATATGGAAACACGTGAATACACATGCTTTATTCAAAATTCTCCCCACCATGAGATAAGCTACATGTGATTCAGAGATATTGGCATGCTCGTCTGACATGAGAATCTAGAGACAGAGCACTTGAGCTAAGACAACATTTCAGCCTAAGGATGAAAAAATAAAGTGAATGCAAAAATAATGTGTAGAATTGACAACAGTTATAGATTTTCCAATACTCTAACCGCACACAATTTAGTTATGCATTTTTTTAACTACATGGAAGATCAGCATTAGTTAGTGATGCAACATAATGCTTTTGCACAAGCAACCTTTTCTCCTCCACAGGGCAATAATTGGTCTCTGTGGAAAAGCTGTTCCTTACGTCATCACACCGGAAAGGCAGTCCTGTCAAGTACCACGCATCAGGTGATAGACTAACGCATTTCAGTGTGGTGCTCCGCATATTGCACTGAAATGCATTATCATGCATTATAGGCATAGCGCATCAGCTATGCATTGTCACGCTGAACTGTGGGGCTCTCCAGTATCATAATAAGCATGCAGACCCTCCCCTTCATGCATATACTGACTTACAGTCATTTGGGTTCTACTTGCAAAGTGCTATCCATTCCCAATCCATGCCAGGTTTTGTGAAAGGCAGCCTCCTCAAGCTCGTGCTTGAAGGCAGCCTGCTCATATTTAACACGGTCGCCAGTAGGTAGTTATAGTATAGGCAATCTGCAACATTCTATTCCCAATAAGTCTGGCGCCGGTTGACGAATCTTCGCAAAATTTTCCAAACTTTTGGCCAGCTCCGGTCCGCTCCTATCCTGAAAGTTTCGTGGTGATTCATCAAGCGGGGGCTGAGAAAAAAGGGGGGTCCCAATGCAATTTCCCATAGGACCTGTTGACGTAGCTACAGCCCGAACTGCTGAATGGAATTACACCAAATTTGGCAAAGAGGTAGTCCTCAGTTCAGACTCGTGCCTTTTGCATAAATGGTGTAAATCCGTTCAGTAGTTCCTGAGAAAATTAGAGTAAAAAAGATAGATATATCTATGGCCTCGGAGGATCCGCGCACCCTATGCACACCCTAAGCGCACCCTCTGCGAACCGAGCGCGCACCCTCCCGATCACGCGCTGAATGCTAATTGGCTGTCAAGTGTCTGTCTACATTCGAAACCAGGAACTGTTGGCAGCCATTTTGTGCCTCGGTAGAAGCGAGGCTGATTAAGTAAGGGAAATAAGTCTGTGAAAGATGTAAAGGGGGCAGGGTATAAATACTCTGACCCTCTAGTGTTGCTGAGGGGGTCCCAGAAGGACCCCCTGGGGCCCCCTTTTTTTGTTAAAAGCAAACGCCCTCCCATAGCAAACTTCGTTTGGATTTTGAAAGAGAGAGCAGGGAAACCTCCTCTCTCTTTCAAAATCCAAACGATATTGCTTTTCCACACGGGGAGCTGAATGTTAGCAGCTCCCCATGTGGAAAAGCAATGCTGCTCCCGAAGGATGCGGGGAGCCGGCTGGGACCGTGGGGGCGTTGGGGCTCCCCCCATGGTCCCCAGCGTTTTTTAATAAACCCCGGGGGATGGGGTCCCCGGGGATAATTAAAATTAGTGATGGGGGCTATTTTTTTTTTTACGGTAAAATTAGGAGTCGCGCATCCTAACGCCTTGGGTGCACGGTTTCTCATGCGTTGGGTGCCCGGTTCCTAATGCGTTGGGAAAGAAACAGTAAACAGGAGTAAGCCCGTTTTCCGAGCAGAGACCGGGCAATAGTTTCAACAAACAACAAAGTCTCAGCTGGAAATCATTTAAAATATAACAAGTATAAAATCAGTGATGTAAATCACATAGGGAAGGGGAAAAAAGGGGAAGGGAGACCACAAGGAAATAAGAGAAAAGGGTATATATTGTATAAGTAGTTATTACAGCACTACAGTACAATAAAGGTACACATGACCAAAAACACTCAAGTGAGCACTGGGCGTGCTAGTGATAGTGAACGGCGCAGTGACACAAGGGTGAAGACAGCGTGAATGGCGAAAGAAATAATAAATTAGCAATGTGGTCAAGAAGAATAAATTATATACAATCTAGTTTTTAAATGAACAAATTAAATTGACCACAGCAATGCCAAGATTCTTTGCTGGGAGTGGTCGACGGCGTTTCAGCCTGATTGATTCCAGGCCATCATCAGGACAATGGTCATAATTAAAGTGTGTGCTGTAAGGGGAAAGGTAGGGTTAGAAAGGTCTAAAGGAAAGGAGCCGGGAGTGGAGGATGAGAAGGGGTTAAGGAACACCTGGGCGTAGTACAGGTGAATCCAAGGATTCCAATCAAAGTAGAAGAACGCGGACATAGATCAGCGCGTGGTGTAGGTCCTATGAAAGTAAGGAAAAGAAGAGGGGGGGGGAAGAAGAAGGGAGAAAGGAAGGGGAACGCAATTAGTTAGGTTGGAAAACAGGGAAAGAAACAGGTGGTCCGTAGAGAAGGAGAAGGTCTTATAGTTACCAAGGGAATTATATTTTGTTAGGGATCGTCGTCAATTAGGCGCTGCAACCGGGAGCAATTTTTGAAGGAGTCAAATGCCAAACTTGTGCGGCTTGTTACCTCACGCATAACACAAAGGAATTTGTTACACCAGAACAAACATACCAACTGAAAACCTTTTCCAACTGTCGCACCAACAATGTTATCTACGCCATCCAATGTCCGTGTAAACTACTCTATATCGGCCAGACAACACAGATGGTAAAACAACGGATTTTTCAACATCAAAGCCGCATAAGATGCAATGTGGAAACTGAACCTCTTGTTGCGCACTACTGTCCTGATGATGGCCTGGAATCAATCAGGCTGAAACGCCGTCGACCAGTCCCAGCAAAGAATCTTGGCATTGCTGTGGTCAATTTAATTTGTTAATTTAAAAACTAGATTGTATATAATTTATTCTTCTTGACCACATTGCTAATTTATTATTTCTTTCACCGTTCACGCTGTCTTCACCCTTGTGCCACTGCGCCGTTCACTATCACTAGCACGCCCAGTGCCTACTTGAGTGTTTTTGGTCATGTGTACCTTTATTGTACTGTAGTGCTGTAATAACTACTTATACAATATATACCCTTTTCTCTTATTTCCTTGTGGTCTCCCTTCTCCTTTTTTCCTAATGCGTTGGGTGCACGGATCCAAGGAAAAAAAACTGAATTTTTTGGGAGATAAACATCAAGCTTAAGTGTTTTGTTCTTCAGTGGCTTTAAAAAGAGCCGTTGTGTTCATTGAGAGTTTTTGGTACTTATAAGTAAGTACCTATACAGAGTCTAAAGTTGTTGAGGAAGACTGTTTCCTTCATCAGTAAAGTGTACTCCATCTCTCCTATATACATATGAAAGCGCAGATTGTTATTGTAGATGGACCCCATTCTATAGTCTCGGAGAAAAGCAGAAACAGATTTATTCACATGTTTCCTAGCTTTCTCAATTTGTGGACAAAAATGATTGGACCAGTTCAATTTCTGCCTTTGGCATATGTTAGAATACACAAAGGCAGTTTTGGGAAAAAGTGAAATCAATTCTGCAAAGGTGTCCTTCATAAGCATTTCCAGACCTACCCCAGTCAAAATGCCTAGGTCATTGCCACCACAGTGCACTATTATGAGGTCAGGGTGTTGGATATGCATAAAGGATTTTACCAATGACATCAATTGGTGCCACTTTAACCCTCTCTGTCCAATCCATTTAATGTTTACATTTGGCAAACCTAGGTCTTTGTGAATGCCTTTGTTTTCTGCATACCTTTGGCTCCAGAAAATATAGCTGTGTCCCACAATCCACATGCTAAGCATCTTGAAGGGAGGTCTGGATGCACTCAGATGGTTTCTGTAAATGAAATGGCAGTTTGAAAAGTAAGATTTTTCTAAAATGGTGGCTAAGATGCAGTTTTGAAAAAAGAAATCATTGGTTGTTTGACAACCTTCTACACTGAAAGGTTGGGTGCAAGTTTCTGTTTTTTAAACGCATGATTCTTATTGGTTAACAAAAACTGATTGAAAGGAACATTATATATGATAAGCTGATATGTTGAAAAGTCAAGCACACTTGCTGTTTTGATTAGCAACATTGTGTGCTGAACTTGTGACCTGTGTGCTCAGTTCAGTGTACCATGACCTGTTTCTATGGTAACAGGCAGAAGGCAGTTTGGGGGTAGGGTTCAAATGTATGTCATTTAGTAAGGGTTGAAATGTTTAACCAATAGATATGTGTGTTAGCTTTTGAATTTCTGTGGGAAGGAATGTGATTTGATGTTTACATGTATATGTGTGGAAAATGAAAGGAAAGCTTTGCCCTTCTTTGGTTTTGCTGACAGGTGCACAGTGCAGAGATTCTGTATAAGGAAATCTGGTGTGTGACTGATATACTTCTTAATCTACAAAACAACTTGAAAGGTGAGTTATTTAATTGTGAGGGGATGTATGTGGTCTATTTTGATTTTAATCAAACTAATGTGTTTTTCCTGGTAAAGTGCAGGGAGTACATTTTTTTGTCTACAATCTTATTGACAGTGTGAGTGCATGTAGAAACCATTCTGTGATAAGCATTTGTGTTTTTCATGTGTTTGCAGACAGATAACTGTGCTGTTTTTATATTTTGGTACAATTAGAAACCAGTCATTGTTTATGAATTTGCAAAATGAGTCATGTTTCTACACTAAAATGTAGTATTCGTAGACACTAAAATGTAGTATTCGTAGATTAAGAAATGTGTTTTGGTATAGTGCAAGGGATAGTGTTGTTTATCTAGAATCACACAGTGAGTCTGTGTGCATTTAGGAATCATTTTCAGAGAAAAATTTTGGTACTAATCTGTAGTAGAAGATTTTCTGCAATGTGTGCTGTCACCTTAGATCTTGTAGACTAGTAAATGTATTTTGTACAAGGGATAGTTGGCTGTCTACAATCACACTGTGAGTCTGTGTGTATTTGGGCAAGCATTGTGAGAGAAGCATTTGGTAATATCATGTATTTGCTTGCAGATAATTGTTTTAAAACCTGTCATGTTGTCAAGTTTTAGTAGCATTAAAAGCCAGTCTTTGCTTGTGCATTGATAAAATGAGTCAGGCTTTGACACTAAAGTGCAGTACTTAAATATGTAGATTGTGTGCAGTACCCTTACGCCTTCCAGAGCAGTGAATGAGTTTTGGTAAACTCCTAGGATAGTGTTGCTTGTCTAGACTAACACTGTGAGTCTGTGTGCATTTGGGAACCACTGTGAGAGAAGCATTTGGGTACTTCATATCTTTGCATACGCACAACTGCTTAAAAACCTTTCCTGTTCTCAAGTTTTGGTAGAATTAGAAGGCAGTCATTGCTTATGTATTCACCCAGGAATTGTCCTTGCAATACTGTAAACATTTAGTTAATATCCAAGTAGTAACGGAGTGAGGCAGGCCTTAGCACATGCATTGATTCTAATGCTTATCCACTATGCATGCACTCCTCTAACCATCTACACAGTTCTCTTTCACACCTTTAATTCCACAGTCAGTATCCATACACTTTCAGCAAACACCCTGTCACTCCCCTTGTACTCCTCTAGTGACCCATTCAGTACCATGTACTAATCCATTCACTGTGCCAAAACCCAAACAGTTATAAATTCACCCAGGCACTCTCTTTGCAGTACTCTAATCATTCAGTCAGTATCCAAGTACTCATGCAGCGAGCCAGGCCTTACAACATGGACGTCTTCCAACCCCTATCCACTATGCATTCAGTCCTTGTCTTTCACACCTTCAATTCCCTAGTCAGTATCCATACACTCCAGCAAACACCCTGTCACTCCCCTTGCACTCCTCCAGTAACCAATTCAGCACCATGTACTAATCTATTCACTGCGCCAAACCCCAGAAACTTAAAAGATTCATGCAGGCACTCTCCTTGCAGTACTCTAATGATTCAGTCAGTACTCAGGTACTCATGCAATTACCCAAGCCTTAGATAATGGACTGCTTCAAATGTCTGTCTAGTATGCATGCAGGTCTCTAACCACCTACGCACTTGTCTTTCACACCTTCAATATCCCAGTCAGTATTTATACAGTTTCCGCAAACACACTGTCACTCCCCTTACACTTCTCCAGTGACCCATTCCGCACCATGTACTAATCCATTTACTGCGCCAAAAGCCAAACACTTCTACATTCGCTGAGGCACTCTTCTTGTACTTCTCTAATGATTCAGTCAGTACCCAGGTACTTATGTAGTGAACCCGGTTTTAGCACATGGACTACTTCAAATGACTATCCATTATGCATGCCGGCCTCTAACCACCTACACAATTGTCTTTCACACCTTCATTTGCCCCGTCAATATCCATATACTCCAATAAACACCCTGTCACTTCCCTTGCACACCTCCAGTGACTCATTCAGCAGCATGTTCTAATCTATTCACTGTGCCAAAAACTTCAAAGATTTATCCAGGCACTCTCCTTGCAGTAGTCTAGTGATTCAGTCAGTACCCAGGTACTCATGCAGTGACCCATGCCTTAGCCCATAGAGTGCTTCAAACGTCTGTCCAGTATGCATGCAGGTCTCTAGTCACCTACACAGTTGTCTTTCACTTTTTCAATTAACTAGTCAGTATCTATAAACTCCAGTAAACACTCTTTCAGTCCACTTCCACACCTCTACTGACTCATCTGGCACTATGTAATAATCTATTCACTGCACCAAAACACAAAAACTTAAAAAGATTAACCCAGGCACTCTCCTTGCAGTGGTGTAATGATTCAGTCAGCAGCCAGGTAATCATGCAGTGTCTGAGGTCTTAGCTCATGGACTGTTTAAACGTCTATCCACTTTGCATGCAGGCCTCTAGTCACCTACATACTTGTTTTTGACTTCTTTAATTAACTAGTCTGTATCTATATACTTCAATAAACACCCTGTTACTCATCTTGCACACCTCCAGTGACTGATCCAGTACCATGTACTAATCTATTCACTGCGCCAAAACCGAAAAACTTAAAAGTTTCATCCTGGCAGTCTCCTAGCAGTAGTTTAATGATTCAGTCAGTACGCAGGTACTCATGCAGTGAACTGTGCATTACTACATGGACTGCTTCAAAGGTCTATCCAGTATGCATGCAGGTTTCCAACCTTCTATACACTTGTCTTTAACAGCTTGAATTCTCCAGTCAGTATGCATTTACTTCCAGCAAACACCCTGTCACTCTTCTAGCACTCTTCCAGTGACTTATTCAGCACCATGTAGTAATGCATTAACTGCGCCAAAACTGAAACACTTATAAATTCTCCCAGGCACTCTTCTTGCAATAGTCTAATCATTCAGTCAGTACCTAAGTGCTAATGGAGTGAGGCAGGCCTTAGCACATGAATTGATTCAAACGTATGTCCAGTATGCATGCAGGCCTCTAGTCACCTACACACTTGTCTTTCACTTGTTCAATTAACTACTCAGTATCTACAAAGTCCAGTAAACACTCTTTCAGTCCACTTTCACACCTCTACTGACTCATCTGGCACTATGTAGTAATCTATTCACTGCACCAAAACACAAAAACTTAAAAAGATTAACCCAGGCACTCTCCTTGCAGTAGTGTAATGATTCAGTCCGTACCGAAGTAATCATGCAGTGTCTGAGGTCTTAGCTCATGGACTGTTTAAACGTCTATCCAGTATACATAAAGGCCTCTAGTCACCTACACACTTGTCTTTCACTTCTTTAAATAACTAGTCAGTATCTATATACTTCAATAAACACCCTGTCACTCATGATGCACTCATCCAGTGACTGATCCAGTACCATGTACTAATCTCTTCACTGCGCCAAAACTGAAAAACTTAAAAGTTTTACCCAGGCACTCTCCTAGCAGTAGTCTAATGATTCAGTCAGTTCCCAGGTACTCATGTAGTGAACCATGCATTACCACATGGACTTCTTCAAATGTCTATGCAGTATGCATGCAGTCTTCTAACATACTATACACTTGTCTTTAACAGCTTCAATTCCCCAGTCAGTATCCATGTACTTTCAGCAAACACCCTGTCACTCCCCTTGCACTGTTCCAGTGACTTATTCAGTACCATGTAGTAATGCATTCACTGTGCCACAACTGAAACACTTATAAATTCACCCAGGTACGCTTCTTGCAATAGTCTAATCATTCAGTCAGTACCTAAGTAGTAATGGAGTGAGGCACGCCTTAGCACATGGATTGATTCAAACGTGTTTCCACTATGCATGGAGGTCTCTAAGTACCAACACAATTGTCTTTCAGACCTTCAATTTCCCAGTCAGTATCTATAAACTCCAATAAACACTGTAACTTCAATTGCACACCTCCACTGACTCATTTGGCACCAAGTACTAATCTATTCACTGCACTAGAACCCAAAAACTTAAAAAGATTCACCCCGTCACTCTGTTTGTAGTACTCTAATGATTCAGTCAGTACTCAGGTAGTTTTGCAGTGATCCAAGTGTTACTCTATGGACTGTTTCAAACATCTATCCACTATGCATGTAGGTCTGTAGCCAGCTACACACTTGTTTTTCACACCTTCAATATCCCAGACAGTATTCATACAGTTTCCGCAAACACCCTGTCACTCCCCTTATACTTCTCCAGTGACGTATTCAGCATCATGTAGCAATGTATTTACTGCACCAAAATACAAATACTTATAAATTCATCCTGGCACTCTCCTTGGAATACTGAAAACATTCAGCCAGTATCCAAGTACTATTGGACTGAGACAGGCCTTAACATATGGATGGTTTCATACACGTATCCACTATGCATGTAGGTCTCTAATCACCTACACACTTGTCTTTCACACCATCAATATCCAAGTCAGTATTCATACACTTCTAGCAAACACCCTGTCACTCACCCAGTGTGTCTCCTTATAGTACTGTAATCATTTAGTCAGTTAGCATGTAGTCTTTTAGTAGGCTTTAGGGCATGAACTGCTTCAAAGTAGTATGCACTATGCATGTAGTGTATTAACCATCGTCACACTTGTGCTTCAGGGCTATAGTTTCTTAGTCAGTATTTACATAAAATGTGTTTCTACAGTAATAGAATAGTATAAATTTGAAAGTTATTAATATACATTTATTTTTGATTCTTTTTACAGATACTGTTTTTCAACGTTAAAATAGAGAAATCATGCCAGAAAAAAAAAGAAAAAGAAAAGAAAAGAGACAGGAGAATTACTTGAAGAAAAATCAACCACAAGTATTGAATGAACAAGATAATGTGGCTAAAAAGAAAAAATCTTCTTGTAAGATCACAAAGCAATTTTTAAAAAATGTTTGTAGGACCAAACAGAATGTACAGTATGCTGAAACCTCTGAGAATGCTTCAACTAGAAAATAAAGCAAAATAAGAGGAAAAGCAAAAAAGCAAATGGACAGTCAAAGGGCACAAAGTATGGTAAAAGAAGGCAAAATCAGTATAAGGAATTACGCAAATAAATATTTTACAAGAGAGTAGTACATAATTCGCTGAAAGACCTATGTATATAGTTATAGATTACCTCTATCCTTTAATTTTGAATGGCTCAGCTTTTTTAAAAACAAATTTGATAAAGTTGAACAGCATAGTTAATATCTTCTATTAACTTATAAACACTTTAATTCTTTTTTTTAAATGATTTTTACCGTGCGCGCTCCGTGCGCGCACGGTAATTGCTACTTCATCATACGCGCTCGGTGCTGTGCGCGTATTTACGTTCTGCACGGTGCGCGCACTACGTACGCAAGCGAACGTTCTTTGTGTGCGCATGCGTACGTTCTCCACGTACGCATGCGTATGTCGTGTGTGCTCCGCACGCTACGTTCGCGCATGCACGCGTACTACGCACGCTAAGTTCGCGCATGCGCGTGTGCTACGTTCGCGCATGCACGCGTGCTCCGCGCATGCGCGTGTGCTCCGCACATGCGCGCGTGCTCCGCGCATGCGCCGTGCGCGCACGGTGTGCGCACACTATGTCATGTGATTAAGAAAGAACACTTTTTATTGGTTAATAGTACTTTCACTTCCAGATTCTTCCAACACCACACCCAGGCAAGTCATGTGATTAAGAAAGAACACTTTTCATTGGTTCATAGTAGATTCAGATCCAGATTCTTCCAAAACCACACCCACTCCCCTCATTATTACTTCTGATTCCCTAGAAGAAGGAGCTGATCTCTTTTTGGGATACAATGGCAGAGCAGAAGCCATCTTCTAGTAGTGATCAGGAGACTCTTATGCCACAGAGGCAGAGGAAGCAGAAAGACTCTTTCATATGGCAGTTTTTAGGTCTCGGCTCGAAGGCTGCGCTTTCGCAGTCTCGATCCGAGATTTAATGACTTGGAGTAGAGGGGCTTGAACCCGCCCCTCTTCTCCCCTGTTCTCCATTGGCTGGCCTCTTGAATGCTGGCCAGCCATTGGAGAAGAGGTCCGTCATTCCGATTAGGACCCGTCCTTTTCGGATTCGGGGACGTGTTTTTTTCAAGAAGTCTAATTATCTCCTCCAGCCAATGGCAAGAGGAGAGAAAAGAAAAACACGCCCCCGAATTCGAAACCGCCGCTGCCTTTCTCCGAGGCATTTCTGCTTCGCCTCGGAGAAAGGCGGCGGTGTTTCTACAGCGCCTATACTCACTGTGAGGTGGCTTCGGGGCTCTCTAAGAAGTCAATGTTCCTTTCCTCCATGGTTCTGAAGTATGTTATGCTCCTTCTTATGCTTTGTTCCTGCTACCCCTAGTATCCCTACTTACGCTAGACATGTTTCTACAGCGCCCATTCGGACTTTAGCACGGCTTTGGTGTGCTACAGGCAGTCCAGCCTTTTGATCTGGTCTTTACTCCACGTCTGTAGTTAAAGATATGAATCGAGCGCACTGTGCTGTTACCACTACGGTCACCTCTGTCTCGGAATCCCGCGCCGTACTCTTGTGTGCACCGAGTCGCGCGTCCTTCACGAGGCGCTATATCTTCTCAGAGGACACTCACTCTTCCTGCAGCAGACACACCTCGAGGCTGGCCCGCATGATGTCCATGCGATGGAGGGGTGGGTGGGGCATAGGGAACATACTTAAAACAGCACCACACCACAGAATCTACGCCAGATTTTTGCATTTTTACATACAACACTTTTACACTGTAAGGCCTCGAGGCTAAGCGATTTCACAGCGCATAGTGCCGCGGCTTCAAGGCGTAAAGCCGTACATGCAGTTCATTCGGGTGGCTTTCGCTGAGGCTGGCTGGTAGAAAGTATGTACCCACGTGGGCACCAGCATGAAAGTGTTTTCACATTCCCGTGCCCACTTGTCTACAGGGGCCGAAAGGCAGCACGACGGGTGATGGAACTGGTGGTTGCGCGGGGGCAGGGAGGGTATAGTTGGTGTTCTAGCTCCAAGAGGTTGGAAGGTTGGCGAGGTACGAGGAGGGTAGAGTCAGCGCCCCCGCATCGGCATCATTTCCTCCTCTGTCATTGGCACACGTGACCCCCTTCGATCCACCCTGCCCACCATTCTGTTTTCCTCGGTGTTGATCTGGTCTTTACTCCGCGTCTGTAGTTAAAGATATGAATCGAGCGCACTGTGCTGTGTTTTGGAGCAAAAAAAAGTATATGTGTCAGAGGTGCGTGTAGCTTTTTTGTTGAGGGTAAAACTAAGCCCCCTTCTAACAGAAACAAGGTGATGGGGTACACAAACAGACACGCATACACAGAACACAACTAGAGACAGACGCTTAACAGACACATTGAGCGTTCCCGCTCACAGACCTACCAACAGAGACTCACGCAAACACAGCCAGACACGAATACCCTCAAACCCACACAAAAAGACACAGACTCACAAACACACAAGGCACAATCACAAAGTCACGCTCATAAGCACACATACATACAGACACAATCAGAAACACAAGCACACACAATCAAACCATCGCGAGTCAGGAAGGCGCCAGAGACAGAATAAACGACGTGAGTGCGTGAGAATTGCCCGTATGTTGATGCCCCAGAGGTGGAATGAGTGACTGCGGTGTAGTACCAGGGGTGAGTGTTCTCTCGAGTGGGGCGAGGGCTAATTTTGTGGGAGGGCCGGGTGGGGCTGGCGAGGCCGCTGGAGATAGGGGTGACAGTCGGCAATGGAAGCCAGAGCCCCTGGCCGGGCGGGGGCCGTCAAACGGGAGCCTCCGTCCCTGCCCGGGAGATTAGTGCGTCTCCCTCACCGCATTCTCCGCAGTCCTGGCTGCTCACACAGACCCCCGCCCCCACCCATGAATCATGGGCTTGTCACCCTGCACCAGGCCGGAGACACAGAGACATCGCTGTATCTCGTTTATTGCACTTTAAGTGGCGGGTGGGCTGGGCACTCCGGGGTGGTGGGGGGTGCTCTGTGTGTGTGCAAAATGCAATAGGTCCCGCATTTGAGTGATTAAGCTATTGACATTGTAAATAACAATGCTGTTTCTTTAAATGCTTTTTAAAAAAAACATACAAAAATAATGTCATAAGCAATGCCAATAGCTCTAACTTTAACATTGCCGAGACCATTGCATTGTAAATGCTTGTTCACTTTTCCTGAGGGGCAGAAGAAGGTAAATGCTCCTAAAGTCACCTGCATTATTTGTAAGCGGACCTTATCACGTGGAAATGCTAATAAGAAATACACTTTTAGTATTCACATGATGTTAAGGCACGTTGAAGGACTACATCCTGTGGCTTTTGCTCGAGCTGCTAGTGAAAACTCTCTAGCAGCTCAGCCGAGCACATCCGCAGCAGCTCAGCCGAGCACATCATTGGCAGCTCAGCCGAGCACTTGATCTGCGGTGGCGCCTGCACCTACTTCTTTACCTCTGGATATACGCCCTGCTTTTCGGAGGCTGTATACACGGTGCATTAACTGTCATGCTCTTATTTCTCTTGGTGAATCCAGTATTGATCTCATTGAGAGGAAGATAGAGCAGCACTCATGCACCCGGCCATAGTTTTTTCATTTTTTCGTTTTTCTGTTCCTCTGTCCCTACATTAACACAAGGGCTCTTTTTAGAACCACTTAAAATCTAAACACAAAAACTTGTTTTTAAAAACTATTTTTCGATTTTTTTTTACCGTGCGCGCACGTTTAAAAAAACAAATAAATAAATAATCATTTTTTTCACCCTTTGTGATCCTTCAGGGACTCCCTGACAAAGACTAGGGGGTCAGGAAGGGTCTACCCTGCCCCCTTTCCATGTTCTCCACCTTTGTTTTAAATTGAAACACATTTTTAAATGTTTTTTTTTAAGTAAAATAGATTACATTTCCTAAATTTTCTTTCAAGATCTGAAAAAAAGAAAAAAAGTATTAATATCCAACAATACATTTTCTTAAACAGTACATGTTTTTTCAGATTTAACAAAGCAATTTTTTGCCCTTTTTTTGCTGTTTTCAGAATGTATTGAATTTCACTGAAAATAGTGATATCAATTGTATTCATCATTTAACAGCGGGCAAAAAAAAAAACCAATCTGAAAGATTGTTTAAAAAAGCCCTGAATGTATCCTCACTAAAACAGACCTTGATAGAGATGTCACAAATATATTAAAAATATCTTCTAACAACAATAACTATTTGCAATAAATAACATCTGTAAAACTTGCTGCTTAAGCACGTACACCAAAATAATATCTGACAAAGAAGTCCACAATTGTTACCTTTACCTTTCCATGAGGCCAAATGGTAATTTTAAAATCCTTTTTAAGTGAAATATCCAATGTTAATCCTATTAAATTGAAACAATGCTTTCTTCAGATGCTGAAATTTGTATCTAAAATTTTGGTTTTAGAAAAATTAAGTAACAATTTGGTAAATCATAAGGCAAACGTTGCTTGAAAATCAATTGAGAATCATTACACAGTGTCCACCCTTTTTCACATTTAACCCCTTGCATGCCCGCCCCTTTCCCCGCCCAGTGCCGCGCCTTCCATTAGCGGGCGGAGTTCATGACGAGCTGGACTCGTCATGGGCACAGCGCCACCGCAGCCCATGACGAGTCCAGCTCGTCATGGGCACTGAAGGGGTTAAGATAAACTGTGTAATGACCAGAAGTGATAGAAGGTCCATCATGAAAAATTATTGCAACTGCAACAAAAGTTTTACCTGATATTGATAATTTATTTCCTACAAACTTCTTTAGTAAAGTTTCCAATTTAGTTCCATCTGCTCTACAACGTTGCATCATTAAAATTACATACTGTCCATATTTATTTAAAAATAACGTTGATAACATGTCGGATTTACATTGAGAACATTCCATGTTGTGATTAGCATCTTTAACTAATTTACTAAAAGTCACTGATTTACTCTCTGGTAATGTTAAATATATGAACCTTTCAGAATCAACATTACTGCTGCATGTGTTCATACAGTTTTCACAACAATGTTCCCATTTATATGAGACACCAAGTATATTTTCTATTTCTACCCCTTCATCTTCCAGTACCATAAGCATATACATTAAAAATTCCTGTGCCTCTTGCTGGACATCTTGTGTAAACTGTGTACATCCAGAACATACATCTAAAAGATTTCTAACATCAGAAGCACTTTCTATATTAGTTTAATCATTACTCAAGGTCTCATAAAGGAGACTCAGCAGAGAACAGAATCTTTTTCCATGATTTAGTATTATCTGCTCTTGCAAAATTTCAAGATAAAATACAACATTCAGCACTACATTTGCGTAGCAGTTGACACCAGAGCTATTTTCAAAATGACAACCAACAACCTCTTCAACATTGTCCTTTTTCTTTTTGCTTACACTCACATCACTCTCCTTTTGTTTTCTCTTCTGTACATCCTCATTACAGATATTCTCAATTCTCCTTTTCCGACAAACACGTTTTTCAAATACAGGATACTGACCTAAATGAGGAGCATAGGTTCTTCTTAATCTATTATACTCCTTTACACAGTTTGCATCAGCACTAACTTTTGAGTCATCAAAGTCCATCATGAATAAACCAGATATTTTTTTCACGCGTGACAAAGCAACATATGCCATACCTTCTTTATACACAGTAGAGCCAATGTTTACAAATGTACTATCTACAGTTAATCCTTGAGATTTGTGAATAGTTACAGCATATGCTAGAGAAAACGGAAACTGCTTCCTACGTACATATAAGTCTTTCACAAGCAAGAAACGAACTGAACAATGACAAATGTCTTTAACTTCTTCAATCTGATAAAATTTTATTTTTAAAATTTCAATTCCAACTTTTTTCTGGTAATTAACAAAACCCACAACTTTACCCAATGCTCCGTTCACTAAACCTTTTTCTACATCCAAATTACGTCTTAAAATTACTCGACAGTTCATACATACATAAAGATTTTTTTCCAAACCAGCAGTTTGATATGTTTTTCTCTAGAGAATCCAATTTAGTTGTCAATTTGTTTGTCAATATAATAGTTATTCCTTCATGCTGTATTTTATCCACAGCTTCCAGTTTTATAATCTCTTCATTTTCCAATTTCAAAAGTTCTTGATTGAATATAGAGCATTCATGTAGTGTTGGCATTAAGCAGATGACAGTATTTTTTTCAGCAATTTCCTTGTATATTTTCTCTGGAACTATTTGTTCTGTTGGAAACACGTTCCATAGCAATCGACTCTGTAAAGCTTTTCTGCCATGTTCTGTGAGTAGTCCAATTCTGATATCTTTGAGAATACTTGCATAATCCTCATCATTGGCTTGCCTCATATTGGTAATGAGTTCTTTATACTCAAAGGATGTCCAAATATTCACATTACTTATACTTCCTAACGACTTTTTCGTGTCTTCATGTGTAAGTGTATGGAATACTGGTTGTCCTTTAACTGGAGTGAGCTGCAAAAGATCCCCAAAAACTATGACGTGTTTTCCTCCAAATAAGACGTCATAGTCTGTCTTTAGAATTTGCTGCATTCTTAAATGCACAAAGGCAAGCATTAAGTTTGATACCATGCTTACCTCATCAATAATGAGTACTTTCATTTTCTTCAATACTCTCGAAACTTCAAGACATGCTTCTCCTGTTAGCTTGTGGTATTGTATGTTGTTCTCATGCTCTACTGGTAACATTAGCAAACGATGTAAGGTAACTCCTTTTATGTTATATGCTGCTAATCCAGTTGGAGCAGTAACAACACAAGACAAAGTTGATTCCGTTTTGTTCTGTAGGTAGCTTCTAATTACTTTAATTAAGAAACTTTTTCCAGTTCCTGCTTGTCCACTCACATACATTCTGATTGGTTTAAAAGATGTGCATGAGCACTCTTTATTTTCATGTAGTAATCCGTGATCAATTTTTTTACTGACTTCCTCATAAATTTGTTTTTGTTCATCATTCAGTTGTTGTTCCATATTTGGTAAGTTTATTAAATCTTCCTGAGCTTGATTCATAGCTGTTTCCACTTCAGTCATGGCTATTGCAGCTTCATTTTCTACGATTGGTTGTCCTAGAGGATCTTGACTGAACGTCCCAGAACTTTGACTGTCTTGAGAACTGTCTCTAGCTACTTCAGCTGCAATAGTTGCTTCTTGTTCAATTTCTTCATTTAACATTTGAACATAAGTTGTGAAAGTACTGCATTCTATGCTATCTTTGCAAGCATTAAAGGAATCTTCATAGCTGTGAAAATCTCCAAGTACTTCGTCCTCTGAATGCCATGGTTTAAACGGCTGTAAAAGTGCCAAGTAGTAAAATTCCTTTTTGTCAGTAGTGTCGCAACTCAGCTTCCGGTGATTAATCAAACTTCCTTTTGTTTGCTTCACCAAACATCCTTCCTCACCAGTGACTTTATATTTTCCATTGTTGATGTCTTCTGTGGCATTCCGTTTAAAAATGTAGTTCTGCAGTACTTCATAGAGACACATGTTCTCAAGATGATGACTTCTTTGTGGGTAATATGTGTCCAACATGTTTGTTCTTAAAATGGCTGTACTTTCTGGTTCGTACTCAGCTAAATATTCAATTTCTCGAACAGATTTCAGTACCCGATTTCGCATTCCTGCAAGGCCTAAACTTACCCAAATTATTCTTCTGGATTTGGAGTACAGACTTGCAGATGATAACCTATCTGAGCATTCGTAGGATCCAATTTCTCGATGCGATAACATCTTTAAACTGAAACTGTATAGCTTTTTACTGACAGTCTTCTCGTGAGAAATCTCTTCCCACATTTCTTTCAATTCCGTTTTCTCAGGTTTTGTGATGTAAGATGTGACATACCGAGCAACAGCAATAGAATTGTCAGCTACATATTGAATATCCATGTTAGCATTCCACATGGATAAAATGACTGGGTTGTAGTCATTTATGTATTTCAACTCTTCTTTTCTTCTTAGGTTGTAGGTATTTTTCGACGATTTTCTTGTAATAGTATGTCGCACAGCTGACATAAAACTGTTTACTCTTCCTTTTGAAAGAACAGGTTGTGGAAATCCAAATCGACATTTCGTGTAGAATTTATCTTTACTTTTGTACTTTCGTCGACAGTATTTTCCACACCAATGACTTTGGAAACGTAAAACTTGTTCTTTTAAGTTTTTCTCTTCTGTACTTTTAGGTATAGCACATGTTGCATATTCTTCAATGAAAGATTAAACTGCTTCATCAGCATCTGTTCCAAATTTGGGTGCATCCTTGATCCACAACAGCATATGAATATGTGGAGCACCTCTTGCTTGGTACTCTTTTCGCCAAAAGAAATCCACAACTTCTCCAAGAGGTGGATTTTTTTTATTGCAGATGAAGGACATCATAGCCTCAAATCTATGATTGAAATATCTGCAAACATTAACCGGATCCAATGAGCACAATTCTCCTGCTGTCTTGTATTGGATGTTTTCAATATTTGAATTCGCCTCTCGAAGAAAATCCAGTAAATCATCCCAAGCGTACTCTGCACAGCTTAGGGTAAGGAACCATGTAGGAGTTCCTAAATTCCGTAACATACATTTCAATTCTCCATGGCGTCGGTACCAATATTAATTAGTTCCACGCTGACAAGCCATCAAATTAATCAATTGAGATTCCAAATGATCATCTTGCTGTTGCACTTTGTTCATAAAATCCTTTGCAGACACATTATGTAGATGTACTCCAGTTTTCAAAATGTGATTTACTGCATAAGATAGTGCAGACAAGTCACTTTCAAATAAAAGATGGAACAAATAAGGAATACTTTGACGAAATCTTGGATCTTCTGCATATAATCTTGTAGTCCGATACTCCGAAGCAGGAATGTGTACTGGACGTTCATCATATCGTCCACCTTTTCCTGTAGGAAACAGCTGGGGAAAACAACGAGCTTCCAAGCTCTCCTCCCATACACTCATAGGAGTTCCTTGTGCTTTTATCATCTGATCAATAGTGTTTCCCATAACTTCTTTAGAATCAAGAGGATGTAAGCTGAAATGTTCATAAATTTCTTCTTCTTTTGACTTATCCACTTTTTCAATTTGCCCAGTAGGTATTCCTGTGTCTGCTAGTAATTCTTCTTCATCCATATAAATTGTTTCATACCATTTATTATTTCTTTTCAAATATAAATTTGCTCTTTGTACTTTTCGTACATCTACCAGCTTCTGCCAAATTTTCTTATTCTTTGTAGGTACACCATTAACCAGAACAACTAATGGTTCAGTTTCAACACTATCTGCATCAATTGTTTCCATATTTTTTTTCAAATCCAATGGCAAATAGACAACTCTTCCTTTTAAACCTCTTTGTAAATCCGAAGGAGGTAATTTACCTGTTTTGGGCTCCATACGCACTATGGTCTGAAACGGATGGACACATTGAATGAGTATAGACTCATACGTATTTAAATCAGAAAGTTCTGCAGGAATATCAACCAATTCTAAATTATTATGTACAGCTCTAGCTGGCATTTTATTTTCTTCTAACTTGTTATAACAGTATTTACAAATACGCTGATTTTCACCCAAATCAAAACAATTTTCCAGAAATATATATGTTGCAAAATCCTTCCACTTATAATTATCTTCATTTTCACTTTTTTTTATAGAGATCAACATTCCTTGTTTGAATTTTATAATGGCTTCTCCGGCAACAAATACAAGTAATATTTGGTCTTTCATTAGAGATGATAGTAAAAATTTTGAAGATGAAATGACAAAATTTACTAACAGTGAGTTCTACATTCTCTTCCACATTTTCCTCGATAACTGTGTAATTTCCTGCACTTTCTTGCTCTGGACCAAAGAAACAAAACTGAATATCATCAGTAACCTTCACTACATCTGATACAGATCCACGAAACAGAGCATTATTCAACTCATTTAACTTTATTGCTGGACTTTTAGCAAAATACAATGTTCTCACAAACTTTCTCATTTCAGTATGATGTACAGCCAGCATCCTAAAATGGTGAAAAACACTCTGACAAACTTTCCTAGATAGACAAGCCAGAGAATGTCCTTGCAAACCAGTATTCTCTGTCACTCTGCATGGATCTAGTCTTTGAAGCACCTTAATCCTCTGTTTAACACTCTTTTTACTATATTCTCTTAGAAAGTCACGTAATTTATCAATAGATTCCTGTCGCACAGTACAAATACTACTACAATTCCAAGTGAACACTGGGGCTTTAGGACGTCTCCCCATAACCTTGTCAACTAACACTTCTTCCTCATTTCTTGGAACCATTTTCTCCTTTTCCACTACACAACCATCTTTAGCTTCATAAGCTCGAACATTGGTGTCAACTGCATGCAACAAACTATTACTTTGAAGATAACTCTCTTCATTAAAAAATGGTTCATTACTTGAACTATGCTTCCATTCTCCTAAGAACACTTTACAAAAGTTTTTTTTTTTCACTACTCTTTTCCTTTTGCTTTGTGACTTCATTGCTTTGACTAATTTTTCTAATCTACGCATCCTGTTCAAAATTAAAAGGAATAGTTTTCTTTTTATTTCCAATGCCTTTGCAACAATTGTTTCAATATATTTCTTTTTTTTATAAAATTTGGCTTTCTTCTTATATTTTTTCACATCCTTTAGCAAATTTAACATCATTCTTCTCTGAAACATTTTTCGACGAATGTTTTTAAGATCTATTTTTTGTGTCAAGTCACTCTTTCTTACTTCTGATTCTACATTAGCTTTTAGTATTTTCTGTCAACTCTGTAGTTGTTTTTTACTTGAAACACTATTTGCAGTAGTTATATTTTTTTCATTTTTTCTTTGTTTGAAGATATTTTTAAAAAAATCCTTAGTCTGCTTACCAGAATACTTTTTCTTTTTTCCAACATGATGTTCTTCAACTTTTTTTTTTTGTCCAGTTGTCTTCAAATATAGATGTTGTTGCTGTTCTTTTCTCTTTCTTGACTTTATAGGCATCTTTAATTAATTTTACTGCTGTTCAGCAATACCTGAAAGAAACAAAAAAAAAAATATCTTTATGTAATTTTAATACATTACGATTTTTTATTTGAACTTTTCAAATACAATCATATGAGCTGTCCCTTTCCTACAACTACAAGTCTGACAGAACAATACTAACACGTATTAAATCTCTAACATCAATTCCTGTGTGCATACAGACTCATGGTGTGATTCTAGGCACAAAACAATTTTTGTTTGGCAATTTCAAAGCACATTTACGACTTTGGTAGAGTAAGTGAAAATTACTATGGCAGCCTGACACATTTTCCTTATATTTTAGAGAGGCAGAAAAGAGCACATGTACTAACAGCTACTTGAGACCATCAGCATGTGTTACAGGGTGAGTGATTAGAGTACAGCAAAGGAAATGAGCCTTGGTGACGTTGAATGTGTTAGCATTACACACTGCTATCTGAAATACCACACAGTGCTGAATAGTAAGCATGAGAGTGCAGGAAAAGCACCTGTCTGTGTGCTAAGAGCGTGCTTCTGGAGACTGTGTATTGTCAGGTGCAAGAGAGATCTGCATGGACGCTTGCACAACTGCATGAAGACTGCAAAGATGTATGTAAGAGTACATGTGTGGTAAAGGTTAATTGGAGTTTTGTACATGTAAAAACTACCTCACCCATTGCGGGAGTGGAACGAAAATCTACCATGTTGATTTCAAATGTGTTAGCATTTGCCTCTCATTTGTGAGATAGTGATTTCTGCTGAATGCTAACCATTACAGTTCAAGAAAACTAGCTGCCCCTTTCCTGCGAGTGCAAGTCTAACAGAGCAAGAGCAACACAAATTAAATCTCTGAGAAGAATTCCTGTGTGCAGACAGACTCAAGGTGTGATTCTAGGCACAAAACAGTATTGCTGGGTGTTACCAGAACACCTTAAATTATGGTGAAGACATACTCCATAATATCTAACAAGTTCAAGGCACTAAAATATCTTCCTTAACATAAAATGTAAAACACAACTTTAAAAGTGTGAGGAAAATGTACCATGCTAATTTCAAATCTGTTAGCATTTGCCTCTCATTTGTGAGATAGTGATTTCTGCTGAATGCTAACCATCACAGTTCAAGAAAGCTAGCTGCCCCTTTCCTGCGAGTGCAAGTCTAACAGAGCAAGAGCAATACGAATTAAATCTCTGACAAGAATTCCTGTGTGCAGACAGACTCATGGTGTGATTCTAGGCACAAAACAGTATTGCTGGGTAATACCAGAACACCTTAACTTATGTTGAAGACATACTCCATATTATCCGACATGTTCAGGGCAGTTAAATATCTTGCAAAACATAAAATTTAAAACACAACTTTAAAAGTGGAAGGAAAATGTACCATGCTAATTTCAGTTGTGTTAGCATTTGCCTCTCATTTGTGAGATAGTGATTTCTGCTGAATGCTAACCATCACAGTTCAAGAAAACTAGCTGCCCCTTTCCTGCGAGTGCAAGTCTAACAGAGCAAGAGCAATACGAATTAAATCTCTGACAAGAATTCCTGTGTGCAGACAGACTCATGGTGTGATTCTAGGCACAAAACAGTACTGCTGGGTAATACCAGAACACCTTAACTTATGCTGAAGACATACTCCATAATATCTGACATGTTCAGGGCAGTTAAATATCTTGCAAAACATAAAATGTAAAATACAACTTTAAAAGTGGAAGGAAAATGTACCATTTTGATTTCAAATGTGTTAGCATTTGCCTCTCATTTGTGAGATAGTGATTTCTGCTGAATGCTAACCATCACAGTTCCAGAAAACTAGCTGCCCCTTTCCTGCAAGTGCAAGTCTAACAGAGCAAGAGCAATACGAATTAAATCTCTGACAAGAATTCCTGTGTGCAGACAGACTCATGGTGTGATTCTAGGCACAAAACAGTATTGCTGGGTAATACCAGAACACCTTAACTTATGTTGAAGACATACTCCATATTATCCGACATGTTCAGGGCAGTTAAATATCTTGCAAAACATAAAATTTAAAACACAACTTTAAAAGTGGAAGGAAAATGTACCATGCTAATTTCAGTTGTGTTAGCATTTGCCTCTCATTTGTGAGATAGTGATTTCTGCTGAATGCTAACCATCACAGTTCAAGAAAACTAGCTGCCCCTTTCCTGCGAGTGCAAGTCTAACAGAGCAAGAGCAATACGAATTAAATCTCTGACAAGAATTCCTGTGTGCAGACAGACTCATGGTGTGATTCTAGGCACAAAACAGTACTGCTGGGTAATACCAGAACACCTTAACTTATGCTGAAGACATACTCCATAATATCTGACATGTTCAGGGCAGTTAAATATCTTGCAAAACATAAAATGTAAAATACAACTTTAAAAGTGGAAGGAAAATGTACCATTTTGATTTCAAATGTGTTAGCATTTGCCTCTCATTTGTGAGATAGTGATTTCTGCTGAATGCTAACCATCACAGTTCCAGAAAACTAGCTGCCCCTTTCCTGCAAGTGCAAGTCTAACAGAGCAAGAGCAACACAAATTAAATCTCTGAGAAGAATTCCTGTGTGCAGACAGACTCATGGTGTGATTCTAGACACAAAACAGTATTGCTGGGTGATACCAGAACACCTTAAATTATGGTGAAGACATACTCCATAATATCTTACAAGTTCAAGGCAGTTAAATATCTTCCTTAACATAAAATGTAAAACACAAATTTGAAAGTGGAAGGAAAATGTACCATGCTAATTTCAAATCTGTTAGCATTTGCCTCTCATTTGTGAGATAGTGATTTCTGCTGAATGCTAACCATCACAGTTCAAGAAAACAAGCTGCCCCTTTCCTGCGAGTGCAAGTCTGACAGAGCAAGAGCAACACAAATTAAATCTCTGACAAGAATTCCTGTGTGCAGACAGACTCATGGTGTGATTCTAGGCACAAAACAGTATTGCTGGGTGATACCAGAACACCTTAACTTATGGTGAAGACATACTCCATAATATCTGACATGTTCAAGGCAGTTAAAAATCTTCCAAAACACAAAATGTAAAACACAACTTTAAAAGAAGAATCACATTTCTATTATTTATATCAAAATGCACCACATACATCCCCTCTCAAATTCCTAACTCACATTTAAAAGTAGTTAGTTGAGAAAAAAATGTGGCACTCAAACAGCAGATTATCAGAGCCAGAATCTCTGAGGTGTACACCTCTCTCCTCTCACCAGAACCAGTAAATGGCAAAGTTTCCCTCTCTTTTTTCACACATATACATGTTAACTTCAAATCACAGTGTTTCCAACATTTTTTCAAATGGAAACACACATTTCTATTGGTTGCAAATTTCAACCCTTTGCAAATGATCCCTACCCCCAACATTACTTCTGCCTGCTACCATAGCAACAGGTCATGGAACACTGGTGTGAGCAGAGAGATCAGAAGTTCAGCACACAATGTTTCTAATCCAAAGAGCAAGAGTGCTTGACTTTTCAAACCTAACAGCAAATCCAAACTAATGTTCTGTTAGAACACATTTTTCAAAACCAATACAAAACATCCTTTTATAAATGTAAACATACAGCCTATTTTTTTGTGTAGAATGATCTGAAATAGCCAATCACCTCTTTTTATTTAAAAAAAAGTTTGTAAGCCTCCATTTTACAACTATTTTTCATTTCATATTGCCATTCTACTGAAAGACACCTTCTGAGTGCATCCAGATCTCCTTGGAAGATGTTCACAGTGTGGATTATAGGTCACAGCTATGTCTTCTGGAGTGAAAAGTTTGCAGAAAAAAGAGGTATTGTGAAAGACCTTGCTTTGCCAAATGTAGACATTAAATCGATTGGTCAGAGAGGGTTAAAGTGGCACCAATTAATGCCTTTGGTGAAAACCTTTCTACATCTCCCACAGCCTAACCTTATTATTGTGCACTGTGGTGGAAATGACCTAGGCACTTTAACTGGGGTAGGTCTGGAAATGCTTATTAAGGACACCTTTGTGCAATTGATGTCACTTTTTCCACAAACTGCCTTTGTATATTCTAATATATGCCAAAGGCAAAAGTGGAACTGGTCCAACCAATTTTGTCCGCAGATTGACAAAGCAAGAAAGCACGTCAATAAGTCTGTTTCTGCTTTCCTCAGAGACTATGGTATGGGTTCTATATACCACAACAACTTGCGTTACAACATGCAAGACATTTATAGAGGAGACGGTGTACATTTCAATGATGAAGGGAACAGAGTCTTCCTCTTGAACTTTAGACTCTGCATCGGTACTTACTTGTAGGTACCAAAAACACTTCATAAACACAACGGCTCTTATTAGAGCCACCTAATATCTAAACACTTAATCTTTTTTTTTTAAATCTTTTTTTAAAAATGTTTGCCGTGCGCACACGGTGCGCGCACCCCGCGAATTAAAAAAAAAAATTAAAATCTTTTTTTGGGCCCTTCGGGGTCCCACTGTGACCCCCTGACAAAGCCTTTTCAGTGTGACAGACAAAATGGCTGCCGACACTTCCTGATTTCGACCGATTCGAATGTTTACTGACATGTAACAACCAATCAGAATTTCGCTCGCGCACGTTAGGGTGCGCGCACCGTACGCGTACTGTGCGCACACGGTACGCGCTTATAGATATTTATATGCGTTTAAATACTATTTTCTCAGGAACTACTGAACAGATTGACACCAGACATGCAAAAGGCACTTCCCTGACCTGAGGACTACCTCTCTGCCAAATTTCAAGTAATTCTTTTCAGCCGTTCGGGCTGTACCTTCGACTAAAGGTCCTATGGAAAAATGCATGGGGAAAACGCATTTTGGGACCCCCTTTTTTCTCTGCCCCCGCTTGACGAATCACCCCAAGACTTTCAGGGTAGGAGCTGAGCGGAGCGCCCCATTAGTTTTGAAAATTTCGCGTGTATTCGTCAACCGGCGCCAAAGTTATTCAAAATAGAATTTTCAGATTTCCTAAGGAAACTCGGTCCTAACTATAACTATCTACTGGCGACCGCCAGTGGATAATATATATATAACTATCTACTGGTGACCGCCAGTAGATAATATATATATATATATATATATGTATATATATATATATATGTATATCTATATATATATCGATATCTCTATATATCTATATCTATATCTATATTCACTGAAAAAACCAAAGGTTTCCGGGGCGTTATAGTTAGGAATTGGCATTTAAAAAACCTTAGAAATTCACTGAAAAAACCATAGGTTTCAGGGGTGTTATAGTTAGCTGGACATTTCCCTCGTACAAAACCCTAGAAATTCCCCCGTTATAGTTAGTTCAGCTAACTATAACTCGCGCCCCCGCAATGCACTGCTGATGACGTCACATATTACATCACTGCCTTTTCCTCTCTTTGTAAATATGAAAGAGTATCTTACACAATAACTATGTTACAAAAAGTTACATATTTCCGTTTTTAAAATTCCTTGCGAATGATAAAAGGTAAGCACAGAGTTTTGTCTGCAAAGATGTTCAAAGAAGAATGATTGAAATAATTGCGGTCCTTCAATAGCTAAAATAGGAAATATTATGAACCCCTCAAATCTCTTTTTTTGCAGGTCACATGATATCTGATTATGGTCAGATTTCAAAACTACATAGGTATAAACAGAGTATTTTTAGAAACATGTTTCAACTTTGTAGCTTCTTGCAGACCTCCTCATTCTGCATATTGAGACTTAGTTAAACTTACCTTCACAGTAATAGGAATACAAAATGGTACACATTTTTTTCACATTTTCATTCCAATCTAAATTCATATTTATTTTAAAATTATAACATGTAATAATACATTTTTTACAACACAGCATAATTTCCACAAAGTCATTTTTTTGCCTTTTTTGCTGTTCTCAGAATATATTAAATTTCACTAAAAATAGTGATTTCAATCGTACTCATCACTTAACAGCGGGCAAAAAAAAAAACAATCGCAAAGATTGTTAAAAAAAAAAACAACATGCTATTCTCAAAAAAAAACAAAAAAGATACAAATCACAGATATATAAAATGCATACAGCTAACAAAATTTTATAAGTTTAACTTACAAAACTGTAAATGTTGTTGCTTTAAAATATTCACCAAATCTAAAGATGAATTTTTGGAGGATGCACCACGCCCACAACGTTTTCCTTCAGTGGTGTGGAAATTTTCTACTTTTCTCGAGGGGCAAACAAAGACCAATGCCACCTTCGTCACGCGCAAGATTTGCAAAAGAGTTCTGTTACGAGGGGATCCTAACAAAAAATACTCGTGTGGCACAGCAAGCATGATGAAACACCTAAGGACACTTCATCCAAACAATCTTGCACGAGAAGAGTGCAAGCAGATGAGAAACACTCCTGTTCTGTATCTGTAAAAAAGAATCACAAATAAAAGTATATTAATAACTTTCAAATTTATACTATTCCATTACTGTATAAACACATTTTATATAAAAACTTACTAAGAAACTATAGCCCTAAACCACAAGTGTGACGATCGTTAAAACACTACATGCATAGTGCATACTACTTTGAAGCAGTTCATGCCCTAAAGCCTACCTCACTAAAACACTACATGCTAACTGACTAAATGATTACAGTACTATAAGGAGACACACTGGGTGAGTGACAGGATGTTTGCTAGAAGTGTATGAATACTAACTAGGGAATTGAAGGTGTGAAAGACAACTGTGTAGGTGATTAGAGGACTGCATCCATACTGCATAGGCATTTAAAGCAGTCCATGTGCAAAGGCCTGGCTCCCTGCATGACTACTTGGGTACTGACTGAATGATTAGAGTACAGCAAGGAGAGTGCCTAGGTGAATTTATAAGTGGTAGGCTTTTCGCACAGGGAATGGATTAGTACTTGGTACTGAATGGGTCACTAGAGGAGAGCAAAGGGAGTGACAGGATGTTTGCTGGACTGTATGGATACTGACTAGGGAATTGAAAGTGTAAAAGACAAGTGTCTAGGTGGTTAGAAGACTGCATACATAGTGGATAGGGGTTTGAAGCAGTCCATGTGCTAAGGCCTGGCTCAGTGCATGAATACTTAGACACTGACTGAAAGATTAGAGTACTGCAAAGATAGTATCTTGGTGAATTTATAAGTGTTTGAGTTTTGGCACAGTGAATGGATTAGTACATGATGCTGAATGGGTCACTAGAGGACTGCAAAGGGAGTTACAGGGCGTTTCCTGGAAGTGTATGGATACTGACTAGCGAATTGAAAATGTGAAAGACAAGTGTATAGTATGTTAGAAGACTGCATGCATACTGCATAGACATTTGAAACAATCTATGTGGTAATGTATGGTTCACAACATGAGTACTTGGAAACTGACTAAATCATCAGACTACTGCTAGGTTAGTGCCTGGATAAAACTTTTAATTGTTCAGTTCTGGCACAGTGAAGAGAATAGTACATGGTACTGCACTTTAGTGTCAAACCCGGACTCATTTTATCAATGCATAAGCAAAGAATAGCTTCTAAAGCTACTAAAACTTGACAACATGACCGATTTTAAAACAGTAATCTGTCATCAAATACACTATGTTACCAAATGCTTCTCTCACAATCCTTACCCAAATGTACACAGACTCACAGTGTGATTTTAGACAAGCAACACTATCCCTAGCAGTTTACCAAAACTCATTCACTAGTCTAGAAGAGGTAAGGGTACTGCACACAATCTACATATTTAAGTACAGCACATTAGTGTCAAAGCATGACTTATTTTATCAATGCATAAGCAAAGACTGGCTTCTAATGCTACTAAAACTTGACAACATGACAGGTTTTAAAACAGTTATTTATCAGCAAATACACGATGTTACCAAATGCTTCTCTCACAGTGGTTCCCAAATGCACACATACTCACTGTGTGATTCTAGACAAACAACACTATCCCTTGCACTATACCAAAACACATTTCTTCATCTAGAAGAAGTACTACATTTTAGTATAGAAACATAACATAACTAATTTCACAAATTCATAAACAATGACTGGTTTCTAATTCTACCAAAATATAAAAACAGCACAGTTATCTGTCTGCAAACACATGAAAAACACAAATGCTTATCACAGAATGGCTTCTACATGCACACACACTGTCAATAAGATTGTAGAGAAAAAAAGTACACCCTACACTTTAGCAGGAGAAATACATTAGTCTGATTAAAATCAAAATAGTCTACATACATCCCCTCACAATTAAATAACTCACCTTTCAAGTTGTGTTGCAGATTAAAAAGTATATCAGTCACTCACCATATTTTCTTTTACAGAATCTCTGCACTGTGCACCTCTCAGCAAAAACAAAGAATGGAAAAGTTTCCCTTTCATTTTCCACACATATACATGTAAACATCAAATCACAATCCTTCACACATAAAAGAAATGTATTGACTCAAGAATTTGTTGAGGAGAAGTCGTTTAAGGTCGCTTTTGAAGCCGAAGTAGGACGGGTTGCACCGAAGGTCAATTGGAAGGGCATTTCAGCTGCTAGGTGCATTTCCTGAAAAGGAGCGAGACTGGGTGGCTTTCTTTTTAAGTAGTGGTGGAATGAGAAGAAGAGCTTTTCAGCTTCTCAGCGTTCTGGAGGTTCCGGCTCTTGAGAGTTAATTGGTTAAGTAAACCGGATTTTGCGAGTGAAGAGCTTTGTGGGTGATGCAGGCAGTCCTGTAGATGCATCTTCCTTCAAAGGGGAGCCATTTAAGGGATTTGAGGGCAGGTGTGATGTGGTCAAAGTGTTTGCAGTTAGTAATCAGCCTGGAAGCCAAGTTGAGCACTGCTCTGAGAGGGGGCCAGGTGAAATTTAGGGGCACTAGTGAGAATAGCATTGCCGTAATCATGTTTCGAGAGGACTAGAGATTGGACGATCCACTTAAAGTCATCTTGAGGGATGAAGGGTTTGATCTTTTTGAGGTGTTTAAGAGTGAAAAGTGCTCCTTTGGCTGATTTGTTGATATGGTCCTTCAGAGTCAGATTTTTGTCTAGGATAAAACAGAGTGATTTAGCGGAGTTTGAAAGATTAGGACAGTTCAGGGCGTTGAGGTCAGAGATCCGGCCTTGGATAGGAAGACGGTTACTTTTAGGAGAGAACAGAATGATTTACAATTTGTTCGGGTTTAGTTTTAGATTGTTAGAGAAAAACAAGATTTAATCTTGCTTAGGGTGTTGTTTAGATGGAGGACATAGCTCTGAGATTTGATTTTATAGTAGAGTTGAGTGTCATCAGTGTAAAGGTGATAATTTATGCCTGCTTGATTCAAAATGATGGTAAGGGGCTCTATGAAGATCTTGAAGAGAGAGGAGGAGAGAATTGAGCCCTGGGGGACACCCAGAGAGACCGGGGTGGGATTGGAGAGGCAGGAGTTCATTTTAATTTGTTGAGTTCCGCGTTGAAGGTAGGAGGAGAACCATTTAAGGACAGTGCCACTGAGTCCTGAGCGGGACTAGAGAGATTCAAGTAAGGAGGAGTGACTACCTGTATCAAATGTAGCAGAGAGATGGAGGAGGATAAGAAGGCAAGCATCTCCCTTATCTAGCGAACGATGAATGTCGTCGACAATGTTTAGTATGGCAGTTTCAGTACTGCAGCCTTTCCTGAAACCAGATTGAAAGGAGTCAAGTAAGTTGTATATACCTATGTGGCTGTCGAGTTGAAGCAAGACACATTTCTCCATAGTTTTGGCTAGGAGAGGGAGGTTAGAGGTGCGACGAAGGTTACCGGGATCATTTGGGTCTGCCTTGGGATTTTTAAGGATGGGAGTGATTTGCGCACGTTGAAGGGAGTTAGGGAAGCACCCAGAGGCAAAGGAGGTGTTAACAATTTTTTTCCAAAAAGGGGCAATGATGTGGTTAAGGGTATGTATTAGTTTTGCTGGGAGAGGGTCTTTGGTATGAGAGGTTGGCTTTAATTTTGCAATGATATTGAAGACTTCAAGCTCGGTTTTGGGTTTAACATTTGACCAAGAGGCGTCATTTTTCAATTGTGTGTTGGAAATGTTGTCTTCTGAGCCAGCTGGAGTTGATTGGTGAAGAAAAGGATAAGAAGGGGGGTTAGCAGAGGGGGAACGGGGAGAGTTAAGAGAAGAGTGGAGGTTGGGAAAGGTCAAAATTTGCAGGAAGGATTGATCGATTTTAGCAATTTTGTCCATGAAGAAGTTTGCAATTTCCTCACATCTTTCATTAGAGGCAGTCGGTTCCGGCGGGGCAGCAGAAGTTTGTCTTCGGAGGATGTTAAAGAGTTCTCTGGGTCTATTTTTAGCATGATCTAGTTGGGAACAAAAAAAGGGTTCTCTTTTCATGAAAATGTGTTTCTTGTTTGTTGATCTTGAAGATCTGAGAAGAACTAAGTGAGAGGGCGAGGGGTGTTGTCTCCAGGAACTTTCTGCTAGTCTAAGTTGTCTTCTTTCCTTATTAAGTTCCGTATTGAACCAAGACTTAGATTGGATTGCTCTTTGTTGTTTAAGTTTAAGCGCAGCTACTTGATCAAGGGCGTCGGATATAGCCTTGTTGAAATGTTCAGTGAGTTCATTTGCATTTTGGGAGAGCGGGAGAAGTTGCAGGTGGGCTTGAATTTTAGACTTGAGTTCGATAGGGGGACTTTATTGAGGTTTCTAGCCCAAATCTTTGGTTTGTCATTTAATGCTGGTGAAGGTCAAGATAATGAAAAGTATGAGGTGGCGGTCTGGCCAATCAATGGGGATGATATCAGTGAGGGAGACCAAGTAAGTGTTAGAGATGATTGCGTCAAGAGTGGCACCTTTAAAATGGGTAGGTTTATTGCAGAGTTGCTTTAGGTCGTTCATTTCAATAAGGTTAGCGAGGCACCTCACAGTGGGGTCATCAGCATTATTCCAGTGAATGTTGTAGTCTCCTAGAAACAGATTCTTTGAATCAGAGTGATGAGTGAGAAGGTCAGATAACTCCTCAGCAAAGAGTAGAAGCTCACCCGGAGGGTGGTAGATATTGTGCAGTCTGAGAGGAGGGGAGCCTTTGGCATTGAGTTCAACGCCAAGGTATTCAAAGGTCAGGTATTCAGCTTTTTTCAGAGGGGAGATTTGAAGCTCAGCATTGTAGAATGTGGCTAGGCCCCCACCAGTTCTATCAGGTCTATCCTATTTAATGATAGAATAGCCCGGGGGAGTGAGTAGGTCCAGTATGGCCATCGAATGGTCATTGAGCCAGGTTTCCGTGAGGAACGCGATGTCAATAGCCTCACTGAGGATGGTTTCAGAGATCTCCATAGCATTAAGTGCTGCAGATCTGCAGTTAACAAGCATACAAGAAAGAGGATAAGAATTGTCATTGGATGATTTGAGGGGGGGTGGTGGTGAGTTGTGCAGGAGGTCTAGGCTAGCTGATAGTAGAAGGGAATCGGTTGACCCCCCACTATAACTGGAATGAAGGAGTAGGGGAGAGAATCAGTAGCCTGAGACTTAAGGAGATATGAATTGTTAAGGGTATTAAGGTCACCAGTAGAGAAAGGGCAGACAGAGCAATAAGGCCTGTGTGCTTTTCTGCAAAGGGGGATGGTCAGCCACTGGGAATATTTAGAGAAGTTGGGGGAACTAGCGGGAGAAGTGACAAAATAGTTTGTGTGAGTTTGGGGGTTAAGGTTGGAAAGATCCCCTCTACGGGAGTTAATTCTATAGCCAAGGAATTGAGTTTAAGTTGAATTCTGTTCAGCATCTGTGCTATAGAGTTTGTGGGGATTCCCAGAGTGAAGGAGGCGAGGTTGGGTCAGTGTTGACTAGGGCGGGATATCCCATAGACGGGGGGTGATCATAAACAGGCGAGGGAACCTAGACAATAGGCAGGAGGTCACAGGAATGTGGACAAGAATTTAATAAGCTCTGAGAGATGGGCTTCGAATCCGCTGTGCGGGCTGGAGAAGAATTAGGGGAGTGGAAGAGATAGGGAGTATTAAGGGAGTAGGCCTCATCGCATCGCTTGGGATGGCTTTCCTTAGAATTTGAGTTACTAGATAAAGATGATAGAGCGGAAGGGGACAGAAGAGAGGGTAATTGTACAGGAAGCGTATATGAGTTAGGAACTAGTGTGAGAGTAGCTACGGGGGGGATCGATAGTTGCAGAGAGTGGGTGAGAGAGCTGTCAATCTTAGGCGAGGGGGGGCGGAAGGTCCCACGCCGGGAAGAGAAACCAAGTCTAAGGATCTCTGGATAGTCCTTAACGACACGGGTGGGGAAGGAGTCTCGCTAGGATGGGTAGTATAACCGCTAGGATTCCAGGAGGCGGGATTAGGGGATGGGCCAAAGTGCCGGTGAGGGGAAAGAAGATTTTCACAGATAGAATTGGAGGGAGAGTCCGTATGAGAGGGTGGAGACGTTGGACAAGAAGGTGAGGCACATCAAAGAGAGTCAGACGGGGTGGAAGGTATACAGTAAAAAGTTCGGCAGGGCATTAATGTGGAGGAAGCGATAAGAGAGGGGAGAAGAGTCTGATCACTGAGAGCGAGTTGAGTCACCGGGGAGCAAGGCGATTGGGGTGATAGGGGTTCTTGTTCTGGTTGCAAGAGCAAATTGGCCATATTACTGAACTGGATGTAAAAAATGTTGAGGTGGGAGTCAGATGCTTGAATAAGAAAATCCCCAGTCCTAAAAATGGATACATCTATTTCCCCATTAAAAGAAGAGGAGGGGGTAGTAGTCAATTTTGTTCCATACACAATTTTTATAGTTTTAGTGATTGGAAGGTGGCGAAGGAAAATGTTTTTTCATTTAGTCGGTTGAATGGAGTAGAAAATAAAGTCCATTTTCTTTGAGGCACAAGACAAGCTGAGGTAGGAATCCACTATTAAGGTTTATGGGTGCAGTTTCAAAAATTTGTGTTTGAAATTTTTCTTGGCGTTCTTAGATATATTTGACAGATATATGATGCTCCAGAAGTTCGGGCCATATCTAGAGAGAGCGGGGTCAGGGACATTTTGGAGTGACATAGCTGGAGACAGGATTCAAACGCGAAATTGAATAAGGGCTAGCTAAGACAGGGAGGCATCAGACAGAGATATACATAATACAATCACATTTCACAATAATGCAATAAAATACATTACAATAGCACATGACCGTATATGACAGAACAGTATTTTATGTGGGTAGCGCAGGGGTACTGCTTTTGTCACAGAAATCCTAATCTACAAAGTGACCTAAAAACTGTAATACGAGACATCAGCTGCAAGCAAAGAGCATAGTATGACCAGAGTCGTCCAGACTGAACTGGCCCATACCGTGGTGGCGCTCCATCTGTCTAGTGCCAAAGTATTTATCTCCTAATTTTATTTTATTTAGTCAGAGCCGTGTCATCATTCTGAGCCTCTAAGTTACAGCTCTGCTCACAGTTCTGTACTAGATGTGATCAGCAGTCTAGAACTTTTAAGGTTCATTAGTAAGGGTCCGGGGTCTGCAGCTGTGGTGCACTTCTTCACAAGCTCTTTTACTTCAATAAAACAGGTTTAAATCTTACCTGATTAGGCCCTGCTGTGAAGTTATTACCTCTCCATTTTTGGTGCTTGCAGAAGTTTTAAGATCGTCTTAGAGTTTCTCATTGCTCAAATGGGTGTAATGAATAAGTGACTTACCTTCGGTAACGATACATTTGTAAGAAACATAGGTTAGTTATAGATTTCTTACCTTTGAATCATCCCCAGGCGTCAGACTGGATCTGGAAAGTTTTTTCGTCAGCAGTACCTCTGCGCGTCGAAAGGTGGCGTTGGTTGGCTCTGCGTCTGTCGTTGGCGTTGTGGTCGCCGGAATGACGTCGCGGTAGCCACTTCAACACCGCCCACGCGGTCGGAAGTCAGTTCTGTACACGACTTTCCGCACCAGAAACGCGGAGCCATGCAAGACACCGACCACTGGTGCACAAAGCTAGGACCCTGAAAGGATATCCTTAACCCTAGCAGTCAGTTCGCAGAATGGGGAGGATGGGTGGGGCGGTAAGGAATCTATAACTAATCTATGATTCTTACAGATATATTGTTACCAAAGGTAAGTAACTTGTTCATCTGAAAGAAACAGTTATAGATTCCTTACCTTAGAATAGATACCCCAGCAATACCAACCCCGGAGGTGGGTCTGCGAACCAAGTTCACACCAGAAAGTCCTGGAGAACAGAACGGCGAAAGAAGCCGTCTCTCCGGACTTCACTGTCCAGGCAGTAGTGTTTAGTAAATGTGTGCAATGATGCCCAAGTAGCTGCCTGGCAAATGTCATTCAGAGGGACTCCCCGTCCCAAAGCAGTAGTGGCTGCCGTCGCCCTGATGGAATGGGCATGTAGCCCCACAGGAGGCTCAATTTTTGCTAGGGAATACCACCAATAGAATACACTAAACGACCCATCTGGAGATGGTCCGCTTGTGTATGGCCCGACCTTTCTTGGCGCTAACGTAGCCAACAAAGAGCTAGTCATTCACCCGGGACTGTTTGGTGCGATCCAGATAGAAGGAAAGAGCACGTTTTGGGTGCAGACGGTGGAGCCTCTCTTCCTCTTTAGAAGGATGCTGGAGGCGAAAAGAAGGTGGGCAAAGTGATGGTTTGCCCAATATGAAAGGAGGTGACCACCTTGGAAAGGAAGGATGGACGAGTTCTTAGGACAACTTTGTCCGGATGTACAGCCAGAAAAGGAGGAGGCTTGGATGAAAGAGCCTGGAGCTCACTCACTCTTCTAGCAGATGTGATGGCCACCAGGAATGCAGTCTTGCGAGTTGAGAGTCTAAGAGGACAGTAGTGAAGCGAATCAAAGGGAGCGCACATCAAATAGGTCAAGACCAAGATCAAGCCCCACTGAGGCATTAAGAAGGGGTAAGAGGAAAGAGATGAGTAATGCCTTTTAAGAAACGATTTACAACCGGGGACTTGAAGAGAGAAGGCTGATCAGGAAGCCTAAGAATGGCAGAAATGGCCGAAAGATAGTCCTTGATAGTGCCCAGAGCAGAACCCTGCTGGGCCAAAGAAAGACGGAACAAGAGAACCTCAGAAAGAGGGGCAGAAAGGGGATCCACAGCCTTTGCTGCGCACCATGCCACAGATTTGTTCCATCGGCAGGCGTATACCGTCTTAGTGGAGGCTGCCAAGATTACATCACAGACTTCGGGAGGCAAGTCCAATGACGTCAACTGCCACCTTTCAATCTCCACGCAAGGAGGTAAAGGCTGGACAGGTTCGGGTGGAGGACCGTCCATGCTGCTGCGACAGAAGATCCTCCCGAAGAGGCAGACGGATCGGAGGGTCGATGGCAAGATGCAGTAGCTCGGGATACCAGATTGTTCGTGCCCAGTCCAGAGCCACAAGAATGACTTGGGCCAGGTCATGCTTGATCTTCTTCAGCACTCTGGGCAGAAGTGGTATAGGCGGAAAGGCGTACAACAGACCGCAACTCCACTCGCGACGAAAAGCGTCACCTAGCGAGTGCAGCCTTGGAATTTCCAACGCGCAGGACTGCTGACATTGCACGTTCTCTTCGGTGGCGAATAGATCTAACCAAGGCTCTCCCGATTGACGTAAGAGACCTTGCGCCACCTCCCAATAAAGACGCTATTTGTGATCCATCATGCAACTGCGGCTGAGTTCATCCACCCTGGCATTCAGAGAACCTGCCAGGTGTTGAACCACCAGGGATATGGCCTGATGATGTCCAGAGGCCTCTTGACATAGGGTCCACGACCCCACCCAGCCTTGTTTTTTGCAGTACCACATGGCGGTGGTGTCCGTGAACACCTGCACTACTCTTCCCCGGACAGAGGGAAGGAATGCTTTTAAAGCAAGACAGATAGCCTGTATCTCCAGAAGGTTGATGTGGAGCCCGTACTCCGCCGGAGACCAGAGGCCTCTGATCTCCGCCTCTCTCATGTGGCCGCCCCATCCCAGCAGTTATGCATCCGTAACCACTGTGAACTCTGGTTGAGGAAGGGAGAGGGATCTGCCATTGACCCAATGCTGGTTCGTGAGCAACCACTGCAATTGGTGTGCAGTGCCCTCCGAGATCTGGACTCAATCAGACAGATTTGCCTGATGTTGCGCCCACTGGAACTTCAGGCCCCACGTCAGAGTCCGCATATGCCACCTGGCATGATACACCAGCTGGATGCAGGAGGCCATCAGACCCCATAGCCAGAGGGTCTTCCTGACCGAAACTGGGGTAAAGGGCTGAAAGATCAGAATCATAGCCCGAATATCCCGGACTCGCTGCTCGGGAGGATAGACCCGAAACCGCGTTGTGTCTAGAACCGCTCCAATAAAAAGGAGCTTCTGAGAGGGAGGCAGGTGTGACTTCGGCACGTTGATGGAGAACCCCAGCGAATGCAGGAGGTCGGCCATAGTCTGAAGGTGGGAGATGACTGTCTGGGGCGAGCCTGCCTTCAACAACCAGTCGTCGAGATGGAGAAGACTGGGACCGCTGATCTGCGCAAATGAGCTGCCACCACCATCACTTTCGTGAGCACCCGAGGGGCGCTGGTAAGGCCGAAGGGGAGCACGGTAAACTGAAAATGCTCATGGCCTACCGTGAACCACAAGTAGCGTTGGTGGGCCGGCAGGACGGGGATGTGAAAATAGGTGTCCTGCAAGTCCAAAGCTACCATCCAGTCTCCAGGGTCGAGGGCAGACAAGACCTGAGCTAACATCAACATTTTGAACGTCTCCTTCCGGAGGAACCGGTTGATGCTCCTGATGTCCAAGATAGGACGCAGGCCCTTGTCCTTCTTGGGTACCAGAAAATGATGGGAATTGTAACCACGACCTATTTCTGGGGCAGGAACACGCTCGATGGCTCTCTTGGCCAAGAGAGCCATGACTTCCTGTTGGAGAAGGCCCAGATGATCCTCCAACATGCGATGGTACTGAGGTGGAATGACTGGGGGTTACCAAAGCACTTCCCCACGCCAAATGGTGGAGAGTAGAAAACAGCAAATTCAGAGGCGCAAGGGGTATCGCAGGCACGCCGTGAAGGTGAACATACTTGGGTGTTCCCACATGACGGGCCTGTGTAGAACACGGAGAACTGTGCAGGAACGGACAGAAAAACATGCCCCCAAAGGACGCTTGCTGAGAGCAAAGACAGCCAACGTAGAGAGCGAAGCTGAAAGAACACGCCGGGGTGAGCCAGTTGTAGCAGAAACCCAACAACGCCTCGAAGAAGTCAGCATCCACAGATGCAGGGGAGTGCTACGGACCATCCGCAGACCACAATGCATAAGCATTAGAAGAGAGCGGCACCAACCTGTGGGCCGCACCAGGGGGAGGGAAAGAAGAGAGGGGGTGTCCCACAATAGCAGGAATAGACCACAGTCTGATCCGTAGGACAACCTCGCCTAGGAAGATTCTACAGGAGCCTACGAAATTTCCCGGCAAGGAAGGACAGCTATACAATAGCCAACGGATACCCCACATAGGGTAAGTCTCATGCCCATAAGCAAGGGGGGCACCTCTTGAGACAAACTCATAGACAGAGGACGCGAAAGGAAAAGCAGAACACAGCTGGCCAGCTGTACCAAATAAGGGCAAAAACAGCAGAGTAGCCGCATAGACACAGCCGCACAGACCGCCTGGGAATTAACATCATGAGCCCATTGACAGATACCAGAACAAACAGAGACAACAATGCATATGAAAGTAAAAGTCCGCAGAAGGACTAGAAAATACAAAGTCATGGAAACTCAGACATGAGACGGTAGACCGCTGAGTCAGCATGACTGTCAAAAAGGGCAACCCCATCAAAAGGCAGATCCCTAAGATGCTCCTGAACATTTTCAGGGAAACTGCCATCTCGTAGCCAAGCATGGTGACGCAGAGCAACTGACCTGGCCATCGCCCGACCCACAGAGTCAATGGTGTCTATGGCTGATCTAATGGAAAACAGTGCCATTTCCTGGCCATCATGCAACAGACGATCCAGGTCAGCACAGGGACTCACTGGAAGAGATGGAAGAAGACGCTCGACTGAGTCCCAAAGGGCAAAAGTAGCCCGCATTTAGAACACAGAGGCCCGAACTGGTGGACGCAAAGATATGACGGCCATATGACTCCGACTAGCGAGACTCTAAGGTGGGAGGAAGCAGCAGTGGAGGAAAGGAAGGTAGCGAGGATGAAGCAGCCTGGATTACCAGTCCTTGAGCCCTAGGATGGAGTAACAAACAGACAGGGTCATCTGGAGCCGGGCGATGACGATGTGCTATAGCACGATCCACTGCGTCCCCAGATGAGGGCCGCGCCCACGTCCCAAAAAGGGTATCAAACAAAGACCCGCCAAAAGGCAGCAAGGGCTCCACCTCAACGGCATCCTTGTGGAGTAGATCCAATAAAGGATCTGAAGGCAAAGAGACTGAGGGAGGCTGCACGTGTAAAATATCTGCAGTCCTGCGAACAGCCCTCGCAAACACCGCACTAGCATCAGTGGCCATTCTAGGTGGCGACAATAAACCATCTGTAGGGGACGGTTGGAGGCTAACCCGTCCACCAGACAGTAGAGGCGCAGTAGCCCGAGATCGATCAAAGGACCACTGGCCTGTGTGCACCTGCTCCGAAGAGCACCGCAACAACCCTGGGTGCGGGGAACCCTCAGGGGCCTCATCCTCTCCTAACAGAGGAACAGCAGGGGCCGGCACCGACGACGAGACAGCATTATATCAACGTCGATGACCGCCGAAGGGGACTCATCTACCCGGCATCGGATCAACCTCCACCGAGATGGGGAACTGCGGAGAAAAATGGTGTCGACTTGGAGTCAAGCGCCGTGCTGCAGCCACATAGGGCGTCGGCGCAGGGAGCCTCACAGGGCTATGCGGAGACATCTCAATTCAGGAGAAAATGGGATAAAACGATCACTATACCTTTTAGAAATACTTTCATCTAAAGTGCAAGCATTAAAGTGCTTATAGAGACTGAAGTGCAACTGTTGCCCCTAGATGGGTTACAGGCTTAGCCTCAAGGCCACCCACAATGTAACTTCACAAAACCCAAGTTAAAATACACTTACTAAAAAGTTTCTCAGAAGCATAACAGTTGACTAAACAGAGTATTCAAAAGGAGTTGTCTAGTAGGATTTCAATGGGGCCATGGTAAAGTTATTAAAAAGCATCACGAAAACATGGGGGGGACAATTTTTGTCACAATTAGTCTTTCGATGGCGCTGAGGTAAAAAAAAGGAGGGCGGACATTGGGCTCATCAGCAAACTTAGGTGTCTTTGGCAGTCTATTGAGTTGTGATGTCAGATTCCCCTGTTGGTGATGCCAGTGATGCTCGCATGAACTTCAGGAATCAAGCACTCAGCTGTGGAGACTCCCTTTTCAGGCATGATTTAACTGCTGCACAAGAAGTTCCGACACACCATATTGGACGTAGCCAGCATTTCCTGAGGAGGAGCAGCTTTTCACAGATGCAAAGGATATGGGTTAATGATTCTTACTGCTTCGCGCAGAATCTGCAGGGTGTATCCAGCTCATCCAAGGTTCTTCGGCGATACCAATATGATTTTAACAGAATTAAACCTGTCGCAGTCTCATTAGCTCCAGCTTCAGAACCAAGTTAAAAGGCAGAGAAAGATAAATCAGCAAATCTCCTGGATCATATAAGGCAGACAACCAGCTGCTGTTGGCCGATTCTGAATGCCCTGATCCCTTGAGATAGCTTTTGCTTCCTTGGTTATTAGTCTGGAGACTATTAGTACTGGGAGACCGCTAGACCAAATGAATCCAATGCAGAACTGTGAGACTTATTCCAATTGGTCAGGGGATTCTTTATTGTTTCCCAGATTATGCTTTTTAGCATGTTTTCTTTTTCTTGTTTAGCTTTCTCACAGTATATATAATGTTTGGCTCTGTGTGGCCAGTGCTGCGAAATCAAGCAAAACGCTTTTCGAATTTGGACATGTGACAGCTCAGAAGAGAAAAAAATATTCTACAGCACATTGATTGGGCCCTATTGAGCCAGTTTGCCATCCTTTCTCTGAAGGTGATTGTGCCTTGTGTTATTGTTGTAAGTAATTTACTGCCTATCATCCTTAGCAGTGGCCTTAGATCAGAGTTCACCGGTGTTAGAATCCGGGTTCTCTGGTTGGCACAGGTAGGTACTTGTGACAAGCAGGGAACCTTTCCTCTAGTCAGGGAAAGGGGGTACACTCCTCAAATAACCCCTGCTCACCCTCTAGGTATCTTGGCGCGAGCAGACAAGGCTTATCTCAGGGCGTTATAGGTTAAGCATTTGTGAACACATACAGTAACCAAGTGACAACACTACAAATGGACACCACACAGGTTTTATATTAAAAATAAGGATTCTTTATATAGAGTTACCACAAGACCATTAAACAACAAAAATACACAATACGGTTACTTTAGTTGGTAGAAGTTTGCTTAGTTCTCTTAAGTTCTTAAATGCGACACTTTAAGTCAATGTACCTTTTAGATGCGACACGCAGGGCAACGAAAGTGTTGCAATGATGTGATGCAATGAAGTTTTTGGTGCAAAGAAATAAAGACGTGAAGATCTTCCAGATGCGTTACGCTTCTCCGATGTTGCGAGAAGACTCGACGCGTCGGCTGCAGCGGCGTAACCCTTTACGCGATGCGACGACAGCGGCCTTGGCAGCGGCACTCTTCTCCGACGTTTGAGAGACGCTTCCTCTCGATGCGATGCTGCAGCGGCGACACCCCTTTACGCGATGCGACGACAGCAGCTCCGACGGCGGCACGCTTCTCCGTGGATGCGAGGCGCTTTTCTTGATGCGGTGCAATGCGACAACTACGATGGCTGCGATGGCCACACGCTTCTTCCTCGATGCGAGACTCTTCTCTTGATGCGGTGCAATACGTCAGCTACGATGGCTGCGATGGCGACACGCTTCTTCGGCGTTGTGAGACACTTCTGGAATGATGCGAGACGCTTCCGCTCGATGCGATGCTGCAGCGGCGACACTCTTTGCGAGATGCGACGACAACAGCTCCGACGGCGGCACGCTTCTCCTCCTTGAGTCGCGCTTCCAGCTCCTTGCGCCACGCAGTCCCTCAGAAGGCCCAACAACAGCAGCAGGCACTTCCAAAGAACTCTGGGGAGCTGGGGGGTGAAGTCCACTGGTCCTGGGACTTCGTTCAGGGGGCAAGCTCAGCACAAGCCCTTGGAGATTTTTTGAAGCACAAGTTGAAGCAAACTCTTTGTAGTCTTTCTCCTCTCCTTCAGCAGCAAGCCAACCACTGCAGGCCAATCCCCCTGGTCAGGGACAGTACTCCTCCTTACAGCTTTCCCAGTTCCTTCTCCTCAGGCAGAGGTTCTTCTTGTTAAGCAGGATCTAATTTCTTGTGAGCAGGGTCCCAATACTTATACCCCTAATTCCTTTGTTCCTCTGGGGTAGAGGGGCCTTTGCCCAGTCCAAACCAGTTCCTGAGCACTTTGTTGACATGACTCTGCCTTTCTATTCAGGGTGCAGGGCAGAGACATCAGTCGCTCCACAGGAGTTGGAGCCAGCATTGTGGTGGCAGAGCACAGCCCTATTCAGAGTCCAGGTGTACTCCTCCCACCCATCTGGATGTCAATCTCTCTATTCACCACCAGGCTACCTAGCCCTGCCCCTCTGTGTTTCCCCAGCCCTGTCACTCACACAAACCAGACAGGCAGATACACATCATAGCAGAGGCGGGCTGAAATGGTTAGGCAAGCAAATACCAACTTTCTAAAAGTGGTATTTGCAAACACAGAATATTAAAATAAACTTTACTAAAAGATGTATTTTATTACTCTGAGTTCAGGCATACTAAACTCGAATTTCCACCATGTTCCCTTGGTCTGTTAGGATAATAGAATGTAACAATTCTAACAGCCCATTCTGGCCTATGGAGAACAGGTAGCCTTACAATAGTGAAAAATGAAAATGGCTGTAATTCACTATTAGGACATGCCACACACATCAGGGCTTGTCCTACCTTATGCTTACAATGCACCCTGCCCTTGGGCCTACCATAGGGCTGACTAATATGAAGTTAAGGGAAGGTTTAGGGACTGGCGAGTGGGTGCACTTGCCCAGTCAGCATGACAGTACCAGACTGCACGCAGGTTCTGCAATGGCAGACCTTAGACACATTTTACCAGGCCGCTTCTGTGGGTGGCACAACCAGCGCTGCAAGCCCACCAGCAGCATTTGTATTTACAAGCCCTGGGCACTCCTGGTGCACTTTACTGGGGTCTGACAGTAAACCAAATAAGCCAATCATGGAATCCAACCAACATATACATTTTAAATAGGGAGCACTTGCACTGTGGCACTGGTTGGCAGGGGCACAGTGCTCTGAGCAGCTAACACCAGCAAAACACATGAGGCACAGCGACAAAAAGTGGAAGGGAGACTCACGCCAAGGTGCCAGGTCTAACAACCGGTGACTTCCGTAATTTCCGGAAGGCCCATTCCAGTGAGATAGCAGCTGCCTGATGGACATGGATGCGGACTGAAACTTCCACAGCTTCAACAGGACTCCCCTCAATGGACCAGGGCCTGTGTATTCAGTTTTGCTTAAATTATCAAGACTTTTGTTTTTACTATATTTATCTTCAGGCTATTGCTTTGACAGTAGGCTGCTAGTGTGCTGTAGATGTATTACAACCCGATAGCTATCAGTTAAAGGAGCACAGTATCAGCTGCATTTTGCAGCAATTGTAATTAGGTGCCTGCCATTTTTGGTGGAAAGGTCCTTGTCGCCTTTAAGTGGGTTGGCAGGGCAGCCAGATACAAGTTGAACAACAGAGGTGCCAATATGCATCCTTGTTTGCTTTAGTTCTCCGTCTTGATTTTTGCCATGGTGGCCCATCCTGCACTGTCTTTTATTCAACCCACGTATCTGTATAAAGAGCAATAATGGCTTTTAATAAATCAGGTAGAATTTCATAGGGGTTCAGTTTTGACCAAAGGCTCCATCTTGAGACGCTATCTAATGCAGCTTGAAGGTCTATAAAACTGGCAACAGGGCCGTGCCCTTAGTAGCCCTGGTGTAGTGAATCAGCCACTTTTGTGGTCTGACACCCTATGATGACCCTCAACCACCACCATTCTGTACTGACTTAAGTGTGGTATGTTACCTTAGCCTTAATGTAGGATGGGTTTGCATATGCCTGCTTTTCTTCTGTCTTTTAGTGGAATAGTCTTGTCAAGAATAGAAGGTGTGGGATGTCGAGGTGCAATGTTGTGGGTGGTGGTGCACACATGTGCTCAATGTTGTATACTGAGGGATTAAGTGTATAATGTTATTTGAGTTAGGTAAATTATGACTTTGACCTATTGGCTTTGACGTGGTCTAATGTCATTCTGCCTTCTGACTTTACCTTGCTCCAAACTTTTCTGTGTGCACAGTGGTGCTTGTAAGTTGTGTGGATGAGAATTATAGGTGCTCCTTTGACATGGTCTCATGTCATCTTGCTTTTCAATTCCATCCTGCTTTGGGCCTTTGTGTGCATGGCTTAACAAACTCTGAAGCCATTTTCTGTGCCTGCACGAAGCTGCAAAGTGGGGAGGGCATGGTCTGCTCTTTCCTCCTGTTTTTCGCATTTTACTGACTAGAGAGAACTGGTTCTTATCAGAGGAATGTACATGGTTTGACTTGTAGTCATAGCAAGGGCCTGATCAACCGTTGCTCTGACCTTGAAGCAGGCTTGTACGGGCTCTCATGAGAACTAGGGGGCGTGGCTTGCTAGAAGCTTCGCTGTGTTTTGAATGTGTATTAAAAAAGGGAGTCTACACTGGCCTGGTGGAATTTCACCCGTGGAGCAGACGTGCTGTCACGGAAGAGTAGAGACTGGTGTCACCTCTGACCTTCACCCGGTTCAAGCAATGGACTCCCCTTGAGTGAAGTGGGGTGAAATGATGGAGCAGTAGGTGAGGTGTCTCTGCTACTAACTGTCTCTTGATTCTTTTCTGAATTCTTTCCTTTCCTTCTTATTTTCTGATTCTTGTATCCATACATATATATTTCTACATATATATTTGCCTTGATTGGGTTTCAATCATACTATTGATATGTTAGAGTCTGCTATGTTAGGTGCATTTGGCTTACTGTGTGGTGCTATTTACAAATAAATACATCCCAGATCTACCAATTTGTCTTTTCCTTGTAGCAGGAGGTGTGGACTCTTCTTGGCCAAGTATTCTGTTGTAGAAGGATGGGTGAATTCCCTTCTAGCAGGTAATTGTGTTATAGGAAGTCGGTCTAATCTAATCCTGGCAAGTGATGTGCAAAGTCTGTGTATATATTGTTTTCTTCAATAAACACAGTGATCCACCCACAAGTATGTATGTATGTCAGAACCTCCCAGAATAGGTATGTATCCCCACAATGGTGGAAAGTACACACTAGTTGTTAAAATACCCCTCACACACCAAAAGGGCCCTTGGTGTCATGCTTCATCATAGGGGTCTTCCCGCACCTCTACGGGACGGGGCGTGCTACGACCTACGTTTGCGTGGGAGCACTGTTGTTGTGAGACAACTATGTGTTGTGTAGTGGTGTGAGAGGAAGGGTCAGGGGTGAATAGGAAAGTGGGATAAAAAATACCTGGCTCGTTGGTCTAGAAAATTTTAATATACCTTTGAGCTGGTATTAGTAAAAGGTGGGGGGAGGAGGTGTGTATGCCTCAATGAACTATGCCTCCTATATCTGCCGACATGTTTCGAAGCTCCCCAGGCTTCTTCTTCAGGACCTTAAGGATCCCTTCCTATACTCACAGTGATGTGTTATATCGTGATACACTTATTGTGAAAGAAAAAAATGATGTTATGCAGGAGAATTGGCTGCATGAAATTACAATGCCTCAATAGGTCTTTATAGTCAATATACTTGAAGTTTTTTAAGGTAAAAGCGTCATGAGCCTTTTGAACGGGTGGTGGGAGTGCCTGATAGGCTATGACTCCCGGGTGCACTGCCCCGCTAAGTATAACCTCCCCGATCGGCTCCGTTGGGGAGGTTATATTTAGCGGGGCAGTGCACCCGGGAGTCATAGCCTATCAGGCACTCCCACCACCCGTTCAAAAGGCTCATGACGCTTTTACCTTAAAAAACTTCAAGTATATTGACTATAAAGACCTATTGAGGCATTGTAATTTCATGCAGCCATTTCTCCTGCATAACATAATTTTTTTCTTTCACAATAAGTGTATCACGATATAACACATCTCTGTGAGTATAGGAAGGGATCCTTAAGGTCCTGAAGAAGAAGCCTGGGGAGCTTCGAAACATGTCGGCAGATATAGGAGGCATAGTTCATTGAGGCATACACCTCCTCCCCCCACCTTTTACTAATATCAGCTCAAAGGTATATTAAAATTTTCTAGACCAACGAACCAGGTATTTTTTATCTCACTTTCCTATTCACCCCTGACACTTCCTCTCACACCCCTACACAACACATAGTTGTCTCACAACAACAGTGCTCCCACGCAAACGTAGGTCGTAGCACGCCCCATCCCGTAGAGGGGCAGGAAGACCCCTATGATGAAGCATGACACCAAGGGCCCTTTTGGTGTGTGAGTGGTATTTTAACAACTAGTGTGTACTTTCCACCATTGTGGGGATACATACCTATTCTGGGAGGTTCTGACATACATACATACTTGTGGGTGGATCACTGTGTTTATTGACTAAAGCTCGGGAGGATGTATCCACCTCCACTACTCATGTTGAGTGGTACCTCTCTACTCCCCAATTTGTTCCTTTTTTGGTATATTGTTTTCTTGCCTTGCCTTTGGGGGAGTGTTGAAAGTTTGCCCACCTTAGGAAGTGCTGTGTATATGTTATATTCCATAAGTTTGGAACTGATGTTCTCTCCCTGGGAAAGTGACGGTACATTCCTTGGTCCAGGGGAGATCTAAAGTTTGTCATTACATTTTGGCGTAGTCGGTTGCAGGATCTGAACGTTGATTTAAAAGGGGAAGAAATATGTTTTTTTTTTCTTTTTAGAAATTGAAAGCAGACTCTTAAATATAAATTGATGTATTTGCATGGGGGTAGCCCATATGATGTGCTGGCTCGTGAAGTGAGCGAACTGTGCTGAGTTAGAATTGGTGTGTGTGTGTTTTGTAAAAAGTGCTTATAAATAGCTTGCTACGTTAGTCAGAAAGGGCTGGGTCCCTTTCAAGCGTTTGTTAAGGAATGCATATCAAATGTTTTCAGTTGCAAAGTGAATGTACGATGTCAGAGCATAACAGTGATACGTGGGACTCCGAGATTACAGACTCCGGAGTTGCAATGAAGGGTGTTAATCAGCAGGAGATTTATGACATTTTAGACAGAGACAGCGGTGTTATTTTAAATGTGTTGGTTAATATGCATCAAACATGTGAGCATTTGCTAAAAGAACGTAGTGAGTTGAAAACAGAGCTAGTTGATGCCCAGTTTGAAAATATATCTTTGAAGACAGAATTAAACGTGTACCAGGCTGTGAAGCGGTTTACTTTGACCAGCCAGAATGATTCAGATGTGATAAATGTAACAGAGAATGCAGTCAGACTACAAGCTACACAGACAGTTTTAATTAATTCTTCTGAGGAGGTTTTTCAGCCAGAAAGGAATGTGCAGGAAAGTAAACAGACTAATGTTTTAGGCTTAATGATCACCGGTTGCGGACATAAATTAGACATGACAGTGAATGATACATTTTGCTTCAAAAGAGAAATGCAACAATATAATTTTGAATGTGAACAGCAGATTGTGTACAATGATTACAGGAAAGTGCAGGGAGAGAAATGGTCACTTTTAAATTCAGATGCTGGACAAATGCTGCGCTGTTGCGCACCAAAAGATACTGGACAGAACAGAGTTAGAGAAAATGTGGTTTGCCTATGGGAGATTGCAATGGTTATTAAGTGGCATGTACAGACAGAAAAACAGTTTGCACAGGATTTAATAGAAGGTCCTGAGGTGGAGTTTGAAACACGAGATTTCCCAGTGAAGGTGCCCCATGTTATAAAGGAAATTAATTTGAAACAGTACAGAATGCCAGATGGGCGTGAAGAGATCAGTGAGATGATGCAGGGCTTGACAGACTGAGGTGGTGATATTATTAACTGAACAAATATATACCTTCTTTGACTGAAGCTGTCCCAGATATTGTTACAGAAGTAGCATGGGACTTGATATGTGACTTCTGATATTGCCAATGCTTTTTTTCTTTTTGATATGTCAAGAGCAGTTTAGTTTTTTTTTTTCTCATGAGGTGATAGACTATGACAGTTAAGGATTTGCTTGAATTAGTTAGACAGAATGGGGGAGCATTTTCAGATTAAAGAATGTGAAGTCTTGCTGGAGGTCAGGAGAGGTTAAAGCTGTTTTTCCTCTCAGACATGTAAAGAGTTGTTCTGGGAGTGGGTCATTGGAAAGCGTCTTTGAGATTGATGTTTGGGAGGCTTGCAATGAGATCATTCAGCAACGCTGAGAAGAGCTCAGGCTTTCTGTGAAGTCAGAGGAGGAATTCCTATGGGAGGGGTCATCCCAGCTCCTCTCCCGGGTAGGCAGAGTCAGCTTCTTGGAGATAGATGTCTGGGAGGCTTGCAAAGGCGCAGGTTCTCCTCCCCCCCCCCATGAGGAGAGTCGCAGAGCAGACGAAAGTTGGTAGGAGTGCAGTTCACTTCGACCTTGAAGGAGATAAGGTGGGAGCTAGAGACAGCGGAGAAGTATCTGCTTGTTATGTTTGGCGAGAGGCCATTTTGTGTCCGCAGAGATTTGTGAAGGGGGGCAGCACCTGTGAGGGGTGCAGTGAGAGAAGTGAGAGAAGGAGACTGCTCCAGCCCTTCTTGCTGTGTAAAGAAAAAGAGAGATTTTACCAAGAATTCAGAGGCTAACGCGTTGATAGAATTCTTTGATAATTCCCCAGTGCTAGAGGAGAGCTATGTAGACAGAAATGAAAATATTATATTTTTAGAAATGCAAGGTGCTTTTGAAAAATGTTTTTTGCAAGAAGAGTGTTGCTTGTTTCTTTTTCAGATTCGCCCAGTTCTCCGCGTGTGAGTGGGACTCCCTTCTCCCGTGTGATTGGGGCCCTCCCTCTCCCCCCCCCTCCCCCTTTCCCCTCCCCCCCCAAAGCCTGGAGTGATCACCAGACCAGACGGTGGCGGCTGATGCCTGTGGCTGACCAGACTGGATGGGGTCCTCCCTTGTCAAGCAGATACAGATGCAGATATATGCCGGAGAGCATGATGGACTGCTTCTTTCCAAGCAAAGAGGGATCAGCAGAGTGTGGAACTATTTCCTTCACGTGAGGCCAACTTTACATGCATGAAGGCTGTGTGTCTTTCACACAGGGAACTGCTTATGTACAAGTAAAAGTGAAGAAGAGGGAACTACAGGATGTGCTTTGCCAGAACTGTTTTATCAACGTGAAGTTCAGATGTGATGGGAGACGGCTGTGTGTTTTTTCACACAGAAGGACTGTTTTTGTTTTTCCAATAGAGACGCTTTGCTGCAATCGGCGTAGATATTTTCTGAGTCAGAGACTGAAGAGCAATAACCTGTAGCTGTTGCTACAATATATGAGTTTGGCAGTAGAGTTTCCAGTTTAACCATTAGAGGCATTAGGAGCATTCAAAAGCTAGATTCATTTATTTTGCGTATTCATTTAAACATGTATCCAGATATCTATGAGCTATTTCTAGATGCACCTGAGTTATTGCTTTCACATGTATTTAGAGAATGCAGATTTTCTTTGCTCTAAAGTGATTATCATATACTTTTGATGAGTTTTTCAGTTTTTGCAATGGAGCATTTCGATCATAGTTGCTTTTTAGTCATGATTTGTTTTGAATTATGTATTTTTGTGTAGTCACTTTCAACACATGAGTTGCTGTTTCAACATGTGCTTTTTAGTAGTTGTGACTTTTAATTTAGAAATGTGGTTTTAAATGATTTTGCTTTCAATTGAGATATGCAGTGCTTTAATGATAGTTTTGTTTTTCAGTTATGATATACAGTTGCTATTTGCTAGATTTTGTTTTTGACATATGTGAATGGTGATGGCCAAGGGTCATGGGGTGCAATGTAGTGAATCAGCCACTTTTGTGGTCTGACACCCTATGATGACCCTCAACCACCACCATTCTGTACTGACTTAAGTGTGTTATGTTACCTTAGCCTTAATGTAGGATTGGTTTGCATATGCCTGCTTTTTTCTGTTTTTTAGTGGAATAGTCTTGTTAAGAATAGAAGGTGTGGGATGTCGAGGTGCAATGTTGTGGGTGGTGGTGCACACATGTGCTCAATGTTGTATACTGAGGGATTAAGGGTATAATGTTATTTGGGTTAGGTGAATTATGACTTTGACCTATTGGCTTTGACGTGGTCTAATGTCATTCTGCCTTCAAACATTTCTGTGTGCACAGTGGTGCTTGTAAGTTGTGTGGATGAGAATTATAGGTGCTCCTTTGACATGGTCTCATGTCATCTTGCTTTTCAATTCCATCCTGCTTTGGGCCTTTGTGTGCATGGCTTAACTAACTCTGAAGCCATTTTCTGTGCCTGCACGAAGCTGCAAAGTGGGGAGGGCATGGTCTGCTCTTTCCTCCTGTTTTTCGCATTTTACTGACTAGAGAGAACTGGTTCTTATCAGAGGAATGTACATGGTTTGACTTGTAGTCATAGCAAGGGCCTGATCAACCGTTGCTCTGACCTTGAAGCAGGCTTGTACGGGCTCTCATGAGAACTAGGGGGCGCAGCTTGCTAGAAGCTTCGCTGTGTTTTGAATGTGTATTAAAAAGGGGAGTCTACACTGGCCTGGTGGAAGTTCATCCGTGGAGCAGACGTGCTGTCACGGAAGAGTAGAGACTGGTGTCACCTCTGACCTTCACCCGGTTCAAGCAATGGACTCCCCTTGAGTGAAGTGGGGTGAAATGATGGAGCAGTAGGTGAGGTGTCTCTGCTACTAACTGTCTCTTGATTCTTTTCTGAATTCTTTCCTTTCCTTCTTATTTTTTGATTCTTATATCCATACATATATATTTCTACATATATATTTGCCTTGATTGGGTTTCGTTCATACTATTGATATGTTAGAGTCTGCTATGTTAGGTGCATTTGGCTTACTGTGTGGTGCTATTTACAAATAAATACATCCCAGATATACCAATTCGTATTTTCCTTGTAGCAGGAGGTGTGGACTCTTCTTGGCCAAGTATTCTGTTGTAGAAGGATGGGTGAATTCCCTTCTAGCAGGTAATTGTGTTATAGGAAGTCGGTCTAATCTAATCCTGGCAAGTGATGTGCAAAGTCTGTGTATATATTGTTTTCTTGCCTTGCCTTTGGGGGAGTGTTGAAAGTTTGCCCACCTTAGGAAGTGCTGTGTATATGTTATATTCCATAAGTTTGGAACTGATGTTCTCTCCCTGGTAAAGTGACGGTACATTCCTTGGTCCAGGGGAGATCTAAAGTTTGTCATTACCCCTGGTTACTTCGCTCAAGTGGGACAGACAGATGAGATTATCCTCAATGTGACATCCCCTTTGGAAACCTGTTTGGTTCATTGCAATTATATTGATGTAATCTGCCCTAGCTTGGAGCTCTGTGTTCAAAATGCTGGCAAAGAACTTCCCTTCTATATCCAAGACAGCAATTAACCTGTAGTTCTAGGAAGATGACTGGGTACCCATTTTGTGTAATGGTACCAAAAGTGAGCCTCTCCATGACATTACTGCCTGGGGCATTGGGGTAAGATTTGTATTAATCCACCTCCAAAATTTGCTTTGGTCCTTTGATTTTATTATCATGAATGAATCGGCCCAATTTCTGGTTTCCTCCTCTTTTCTTTGGATATAGAGGGTGTAGTGTCTCACTTTAAGTATATGTTGTTCTTTGACTCTGCATGGAATGTGGAACTTCTAGGTTGCTAAGGAAGGCTGAATAACTGGTCAGTGGGCTGTTACCAGTCTTCAGTGTTGGATGGGGTCTCTGATGTCTTCGACCTAATAAAGACACTTGAACCTCTACCTCTGCCTCCTGTGAAGACCGCTCTTACATTTGGTGACAACTGGAAATTGAAGGACACCTACGCTTATCCTCAGAGACCTCAGCACACCATTTTAAAAAATACGCTTCAAGGGCTACAACCCACACTCCTCATCCCTGAGGAGAAGACTGACACCTAGTATCCTGTGCCTCCCATCCCGAGCTGCTGGTGAGGTGTATATCTCTTACATTTGCACAAGTGTAAGGCCCCGATCCTTCTGCACTAGTGTAACACCCTATGACTTGCTTGTGTTTCACTTTGTGATCTCTTGCCACGTCGATGTGCTTGGCTGTGATTCAATTTGTGAAGGTTGTAAAAGAGCACTGCTGTTGAGACTTTGAGTAGGCAACAAGCTCTTATTTGCACGTATCTAAGACCCCGACCCTGCAGCGTGTGTACAGCGATCAAGAGCCTGGGTGTGATTCACCATGTGACTTTTTGGCAAGTTCAAGGAAACTAGCGGTGGTTCATGTCTTATTGGTTAATAAGGAGCGCTGCTGCTGCATGGTTTAAAAGTTAACGTCGAACGGCCTTACCGTCATGAGGATGACTGGTTGCTAGGTCACTTCACGTTCTTTCATCTGCATCGCCGTGATTATTTCTCATGTGCGCATTTGGATCTTCAAGCGTGTCTCCGATATTCTACGCTGACAAGCACAGCGTCACATCACTCTACGTGCCGCGTCATTACGTTGGGCCCGCCATTTTGGTTTGGGTTTATTTTCTTTGCCGAGTGTGTGCACAGACAGACACGTTCGCTGACACGCACAGCTTTCCTTTGGAGACTATTGGGTATTGCTTAACGTGCCGATTCAACTCACCGCTCGCTGGCACGCACAGCTTTGTTTATTGGTCTTTAGATTCATGCATGTCATGGAGCTTCAACCCTGACACGCACAGCTCTTCATCCTGTTTGTTTGTTGCCCAATCTCACGCTGACACGCACAGCTCACTTGTACTGCAATAAAGAAGGTACTAATTTCTCCTCATGGTGCAAACACAATTATAAGTACAGTTCTATATTTCTTACAAGCATATTTAATTATTATTATATTGCAAGTTAGTTAGTTATGCAAAACGTACCTGCACCTCTCTTTTTCCTATCTTCTCCCGGTGAGCACACTCCTCCATGGCTCAAATGGCAGAAGGTTTTTAGTCATTATGCCAGAGTCTGCGGCACGTCTCTCAGTGCTGAAAGGAAAACTTATCTATTGATGCATTGTTTGGGTTCTGAGGGTCAGGAAGTTTTCGAGCATCTTCCTAATCTCTCAGGTGGGGACGCAACAGGTCTAAATGAATTTGAGATTTCTATAAAAAAATTAGATTTGCACTATCTTCCAAAGATTAGTACTGTCCTGGAAAGGTACCATTTTGGAAGGAGGATGCAGAGGCAAGAAGAGTCGGTGGAACAATACATTACAGATTTGCGCAAACTTGCAGCCACTTGTAATTTTGCAGCATCCTTGGATGAACGTCTGCGGGATCAATTCATGTTGGGCTGTAGTATTGACAAAGCCAGGGATACCTTGTGGCAGAAGGACAATCCGTCGCTACACGATGTTTTTACTATTGCTAAAACCCATGACCGCTCAAAGGCATGTGTAGATATTATTCGTAAAAATGATACTGTTAAAAAAGCTAATGATAATAGTGTTCTAGTCATTGATAAGGGAAAAACAACTAGACCTAAAATATCTGTTAAAGTTGAGGGCAAACCTGTCGTATCCAAAACATTCTCTGGCAAGTGTTTCAGGTGTGGCAATTCTGGCCACATAGCCAATTTTATGGTTTAAATGTTTTTATTAATTTGCAAGTCAAAAGACATAACCACATACATACAGCTATCCTCATATAGTGCTATAATGATACCACTGAGCCCAGTGACTGTAAAGCACTGCCCCAGCTGTATGCGCCCTGTTATGAAATAATACATATAAGATTTAACAGTGAAATGCAACAAAAAAAGGAAAACAAAAAACAAAAAAAGAACCCAAGAAAAGAAAAAAAAACCCCGGTCTCTAACCCCTTCCCTCCACCCCCTCCCCTCTTCATGCTCCGCGTCCCCCGCTCAAGCTATGTGAACTCCCCATCTACCCCCTCAGCAGTCCGTCTGCCCCGCTTCTGTAAGTCGCAGCAACCGCAGATACCAGGGGCATGTGACCTCTTGAAATTCAGCAGCTAACAATGATAGAAATGATTGCCACAGCTCCTCATATTTAGTTCCCTCCCCTGCCATGGTGAGTGCCAGCTTCTCCATACCCAGGACATGCCACAGGCAGTGCAGCCAACCCGTAAGAGTTGGGGAGTTGGGAGTGCGCCAGTGTATAAGTATGTTTTGTGTCGCTGACCCTAGTGCAATAGCCATCTGTCTACCTCTGCGAGATTTTAGTGGGTAGGTCAAGGGATTGGGGAGACGCAGTAGGACATAGGCCGGGAAGCGAAGTGCTTATCCACCTCATCCAGCACCTGAGTCCAGTAGGGTTGAACGTGTACGCACTCCCAAAGTAGATGTACTAGGTTGCCTACTTGGCCACAGCCCCTCCAACACGTCGCTTCTCGGTGTGAACCATTGCGTGCAAGCGTTCTGGAGTGTAGTACCAGTATGTCACAATCTTCTTGATTGTCTACGTGAGTCCCATGTGGTATGCAGAATGCCTGGCCCTATAATATATTCCCTCCCACTCTTTGTGGTTGAGTGTTCTGCCCAACTCACGTTCCCACCGCTCTCTACTGGGATTGTGATTGTATGTGTGTATAATCTGCAGTCTTTTGTAAAGGTCGGAAATGAGTTTTTGGTCTGACGTGCGAGTGAGAAGCCATCTTTCGTAAGAGGAGAAGCGTCTGTCTGCCCCGGAGCGGACCTGTGGCTGGAGTCTTCAGTGCCTCACCTGTATGTATCGAAGTCTCTCTGACTCCGGGAACCCAAAGTCATGCTTCAACTGAGCGAACAAGTTGACCCCATCAGCGCCATAGATGTGGTACAGAAATCGGCAACCAGCTGACCTCCAGCCTGCAAAAGCTGCTTTATCCATCCCAGGAGTAAAATCAGGTTCATCAGCCAGCGGGGTGAGCGGGCACGGAAAGGTTGTGAGTTCGTGTTTGACGTTAAAGGCATCCCCCACTTCCAGGGGGACCCGTGTGATATATGAAGCGTATAGATAAGGAGGCCTGTGAGGCTTGCGCAGCAAAGGAATTTCCTGCAAAGGTCGAGCTGCCACTGCCTGATCCTGAAATAGCCAGTGTTTTTCGGATTCCCATCTGCTCCACTCCACCAGGTACCGCAACTGTGCCGCCTGGAAGTAGAGCTGGAGATCTGGGACTCCAAGCCCTCCGTTTTCCGGAGCGAGCATTGCCAATGCTCGTCGCATTCGCGGTTTCCGACCAATCCAGATAAACTGGCCTAGGTCGGATTGAGTCTGTCGAATCCACCCGGCAGGCGGCCTCAGAGATATGGTGCGGAAGAGATAAAGTATCTGCGGTAGAATGGTCATTTTCACCGCTGCCTCTCTGCCTAACAATGACAAGGGGTAGTGTTTCCACCGGCCCAGTTCTTGGCGGATCTTCCGGCGCAATATCGCATAGTTAGTATTAACCACTGCAGGGTGAGAGGAAGCCAGTGTATCCCCAGATATGGGACTGTGTCCGTCGCCCATTGGATGGGGAGCAGGGTCTGCAGGTATTCCCGGGTGGGTTGCGTCAAAGATAGGTCTAGGGCCATGGATTTGTCAGCATTCACCTTAAATCCTGCAGCTCGGGCAAAGGCGTCCAGCTCTGCCATACAAGCCGGCAGTGCGATCCTCGGTTCAGCAAGCGATATTAACACATCATCTGCATATCAGCTAATCATGTGGGTGTAGCCCCCAAATTTAATCCCCCGTATCTCCGGGTTCTGTCGCATTCTTTGAGCTAGGGGCAAAGAGGAGGGGTGATAATGGGCACCCCTGTCTCGTGCCTCTTTCAATATGGAATCGGGAGGATGTGTAGCCGTTCACTCGAACCGTTGCAGTGGGAAACCTATAGCAATTATGTATGTACGTGCGGAATCGCTCCCCCCATCCCCACTCTTTCTAGCACCTGTTCTAGATAGGGCCAGTGCACACGGTCGAATGCTTTTTCAGCATCGATGGCTAGCATCATGAACTCTCCCGGCACTCGGGTAGCTTTCTCGATAAGGTGCAAAACTCTTTTAGTGTTATCTGCCGTTTGCCATTCAGGGATAAGCCCTGCTTGGTCTGGGTCAATGAGGTCAGGCATATGGGGGCCAAGACAAGAAGCTAGAATCCCCGTGTATAATTTAAAATCTATGTTGAGGAGGCATATTGGGCCGTACGCTCCGCAACAAGATCTATCCTTCCCGGGCTTGGGTATCACCGCTATAGAGGCCTCCAAAAGATCACCTGGTATCGCCCCTTGGGCAGCAAAGGAGTTAAACAACCGAGTGAGAATTCGGGGCGAGCACGGCGCAGAATGTCTTGTAAAAAATAGTGGAAAAACCGTCCGGACCGGGGGCTTTCCCCAGCTTAAGACAAGATATGGCGGCTATGACTTCCTCCGTCTGGATATCCCTGTCCAGGTGGTCAGCTTGGGCCTTCGTCAAAGCTGGCAGAGTAATAGTATCGAGGAAAGCTGTCCCTTTGGAACCGTCCCACGAGTCCCCCACGTTAAGAGTGGCGTAAAAGTCTCGGAATGTTTCCGCTATAGCTCCGTCCTCAGACACGCATGTGCCATCCGCTCGGGTGATCTTCTTGACCCCGCGTTGCTGATGGACTTCCCTCAATTTATGAGAGAGGAGGCGTCCACATCTATCCCCCCCTGCATAGTATGCATGCTTCAGTCGTAATGCTGCCAATTCCGCTCTGTCCTGGTCAAGCGCCGCTAGCTGGTGGCGCACAGCCTTAAGCTGTCCCCACACCCTCGGGGCTCCCGTTCTCTGGTGCATCTGCTCCAGCTCTCGGGTCTGTTGCGTGAGGACATCCCGTTTGCATCCACGCTCCCTATTGTCAGCCACTGACAGTGCAATGAACTCCCCTCTAATGACTGCTTTCAAGGCCGCCCATTGCGTAGCAAGTGTGGTATCCGGGTTTGCGTTATGTGAGATGTAGTCATCAGTAGCGTGTCGTATGCGTTGAACAATGTCCTTTCGGTGTAGAAGAGTGTCCCTGAGTCGCCAAACCCTAGTCGGCCGTGATATGGGCGGAAGGACGAGGGTGGCGAGGACTGGAGCGTGGTCCGACAGAGCAGCCACCCCAATCTCAACGGCCATCGTGAGTGCTCGCACCGATTCAGACGCTTAGAAATGGTCCAACCTTGCATAGGTCTTGTGTGTATTAGAGTAAAATGAGTATTCCCTGGCAAGAGGGTGAAAGCTAAGCCAGAGGTCACACAGCCCCAAATCCTGTATGCGTGTAATCCCCTCGGTCGATAGTGCCCCTGCTTGGTGAATGCGTTGGCTGAATCTGTCCTTATTGTTGTCAAAGACGAGATTCAGGTCGCCCCCCAGAATGATATTGCGATCCGTCGTGGGAGTGGCTTCTACGAGAGCAGAATGCAAGAATCGTTCTTGGCCTTCATTCGGGCGTACAGGGAACCAATAGTAAATGTCTGTCCTCCCAAGGCGAAGCGATATGCCAAGAGCCTCCCCGTTGATCTCGGCCACCCTGTGTAGGACCTCTCCCCGAAACCTCTGAGCCACCAATATCGCCACCCCAGCAGTCTTAGTAGGGCCAGAAGAGAATAATTGCATGGGTAATTTCCGGGACCTGAGATGGTGGCAGTCTCTCGGCAGAAGGTGTGTTTCCTGTCGAAGGCAGAGGTCTGCTTGGGAATTTTGTAGACAGGACAGAACTGCTTTGCGCTTCACTGGGTTATTGAGACCCCTTACATTACAGGTTAGGACCTTAAGTGTGGTGGGAGGCATATGTGTGATCTGGTGGTAGCTGTTGCGTCAAGAGGATGTCACATGTGGCGTCGCTGGCGTGCGTGTCAGGCAGTCGGATAGGGTGCGTGGGGGAGCCAAGAATCCCTCTAACGCTAAAGGGTAAGTGGACGTGGAGCATCGAGATCCCTCCCAAAACAACCCTCAGATAACTCAACCTAAAAAAGAATTCACAACAATAACTAAGAATCAATAGTCCATCACTCATCAGTGATCGGTGAGAAAGCATATGGGTATATTCACCAATAGTGAAACGGAAGCCCCCCTCCCGCCAACGTTCTGAACTTTAGTAAAACAGGCAGCTGCTATCGGACAGCAGTGAAAGTCAGACAAGATCGGAGCTAGATAGCTCTGCGGAGACAGCCTCCAGAGCCGACCTCTGGCCCTCCGTGATTTCTGCAGCCGGGGGTTTCCTGGGGCGACGCAGCTCTGTTGGCGCCAATGGGGTCTGGAGTCTTCGGGCCCTGTCTTGGGTGTTTCCCCTCCACTCTCTTCTTCCGGGAGGTCTACGCCCAGTATTGTGCATGCTTTGGACAGGGAGCGTAATTGATACAGTTTGTTGTCTTTGCGGAACACCAACCGGAATGGGTGGCCCCAGCTGTAGGGAATACCGTGCTGCTGGAGGTGCATAGTGACAGGCTTGAAGATTCGCCGTTTTTGCAACGCGAGAGCGGATAAGTCCTGATACAGCACTGGTGTCTGGTCACGAAACTTTATGGGATGCATTTGGCGTGCTTTTTGGAGATTAGTTTCTTTGGTGCGGTAGTCTTGGACACATACTAAAATGTCCGATGGAGGAGCCGTGGGTGCTCTAGGAGGCCCCACTCTATGTGCACGATCTATTCGCACCTCCGCCTCTGGTGGTCTGCCCAAATGTGATTAAAGAGCTCCTGCGTGTAAGCGAAAAGGTCTTTCGAGGCGTCACCCTCTTTTACACCTCTGATCCTGATATTATGGCGACGGGAGTGGTTTTCCAGGTCTTCAAGGTGGGTTTGGAGGTCTACTTGTTGATCGTGGAGCCGGATGATCTCTTGCTGTAGCGCCGAAATCTCTACGTCCCTCCCATCGCTCTTGCCCTCCAGATCTGCGACCCGCTCTCCGATGGAGTCCATATCACGCCAGACCGCCTTTATCTCTGAAGTGAACTCTTGCTTGAATGTGCGAATGTCTTCCCTCAACGTGACAAACATGGATTCAAGGAATGCCTTCGTAATGGGCTCCACTCCACCACCTCCCGCCGCCGCCGCTGCTCCAGAGACACCCGCATCTGTACTGAAGGCCATCTGTCCAGCCGGTGCTTGGGCGAACAAGTCCTTAATTGCCCTGGCTTGTCGTTTCCTGGAGGTGGGCATAACCCACTCAGTCTGGGCCCCAGGAATCGCGCGAGGGTCCTGGTGCCGCCGTCTCCACTCTCCCAATGGAGGATAGAGCTGGCCCAAGCCCTCTGCTCAGGGTCAGGGACGCTGGACACTCAAGGGGCCGGAAGGTCATTCAGACCGCCTCACTCTCCACCGCCGGTGCACCCGGAGGCCCACCACGTCGGCGGTCAGCCACGTCGCTAGGGCAGATGCCGGGGCGCGCAACACCTGTGTCAGCCACCTCTCTGCTTCAGGATGTTAGGCCCAGTTCCCCGTGGCAAGGTAGCTTTCCGGTGGCCCTGCTGGTGCCGCAGATCCGTCTGCCCCTGCGGAGCCCCCTCCAATCCAGGTCAACAATCCGGGCCAACCAACCGGCCTGTCACTGTGCCACCACGGGGCCGCCACGCAATGCTAGTGCGCTGCTCCACTCTCGGTCCTTGATCCGTCCCTCTCCCAAATAAGTATGGGCGCCTCGCTGCCAAGCCTCCTCTCAAGTGCAGTATATCTCCCTTGCCAGTGCGCCTCTCGCGCTCAGGGGTTATGTGGCTTCAATTTCCTAGGGCCTCTGCCGTTTCCTAAGTGCCAGCCGGTTCGGTGGGGGTGAGGCCCAATCCCAACTCCTCCCGGTTGGGCGTGCAGCCGCCGTCACCCCTCACTCCAAGCGTCCAATCCCCCCCTGGAGGGTAGTGCCGCCTCTTGTGAGAATGTCCTGACTTGGTGGGGGGGGGAGGGGGGGGGGGGACGGAGGGGAAGAGGAAGAAAGGGGGCGTGAGGCCCACTCACCGGCTCCGCGGCCGCCATCACCAAGGCCCCAGCTCCGTTGCAGCACACTCCTCAGGTGACGGGCCGCCTCTCACCCCGGATCCGTGCTGGACTCTCGCGGCCGTCCTCTCGTCCCGCCAGCAACAACCTCTGCGCCAGCAGTCTTGCTACCGCCGCCAGCCGCCGCGGTGAAATCAGGGCCCCGCCTCCAGGCAGCTCCTGGTCTTGCTGCTCAGCTTGTCGAGCCGGCCTTCAGCGCGGCCGCGCCACGCCAGTGCCTCCGTCCCGCTCTGCGCTGTCTGCGATCCGCCTCAGACGGTTCCCACCAATCTCAGGACTGCTCCGGCTCCAGGAAATGTGCTGTGTACGCCCGTACCGGCCAGTAGGCCGGTGCTGTGGTGATCGTCGGCGGGAGCTCGAGAGCAGTACGTCTACTCACTCCTCCATCTTGGCTCCGCCCCACATGGCCAATTTTAAAGGTTATCCTGGTTTGAAAGCCTCATGTAATGTGTGTGGGCGCAAAGGTCATTTTACAAAATGTTGCAGATCAGGTAAAGACTTGAAGAAAGTAAGGGAAGTAGATCTTTATGAGAATGATTCTGATTCAGAGGTAATAAACATTTGTCAAGTCAAAGGTTCTGGTGGGAATGGCCCAATAGAGGTTGTTCTAATTAATGACGCACCAGTAAAGATGTTGTTTGACTCAGGGGCTAAGGTGAATTTGATTCCTAAGTCATTCTTTGAACAACATTTAGCAAAGAAAGTTAAGTTATTCAAACCTGATATCAGACCAAGAGGATATGGCGGGGAAATTATCAATCTTTTAGGTTGTTTTTGGGGAACGATTGATTTCAAGGGTAGAATTGTGCCTGGAAAGGTGTATGTTTCCATGAAGGGAGATTCCCTCATTAGCTGGTTCTATCAACGTGACTTACATGTAATCTTGGACCCCAATAAGAATCCTTTGGTGAGCTTGAAAGAAATGCCCTCTGTTAGCCAAGTTGGTGATGGATGGAAGTTATGGGTTAAGGAGTTTCCTTAAGTTTTTGATAACAAACTTGTGTGTCTCAAAAATTATTTACATTACATAAAAATAAGCATAATGCAGTACCGAAGTTTGCCAAAGTTCGGAGTGTACCGCTCTTAGCAAAAGAAAGCATGAAAGTGGAAATTGACAAGTTGGTAGCTAATGGCATCATACAAGAAGTGGAAGCCACGGAGTGGCTTTCTCCCATAGTTATGGCCCGCAAGGCTAATGGTGAGGCCAGACTCTGTGTGGACTTGAGGGAGTTAAATAAGGCTGTAGTAGTTGATCATTACCCTCTACCTAATATCACTGAAATGTTATGCTCGCTAAATGGTGCCAAGCACTTCTCCTCCCTTGATTTGACTTCCGCTTACCACCAGGTCAAGTTACATCCCTTATCTCAAAACCTCACAGCCTTCGTGACACCCTTTGGGACTTTCAAATTTCTGAGAATGCCTTTTAGCCTAATTTCTGCTGCCTCCGTTTTTCAGAGAGTTATGGAGCGTATTTTGAAGGGTCTGGATGGAGTGAAGATTTACCAAGATGAAGTGCTTGTGTTTGGAACTGATACGAATGACCATTATTGTAGGATGAGGCATGTCTTAAGAAGATTATGCAATGCTGGTCTCACCTTAAGAGCTGACAAGTGTCGCTTTGATGTTGCGGAAATTGAATATCTTGGACACTGTTTGTTGTCTAATGGTATTAAACCCAAGTCTGCTCTGATTAATACGATTACCAATCTAAGGAAGCCTCAAGACAAGAATGAACTTGTGAAATTTTTAGGGATGACTGAATTTTATCACAAGTTCATCCCTAATTTTGCAGGTGTTACGGAACATTTAAGAAATCTTTTAAAGAAAGGGTGTGAGTTTGTCTGGTGCAAAGTTTCAGAATTTGAAAAACGTATTGAACAAAGCTCCAGATCTAAGTAGCTTTGATCCCAAGAAAGCATCTTACTTAATGACTGACGCTAGTTCAAAAGGTCTTGGAGCTGTACTGCTTCAAAACGTTGACGGTGAAGACAAAGCTATTTGTTATGCAAAGCTATTTTGTTTATGTCTAGGCCTTTGAGAGCTGCTGAGTTCAATTATTCCGTCATTGAGAGGGAGGAACTGGCTATATTTTGGGCCATACGTAAGTTGTGTACATTTCTGTGGGGCTGTCAGTTTTCGGTTTTAACTGATCACAAACCATTGAAAGAAGTGTTTTCAAAGAAAGGTATAGATTTAGTATCTCACTGCATTAGAAAATGGGTTGTAGCTCTACAAGATTTAACTTTCTGGTTACTTATCTTCCAGGTGCCAGCAACACTTTGGCTGATTGTTTGTCTAGATTAGGCAATGTGTGTGATGAAGAAGTTGCAGTTCAGGGTGAAGGCGAATGGTTTGGAGGTGAAGAACTGGATGAAGAAGTTGATGTCTGTCTCATCAGTGAGAGTATAATTTCTGAGAAAGATTGGAGGGAGTCGTTAACTAAAGATGAGGTGTTGCAGAAAGTCATCTCCATGGTCTTGAGTCGCTGGTTTGATAAGAAAGACTGCTGTGAAGAACTTGCAAGTCAAGGAGGAGTTGTCCGTGGTTGATGGTATTCTCGAGAGGTATTAAATTAATTCCCCCTCGTGACCTCTGGGATCGTTTGCTTGAATGTGCCCATTCTAGCCATATGGAGATTGTCAAGACCAAAGAGAGAATAAGAGAAGCCTATTGGTGGCCTGGAATGGATGCTCATGTGGAAAGGGTTGTTAGAAATTGTATTGAGTGTGCTAGCAGCGATAAGATCTTAAAATGTAGGACACAGCCAATGGTAAAAAGAGAGCAGTCTGAGGGACCTTGGTGTGATATCTCCATAGACATTTTGGGGCCTGTAAGAAGGAATTCTTGTGATCTGTATGTTTTGGTGTGTATGGATATGCACTCACGTTGGCCTGAAATTAAGATTGTAAACTCCATTGAGTCTAATGTGGTAATTGAGTTTCTGGATGAGTTGTTTGAGAGGGAAGGTTTTCCATCTTCCTTGTTGTCTGACAATGGTGTTTAATTTACCTCGAAGGTTTTTGAAGATTTTCTGTCTTCAAGAGGCATGAAGCACAAAAAAGCAGCTCTCTACCATCCAGAAAGTAATGGTTTGCTTGAGCGATTTGTGAAGGTCTTGAAAGAATGCTTGCAGCAAGCGATTCTGTCAGGAACCAACTGGGAACTTGCTATGAGAAAGAAAGTAAGAGAATATAGGTTTACTCCACATTCTTCCACAGGGGTGTCGCCTTTTCGACTGTTCAAAGGAAGAGTGCATATCATTGAAGTTTATCCTTCTTAGGTTTTAGCAAAAAGAATGGTTGTTGATGAGAATGTTGGATGTATAGAAGGATGGAAAGAGAAGGAGAGGCAAGTGTTGGAAAAGCGTAAAATTTGGTTTGATGATTGCAAAGCTGTAAAAGAAACTGCTGTGTCTGTGGGGGACTGGATCAAAATTAAGTCACCCCGCCTGGGTACAGGCAGTTCCAAATTTAGTAAGCTATTTCAAGTGATTAAGGTTTTTAGGAATGCCGTTAAGACCAGCGACCACAGAGTATGGAATCTCAATAGAGTATCTAAATGTCTTCCCATGGAGGTGTCCGATTCCTCAGTTTCAACCTCTGTTTCAACCTCATCCATGTCACCTGTGGAAGGGAGATTGAGACCTCACAGGGCAGTCAGGTGCCCGGCCAGGTTGCAAGATTTTGTGTAAAACTTCATGTTACATTCTGTTTTCATTTTTGTTCTGCTTGCATTGTTGCATTTATTTTGTACAGCTTATTACAGTGCTGGAATGTCATATGGTTTGCATTAGCGGAAGGTGATGTAGTGTCTCACTTTAAGTATATGTTGTTCTTTGACTCTGCATGGAATGTGGAACTTCTAGGTTGCTAAGGAAGGCTGAGTAACTGGTCAGTTGGCTGTTACCAGTCTTCAGTGTTGGATGGGGTCTCTGATGTCTTCGACCTAATAAAGACACTTGAACCTCTACCTCTGCCTCCTGTGCTCCTGTGAAGACCGCTCTTACAGAGGGCTTTTCTGTATTGTTTCCTTAGCGTAGTGATCTGCGATTGTAGCCTGTTGTGCTCCTCTTGGTTGTTTCTGGGGGTTTCCAGGACTTTGTTTAATTCTTCTTTTAGAGCGGTAGATTGGTTTTGGCTGCTTGTTGCGGGCCTGGGCTGGAATGCGTCCTTATTACTAATACTGGCCTTCATTGTGTCAGCGATGTCTGTCACCTTTAAAAATGTGGCAAAATGCTCTCTAAGATTTGAATTGAGAGGCTTGTTGCCTACAATCAGAATCATCTCCAGGAAGGCATCCACTTGCATGGCGTACCCTTCTTTAGTGTACATATCCAACCTTACCCTACTGATGGGTTCCAGTTTGTTTTGCTTTCCGAAAAGAACGACTTTAGGGCAGCAGGGGCGCAATATTTGGGCTTCATAGCTGAGGGTGGTGTGATCACTGGCTAAGGTTGTAAAAACTTCGAATTTACCTATGCGTTGGAAATGGGCCAAAGACACCCACATATAATCGAGGGTGGCTTTTCTGAAAGAGGAGGAATGTGTGTATGCTGCCAGAATATCCGATGTCACTTTGCTGTTTATAACGCGGAGGCCCAATTGGTTTAACTGTGCTTCGACCACTTTGCCTTGCTTGTCAGCTCTTTGGTATTGCACTTTGATAAGATGGATATCCAAAATCTCATTGTGTAAACCTATTAGGCTGTTGTTCAGATCATCTTGCATTCAATTGGTGTAGAAGTGATTATCCACATGTAATCCGGGTTTGCAGCACCGAGTTCCCGGAGAATAGAGAGCAGAGATGTCAAGGTAGTTTCTCTTTTTATCCCGGTGGGATGTAAGTATATGCTAGCTTTATCCTTGTTCGCCCCATGCCCGGTTCTAGCGGATGGGCCAGCTCCACCCAAACATTTGCCTAGCCCACCCAAATATGAGCCTTGGCCCTCGCAGTGAGGACATGAAGGCCAATAGAAAATGGGCAGTATAATTTAAAACGTTCATCCGAACGTTGTTTTTCTACTTATTCTAGGAGTTGCGTGATTGTGACTGAGCTCTTTCTCACAGCCATCTCCAATCACCCAACTCCTTTTAGAAAGGTGGGTTGTGTTGTGCAGGTACAATAGGGGCATGGCGAAGGGGACAAATTCTTTACTACCGTCCTGTGCTGCGAGGATATTTCCTTTTCTGTTGAGCACTGGAGAAAAGAAGTTTGTTTTTCCTGACCCCTGCAGCTGCTTATCAGATCAGTCTGTGACACAAAGTTTGACTAATGGAGTGGGTAAGAGAATGTGTTACGATTTGTTTTTATTTTTAAAATCTGCAGAGGCCCAGCAAGGCACATACTTTGCGTATGCTTTATTTAAATTGTTTTTATCATTATCATGGCCATGGATACCAAAAACAAGAACAATGTCCGGGTAACTGGTGATTACTGATACTACTGGAGAGCAATCCTTTGTCTGTTGGTAGTTTTGAAATGCAGATAAACTGTGTTTTATGTGGATAGCTATGTGGGTTACTGACGTTGTCACAGAGCTTCTTGTGTAACTTGCAGTTCAGAAGTTGCAGTCCAGAAGTTACAATCCTAACATAGAACAGTCACCTATGAACTGTCATCAAAGAGCTGCATACAAACATGAATGGTATAGTAAGAACTTCACTTTTTTTGTGTTACTATATAGTTAGACCTTCCCCAGTCTTTCATTATTTTAATGTTTCTAAAAAGAGTTGGGACCGATATACATTTTATTAGTAAAGCCAACCCTCAACCACTGGGGTATGCTTTAAATCCTGAGTTTGTGCTATCCCAGCCGAAACCCTCTTAAAATATACTGCCCACCAGTAAGGATGACATGTGATTCCTACACCTTGTAATTCTTATTAGCTTATGTGACATTCCCTATAGACTGATTTAAATACTTGTATGATTCATTGTCTCTGTCAAATGTGTGCGTGATGTAAAGTACTGTGACACCCCACAGTGATACGAGTAGCGCTATACAACAAATGAAATGCATATGAGAGAGTGGCTACGGAGAGATGAAGGGCACTGTTGGAGGGTGGTAGTAATGGTATCTGTGGAGAAAGAGGTCATTGATGGGGCACCAAAAAAGACATTCTCACTAACGCTAAAGCCGTTCCTCTCATGGCCTTTCTGTTTTTATTTAATTAGCAGTCAGGTCATTCGGCAACTGTGGAACATATTTTAAAGTGTGTGCTAATTATATGTACTGCTATATTCAATGTTTTAAGTTTGAAGGTGATTTTACTAATGTTTTTTTACGGGAATAATTAAAGTAAAGCTGGAGGGTGGCTGATATGGGGCTGGGGTCCAAGGTCAGCTGTGCGATAAGGTGCACAGGAGAGGGAAGGTAGAAAAGTGGATAATCGGGCCTGGAAGTACTTGTGTTCAAGCCTGGCCAGATGGAATGGTTTGCACTTAGGTCCAGACATTACTCTTACTTTTAAATAATTCTCCACATGCTCTGTATACACACAGAATCGTTCCATTGTATCATTGTGACTTTTTGCAAGTAGATATATTATAATATAGGGCTTGTAGGCTACCACAAGAAGAGAAAAATTGGGGCCGCAGTGGCCCACCAAAATAGAAATTCCTGGAGCCGGGCCTGGTTCGCCTACAGCTGGTCAGGATTATTTTCAGGATGATATAGTGCCCCTTTCCTGCATTTAGTATCTTGGTTGTTGCCATTAAGTAGTTTTTAACATAAACTGATACCACACCAGAGGCACCCCCCCCCCCCCCCCCAACTTGTGAGGCCTTTGCAGGGGGATTTGTAGGCTGTAAAGTCTGGTCAGGGGGAGGAGTTTAGTGGCCAAATTTATTGAAAAGCAATGATGTCATATTTCTGCAGCTCTTTGAGTTTTATTCTTGACTGCCGACTCAGCTAGCCCTTTTATGTTCTATGAGCTTATTTCCAAGTGCCCCCCCCCCCACCCTCCCTATTTGATTATAGCGTTTTGGTACCTGGACTAGGAGTGGGAGTATAATTCACTTGAGAGCCACGCCCAATCCTTTGGTGTGTAGTGTTGGGCTGTGCAGTATCGGCCGGATCTGCTTGCTGTAATTGTTAATGACTGAATGAGAAGATTTTTCCTCAAAACACCAGTTCTTAAACTCTCTTTTATCACTCAAAAAGGCTGTGATAAGTGAAACCTAAATTTTTGGGAGCCATCTCTGGGTTTTTCTCTTATGGCATTAGACAAACTGTGGTGAATGTATGAGAGCAGAACTGGACTGCATTTTCCCTCACAGAAACCAATCTTACATTGTTTCCAAAGGCAAAACACTGGCTGACTTCCGGTATACTGTACCTGTCAGATATAAATTCCTAACAGAGGCACTGCTGACTCAGTCATAATAAATCTTGAACGCAGATTAAAAATTAAAAATATCTCCAGTGTTTAACAATTGTAAAACAAAAATGACTGGACTGACAGTCTGAAGACTGTTAATTAAAAGTCCCTCAAAGGAGGACTGCTCAATTACGTAGTGCAAAAACACAGATAAAAAGAAACGAATCATTTTATCTACATCAGGGATAACGGATGTGTTATGTGATAGGTGCGAAGCTGGGGACCCCGCATCAGAGTAAATTGTTAAAGTGTGAATCTCTTTCTGAGGTATGCTGCAAGATGTGTGTTCTTGATGGGTTTATGAAAGAAGGCCATAAGTGGCGTACTAAGAAAGCCATAGTTTTGAAAAGAGGGGTTATGGTTGGTCGGTTGCGAAACAGGACAAAGGGGAGGGACAGGGCATCTGCCAAGCTGCACGTAAGAACTCCCGCCATGTAGTGAACTCCTGACACGCTCCCTACCTTTGGACGGCTGAATCAGATTATTTATGAAAAACGAATTCTGAAACTGATGTTATTTGAAAATACCATCAAAGTATAGCTAAGTCCCTTGGGCCACAGTCTGCTCCGCCGAAGTCAACCAACAGGATCGTCAGAGGGTTATGTGTCCCAAGGGGCACGCTGCCCTTTCTAAAACAGCTCTCCCCTTTTAGGTTTCTGTAACTTATCAATTACAAAAGGTAGAGGGAAGTTCTGCTTCCTTCTAAGAATGGGCTATTTCTTGTGGGTTCGATACAACATTTGTCCGTGAGGTATCACATCCCGTACTCTGGTGGTGATTTCAAGTGATTTCCGGCAGTACAGCTTGGGGAACCAGAGTGTGACCAAGGTTGTGGCCAATTGGCACTCGTGCTTACATATTAAAAAAAAAACATTTTATTGATTTTCTTAAAGCTACCATTTGCAGTTTCTTTACAATATATATTATATCCGCACAGTAATTAGAAAGCAAATTAAGCAATCATAGACATATAAAGAAAGAGCAAGTTTCGATGGTGATAATATCCAACGGTTTGCATGGTCTATCTTTCCCACACTGTGAGATTTCCAATGGTTCAGTCTACACAATATAACAGAGTGATTACAATAAATTGAGCATTTCCCACACCCCGTTACCATTAACATACCAACTAAGTCCCTCCCCCCGCCCCATTCCCATGCACAGATCTGCTTGCATTTGGTTAGTTCAGTCAGCATTGCAGTACAGCACATTCACAGGTATGTGCTACATATACGTGAGCAAGCTCATACAATAAAACATAATGCAGAATCAACCCGATCACATCTCCCATGCTGATAACCCGTGCTCAGTAATTGTACAATAATGTCTTCCCTAGATTATCTGTGACTCGGTCGCTATAAATTCTTCTAGCATTACATTCCAGACCAACGAAATAGGTGTTTTCCGTAAGCCCCTCTGTTCCTCACGTTTGAGTTCTGCACTTTTGGCTCTACCCCATCGGACCATCTCATTATACCAGTCTAATACTGTGGGCGGTTTCGCTGCTTTCCAGCGCATTGTTATCATGTGTTTAGCCAACAACAATGCCATATTGGCAACTTTATTTGTAGGTCCGGTTCTCTTACATCTGGGGTTCAATCCCAATATACAACATTCTAGTGTGTCTCCTCCGCCCCCCAGGGGCGACCGTGTTTAATATGGTTTGTACTGTTGCCCAATAGTGTGCTAGTCTTGGACAAGACCATACCAAATGAAGCAAGTTAGCATTTGGGTCATGACATCTAGAACATGTGTCTACTGTATCCAGAAAAATCAAGCTTAGTTTACGGGGAGTCAGGTATGCTCTGTGCGTTATCATGAGTTGTATGAATTTAAATTTGGGATTACGGGACACCTTTTTCGGCCTATATCCATTCCACTTATTTCGTAGTATTTGTAAGGAGGTAGCAGCATGTGTTCGGATTCCCCAGTACAACCAACGGGTCAGGTGGCCACCATTCCCCATGAGATACTGCATGTGTACTAGTTCGTGTGTCGGGGGTTCCGCACCAGTCGGTGCCCATGTGGTCCGTACATATCTGCTAATATTTGCATAGAGTAGGAATGACAAATTAGGTACACCTTGTTCCCTTACAAATGTGCCATGATTCATTAAGGTATTATCCAGGAACAACATCCCCACTGTGTTTACGCCCTCGTCCGCCCATTTGGTTATATTGTTGCAATGTTACTGTACCCAGCGGTAGAGGAATGCCCAGCAATGGTATGTTGGAAGCATAGGGGACTAGTGCCTTCCTATAATGAAGTGCTGCCTTCCAATATTTCAATGCAATGGTTAGTAATGGTGTCGCATTTGGTGGGATTCTGCTATCTGGTAATAGAAGCTTATGCAGTTCCCCTCTCTCCGATTCGCGTTTAGACATTGCTATCTCCTGCAGATTACGTCCTGCTATCCAATACGCAAGCCACTGCAGTTGGCCCGCATAGCAGTAGGCTTTCAACTCAGGAACCCTCAGTCCCCCATTTTTGGTGCCTAATTGAAGTTTTGACAGACCTATTCGTCTGTGCCCACTTCCCCAGATAAGTTCCACCAGTAGAGTATCTAGCGTTTTGTATATGTGGGCCGTGACCACGATTAATAGATTCGTAAAATATTAAAGCAATCTGGGCAGCATCACCATTTTTGCAATCGCCACTCTCCCTGCTATGGATATTGGCAGTGACGTCCAAAATGGTATTTGCGCTTTGAGTGCAGCGACTTCCCGGCATAAATTAACATCCAGGATGTCCTCAGGTTTTCCATATATTTGAATACCTAGGTATCGGAAGGTGATTGCCGCTGTTTGGAATGTCCAGCGACCAAACCGTAACGGGTCCAACTGTGTGATGTCTGTAAAGAAGTATGCGTATGACTTGTTTTCATTTAGTGCTAGCCCAGACAGTAATTGGAATTTATGGAGTGTAGTAGGGATTGGTTCATGGTCTGCTGTAAGATCCTTGAAATATAATATTAGATCATCTGCATAGGCAGAGATAAGATGCGTGTCAGGTCCTATTCGTATTCCTTTGTCTGTGCCATTGTTTGTAGTTTAATAGCTAAGGACTTGAGGGCTAGTATAAATAGCATCCGGTATGCCAAACTTCGAGAGTGCCCTAATCTCTGCTGTTATCAGTTCCTCTAATTCTTTCCTCTGATTTGCTGTTAATTGTGGAAACTGTAGATCCTCAAAAAAGGACTCAGCCAGCTTTGCACAGTTCTACCAGCGCTGTATACAGCTTCTCATAGTATTTCTTAAAGGCAGCATTTATTTCTAACTGGGCACGGGCTGGGGGTCCCTCCTATGTGGTAATTTCAGTAATAGGTGTTATCCCCGGTTTGTCTTTAATAATCTGAGCTAGGAGTGAGCCTTCCCTGTCCGCCTCTGCATGTTGCTTTTGTGTATATGCGCGGTGGTCTATAATGAGAAGGTCCTCCAATAATTCAGCATGTTTTATGTCCGCCTTCTGTAACTTCTCTCTATTATCGTCATTTGTTCCTGCGTCCTGTTCTAATTTGCCTAGGCTGTTTTCTACTGCGGTTAGTTCTCTGAGCAAAAGTGACCAGGCCCCCACTCGCGTACTTATAGCTGTTCCTCTTATTACTGTTTTAAATGCGTCCCATTCTATCTGGCGTGTATTAGCAGTGTCTGCATTTTCTGTAAAGTAAGTAGTAATTGCCGTGGAAAGTGAACTATGAAAAACTGGATCTTCAAGTAGTGAGGGGTGCATTTCCAAGTAGGTATCAGTGTAGGAATTTCCCCCCACGTCAGCGTGACTTTAAGTGGGTTGTGATCCGAAAATGTATTTTCCAAGTACATGGTGTCTGTCACATGGCTAAGTAAACAAGTAGAGCAAAATATTCTGTCTATACGCGTGTGTAAACCATGTGGTGGTGAGAAGAAGGAGTATTCTTTGCTGTCCGGATTACGTTTACGCCAAGCGTCATCAATGTTCCACCCATCCGCCCATCTCTTAGGGGCGTCTGCCTGTTTTTTGCAACTAGTACTCTGTAGTGGAGGGTGTGATCGGTCTAAGCTCACATCCAATACGGCATTAAAATCCCCCCCTATAATCCAAGGGTAAGTATCCCAGCCCGTCAGAGCATTGGTAAGTATTCCTAAAAATGTATCCTGATCCGAATTCGGCGCATACACACTGTCTAGGACTATATGTTCCCAGTCTAGAATACCATGCAAAAGGACATATCTAACCTGCACATCTGTTCTTTGTTCTATCAACAAGAAGGGGGTACCGCTTTGTAACCATATTGTAGCCCGTCGGGCAAATGACGAGTAGGAAGTAAAAAATAAATGCCCCGTCCATTTTTTTTGCAACTTTATGGCCTCTGTGTGCGTAAGGTGGGGTTCTTGAAGAAAAACAATATGTACCCTTCTGCGATTGAGCTGTGCAAGTATTCTATGTCTCTTGTCAATAGAGCCAAGACCCCGTACATTCCAGGACAGACACGTATATTTACCAGGTTGAGCCATGGGTCCGTGCATAATGTGGTGTGACGCATCGGGCCTCGCACCCTCCATGCTCACCATAGGAAGACTGAACAACATCTGAGTCTGTGCATACATACAACTCTCAATACTAGGTTCCCCTTTAGAATATTAGAGGACCAAACAATGACAAGTCCAACCTGAAACCTGTAAGCTCTGTAACATAGTGCAGTCGCCACGGGGGACATGGTAACTGCTAATCCCTGTATGTGCATGATAACACGCATAACATTTACATATTCGGTGCTCTCGCTCAAGCCCCTTCACATTAGAGAAACAATTTACACTGGGCACTTCCGCAAGCACTTTACAATGGATTGTATACTCATCTGTTAAGGACTTTAAGCAACATAAGGATTTCGCAGCGCTCATCCTAGATAGTCATTCGCAGTCTGCGGAGTGATCAGGGAAAACAAAGCCAAACTGTTCTCTGAGTCTGAATGGATAGTGTCGTCTTCCGAAGACGACACTGACCCAGCGATAGACATCATGTCGTGTTCTAGCATTGCCGCTGAAGTTCTTATAGCATCCATTTGATTCACTGAGATCTGTGCTGAAGTAGGGTTCTGATCGGAGACAGCTTGAGCCGTCTAGTCGTTGGTCTGCTTTAGTCTGCTTGGTCTAAGTGGTCTCTCTGATAAAGGCAGCCGCCTTTGACTTGCTTGGGATGATTCCTGTGTCGCGTTTGGTGTCAGATTAATTTCTACCCAGTCCATTGCTTCATCGGGGGTATAAAAAAACAAGGCCTTCTGATTATAAACAACTTTTAAGCGGGCAGGGAAGAGTAGTGCATACTTCAAATTATGGGCTTGAAGTGTCTTTTTAACCTCCTGGAACGTGGCTCTGTACTGCCATGGTAAAGTCTGGGTACAGTGAAATACGTTTATTTTCGAAGTGGATTGGAGCGTTTTTCCTTGCAACGCGCAGTGCCCCGGTCTTTATAGTTCAGTATTCGCACTATGATTGGCCTGGGTGGTGCACTAGGGGGCGGAGGTCTTGGCGGTACTTTTTGTGCTCGCTCCACACTGTACATGACCGTTGAGCAACATGATCTCGCAGCCATGTTATTATGAATTGGGTGGGATTGGTTCCCTCACTGCCTTTTGGTATGCCTAGAATTCGAATATTATTACGACGGGTGCTTCCTTCCGCATCGTCCACTCTTTCTTGTAATCCCACCATTTGTCGCTGTAGTTGTTCTATTTGTGAAGTGTCGGTTTGTTGTTGAGGTACCAGATCGTCCAGCAGTATTTTGTTATTTTTCACCTTCTCCGCCAGGTTCGTATGGTCTGCCTTTAATAAAGTGAAGCTACTGGTCAATGAACCGATTTGGGTCTGTGCGTGATTCTCTAATTTCTCGTAGAATCAGATCCAGTTTATCTGTAGGTTGTCCAGGATCCGTAGGCGGTATCACATCCTGATCCGAGGCATGTGTTAGCTTAGTGTTAGTTGTAATGTCTATTACTTCAGAGGACGGGGGGGTCTGGTTGCTTGGTTTTAGGACGGCCCATTGTAATCAAGGTAATCGCACACGTTGTCCCAAGGCTTTTTTTGAAGAGTGAATATGCCTGTCGTCCTCGCTGGCCCTGCTCTATCTGTAGAATACACCAGTAGGTTATACTACGCTCCGATCCCGTCCGCCGTGCGTCGATATAGGAGGTATCTAGTCCGTTGAACAGAGTATGTACCCGACAATACAGCTATCTTTCCTGCCGTGGACTGCACCATTTGTAGTCAATACATGGGGCAGGAGGACAAAAGCGTTGTGTGTTCAAGTCGGTGGTGCCCCGCAAGGCCTTTCAGCCCACTATTTCACCCAGGAGATTCATTGGGGTCCAACACGTCGCAGAAGTTCCACCGTAGTGTGGTTGTGGTTACCAATCCAAGCACCTTTAAACACCATACACTGTGCAGATGGTATGTGGTATAGCGCCTGGCAAGGTTACGCCTCAAAGTGGGTGGTAGAACATATGTTCATGCCTCCAAGAGGAGAGGATAAACCGGGGCGTTGATTGTGTGCATCGCCAGGCCCAGCAATGGGGATCTATTTCCCAAGCCACGAAACACCGCGAGTCAGCGCCAGCAGCAGGGGCCAGATCGAATCAGCAGCGTCCACAGCGTCTACACTCCTGTGGGCTATCGGGGTCCTCACATTCGCAGGAGCGCCTTTACAGCCAGAGTCCCCCTCAGTGTAGAGGGTTTTAGTGATCTTACTTGCACGCCTGAGCTATGGCTTCTTCCAGCAGAGTAGCGCCCGCCATTTTGTTCTGCGCCACAACCCGCTCCGTACCTTGAGTTCGGGTTGCAGAGGGGATGTGAGATTTCCTTCTCGGTCTCATTCAATACCAGCAGGCTCCGGAATCACTGCCTCTCGGTGCTGTTGTCACTGCACAGCCAGCAGTTGCCACGGTGCTTCCCTTCCGGTACCGGCCTGTAGCCTCGGCCAGCGTTGCTGCGTAGCTGGTTGAGTCGCTTCATCTCCTTCGTCGAGTCCGCGCTCGATTTCACTCATTGAAGCGCCATCGCATTCCGAGTCGTCTCCGCAGCACTGTACTCGACATTCAGAGAAGAGGTGAACGCCCAGTGTCAGGATAATTAGCGAAGTGTCGGGGCTCGGCTCCGCGCTCCGCTAGGTCCCGTCCGCCATGTTCGGCAGTCGGCCACGCCCCGTGCTATCATACATATTAAAGCACCTTGAAGGAGGCTTCTAAGAGTTTTCGGGTCTTAATGACCTGATGTGGCTCTTGCCTTGTGGATTTGTCTGCATCTAGAATGAATTCTGAGCGGACTTATTTTTACATTTAGAGACCGGACCCATGGACGGCTGAATGGACACCTTCTGAGATTAGGGACAGTTTCTGAAGCAAACATTTCCCCAATCTGCACAGAGTCCTCAAGCACAAGCATGGCATCAGTTCTTTTGAGAACCTTTTTTTTGGAATCTCCAATCCAGCTTACCCATTCAAACTGTCTCTACATGGGGCCTTGTGGTCAGCAATATCCACTATAAATAGACACAGGACTGACACATGTGACATAGAAGGTTTTAGGTCTCACTGGAGAATATCTAACAATTCCAGAGAGGCTGCAAGGGTTGTATGACGTTCCAACGCATTCATTCACCTCGCACGTTTTTACTACGTATATTTTACAACGCATACCACTACCACGCATTCACATTCACTCACATTTAAAATACCTTCAAAGCGCAATCCACTTCCTCGCATAATCTTAACAGGTTTACTGTTAGTACAAAACACTGCCACCTACTGTTCAATGGTCCCATTAATTCTTAATACAACAAATTACATTTATGTGGTTTACAGGTTTGCTAAAATGTTAATATTTTATATTTTTTTGGGGTGGAACACCCCAAACTCCCCTTTTAAATTACCCTTTAAAATATATAAACTACTTACCAAATGCATTGAAAACACTTTCATGTTGAAGACTTGTGTGGTAAAAGTAATTACGATGCAAAAAATACTTTGTAGGTGCTTTTCGTTGTAAAAACGTTGTGGTAAAGGCTGTTCCCCGCCTGAAAGACATATGACAATATCCTCTGGACATGAATGTGTGCAGGGCACCACAGTTGGAGAATACCAACTAAAGTGTTGATTACTGCAGCTGAAAAACGCAAGCTGCCTTCTGAGATGTCCAGTATTAAAATATCTTGGATATGTACAAGGTATTTTGGTTATTCCTAAATTGGCTCAACAATAATTTATTATCACTCAAGGCTGCATTAGGTAAGCAGATAGCACTAACTTACATTATGTCATGCTAAAGAGGATTGGAGGCAAGGCCTATGTTCATGCCATTTTTTGTATTCATGGGGTTAATATTTGTGGTCTGATAAATATAAGAAAATGAAAACACACCTTTTACCGATATTAATATTATATGTGCTTTTATGCCTCATTGTTTACGAAGAATGAGGGAAGGAACTGTCACCCTGTCGTTCGAAGCAAATTTTTTTCTCCAAATGTACCTATATTAATTGGATAACAGATTAGGTACAGTTACATCATGAAACAAAAGTTATGCAAGCAGGAGCTTTTCGGTATGGATTTTTCCCTTGTACGTAGGCAAATATACAAAGCAGATTTTTCACTGAACAGTTATGAATGATAAACTACATTGTGCTCTTATTTTGAGGTTTCTCTTTTCCATTCAGTAGTTGACCATTCGGTCATGTCTTTAGCACAATTCCTCAAATGTTGTGAGGTTGACATCCAGCTAAATAGCGAACCGTATCCTATTAAATAGTAGAGCTAACTCTGCAGCCTTTTTTCTCTTCCTATTTTTAATCTTGAAGAGATTCACTCCCAGTTTAAGAGCAACTTTGATTTCCTTTAGAAAACCATAGGTGTCAAGGTCATAGCGCCGTCCCGGTCGGGGTACTCGTAAATTACTATGCCACACACAGAGCTTGGTATCACCCATCTTTATTTGTCTGCATGTAACTGAGAACTCGACATTCTAAAGCAACCTTCACCTCAATACACTATCCATTACGTCCTAGCTCTACAGAGTTCATCAGGTGTCCTTTGGTAGACACCACTTGAAAAGGTTCTGCATCAAGAGGGCATCAGATTTTCTTTACCGATTCTGACGGGCGAGCACTTTGTCTCCTCTCTGGAAGACGTTTTTCGCATGTCATTTTCGGTCAGCATATGTCTTCATCTTTTGTTTCTGAAACAATTCGCTCGTACGAGTTGCATTCTTATCTCTTTCTCTCCGACTGGTCCACTGAGGTATCTTGTTTGTCATTGTTCTCTCACGAACATCAATGTGGCCAGACTTTCACCGGTGGTTGCGTAAGGTGTTGAAAAGTAAGCTCTTAATGTAGAATTTAATAGTTTGTAAACTGAGCTTCTCGAGGGTAGTACGCTGCACAGCTTGCTTTAGCACGCTCATAACTCTTTCAACCAGTCAGTTGGCCTGCAGCCACGGAAGGAGTGCTCTTTTGATGCTTAATATTCATATGCTCTAAGAAGTCTTTGAACTCTTGACTATTCAAAGGCCTGCCATTGTCAGATTTTAGTATGGCTGGAAAACCTCATGTCGCAAAGATGTAATTCAGTCTCAATAACTCGGACTTGAGTGGTGGAGGAGAGATTCTCAACTAATGGAAATCACAAGTATTTGTCCAGTCACCATCAGGTGATGTTCGTGGTCGATTGGACCAAAAAAGTCAAGGCTATTCTCTCGTAGGCATGCTTCTGGAGTTCTGACATGTTTAGGGTGTGTTGAGTAACTTTTGTACATAGGCAGCTGCATAGATGGTAGGCCTTTAATTCCTTCTCAATTCGCTTGTCGACCTACATAAACCAGACTTGGTCTTGGAGAGCTTGTTTTGTGGCAACTATTCACCTATGTCCTTCGTGGGCCACTTCAATAATTTTCTGTAGCAGACTCTCCGGAATCGAGATTCTCAACCCTCGCAATATAACTTCTTCTTGAGTTATGGACAGTTCGTCTTTGACATATCTGTATTTTTGGTATTCACCCTCAGTGGTGAGAGGTTGAGTGTGTTAGTTCCACGACTGATGTGCAATTATATCTTTCAACTATCGTGGCTCGTGGAAGTTATAATCTGGGCTAACAAAATGGCACCTGGTGTGTTTGATTTTTACAATAAAGATGACATAAGCTTCAGCAGACTTGGATGGAGTGCCATGACTTTGAATGGGCACTCTGGAAAAGTAGTCAGCAGGGTTCCGATCCTTTCATGGACAATGCACAATACTATAAATGTACTCTTATAGCTATAGTCCCCAGCGTTCAATGCGAGCAGGCATCTTGGCTTTTGGATAGTCAAATATTGTTGGTAAAGCTTGATGATCAGTTACCAGCCTAAAATGCTTTCCATACAGGAATAAATGGAATTTTTCACACGCCCAAACCACAGCTAAACTTTCCTTTTCAGGCAGTGAGTAGTCACATTCTGGTTGGGACAAACGTCTTCTTGCATACGCCACAATATGCCTTTGAGTGTCCGCTGTGCTGTGCAAGGATAGCACCTAACCCAACAAGGCCAGCGTTAACAACGACCTATGTATGACGTTTTGTATTGAGTATGGCCATTTCAGTAGCATTCTCAATGGCATGTTTGATTATATTAAAACTGTTCTCACATTCATGTGACCACTGAAATGAAACATTATTTTTCGTCACCTCTCTCAGTGGAGCACTTACAGTGCCAAAGTCTTGTATATATATAGAACAGTAGCTGGCCATGCCAAGAAATAAACGCACGATTGAAGCATCTTGTGGGGGGATCAGCATTTGGCAGTGCTTGACCTTTAGAAGGATCAGGTGTCATACCCCCATCAGAAAATATATGGGCAAAGAATGTTAACTTTGTCTTATGGAACTCACATTTATCAACATTCAATGTCAAAACTGCATCAGTCAGTAAACGATATACACTTGTGAGTGCCTTATCGTGTTCTTTTTGGATATCTCTGACAACCAACATATCATCACTATAATTGAATGCATTCATAACAGGCTGTATGATGCATTAAATTGCGTTTCGCAAAATGTTCTGCAGTTGATAAGACACCAAACCTCAGCCTTCTGTATCGAAACAAACCAACATATGTAGAAATGGTTCTAATGTACCTGCAGTTTTCTTCCAGTTTCTTTAAATCAAGGTTGCTGATTTGACAACACAATTAAATGGTGCAATGTGTGGTACTGGATGTTCAATTGCGATGTTTGCCTGATGCATGTCAATATCCATACCACTCTTTCACTGTCCTTTTTGGGAACTACCAAGATGGGATAAACTCATGACGTTGGATCATTAGAACACTCAATAATATCATGCTTGAGTAACAATTCAAGTTCTTTTTCAACATCATCTTGTAAATGAAAAGCAATTTGCCTATGTCTCTGAGCAACAGGACAGATGTCCTCATTAATATGCAACTTACTTTCATAGTCTTAAGCGTTCCCGAACCATGAAACAATGTAGGGAATTGACTTACTGTGAGAAAGTGCCATCTTTCTTGCAGCACCCACTTTTTGCTGAATTGCTGAATGTACTTTGACTGAGTGTGCCCTGGACTCCTGCCAATCAGGTGCCCAGGGCCTATGTTCCTTCCCTAAAACAAACCAAACCCAAATTGGCAAACCCTGGCCACATGTCAGTCCCTAGTAAATGGTACCCTAAGTACCCAGGGCTTTGTGACCAAGGAAGACCTCTAAGAGCTGCAGCACACCTTGTGCCACCCTTAGAGGCCCTGTACCCTTACACACACACACTGCCATTGCAGGCTGAGTGTTTGGGTGCAAAACCAAAACAAAGTCGACATGGCACACATCCCTGTGTGCCATGCCCATCACCTACACTGCCATGGCATACATCAGTCACCCCTCTAGCTGGGTGCCTTATGCCAATGGTGTGGGCACAGGAGCAGGAGCCCTGTGCCCCTACAGTGCCCAGGTCAATTCCTGAGCCCTGTAAGTGCAGTGCTGCCATTTAAGAGTACATGGTGCTGAGATCTCGTCAAACACGAGCTCCACAGCACCATAATGGCAACACTAATGACTGGGAAGTTTGGTATCAAACTTCTCAGCACATTAAACCCACACTGATGCCAGTGTGGGATTTAATGTACCCAGCACCCCAGAGGGCATCTTAGAGGTGCCCCCTGAAACCTAACCTACGAATCCACGTCTGCTCTGAGGCTGCCTAGGCTGCCACCCAGCAGACATGATGCTGGACCCCTGGGTAGGAGAGCCCCTGCTCTCCTGCTCCTGCAACAATGCACATCCTGGGCGAAGTGCTAAATCTCCTCCCCCAGGATGGGCAGGGGGAAGCTTCAAAGGCATGCCGCCTCTGTGAGCTTCCCCAGGCCCCTGCAACCCCCCACTCTGGTGGGAAGCTTTGGCCGGAGACCCCAAATAAGGACAAGGGATGTGCCAGCCTGCCAACCCCACCCCTCAGGTGGGGAAGGCGAGGTGAAGCACATCTCCGGGCTCTCGCCATCTTGAAGATGAGGAGCCCTACCCTATCAGGACTAGGCTGCTGCCCCCCTCCCACAGGAGAGAGGCAGGATAGGGGGTGTACCCACCCCAGGACGGGGACCCATTGGTCCCTGTCCTTCACCTACCTGTAACGCCCCTAAATCTAGTATTTAGGGGCACCCTGAACCTTCCTTCCCCAGATTCCGAAATTACAAGAAGAAGAAAAGAAGACCTGCCCTGCAGCTGCTAAGGAGAGGGAGACACCAACTGCTTTGGCCTCAGCCCTACCGGCCTGTCGACCTCGAACCTGCTCCTGCTCCAAACCCGGCATCTCTTGTGGCCAGCAACCAACCGCGATCAACAGAGGGTAAGATTTTCCGACACCAAAAGGCACCCCTGCACCCGGCGCCCCACGGCCCTCTGTGTCCAATCCCGGGGTACCTACCTATCCTCCAACTACCCAACTTACCTCTCGAAGTGGTGGTGGCACCTGAAGAGTCCTCGTCCCCGAGCTTGCAGTCTTTTTCCAAACCGGAGATTTCCCATTGAAATCCATTGAGCGCTCGAAGGTTCAAAAGCCCTCTGCACCCAGCCGCCCGAGTGGCCCTGGCAGTGAAAACTCTACACCTACCTACTTCCCCACTTGCCCTGAGTAAGTGACCAGGAGCCCAGCTCCCACAGCCGCGTGGCTTGCCAGACAGCACCCACCAAACAAGGCCCCCCTATCCCTCATAGGATAACATTGGGCCTAACTCTCTCTGCACCCGGCCGCCCCAGAGCCGCTGAGGGTGAACCAACTGTACCTACCTGACTCTGGGAGACCCCTGAGTCTGTGCCCAGAACCTCAACTCTGCCAGTCGAGTACTTACCCTTAAACCGCAAACTCTATTTTCCTCATAGGGTAACATTGACTGGCTTTTTCCTGAAATTTCTTCTAAGTGTGGACTTTTCAAATCTTCAAATATTCACCAAAAATCAGCCGAGTGACAAAAACGAATTTATTCACCTGCTCTTAGGTGAGCTCCCAGTGCTGGATCTTGGTGCCCAGCACTGACTCTGAAAAATACCCACAACTGTACTTACCCTTAACTCAATTTTCTTCCATAGGAAACCATTGACTGTTTTTCTGTGAAATTTCTTTTAAGTGTCGATTTCTGCAATCTTTAAATATTCTTCAAAAATCGTATAATATCTGAAAACGTAATTACTTACCTGTTTTGGATAAAGGTCCCAGTACTGAGTCTAGGCACCCAGTACTGGATTACAAAAGTAACGAGAACATACTGTACCTATAACCTGAATTTTCTTCCATAGGGAATCATTGATTGTTTTCTCTGAAATATTTTTAAAGTGTCAACTTTTAAAATAGCTAAATATTAGTTAAAAATCATTACAGTACTTAAGTCGACTTTCATCACTTGATTCTGAGAACTGACCCAGGACTGAATCTAGGATCCAGTCCTGGAATTACAAAAGTGATCTAAAAAGTAATCTGTTGCAAATAACTTGAATTTATCATTCAGCTCAATGTATTGTTGTGTTTAGAAATAGAGTTGCCTACTGCAACTACTTGTAACTGTTTACGAAAGTCTATTGCATATACAAAAGTATTTATATGAAACATCTCCTGTCGAGAAAGTATATTTTAATTCCAAGTGTTGGTTCTAAAATAAAACAAGCATGTATTTTTTATATATAAACCATTGGCCTAGAGTTCAGTTATTGAGTGTGTGGTACCATTTGCTGACTGAGTGTGTATAACAAATGCTTTACACTGTCCTCTGATACTGCCTTACTGCTCGACCAAGCTACCACTTTAGAGAGTAAGGTTATATCTAACTTTAACCTCTGTTAAACCCTTGGGGTCTGTGGACTCTGTACACCCTGTACCTATTAAGGAACAGTATATACAGAGCCACTTTCTCACACTTACTATTTCATGGTGAGCATTCAAGTTGTAGTTCATGGAAATCAGTCACATATCAGCAGCTGTGCTGAAGCGGAGTAGACAAGCACTTGATGCTATCCCTTGAATCACATGGATGGGTACTTGCTCCTTCGTTTTCTTGTGTTTCATTGCCACTACAAATGAACCATGACTTCTTAAGGGTGTCAATGCAGCACATGTATGCACTTCAGTTTTGACGGCATAAGTTGTGTTAAGGGATGCAGTTCATTATATTTCTCATCAGGCATAATGTTTATCGATGCACCACTGTCAATGATGAGAGGTATCGAAAAACCATTTATTTTCAGTGTAATTTTCAGACAATGTTTGAATGACTTTGGTGGTTTGGCATGTCAACTTTTCTTTGACTGTCATTTTTCTTCACATTCAGCCAGTCCAACATGTGCACAACCACCTTCTTCACTTTCCCTTGAAACTGATATTGAGGAAATGTTTGATGATGATTTAGATGACAATCGACTTCATTCAGTGCCAATGTGTGGTACCGAGGTGTCCTCTGGGCCTTGTGGGTGCACGTCGAAAGTTCCAGTGGCCCTTTTGTCTTTGCACCGTGATAGACTTTTTTCCCCTTTGCTTTGCACACCATCACAAAATGGTTCTCCTTTCCACAGCCCTTACATATCTGTGCAATGGCAGAAAATTTGTCGTCGTGTGGAAATGAAAATCCAAAACATAACTTCTTTTTACACGTAGACATCATCTTGTGTCCTTCAGTCTTTTGCTTTAACTTGCATTTCACACTCATGACTGATTCATTCTGGACACCTCCAGTCTCCTTGGCAGCAGCTTGCAGCCATTAACACTCGTTCCAGACTCTGAGTTTCTCGCAACATACGCTGTCTGAAAAAATAAGACAGGCATCCATCAATGGCCCGGAGACGTATGACTTCTTCATCATTTAATTAATCAAACTTACAGGGTTTGAGGAGTGTGCCAAGTCTTTCTACCAAATACATTGATAGGTTCGCCAACTTTCTGTCATTCTTGACTGAAAATATATTTTCATAGTCAACATTGGGCATTGGATTGAATTTGAGATTAAATGTTTCTTTAATCTGATGGGATGAGAGTTCTTTGTCAGTTTGAAACATTTTCTATATGACTTCTTTAACCCCATCAGCAGCAGGATATTTCAGGTATGTGATAATCTTTTTGATATCAGTCTCTTCAAGTGCATCAATGAAATCTTCAAATGTCTCTATCTACGTCGTCCATCTGTCACCAATGTTTTGCTTTTTGGCGGTATCGAATAATGATAGTTGTTTCAAAAAAATGACAGCATTGTAGACCAGTGTAGAATGCAATGAGGAGGGACGTGGCGGTCTTCTGGCAACTGTTTCTAACTCATTCTCTACAAGACCTTGCGACGTACTTTCCTCAGGATCATCCTTGATGATAACTGGAAACGTGATTTTCTTCTTGGTCTCCATTGGACCAACAAACTGCCACTATTCTAAACCCCTCGCTGACTTTCACTCTTCAAAGAACTGTAGTATTGTTCTGAGCCTCATTCAGTGACTTTGGTGGCTCCCCAGTTCAGGTATGGACAGCTCCATCAGCACAATCTCAGGTACGTCTCCTTGTGCTGCTTTGCCCAGTGCTGCAGTAAGAAGACTCTCTTTAATTACTTCTGGTAAGCAGATAACCATTTATTACCTCTAGGTCGCTTTGCTTCTGGCATTGATGTACACTTGCTTACACCTGGTTGATCTCTGCCTCACAGCACCCAAAATCGCAGCATTATCTTTCACTCGGCTGTCACTTTGTACTTTTTGACACCGGGTTGATTTCTGCTTGGCAGCACTTGTAATTGCACCATTATCACTCCCTACTAGGTATGGCTCTATGTTGCATAGTAGCACGGTGCATTTATGTATGGCCTGACCAACAGGTCCTGGACCAATAACATGTAGATTCTCTGTAAATGCTTTCATTTTCAACTGCTTCAAAGTAGTTAGAACTGCACTTTGACTCCACAAGCATTCAGTGTTGATTCTGTACTTCGACAACGGTACACGTGGCACACACACGCAGTTTGCCTGGACCACTGAAACCTCTCTGTGAGAGCATTGTCAATCTTAGGTTTACTTATCCCCTAACTCCTTGTCATTTGCAGCATCTTCCTAGCCAGGGTACCCATAAATGACTACGAGACACATGGAGCTTGGTATCACAATATACATGTCTTTATGCATCTACGTGTAACTGCAAACTCAACATTATAAAGTAACCTTCACTGCAATACACTCTATCCATTATGTCATAGCTCTACAGTGTTCATCGGGAGCCCAAAGGGATCCTTCATTACTAACTCTCCAGACACTACAAGGGTCAAGCCACACACAAGCCACAAAGGTTGGATGGATGATACAGCAAGTGTGTATAGATGCTCCAGTTTTATTTTGACCTCAAAGATCAAAGTGTAATGGAATCTAAGGCTTTTAAGGCCAGTGGCAGAATGGATGATATTTTGAGGCATGGAAGTCCTTGTTTAAGGAGTTTTATTTTAAACTGTCTGATCAAATGGCCTAAGGAGTGATTGATAAACTTTAAACAAGCATAATAGGAGCTTCAGTGTTTTTCACATCAAATGTAGTTGAATGTCTAAATTCTATTAAAGATACAAAGGCTAGCATTCCCCCACCTGTTACAAAGTCTAGGTTGAATGTGATATCTTTGTGTTGAGATGGTATGTGTACTTTAATCTGCTCTAATGAGTGTGATATAATATTGCTGTATAACATAAGATTGGATTTTTGTTCGAACCACCTTCTGGGTCCATGTCAGATGATGAATGAGTTTCTTTCTTTTTTCCTTCTGGAATCGAATGAGGATTGATTGCATTGGAGGATGATGTTGACATGGTCTAAACAAAAAATAAGAAATACTAAAGTCACCAAATGTCCTCCAAAGAGGAGGATACGACTTTGTTCAGCCAGATATTGTATTTCTTAGATTGTTTTTTTCCCGCTGGCGTTGATGGGATTTGATGTCTGTTGAAATGTATGTTTTACTCGGTTGCTGTAGGTTTTATTCAAGTAAGAGAAGAATCCTATTCCCCTCCATGTTTTTAATAGTCTCTACTTTAATATGTTATTTTTCCTTAATCAGTATGAACAGACAGGAAAGGACCAGCAGACATTGAAAAGAAATATACTGAACCACTAAATTATCATATTAAGACAAGTAAGCACTGTGTTACCCTGCTCTGACAAGTTGATAAAAACAGAATGATTCACCTTGCACTGAGCAGTCTGGGACTGTGCATACTCAAATGTCTAGCAAAATAGTTTGAGGCAACAGGAACCGTAAAAAAAAAAGTTTTTTCACAAGAGTAGAGGGTGCCAAAGGAAACGGAAGAAGATATGTTGAGCCTGGCATGCTTATAGGGGTTTATAGGGGAGGTAGTGTAGGCATTCTCACTACATGTTGTGAGTTGCTAGTGTACAATTGGTTGCACAGAAAAAGAAGAAATAGTAATCTGATGTAACTGTTTCTTAATTGTACTGATCACTGAGCAAGTATTAATCAACAGAACTTTAAAAAAAAAAAAGTTTTTTCATTTTCTTGGATTTGTAAAAAAATATTACAAAGATGAAATGTTCTCCGGGTGGTGTCCATCAAGCATCTGCAGGTGAAACCGATCTTTTTTTCCTCACAATTTCCTGGCAGTCATCCTTTTCTAATGCCTATGCATGTGAGAAGATTGCCCTAGATCCAGCGCAGCTCCTCCACTAAGGCGGCGGAACGTCCCCCCCACTGCTGTCTAGCAGTGAAATAAAGGAAAACTAAAATGATAATGACTTGCGTTATTATCATTTAATTTTGACCTGCTGCAGCAGCTTTGCAGGGCGGGCTGCTCTGACTACAGGAGCAGGGGGAGTGGTGAGCACACTATGTAACTGTTCATGAATGTTGGCCGGCCGCCTCGGGCCATCCAAACATTCAAGCGCACTTTGCATGTTATCCACGTAGGCTGCATTACGTCTGCAGCGTCTGAGCGCCGAACCACGGTGCTCAGACCAATCACAACGCTACACTGCAGTGTTGTGATTGGCTATGTGTAGGCTGGGTGTGCTTCCTGTTCTGGCCAGAACAAGTGACTACGGAGGAGAGACGCGGCAAGGAAATGACGAGAAGGTAAGTTTTTTCTTTGTCTTTTTACACATGCTTTCCCTCCCCCCCTCTGTGTCCCCCAACTCCCGCCTCCCCACCCCCCCGATCCATGCCGGCCGCCACTGCTTAGATCATGCCACACTTATGCAGCACAGCAAATGTCACACCATTTAAGTTATTGTAGAAAATGATTCCCTCATACTCACGCGTGTCAAAGACTGAGAAACTGTCTCCTGGACTCAGTGTTTCAGACTCCTGAAAGCATATTTTTCCAGGAACATTAATGTCGAATAAATGAATCTGTAGAAACATATCAGAAACAAGTGTTTATTAGATTAAGCACTAAAAAAAAGACAATTTACAAGGCTTCTCATGTAAATGGTCTAGGTTTGTCTTATTTTAGGGCAGAGTACATGGAAAGCACAGTGGCTGGTGCTTAGGCCAAGAAAGGTGAAGCTGTTGATGCTTCTAAACACAAAGGCAATTTACATGTCATCACATCAGCAAAAGACTTTGACTCCCCGTATCTATGGGTGGAAATACATTTGTTTCTCCACAGTCTGCAACTATTTCATGGTCACCAACGCAACGCCTGAGGTAAACTACATCTGGACTGACACAAATCCATTGCTCCTGCTGGACAAGGACCATCGTACGGAAGTGCGTCAAGAGAATCAGGCAATTACTCACGGCTCAGAGACACGGACATTTCCAAATGCAGCTGATGGTACTCGCTTCTCCGCTTCACAGAGAGCAGGAAACAGTTACAATAAAGTAGTTTTGTGAGAAAGGTCAAAATCAGGTGGTGACTGATGGAGGTCAGATGTTGAATAACAAGAGACCTGGTGATTTACATTTTTAACAGACCAGAAAGGAACGAGGTGACAGTAGGCCAGAGGCGTGGAGTATGGGGAAACCTAGAACTTTCTGTCCTTGGTGGGTGGGAAGGAAGTGCAGGGTGCATGGCAGAGATGGGAGAGCAGCAGGGAAGACCTTGTTCATTTTAGCTTGCATATTTCTGTGCTCCAGTGATGCTTGCCCTCACCCTGCCCACTATCTAACGAAGATTGTGCTCACAGCAAAAGTATATTTTGTGATAGGATGAAGCAGTCTATAACAGGTGCTTGACAGTCGACTAGGATTATGTTATGGCTTGTTATGTCATATAATGTTTGTAACACATGAAATTACCGGTCTTATTGGCACTGTGGGGAAATAAAGATTCTGATGAAGCATGATTTTAGTGAAATAATCATGCTTGATCAAATCTGCTCATAATTCTGTTATTAACAAAATAATGACTAATGGTGTGACTTAATAATTTTGTACACGAGGATATTTGAAGGTACGACGTGAAAATGTGCAAGAAAGGCACAAGATGTTTGGTAAAATAAAAAGCTGAATTAGCTGAAATGCTTAACATACTGAAAGCAGTGATTTTTTTTTTTTTTTACAAAGTTATGGGAGAGAGACATGAGTAAATGTGCATTTAAAATTATGCACCTAGTAATATGAAATATTAACATATGGAAAACGCTTGTAGAAAATGTTTTGTAAAATGTTTATCCTATTTGCACAACAAGAGAAAAACAAATCTTATTAATAGTTTGATTATTAAAAAAAGATTAGAACTATGGAATTAGTTATGATAATGAATCCTTATTTCTTATTTATGTATTTCTTTCTTTTTATAAAATATTAATGCGTTTGTTTTATTTCCCCAGAAAATTACGAATTATGTTTTTTGTATGAAGGTCTTAAAAAACCCTGCTAGATTTATTTTACTTTCCTCACGTAGGTCACAAAAGAATGCATCTTGTCCTTGATTACTTCTAAAAAGCTGATTTATTTGTTTAGCTGTAGGTAGCGTACCTTTCGTTTTTCCTTTTCCTTATGATTATAGTATTTCTTACCATGAATAATTGTGTCAACTAATGTTGCAAGATGATGTGGAAGTGCGCGCAATGACATGGAAAAGGAATACAATTTTTCTTCCTGATTCCGAGCGCGATGACGACATCTATTCTAACAAAGAATTTTGAAACAAAATCCAGATGAACTAACTGAGACGATGATCAACTCATCTTTTGGACCAATCAAGTTGCGTGAAAAATATAAAATGTTAACTTTAGGCGGATAGAACTTTTTAGCTTTTGGGTATAATTATTACAGTGAGAAAAGAACTTAGCAGTAGCTGTTTCTATGAGATGAGAGCCTTGCTGCTTTACACTCTCTATGCTACTCTGGCTGGCTATATTCTTTGCAAATCATGAGCGAGACTTTCCTGATTTATCTTGCACTTCATCGGCTGGTAATGTTGCTTAAGCTATACCTTTTCAGCTGAAGGGTTACCTATTTCTCACTATTGCACGCTGTGTATTAGTTGTCTCTGATCTAGGTTTGTATGAAAATCTGTATTGCATACTGAATTGCAATGTCATATTCTTTGTTTCTCTCTCTCACTCTCCCCTCTTAATGCTGTTAATTGACTAATGATGTATTTGCCAAATGAACTGTATTTCTTTATTGTGAATTTACCTAAAATATTTGAAATAACACAATCTATGATTTTTCTTATGTACCTGTGTATAGACCATTCATATTTTGAAATAATTAGATAAAAGAAACTTGATAAGTATTTAGAGTTTGTCATTATTTAGATACATGTATATTGAGAATACTGTTGTTGGACAGGCTTTTCCTTAATTATAGGGCCTCATGAGGGGATAGCATCCATCTCTTATTATCAAGTCCCTATTAGCTCTACCAAAGATCTATCGGAAGACCTGATATATGTAAGTGGTTATTGAGTTACCATGGGCCCAAACCTTTAGTTATAGAAAAATTCCTGATTATAATAAATTAGGCATATAATGAATGATTATAGAAAAGTTTACACCGATTCCGCTGCATCAAATCTGATGTCCAAGAAATAGTTTAACTTCCAAGAGACTACTCAAATGCTGCAGAGAAGAGTGTGGGTTTAAGAAACTTGATAAAACCTCTGTCAGAACGTCTTATCTGGGCTCCCAAGGCTAGACAAAGTATATGATCTAATTGCTTGTTCGGGATGACATGGGGCCACACATAAGAGACTCCTTCCAGCGTCATAAATTACGCAAGAAGCTGAAGACCTGGCTTTTTGAGTAGTCTCACTAGGCCCTAGGTCTGACTAAACTCGCACCTGATCAACACCAAGATAACCTCCCAGGTGATAGTGTGCTCTACAAATCTGCATAAGACCATAACTGCGGGAGGATAGCACATAAAGTCCTGGAAGATGCGGTGAAGGCGCATGATTGCCTAGGCGGAAGTCATGCTAGGAGTGGCAGTCTATCAGAACCCTTGTTACTGGGATTACACCACAGGCTGGGCCATTTTGGAAGGGAGGAGTGGGAGAAAGAAAGCAAGACAGGAAATTTGCAGCGTGAAAATGGCAGACAGTGTGGAAATGATGATCAATCAATCAGAATAAGTCACCCAGTGGCTTTAGATGGTAAACGAAAATGATAGATGAACTATATGCTGAGATGCTATAAAAGAGGATGCTTACCTGGCAAGCTCTATCACCTAACAAACCTGCGCATAGTTCGATATATGTGCAGAATCCCTGCAACATGGCGCTGCCAACATTTGGTCTGGTTCTTATCTGCAAGATGCTTGAATAGTGCTTGTGCTTGTCCACATAGCTCTCCCTTCTGTTTCCGGAAACAGGTGCGACGGTTCTTTCAAGCTTGATATTGTTAAAGGTTTTTTTTTCTCTCTTACAGGTTAACCCTTTGTTGCGCTGCCACGCATTAGGTTGTTAGGTCTTCTTTGTTCTCATCGCTGCGGTGGATATTGCAGCGCATAGCCGCGTTGCACACCCACATTATATAGCAGTTCAAGTAGCGGAACTCCGTGTGATGCACACCTCTTTGATATGGGTGCACAGAGCTGTTGTACGATACGTCACTCGCAACGTTCAGGTGGGACAACCTGGAATTGCTGCGCTACCAGCTGGACCTGGCGGTGTAACTATCAGTCTCGTCATGGTTAATTCGGTGATGGGCAAGCGTCCTCAGAATAAGGCTGATTTACCTTATTGGCATGCTGAGAAATTTGACCAGTTGGAGGCGATGTTTCCGGATACTTCTCCTGTGGAGAAACACAGGTTTTTGACTATAAGTTTGCAGAAAGACTTAATTAACGAATTAACTGATTGTAACAATTGGGGTAAGGTGTTCGCAGCACTATATGCAAAGTGTTTCCCTCAATGACCATACTCCCTTCAGTCATTAAGCGTGTTCAAGATGAGCATGGCCCTGAAGCGGCTGTTGAGTTAGGTATGAGGTTGGTGGGTGTGTTTGACGTAGTCGCTGATCTAATCCTTGCAAACGTGAAGGGAGATGCAGTGTACTTTCAAGTAGCTAATGCTTTGGCTCTTGTCTCAGAGGATGAGAAGCCATGCGAATTACCAAAAATGATTGCTCAGGCTTATAAAACCATGGGCCGTAATAGTTTGGGAGTTAAGCCTTTTGCTAAAATACCACCTCAAACACAGACACAATAGAAGTCTCAGTCTGATAAAGACGAGCGTCCAATCTTTTCTAAAAAGAATTGGAAAACTAAGAAACAGGGAAAGCAACAACAGAAACAAGGGTCACGTGCTGCGTCACCGATACCCGAGTCTTCTGAGCGCACTTATGATTTGCGCGACCGCGCAAGAATTTGGTCTCCTGACAGGTTTCAGGTTCCTGATCAGCGTTCTCCTCGTTCTTCACAGGAAACATCAGGCTCACAAGCCGGTGGAGGGGAACGCCAGGATCGCGGCAGAGGCGCACCACAAGGACGTGAGCAGCCTAGTCAGGCTGAAGGCAAGGGAAAACAAGGTGATTTTCCTTGCCAGCGCCCTCAGTTTCAGAAAAAGAAAGTTGCAGCTTTAACAGCAAGATATGCCACAGACTGTAAGAACCAGGCTGCTGAATTTCACATGGGCTGTGACTCTGCTCGAAAGCGCAGCGGAAGTTTCCATAGTGCGGCATGCACTGCATCCATTTCTGAAGGTGACAGCGACTGAGACTTTCATTACAGTTATAACAACTGACACTCGAGTGGCTCCCCCGGACAGACTATATGATATAGTTCTTCTAATTGAAGGTGACATTCAACGTGTTATTAAAGGGATTTTTTGGGAGAATCTATCATCTTCTTATGACATTTTGTTGGCGGAGGCAGATTGGCCCCCACCTTTTGTTTTAAACACCCCGAAAGGGGAAGAGGTAGTACTTCCGAGTTTTTCACGTAACGACCCCCAGGAGCTTTTGCATGAGAATGAGCTTTGGTGCTTGCACTGGCACTGTACTATACTCATGTGGGCTGGGATAAAGACTCTCCACCCCATGAGATACCATTGCGGTCTATGCCACAGCCACAACCCCAATATCCCCTCCGGCGGGAAGCGATAGGTCCCATTTCTGAGATGCTAACACTGTTAGAGTATCAAGGAGTGATTGAGACATGTGTGTCACTTATGAATAACCCTCTTTACCAAACCCGATGGGTCGTACCGCATAGGTTTGGATTACCGGCATTTGAACTCTCATTGTTGCACGTTCGCTGTACAGAATACCCATAGTTCTGCTCTTGTAGACAGTCTTGTCCGTAAAAAATATAAAACGACACTAGACATTTCCAACAGCTTCTTCAGTCACAATCGGTCACCTTTATGCAGTCAATGGACAGCATTCACAGCTGGCGGAAAACAAAAACAATTCCAGCGACTAGAAATGGGCTATAAAAACAGCCCTGGGGTATTCGCCGCCTGTGTTGTCTCTTTGTTAGACAGCATAGACCCAGATGCGTACTCGTACGTTGATGATATTTATTTAACGGATGCCGAGTTGTGGCCGCATCTTTGCCGAGTTGACCGCATCATTGTTTTATTTGCGGACTACGGTTACAAATTTTACTTTGCTAAATCACGCACAGCAGAGTATGCAGTGTTGTTTTTGGGCTATGAGCTCAATAATGAAGGTAGGGGCTTAGCACCACACTTCCTGGAGAAATGCGCACATTTGTGGCCTCCAACAACCCTGAAAAAACTTCAGTCTTTGCTGGGATTTTTGAACTTTGGGCGTTCTTACATTCCCAAATATGCCCAGCGTATAAAGCTGCTTTATGCCTTGATACAACCTACATTTTCAAAAGCCTGCTGCCTTTCGGAATATTCAGCTATCCTGCAATCTTTGCAATCTGATTTGCTTGAATCAAAATACTTGTTAACAAGTGATAACCACACAAACCTGGTGATACGAATCGTGCCAGGCACAGTGCGTTTTACTTAATGTTTAATGGAGGTGACACAGTACCTATTGCTTACATATCACATTTGTACACTTCTGCCGAGTTGCGGTTTTCCACTGTTAAAAAAGTCTTAACAGCTGTACAGATGGCGATCCTTAAGTAACGCTCAGTGGCACAGGAGAAACACTTTTTGGTGGTAACACCATACCCTGCGCTTGAGGCAGTGACAAAGGCGAGTGTACCTAACTCCAAACCTTGCATTCCTGTTGGATACAATGGGCTACTTCTTTGACGTCACCGGACGTCACGTTTATCTTTGACTCCTCTCTTCAGACTCAGGAGTTTTTGCAGCATGAATTCGTTCATCCTCCTCCTCTGTCAATGTGCCCACTTGAGGAGTACAATTGTATCATTTACACCGATGGTTCGGCGCAACCAGCCACCGGGTCTAAGCATGCTTATTTGGCGGCCTGTGCTATTGTGGCGGGTACCATGGTGAACGGTGAGCTCAAGTCCAGTGTTGTTCATACACAGGCGCTAGTTGACTGTATCGCCCAATTGGCTGAGCTGCGCCATTTGGTACTTGCTCTCGAGTTTATTGATCCTAATGTGACTACTCTCATTGTGAATGATTCTTATTACTGTGTTCAGTCTTTAAATGACAACCTATTCTTTTGGTCTCAGAATGACTATAGAGATTCCAAAGGCAGCTCAATTAAGCATAAATTCTTTGGATTCGAGTGGCAGATCTTAAACAACGTCTGCCCCTCACACATGTTATAAATACTCTTGGCCACCAACGTGTGGGAGCGCACGCTGTCGGTAACAGTTTGGCTGATGAAGCAGCCAAATCAGCAGTAGCCACATGTTTAGTTGCAGCCGTTACAAGATTCAAGACTAAGATAGATAATGAAATTTTGGCAGCTTTTGCTGCTACTGAGAAGGGTGGTAATCACCCACAAGGGTTCCCTTCAGAGTACTCTTATCATTTAAGTCCTGGCAAGGTTCCGTATGTAAGAATTAATGACGTTGGAGATCGGCTGATTCCCAACGCAGACCTTCTTTGATAACAGCCACACACGAAGGCTTGGCTTCGGCCCATGCTGGCGTGTCTGCGACAGTTTCTATCTTGCAGCAACGTTACTGGTGGTGTGATTTATATAAACAGACTCCAAATTATGTACTGTCTTGTGACATTTGTCAGCAGATTAAACCATCTACGGTTACACGTCCACCACAAACAAAGCTATGCATTTCCAATAAGCCTTTTGGCTATGTAGATCTTGATCACTGCGGTCCATTTTCTTCAGATACTGCTTATAAATACATTTTAGTTGCAGTTGATTTGTGCACACGTTTCATTTCGGTTTGGCCACAACGCAGGGATGATGCTCAAAATGTCATCAGGGATTTGCATGTCTTTGTGGGAATATTTGCCTGTGGAACCTTCCATTATGACCAAGGTCCAGCGTTCGCCTCTAAGTCATACAAGGATGCGATGAAGTCTTTGGGGATGCTGGTGCAGTTTTCGTCTCCATACAGGACTGAGGGCAACTTAATTGTGGAGCGAATGAACCGTGACTTAAAGCAATCCTTGACAGCTAGAGTCTTCGGTACTGGCAGGAACTGGCTGGCCCACTTGTATGGCGTGCAATGTGCACTTAATAATCTCCCTAGAAGATTTCTGGGTGGGCGGACCCCATACGAAATGCTCTTTGGCATAAAAATGTTTCTGCCAGACCTTGATGGTCTACACATGGTGGCGGCTGCCCAACCTTTGATGTAGATAATCATTCTACCATGTTACAGGACTTACAAGAGACCCGTGACAGTCTTGCAACTGAACACTTACCCTCTGCCACTAATGCAGCACTGCAGATTCCGGTAGCTGGCTGGCTACCCAAAGTTGGAGATCTGGTCCGAGAGAAGGTGGAGAACAGAAAAGAATTTGGCCCCTCTTATCGTGCACCGGTTCCAGTGCTTGGCGTGAAGGGTACACGTACAGTCATTTTACCACAGCTTCCTGGTCGCAAAGACAACAGATGCATCTCAGTGGATAATATCAAGCTACAGCATCTGGCCGATTCTAAATGGTAACACCTGCGGTATCATGTTTGGCAATTTCAAGGAGTCCTGTGATTGGTGCATCTGACACCGCGCAAAATGACACTGCCATTGAGATGTACTTTGTTGCTAATCCTGCAAGCTTCCCCCTGCAACGAAGAAACTGAATATACGTATCCCACAAGCAGGTCTTTGCCTGGTTTGCAAACAACTACACTCAACCAGTCATGTTTTTCTTTTGACTCTAACTTCACCTCGTCATTTGGCCCTGCAAAGTTCAGTATTTTTGTCTCATGGTTTAAACAGACTTATTTGGTCCCTTCTTGGACATACATCTGGTTGGTGCTAATCCTGATTTTTCTGTTCATGTCCATTGGGTTTGTGACAGTTTTTTTCTTACCCATCAATGGTCCCTACTTGCCAGAACGCTCAGCTGTTATTTTGGTTGATGGAACTTTGGCTCCTCACTCAACTTCCCACATCATGAAACGAGGTTAGGCTCTTGTTAACATTTCAGCCTTTCCAGTCGCTGATGGCATCGTCTGGGATGCAGTGGATTTCCAAATTCATGGTTGGACGGAGATAATCAATGTTCCAAATGTACTTCGTGTTTCCATGGGCGATGTTGTGAACCTGAATATACGTTCAGATGATTGGGATGTGCAAGCAATACAATCAGTTTTCAGATTTGAAATATTATGCTGCCTTTGATGCTGAAGATTTGTATTTAAATACTGCTAATTATGCAGATGTATATTGCTACCAGCATTATGGACACCATTACCTGCAGAAAGCTAATACATTTAGATTTTGTTTTTATTACAAACAGTGGGAACATTGCCAAGCCCCATTGGTAGGGGGCTCAAAAACTCTGTTAAAGAAATTTACATATTTTACAGATTTTGATAGGTCCATACCAGAATCCTAATACTTAAAATTAAATACTTCATCATTGCCCCCAAGGTAATGTTGACCCACACAAAACTATTGTATTCCAATTTGTTTATTACTAAATTAACAGTCGTGGCTATGAACACTGGAAGACCACCATTGATTTAAAATTTGTTTGGGGCTCTAGATCCTGGCAGGTTCGAGGCACTGAAGCTTTACATCGCGCGTGCCTCATCCCAACACAGATTCTATTTTTAAATGATACAATTTACCAAACTACTTGTTTTGGCAACAGCAAAACAAATGAATGCCCCTGCGGTTCCGGCACTGACTGCCTATCATAACTGGAACTTGCATACAAATTATTCCATGGAGGACCTGCAAGCTTTGTCTCAAAATAAAACATTTAATGTCTCTAGTTTAGATCCTGCGGGCTGGTTAGTTTGGCAGACGTCTTTTGATGCCTGCCAATTACGTTTCCATAATACAGTCCCTGGTTACATACAGGATAAACCTGACCCACGTTTTGCTAACACAAATTCGGTTACCACCTATTCCGTGGGTAAATTATGCCAACAATGGTTGCAGCACTCAATACTATCATCGTTGTTATCCAATAACATTGATTTGGCCGACTTTATCAAAGGGCCCTCCTGGTCCTAAAACAAAACGATTTATTTACTCAGCTTACAATGAAATATGGAAGCTTTCTCAGATTGAAGCAGCGTCACGTTTCATCTGTTGTTGATATTGTACAGGATGATGTGTCTGTGTTATATCATGGTCAAAATCAAATGCGTTCTGTAATGCAGTTTGCATGGACTTTACAGATTCTGAAAATGGGGAAAGTACCATGGGATTATTTAAACACATCTGCTTTTTGTTTTTACCATTTAATTTGACAAACAGCAGTTTATGTCCATGAAAGATGCAACATACACTCTTCTACATATTGAAAAGATAGACCCTTTACTATTCTCCGTGGCTGAGACTGACTCTGCTGTCTGGCTCATACACAGTGTTATCACTTTATCATTCTCATTGTTTAAATTTAGCTCCTGCATGCAGCATTACCCGCTAGGCCGCGATGAACCCTAAGGTGGTGCCTTTCTGCATGAAGTGTGGTCCTTGCCTTTCACATACAGATGCCTGCAGGATGACAAAGAGGTATACCTTACAGGGGAGTCTAGTGATTCTACAGGTGGTCGTTCCCTTGTTTGCAAAAACATACAATTACACAGGGGGCCTGCAGTGTTACTGCCCCAAACCTGGCGTGTGTTTTGAAAGGTAGTTCCAGCTATAAAACCCACGGTAGCTATCTTCTTTTAAATAACCAAGAATGCTGCGGTTTGCTGGCTGGCATACCGTACATTGTGACGGTTTCACAGCACGTAGTTTGTTGTAAACATTTGCTTTTTTCGCCCCCGCATGGGAAGCTCGATAACTCGATTTGGCCATCCATACCATTTTTGAAATAAGACTTCAATAAGTTGAGCAGAATAAGAGCACTATTATTCCAACAACAAGTCCCCTTTACTTCTGCGCACAAGACCTTCGTGCTGCAGGTGACTAGCACCCATACTGAAATTCAGGCGCTTCCGAATACTAACCTCCCACTGCATTTCGGTGATTAGTGATGCCTTCAAATTATCTTTTACAGCCACTGCCACTGCTGCTAAATCACTCTGTCCTTTGAGAGGACCACTGCCACGGCTGCCAAATTGCCATTGCCATCACCCATACCTTGCACCTGATACTGACCGTGGACTGCCCCGGACAACAACTCCCAGGGGGCATAGCGAATCTCGTGGTAGGAGCCACGCAACACCTGGGCGCCAGCAGGTGGCGCATAAAGCTTCGCCGGGCCTCCCGCAACGCGGGTTCGCCTGGGCGAAGCCCGGGCCAAGGGCGGGCCCATCCTTGCCCGTCAGGGGCCATCAGAGGCCGGGCTGGGCCTACTCTCTTGAATACTTATGAAAGTCCTCTGGAAGTGACTTGTGAAAATCGTCATTCTTATTGGACATGCGGTAGGAACTCTATAAGTATATAAACGGCGGTGGGACTGAATATCATTTTTTTACTGTGTGTAATTGAAATGTATGCCACATAAGGAAAATCATTCTTCCGTCCTAATGACTTAAGAGAAACGGGGCCTGAACATCTCAGAGTAATATTGACTGTATTGCAGGGTCACCTGACATGAAGAGAAGCAGGGCAGGGTATAACCGCACCTAGGGAATAGGTAGTGAATAAACTATAATGGGTAAAAAGAAAGCACAAACAAACGATCCACTGACTGGAAAAAATGCAAAAAACCCCATAAGACAAACATTGCTGACATATTTGACTGGGGCGATGGGGACAACTGAGAAGCAAATAACATCGGTAGAGCAGACATTAGCCACAGGTTCATCAGTAGTACTAGAGAACCCAGAAAATAAAATCTCCGCCCAGGCAATTTCACAAAGTGACGGTTTACTGGCCATAATACCATCGAATGGCTGTATTCAAGGGGTAATTGATGAAACAATAATTAGTGACCCCGAATCAATTACCACACCCCCACAAAAAAGGAAAAAAAGACAAATTAAGAAACCCACAGAAAAAAGAGATGAGGTAGAAGTAACAGGGAAATTAACAACTGCAAGAAAAAATATAGCAGGAAAAGTAACATCTGATAAGCAAAATAGATTAGAGAATAAAACTGTGGGATTAAAAGAAGTAGCTGCAAGGAACACTTCCGAGCAGGGAGAAAAGATTAAGACAAGTAAGAGGGATGATGACTTGGATAAGTTAACTATAGTTATAAAAAAGTTTAGAGCTGTATTTAAGAGGCGCGCTTACGAATATTGAGGATAGGTTAAGTCAGGTAGATTTTCGGTTAGAAAGATTTCTAGTTAGAATAGAAGAAGAAGTTAGACCACAAGTTAGAATACAACATAGTAAGAACGAAGCAAGTAGTTATAGGGAGCCAGAAAGAAACCAAGTGGGAAAAAATCAGGGCAGGGACATGCGTAGGAATATAAATACACGCTATACTAATTTGCATGCTGCGTCAACTTTTGTTCCATCTCAAAATTTAAATCTAAAATCCTTACCCCATGACCAACTAAAAATAATGCAACCTGAATCCCAACACCCGCTAGTATTAAGCCATCTGGATTTACCACCAGCTTGTACTCCTTTTACAGTTGTGCTTGCAAATGTACCGCAGCAAGGGCCACAAGACAGCGAGACATGTGAAACACTTAGAAATAAGTCATTGCATTGGCTAAGCACAAAAGTAGGCTCCACGACCAGAATGTTTGAAGAATTTAAAATGGCACGTAGGGTGGGATGGGTAGGCAAAGATAAGAAATGTCTTGCTGGCGACTGCGTGGTTTTAACATTCCGTACTCCACAGCTAGTGGAAATGATCTTGAGGGAAGGGGGAAACAACACGCTAGAGGGAGGGATTAATATACTACCCCTAGGTTTTTTCTATCGCCCACCTCTTGATTTAGAGAAACTACATCAGTCTGAGGGTAGTATACAGCCCATATATAATGTTCCAGTAAGAAATCGTTTTAGAATACTATCCCCTTTAGAGGAACTAGATTGACTATGTCATCCGGTAACACCTTTCTTAACTAATCCTAAGAATGACGTGAGTAAGGATTTGGCATCTAGTTATAATGATCTAGAGGAATTTATTCCAGGCCACGATGAAAGTATACAAGGAAAGGGGCAAAATAAATCATATCAACATGTTGACCATAGTATACTACCTAATAGCAACGAGGGACTAGATTGTGCACCTGAAAAGGTCAGGATATCAGAAAACGAGTGCCCTACCCAAAGAATACCAACAGCTAATGATGGGGATTTTAAGATCACATTTTGGAACATAGTGGGCCTATCATCTAAACTCTCTAACGATCTCTTCTTTCGATTTTATTAGGAAAACTGATATCCTCTGTTTGGAAGAGACTTGGGCTCTTAGAGAAATGCATATAGACTGGTTTAAAACCTACCATACAACTGCCACCCCATCAAAGTTTGGGAGGCCAAAGGGTGGCTTAAGTATATACATTTCAAATATGTTGTCGATAAAAAGAATTTCCTTCATAGCATCAGAACCAAATTATCAAATTATGACATTAAATATGGACAATTATAAATCTGTAAATACTGTACATTTTTACAACAACATTGCAAAGGAAAAGGTGGAAGATACTGTGAATCAAATAAGATACGTAGTGCAAAAAATTCAGAACTCAAACTCTGGGAATACCCAGATTGTATGGGGCAGGGACTTTATACCACCATATGTCCACATAATAACGATACAACATGTGGATTGGTGGATGACGAAATTGGTAATTTATTTCATTTCCTGCATAATGTTTATGGTAATGCTTTAAACGAGAGCCTATTCATGTTAGATTTGGGATTTGTTAATGCATTAGATTCACCCCCTATCCCAATTTCACACACTATTAACGGGAGAGGTTTGAGCTCTATTATAGATGTTATTTTGTTCTCGAATCGTTTTCCAAATTGTATAACAGGATATAAAGTGCATAAAATAACTATTAGTGATCACTTCCCACTAACTGCGACGATACTGTGTAAAAAGTTAAATCAGAATTTTAACAAAGAACAGGCCCAAACAATTACTAATTTGGAGATTGATAAAGTCAATGATTATTCACTGAAGTGGGAAAAGGTCGACCCAGACAAAATAACAAGGTCAGTGGTTGGGAAGGCACTGGATTTAATAATGAATTGCTTAAACAAAAATACATCACAGGAGACGGTCCTTAAAAGCTTTTTACACATAACAGAAATAATAAGAAACTGCCAGAAAGTAGAGATAAAAAGGGGGACAGTAAAGAAAAAGGGGTGGTTTAACACAGATTGCACGAAAGCCCATTCTGCACTCAAAAAAGCAATTCATAATAATAACAAAGATAAGACAGATATAAAGCGGAGCAGGAAGGCCTATACTCAAGCGGTAAAATTGCGGAAAAAAAGAAATAAAAGAATCCACCTGGGAGGATATGCATAGGGCCAGCTTAACAAAAGACAGTTGGGCTTTCTGGCAAGTGGTTAGATCTCCTTTTTTAGTTCCGACGGAAAGCCCTCAATCGAAATAGCACTTGATGAAAGTCAGTGGGTGGAGCATTTTTCTAAATTTTTCGGACAGGCAGAGGTGGTTGTTGATGGCCAAGATACCTTATCCACAATGGCTAATGAAGTAGTAAACTACCCGACAGATGTCCTCTTTATCTTAAAAGCAGCATTGAACACAAGTAAGGGAAGTAAGGCCCCTGGGCCTGATGGTGTCCCTGTGGACATATATAAGCATAACCCAGATCTTTGGGCTCCATTGCTAACCCGCGTCCTAAACGCCGCCACCACGAGGGGACTAATTGAAACATGGTCTGATTCTATCATGGTCCCCATCTATAAAAAAGGAGATAGGCAGAATCCAGCCTGCTACAGACCTATTTCCCTATTGGACTCATTGGGAAAGGTAGCGGGCAGGATACTGCTTAACCGCTTTCAACAATGGGCTGAGGAGAAAAATATACTCTCGGACCTTCAGTTTGGATTCAGGGAAGGGTTGAGTACAATCGACCAAGGGCTTAATTTGTCTATACTTATAGGTAAATATACGAAGGCAAGGAAGGGGAAAATACACTTGCCGTTTGTCGACCTTTCCGCCGCCTTCGATTGTGTTTCCCATGAGAAATTGTGGAGCATCTTAGTGACAATGGGGGTAGAGGCTCCCTTAATCCATTTTCTGAAAGCTGTATATACTAATGCAAAAGCTTGCATCCGCTATGGGCTTAATGGGGAATGCACAACATTATTCCAGGCGAAGAGAGGCATAAGACAGGGGTGTGTCCTGGCACCCTTCCTTTTTACACTATACACAAATGGCCTATAAAACGCAATGCTGGAGGAGTGCCGGGACTTACCCCAGTTGGAAAGACGACCAATACCCGTATTATTATACGCGAACGACGCCGTTATTATGGCTAGGACCCCATTGGCGTTGCAACGGGCACTAGAATCCTACAATGTTTTCATGAAGAAATTAGATTTGCAAATAAATGTCACAAAAACCTATGTAATGAATTGTGGCGGGGTGGTAAGAAGCAGAAGGATATTTTTTTTAAATGGGTAGAAGTTGGCGACTACTTCTACCTACCCCTATTTAGGGATATTAATTGACGATAAGGGTTCTTGGGGTTAAGCTATTAATATTAGGAAGCTTCTGTTTATGAGAGCCACAATGGCTCTTGTAAATTTTTCACAAAAATTGGGCAAGAGGCCCCCAACTGAATTAAGATCTATAAAGGTAAATGTATAACTGTAGCAACATATGGGGCAGGGCTATGGGGCCATCAAAATGTATTAGAAATACAGAAAGTGGAGAATACGTTTCTTAGGTACCTATTGGCCGTGCCTAGAACTACATCTACTTTTATTTGTCATACCGAATTAGGTTTGCCCTACATTACCGATTTTATAAAGGTGCAACCGGTCGTCTTATGGCATCGGATTTGGAAGTCACAGAACAATACATTTAATCAGTTGGTACTTCAAGATAGCCTAAAACAAGAACATACCCTAGAGATAGGATGGATGAGGTACATAAGGGATTTTATGACTGATCTTGGAAAACCAGAATATTATTACAACCCCCTGACAATCTATGCCATTTCAGGAAAAGAATTTAAAAAACAGTGTATGCAGCACATGGAGAGCATTAGATTTGCGAATGAGGCATTAAAACCGACAGTCTAATCAAATCAATTGATAACCATATCTTTTAATATTCAACCATACCTTCAATATACCTTAAAAGGGTATGACAGATTTGTCCTTACCCGCTTCAGGTTAAATGTTTTTCATAGGTTGGTCAGTTTTCTAATGGTTAATAATTGGTCCAAAAATGTGCAATCGATGATACACATGGTGTTATTTTGTACTTTTTATCAGGATTTAAGAAAAAAGTGGATAAAACCCATATTAAAAATATGGGGTCTGCGACAATGCCGCCCAGCCTACATTGCACTCCAATTTTTAGATAATAAATGTTTAATAAGCAATGTTGCCTCATTTCTGAAGAAAACAATCAAGTGTAGAAAACAATTTGACTTAGACTCCCTTGATTGTAATACCATGGTGGTTTTGTAACCATCTTCTCTGGAGATCGCTAAGAGACTAGAATGTAAGGATGAAGGTTCAACTATTTTTTAACTTTTCATACGAATAATAGAAAAATTTTGGACATTTTTTATAATGTTTTTAACTTACATTTTGGAATACTGATCTCATCGCCTTTAGAAACTATGAAATGTGAGAGATCTTTTGCAACTGTATTAATATTTTAACAGAAAACAAGTTACCCGTGAAAATGTTTTAAAATGGATTTGAATCAGTGAAAAACTAATTGGTAATTTTGTATATACCTATATGTATGCTTTTATGATTTTTATGTGATAAAAATCGAATAAAGTACTATGATGATGATTCATCGCATTTTCAATGCGTCTGATACACACGGCCTGGCACATTTTTTTAAGGTTGTTAGCTCTGGCCTTGTGACGTCCTTTCAGACTATATTTGGTGTAATACCAGCATTTATTTATTCTATTTTTTCCAGCGTCTTTGGTAGTTTACCCTTAATACTTGCCATAGCTGCTGGAATACTGCTATTGATTTGCCTGCTACACAATGGCTGCTCCTCTTGTGGTCCTGCACAGCCCAGGCCAGCTGCAAATGCTACATAATCATGTGCTTGAATGCTTTGGTACACTGTCACTGGCAACACTCATCGTGGCTTATGGATTGTCTTTCCGCTTTGCATACTACACTTGCGTGCAACCCGTCCTCTCATGTTTACGATGTTCCTTTTCATGGGCGTTGGATATCTGCCTCTCCAATACGTCATGTTCAGACCCGGATTACAACCTGTTAATGGGTCCCTTAGTGGCCCATGAACAAGAATGTTCCGGAGTTGCACTAATGGCGCGTGCAGCTGCAGTTGGAGTATTGGCCCAATGGGATGTCTGTGCGGCTGCGCAGAATCTCCTACAACACAGCTACATCGAATATCACGCAAGTTGTCCTGCGCTGCTTATGGACGCACCCTATTCTGAGGAACATGAATGATCATTCAGCTTGCTGAATTGGATAGCATCACTTTTTGCTACCGATGACAATGATTTCCTTTTGGAGGCTGTTGCAGTTTACTGCTCATACACTCTGATAGATTAAGATGGCTGGCTCACCATACACTGTGCCGGATTTTTTATTTGTATTTTTTAGCAAAATATTTTTTTTTCCTGGCCCCTATTTACAATTTTTCTTCTCTTTTCAAAATTCAACAAATTATAGACGCTCTTGAACTCTGCTCTCACTTCTTGAACTCTGTGTTCGTCCTATGTCTACATCCGATGGACTTACCAGGGGAGGGTGTAGTGAGGTTGGTGGATTGATTGCAGACATTGCTAAGTTAGCACAAGCTTGGCTGCCATGCTGCAGCTTTTGCGCACGTTACTACACGTCCTTGTTTTAAGTCTGCTTGTGCCTATTCACATTAGAGCCGTCTCCCTTTCGTGTTCCTTGCTGTTCTCTGCCGTTTTCGTCTGTACATGATGTGCAAGGTCGAAAAACAATGTCCCTTGTTATTCTGCTCTGGTCAGTCCCCCGCACCAAGACATAACACGAAGCACAGCTGCACTGCTGAAAATCGAGTGCTTTTAGTATTGCATTCATTCATGTTGGAGGCACTTGGAGAAAAACCTTTCCAGAGAGAAGAGCTGTGCTTGTCCGGAGATGTAAATCTTTGCATCTAGACATTGAGGTATGGGGTCCCCCTGACAAAGCCCAGAGGTCTTCTATTTTTATAATAAACTAGTTCCTAGCACGGGGAGGGTGGCAAGGCACATTAGGCCGTTTTCCACTAGCTTTATAAAATGATATCCCCGTTCATATTCTATGGAATTGCAACAATGCTCACTATTTTGTGTTCATGCATTCTGCTGTTAGTCATAGCACGTGTACTGCATTTTAGAGCACATTAGTTAAAATAAATATTTTAAACTGTACCGTGTCTCTGATTACTCATGGTGTGGACAAGTATGAGTGAGTGAGCGAAAGAGTGTTCTTGCTCCCGGGATTCCTGAGAGAGTCGGAGTTACATGTTCTGGGTTGTCTAATCATTGGTAGCTTCGCTGTAGTACGAAGGACGAATGAGACACAATATCTAGTCGGATAGGGGTTTTGGGCACTAAGGTGGGTAGTTGGTACACCTCTATACACCGAGGTCCTGGTTTCCTGCGCATAGTTCTGTATATGTGCAGAATCCCTGCAACACCCCAACGCCTCTTGTCACAGCAGGCTAATACAATGAGCTGCTGAAATGTGTAACTGGTCTAGGTGGGACCTAAATTGAAAAGTTTGGCTTTGGTGCAGTCTGAAAGAGGAAAAGCAAGAGGAGAGGGTGGTCGCCTGTAAAAGGGAAGGGGAAAGTGGAAACCTATTGTTATTCATCATATGCTTGAAACATGTTATCAGGATTTATTTCCTTCCCATCATCCATCCTAGTCAAGCCCTAGATAGCCTGTGCAGGGGACAGAAAACAATTGACCTTTAAAGTATACATCCAGCATAGAGAGCAAATGAGGCAAGGACACTCAAATATCACTAAAACTGTGATGCCATTCAACAATCAGAATTCCAAATTGCTACCTGGAGGTGATATGAAGGGTGCAGGATTTTTAGAACTTTCAAATGCAAGGCCGATCAGGACTGGGGCTAGACTGCTTTCTTTCTCTTCCATCTTTCCGGCATGTAGTGAGAACACCTTTATCCTAGGAGATCCCATCTCTGCCAAATCAAAGTCAAATCTCTTTTACTTTGATCAAAGTCAGATACGTTTGAGAGACATAAGTGAAGACCTCCATATATAACTTATATGACCCTCCATCTGAGGCTGAAAGATTCTGGTAGGGCCTAATCTCGGATAGGTGGCAGGAGTGGGAATGGGGATGTTGGTGTGGTTCTTAAAGTGTCACATGCCCACTACCATTCACATTGACTTCAGGGCACAGTTTATATTTTTTCAGTGGAGCATGATTGTTACTTTCAAGTGACCACAGTAGACAGCTCAAAACATGAGATAGAATGACACAGAGTGGCTGCTATTATTAAAAATAGGTGTCTCTCAACAGCATCTGGAGGTTGCCTGCGCAGCAGGAGATTTAACCAGGTCAAAGGAGAGAATGTAAGGATTGAAGAATGTGCGGGTAACAATGGCACCTGGTATAGTATTCCAAGAAAATCATGGGTCTGCAGCTTGTTTAGGCATATCCTCAGAAAATGGTGTATTGAGCCGAGATTGCTCCACATGGCATGACAACCCGTTGCTGAGTGCAAGCCCGTATTAGCACACTGCTCGGTACTCCTTAGTCTCTTCAATGAAGAAGCTAAGGGACCTCCATGGTCCAGCCGGTGTAACTCTCCTCTTCCTTAAAGGGATGTGGTGGAGCATGATGGACTGACAGCACACAAAAGGGTAGCACCACTTGCAAAGGGAAAAGATGCCAAAATCGTAAGTACCAACTTGTCAGGAAAGAAGGCAGTGTTCTGGATGGGCAATGACTGTAGCTCACTGATGTGACATGCAGATGTGATTACAGTGAGAGTTAGAAGCCTGAGAGTAGAACTATAAAAAGGCTCAAGAGGATCACACATCAAGAATGTCAGAACTAAATTGAGGTCCCTCTGCAGAATAACGAAGTGGGCTACGAGAAACATGTGAAAGCCGCATTAAGAAACTCATCACAATAGGTGTCTCCCTCCTGGACAGAATTTACTCCTATTTCACTGGAGGACTCCGAGAACCTCTTAAAGCCTGCATGTCTGACTCCCCTGATGATCCCTGTACTCCTCAGATTTCGGCTGCCAACACAGCAGCTATTAATTCCACTTTGAATTTCCTTCTAAATGATTCTTTGCGCTAGACCATTGTCCCAAGCAATTGGAAAGTGGCTAGGCTGATTCAATTGTTGAAAAAGCCCACGGAGGATAAGGCAGTCCTGGCCAACTATAGGTCAATCTCTTTGTTGCCAGCATTCTCAAAGATCCTAGAGAATCTGGCTAACACCCAACTATCCAGAAACCTTGACATCAATGATTTGTTGCATCCTACAATCATGTTTTTGCCCAGGATACAGCACTGAATCCACACTGGTTGAGGTTTCCAATGTTATTAGGCTGGCTGTAGACAACGGGAAGAATGCTGCCTTGCAGTTATTGGATCTTTTGGCAGCATTAGACGCGTTGTCCCGTTCTACCCTGATGCAACGTTTCAGCGACATAGGTATAGGTGGGACCGTGTTGACTTCGCTGGGTGGTTACCTTTCCGACAGAAATTCGTCTGTATGGATGCCGCCTTTTGCAAAGGACCCCAAACCACTTAAATTTGGTGTTCCACAGGGCTCAGCCATAAGCCATTGTTTATTGTATATATGTTCCCCATTGCAACCCTGGTGGAATCCTTTGATGTGCAGGTTATCTCTTTGGCTGACGACGCGTAGGTTCTTCTGACTTGCGACGGTAATATCTCTGTTGCCCAAGGTAGATTTGCTGCATGTCTGTCAGTAGTATTCCAGTGGATGTGTGTAGGAGGCTGGCTTAGTATATGGTGCACACTTATTTAAGTGAAGCACCCTGCACTAATCCAGAAAAACCCTTATGGTGATTTTTGTGGTCTTAGACACCCATAGAAAGATTTCTAAGTGGTAGCTGTGGAGAGAAGCCTACAGGCGTAGTCCAGAAAGAATGTTAAGCAGCTTGTTTTACCAGAACTAATCATGCAGTGTGAGTTAAACGTAAAAGAAACACGCAGTGTAGTTATAAAAATAATAATATGTATTATACACACTCACTAACACATTAGTAGATCTGCTACCCGGAGATATCACAATACACACAATATTATTAAGTGGAATGCGAACTGTGACCAAAGTAGACACTTGAACCAGAAGACTCAGAAGCGCTGAAGACTCAAGGAACCACCCAAGTTAAGTACCCAGGAACCCCACGGAGTCTGTGTGCAGAGTAGAAATACAGTTGCATACTCAATGCAAGTCAATGGGGAAGTCGTGGTTGCAGTTTTCAAGAAGAAGAACCCTTCCCAGAGAACCCCGAAGAAACCCTGTGGAAGATAGAAGGCTGGAGAGTCACCCCACCCGAGGATACCCCAGGAACCAGGATACCTACACCAGGGAAGCCGAGTGCATAGGTGCGAAGTGACATCGGAAACCACTGTAGACCACAGTGGAGGACTTCAGTAAAGATATCGCTGGTGAAGAAGGTGAAAGAGTCCGATGGAATCCAAGGATGGATTCTTGAAAAGGAGTACCAGCAAGCAGAGTCTACACCACTTGGGAGTGACCAGGAGGCACGGGAGACCAATGACCACGATGAACGTAGATGCAGGAGAGTCAACAGTGACCTTGTCGATGCAGCTGTGAGGACCAGGCAATGCTGTGGAAAACCAGGAGCCATTCATGAGCTGTCCCACGTCAGAAGTTGAGAACCAGGGGGTCGGTGTCCGGCGGGAGCACCAACAAGCCTTGGCTGCAGCAACAGACACGTAACACAAAGAAGATGTAGCGTCTGGACCAGCAAGGTGCAAGGGACTCACCAAGTGAAGGAGAGTCAGAGGAGGCCCAAGCAAGCAGGGGAGCCCACTGGATCTAAAGAAGACCCTCAAGAGGACCCGCAGGCCAAAGGCACAGGAGTCGCAAGAGGACCTCAAGCAGCTAACCAAAGATGCAGGCCCACGGTGCAGAGGATGCAGTAAGGACGAAGATATTGGTAGGAAAAGATGCTGGAGGCTGGAGCTTCTTGGAATAAAAAGATCTCTGGAGAAGAAAGTCAACAAGCCTTGGCAGCGGCAAGTTGTTCCGATGCACAGGGGTGCTGTTCCAGGGGTTCAGACGAGGGATAGTGGCCACAAACTCGGTGAGTGCAGGACTTGAGAGAGTTGCAGAACCACCACCTGTGCTGCTGGGCCTTTCGAAGTCCGGATGACATCAGGAGCAGCAGACTATTCAGCTTAGTTGTGGTACCTGCAGATGCAGGGGGGTGACTCCTTCATTCAAAGGGATATTCCTTTGGGTGTCTTTGATGCCCACAGGCCTGGAGAAGACCCTGGATGGAGCACAGACACAGACGACGCAGAAGACTGGCAGTAAGACAAGACCATGAGCAGCAGGAGTCTTCCCAGATGCAGTCTCAGTTCCCAAAGCGAAGTCCAACGAAGTTCAAAGTGCCCAGACAATAGAAGTAGAAGTGGTTTCGGATCTGAATCTTGTCCCACAACAAATCTGAAAAGCCTTCCACAGGTAAGCCCTTAAGTACCCAAAGGAACGCGTTGGGACGATTCAGGGTCCCTCCCAGAGGAGGGGCTGGACAGAGGGGAGGATACTCCCATGTCCTTTGTCCAGTGTCGTGCCAGATCGGGAGCCAACGACTCCCTGAACTGGTTTCAACTGGAGTATGCAAGGAGGGCACCAAATGTGCCCTTCAAAGCAGTCTGGTGGTGCTGGCAAGTGCCCCCACCCCAGCCCAACACACTAAGTCCTGTCTGGGACAAGAAACCTATTGTTCTACTTTCCCCTTCTTGAAACTAGCTCAGCAGCAGGAGGGTAGAATCGTGTCTGTGGTCGGCAGCAGCACTAGCTTGCTGTTAGACCCTGAAAAGCTGGTACCGGACATACTGGGGGCTGCCTGGTGAAGCCCCCCCCCGTGCATAGAATCATACCTCCAACATCAGTAACAGTGTTGGGGTATGATTCCAAACATGCGCAGGTTCGGCACAGCCACTATATAGTTGTTACACACACACTCTGTTCCCATACGCACGCACGCAGCCTAGCAGGTAAACAGGGTTCAATCTCCACTCCGCCTCTCCTTATCCGTTGTGGCAGAGCCTGGTCAGCGGAATGGTGGAATTAGAGAGATGTCCCCAGGTTTGCACAACACTCGGCAAACCATTCTGACTAGTAGCGTGGTTTGCACGCTGTCGGAATGAATATAAACTACAATTCCCATGAGGCAAAGTGGAAGTAGCCGAGTTTGCCTGGGACACTCTACCCGTGAACAGGAAGAGGAGGACAGTTCATAAGGAGCCTCCGGGGATTACGAAGCTGCTGATGATTCCTTTGCCGAGCAGCGCTTACACGCTGCAATTTGCCCGCTCAATTCTGTGTACGTTAAGGGTGCACTTGCACCGTCATTGATCGGGGCCTGCCTCGATTCCTTGCTATCAGCTGCAGTGCCTTTGTGGCACCACTATTAATTCACAAGACTATTTGTTAGTGCCATTGACTGCTAACCAGGTCTTCGATGTTAGCAGAGGAACTCTGTTCATTCTAAGCTTCTTTTATGGATCTACAAAAGCCTAAGGATTTAAAGCATTATAATTTCAGTGTTTAGGTACTACGGATTATGAAGTGAATATAATTGGATGCGCGTTTATTTTCTGGCATGTTATAAACGCATACAGCATAAAAAAATCAAAAGAAGCATTTTGGTGACTATTGTTTGTTTAAGTCTAAAAGGGGGTTCAAGAGGTGACCTTCGGCTCTTCCCCCTGTGAAGCGGAGCCTTTTATGTGTGCTGGTGTGTGTGGTCCTATGTTACATGTTAATGTGAAATGTACTAGAGAGTGATACTGTAGTTCATGGGACAAAGGCTTTAAGATTCCCTTGTGCTTACATCCTTTTCTTAGCGCAATCCCTATCCTTGCTGATCTAGTTACAGGAACATTGACTCGTTCCTCTCCAATTGGACGGGGAATTACTGTTTGTTTTACAGGTACAGACAGCCCAAATAGTTAACCAAAGGAGGTATATTGTACAGACCTCTATTTACCATTGTTATTTTGACTTTCAGATCTCCCTCCCTGCTGACCCCTTCCCTTTCCTTCCCCTGCTTGATCATCCCATGCACACTATTATAGCTCTCAGGGTTGGGACTGTCGAGAGGTTTGGCATCAAACCGTTCCTGAGGAATCATCGAGCTGACAGAATTATCAGCCCACATATTTAATTCCTCCTGGGCGGGTCGATACAAAGATGGCCACATTTGAGGACATCTTAGGAGTCCTTGCCGCAGTACAACAAGATTTAGCTGCCTCTCGGGCAGAAAACGAAGCCCTTAGACAAAAAAAACAACGAACAAATGCAGCGAAACCCCTTTGACGTAGGTACAGGGAAGTACTCTGGGGGAGTCTTCTCCTCACCAACAGTACCTTTCAGTGTTGTTTTGCCCATGCCATGATTGAGTGGCTTTTCGTACCGAATTCGAGAGGGTGTTCGATCGAAGAGCTGCTGCATTTACTGCAGACCGTGAACTACTCAGGCTAAAGCAAGGGAACAGAGACTTATTGATATATATCAAAACTTTTCAACAGTTAATAGCCAAAACCGACTGGCCGGAAGCAAAACAAGCTGCCTTGTTTTACCAAGGCTTGAAGGACGAATTAAAGGACGTCCAGGCACCTATTGACCCGCAGCCCACCACATGTATGGAGCTCATCAATTTAACTGTAAGATTGGACCATAGACTAGCAGAACGCAAAAATGAAAGAAGGCGAGTCGACAGACCCGCTCCCAGATTCGAGAGGAACCAAAGAGCCATGGGAAGTGGTAGTAATACATCAGAGCCGATGGAAATAGGTACTCTAAGAGCTTCTCTGACCGCTGAAGAAAGAGAACAACGTAGGAAGAATGGTCCATGCCTATACTGCGGGAGGAAAGGTCATTATGTAAAGGACAGTTTGGTCAAGCCAAAAGGTAGGGCTAGGGAGGTGCAAATCAGTGCCACCTCAGAAGTAATGAAGGCGGAATACTCCAGGGCTCAAGAAGACAGGAAGGGAAGTTCTTGGGCGTAAATATTGTTCCATCCGTCAATCAGGGGTTGAGAGATCCATCTGTTCATTTTTATATAACACTGCAAGTACGCATAGACAACAAGTGGCACACTTGAAAGGCAATGTTGGATTCCGGAGCCACTGGACTCTTTATGGATGATGAGTTGGCCAATAAATTGCACCTAGTACTCCTTAGAAACCCGGAACCAGAGATAGTTGTGGCAGTGGATGGGCGACATTTGACTTCAGGGCACATCCGTTATAACACTAAGGAAATGGAAGTCACATGTGGAAATAACCATTGGGAAATTCGGACCTTTAACATCATACAAGCCCCACAATATGGTATAATATTGTGACTTCCTTGGCTGCGTAAACACAACCCCTCAATTGACTGGAGCAAGGCGTTGTTGGAGTTCATGTCTCCTTATTGCTTGGACCACTGTCAGAAAACACAGGAAACCCCAGCAAGGGCATTATACACGCAACATGTAATTGCCACAGCCGAAGAGAAGGAGGTTGATTTGCCCCTACAATACAACGACCTAGAGGATGTTTTCAATGAAGAACAGGCGATGTATTACCTCCTCTTTAAGTATACGATTGCCAAATTGACCTAACCCATGGAGCAGTGATACCATGCGGAAGAATCTATGCCCTCACAGAGCCAGAGAATGAACACCTACGGAAGTACCTAGATACCTATCAGAAAAATTGATTCATACGGCCATCGAAATCCCCAGCAGCCTCGCCATTGTTCTTCATCCCTAAAGCGATTGGCGAATTAAGGGCTTGTGTGGACTTCAGAGGCTTCAACAACGTCACTGTAAAAAAACGGTATCCATTGCCTTTAATTCCAGTTTTATTGGATCAGGTTTGTCAAGCCGTGATATAAACAAGACTGGATCTCAAGGGTGCATATCATCTGGTGAGGATGCGCAAAGGAGACGAGTGGAAGACAGCCTTCCCTACTCTATATGGGCCATTTGAATATCGAGTCATGCCATTCGGACTATGCAAAGCACCTGCGGCATTTAAATTTTTCTTGAATGATGTACTCAGAGAATACCTAGACATAACCGCCATTGTTTATATTGACAACATCTTGATATACTCCAACAAAGAAAAAGGCCATACTTTGCATGTTTGTGCCATATTACAAACACTCCGAAAAAATCATCTATTTTGTAACTTAGCAAATTCGAGTTCCATGTGAAGAATGTGGAGTTTCTAGGAGTCATACTATCTGCTGAAGGACAGGGAATTGCACGTCGCAAGATACAGGCTGTAGTGGATTGACCCCAGCCACAAAACGTGAAGGATGTACAGTGTTTCTTAGGCTTTGCGAACTTTTATAGGCGCTTCATTAACCAGTTTTCATGTGTAGTGACACCCAAAAAAAGACTGTTAAGGAAGAATGTTTCCTTCCAATGGATTGATGAGGCCAAGCAAGTCTTCATGGTATTGAAGCATGCTTTCACATCTGCGCCTATCGAACTCATCCTGACAACGAAATACTCTATGTAATAGAAGCAGATGCTTCTGATGTGGCAGTAGGAGTGGTGTTGTCTCAACGAAATAAAGATAACGGACAGCTACACCTGGTGGCGTATATGTCCGGTAAATTAAATCAAGCACAATCGCATTATACCATCACAGAGAAAGAGGTGTTAGCGATCAAAGAGGCCTTTGGAGAATGGAGACATTACTTGATGGACGGGAAACATACCATCATCGTCTACACAGACCACCGAAACCTGCAGTTCATGAAATCAGCTCGACTACTCACCCCTAGGCAGCTAAGATGGATGCTTTTCTTTGCCGAATTAGATTTTGTGGTAACATATCGCCCTGGAGTAGATAATCAGAAAGAAGAAGCCCTTTCACGATGGGACACCACTACAGAAACTGTGAAACCGAAAGTACAGGCCATTATTCCCTTCAGTAAGGTCATTGACCTTCTACAAGCGGATCACTTTTGTGAGCAAATAAAACAAACCATGAAGAAACCTAACAGGTTAGGATACAATCTGGCCAGGCATCTGAAGAAAGGGCTACTGATGAGAGGACAACAACTGTTAGTCCCTTGCACTGAATTACAGAAATTGGTGTTCTAGTGGTGTCACGAGAATCCCTGTGCAGGATATACAGGAATGGATAAAACGCTGGAGAAAGTGTTACGTCGGTTTTGGTGGCCTACAGTTCGTCGAGACATACAAAGACAAGTCAAACAGTGCGAGACCTGCAGTCAAGCCAAATCGGATCATGGAAGGCCACAGGGTTTACTTCATCCTTTACCTACCCCTGAGAAGCTCTGGGAACATATGTCTCTGGACTTTATAGTATGCCTGCCAAAAGACCAAGGATGTACAACTATTTTGGTAGTTGTTGATAGCCTCAGCAAGATGGGTCACTTCATAGCGTGTCCAGCAATTCCCTCATCTGCACAGCTGGCCAAGTTGTTACTTACAAACATTGTACGCTTACATGGATTGCCAACGGTAATTGTGTTTGACATGAGTTTGCAATTCACTAGCCAATTCTGGAAGGTATGGTGTAAAACCCTTCAAATCTCAGCCAACACTTCCACTGCCCTTCATCCTCAGACAGACGGCCAAACGGAACGCCTAAACCAAACCTTGAAGCAATACCTCTGTTGCTATGTGGACAACACTAAAGATTCATGGGTGGAATTTTTATGGCTTGCGGAGGTAGCTTCCAACTGTGCCCATCACAGTTCGATCAAAATGGCTCCGTTTTTCTGTACTTACGGCTCTCATCCTAGGTTTATTCCCTTGGTCCAACCGGTACTTACAGAGAAAATTCCCGAACTAAAGGTACGATCAAGAAAAATACACCTTTACAGATGCTCGGAAACATCTACAAAAAGGCAAGGAGCAATACAAAAGACATGCAGAGAGACACAGATGCCCTGTTCCGGAGTATAAAAAAGGGGATTTTGTATGGCTGTCAACAAAAAATATACGCTTCAAGAGATATAGCGTGTTCAATCCAAGATTCATAGGTCCTTACAAAATTGTCGGTGCATCAACCATGTTGCAGTTAAGCTGGCCTTACCATCAAACATGAGGATCCATCCGGTATTCCATGTTTCACTGTTGAACACTTCACATAAACCTGCGATGAAAAAGCCTATACCCATCGGGGTGGACAACGAACCTGAATACGAGGAAAGACGATTCTTGATTCGAAAAGAAGAAACGGTTCTCTGTGGTATCTCATGGTTTGGAAGAAGTATGGTCCAGAGGAAAACTCCTGGGAACCTGCTGCAAATGTACACGCTCCACAGGGTTCAATCTCAACTCCGCCCCTCCTTACCCGTTATGGTAGGGCCTGGTCCTGATTAGCGGAATGGTGGAAGGAGAGAGGTGTCCCCAGGTTTGCATAACACTCGGCAAACCATTTTGACTAGTAGCGCGGTTCGCGCGCTGTTGGAATGAATATAAACTACAATTCCCATGAGGCCAAGCAGAAGTAGCCACGTTTGACTAGGACCGCTACCTGTGAACCGGAAGAGGAGGACAGTTCATAAGGAGCCTCCAGGGATCACTAAGCTGCTGATAATTCCTTCGCCGAGCAGCGCTTACACACTGCAATTTGCCTGCTCAATTCTGTATACGGTAAGGGTGCACTTCCATACTCATTGATCGGGGGCTTCCTCGAATCCTTTCTATCAGCTGCAGTGCCTTTGTGGCACCACTATTAATTCACAAGACTATTTGTCAGTGCCATTGTCTGCTAACAAGGTTGTCGATGTTAGCAGAGGAACTCTGTTCATTCGAAGCTTCTTTTATGGATCTACAAAAGCCTAAGGATTTAAAGAATTATCATTTAGGTGTTTAGGTACTATGGATTATGAAGTAAATATAATTGGATGCACATTTATTTTCTGGCATGTTATAAACGCATACAGCGTAAAAAAGTCAAAAGAAGCATTTTGGTGACTATTGTTTGTTTAACTGTAACAGGGAGTTCAAGAGGCAGCCTTTTGCTCTTCCCCTGTGAAGCGGAACCTTTTACGTGTGCTGGTGTGTATGGTCCTATGTTACATGTTAATGTGAAATGTACTAGAGTGTGATACTGTAGTTCATGGGACAAAGGCTTTAAGATTCCCTTGTGCTTATATCCTTTTCTTAGCGCAATCCCTATCCCTGCTGTTCTAGTTACAGGAACATTGACTCTTTCCTCTCCAGTTGGATGGGGAATTATTGTTTGTTTTACAGGTACTGACAGCCCAAATAGTTAGCCGTAGGAGAGATATTTTACAGACCTTTATTTACCATTATTGTTTTGCTTTTCAGATCTCCCTCCCTGCTGACCCCTTCCCTTTCCTTCCCCCACTTGATCATCCTATTCACCTGCGCTATTATAGCTCTCAGGGTTGGGACTGTCGAGCGGTGGATCCCTTTTTGGCATTGAACTGTTCCTGAGGAATCATCGAGCTGACAATAGTTAGCCATCGCGTAATGATGGATGGCCACTATATGTATCAAAATGGCTGATGGCACTTAGAAAGCGTGGAGAATCGACTCTAGGGTCCGTAGGGGTGTCCTACTCATGCAGGGGCACCAACACACTTATAACCCAGCACCCTGCCTTCAGGACTGAAATGCCTGCCTTAGGGGTGACTTATAGGTTTTAAGTGTAATGACCTCAGATATAAGGAAACTTATATCTGCTGTCAGTGGTGCTAGCATCAGCTTACACAGGCTGCAATGGCAGGCCTGTAGTCACAGTTTGAGTGGTCTCTCATGGGTGGCACAATACATGCTGCAGCCCATGGAAGACCCCTGGTGTACCTATGGCCCGAGTACCTCAGTACTATATACTAGGGACTAATTGGGGTACACCAGTAGTCAATTGTGGAGTTACAGAAGTACTTACAATGTCAAATTTAGAGAGGAAGCACAGTGACTGGGGTCCTGATCAGCAGGATTCCAGTCAGATTAGTAAAAACATACTGACATCCAAAAAGTGGGGTTAGCCATGCTAGAAGGATCGTACCTTCCTACATCTTTCTTAAACAATAACACTGTTAGTAGTCCAAAGATATGTGATTCTACCTTTATTGTATACTTCATATTGTCTGACTCTTGTCCTGGAACACTGGAGTGACAATTAGTCTGCAAGCAGCTGAGCTGCAGGTCTAGGTCTGTTGAAATATATGCTTATACCTTTAGGTTTAAATCTTTTATTAAAGGTTTTCAACAAAGAACCAATAGCGTCGCGCCGTTACATATTCTCGGCCACTACAAGAGCAGCGTCAGCTGAGGTCTCCGCCACCACCACAGGTGGATGGAAAGCCGGAGAAGCGCTCACGATCCTCATCAAACGCCATCAGTTACCCCCCCCCCCCGAGCCCCAACCCCCCCAAAACACCCCCCCGCCGTAACTTTCAACCCCCACCCCCCACCCCGCCGTCAAGCTGAAGAAAGAAAGAAGAGAAAGAGGAAGAAGTGTGAAAGTAAAGACCCTGCCCCGGGAATGAAGGGACCAAAAAGGCTAGCGCACAACGCAGCCCCTGCACTGGCGGCCACACCGGGCGACTATGCTGGTACCCCACCCTCCGGGTCATCGCTGAGCCGTAGGAGGCGTAGATACCGGGGGCACGTCAGCTCCCGGAAGTCCTGCGCTAGCAGGGACCGAAACGGCCGCCAGAGTTCCGGGAAAGCGTCGCCCCTTCCCGCTAGTGTCAGAGAGATACGCTCCATCCCCAAGATGTGCCAGAGGCGGTGCAGCCATTCAAGATGCGTGGGTACGCGCGGGTGTTCTCCAACAAGCTAGGAGGCACTGTGTGGCCTCCCCCAGCGCCAAGGCTATCTGTTTCCCCCGGCGAGACTTCAAGGGGTAGGTAAGGGCATTAGGGACCCCCAAAATGATGTAGGCAGGGAATCTGGGCAGCTCCGTGTCAAAGTATCTGTCCACCTCGTCCAAAATTTGGCGCCAATAAGAAGACAACAAGGGGCAATCCCACAGGATATGCGCTAAAGTGCCCAGCTGGCCGCACCCTCTCCAACAGAGCCCACTGTGCGAACTATCCATACGGTGAAGACGTTCCGGTGTATAGTACCAGTAAGTCACTAGTTTGGTGAACGTCTCGGTGAGCCCTGTGTGTGTGGCCGTATGGCGGGCCCTAAAGCAACAGCCCTCCCACTCTTTCGCCAGCAGGTCCCGTCCCAAGTCTCTCTCCCATCTAGCCCTCCCTGCGTGATAGGAGTGGTAGTGTGTCGACAGGAGCATCTTATACAGATCCGAAGTCAATTTCTTGTCGGTCAGGCGGGTGATCAGCCAGCGCTCGAACGAGGTAAGCCGGCGCTGCGCTGCAAGTTTCTCCCTCGGCCGGGTGGCCCAGTGTTTAACCTGCAAGTACCCGATCAGGTCCGTGGCCGGGACTCCATAGTCGGCCGCCAACTGTGCTAGGGGGATAAACCCCCCGGTGTTATATAAGACCCCCAGCGCTCTGCAGCCGGAGGAGCGCCAACCCGAAAACCCGGACTCTGGAAGCCCCGGCGGAAAGTCGGAATTACCGAACAAAGGGGTGAGGGGCGAGGGGAAGGACGTCAGCTCCTGTCTCTCACCGACCTGGTCCCAGATCCGTATTGTAGCCTGGGTCACCCACGAAGCATACAGATTTGGCGGCCGTTGGTCCCGGCGGAGGAATGGGATCGCGGCCAGGGCCCTCCCCGCCACCGCCCGGTCCTGGAACAGCCAGTGCTTCTCCGACTCGGGTTTCATCCATTCCGCCAGGTACCGTAGCTGAGCGGCTTGGAAGTATAGCGTTAGGTCCGGGACCCCAACGCCCCCAAACTCCGGCGGGAGCGAGCTAATCTGGCGTTTGAGTCGCGGCTTCCTGCCCTGCCAAATAAACTGTGCCAGGTCCGATTGGACCCGTTTAATCCAGCCCTTCGGTGGATATATAGGGAGCGTGTGAAACAAGTACAGAATTTTAGGCAATATCGCCATTTTGATGGCCGCCACCCGCCCAAGCCACGAGATCGGCAAGCGGCGCCAGCGGTGAAGATCCGCTTTAATGGTGGAAGAGAGACGATCGTAGTTCAAGGCCCTAATGCCGGGGATCGTGGGCGCCAGCTGCACCCCAAGGTAGGGGACCGGGCCCGTCGTCCAGGGGACCGGATACTTCGAGCGCAGGGCCGCCACCGCGTCCGGCGCGAGAGAGAGGGAGAGCCCCACTGACTTAGCAATGTTCACCTTGAAGCCCGAGACGGCCCCGAACACTGAGAGCTCCTGTAGGATCGCTCCCAGGGACGTCAAGGGTTCCCTGAAGGTCAATAGGACATTGTCGGCGTAAAGGCAGATCGTATGGGTGTCACCCCCGAACTTGATGCCGGTGATCCGTCCATTTTGGCGGATGTGCTGTGCTAGGGGCTCCATATACATGGCAAAGAGCAGCGGGGAAAGGGGGCAGCCCTGCCTAGTGCCCCGGGAGATCCGAAAGGGCGGCGACGTGTAGCCGTTAACACGGACAGAGGCGTGGGGTTCGCGGTAGCAGTTGAGTATCCGCGCCCTCATTTTGTCCCGTAGGCCGAACCGGCGCAAGACCGCCTCGAGGTAGGGCCAGTGAACCCGGTCGAAGGCCTTCTCGGCGTCCACCGCCAAAAGGGCGTAGTCGGCCGGAAAGCGGGAGGCCTTCTCGATGAGATGCAGGACCCGCTTCGTGTGGTCGCTGGTTTGGCGGCCGGGGATAAAGCCCGCCTGGTCCGGATCGATGAGATTCGGCAGGTGGGGCGCAATACGAGCCGCCAAAATCCCCGTATAGAGCTTAAGATCCACGTTGAGGAGGGAAATCGGCCGGTAGGAGCTGCACTGCTTGCTGTCCTTCCCAGGCTTGGGAATCACCACTATTGCCGCGTCCAACAGGGACGGGGGCATCTCTCCGAGCGTATCAAACGAGTCGCGTGAGGAGGGGGGTGACCAGTGGGCAAAACTGTTTGTAAAACATGGCCGAGAAGCCATCCGGTCCCGGGGACCTGCCCACCTTGAGCCTCGCAATGGCCGAGATCACCTCCTCCGGCCGGATCGGCGATTCCAGCAGTTCAGCCTGGGGTAAAGACAGAACCTCCACACGCGCTTGTTCCAGATACGCGTCTACCCCGTCACCGTCGAGTGGTTGCGCGTCGTAGAGTCGGGCATAAAAGTCCCGGAACGCCGCTGCAATCTCCCCATCATCCGTGTGCAGGACCCCATGAGCGTCCTCTATCTCTTTGACGCCCTCTCTCTGTCTACGTTCCCGCAGGCATCGGGCCAGCAGTCCACTGCATTTATCTCCACCCACATAATAGCTATGCCGAAGGCGCAGGGCCGCGTATTCCGCCCTATCTCGGTCTAGTGCCTCCAGCTGCGCTCTCTGCGTTTTCAACAACCGCCAGACTCTCGGGGCCCCCGTTCGGCTATGCATACGTTCCAGTTCCCTGACTTTTTGCGACAACTCCGCACGCTTCTCCTGCCTTTCCTTGTTTTCCGCCGCGGAAAGGGCGATAACGGCCCCCCGGACCACCGCCTTCAGCGCAAGCCAACACGTGGCAAGGGCCGAGGCCCCGGTGTCATTGAACCGAAGGTATTCCTCGATGACCCCGTGTAGCTGTTTGACCACCGTTGGGCGAAGCAGGAGCGAATCCCGCAGCCGCCATTGTCGCATCCTCCTACCCACCGGCGGGAGCGTCAGCATCATGACCACCGCCGCATGATCGGAGAGGGACGCCGCCAGTATCTCCACTCCAGATGCCTCCCGGACGAGCGCACGAGTGGCCTGGAAATAATCCAGGCGTGCGTATGTACCATGCGCCCCCGACAGATGTGTGTATTCCCGGGCCGTGGGGTTGTGTAGCCGTCAGAGGTCTACCATGTCTAAGTCCTGCAGCGCCGAGTGGCCCGACGGAGACAAGGCCCCCACCTGCCCCGTGCGGTGGGCCGACCGGTCCATCACGTTGTCAAATACCAGGTTCAGGTCGCCCCCAAGTAACAACCGCCGGTCCGCTGAGACCGATAGGCTCGTCAGCGCAGTCTGGAGGAACCCCTCCGGCCTGTCGTTGGGTGCATAAATCGAGCCCGCCGTGAATGTGTAGTCTCCCATGTGGAATTGATAAACCAACAGCCTACCCCGAATCTCCGCCACCTTACTCATTAAAAGCCCCTTAAACCTTGGCGCTAGAAGGATCGCCACCCCCGCCCGTTTCGAGGAGTCACAGGAGAAGAACTGCACGGGGAATGACCTAGATTGTGTGTCTTTCATGAGGAGATGCGTTTCTTGGAGGAGGCACATCTCCGCCCCTGACTGCGCAAGGAGGGAAATGATGGAGCGACGCTTAATCGGGTTGTTTAGGCCCTGGACATTAAGCGTAAGGATCTTAAGTGTTACAGGAGGCATTCCCATCCATCGTCCCCGTGTCCGCTAGTTTGCACCCCTGAGGTCCAACCACCACCCCCCCGCCCCCGGTACAGGAAAGAGAAGAAAGAGTAGGAAAGGAAGGAAGAAGAGGTAAAGAAACAAAAAAGGACCCCGACTAACCCCATACCCCCCCCCCCTCCCCCACCCCAAAACCTGTAAGCACACCAAAAGTCCCTCTTCCAAGGAAGATCAGGATGTCCAAAGTCAAAAGGGGTACCGTGGCGTACCAAAGAGACCCCCCCCCTCCCCCGCCAGCAAAGCCCCAACGGGAGTGAAGGCACGATAAAGGAATAAGAAACATCTTTACTCTTGTCCCCAAGTAGTTACCCTCAAGGGACCTCGCCCTTCGGCGCCAATGTTCCTGCCACTGAGGATATGGCATCCTGACGGCCTTGGGCAATCTCCTCAGGGGGCGGCCGTCGTCGTCGAGAGCCTCTGCGTCTCTGCTTCAATTGGCTCCAGCCTACTCCCGGGCCGGTAACTCTCTGAGAGCTCGGTGCCTGTCCTTCCGCGTCCTCCTTCGGGCAATCAATGTCCAACAACTGACACGCCTCCGCCAGGGATCGAAGCTGGTATAGGCGATCTTCATGGCGGAAAATAAGACGAAACGGGTGGCCCCAAGAGTATTTAATGTCCCGTTGGCGGAGGGCCTCCGTGACAGGGCGGAAGGTTCTGCGCCTCTGTAGGGTCAGGGCGGACAGGTCCTGATATAGCACCGGGAGATGACCACGAAAGGTGATGGGATGTTGCGTTCGCGCCTTACGGAGGGTCTCCTCCTTAGTGGTGTAGTCCTGGACACAGACCAGAATGTCGGCAGGGAGAGCATTGTCCGGCCGTGGGAGGCCCACCCGGTGGGCTCTGTCCAAAGTGAGCGCCGCGTCCGCCGGCCTGCCCAGGATCTGATTGAAGAGCTCACGGGTGAATGTGAAGACGTCCCCCGCCTCAGCGTCCCGTTTCACCCCCCGGATGCGGATGTTGTGCCTCCGCGACCGATTCTCCAGGTCCTCCAGATGGGTTTGAATGTCCACTTGCTGGTCGTGGAGCCGGAGGAGATCCTGGTGGACCATGGAGAGTTCCGTGTCTTGGGCGTCCGCCTTATCTTCCACCGCTTGCACTCTCTCACCCAGGCCATCCAAGTCCCTCCGGACCTCCCGTAGCTCCGCCGCCAGCTCCTGCCGCATGCCTTTGAGTTCCTCCTTCTGTTCCGCAAATAGCGACAGCAGGAGGGCCTTGGTGATCGGTTCCGCTCCGTCGTCCCCGGGCCCCTTCGCCGGGATCACCTCCGCCGCAGCCGTCCGGGTGTCGGGAGCAGCCGCCGTCGACCCCCCCTGGGGTTTGGCAAACAGCTCCTGCAACGACTTGCCCTGGGCCCTGTCCTTGCGCTTGCCCCTCTGTGTCGCCATCGTGCGGGCAAGTTTCCGGACGCGTCAGTCCTCCAAGCTAGGCCCCACGAAGCACGCCCTCTCCAGCCAGGCAGGGTTCCGGGGTCGGCCCTCCGCGGCGGCGCGAGTCGCCGCTCCGCTCACCTATGCTGCCGCCACCGGGGGGGTGGGTTTCGCCCGCTGCCACTCTCAATGTCTCAGGGCCCTCCCCCACCGAACCGTGGGGCGACGCGGTCACAGCTCTCTCTCTCCCACCGAACCGTGGGACGACACGGCCCACGCTCTCTCCTCCTCTGCCCCTACCGCCGCCGCTGAAGGGCTAGACCGCTCCGGCCCTCGCCCGCCGGACTCCTCGTTGTGCCGCACCCTCCTGGAGGCCGACCGTCGCGGGTCCTCCCTCCGCACCTCCGGGGACCCAAGGGCCTCCCTGTAGCACTACTCTCCTCCATGGGCGCCTCCGCGCCGAGCCCCTCACCGCCGGATCGCACCCCCGCGATCAAATGCAGGCGATCCCCTGCCCGTCAGGCCCCCTGCACCTTCGCGGCCTTTACCTCCACGCCTGGGCACCTCCAAAGGCTCCGCGTCCGGCGGGCCGAGCTCGCGCCGCGTCTCACCCAGTCACGGGCCCTCCTGGGCGCCTGCCACCTCCTCGGCCTGCGGGTCCGTGCTGCCCTCGCCCACGATTCAGCGCTGCATCCGCCGGAGCGCGGCCCCGGGTCCTCCCGGCCGCCACCACACCGCCGTTGGAGCCGCCCCCTTCACTAGGCCCTCCGTACTCGAGGCCGGGGTTGTGTCGCTCGCTGTTAGGCCGCAAACGGCCGATAGCATCCGCCGCCGCCAAGGGCTACCCGCCGCTCACGGGGACAGATGCTGGGTGTCGGCAGTCGCGCCTCCCTCTCGGGTCCCGCCAGCGGTGCTATATGCCGAGAACGGGGGAAGATATCAGCCCCGCTCCGGCTCTATATACGGGCGAGCGAGGGAGAGACCGAGAGATGCGTCTCACCTCGCCGCCATCTTGGCCACGCCCCCTGCTTATACCTTTAAACAAAATGTGGTGAAGGTTGTAGTTTACAGTGGTTAAAAATGAATCAGAAATAGGGAAGGGATTTAGGTGCAAGTCATGGATGCCTTTGTATATACACATTTACCCTTTCATTTTCATGGGATTACCGCAAGCAGGGAGGTATTGCTTTCATGTATAGTAAATCCCACCCAATGTTAATAGTGACAATGTTTCTAGTTATTCATGTTGTTGCTTTGCATCATAAAGTGATCTGCACCAAACACATATCGACTATAAAAAATGTATGTTTGGCTTACCTTTCTATGCTTTGCTAGCATTTTTCCATCAGGACCAAAGACAGTACATGTATTATACAACTTCCCAGCATCTTCTTCTGGAATAGATCCTTCAAATAAGAAAAGACCCAAAAAAACAGAAATGGTGTAAACAGCAATACTATCAATGCAACCTGGCTCCGAAAAACAAAAAATCATCTGGTTTATTTCTATCTAGCCTTATTACTTCAGAAAGGGCAGACACACAAATAAATTAGCAAAACTGCACCTGAGGGTTTAATCCAACTTGAGGGCTCAGATTTATGAACTTCATGCATAAGTCTTACCAGGAGTACTCCTGAACACATACTACAACAGTCACAGGTTTACAGGATTTCACCTGCAAAGCTTTGGTGAATTCCTAATTATGTCTGTGTGAAAGAAATTCTGCATGCATATTATAAATGTTATTGCATTTATATAGCGCTCTCTACTCCTGACGAGGTGTTAAAGTGCTTGTTGGTGAGTAGCACGCTACTCCAGAACCCAAAAAGGATCAGTGGTGAATTAGTATACGGAGCTAGGAAGCTAATTTGAGAGGTCGACTTGTGAGTTTGTTATTTGGATTGAAAAGGGGTAGTGGACGGATAGAAGAGGGAAAGGTTTGCATTTATATAGCGCTTGCTACCCCTGATGAGCTGTCAAAGCGATTTTCAGCGGGTAGCCCGCTACTCCAGAACCCAAACAGGATTAGTGGGGAATTATTATAGGGACATATTAAATTAATCTGAGGGGTGAACATGTGAGTCTGTTAGTTGGACTGAAAAGGTTAGAGGAAGGCTAAAAGAGGGATTGGTCTAGAAAGTATTTTTTGGAGATCATAGCAGTAGGAGGAGGTTTTGGGATGAGTAAAGGGGAAGTGGGGGGGTAGTTGAGGGAAGGGTTTAGAAAGGCTTGTGTGGGAGATCTGAATAGTAAAAGATTTGAGATGATGCAAGGAGGGGAAGAGGAGTGAAGGGTCTAAAAAAGGGTTATTTTAGGGATCATAGTAGTAGAATGGGGTTTGGGATGAGTCAGAGTGAAGGTAGAGGCTATATTGAGTGGGGTTTAGGGCAGAGAAATAGGGTAGTGTACTGGAGAGAGTAGTAGAATGAGATAAGGGGTGAGTCAGATTGTGGAGGTAGAGGATATATTGAGAGAGGCATAGGGTGTGATATAGGGTATTGCATTGGAGATGCTGAATACGAAGTAAAGTAATAAATATAAAGATAGATAAGTACATGAAAGGTATATATGCACTAATGCACGTTACTTACCTTTGGTAACGATATATCTGTAAGAGACATTAGTTAGTGATAGATTCCTTACCTTAGAATTACTCCCAGGCGTCAGACTGGATCCGGAAAGTTTTCATCAGCAGTACCCCTGCTCGTCGGAAGGTGGCGTCGTGCGGCTCCGCGTCCGTCGTAGGCCTCATGATCGCCGGGATGACATTGTGGCAGCTACTTAGACGCCGCCCTCGCGCGCTGACGTCAGTTCTGTACACGACTTTCCGCGCCAGGAACGCAGAGCCAAAGACACACAGAGCCATGCAAGATACTGACCACTGGTGCATTGAAACTAGGGCCCTGGAAGGGATGACCTTAACCCTGGAAATCAGTTTGCAGAATGGGGAGGATGGATGGGGCGGTAAGGAATCTATCACTAATTAATGTCTCTTACAGATATATCGTTACCAAAGGTAAGTAACTTGTGCATCTGAAAGAGACACGTTAGTGATGGATTCCTTACCTTAGAATAGATACCCCAGCAATACCAACCCCGGTGGTGGTTCTGCGAACCAAGATCACACCAGAAAGTCAGAACAGCCAAAGAAGCCATCTCTCCAGACTTCACGGTCAAGCCAATAATGCTTAGTAAAAGTGTGCAGCGAGGCCCACGTGGCTGCCTGACAGATGTCTTGCAGGGGTACACCACGTCCCAATGCAGTAGTAGCTGCTGTCGCTCTGGTAGAATGGGCACGCAAACCCACCTGAGGTTCCTTTTAGCCAGAGAATAACAGGCTTTGATACACAAGACGACCCAGCGGGAGAGAGTCCTCTTGTGTACAGCCCAGCCTTTCTTGGCGCCTACGTAGCCAACAAAGAGCTGGTCATCCACCCGGAACTGTTGTGTGCGATTCAGGTAAAATGAGAGCGCACGTTTTAGGTCCAGACGATGGAGCCTCTCTTCTTCTCTGGAAGGGTGCGGAGGTGGAAAGAAAGTGGGCAAGGTGATAGTTTGCCTGATCTGGAAGGCGGTAACAACCTTTGGCAAGAAGGAAGGACGAGCGTGAAGCACAACCTTGTCCGGATGAACAGACAGAAAAGGAGGTTTACAGGAAAGAGCCTGGAGCTCGCTCACGGGCCTAGTGGAGGTGATGGCCACCAGAAAAGCAGTCTTTAAAGTCAGTAAACGAAGAGGACAGTTGTGAAACGGCTCAAAAGGAGCGTACATCAAATAAGTAAGAACCAGATTTAAGTCCCACTGTGGCATCACAAACGGAATAGGAGGGAAAAGGTGAGTAATGCCTGTGAGAAATCTATTTACAACATGGGACTTTAAAACAGAGGGCTGATGAGGGAGCCTGAGAAAGGTTGAAATTGCAGAAAGGTAGCCCTGAATAGTGCCCAGAGCAGAGCCCTGCCGGGCCAAAGAGAGATGGAACAAAAGGACTTCTGAAAGAGGAGCAGAAAGGGGATCCACAGCCGTTGCTGTGCACCATGCCGCAAATTTGTTCCACCTGCAGGCGTATACCGATTTAGTGAAGGGACGCCTGGCTGCCAGAATATCACAGGCTTCAGGAGGCAAGTCAAATGGAATCAACTGTCGCCACTCAATCTCCATGCATGGAGGTGGAGGCTGGACAGGTTTGGGTGGAGGACCGTCCCCTGCTGCTGCGACAGAAGATCCTCCCGAAGAGGCAGTCGGATCGGGGGATCCACGCTCATACTGAGCAGCTCGGGATACCAAACTCTTTGAGTCCAGTCCGGGGCCACAAGAGTGACTTGGGCCCGGTCGCGCCTGATCTTCTTCAGCACTCTAGGTAGAAGTGGTATAGGCGGAAAGGCGTACAATAGACCGCAACTCCACTCGTGACGAAAAGCGTTGCCGAGCGAGTGCCGCCGTGGAAAATTCCAACGCGCAGAACTGCTGACATCGCGCGCTCTCTTCGGTGGCAAATAGATCTAACCAAGGCTCTCCCCACTGTTGAAAGAGACCTTGCGCCACCTCTGAGTGAAGAAGCCATTCGTGATCCACCATGCACCTGCGGCTTAGTTCGTCCGCCCTGGTGTTCAAAGAACTTACCAAGTGTTGAACCATCAAGGAAATGCCTTGATGTTCCAGCCATGTCCAGAGACGCAGAGCTTCCTGACATAGGCCCATGACCCCACCCCGCCTTGCTTGTTGCAGTACCACATGGCGGTGGTGTTGTCTGAACACCTGCACTACTCTCCCCTTGACAGAGGGAAGGAATGCCTTCAGTGCAAGTAGGATCGCCCGGAGCTCCAGAAGGTTGATATGGAGCCTCTGATCTCCGCCTCTTCCATGTGGCCGCCCCATCCCAGGAGGGACGCATCCGTCACCACAGTGTGCTCCAGTTGAGGAAGGGAGAGTGATCTGCCGCTGACCCAATGCTGGTTCGTGAGCCACCACTGCAACTGTTGTGCAGTGCCCTCCGAGATCTGGACGTACTCGGACAGGTCCCCTTGATGCTGCGCCCACTGGAACTTCAGGTCCCACTACAGAGCCCGCATATGCCATCTGACATGATTGGTCAGCAGGATTCAGGAGGCCATGAGGTCCAGCAGCCTCAAGGTCATCCTGACCGACACCCAGGACAAGGGCCAAAAGATCGGAATCATAGCACGAATGTCCCGGACTCGCTGTTCGGGAGGATAAACCCGAAACTGCGCCGTGTCCAGAACCTCTCCGATAATGAGGAGCTTCTGAGAGGAAATCAGGTGCGACCTTGGCACATTGATGGAGAACCCTAGCAAATGCAGGAGGTTGGCCGTAGTCTGGAGGTGGGAGACGACTGCCTGGGACGATCTCGCCTTCAACAGCCAGTCGTCGAGATAGGGGGAAGACTGAAACCCCTGATCTGCGCAGATGAGCTGCGACCACCGCCATCACTTTCGTGAACACCCAAGGGGCGCTGGTAAGGCCAAAAGGGAGCATGGTGAACTGAAAGTGCTCGTGCCCTACCATGAACCGCAGGAAACGCCGGTGGGCCGGCATGACGGGGATATGAAAATAAGCGTCCTGCAAGTCCAACGCTACCATCCAGTCTTGCGGGTCTAGGGCAGACAAGACCTGAGCAAGTGTGAGCATCTTGAACATCTGCTTCCGGAGGAAGCGATTGACGTTCCGAAGGTCTAAGATAGGATGCAGGCCCTTGTCCTTTTTTGGACCCAAGAAGTAGTGGGAATAACAACCACGATCTACTTCTGGCGTCGGAACGAGCTTGATGGCCCTCTTGGCCAAGAGGGCCGCAACTTCCTGCTGGAGAAGTGCCAAGTGATCCCCGACATGCGGTGGTACCAAGGTGGCATGGCTGGATGGGTAGTCTCGAAGGGGAGAGAGTAGCCCCTTCGGACTATCTGTAAAACCCACCTGTTCCAAGTGATGGTACACCAGTGGGGGAGGTGATGGCGAATCCTGCCGCCCACTGGCATTTGGTGGGCCTGAAACACCGGACTAGGAAGGTTTGGAGACAGAGGTGGCAGAGGAAGTGGTGGACTGACCCGTTTGCTGGCCCCGTGACCCAGCTCGGCGGGTCCCACGTCCGCGGCTGCGCTGAGACTGTTGCTGCGCAGGCCTGTGGCTTTGAAACAAACGTGTTTCGGCGCCCCTTCCTTGGCCACGAAAGGAGCGAAAAGCAGAAGCCGAAGGAGTGCGCATAGCCTAAAGGCCCAAGGACTTGGCCATAGCCCGCGAGTCCTTAAAACGCTCCAACGCACTGTCTGCAATGTCGCCAAAAAGGCGAGTGCCATCAAAAGGCATGTCCATCAGAGTATTCTGGACATCCCCAGAAAAGCCAGTTGTCCACAGCCAGGCGTGACGGCGTAGCGCCACTGTCGTGGAAATTGCTCTGCCCAGCGAGTCGGCGGTGTCAAGGCCACAACGAATCGTGAACTTGGCTGCGTCTCTCCCCTCAGCTATAGCTTGGGAAAGCACCGTCTGGGCATCCTCCGGACACTGAGGCAGCACTTGCGCCACCGTATCCTACACAGAGTGGGAATAACCCTGAACTGGCAGAAGAGAAAATCTTCTTCCCAAACTGCTCCAGTTTCTTGGATTCCCTGTCCGGAGGTGCGGAAGGGAATGCGCTCGGGAACGCAGAGGCTTGGACAACCAAGCTCTCAGGGGTAGGAACATGGGGTCGCCCGGGGCCGGGCGATGGCGTCGGGCCACGTTCCTATCCACAGGAGCCCCTTTGTTGGGCCTGGACAAGGTGCCCAAAAGAACGTCTGAAAGTGCGTCATTGAAGGGCAGCTATGGCTCTGCAGAGGAAGCCGCCGGCTGAAGTACTTCTGTCAGGAGGTTAGTCCTGACGGCCACTGTAGGAAGCTCGAGGTGGAGAGCCTCGGCTGCCCTACGCAACACCACTGAATAAGAACCACCCTCCTCCGTAGCCACAGTAGGAGGGGACAGTGTGCCAGGTTCTGGAGAAAAATCCAGTCCACCTGCGTCCTCCAAATCCTCTTCCCAGTCCGGGTCTAACTCGCATTGGGTTGCGAGATGGTCTGCAGACCCCTCCCAGACCTACCCGTCCTCCGTAACCTGCTGGGTAGGCAGAAAATAAGGAGGATAAAGAAAGGGATAGAAAATCCCCATTGGCGTTGGAATCGGCATCGATCGACACCGGTCCGGCACCATGTCGGGGTGAAAGCCGGGGACGGCATCGGCCCGGGAGCCGGCCGACGCCAGTGGCGGTGCCGTAGACATCGATGTCAGCGGAGGTCGTACGAGGCCAACCGACATCGGCTGGGATCCATGCATGGATCCATGTAGGTCTTGCGGCGCCGAGGCCAGAGCCGTCAACGACATCGGGGCCGGATCCGGCAACAAAGAAGGGCGAGGCACCCCTGTTGGACCCGCAGGTCCCGAAGGCACGCCGGCAGGGCCCGAAGGCACGCCAGCGGGGCCCGAAGGCACGCCAGCGAGGCCCGACGGGCCAAAGAGGCGGCCCATGGCTGACAGAAATTCCTGCAGCTTGGCTGGAGTCGCCGATGGACCTGGGAAGGGCGGGTAGGCCGTCTGCAACTGCGTAGGCTCCACCGGAGCCGCGGGAGTGGTACCTTCCGCACCCTTAGCCGTGTCGCGCAACAGGCTATGGGAAGGCGAAGAGCGACGACGCTTCTTCGACTTTTTGTGCTTCGCCTTACCTGACCCCCGAGTGGGAAGACTTCATCGAATTATGGTGGCGGCTCCGTGACCGGTCCCTCGACCTCCCACAGCACCGCGACCTTGAACGGCATGGAGCAGACTCCCGGGCCTCAAGTAACTTTCAGGACCACTACCGCAAAGTTTTCGGAGCCATGGCCCTGCAGTTGGGGCACGGCCCGGGGTCGTGGTCGCGCCCCAGGCAGTAGAGACACTCGCGGTGCGGGTCCATCACCGACATTGTGCAGGGACAAGCCGTGCGAGACTTGAAACCAGGTATCCCTATACACCAGGAGTCAAGGACTCAAAAGAACAGAGACAAAAAGTCCCCAAAAACTCAGTAAAAAATTGACTGGGTGTACCGCTCTCTCCGGATCTGCGCTTGCTGGCGCGGAAAAAGAATGAACTGACGTCAGCGCACGAGGGCGGCATCTAAGTAGCTGCCGCGACATCATCCCAGCGATCATGACGCCTACGATGGACGCGGAGTCGCATGTCGCAATCTTCCGATACGCTGGGTTACTGCTGACGAAAACTTTCCGGATCCAGTCTGACGCCTGGGGGTAATTCTAAGGTAAGGAATCTATCACTAACGTGTCTCTTTCAGATACACAAATCAAGGAAGTCATTAGCACTCAAACCTGGCCACCACCTATAAAAAAAATAACACACTGTGCTGTCTGTTAAGGGACGCATCAAGAGCAATCTGTGTAAGGCAATACCTCAAGTGCAGTCTGTTATAGGAACCTCAAGTGCAGTCTGTGTTATAGGATACCTTATGTGCAGTTTGTGTTATTGGATACCTTAAGTGCAGTCTGTGTAAGGAGATACCTCAAGTGCGGTCTGTGTTATGGGATACCACGAGTGCAGTCTGCGTTATGAGATACTTCAATTGCTGTCTGTTATGGGACACCTCAAGTGCAGTCTATGTTATAGGATACATTATGTGCAGTCTCTGTTATGGGGCTTCTCAAGTGTAGTCTGTATTATAGGATACCTCAAGTGCAGTCTATGTTATACGATACCTCAAGGGCAGTCTGTGTTATAGGACACCTCAAGTGCAGTCTTTTTTAGGAGATACTCCTTACACACAAATATGGTCTTAGATTTATTGTGCTACCTACAGATATTCAGGTGTGCCTCTGCACCTGAGTAGCCTGTTACCCAGTCACCAAATGTCACCTCTTTTGAGTATAAATTGGTGACTGGGACCTACATCGTTCCACAGTCTACTTTTTTGAAGCTCTTTGCACCATAAACTGAAAAGGATTGACCCAGAGTAGGATCCCCTGCTGATGCACCCCACCCCCTTTGAGAGCCAGGGTGGGCTCTGGAGTAGGACAGGACTGCATTTTGCTGCCTTACAGTGAGAGCCAGGGTGAGCTCTGGAGTATGACACCTTGTTGATGCCTCCTTGAACCAGTGTGGGCCCTAGGCGTAGAAGCCACGTTGCTGCCCCCCTTTGGGAGCCAGGGTGAACTCCTGAGTAGGACCCAATTTTACTGCTCTCATTGAGAGGCATGATGGGTTGTAAGACTGTGGAAGAAGCCTGGTGTTAATGGGAGCAGAAGAGGGTGATGCCGGTGGCCTCCAGTGCAGAATACCATGCATCAGGTAGAAGTCAGCGTTTCTTTTCCAAGCTGATAATCTCCTCCAGGGTGTGTGTGTGTGTGTGTGTGTGTGTGTGTATATATATATATATATATATGTTTGGTTTTTCGTCCAAAGTGTCCTCTTTAACATCCAAAATGACGATCACAGACCCAGATTTGGTGCAATTTCGAAGTTTATGACGCGTTTCGGGCAACTCCGTGCCCTTGATCACATGACGCGCTGTTGGAGCGCTTACCAGAATTTAAAGTGACAGTGCAAAGTTTTTTTCCTTTATCATGGGCATAGATATAGAAAACATCCGCAAGTTCATATATAATAGGTGAACATGTTTACAGTTTAAATAAATAATGCTGAATAAAACTAGACGGTAATAGAGTAAATGTCATCAACCATCTTATAGTAATAAAAGCAGTATTTACGGTAATAAATATTTAAAACAAAATTATTATGTTTTAAAACTTTTAAAACCACCAATTATATAATGCCTACCACAAAGTATTAGGGTCTGGTTCATAAATATGTGCAAAAATAGCAAATTGGTAATGTAAACATTTTGTTCATTCCTAATAATATAGACCAAGTGGCCATATTTGCTGATGAATTCCGTATTAAGTTATGCCTAAAGTGATAGTGCAACAAAAAGAGTGTTAAATAGACCCCTGTTAATGTTAAAGTGCAAAGTGTGTAAAAGATAAGGAAAAAATAAAAAAAATATATATAAAAAAATATTTCTCATTGGTGAGGCAGCAGCTAGATGGATAAATAGATCATATTTAAAATCTCATCTAAAGAAATCCGAAAGTTTGTCACTTATAAGCATGTAAAAAATCCTCACTAGAGTTCAAGCCTTGGTGTATCTTACTATCCAGTTCTAAAATATACCGTGTCTCTAATTTCCGGAGCATAGCCTCCCGGTTGCCTCCTCGCTTTTGCGGAGGAATAGTATCTATGACAAAATATTTCAAATTATCCAATTTGCTGTCATGATATTCTTTAAAATGTCTGGCAACCGGGTAGGTAACATCAACATTGGTAATTGCTCTTAAGTGCTGGAGTACTCGTTTATGCACTTGCAATTTCGTACTCCCTACATATTGCAAGTTGCATGAGCACTCCAGCACATAAACTGCATATTCCGTTCTGCAGTTGAGACTTTTCGTAATCGGTACTGGATTAGGTTTAAAAGGTGTGATGTAATTAGTTTTATTGACCCCATATCGACACGCTTTGCATGTATTACAGCGTGTAAAGCCATCCTTTGGACCTAACCAAGTTTTGGAAACCAGAACTTCCGGACTACTTTTTACTAAGGAATTGCTCATTGACTGAGCTTTCCTGAATGTTATACAAGGTGACCGGATAGTCTGGTTGCTCAAAATCGAGTCACTTTTTACTAATGGCCAATTCTTGTTAACAATTTTACGGATAGCTTTGTGTTGTAGGCTATATGTCAAAATCAATCTAGTAGAGGTTTCCTCAGGCGCAATCAGAGGCTTGTTGTGTACTAGGAGAGCAGTAGGTTGATCTAGATTAGCAGTTTTATTTATTGCAATATCAAGAGTTTTTTCTGAATAGCCCCTGTCCAGGAACCTATTTTTACTTTGCAATTGGGCTATCCTGCACTCATTGTCGTTGCTACATACCCGGCGAATGCGAAGCATCTCCCCGTAGGGGATGCTATTGATCAGATGTGCAGGGTGGTGACTGGTAGCATGTAAAATTGTATTTCCCGCGGTTGCTTTCCTGTGTAATCTTGTTTCCACCTTATTTTCTACAATGTATACTTCCACATCAAGAAAACAAATTGTGTTTTTACTCATTTGTGCTGTAAAACCAAGGTTAAAATTGTTACAATTGATGTTTTCCACAAACTTCTGAGCATTGACTTCTATTCCCTTCCAGATTAAAAAAAATGTCATCAATAAATCTATACCAACATAAAACCTGGTCTGTTACAATCTCCAAATATTCATTTCTCAGGACCTGTTCTTCCCAGTATCCCATATGAAGGCAAGCATAACTGGGAGAAAAACAGGCCCCCATTGCAACGCCTCTGATTTGATTAAAAATCTGATTGTTGAATAAAAAGAAATTGTTCTCAAGACAGGTTAAAATCATGGTGGATAACATTTTGTTGTGCAAGTGCATGACATCAGGTCTTGTGTTCAAATAATATTGGACTGCTCTAATACCATCACGGTGGTTGATGCTAGTATATAGCGTTGTCACATCCATAGTTATTAGTAAATACTCTTCTTTCCATTGAATATCTCTAAGTTTTCTTAAAAAGTCTCCAGTGTCCTGTATGTACGATGGGAGACTCTTTACGTGATTCTGCAGAAAGAAATCCACATAACGTGAGGTATTTTCCAATAGGCCGCCACAGGCCGATATAATGGGTCTGCCCGGAGGTTTGGAAATGCACTTGTGAACTTTAGGGATAAAGTAGATAGTTGGAAGTTTCGGGTGGTCATTTAAAAAAAATTTTAATTCATCATTAGAAAGCAAACCAGCAGATTTCCATGCCACCAGTTTTCTGTAAAATTCATTACGTGCTGTGGTTACCATTTGCATGTTGCTTCGTTTGTAGCAGTCCACGTTGTTGAGTTGGTTATATGCTTCTTCCATATACATTTCATGTGGCCACAACACAATATTGCCCCCCTTGTCAGACTGGCGAATAATGATCTTTTTTTGCTCTTGAAGTTTTTTGATCAGTCTGTAATAATCACTATTTTGTTTGTTATATTTGTTCACTGAATGAGAGGTTTTATAATAGAGAGACTTCAGTTCCATTGTTACTTTTTCATTGAACAAATCCAGATTATCTCTCAACATAATGGGGCAAAATGTTGATTTGGGCTTAAATGGAGTGCATTTGCTTATACTCATAGTTGAATCATCCAACTGCGGTACTTGTGTACAAACGTTGCTTTCTGCATGTAGATCCTCTAAATTCCTAAGCAGCATGCTCTCTTGTGTTGATAATTCCATCGGATCATCTAATGTTGGTATCAGCATTGTAGTTTGAATATCTGTACTCCTTCCTCGCATTGCATGGTATTTTCGCAATTTCAGTTTACGTATAAACTTGTACACATCAATTCTTGTGGTAGCATAATCAAAATTTGTCTGTGGGCTGTAGGATAATCCTAATGACAGTGTTTTTATCTCCTCTTTATTAAGTTCGATGCTTGTCAGATCAATTACGGTACTCGCATTGACGTCGTTTGCCTCTATCGCCGTTGCCAATTTCTGGTGGTTTTTCCCCCCTTCTGTTGCTTGGTTTGGCATTTGATGCGGCACCGTCGTCTTGCTCTCCGCTTTTGATTTCTGGTCGTGGTGCGTTTATATATATATCTTTACAAATCGTCCTTGTTCTAAAGTGCACTTAGCAGCAGATAATTAAGGCACACCAGCTTTATTGTGTCTGAATTTTTCTTCTCACCTTACGTGTTTCGGTGCGCCGGCACCTTGGTCACAGGCATTAATGTTTCAACGTGGCCATATTAAAAACACATTGTTAATCCACATTGCAATTTATAGTAATTGCCCTCTAGTGGGGTCCATCATTGATTCAACTTGTGTTGCATTCTAGTATTTGTGGTATCTTTTCTTTAACTTATTACCTCAATTAGGTGCCACATTGCAACAACTGGTCATTATTCCGCAACCGGGCTCGGATAGTTCCAGACTCCACGGCTCCCTCCTCATTTCGGGGATGGTGCAGCTTTCACGGCTGGACACGCCGTTTCAACATTGCTTTACAAATCGTACTCATTCGAAAGCACACTCAACAGCAGATATTTAAGGCACACCAGCTTTATTATGTCTAAATTTTTCTTCTCGCCTTACGCGTTTCGGTGCACCAGCACCTTGATCACAGGCAGCTAGACCATCCCCAAAATGAGGAGGGAGCCGTGGAGTTTGGAAATGACTGTCCCTCCTAACCTTCGAATCCAAGCAGTAATACTTTGCAAAGATATGGAGGGAGGCCCAAGTTGCTACCTTACAAATGTCAACAACAGGAACACCTCTAGCCAAAGCAGAAGAAGAAGAACCACCTGGAGAGTGTTCGCTTGTGAACAGCCTTGCCTTTCATTCATCCGATGTAGCCCACGAAGAGCTGATCGTCCACTCTCAGATCCTTGGATCTGTCCAGATAGAAGCTGACAGCTCTCTTAGGATCCAGACAATGAAGTCTCTCCTCCTCCTTGGAAGGGTGAGGGGGAGGAGTAACCACCTCAGGCAGGAAAGCAGCCCTGGTCCTGAGAGACATCTTTTCTGCATGAATGGTTAACAGAGGTTTAGAACTAAGAACCTGAAGCTCACTTACTCTCCTGGCCGAGGTAATAGTGATCAGAAAGACCATTTTGAAAGAAAGAAGCCTCAACGGACAACTGTGAAGAGGCTCAAATAGAGAACCCATCAGGAAAGTGAGTACAAGATTTAAATCCCACTGAGGCATAATGAAGGGAAAGGTAGGAAACCAATTGGTGGGGCCCTTAATGAACCTCATAACAACCGGAGAATTAAATAAAGACGGCTGGTCCAGCAAACAGAGGAAAGCTGACAAGGCCGACAAATAACCCTTTTCCGTGGCCACAGCACAACCCTGCTGAGCCAAGGAAACTGAGAAACTCAGCAAATTAGACAAACGGGCCTTCAAAGGATCAATAGACCTCTCTCCAAACCATTTCACAAATTTGGACCACCTGGAGGAATAAATAGATTTGGTGGTGTGTCTCCTGGAAGATAAAATAATGTCCACCACATCCGGTGGGAGAGAGAAAGAACTTAGGTTTCTCCTTTCAATCAACAGGCATGAAGGTGCAGGCTCTGGAGGTGTGGTGTAGAACCTGCCCCTGCGACTGCGAGAGGAGATCTGCCCTTAGAGGGAGACAGAGCGGAGGGTGTGATGAGAGGTGAAGTAGATCTGTACACCACACCTTTCTTGGCCAATCCTGAGCGATCAATATAACTTGGGCCCAGTCTGCGAACCCCATTCCAACTGAAACCCCGTCCCCCAACGCTCCCTGCATCGGAAACTGGAGACTGCAGAACGATGGGCAGTGTGCGTTCTCATGAGTGACAAAGAGGTCCAACCGAGGAAACCCCCACATCCTGAAGATGTGATGGAACCACCTCCGGATGAAGCAGCCACTCGTGATCGACCGAGAAACGCCGACTGGACTGTCGGCACGCACATTTAGCACTCCTGCCAGATGATCTGCCATAACACGAATCTGATGGTCCTGAGCCCAGGACCAGAGTCGCAGAGCCTCTCTGCAGAGACGATACAACCCTACTCTTACCTGTATGTTTATGTACCACATCACGGTAGTGCTGTCCGTCAGGACCTGAACTGACTGACCGCAAAAGAAGGGAAGAAAGGCCTTGAGAGCTAAACGTATCGCCCGCAATTCCAGCAGGTTGATGTGAAGCAACCTTTCCGCTGGAGACTAAAGGCCTATGATCACCAGATCCCCCAGATGAGCACCCCACCCTAGAGTGGAGGCATCCGTGATTACTGTGGCCACTGGTGAACGAAGATGAAAGGGCTTTCCTTGCGACAGATTGCCCTTCACACTCCGCCAAGACAGATCCGCTGCAGTGTCTCTGGAGATCCTGACCATCTCCCTGAGATCTCTGTTGTGCCGATACCACTGCCTGCGAAGGCACCACTGGAGTGTCCTCATGTGCCAGCGTGCACGGTTGACCAACAGAATGCAGGAAGCGGACAAACTGAGCAGATGTAGGACCTTCAGGACTGGAACAACCGCTCCATCGTGAAACAAAGGAATCATCTCTTGAATGTCGAGAATTCTCTGCGGAGGCGGAAAAGCTCGACACACAACCGTGTCCAGTACTGCCCCTATGAACAGGTTGCGCTGTGAGGGCACCAGGTGAGATTTGGGCACATTTATCGAGAAGCCCAAGTCGAACAACAGCTGTGCTGTCACTTTCAGATGATGAAGCACCATCTCTGCCGACTTCGCTTTGAGCAGCCAGTCGTCCAGATAGGGTTAAACAGGAATCCGGACTTCCTGAGAAGAGCTGCCACCACCACTATCACCTTTGTGAAGACTCGAGGTGAGGAAGTAAGACCGAACGGAAGGACTGCAAACTGGTAGTACGGAGACCCCACCGTAAAACGGAGATACTTACTGTGTGACTTGAGGATGGGGATGTGAAAATATGCATCCTGCAAGTCCATCAACACCATCCAGTACTCTTGTTGCAGCACCTGAAGAACCTGAGCTAGGGTCAACATCTTGAATTTCTCCTGTTTGAGGTAAGAATTCAAGACCCTGAGGTCCAGGATAGGCCTTAATCTGCCGTCCTTCTTGGGACTCAGGAAATACCAAGAGTAGCATTCCTGACCCCTTTCCTGCTCCGAAACCACCTCTATCACATCTTTGTGCAATAAGACAAAAACCTAAGGAGGAGAAAACTCCCGGAAGGGAAAGGGGTACCCATTTTCCAGAAGATTCAAAACCCAAAGGTCTGAAGTGATAGATTTCCAATCTTGAAGACAATGGGACACCCGACCCCCTACAGGACCAGCATGCTCCAAGATGGGAGATCAAGAGCTGCTTTCCTGTGGCACCAGTGGTGGCAGCAGGAGAAGAGGAGGAGGAGGAGGAGAGTTGACGGGATGCACCTCGCAGACCTCCGCCCTATCCTCTGTAGGATCTGTACAGATTATTCTGCTGCTGTTGCTGCCGAGGCTGCTGTCGCCATGAAAGGAAGCCACCTTACCAAAACCACGGTATCTCTTCTATCCAAAACCCGTGGTTTGAGACTGAAAACCCAAAGATTTTGCAGTGGCTCCACTGTCTTTAAACCTTTGCAGCACAGAATCGGACTTTTCTCCAAAAAGCTTGGATCCATTGAACGGAAGGTCGAGGAGAGAAGCCTGCACATCCGGAGAAAACCCAGAAGACCTGAGCCAAGCATGCCTTCTGGTGGCAACAGAAGAACCTATCACTCTGGCCACCGAATCAGCAGTATCCAGACCAGACTGGATAGCTTGATGAGCTGCAGCCTGCGTATCCGCCAGTACTTCTAAAAAGGAGCCACGATCACTGTCCAGTGACTTGGGAGCCAACTGCTTGGCCAAATCCATAAGGGCGTGAATATATCTCCCCAACAAGCACGTAGCATTGGTGGACTTCAACGCCATACTAGAGGAAGAGAAGACCTTCTTGGCAGTCTGCTCCAATTTTTTAGAGTCTCTGACTGCAGGAGCCTGAGGAAAAGATCCTGTCGACTGTTTAGAACAGGAAGCCTGCACTACTAAACTTTGTGGTGAAGGATGAGCAGAAAGAAAAGCAGGATCACCAGGAGGCCTGTACCTCCTTGCCACATACCTTGAAACAGCAGGTGCAGACAGGGGCTTCCGCCACACCTCAAGAATTGGCTCAGTCAAAGCCTCATTAAAAGGCAAAAGAGGCTCAACTACAGAAGATTGGGAATGTAAAACTTCTGTAAGAATATTTGGCCTGAACTCAGCCGTGGGCAACTGAAGGTCTAAAAGTTCAGCAGCCTTCCTAATAACAGCACGGTAAGGTGCCACATCATGGGAAGGAGAGGCCTTTGGTGATGAAAGCTCCCACTCTGGGGAAGTGTCTAGACCACTCACCTCCTGAAGGCCCTCACACTTATCAACAGACTCATCAATTTCACCTTCTTCAGCTTCCTCCCGCTGAAATTCCTCCTCTTCTAACAGCCTTTGGGCCTCTCTTCTTGACCACAATTTCGTGTCCGGCGTCAGTGACGCCGGAGTCACCGGCGCCGATGGAGAAGCCTCCGATGTAGGCATCGGCGGCGAACGAAGCAGAGAGGAAGAAGGTCCACCCGATGGCACCGGAGACTGAGAAAACGGCATCGAAAATCTCAGAGGCGGAAACTGCCAAGACGGCGCTGTCGGCATAAAAGTCACGAAGGGTGCCTGGGCATATTGCTGAGGAATGCCCAAATTGAATCCAAGCGGACCCACAGCGCACCGGTAGAGTAAGCTGCTCTGGAAAACAGGCTGTATATCGCATTAAGAAAATGCGAAGGATGCTACCCAGGTCCACAAAAGGGTGGATAAGGAGCAGAGTCTGAATCCACTCGAGGCCGAGTAGGAGTCAGAGGCATCGGACACAAAACAGGTGAGTTCGCAGGCACGGGAGAAGACAAGCTAGGTTCCTGAGAATCTATCGACGCCAGAGATAACCTTGGCGGCGGAGAACCCTTCGGCGTCTGTGACTGCGCTGGAGAACCCCTCGGCATTGGAGAGTGAGCCAGAGTCGTTTAAGGAGAAGGAGTTGGCGGGATGAAGTCTTTAGAGCGACCTCGCTAAGCCGGCGACCTCAAATCTCTATCCTTCGATGAACGACGTCGGGAACCGTGCCTTCTTTTCTTATGTCTCCTCGACTTCGTAGTATACAAAGTCGACGACTACGATTTTGACTTTGACCTCTTTCGTCCCCTCTTCGCCTTTCTTGCCTTCAACATAAAAAGCTTAACTTCACGCTCCTTCAAAGCCTTCCGATTCATCTTCTGACAACTGGAGCAGTCTCCGACGTCGTGGTCCAAAGAGAGACATCACAAACAGTCTTCATGGGGGTCAGTGATAGACATACGACCCCCACATTCTCTGCAGGGCTTGAAACCCGACTTCTGCAATGTCGCCATAGCACTGCTACACCAAGAGAAATAGCAGATAAAGTAACTGTGAAGCAAATTGAGTCGCAGAAAACCGTTACGCGTCGACGGCGCGGAAAAATAAGGGAACTGACATCAGCACGCCGACAAGCTCTTTTTGTGGCTCCGATGACGTCATATGGAGTCGCGAGTGCAGCCGTGCCATTATGTCCTCGTCGACGTGGGAGAGCTAGCAAGAAGTTTCCGTGGAATGCTGGCGCAGGGGTAATTCAAAAGAAGAGGAATCGACAGGCAGATGTATCCATCAGAAGCTATGAGATGCCAAAACGTCTTGGTATTCCTATTATGTAGGGCTTCAGTAATTTTATCCCATTGCTCTATATCCCACTCCCCTTTTGCCTTTATTAGATTATCTTTTGTAGGCCTGCCTGACAGTCAGTAGGCTTTTGCCATCCCCCAGTTTTGCTGCTTCAACAATTGGCGTTTTGGCCTTTCTACTTTCCCCTTGTATACCATGCTGGTGGATTTAAGCAGGAATCGCCCCTCCGCCTTTCTTTAGTGAGGAGCAATTTTATTTGTCCCATGAGGTTCGAATGTAAATCTACAAAATTGATTACACTTGGGTCTAGTGTCTCAAGTGGGGCCAACTTGTCTGCATAAAGACTATAATTACCAGACTGCACTTTATCATCTCCTGCTACTAAAGCCCACTTGACATTCCTTCTATTGTTACATGTGTTAATTCTACTTACAATGGAAGCACTTCCCAATGCAGATAGATTTGCAATGGATCCAGCACAGAAATATACCTCTAGCTCTTCATGATCACTGTCATTTCTTGTTATCACCCTCATATTAGTTAGGAAGGACCAGACAGAACTATCCACCAAGATATAGTCAATATTACTTGTATACAACCCCCGCTTAAAGGTTGGACGAGTGGGGCAGTCAGACTTAGTGCAACCGTTAACAATATTCAGGTCGTATGAAGCCAGCAAATCGTTGATTAGGTCGACAGTCGATTCCTCACCTTTTGACTTACTCCCATGAGCAGCATTCCACGGAAACTCTTCGTCGATGAGGATGTCACAATGGAACGGCTCCGTACGCGACTCCGCGTGACATCATTGGAACGATAAGAAGACCTCGTCGGCTTGCTGACATCAGTTCCAGCCATTTTATCCATGCCTTTGAGGTGAACGGGTGAACCGACACACTACACAATTATACACATTATACCAACATAGCCAAAACTGGACATCTTTCATCATAGACATTTCCTGAAGTCAAGCATCACATGATTTAAACAATAAATCACATAAATAAACATTGATTATTTTTCAGGTATAAGCAGGCAGGCAACGGGGAGGCCGGTGGGTCAGTGAGGAATCCACAGGCAGATACTGTATTCCACCAGACAAAAGTGTTACCAAAGGTAAGTAACTTCTTCTGATAGATACATCTGCCTGTGGATTCCTCACCTTTTGAATTGTATCACCCAAGCAATCCTGCTCCCGGCGGAGGGTGCCTGCCTACCTATCCCAAAAAATACTGCAGCACAGAACGTACAAAATGGCCGTCCCTCCTTACCTCCGACTCTAAGCAATAGTGCTTTGCAAAAGTGTGGAGGGAGACCCAATTTGCCGCCTTGCAGATGTCTACCACAGGGACACCTCTAGCTAAAGCCAAAGAAGAAAACTTAGCTCTGGTAGAATGAGTTTGAATACTTTCAGGAGGCTCCTTCTTGGCCAACGCGTAGCAGATCTTGATACAGAGGATGATCCACCTGGATAGTGTTCTCTTGTGGACAGCCTTGCCTTCAGCTTGCCCACAGAGATGATGAAGAATTGGTTGTCCAACCTGAAGTTCATGGTCCTGTCTAGGTAGAAACTGAACACCCTCTTATGGACCAGGCGATGAAGTCTCTCCTCCTCCTTAGAAGGATGAGGGGCAGGGAAGAAAGTGGGTAAAGTGATGGATTGCCCTTGGTTGAAAGGAGTGATCACCTTAGGCAGGAAAGCAGCTCTGGTCCTAAGAACCATCTTATCCGCATGGAATGTGTAAATGGAGGTTTGTAGCTAATAGCTTGTAACTCGCTCATCCTCCTAGCCGAAGGGATTGCAACCAGAAATAATGTCTTAAATGCTAGGAACCTTAAGGGACAGCTATGTAAAGTTTCAAAGGGCGAACCCATTAAGAAAGTGAGACCCAAATTTAAATTCCACTGAGGCATGATAAAGGGAGTGGGAGTAAACCTATTTGTGAGACCTTTAATGAATCTCATAAATATAAGAGATTTAAACAACGAGGGTTGATCTGGTAAACAGGAAACAGCCAACCAGGCAGACAAGTAGCCCTTAACAGTAGCTACTACACAACCATGTTGAGCCAGGGAAAGAGAGAAGCTCAGAATATCAGACAAATGGGCCTGCAAACCCACCAGAATAGACAGATTTGGTGGAGTGTCTACTAGCCAATAAAATAACATCAACCACATCCGGTGGGAAAGAGAAATAACTTGGGTTGCTCCGTTCAATCTCCAGGCATGAAGCTGCAGGCTCTGGAGGTGGGATTGTAGAACCTGCCCAGAGACTGCGAGAGAAGGTCTGTCCTGAGAGGGAGACGAAGCGGAGGGTGCGATGAGAGGTAAAGGAGGTCAGTGTACCACATCCTTCGCCAATCTGGTGCGATCAATATGACTTGGGCCTGGTCTTGGCAAATCTTCTCCAGAACCAGAGGAATCAAGGGTATGGGAGGAAACGGGTAAAGAAGCTGTGAGCCACAATTTAACTATAACGCGTCTCCCAATGTTCCCCGCTTTGGATACTGGAGGCTGCAGAACAATGGGCAGTGCGCGTTCTCTTGAGTGGCAAATAGGTCCAACTGAGGGAAACCCCACGTCCTGATAATGTGAAGGAGAACCTCTGGATGAGGTGCCACTCGGGATTGGCACCGTACTGCTGACTGAGACTTTCTGCACGCACATTCAGTTCTCCGGAAAGATGATTCACGATCATGCAAATCTGATGGTCCTGTGCCCAGAACCAGAGTTGTAGAGCCTCTCTGCAAAGAAGATACGATCCCACTCCTCCCAGTTTGTTGATGCACCACATTGTACTAGTGTTGTCCGTTAGGACCTGAATAGATTGACCGCGAAGGGAGGGAAGAAAGGCCTTGAGAGGCAAACGTATTGCCCACAATTCCAGGAGATTGATGTGAAACAAACGCTCGGTTGGAGACCAAAGGCCTTTGACCTCCAGAACCCCAGATAAGCTCCCCACCCGAGAGTAAAGGTATCCGTCACTACTATTGCCACTGTAGAAGGAGGTTGAAACTGCTTCCCCTAAAACAGCCTGCATGGAACACTCCACCATAACAACTCCGATGCAGTGTCTCTGGAGATTCTGATCACCTCTTCGAGATCTCTGTTGTGTTGAAACCACTGCCTGCGGAGGCACCACTGGAGGACCCTCATATGCCAATGTGCACGGAAATGCCCTCTATGCAGGAGCCTCGGCCAAACTCCTGAAACGACTTCAACGCATCCAAAACGCTTCTGCACGCCTGATCCTCGACATCCCTCGCCGCAGCCACATCACACCCCACCTGAGAGACCTGCACTGGCTCCCCGTCAACAAGAGGATCACCTTCAAGCTCCTCACCCACGCACACAAGGCACCCCACAACACCGGACCAGCATACCTCAACAGACGACTCAGCTTCTACACCCCAACCGCCAGCTCCGCTCCGCCAACCTCGCCCTTGCCACAGTTCCCCGGACCCGAAAAGCGGCCTCCGGTGGCAGACCGTTCTCCCACCTCGCTGCCAAGACCTGGAACACCCTCCCCATCCTCCTACGGCAGACCCAGGACCTGCTAACCTTCAGGAGACTCCTCAAGACCTGGCTATTCGAGCAGTAGCAGCATCCACCCCCCCACCCCCCAGCGCCTTGAGACCCTCATGGGTAAGTAGTGCACTTTACAAATGTTCTGATTGATGGTTGACCAACAGTATGCAAGAAGCGAACAGACCAATTAGGCGCAAAACCTTCAGGACTGGAACAGCTGCTCAACTCTGAAAAGGCAGAATCATAGTCTGGATGTCTTGAATCCTCTGTAGAGGCGGGAAGGCATGACTTACAGTAGAGTCCAGTACTGCCCCTATTAATAGGTTGTGCTGAGAAAGCACCAGGTGAGATTTGTGTACATCTAATGAAAACCCCTATTTGAACAACAGTTGCGTTGATACTTTTAAATGATGCAGCACCATCTCTGGCGACTTCGCTTTGAGCGGCCAGTTGCCCAGTTAGGGGAAAACAGGAACCCCATATTGTTTGAGATGTGCCGCTACCACTGCCATCACCTTTGTGAAGACCCGAATTGCGGAAGAAAGACTGAACGGAAGGACCGTGAACTGGTCGTGTTGAGTCCCCCACCATAAAATAAAGATACTTCCGATGCGACTTCAGGATAGCAATGTGAAAATAAATACGCATCCTGCAAATCGATCGACACATCCAGTCTTCCTTCTGCAGCGCAAGAAGAACCTGAGCCAGGGTCAACATCTTGAATTTCTCTTGTTTGAGGTAAAAATTCAAGATCCTGAGGTCTAGGATTGGCCTCAAGCGACCTTCCTTTTTGGGAATCAGGAAGTACTTGGAGTAGCATCCTTGACCCCTTTCCTGCTCCAGACCACCTCAATCGCACCTTTTTGCAGTAATGACAGAACGTCCTGCTGGAGAAGCAGAAGTTGCTCTTACAAGCACAAACCCTGACAGGGAGAATAAGGAGGGGGAAACTCCCGGAAGGGTAGGGCGTACCCATTCTCTACGATGTTCAACACCCAGAGAGCTGTAGTAACAGACCTCCAATGTTGTAGAATATGGGACGCCCGTCCTCCCACGGGTCAAGCATGTTCTAGGTTGGCGGAGCTAGAGTTGCGGCCCTACCGCACCAGTTGGAGGAGGAGGAGGGGGAGACTTGCTGCACTGCGCACACAACCTCTGCCCTTTCCCCTGTAAGAACTACACAGGGTATTTGCCTGCTGTTGCTGCCTGGCACGAAATTATAAGGTCCTGCCAAGTTCACGAAACTTGGGATATCTAAAGCCTCTGGGCTGAGACTGGAGACCCAAAGATCTTGCCGTGGCACTACTGTCTTTAAATCGCTGCAGCGCAGAGTCCGCGTTGGCCTCAAATAGACGAGTTACGTCAAAAGGCAGGTATGACAGGGTGGTTTGGACATCAGGGGAGAACCCCGAACCCTGTGACCAAGTGTGCTTCCTGGTCGCCACAGATGATCCCATCACCCTGGCAACCGAATCACAAGTGTCCACACCGAACTGTATGACCTGGTGGGCCGCAGCTTGAGCATTCTTTAGAACCTCTGAAAAATGACCCTGAACGTCCTCCGGTGGTTTTGGGAGCACTTCCCTGGCCAAGCCCATAAGTGTGTCGATGCAGCGACCCAAAAGGCATGTAGCATTTGTCCATTTGAGAGCCATTCTGCCTGAAGAGAATACCTTTTTTTACAGATTGCTCCATGCGTTTGTACTCCCTATCTGCAGGTCTAGATGGGAATGACCACGCAGACTGCTTTGAGGAGCACTAAGCCTGGACGGCCAAGACTTCCAGTGATGGATGAGTGTACAGGAAAGCAGGATCCCCCCCAAGCCACCTTATACCTCCTCACCACAGACCTGCACACCGCTGGCGCAGTCATCGGCTTCTGCCACATATCAAGGATGGGCTCAGTCAAAGCCTCGTTGAAAGGGAGTAAAGGCTCTGAAATAGAAGGAGAATGGAGCACCTCTGTCAAAATATTAGATTTCAATTCTGCTGTGGGAAGAGGCAAATCCAGCCGATCCACTGCCTTCCTGATCACAGCATGATAAGTAGTCACCTCCTGCATTGGGAGACATGTTGGAGATGAGAGTTCCCATTCAGGAGAAGTATCTAGACCACTAACCTTCTGCAGACCTTCAAACTCCTGATCAGGAGCCACAATCTCCTCTTCGTCAGCCTCCTCATGCTGTTCTTGGTACTCCTCATCTTCAATTAACCTCTGTGCCTCTCCTCTAGACCTCATCCTTGGAACAGGCGCCAGTGACTTAGGGATCAGCATCGAAGGAAGATCTACCGGGGCAGTAGACGACACCGGTTGAGTCGACGCCGGTTCAGAACCAGACGGCGTCGGGGAAGATCTATCCAGTGGCACTCACCCTCCAGAGATTGTACTGGTGTCCAAAATCTCGGTGTCGGGAGAGGCCAACTCCCTGAAGCCATTGGCATAAGAGGTGCCTGAGGGAAATGAGGTGGCAAACCACCCAGGGAGTATGCCAGCTGACCCATGGGACCAACAGACGCACCAGTAGGGTTTGCTGCTCTGGCGAACAAGCTGAACATCGCATTCAGACAATGCGACTGATCCATACCCAGAGTCAGCAAGGCAGGATACTCTGGATCCGGTACTGCAGGGTCTGAAGACACCTGAAGAGGAAACACATTTGGCTCTGGCTGCGGCGCTGCAGTCGCTGGAGCCAGAGGTGGAGTGGTTAGCTTCGGCAACAGTGGAGGTGTTGCTTCTCTTGGAGCCAGTGGAGTCACCGCTCTCAGAGCCGGAGATGGGGCCGGAGTCTCCTCAAGAGACGGAGAAACTTCATCCTGCCGGGGAACCTGGGAACCAGGGAGACCGACTGTGGCGCCGCATCCTTCGACGAATGACGCCGAGACCTATGGTTCTGCTTCTTATTGTGCTTCTTTGACGACCTCAAAGTATGCGGAGTCGGTGACTTGGATTGGGATCTCGACCTTCTTCGACCCCTTTTTAGGTCTCGCCTTAGCCAGCGCGCATGCACTACTCTGCGAGACTTTATGTATGTGCTTCAAACCCTAACCACATGCGTGCGTGTGTTTGTTTTTTTGGCCACAGGCTATTGGCTTTTGCGTGCGTCTTTCTAAGAAAGACAGCATGCAATTGGGCAAAGGCGGGTGCATGTCTCACCTTTGCATGCGCCCAGGCCTAGGGCGTGCGAGAGCGAGCATCAATGCCATCTGTTTCCAATTATCGCGCCCGCGTCTCTCGTTCGCGTTAATTGGAAACAGACTGCGCTCGCGCTGGCTTTTTTTTTCCCCTTTCAGAGCGCCTGTTTTTATGTTACCAACAAAAAGACGGACCAACTGCTTACACCATTAAGAACAAAACATTGAATTTATTTTGGCCTTTGTCACTTTCAGCTGTGCTCTAGTCCGTCGTCCTGCTCGCTGCACCTCACCAACCTTATGAAAATCAGACTTGAGTCTGCTGCTGTAGGAGCAATTACACGCTGTGCTCAGCAACAGGCAAGTTGTCTCCCCAAGCTTTTTCACCAGCATTGGTAGCAGACACCTTTTGGATGCACTGAGAACTCTGCAGATGGCGACTTCTACCACTGGTTGTATACAAACCAATGTGCTTAAAATGTCGTTATTATCTGTTTTTAATTAGCGCGTTTGCGTTGGCTTCTCGTCACTCTGGGACCTTGTGGTATGGTCGCTTTCACTTTCGCGGCCGCGTTCTCCTTTGTGTATTATTTCCTCCTGCTTGTGTGTTCGTTGCTTTATCCAGCACGATGCAATCTAATTTACTCCTCTAAAGTTCAGTAGGTGTCACTTCCCCAGTTGCTCTGTGTTTTTTTCGCAGCATGCCTGTCTCCAGGCTGAGCACCAGCGCTCCCCCCAGCCCCGTCTCAGCTTCAGGGGACTTCCTGCAGTTGACTGACGTCTTGCATGCAGCTCGTCTGTCTGCTGGGCCGGTGTCAGCTCGGTTCGTCTCCTCGTCTCTCCTCGCTGTAGTCCGTGATGTGGCGGTAACTTGTATGGATACTTCATTGGTGACTGAGTCAGTATTGGAAGGCAGAAAGAGTTGGAGTTCCGGGGTTGGGGGTCCTACTGGCCCGTGCACAAACACTCCTGGGCAGTCTGCACTTTCCCTGATAGTGAATACACTTAAGGAGGGGCGCACGGGTACGCGCGCATGTTTATATGGATGACTGATGGCTCCGGCATGGCCTAGTGCTGAGTACCACAAAAGTGACACTTCCGAGTTGATTATGTGAGGATTGGGCAGAAATCGTGTTATGAAGTGCCGGTGAGTGTTCTAAAAACGCATTTCCTAGAGATCGGTTGAAGGGGCGTTGGTTGTCGTAAGTACCATAAACATGACTAGGCGATGATAATAATATTTAGAAAGTTTGCCGAGAAAATTCTGTGTTTGTGCTTTAATTGTTTTAAGTAGCACTTGATGCCTTGATACCTTGCCTTGATGCCTTCGGGCTAAGTAGCGCGATTACAAGTTTCCATTCATTCATTCATTCATTAGCACGTCGCGCTTTATTTTTTTCCTCCCTAATGTAAATCTCTCCCGTGTTGCTCTCTGTCGCCTGGCCCCCTTCCTATAGTACTCCTCCTTGTGCTTCGCTCCACTGCCTAGACCCACTCTTCCCATGTTACTTTTATGTGAACTCCGCCCCCATTCCAACCCCGCGCCCCCCCAGTTACTCCTCTTCACCATCCCACACCTCTATTCCCCATTGCTTCAGGAACACTGCATTGCTGTTGGAAACAAACGTTGTAAATGATAAAATGAAATGTTGGTCCAAAGTAAACATTTGGCTGCAAGGAATAGCATTATTTAATCCTTTAAAGTAAATTGCAGCTAAATTGTCAATTTTGTTCCCCAAAGGCGAGACCTATTGGCTATGCCAATGCTTGTTTGTTTCTTGGCTTTGGCCATGAAAGATTTGGCCTCCCTCTCCCTCAGTGCCTTGGGGTTCATGTGTCTGCATGACGAACACTACCCGACGAGAGACACCACAAACAGCCTTCATGGGGTCAGTGATAGACATCTTACCCCCACATTCCCTTCATGGCTTGAATCCGGATTTCCTTTGGGTAACCATGGTCGCTGCTACAAAGACCCGAAGACTTGCAACAAAGAAACACCCAGAAATAGAAACCCTGGAATAATATATTATGCGTCGAACACGCGGTAAAAAGGGAACTGAAGTCAGCACGACGACGAGGTCTTCTTATGGCTCCGATGACGTCATGCAGAGTCGCGTGCTGAGCCGTATCACTGTTACGTTCTGGTGGAAGAGCTAAGGAGAAGAGTTTCCGTGGAATGTTGCGCATGGGGGTAATTTAAAAGGTAAGGAATCCACAGGCAGATGTATCTATCAGAAATTGACAATACTGTGCAATCTGACACTTTTGTTTGTCACACATTTCCTAATACTCTGTCTTTATTGCTTTCCTTAAATTATTTCATGCACTATCTGATAACCTTCTGAGATTTCAAACTGTGCTTCCTCACACTTGTTTCCATCAAGAAGATTGCTGGAGCACACAGAGTCAGGCCGCAAGATTGCTATATTTACAGCCTTAATGGAGAGGGGGTTGCTAGCAGTGGCAGTGCGTCCATTGGGGGCGTTGGGGCGTTGCCCCCCCCCCCCCGCCCGCGCCCACAGCTCCCTCGGCATCTCTGAACTTAGTTTACTTAAGTTCAGAGACGCCGAGGGAGAAACGGACAATGCATGTCAGTCAGCATGACGTCGGACCGTGGGCAGTCCGGCGTCAAGTTGACTGACATGTATTTTCAGACCAGCCAGGGACAGGCAGCACTGCAGCACAAGTGCGCATGAGTGGGCAAGGTGAGCTAATTTTTAGCCCGTGCCCAGTCATGCGCACTTGTGTTTTCACTGACTTGCGCGTGCCCATTAGGAGCCCCTCAGTCTCCTAATGGGCAGGCGGCGGGCGAAGAGTAAGCTGTGCCCTCAGCCAAACCTGGCGCTGCAGTAGCGCCAGGATTGGCTGAGGGGTTGCCACTCCAGTGCTGCTCCTGGTTCAACTCAAGAGGCGCCATTGCCAACGCAGAGCTGAGATGGTCAGGTAAGTTTTCGTCTTAATTTTATTCTCCTTTAGCCCCCCGCGCGACCCCCCTCCCCCCCCCCCCCCCATAACCTCCCTCGCGACTGCCTCCTCGCTCTTTAAAGAATGTTTTTGCGTGCATTGGAAAATAAAATGCATACTGTGCGTGCGGCTCTGTATTCACAAACGTGGTCTTTTTAAACCATCCTGCTTTCGTTTATTAATAATATAAGCAATGGGCATTAGGTCTCACTAGGCGCTATAGATAGATAGTTCATGATGTTCAACCGATTGTGAGATGTGCTCTGTCGTAAGTCACTGCTTTAGTCCAGTTCTCCCGCTGCTGGCAGCTGCCTCCCCCCTCCTTTGTTCCCCCTCTTTCCTCTCTGTCTCGCTCCTCCTCATGTAGTAAAAACCGGTCAGAGACTTCAAGAAACAGGTATTACCTTCGCTTTCCTCCCTTCGTTTATTTGCTTCCTTGTGAAATGGATCCAAAAAAGAAAAACACTTGCTGGAAACGTAGTCTTTTGCTGACATTTTTCAATTTCTAAGTGCAGCCTCAGGGTAGAGAGAAATAAAACATTAAAAATATGAAAAATAACTAACTAACTAAAGCAAGGTGGCCATATTGATTTATTCACACCTAAACACATTAGCGCCACATTACAATGTTTGCCAGTGAAGCCCTACTTTTGTTGCCTCCTCGCTCTTTGAACAACCATGTTTTCCCTGGGTGGGAAAGCACACTATTCCTGGAGGTACTGAAATACCTGCTTGTTGGGTGCATGCATTGGCAAACAAAATGCATACTGCGGCTCTGTATTCACAAACGTTGTCTTTTAAAACCATTCTGCTTTCGTTTTGTAATGATAAAAGCAATGGGCATTAGGTCAGCTCCGTTACTCTCACACGTTCCTTTCTGTGCCCTTGTTCCCTTATGTCACTGTTTCCTTCTCTTTCTATTCCACGGTTAACTTGACTTTTCTCTCTTGCTCTGGGGGTGAAGGCCAATGATGAGAAATCCGCCCCGGACCGGACGCCGGACCTTAAAAGAGTGGCAGCGCCAAGTGCCCACCACCTGCAATCACCGGTACATATTAGGCGCTATAGTAGAGTCTAGAGATAGTTCATCCGATTCTTGTGTGAGATGTGCTCTGTTGTAACTACTTGTCATTTGCTATGACGGGGGAATGGAGGTGCGGAGACAGAGAAAGAGACGAGGGAGGAAGGGATACTGAGATGTAGGGAGGGATAGCAAGCAAGATGGATGTGACAGCAACAAGATAGGAAGAGATAGCAATATAGAAAGAGGAAGCAAGATAGGGAGAGAGGAGAGCATGGGGGTTTGCGAGACAATGGAAGGGGCAGCAAGAGACAGTCACAGGGCAGTATCAGCAGCACCCAGCCAGTGACAGAGGAGGGGAGATGCTGAGATAGCGAAAGAGATAAGGTAGGAAGGGATACTTAGATGATGGGAAAGTGAGAGTGTCACTGGAAGAGAGTGAAGCCGATAGAGCAGCTTGCAGCCACTTACAGGTGAAGGTGGTGAATTCTGGGAGAGAGATAGGTAAAGAGAAAAGTGTCAGTTCACAGACGCACTTTTGCAATTGCTTTATTAACCTTCCTGCTTTCTCAAATTTGCTTGAAAATGCACCATTGTTCTTCTCTTTTTTCAAAATTTTCACGGGAAGAGAATCGCAACGAAGAACCCCCCCTTATGGTGGTTCGGGCTCGTTCGCTACGCTCACTCGCAACGGTACAGTATACCAATCATTTTACGCCTCACCACTTTCAAATGTCACCAGCCGCCCCTGGTTGCTAGCTTTGATCAACTACAAGGACTGCTGTGTGTTGTCTTACGTGCTCAAGCTCAGCTGCAGGGGTACCATGGTTCACTTCAACCACGCCAAGATGCACCTGGTAAACATCACAATGTTTCACCTAGGGTGAGTAAAGAGATTTTCTTCCTTTGAAGATAGCTCCAGTTTGCCTCATCAGTGCAACTTGTTGATTTCTTCCTTTCATCAGTTTTCCCCTTTAAAGTAGTATAGTCTTCCATGTAAAATTCCACTTCTCCCAGATGGGAAGGCAACTGTCTTATTAATTTTTGTTAATGCAAATATCTTTGATGTGATATGGGAAGGTCAGTCTTCGGTGCCTCATCAGTTGGTATAACAGAGACTATTAAAGCCCAGCTATTGGACCAAGATTGGAATAATCCAGGTATGGTTTTGTTGTAAGTAGCAGAATCTGACACAAAAAGCAGCATCATGGTCAGCTGCAGGTCAGACTTGCAGCAGAAGACACCGACTCAATAATGAGAAAGTCACGGAAAACACAAAGTTCCAATTGGTGACATGATTAAATGTATCTGTGAACTAATGTTAACACCCGAGGAGGACATGTACAAAGTGTTGGTTTCCAACTTTAATATGGAATAGTGGCAATTAGTGAAAAATGCGGACATCAACCATGTTGGAATGCATGCTACTTGTTAGGACGCACGACCTCTGCATAGCTTTGTGAAGCTGCGCCTCCCTGTTTTGGTATGTTTTCTGGACAACTTTGTGCATTTTTCCCCTTGGCCTGCTCAACAATCTTGCAAGTCCTGTGAGAGTTGTCCCGTTTACTAACTAACAGACAGCACAGCTGGTCTATGATGTCAAGGTGGCACCTAAAATACACCACCAATGTACTCTCTGTCCAAGCTCTGCATAGACGGGCCGCATAATCAATGGTCTGAGGAAAAGCTACCTTACCTATACCCCTATGGAGAGAAGGCCTTAAAGCTCCCTCCCTGTTAAGCTTTCACAGCCCTCTGTAACTGGGTGTCCTTTGCTGTCATCCTATCTGAATGAACATAGTGACTAGGTGGGGGTATGTGTGTGTATGTGTGTGTGTATAGATGGGTGTTTGTGTTTTATTTTCATAAGTCTGTGTGAATGGGGAGTCCACAGACCTGCACGCGTTGTGGGTATCCAAAGATGGATGGCGGACAGCCTTGTGCAAGGTTTCTGCAGTGTCATCCTGGACCTCATATCCAATCACTAATCTTCCCCAATCCAAACCAATCAAACCATGGGTCGGGCGAAGGAGCACATCTGCCTCTTTGAAGCAACTGCATTTCCCTTGTCAGAGAATGAAACCTACCCTCACAAATTCCATACAAGGATTGACCCGCTTTACTTTTGGAGATTGAGACTGAGCTAACAAATCAGACCCACACATGAATCTGATCTGCAGCACTTGGGCATGAGCATATCACAACAGGGCCATGTCAATCTCCAACCTTCAGAATTAGATGGGCCCTTCAAGATTTGAAATATGCAAATCCTCTAATTAGGTAGGCCTGGTCATCAGGGAATGATGTAAGTTAAGCACACCACAGAAGGAGAGAATCACATGCGATCCAGGACCAGAACCTTTGCTGGTCCTTATGCAAAGCAGACATCAAATAAAGAATGTAAAACTGACATAGAAGGAGGAGAAGGAGATTTAGTGATTTGTGGGAGAAGCTGCACTGCAACTGCTAGGAACATTGAGGACTGACTGACCTAAAGTCAAGGACCGAGCTCAGCTTATTAGACTGACCTGTATGGGACCGATGGCTTAAGACTGGACATGGGTAGAAGGTCCACAAAGTCAGCTACCTAATCCAAAAACAATTAAGCACAACAACATCTGGCTCCAGGAGAAGCTTCACTGCCACCAGACCGCAATAACGGTGACGTTCCCTGCGTCAACCCCTCACATGCCTGTACGGCACCTGAACTTCTATCAAATGCGTTCTCAATAACTAAAAGACGGATATAACTACTCTACCTGCCCTTTTGTACTGGTAAACATTGTGAAATGCAGTTCTGAGGAGAAGCATTTGGTAATGGAAATGTACGGATTTCAATTGCTTAGTGAATGTATTAGTTCAGATTTTATGGTTCAGGTATATAATGGGAGGTGCTGCAGTTGTATGTGGTGAAAGCTGAACTTATTTTCCTATTCAAGAACAAATAATTCACAAGCAGACTTTCAGGTTAAAGCAAGAGATTAAATCAGATAAAGAACAGTACAGAAAATGGTGAAGATACTGGAATTATAGGTGTAGTTGGAGGGAGAAAATGCAAACACATTGGTGAATTGAAGAAAAACAAGAGCCACAGACAGACAGTAAGGAAAAAATTCTTGAATATTCGGGGAGGATTAGAAAAATGTACATAGAGAAAATCCTTTTTGGCAACAACAACATAGATACGTGAGCAATGAAGTGTTGAAGCAATTGGCATTCACGGGAACAGTCCATCCCAAGCTGCCAAGCCAGGTCTTCCCTGGACTGGAAACAAGCATCCTGGCACCGGTTTCGGGGTAACACTCCTCATCAGCCAAGCTAACTTGAATCCAGTGGCAAAGTGGGCAAGGGACCCACGTCTGGGCATACCCTGCCAACTTAGGGCAAATAAAGCATGATGCATGGAGCACTGAAACTTTTCAGATACTCACCTCCAGTGACAGATCCGAGTTTAATTCATCATCTTTCTTTAGCTCACTTTGCCACCCCAGTTCAGACCCAGTCGGAAACAAGCATCCTGGGACCGGTTTCGGGATACCTCCCCTCATCAGCCAGGCTAGCTTGAATCCAGTGGCAAAGTGAGCAAGGGACCCACGTCTTGGCATATCCTGCCAACTTAGGGCGAACACAACAAACACAAGGAGATGACGTATGGAGCGCCGAAACCTTTCAGATACTCACCCCCACACACAGATCTGGGTTGAATCCATCATCGTTCTTTAGTTCACTTCGCCACCCCAGTTCAGACCCAGCTATATGCAAATCAGTCTTGACCCTGTGCCTCATGGGCACAGTCCAGCCCAAACTGCCAAGCCAAGTCTTCCCTGGACCGGAAACAAGCATCCTGGGACTGGTTTCAGGGTAACACCCCCTCATCAGCCAGGCTAGCTTGAATCCAGTGGCAAAGTGACCCACATCTGGGCATACCCTGCCAACTTAGGGCAAACAAAGCAAACCCAAGGATATGAATTTGCTTTGTTCGCCCTAAGTTGGCAGCGCCCTGAAACAGGGGAAACAACCCTAGTCCTACAATATCAGTCCGCTAGTGGGGAGGCATGGATGGGGCTGTAAGGAATCTGCAGCTAGATAGAGTCTCTACCAGGTAATGTGTTAGCAAAGGTAAGTAACTTGTTCATCTGATAGAGACTTCTAGCTGCAGATTCCTTACCTTTGAATTAGATATAGGAGCCATACCATCCCCGCGGTGGGTTGTGGACTCACATTCTAAACTAAGAAGTCTTGCAGGACAGAACAGGCAAAATGTCCGTACCTGACCATTAAGGAAGTAATGGTTTGCAAACGTGTGCAAAGAAGCCCACATCGCTGTCTGACAGATGTCTTGGACTGGGACACCCCGAGCCAAGGCCGTAGTCGCAGCCTTTCTCCTGGTGGAATGGGCTCTTAATTCCTCAGGGTGCTGCTTCTTTGCCAAGGCATAAAAACGTTTGATGCAGAGACCCAGCGAGAGATGGACTTTTTCTGAACTGCACCGCCCTTCTTTGCCTACACATACCCCACAAAAAGTTGGTCATCCACCCAGAACTCTTTTGTGCGATCAATGTAGAACGACAAAGCTCTTTTTGGGTCCAGATGGTGGAAACGCTCCTCTCCCTTAGAGGGATGCGGGGGGAAAAGAAGGTGGGAATAGTGATGGATTGACCCAGATGGAATGGAGTCACAACCTTTGGCAAAAAAGATGCTCTGATGCGAAGCACCACCTTATCTGGATAGGATATAGGGTGAGGAGGGGAGCAAGATAACGTTTGCAACTCACTCACCCTCTGGGCAGATGTGAATGCCACCAAAAAGGCTGTATTGATGGTCAGCAGCTGGAGGGGAAAATTGTGCAAAGCCTCAAATGAAGCACACATTAAATAGGTAAGGACCAAATTAAGGTCCCACTGTGGCATGACAAAGGGCGTTGGTGGAAATAAGTGAGCCAGTGTGAGACACTGGCCTGGTATATGTTGTCCACTAATGTAAGTGGGCACCTTGCACCAGTCCAGACAACCCTTATGGTGATTTAAGAGGTCACAGACAACCTTAGAAAGCTATCCAAGTGGTAGCTGTGGAGAGCAGCCTTCAGGCTTAGTCTTGAAGGAGTGTAACATAACTTGTTTTACTAGAATGCAATCTAATAGTAAAGAGTAAATGAAAAGAGAACCACACAGTAGCTATAAAAATATGTATTTATTATATTACACTATCTAATATGTTACAGTATCTCCCACATGGAAATAGACACAAAGCACACAATACTTTAGCAAAGAAATCACAGTAAATAGCACTAATTACACAGCAGGCCCCGGAGGGGGGGGGGTGAAACCATATAGTAAGAAAGTGGTATGAGAACCACAACTCAAGTCAGGACAATGTTGAGAGGACGTAGAATTGCTGGGAGTCCAAGGAACCACCCAAGGTGAGTAGATAGGGACCCCACGGAGTGCGTGTGCAGTGTGTGAACACGACCACGTGCAAGCTTATGTGCCAGTCGCATTTGGAATTTTAAAGATTAGGGACCCTTCCCAGTGGACCCTGAAGAAACCCTGTAGAAGACAAAAGGTTGGAGAGCCATTCCACAAGTGGATACCAAAGTACCCAAGTTTCCTATCCCAGGGAAGCCGGGTGCATAGGTGAAGTGGTGTCGGAAACCTCCGTAGAACCCAATGGAGGACTTCAGGAAAGTGCAGCTGCTGGAAGAGGAGAAAGTGTCCGTAGGAATCCAAACGTGGATTCTTCTTGAAGAGTACCTGAAAGCAAAGGGGACAGTGTCCGGGTCACTTGAGAGTGACCAGGGGCTCGGTAGACGAATGCCCACCGATGTCAGGTGCTTCAGGATAGTTGACGGTGACCTTTACTCTGCAGCTGTGGGACCAAGCAACGACCAGGAGCCGGATACGACCTGTCCCACGAAGGATGTCGAGTGCTGAGGGGTCGGTGTCTGGCGGGAGCACCAACAAGCCTTGGTAAAGGCCACCCATGCAGGAGGTCAAGAAAGTGTACGGTTCAGACCAGCAAGGTCCAGGAGACTCACCACAAGCAGTGGAGTCAGTGCAGGGCTAGAGCAATCACTGGAGCCCAAGGAATTTAAAGCTGACCTTCAAATGGACCCACAGGCCAACGACACAGGGGTCACAAAAGGACCTTGACAAGCTAACCAAAAGAGGCAGGCCACAAGCACACGATGCGATGTGGCCGAAGATTCTGGTCACAGTAGGTGCTCGGGGTTGGGGCTACTTGGAGCCCAAAGATCTTCTTGCAAAGATGTCAACAAGCCTTTGCAAGTGCAAACGTGACGATGTACCCAGGGGTTCGGTTCATGCAACCCCACTCGAGCTTCTGGCCTCAAACTTGGTCAAAGAGGAGAGCAGGCCTCGGGGGCTGAGAAAATCCACCACCTGAGTTGCAGAGCCCATGGAGTCCGGAGGAGCTCGGGATCTGCAGACCGGTCGTCTTCGTTGAGAGGTCTGCGAATGTAGGGTAGGGACTCCTTCACTCCAAGGGAGATTACTTCGGTTGTCCTGGATGCTTCACAGGCCTTGGAAGGTTCCTGGAGGAAGTACAGGCACAAACAATGCAGCAGACTGGAATGGAGACGAAGTCATGCCCAAACAAAGTCCAGAGTGCCCAGACAGTAGAAATACAGTGGCTTCAATTCTGAATCTTGTCCACATCGAATCTAAGGTCCTACAGCCAAGTAAGCCCTTAAGTACCCACAGGAGAGGGTTGGAAAGATTCAGGGGAGCCTCCCAGGGGAGGGTCTGGACAGGGGGGAGGTTACTCCCATGTCCTTTGTCAAGTTTCACGCCAGAGGGGGAGACAACGGCACCCAGGACTGGTTTGAACTGGACTGTGCACAGGGACACCAAATGTACCCCTCAAGCAGACTTCCAGGCGCTGGCAACTGCACCCACTCAGTCCAAATACACTAAATCATGTCTGGGAGGTGGTCACACCTTTTATCAAAGGTAGGGACTAGGGGTGTTGTTGTTTAGAGAGGTCCAGTGTACATACCCCATACGACTAGTAACAAAGAAGGGTACAAAGTTCCTCGTGTACAGTGGCGGAGAAGAGCAGGAAAGAGAGTATCTCAGCTGATTAATGCTAAGAAAGACCAATCAGAAGAAAGTGAGGGAAATTCCCTTAATTTGAACTAGTGCTCTCACACACCCAGCAAGCTAGGTGTCATGCTTCATCATATGAGCACTGCCCCTCGTCAAGTCGGCGCTGCAATCCTTGACGGGCTCCCGAAACCGGGGCTCTTTGTCGGGGATCTTTTGTTCCTGCCGAAGGTGCTTGGGGGTGAGGGGCCTAGTGTGAAGTGATGTAGCAGAAAAGTGGATTTAAAAGGGGGTCAGTTGGTCCTACTCACGTACAGGGAAACGACCTCACTTTCTTCTGATTGGTCTTTCTTAGCATTAATCAGCTGAGATACTCTCTTTCCTGCTCTTCTCCGCCACTGTACACGAGGAACTTTGTACCCTTCTTTGTTACTAGGTGGTCACACCTCCCTGTGACAGAATGCCTATTGTCCTGCCTTCCCCTGCTCGAGCTTGGCTCAGCACCAGGAGGGCAGAAACGTGGCTCTGGTAGGCAGCATCCATTTTGTGCTGTCCGGAGCTAGAAGGCTGGTACCGGGAACACCGAGAGCCCCACGGAGGGCTTTCCTGGTGGGTGAAATCATACTTCCCACACCGGTAACCGGTGTGGGGGTATGATTCCAACATGTTTGACACAAACACAATAGAGTTAATTGCATCAGTTTTCAAGAAGGTCATCACAAGGTCACGTAATGCCCCTCTATATTAGTATATGGCTGCTTCACTGACAACCTGGGAGAATGAACTGCATAGGCTGCAGGGGTGTCCTGCTCATGCAGGGGCACCCTCTCACTTAGAACCGAGCACCCTGCCTTCAGGATTGTAAAGGCCTGCTATAGTGGTGACATAGGTTTTAAATGCAGTGACCCTTAGATATAGTAAACCTACATCTTAACTAAGTGGTGCATGCACCAACTTACACAGGCTGCAATGGCGGCCAGTAGTTCCATTTTGAATTGTCTCTCATGGATGGCATACTACATGCTGCAGCCCATGGGAGACCTCTGGGGTAACTATGCCATGGGTACCATATACTAGGGACTGACAAGGGCACCCCAGTATCCAATTTAGGGTGTACCTAAGTACATAACACAACAGTTTAGGGAGAAAGCAGATAGACTGGGTCCTGATTAGCAGGATCCCAGTCAGACTAGTCAAAACACAGCTTGGTACCAGGCAAAAAGTGGGGGTAACCATGCAGAAAGATCCTACCTTCCTACAGCCAGCCCTTTTAGAAATCTATTTACAATGGAAGACTTGAATAGAGATGGCTGGTCTGGCAGCCGCAAAAAAGCAGACAGAGCAGAAAGGTAATCCTTGAGAGTTCCCAAAGCAGAGCCCTGCTGGGCAAGGGTTAGAATGAATAAAAGGACAGTAGAAAGAGAAGCAGAAAGAAAGGGTCAATGGACCTTTCTGTGAAGTATAATACAAATTTCTGCCAACAGCAGACATATACCTTCTTAGTGGAGTGCCGCCTGGCTGCCAGAATAACATTACAGACTTCGGGAGGAACGTCAAAAGCTATCAACTGTCGCCGCTGAATCTCCATGCATGGAAACGCAGTTGACAGGTTCAGGTGGAGAACCCTCTCCTTCTGCTGCAACAGAAGATCCTCCCAAAGGGGCAGCCTGATTGGAGGATGGATACTCATTCTCAGAAGCTCTGGATACAAGACTCTCCACGCCCAGTCCAGAGCCACAAGAATGACTTGGGCCCGGTCGTTCCTGATCTTCTTCAGAACCCTGGGCAGGAGTGGTATGGATAGAAAGGCGTACAACAGGCCTGAGCTCCACTCACGACAAAAGACGTAGCTGAACGATATCCGCTTTGGAAACTGCTGCGTGCAGTACTGCAGACACTGCGCGTTCTCTTCGGAGGCGACGAAATCTAACCAAGGTTCTCCCCACTGCTGAAAGAGGCCATGCGCCACCTCCGACTGGAGACGTCAATCGTGATCCGCTAGGCATCCACAGCTGAGTTTGTCCGCCCTGGCGTTCAGAGAACCTGCCAGGTGTAGAACAAACAGGGTTATGCCATGTTGTTCCAGCCATGTCCAGAGACGAAGAGCCTCTGGACAAAGGGTCCACGACCCCACACTGCCCTGCTTGTTGCAGTACCACATGGCGGTGGTGTTGTCTGTGAACACCTGCACTAATTTCCCCTTGACACAGGGAAGAAATGCTTTCAATCCCAAACGAATCGCTCGGAGCTCCAATAAATTTATGTTGAACCCCGCCTCCGCCGGAGACCAGTGTCCCCTGATCTCCACCTCTCCCAGATGGCCGCCCCATCTCAGAAGTGATGCATCTGTTACGACTGTGAGATCTGGTTGAGGAAAGGAGAGAGGTCTGCCATTGAACCTATTGCAGTTCGTTAACCACCAATGGAGATCTTTTGCAGTTCCTACCGAGATCTGAACCACATAGGTGAGATTTCCCCGTGTCTCACCAACAGGATGCAGGAGGCCATGAGGCCCAACTGCCTCAGAGTCAGTCTCACCGAAATCCAGTAGAGAGGCTGAAATATCGGAATCATAGCCTGAATATCCTGGACTCGCTGCTCGGGAGAATAAGCCCATACCTGCACTGTGTCCAGAACAGCTCCGATGAAAGGGAGCATCTGAGAAGGAGTCAGGTGTGACTTCGGCACACTTATAGAGAACCCCAGCTAATGCAGTAGGTTTGCCGTAGTCTGAAGGTGGGAGATGACTGCCTGGTGCAAGGACGCCTTCAACAGCCAGTTGTCGAGGTAGGGGAAGACTGACACCCCTAATCTGCGCAGATGAGCTGCGACCACCGCCATCACCTTGGTGAACACCCAAGGGGCGCTCGCAAGGTCGAAAAGGAGCACGGTAAACTGAAAGTGCTTGTGGCCTACCTTGAAACGCAGGTAATGCTTGTGGCCTGGCAGGATGGGAATGTGAAAATATGCGTCCTGCAAGTCCAACGGTACCATCCAGTCATCCTGGTCTAGGACAGACAAAACCTGAGCCAGAGTAAGCATTTTGAACTTCTCCTTTTTGAGGAACAGATTGACGGTCTGAAGATCTAAAATGGGCCACAGTCCCTTGTTCTTTAGAATCAGAAAGTAGCGTGAATAGCAGCCACTGCCTACTTCTAAAACCGGGACCCTCTCTATAGCTCCCTTGTCCAAGAGAGCCTTAACCTCCTCTTGGAGCAACGTTAAATGATTCTCCGTCAGACGTTCCTGATTTGGCAGAATGAGAGTAGGAAAGGTAGAGAATAGCCCTCCCGGACGATCTGCCAGATCCACTTGTCCGAGGTTCTAGATCTCCAGTGGGGGAGATAATGACACATTCTCCCACCAACTGGAGTAATGTGGTAACGCATAATTAGCCTAGGAGTGCTTGGAGGCTGCAGCTGCTGGGGGCAATATGGCCGACGACTTCTCACCTCCATTCCGAGCCCGGAATGCACCGCATCCATGTTCTCGCACGGCTTGGGCAATCTGTGCAGGGTGGTGGCTGGGATAGGGTTGACATGTCTGGAAACCCCTTCCGTTGCCACGAAAGGAAGACTGGCTACGGGGGTGGAGGAGAGGCCCAAGGATCTGGCCATAGCTCGGGAGTCATTGAACCTGACCTGGGCAGAGTCTGCTTTTTCCCAAAAAAAGGCGGATTCCGTCAAAGGGCTTGTCCATTAAATTCGCTTGGACTTCACCCAAGAAGCCAGTTGTACGAAGCCAGGCTTGGCGTCTCAAGGCTACCATCGTTGAAATCAATCTATCAAGCGAATCAGTCGTATCTAGGCCACACCGTATGGTGAATTTTGCTGCATCTCTCCCATCCTTGACAGCTTGGGAGAGCACAGCCGGGCCTTCTCCGGGACTTGTGGCAGCACTTGTACAACCGTCTCCCAAAGGGAATGGGAGAAACGGCCCAATAAGCATGCGGTATTCACCGACCGCATTTGTAGGCTGGAGGAAGAGAACAAGTTCTTTCCAAATGAATCCAGCCCCTTGGATTCCCTATCCAGAGGAGCGGAAGAGAATGCGATTTGGGACGTAGAAGCCTGCACCACCAAACTGTCTGGTGTGGGGAAGTTGGCTGAGGAACTTTGGGTCGCGCTGTGACTGCGTGCAATCTTACTATACACAGGAGCATCTGTGCCAGGTTTGGACCATGTTCCTAGAAGGACATCCGTAAGTGCCTCATTTAAGGGCAACAAGGGTTCAGAAGTGGAAGCCACAAGTTGAAGCACATCAGTCAAGAGATTAGTCCTGACCTGCACCGAGGGCAGCTCCAGTCCAAGGACTTCAGCTGCCCTCTTAACCACCATGGCATAGGATGCCCCCTCCTCCGTTGCCACTGTTGGAGGAGAGAGCATGCCAGTATCTGGTGAAGTATCCAGTCCACTGGCCTCCCCAAGTTCCGCATACCAGTCCAAATTCTCCTCAGAGACTTGCTGGGTTTCAAGAGGGGCCCCAGACCCCTCCCATTCCTCTCATGAGCCTAGCACATCCTCAAAGTGCTCAGGTGACAACATAGAACCTCTGGGTTCTGTCGACGTAGGAATCGGCGTCTATCTACGCCATTCTGGCTCCATGTAGTCAGGAATGAGGATGGGGCTTGCGCCAGTGATGGGTATCAGTGACGTCGTATGCACCGACTTCGAATTAGACGCTGAGGAAGGTCGTGTTGGCACGACCGGCATCCAACCGGATCCGGGAACGGATCCCTGGGGCCCCACCGGCATAGTGGCCGGAGGCGACTGCGTAGAACCCAATGGGGCTCCTTCCGAATCCGCAGGGCCCGATGGCTCACCAGAGAGGTCGTTCAGCTCAAATACCCAGTGCATGGCCTCGTAAAACTCTTATTTGAGCGGGAGTCGCATTGGCTCCCGGAAATGATAGGAGATGTGAAGTCGACTCTGGCTCCGGCTCCACAGAACCGTGCCTAGAGCGTTGGTGCTCCTTATCTCTCTCGAACAAAGACGCCAGTTGAGGTGAAGTCCGCTTGGACTTCTTCTTCTTCTTATGCCTCTTCCCAGAGTGTCTTGAAGACCACAAATGGGAGGAAGAGGACTTAGGGCTTTCTGAGCGGTCCCACGACCTCCTCTTCTTTGATCAGGACCGTGACCTCCTCAGAGTCTCGCCTGATTGTGTCGACAGCAGGGCTGCAAGTAACTTCATCACTCGCTCCCTCAAGGTCTTGGGAGCTATCACCCGACAGTTCGAACACGACTTCGTATCGTGGTTGCGCTCGAGATACCACAGACATATGCGGTGGGGATCGGTGACCAACATCATGCTGTAACAAGTCTCGCATGGCTTGAAACCGGTCTTCCTTGAAGACATCCCAAGCACACGAAGTCAGAATCCAAAGATTTCTACAAAAGTTGAGAATAAAGCCTGACAAAAAGCGGCAGAGGAGTAGCTCTTCCCGGAACGGCGCTTAACTGGCGCAGAAAGAAAAGAACTGACATTCGCGTTCCTGGGTGGTGCCTATATACGCACATCAACGTCATAACCGATTCTAACAATGCTGACGTCACGCGGAGCCGAATGGAGCTACCCAACTTCGCGTGCAAGGGGTATTGCTCAGCAAAAGTTACCGGATCCAGCCTGACACCTGGGAAATTCAAAGGTAACGAATCTGCAGCTAGAAGTCTCTATCAGATACCAGATTTTAATTAAGAACATGGTTTGGTTACAAGTGAAAGCCAGTAAACAAACAATATTCTAAAAAAAAAAAAGGAAAACCTCACAAAATGCATTACGAATTATAGGTAAAGAAAGGCTTGAAAGCAGGATGTCCTGGTGCAAAAAGAATTAAGGAAACATAGCAGGGTGTACTGATGATGTGTATTTTTCAGCATTACTTAGTAATTATCAACGCAAGGCATTTTTCGTCTGGTTCTTCATGAGCAACACAGCCATACAAACACCACATAACTATAAAATTGAGAATACATAGTTTAAGATTAATGGTCTACGAATTCTCACCTTAAGTGATATTTCTTTTTATATATTTTACCACTGTTAAGTTGAGGCAGCAAGACAGAGATGTGTACAACAATGTTTGTGGTCTCTTGCACATTCCTATCTTGTGATTTTTCACTTTATAAAACAAAATTTGTTAAACAGAAATATTTAATGAGTCATATTTACCGCCAATCAGATATATTCCACACTCCTTTGCTACTTCTGATAACACTTTTGTAGATTCTCCTGGAATTTTTTCTGCATACTCAGGGAAAAACTTGGTACCATAGGGCGAATTGAAACACTCCTAAAAACAACAAGAGAAGAGAAAATGTAAAAAATAAATAAATAGGTTATGCTAGGGGGTCGTAACGTCATCTTATTGGTCATCCCTGATTTTCGGGGACAGGTCAATATTTACTCTGTTATTCTTGCCTACCCTGTCGCCTATGTTGGCAATGTACGCTGTTAAATTCAGAGAAGCAGGCTGGAAATTACAGTCTGGGAACCTGAGCAGTGGAAACGTGCTGAATGAGTGGGATCAGTGGTTAAAGCAAGGGATGCTACCTGTACCTGGGGCTTCAAACTTCACCTCTTGACAAACACTGTTAGCCCTATCAGTATCAGTTTGCTGCGGCTCTACCATTTCACCATGCAAGACCTCCAAGTCCTGTATAGTCGAACCTATCAGCCTCAGTCCATCAAACATGGAACATGTTTAACAAACTCACAGATCAGCCTGTTAGGGGCAGGGGCTGGATTCAGGTGCGGATGTGTTGTAATACTGCACCCCGCTAAAGTGGTGGACATGCCATGATTTTGAAACGGAGCGCAAACTGTGTTCTGCATCAGACGACTCTGAAACGCTGGAGTAGGGCAAGCCACGATTCTGAAAACCGGAACACCTGCTACGATTCAGAAATGTGGGAACCTACAAGGAAAATGGAGGAAACGTCATGAGTCTGCATACTAATTGCGGAAGTATGTCCTGTTGTAGGTAGGCAGGGATCTTAAAATGGTGGTCAATGATGATACTTAAACAGGTTTACATTCCATGATCTTGAAATTCATGAATATGCTAATTATTTGGAAATTCAGGAACATGCCAGGATTCTGGAACTGAAGGAATTATCATGTGTTATACAAATTTGAGATTCTGGAGTGATGTAGAAAGGTATGTAAAGAAAATTATGAGTTCTTCTTTAATTAAGGATTATTAGAGTAAACAGATGACTATATTTACGGTAAAATTGTATTGGGGAACATGAATGAAAAGCTTACCTCACCTGACCCTAACAAGGGAAGGTTGTCTTAAATTTTACTAAGAAAACTATATTAACCACATGGAAGTAAACATGTTTGTAGCCATGCACAAAGTGGACTCCCTTAAATGGAATGCATGTTAGTTCTACAACGTTCTTTGGTGTTGTGATAGTTCAGGGCAGCGACGCATTAAACATTTATTATGTGTCAGGACACAAAAACATATCCTCCACTTTCCTTGATGTTGTATATAAAAAGGCTTCAAATTAACGGGAAATGTTTTTGTATCTCACTATTACGGACAGAGCTCGACATACATGATTATTCTCGGTTTTCATACCACTCAAAACCCCTTTATAATAGCTACAATCGCATACAGCTAATCACACAGGACTTGCTGCACATAATCGCATTGTTGTCTCTCTTCGATGAACGTTGTCAGCTTCATTTAAAAAGACTGAACGTCTGAAAGCCAAAACGTCGAACATTTTCTAGAGGCATGAGTGCCATTTTCTAAGAAGTTTCTGCATTAATGGGGACAGATGAGATGCTTCAAGCCTTGCTTTACCCCCCATGTCATGTTCTCTCGGTAGAGCTTAAAGGGTAAAAAAACACCCCATAAAGTTGCATTCGCATCTTCTTAGTTGACATAAATGTCCCTTCCACATCTGCAGGTTCTGCAACACCTGAAAATACCTTTCAACCATTCAACTTTCTACGTCTTACCAGCAATAAGCAAGAAATTAAGTAGCAACGTTTTAGCGATCGAGAATGGAAATCACGAGTTTAATCAAGGGGCCCTGGAAATAGAATTTTGAACCCTTAAACGAAACTATTTAAGGCCATGAATGGATCAGAGTTGTGTAAGAACAACGGTTCAAACACCATACCAGGCTATGTTTGTAAACGTAGAGAGGGAACCCCTAAGACTACCCTAAGTTCGAAAAATAGATCTAAGCCAAAATCCTCGGCTACAAAGTTTAGCACAGGCCTATACACAATGAGGAAAGAATCAAAATACATTAAATCGAAGCCCATTTAATTAATTCCTAAATAGGGTCTATATATCTCAGGTAAGGTTCCTACACAGTTACTTATGAGTACCAAACTGTTGCCAAAAAATACCCCAGTCCAGGGCTTGGTCTCAATTTGATATCAGAATGTACATTACATGATAAAAGTATAATACCTTTTGAGATACCACGTGAATTGGCTCCTAATGCACATGTATTGGGAATACTGAAATGAAAGTTGAAATGCAAACTTTGCCAGAAGCTAACTTCTGTTTATAAAACGCTTACTTGCTCTCATGCAGTAACAACTTGATGTCCCGACATACACCAAGTGGGTAGAAAATTATAATTGAGTATACAGATTCGTCGTGGGACAAGATTCAGATCCAAAACCACTTCTACTTGTACCATCTGGGCACTTGGACTTTGTTGGTCTTCCCTTTGGGAACAGAGACTGCATCTGAGAAGCCTCCTGCTGCTCCTGGTCTTTTCGCCCTGCCAGTCTTCTGCATCATCTGTGCCTGTGCTTCATCCAGGTTCTTCAGAACCGCTGGAACTGCACCAATGTGAACCACGTCAACTTGCCATTGCCATGGCTTGTTGACTTTTCTCTAGAGATCTTCAAGGTCCAAGAAGCTCCAGCCTTTCTTCCTACGAGGGTCTATGTTCCTCACCGCATCCTCTGCACCATGGGCCTGCATCCTTGGTGAGCTCTTCTAAGTCTTCCGTGTCAAGTCTCAACTTCAGTCGCAGTGTACATTCCACTTTATTACTATATGCTTTGGTCTCCCCCTAGAGACCACTGTGTATTTGTGCCACTTACCTGGTCTCCTTTTGAACTATTGTGTGTATTGTGTTTATATCGCCAGGTGGGAGACATACAAATGTGTTAGTGACTGTGTATAATAAATACAACTATTTTTATAACTACACTGTGGGTTTAACCTACACTACATGATTAGTACTGGTAAAGCAAGTTAGTATATGGTTTGGTCTCCTCCTGGAGACCACTGTTTCTTTGTGCTACTTACCTGTTCTACTGTTGAAATATTGTGTGCATTGTGATTATATCTCTGGGTAGGGGATCTCTCAATGTGTTAGTGAGTGTTTATAATAAATTCATATTTTTATAACTACACTGTGTGGTTCTTTTTCACTTTGAGAGGCGCAATCCTCAGTTGTGTTGTTCTCCCACACAACACATACACACAGAATGCGGGTCCGTAGCCGACATCTGTCGCGCACAAGATCCATAAGGCTTAAGTCCTGACTGTAGGAAAGTACGAACTGCTTTTTTGGTTACCCCCACTTTTTTCCTGGTGTCAGTGTGTTTTTGATCTAGTCTGCTTGGATCCTGCTAATCAGGACCCACACAACGGTGCTTTCTCCCCTAAATTGACATAGGAAGTACTTTGGTACCTCCGCAATTGCCTACTGGTGTACCCTTGTAATTCCCTGGTATATGGTACTAAGGTACCCAGAGCATAGGTACACCTGTGGTCTCTCATGGGCTGCAGCATGTATTGTGCCACCAATGAGAGTCCACTTAAACTATGAATATAGGCCTGCCATTGCAGCCTGTGTGAATGGGTGCTTGCACCTCCCACGAAATATATAAGTCCCCTTATATCTGAGGTCACTACACTTAAAACCTATAAGTCACCCCTATGGCAGGCTCTTCAGTCCTGAGGGCGTGGTGCTTGGTTATAAGTGTGAGGGTGTCCCTGCATAAGCAGAAAGCCCCTATAAACCCCAGAGCCGATTCTCCAGGCTTTGTAAGTGCAGTCAGCCATTTTAGACATATATTAGACATCGGTAATTACGAGATATCTAACTATATAGTGGCTGCACCGAACCAGGTCATGTTTGGTATAAAACATGTTGGAATCATACCCCAACACCGATTCCAGTGTTGAAAGTATGATCCCATGTACTGGGGGGCTCCGTAGGGGACCCCTCTGTACTCCAGATGTAGGAGCGTGGCTTAGTATATGGTGCACACCTATTTAAGTGAAGCACCCTGCACTAATCCAGACAACTCTTAGGGTGATTTTAGTGGTCTTAGACAACCATAGAAAGTAGTCGCTGTGGAAAGCAGCCTTCAGGCTTAGTCCAGAAGGAGTGTAAAGGAGATTGTTTTACCTAATCATATAGTGTAGGTTAAGTGAAAAAGAACCACACAGTGTAGTTATAAAAATATGAATTTATTATAAACACTCACTAACAGATTGAGATATCCCCTTCCTGGAGATATAATCACAATGCACACAATATTTCAACAATAGAACAGGTAAGTAGCAAAAAGACACAGTGGTCTCCAGGAGGAGACCAAACCATATACTACCAAAGTAGAATGAGAACCATGACCGAAGTCGAGACTGGACCCAGAAGACCTATAAGAGCTAGAGACCCAAGGAACCACCCAAGGTAAGTACCCAGGATCCCCACGGAGGCCGTATGCAGAGTTGGAACTCGACTGCGTCCTCAATACAAGTTAATTGGGAAGTCGCGGTTGCAGTTTGGAAGAAGAAGGGCCCTTCCATCTGGTCCCACAGGTGGTGGCCAGAAGAACTAGGACCAACCCCGACTCCCAAACGAAAGATTAAATATTTGGGCATCTGGTCTGACAACACCTTATCTTTCACAGAACAGATATCAGATCTGGCAGGCACGTGCTTTGGCCTTCTAAGAATGCTACGAAAAATCCTGAATATTCTACCACTAGATGCCAAAAAGACCATTGTGCAGGCCCTGGTTACATCTCGTCTAGATTACTGCAATATCCTATATTTAGGGGTCACAAACAGCAACCTGAATATGCTGCAGAAAGTCCAAAATGCAGCTGCCCAGATGATACTGAACATCCCGAGGCGTACCCCGGTGGGAGCGGCCCTGAGGGAGCTAAACTGGTTACCAGTGCAGGCCAGAGTTACTTTTAAAGCTCTATGTTTCTGCCATAGGATTCCTAATGAGAAAGGGCCTACTTATCTGCGCCCCTTACTTACCCCTTGCAGACCTATCCGTAATCTTAGCTCCGCGGGCACTGCTAAGTTGGTAGTGCCAAAAATTCAAAAGGCACGTTTGGGAGGTAGATCCTTTAGCTTTTTATCAGCTAAAGTGATGTTTCGTAGAAAACGTAAGACTTGGTTCTTTCAGTTATCCCCCGGGAACTGGTATTAATCTCTGCTGTCTGCAGATAGGTCATCTATGCTAGGACCAGGGGTTTTTGGTGGATAGGGTTTCTGCTGTTCGGGATGTCTTAGCGCGGGGACACTCTATTGGGAGTAACCAAGCGCTTTATAAGATTTAATCTAATCTAATCTAATCTTCCAGAGGCCCGTAAAGAAACCCTGTGCAATATGGAAGGTTGGAGAGTCACCCCACTCGTGGATACCCCATGAACCAGGATACCTACACCAGGGAAGCCGAGTGCATAGGTGCCCAGTGATGTAGGAAACTGCCATAGACCACAATAGAGTGGAGTGAAGATGCAGCTGGTGAAAAAGGTGAAAGAGTCCGGTGGAATCCAATGGTGCATTATTGAAGAGGAGTACCTGCAAGTAGAGGGGACAGAGTCTATGCCACTCGGGAGTGACCAGGAGGCACGGAAGACCAATGACCACCGATGAACGAAGATGCAGAAGAGTTGACTGTTACCTTGTCGCTGCAGCTGTGAGCTTCAGGCGATGCTGTGGAAGACCAGGAGCCGTTCACGAGCTGTCCTAAGTCAGAAGTCGAGAGCCAGGGGATCAGTGTCCGGTGGGAGCACCAACAAGACTTGGCAGCTGCAACAGACAAGGATTGCAAAAAATGTGCAGTGTCGGAACCAGCAGGGTTCAAGGGGATCACTAAAGGCAGGAGAGCCAGAGCAGGCCCCAAGCAAGCAGGGGAGCCCAAGACCTCAAGAGGACCCACAGGCCCTTAGGCACTGGAGTCGTAAGAGGACCTCGAGCAGCTCGCCAAGAATGCAAGCCCACAGTGCAGAGGATGCGGGGAGGACAAAGATCTTGGTAGCAAGAAATGCCGGAGCTTCTTGTAGCCTGAAGATCTCTGAAGGACAGAGTCAACAAGTCTTGGCAATGGCAAGTTGATGCGGTGCACAGGAGTTCTGCTCCAGCGGTTCCAATGAGGGATACTGACTTTGCTGAGAAGACAGTGCAGGTCTCGAGGGAGTTGCAGAAACCCCACCTGTGTTGCGGAGCCTTTCGGAGACCGTGGGACATCAGGAGCAGCAGACCAGTCAGCCTCGTTGCGGTGCCTGCAGATGCAGGGGAGTGACTCCTTCACTCCAAAGGAGATTACTTCCGGTGTCTTTGATGCCCACAGGCCTGCAGAAGAACCTGAATGAAGCACAGGGACAGATGACGCAGAAGACAGGCATGATGACGAGACCAGGAGCAGCAGGAATCTTCCTTATTGCAGTATCGGTTCCAGATGAAGTCCAACAAAGTCCAATGTGCCCAGACGGTTGAAGTAGAAGTGGTTTTGGATCTGAATCTTGTCCTATGAAGAATCTGAAGAGTAACCCACAGGTAAGCCCTTAACTACCATAAGGAAAGGGTCGGGATGACTTAGGGTACTTAAGGGAGCCCCTGTGGAAGGGTCTTCAGATTCATCATGGGATAAGACTCAACCCTGAAACTTCACTCTTCAATCGTCTGGTCACTTGGACTTTGTTGGACTTTGGCCGGAACCAAGACTGCATCAAGGAAGACTCCTGCTGCTCCTTGTCTTGCTGTTCTTCAAGTCTTCTTCGTCATCTGTGTCTGCTCTTCATCCAGGTTCTTTAACAGACCAGTGGGCATCAAGGACACCCGAAGAAATATCACTTGGAGTGAAGGAGTTACTACCCTGCATCTGCAGGCACTGCATCGAAGCTGATCGGTCTGCTGCTCCTGTCATCCTACGGACTTCTCGAAGCCAAGCAAAACAGTTGGTGATTCTGCAGCACCTTTGAGGCCTGACTTGTCTTCTCAGCAAATTTGAGGACTGTATCCCTTGTCCGGCAGTTGGGACCAAACCCCTGGGCACCGTTGCCAAGACTAGTTGGCTCTGCACCCCAGCAATCTTCGGGCTACAAGAAGTCCTATCCTCCAGCAGCTCACTTCCTGAAGAACAGAGTCCTCCCTGTATCTCCTGCATTGTTAGCCTCTGACTTTGTTGAGCTGCTTGAGATTCTCTTGTGACTTCTATGCCTTCAGCCTGTGGGTCTTCCTGAGGGTCTTCTCCTGCTTCAGTGGGCTACCTGGCTTGCTCGGGCCTAACTTGATTCTCCTACATTTGGCGAGTCCCTTGGACCTTGCTGGTCACAACGTTTGCTCCTTTTCATCTTCCACGCCAGTTGCAACTACCAAGGCTTGCTGGTGCTCCTGGTGGACACCACCCACCTAGACACCGACATCAGATGTGGGACAGCTCGTGCATGGCTTCTGGTCTTCCTCAGCATCGCCTGGTCTGCAGAGCTGCAGTGACAAGGTCACTTTCGACTCTTCCGAACATCTCAACATCGGTGGCCATTGTGTTTCTGTGCCTCCTGGCCCCCTCCGAATGACAGACACTGTCCCTTCCGCTTGCAGGTTCTTCTCTTCCAGAATCCACTCTTGGATTCCACTGGACTCCTTCGCCATCATCTCCAGAGGCATCTTGCTGGTAAGTGTCAATTTTTGCATGGTTACCCCCCACTTTTTGTCTGACATCTGAGGCAACCTGACTTGATGTGCACTGGGTCCCTGCCAATCAGGTTTCCAGGGCCTGTGTTTTTTCCTAAAATTGTACCTTTGTACCCACAATTGGCACATCCCTGGTCACAGGTAAGCCCTTTGTAAAAGGTACCATGAGTACCAAGGGCACTGTGATGAGGGAAGGCCTCTAAAGGCTGCAGCACCTACTGTGCCACCTTTAGTTGCCCTGCACCTTAACACCCACACACTGCCACTGAAGGCTGCGTGTTTTGGTCGACATGGCACACATTCCTGTGTGCCATCCCTACATCCCACTGCCTGAGGCTTAGGTAAGTCACCCCTCTAGCAGGGTGCACTAGCCCCAGGTGAGGGCACAGTGACGTGAGCCCTGTGCCCCTACAGAGTCGAAGTCCATTCTTAGACACTGTAAGTGTAGCAAAGCCATAAAGAGTATATGGTCTGGGAGCTGGTCATTACGAACTCCACAGCTCCATAATAGCTTTTCTAAAAACAGGATAGTTTGGTAGCAAACTTCTCAGCACATTAAACCCACACTGATGCCAGTGTGGGATTTAATGTAAAATCCACTCAGAGGGCATCTTAGAGATGCCCCTTGAAAATAGACTAGCCCTAGTGTGGTTCCTGACTGGCTGCCCGCCATTTGCCACCACCAGACAGGTTTCTGGACCCCTGGATAGAGGGCCTCTGCTCTCTGGGTCCAGAAACAAGTCATCATGGGCAGAGGTATCATGCCTCCTCCCCCAAGATGGGCTGGGTCCACGAAAGGGGAAGCTTCAAAGGCCTCATGCCTTTGGAAGATGTCCTTGACTTTTCATGCCCGCAGCAACTGGCTCCCACTGGTTCTGGCTCCCACTTTGGGTGGGAGAATCGGTGAGAAAACCAAGCTAGGAAGCGAGGTTTGCCCACCTTTGCCAACCCCACCCCTTGGGGGGGGGGGGGGGGAGTCGAGGTGAAGCCCACATCTCAGTCCCCTCCACCTTGAAGATGGGAAGACTCAGCCAGTTAGGGAGAGGCTCATGCTCCCTACCAATGGAGGATTGCATAATAGGAGGTGTACCCACTCCAAGGAGGGGATCCATTGGTCCCGACTTGCACACCCCTTTATTGCCCCAATGCATTTAGGGGCCACCCTGAATCTTATCTCTTCAGATTTGAGGAAGAAAGAAGAAGGACCGAAGAGCTGTGCTGACCCAGGAAGAAGAGGGCAGCTACTGCTTTGGCCCCAGCCCTATCGGACTATCCCGACTCCGACTTGCCCACAGCAAAGAAACCGGGATGTCCAGCAAGCAGCAGCCCCCCCAGAGCCCAATGACCTGCCCTGCACTCACCTTACAGACTGTCTCCCGTGAGCACTGGATTTGCTCAACAAAGACTCCAAGACCAGAATCTGGATTCAGGTGACTTCACAATTCTGCACCAATCTACACCCGACGCCCACGGCCCGAGTTCGAGTGGCCCACCACCACGAGTTGGTCTCCCCAGAGATCTGGTGAGCCTCGAACTCCCTCAAGCTTCAAGAAGACGCCTGCAGCCTCAACCTAAAGGGTGCACCGCACTGCAACCGGAACTGGTAAGAAAACCAGATGCCAGAAGACACCCCTGCACCCGATAACCCACAGCCTTGGTTGACCCAACCAATGGTGTCCAGGCATCCCCCAAGATCCTAACTTACATCTCCAGCAGTGGTCGCCTTCAGGAAGTCTCTCTGTCTGAGCCTGCAGCAACTTCACCGAACCGAAGGACTACATCGAAAAGCACAGTGTCCCGGACGTCTTTTTGGCACCCTGCACCCGGCCACCCCAGTGCCGCTTGTGGTGAAGCCTGTACTGATCGTTGGCTCCTGCAGTGCTGACCTTAACCCCTGGAGCTTTGCTCCCACACCCGATTGGCCTGCTCATAAGCAGTGCCTAACCAAAGGCCCCCTTAGTCCCAATGGCTAACATTGGGCCCCTGCACTCTGCACCCGGGCGCCCCAGACCTTGGGGAACCTTGGTCCTAACCCCCCAAAACTCCCACTCTTAAGTCGTGTACTTACCTGAGAAACCGCAAACACCTTTTCTCACATAGGAACCGATGTTATGAGATTTTGGGACTAAAATGTTCGAAGTGTTGAACTAATGTTTGTATAGAGAAAAGAGAACTAAACTGTAAAGTATAAAAAGTCTTACTTACCCTGTATTGTAAGATCCTTAAGGGTGATATCTAGGCATACCACCCCAGTACTCAAAGTAATCTAAAAGTAACTAATAAGTATTCTAAAAGTAATTATTGTATAATGCAAACTGCTTTCTGAATCATTACCAACCTGTAACAATTACAAAATTAAATCATAACTGCATTTCATTGTGAAATACTGCATTCCAAGCATATTTTACCTACATGTACCAAGTCCTGCTTGGTTCTAGAAATAAGATACAAGTATACCTTTTTTACCAGATGATCTGGATTCAGTCTCTGAGTGTGTGCACCATTCTTGATTGAGTGAATTCAATAAATGCTTAACACACCCTTTGGATAAGCCTGACTGCTCGCCCAAATTACCACAAAGAGAGCTGTTAGTACTTACCTCATTTAGCCTCTACTATACCTCCAGGGACTACCTGAACTCTGTGCACACTATACCTTAATTGGTATAGTATATACAGAGCCAGCTTCCTACTCATCATCTTCTGCCTACAGCAGGTTCAGACATCATTTAACGCCTATGCACCCAGCTTCCCTGATGCATGCAACCTGGTTCCTGGGGCATTCATGGGTAGGATGACTAACCTTCTGGCTTCCAAATGGTTTCTTGGGGTCCTCTGTGAAGGATCCTTCTTCAAAACTGCAACAGCATCTTCTCCATTGACTTCCACTGGGCATGCAGCTCGGCTTCCACTATGCACACAGCGTCCGTGAACTTCCTGGGAACTTACCTTGGGTGGTTTCTCGTGTCCCCAGCTCCTCTGAGTCTTCTGGGCCAAGTCCTGTTCTTGTTTGCAGTTCGCATTCCACTTTCTTAATATATGGTTTGGTCAGACCACTGGTTTGAAGACCAGTGTAGATTTGTGCTGCTTTTCTGATTCTTGCAAAGTATTTTTGCGTATTGGGTTGATACCTCCGGGTAGGAGATATACCAATGTGTTAGTAATAGTGTGTGTAATAAATAAGACCTATTTTTTTAATAAACACTGTGTTTTTTTTTCTCATCTAACCTCCACTACTGATTAAAGTTGGTAAAACAAGTTCTTTTACATTCCTTCAAGATAAGCCTGAAGCCTGCTCTACACAGCTACCACTTTGCCAGCTTTCTATAGTTATCAAAGACCACTAAAATCACCATAAGGGTTATCCGGATTAGTGCAAGGTGCATTACTTGAATAAGTGTGCACCATATACTAAGCCAGCCTCCTACACTGCTGACATGGGAAAAAAGGCACACTGTTCCCCCATTAGACAAAAACTGTAAAAGCAGGCCAGAAAAAACGGCCTGAGGAACCGCGTTTCCGGATCCGCGTTGCAGCATGGAAAAAAAGAGAATTGAGGTCTGTGCGCCGGAGGGGACTTATAGAATGCCAATGATGTCACAACAGGGCTATTCGATCTCGTCTGTCTTATGTTTATGGTTTAAATCTGGCCGTGAGTGAAAAGGAATAAGCGTCTACATGCAATCTTGATTGGTGCTGGGGGGGCGAGGAGGGGGGCCAACCCTGTGATTTGCCTAATCGTGTATATAATACGGTCCTGCCCATTGCTGGGCACATGTGTGCTGTCAATAAGAGTTAACGTAATGCACATTTATGCTGCAACATGATGTGATGGAAGTGCGGGGTAAGGATGTGCTTCACGTTATGGTTGGTTTTATCATGCTCAATTTCGTTTCTATGACAAGTCAGGTATTCCCGCCACTGTACAGGATTAACCTGTGAAGGTTTACATGGTGTATTGGCCATTTGAGTTGTCTGCTCTGCAACAAGTGCACTATAGAGGTTTAGAAGCCATGATTGTAAACTGGGGCCTGAATGCGATTTCCAAACCATAGCTATTCTGCGTTTTGCTAACCCCAGTGCCAGGTCTAAAAATGTATTGAGGTTCTTACGTGAGGTAATACCATGCAGAAAATGGGGACCCCCAGCTATTATCAGAAGATCTCGCTGCCTTTGACAATGTCGTAGCCATCTCATTCCAGTATAACTGAAGCCATGGGCAAGTCTAGACCATGTGGGGGAACGCTGCATCCGGTGCTAGGCATCTGGGCCAAATATCAGTGGAAGCAGTGTACATGCGTGCCAGCCTATGTGGTGTTAAGTATGTGTGGTGGAGATAGTTAAATTGCATGTATTTCAGCCTGGCATTCGTGAATATGATTTTGGGATTATGCATTGTGTGCATTGCTTATCGGTGATAATAGTCATCAGGGTCGACTCCGAATACTAGCGCAATGGTGCCAATAAAGGCGTAGAGTTGGGTCTAAGAGAATCATAAAGTGCAGTAACCGCGTGCTTGCCAAGTCAGTGTGTTAGTAGAGTTTGGAATGGCTGGGATGTGGTGGGCTCAGAGAGAGTGTTACCCCATATCTGGAGGAATTGTTGAGATAGTAGTGCATAAAGCAGGAATGTCCCCTATGGTACCCCATAATCATCAGTCAAGTCCGCAAAATCTTATAGTTGACTAGTCTGTAAATAGGTCTCTCCAGGTATCCAGCCCCACCGCATTCCAAGCCACGATCTCCGGGCACCTGTAACAGGTAAAAGTGCCTGGAAGAACTTCAAGTGGCAAGTTGGGTGCGTACGGTGCGGGTTGGCCCTTAGGTAACCCATATTTTAGCCAGCTGCGTCTAGCTTCTAACATTAGCATATTGCCCTGTTTTCTCTGCAGTGCGGTGGTAGATCCTGATAACCATTCAATCACGGCTGGCTGCCGCAATGTTACCAACCTTGGGGCCAATTTGGTGCGGTTACTATTCACATGCCACCTGTCAGGTTAGCAGATCACACAAATCACTAGCCTTCCGGACCAAAACCAGCAGGAGCGATGTTTAGTTTCCATACTCCCCCTGGCGCCAATTCATAGAAGGGTGAACCAAGAACCCTCCTGCAAGACCGGCCACAGGGGAAAGAGGAAGTGGATAAAACAAATTATCGTGCAACACCATGAGACGTTCTCTCCAATTCCTACGTCTTGCTACTCAGCACGCTTTGTAGTAGGAAACCCTGTGCATGTGGAAACAAAGAAAAGGGGTGCATTAACAGGGAATAAGCCTATGAGTAAGCACCAACCAGAAAGCGTGCATTCCTCATACATAACTTAACGTATTCTCTACTCCCCTTAGCTTGGGAGGGAAGTGATGCCAGCCATACAACAATATCTCTCAATGAACACAGACTTCCTGTAGGCAAGAAGAAGCAACCTCTCCAAAGAAATGCTGTGCCACAACTAAAAAGAGAACGAGCTATAACATTAGATTGGTCATAGATGGCTTTGCATCTCTGCTCCTGTTACTCCACAGAGAGAGAATCCAGAAGAAACAAGGCTGCCAAATAGTCTGTACTGTCCCTCAACACTCCTCTTTCTATAAATCACAATGGAGACCGTAGGCGCGTACCAGCGCCGCTCTCCGTGTGTGCCAACTCTAGGAGACTCGGGCAATCTTCTGGTCTATACTGCACTCTTCATGTGGTTTAAAAGTCAAACAAAAGTAAAAAATAAAGAACGCGGCAGTAGCTCGCACCGCAGCACTCCGTGCATGCGAGCTAATAAGACCCTGCAAGAGAAACTGATCAAGGTAGTCTCCGTTCGCATCGCAGCTTCCTGTGCATGCAAACAGTTTCCAAACAGCAAATGCGAGGCGCGTTCTGGACCACAGCAGTCCCAGCGGTCAAACGTGAAGCAAGAAAAAAGCCTCTCGTTCCGCCCCGCTGTTGACAAACTTACCGCTTTGTCCGGAAATTTGTACAGGGAGGGGGCGGTGAGCGAGTGCGAAGAACTTCTGGGAGGCACGAGCCGGCTCCGATGCAGCCGCGCTCACAACGCTGAATGACTGCTGAGGCCGGAGTTTAGAGAGAGAGAGTGTGTCGGGCAGGGATAATTCCAGCACCTTTCTCACAAGAAAAAATCTGACTGGGCTGCAGGCAAATCGCGAACGGTGTCTTGGCGGATTGACAAGCACCGGTTCGTTGGAGGGGAGTGGCTTATATACTCCGGATCCTTACGTAGCGCAGGTGATCTTCATTTGGTGGAATGATGGCTTCTGGGGGTTGTAGTCTGTCCACCCAGAGAAAAGGTATGCTGACTCAACAACTCACACCCTCATCATTCAAACATGCATACATACTGGATATGGATGTTTATATTTTCAGAAAGAAGGGCCGCGCCTTCCCCTACTCGTGATGACCATGACACCACCTCATGGGCCATTGCAGTTGCGCTGCAGCATAGTAGTGTACATAATTTGGCGCCCCCAATACTACCTCAGATAATGGTAGATACTGTTTACGAAGTGACACTCTAGATCTAGAGCCCCCCTAAATCAGAGAGTCAAGGAGTGACGCCAGGTCCTTGAAAAACTTGTGCGGTAGTCTATGGGGTAGGGTAGAAAAGAAGTATAAGAGTTGGGGGAGTAGAAGCATTTTGGAGATGGCTACCCACCCCATGGGGGATAAGGGTAAACTCAACCAGAACAAAAGGGCTGCGCGGGCTCTAGTAATTGCTCTGCCTAACTTACCGTCTATTAGATCTGCCTGAGAATGATACATTTTAACTCCCAAGTATCTAAAGGTATTGAACGTCCATTCGAACGGCACATGAGGCTTAGTATGTCTCTGGTCCATTGATATCGGTTTAATTGGAAACACCGCTGATTTGGGCCAATCAACCCGTAGACCCGAGACCTGGGCATGTACGTCCAGCAGCTCCATTACTTCCTGTAAAACTGTAATCTGGCCACGTAGATAAATTAATGCATCATCTGCTTAGAGAGAGACTATATGCCCTTAGTTATCTGCCTGTATGCCCATTCAAGCACCGGTTGGCGCAGCTTGCATGCTAGTGGCTCCATGGCCAATGCGAATAGAATGGGCGAAAGGGGGCAGCGTTCTATTGCGAACAACGGAGAGATGGTACGACCAGTCTCAACCCTGGCCCGCGGCTTTGTTTATAATATTCTCACCAACCTCAGAAAATTAGGGCCCATACCATACCCAGTCAGCACAGCTAATAAGTATTGCGAACCTAGGGTGTCGAACGCCTTTTCAATGTCTAAGGCAACTATCCAAGGTGTATCAATTTCTGTGCAGGACCACTACAATAATTTTAAACGACGGCACAGGTTTAGACCAGTATTTTGCCCTGGGATGAAGCGATTTTGGTCCTCATGCACCAGTATGTGTACCGCGTCCAGTAGTCCATTTGCTAATATCTGACCTAAAATTTTGTAGTCAGAGTTCAACAGTGACAAAGGGCGGTATGAGCCCATTTGGAGTGGGTCTCTACCTGGTTTAGGTAGCACAACCAGTGTTGCCTCGTGCAGGGAGGGCGGGAGTTCACCCCTTTCAAATGTCTCATTACACATGGTGGAAAGTCGGGGAATGAGATGCTCAGAATAAGTTGAATAGAATTCCGATGTCCATCCGGCTGCGCCCGCAGTCTTGCCTGTGGCTAGTTGTTTAATGGATTCGGAGATCTCATCTGCAGAGATGGGGTCCTCAAGCAGAGCGCATTCAGTTTGCGTTACCTGGGGGAGTTGGACGTGGGATAGAAATTGCTTGATAAGAAAGGGGTCGTCGGTATCGGGAGCTTTGTATAAAGAGGTATAGTAACTGTGGAAGGAATCAGTAATCGCCACCAAGCGGCCTTCGATAGTGTATATCGCCGTGATGGGGGGTTGCGAGGTGTCAGTTTTTAACAACCATGCTAGAAATGTGCCTGCTGTGTCCCCTTCGGTGTGCCGTCGAACCAGGTATTGCTTGTAGTCCAATGCAGAAAGACTGTTCAGTGCCTCATTGTATGCTAGTCGAGCCTCAGCTAGTAAGGGAATGATATGTGGGTCTGTGGTAGAGAGTCGTTTGCAGCGTTGCACTTTTGACTCACGTTTTTGAAGTTCCTTCATGAGTGTCATGTGAGATCCATAAGATGTTTTAATGGCATGTCCACGAAGAACAGACTTAAATGCGTCCCATTCCACTCTCACATTAGAAGCTGAGCTTGCGTTTGTCTGAAAATATGAGGTGATGGTTTAGGAAAGGGAGCTGCGAAACACTGTATCATTAAGTGCGGCAAGGGGGAGACGCCAGGTCAGGATCCTAGCCCTGTGTGTTCCACACGAGAGCTGCAGTTGCAGCGGACTGTGGTCGAAAATCGTGCGGGCCAAGTATTCTGCATGTGTCACCCTGGGCAGGGCATTAGCAGAGCAATATATTGCATCTATTCTCATGTGGAGATAATGAATCGTGGAGTACTGTGAGTAATTACATGCTGTGGGATGTTTACTATGCCAGGCTTTGTTTAATTGCATGTTGACAGTCCAACCCTTCATGTTTTGTACCAGGTTAATGGATTGCACTCCCGGGAACGGTGGACGTGATCAATCTAGACGTGTACGCAATTTTAGTACCTGCCCCAATATGTAGGCGCGGTGGGGGGGGGGGGTCGCTGAGTAGGGATGGGGTAATGGATTGCAAAAATGAAGATTGTCCTGAGTGGTTTGGGACATACAAGGAGACTAGTGTCAGTGGGGAACCGTCAAGGAGTCCTTCCAAAATCACGTAACGGCCGTGTCTGTCCGGGTATGTAGTATCTGCAGAAGGGTGCCCGGTGCGACCCATATAAAGGTCCCCCTAGCGTATCCAGCGCATATGGTTCCCACCACTGTGCCCCTCCAGAGTTTATGAAGCGATGTGAGGGTTTGTAAAGTAAAGTGTGTTTCTTGAGTTAGTGCAAACGAGATCCTGTGACCATGCAAATATTGATAGACCATGTGGCGTTTAACGCACCCAGCTAACCCTCGCACATTCCAGGTTAGTAAGAGATAATCATTGTACACCATCTAATTATCAATGAATAAGAGTGGAAATTAGCTTGCGCCCAGATCGTTGCCCGCACGTGCAAGATCCCACACCCAATCCCACCCCGCTGAACATAGCAACAATAACAACGACCATCCTACACATTGTGTATGGCACAGGAAGAGAGACAGATCATAATAAACAATAAAAAATAACCAACTCCCCACCCCAGGCCGGCTTGTCAATGGGCAATTGGCCATATGCATTGAAATGCAATTAGTTAAAACAAGAAGTAACAGTAAAGAAAAGGAGGAAAAGAATACTCAACAGTGTATTATGCAAGGGATAAATTTCAAATGAGCAGAGAGAGAAAAGGTAAATGAAAACATAAAGATGATATTTCAGCCACTTATTGTGCGTGGGGGACGTAGCAGTTCTGTGCATCATCTGCCGGTTGGCCGCCACTTACAGTTCAAGCCTGGTGTGTTCGTGCTTCAAAGTTGAGGCTGATACCCAAGGAGAGGTACCCCAGGCCCGCAATAGAGATGGACATACCGCGTTGCGTTGGGTTCGTCCATTTCTGCTGCGTGAGGTGTCAGCCAAGTACCCCGGCAGTTTGTGGGGTGACTACCGACCTCCCTCAGTCAATGCTGTGTATTGTGAGTCGGTGAGTTGCAGTGTTTGATCCGGTGTCACTTCCAAGTCAGATGCGGAGCCTGGAGGGGATGCGGAGCCTGGAGGGGATACGGGGCCACCAAGATGGTTTGCCTCCCTATTAGCCTGCTCCCGCTCTCTGTCCAGTTGGGCCTTTGGTGGGTGTTGCACTCTGCTCCTGCCGCAATTTCAGCGTGTGCCTGCCAGTTTTCATGTTTGTCGAGAGGCCGCTGAGGTGGTAGATGGGGTGTGTGTGAACCAATTCTGGTCTATCCAGGACCAGGCCTCTTTAGGAGTAGATCAGAAGATGCTACTGTCCTGGTAGCGAATGCGCAGCTTGGCAGGGTATTGCAATGAATATTGTATCTCATGATCCTGGTGATATTTCTTAACGTCCAGGTAGGAGGATCTATGGCATTTACCCGCAGTGTATAGTAAGGATAAATGTGCACCGCCGCATTTTCAATTTGTCACAGGCCCGATTACCTGGAGGATGTGGTCCCTGTCGTGATAATTAAACAGTCTCACCACCACAGGCCTTGGGGAGGGGGGGGCGGGGGAGGGAGTTACCCGGGAGTGGAGGGCCGCATGGCACTCTGTGCACCCTCTCGACTGAATTTTTTTTTTAGATCTTGCCCTTTAAGATATCTTTGGAAAACCAGGACTCCGGGTAGAGCTCCAATCTATGGCTTTCTATTCGTTCCGGAAGACCCTCTTTGCGCACATTGTTCCTGCGAGACCTGCCTTCCTGATACTCCGCCCAGCTCTTCAGGTATTCCACCACTTGCTGGAGAGATTTGATCTGGTCCATTGCCGTGGATACAGTGTGGCACAAGGATGCTAGCACCGATTCAGACTCCTCCACTCTGTCCTTCTCCTTTTTATGATCTTCTCTAAGGAATCCCATTTCCACACATAGTGAATTACTCTTGGGGCCTAATGTAGCTTTGATATCCAGTATCGCTGCCAATAGCTCATCAAAGCGGCACAAATGATCTATATGACCCACAGGGTTCAAGACCGCAGTCTGCGCAGTGTTCCCCAACCCCCCACCAGTCGCCGGTGTTGTTTCATCAGGCGACTGGGGTTGCCCCCTCTCTGATCTGGGTTTGCCCATTTGACGCCCTGATCGTGTAACGTTGTGCGGGGGCGCACCGGCAATGGCGACCTATTGAAGAGAGACTGAGCTGTTGCTCTAGTGGCAAGAAGCCTATCTGCGAGCTGCCAACAGTTAACACTTATTAATGTTGGGATGTGATATCTTAAAGTAGGCAGGCAGGGCGCATAGTGTAGGCATGCACAGGTGAGAGGTCAGGTCATATGTATCTGGTAGGTTGCCACTAGTGTCGCATCATAACCCTTTGCTATGGTATTGTATTGACATACAATGCTTATGCACCCTTTAGCAACGGCATGTGGTAATAAATATGTGCCTCGAGGGTTGTGGAGTGTGGGCCGGAGTAATGACATGCCCAAAGGGAAAGAGGGCCAAAAGGCCAGACGAGATCAAGCCATGCTGTTACTGGCGGTCTCATAGACTGCTGTTCCAGACCACCAGTCATTCAGTTGCTGGGGCCCCAGTGAAGATTTCCAGGTGCTGGCCGCAGTACGAGGTAATCGGGAAGGAGCAGTCTCAAAGGTAGAGGCCAACCTCGGGTGGGCATCTTAATCGAGCCTCGGCATCACAGACCTCCCTCCGCGTCCGACACAATATCAACAGGGCAGAGAAATGTAATCGCTCCCCCAGGCTTAACTCAGAGGGCCTGCGGGAAATCACAGTAGCAGCCGGTGAGGGTCCACTGTGGTCTGTCGCTAGCGGAGGCACCACAAGGCCATCAGGCTGTTGGAATCCGGCACCACGCAGGCAGAGGCCTCCATGGGATTCCAGTTCTCGTGGCGGGCTACGCTTTACCGCTTAGGACTCACCTCAGTCAGCGTAGGCGCCCGTCCCGCCGGGTGCTCACCAGCAGGGGACAACGTGTTACGCAGTCATCGGCGCCGATCGCGCATATCCAGGTCACCTCCAATCGAGCACCACAGCACCTGAACACCACGCCGATTAATGCCGTCGGCAGTCTCTACTGCAGCCAAATTTCATCAGTGGGGGGTCAGCACAGAGCCCAGAAGTGTTGCGCAACATTCAGCGCTATCTGTAGCAGGTAATTACGAACTTTACACAGGATCTTGTGGCGGGCCTGATGCGGAGCTCAACGCTGTGCGTCTGCACTCACCGCCATCTTGGCCAAGTTCCAACCGGGTTGATGTCATAATGAAGTCGTAAGGCGCTGTCCCGTGGCGTGCAGAGATATTGCTGAAAAATTTCAAGTGCCAGTCAGATACCTGGGCAGAATTCAAAAGATAAGGAATATGCAGCTAGATGATTCTACCCAAAACGAAGCGTAATGCATGGAGGTGAGGGAATGAAAACTCTTTTTTAATCCTTTTATTTTTTAATACTAAGTAACAGGATAACCTCTAAAGACCCTCCATTGCCCCAGTCAGTACATACCCACTATACCTGCCTCTGTAAAGCACTACTAATCATTTTCACAGTTCTTGTTTTTTCGAAGTTCCCCAACTTTATACCTTATTTTGATGGTGGTTTGTCATCGTGTGAATGTTTTGCTGAAACAAAAACTTCAGCAAAGGTTGGTTACTGAAATTCCTCCATGCCTGTATCCAAGCCAACCAGAAATCTGCCTCTTCACGCCCCATTTTAGAAAGTCTCTGACTCTGAAAGAGATTGTGACTGGGGGTGAGTGTTTGGAAAGTTTCAGCGCTCCGTCCATCATCTCCTTGTGTTTGCTTTGTGTGCCGTAAGTTGGCAGGGTATGCCCAGACATTGGTATTGGTATTGGTATTTATAGAGCGCGACTGTCGCTCCGGAAGGAGCATCCTGGCACTAACTGGAAAGTATGCTTGAGGTTGAGGGAAGGCGGGATTAGATGGCGTCCAGTACGTACTCGTCAGAAAGGCTGAAGATCCAGGTTTTTAGTTGTTTCCTAAAATGGATTTCCTTGGTTAGGGACCTCAGGTGCTGGGGCATGGAATTCCAGGCTCTAGAAGATAAGTGGGTGAGGGTTTTACCCCCTTTGGTTTTTGGGTTGAAGTTGGATGGTTTTAGTAGATTGTTATTGGAGGATCTCAGGGTCCTCTGGGGATTGTAATGGGGGTAGCGCCTAATTAGATATTTGGGGCCGATGTGGTTGAATGCCCGGAATGCAATGATTAGGATTTTGAAAAGAATCCTTTTGTGCAAGGGTAGCCAGTGGAGGGTTCTCAGAGCAGTGGAAGCTGAAGACCTCCTGGGGAGTTTAAGCACCATTCTGGCAGCAGAATGCTGGACGCTCTGCAGTTTTTTGAGTGTGACTTTTTTCACACCTGCCATTAGGCCGTTGCAGTAATCCAAGCGCGATAGGATTAGCGCCACGGCTACCGCTTTTCTAGCATCCGTTGGTAGGAAGTCAAACATTTTTTTGAGGGATTTAATGATTCCGAAGCAGCTTCCTGCCACCTTCCTTACGTGATGATCGAAGGATAGGTCAGTATCGAAGGTGACTCCAAGGTTTCTTGCTGTTGTGACGGTCTGGGGAGGGGCTGTGGAGTCCTCTGGCCACCAGAGATGAGGACAGAAGTTGACATTTTTCCCCATGGGGAAGATTTCTGTCTTTCTAGTGTTGCACTTGAGGTGATTTGTTTCCATCCACAGAAAGACGTTTTTCAGGCAGTTTTTTAGATTTTGTTCGGCTGATGTAGAATTCTCCTCTAGCGGGACTATGAGTTGGGTATCGTCGGCGTATGATGTAACAGTTATGCCGAATGATTCGATCAGGGAGATGAGGGGAATAAGGTAGACGTTAAAGAGCAGGGGGCTTAAGATGGAGCCTTGTGGGACTCCTGATCGAATCTTTTTCTCTGCAGAACTGAAAGGTCCTAGTGTGATGGATTGGGATCTTTCTGTTAGGAAAGATGTTATCCAGTTCAATGCCAGGTCAGAGATACCAATGTCCCTGAGTCTGTCCAGTAGTATGGGATGGGAGATGGTGTCGAACGCTGCTGTGAGGTCCAACAGGATCAATACTGCGTTCTTTCTTTGGTCCTGTAATATTTTCATTGAGTCAGTCAATTCGATCAAGGCAGTTTCCGTCGAGTGCTGGGGGCGGAAGCCTGATTGTTGAGGGTGGAGGATATTATTCATTTCGAGATGGTTTTTGAGTTCCCTGTAGACTAATTGTTCTGTGATTTTTCCCAGAACTGGGAGAAGTGAGATTGGACGGGGATTGGTCAGGTCGGAAGGGGATTTGTTCAATTTTTTCATTAAGGGCTTAACAATGGCTTGTTTCCATGCCCTGGGGACGATGCCAGTGCTGAGGGAGGTATTTACTATTTTGTTTATGATGGGATTGACAGTGTCAATCAGTTGGTGAAGGATTCTAGGAGGGCAGGAGTCAGAGGGGGCTCCTGACTTGCATGCTAGGATGACTTCCTTGGTTTGGGCTAGAGTGACCTGTGAGAACGTTTTTAGGTTTCCAGTTAGTTTACCTGCTTGTTCCAGAGGGATGGGGGACTGTGGGCTATGGTAAGGGGGGGGAAGTCTTTCTGAATGAGATTGATTTTCTCTTCAAAGAAGTCTGCTATTTGGTCGCAGAGGTCTTGAGAGGGAGGTATTTCGGGCTGTAGGGCTTTTGGATGGGTGAAAGATTTAACTATTGCAAACAGGGTTTTTTGTTTTTGCTTGGCCTCATTAATGGCTTTGATGTAGAACTCTTTTTTTGCGCTTTTTATAATGGAGTGGTAACTTTTCCTTAGTTGGACATAGGAGTTTCTGTCCGAACTGTCGTATGTTTTTCTCCATTTGCGTTCGCCTTTTTTACAGAGCATATGAGCCTCGGCTACTTCTAGGGTGAACCAAGGGGCGTTGGTTTTGCCATTACTATCAGACTTCCTAGTCCGTTTGGGTGGAGCACGTTCTGTAATTTCGCGTAGTATCCAATTGTGTAAGGATTGGGAGTCTTGTTCGACGTTACCAGTCAGGCTGGGTGTTGTAATCTACTTGTGGTTGGATTGTGGAATCCCTGTTGTCTGGGTGATGGAATGTGAATGTTCTGGTGACAGGCATTCAGGCTGAGAGATGCTGTGAAGAGGAGTTGGCTTACGTTGGTGGTTGCGATAATAAAGCCTACTTATGGATCATAACTGGAGTACCGGCTTTTAATACTGGCGACGAGTTGTGCTTGATTGGGGACAAGCGGCAACCACCAATTCCCCTGCGAACCCGCATGACTGGAAGGATTGGATTTTAACGATGAGCCTATCGCTCTGAGATTGTAGAAATCTCACAAAATTTGGACTTGGCTTTGGTGATTCTTTGTCACCCGGATCTTGGATGTTGAGATTCATGGACTTTTGGAGGAAAAAAAAGGCTTTTCCCTTGTGTTCAGGACTAAAGCAAGGTAACCGTCAAGCTTACTTTTAAACTGATCCTGCACGCGCTGCTCTGCTCGTGAAGAATCGAATCCTGAGTTCTGCACGCTCTGCTCTGCTCGCGATGAACCGAATCTTGAGTTTCCTGGCAGCTGAGTGACACCACACGCAGCGCGTCACACGCATCACGTTATCCTACGCGGCGGCCATTTTGACTTGGGATATGAGAATGGTCTTATGTGGCGGCCATTTTGAATTGGGATGTTAAGGAGATTACTCGCAATTCAGTTTTAAACCTTGCTGTTGATCCCTCGGCGATAGCGACGCGTGTTTCTGGACTTTGAAGACTATAGCTACTCGTTCAGGGTGAGGAATTCTTCTTTTGACTTGATTTATTTTTTTTTTTTTAAAAAAGAAGCAGTGAACAAAGTCATTTTTGACATTGCATTTTAATTTGTTTGGAGACATTGACGATTGTTGGCGTCATGGCAACGGCTTCTAGTATGTTACAGATGTGGAAGTTTCTCCCATTCGTCAAACTTTCCGAATTGTTATGCAAGGGAATGTGTGTGTATGAATTGTGGGGTAAAAGGGCATTATGCTAGAGTTTGCAAATCGGCCAAAAAGGATCGTAACATGGGAAATTCCTCGGACAACATTCATACAGTGGTCATTTCGAACATTTCGGAAGAAGAGAATAAGGTGGATTCGGACAAGATTATTATGCCATTTTGTAACATTATGGTGAATAGTGATGAATTTACTGTCTTGGCTGACTCGGGGTCTCCTTTCACGTTGATTGGGAATAAGATATGGGATGAGGTAGTTGGATTGGAGAATGTAAAGCTTCAATCTCCAGACATTTCACCTCTCAGTTATGGAGGTACAAGGGTGGATATTCTTGGATACATAACTGCAAAAATTGTGTTCAAACGAAAAGAAACCATAGGGAAGGTTTATGTAGCTGTGAGAGGTGATAATTTGTTGGGTTGGAGACATCAGCGTGATTTAGGCATAATTCTTAATCCTAGCGCTACCAACCCAGAAGACCAGGTTATGTTGATGGAGGAGTTAGGTATGGGCTCAACTGGCAAGATATTAGCTGTGGATGGTGTGAGTGTGGAAAGGTATGTTGAAGATTATCCGGAAGTATTCACTGATTCTCTGGGTTGTCTGAAAGGGTTTGAGCATCGGATAATCCTGAAGGATTCAGCCAAGCCGTGTGTGCATAAGGTACGGAGGGTGCCAAATTTAATGGTTGAACCGTTAAAGCAGGAACTTGAGAGATTGCTCAAACTAGGAGTGATTGAAGAGATAGAGGCTTCGGAGTGGTTGTCTCCGGTTGTTTTAGCACCCAAGGATGGAGGATTGGCGGTGAGGATGTGTGTTGATTTGCGTGGGTTGAATGAGTGGATTTGGGTGGATCGCCAACCTCTTCCAAATATTTCAGAATGTTTGAGTTTATTGAAGGGGGCTAAAATATTTAGTGTTCTGGATTTATCGTCCGCTTATCATCAGGTGAGACTTCACAAGGATTCCAGACATTTGACGTCCTTTGTCACTCCTTTGGGGGCGTATCGATTTTTGAGGATGCCGTTTGGTTTGGCTTCGGCCGCAGCTTGTTTTCAAAGGATCATGAAAACGGTACTTGGGGACCTTCCCAATGTCTTGTTTTTTCAAGATGACATATTGGTTTATGGGAAGGGTGAGGGTGAGCATGAGACTGTTTTAAGATCTGTGTTGGGCAAATTGAGGGAGCGAGGTCTCACTCTTAGAAAGGATAAGTGCCGTATTGGTCTGGAGTCTGTAACCTATCTAGGACATGTCATTTCAGGGAAAGGTATACAGCCCAAAGTGCAGCTTGCAGAGAGTATAATCGGTGCTCCAGCACCTCAGGACAAGGAACAGGTTAGGTCTTTTCTAGGAATGGCGGAATTTTATTCCAAATTTGTAAAATGGTTTGCTGGAGTGGTAGAGCCGATCAGAGTGCTCTTAAAAAAGGTTCACGGTTTGTTTGGACAACAGATTGTGAGAAGGCTTTTAATTTGATTAAGTCTGAGATTGGGAAGATGCCAACGCTGGGTCATTTTGACACCAGATTAAAGACTGTTCTCACAACTGATGCTAGTCTCAAGGGTCTGGGGGCGGTACTTTCTCAGGTTGTTGATGGGGAAGAAAAGGTGGTAGCTTTTGCTTCTAGGGCCCTTAGGGATGCGGAAATTAACTATTCTTGCATTGAAAGGGAGGCATTAAGTGTGTATTGGGCGATACAGCATTTTAAATTTTATTTATGGGGAATTCCTTTTATGGTAAAGTCAGATCATCGTCCCCTTGTACAAATTTATTCTGATCGTCACAGTGAGCGCATGACTCCTAGGCTTAAGAGATGGAGTGAGGGGCTGCAAGAGTTTAATTTCCGTGTACACTACATTTCTGGGCTGGACAATAAGTCTGCTGACTGTTTGTCCAGGTTGCCTGTGTGTTCTGGGGAAGAAAGTGAGGAGATTGAGTGTGTGAATTGGGTGATGGAAAACCCGTTGTTGGAAGAGGAGTGGTTGTCTTGTGCGGTTAAGGATACCACTTTTGGTGTTTTGAAGGATTTAATATCTAAAGGATGGATGAGTTGTAAGGATCTTGATCCGAATGTGAAGTCGTTTTGGTGTGTGAAGGATGAATTGACCTTTTGTGGGGATAAGCTTATGAGAGGAGAAAGATTAGTTCCACCTGATGTTCTTAAGGAGAAGGTAGTCAATTTGGCTCATGAGGGACATCTTGGTAGGAGTCTTACGAAAGCGCGTGTTAGGGAAAGGTATTGGTGGCCCGGGATGGATCGGTTGGTGGAGACGGTGGTGAAAGATTGTCATTTGTGTGCCATCAATGACAAGTCTCATGTGACTAGTCGTGCTCCTCTTTCACCTGTGGAGGTTCCGGATGTGGTGTGGACCAAGCTGGGGTTGGACATTATGGGTCCTTTTGAGCTTATGCCTGCCCAAGAAAGATTTGTTGTTCTCTTGGTGGACTACACCTCGAAGTGGGTGGTTACCAAGTGTATGGGTGTGGTCAATTCCAAGTCCATTATTGAGTTTTTAAAGGACGTCTTTACGTCTGAAGGTGTTCCAAAATATCTGGTCACAGATAATGGAGTGCAGTTTGTCTCCCATGAAATGCAACATTTTCTAGAGAGTGTTGGTATAATTCATCTAAACACTGCGCTATATTCGCCACAGGCTAATGGTCTCACTGAGAGAATGAATAGGGTGGTGAAAAGTTGTGCTCAAAGGGCACTTGATACTGGGGTTTCGTTCAGTTGTATGCTGAGGGAAACATGGTGGGCACACCGCACTGTTCCTAATGCTATTTCTCAGAAATCACCTTTTGAGGCTTTGAGGGGAAGGGTGGCGATGACTAAGCTGAATCCAGGGTGGCTTCCTGTATGGAAGGGGAATGAGGTTAGTGAGGATGTGAGGAAGAGGAAATTGGCTGATTATCAGTCTAAATACAAACAGCGCTATGATGACAAGATGTCTGTGAAAGAAAGGAAGTGGAACCTTGGTGATCGTGTTTGGGTCAAAAGATCCAGGTTTGGTCACAAGGGTCTGTCTAACTTTCTGGGTCCTTTTGTTATCACTGCAATAAGGAAAAATGTTGTGACTTTGAATAATGGCTGTACCTGGAGCATGTCAAGACTGGTAAAAGTTGTTGATGTCAAGTTGCGTTCAGACAACAACCGGCCTTGTGTTCCTGTAAATGGTAATGGGAATTGTCATGGCTCTGCCAGACTCAGGCATGTTCCAGCCAAGTTTAAAGATTATGTTTTGTTTTAAGCATATGTTATTCTTTATATTTTGCACTGTATTTTGCATTTAGTATTTGTTATCTTTATTTATTATCATTTTGTTTTTAATGTATTGTAAAGGGGATGTGTTGTAATCTACTTGTGGTTGGATTGTGGAATCCCTGTTGTCTGGGGGATGGAATGTGAATGTTCTGGTGACAGGCATTCAGGCTGAGAGATGCTGTGAAGAGGAGTTGGCTTACGTTGGTGGTTGCGATAATAAAGCCTACTTATGGATCATAACTGGAGTACCGGCTTTTAATACTGGGGTTTTGAGTCTCAAAGGTAGGCTGGAGTTTAAAGGTGTCTTCTACCTTTTTCCAGTTGACATGGTTCTCTGGGGGTGAACAGGGTTTTTTTGAGTTTTTAGGCTGCGGGGTTCTAATGAGAAATGGGATCAGGTTATGATCTGTCCAGATTTGTGGAATCGGAGTATGGGTTTCTAGAGGGGGAAAGTTGGTGCAGACCCCATCTAGAGTGTGTCCAGCTAGGTGAGTGGGTTGCTTAACCCTTTGCTGAAGGTTGAAGATTTCTAGAGTTTGGTGGAAGTTAAGTGTCTGAGCGTCCTCTGTAGAGTCGAGGTGTAGATTGAAGTCGCCCAAAAGGGTGACATGTGGGTATCTGGTTAGGAGCTGACCAAGGGTATCACTGAGAGTATCTAGGAATTTGGTAGCGGTGCCTGGGGGACGGTAGACTAGTCCTCCTGAAAATGGTTCCCTTGCTCACTTTTCCACTGGATTCAAGCTAGCCTGGCTGATGAGGGGTGTTCCCCTGAAACCGGTCCCAGGATGCTTGTTTCCAGTTGAGGGAAGACCTGGCTTGACAGTTCAGGCTGGACTGTTCCAATGAGTCACAGGGTCAAGACTGATTTGCATATGGCTGGGTCTGAACTGAGGTGGCAAAGTGAGCTAAAGAAGGATGATGGATTCAACCCAGATCTGTGACTGGGGTGAGTGTCTGAAAAGTTTCAGCGCTCCGTCCATCATCTCCTTGTGTTTGCTATAGACCTCTCCCATCTATTTTTCACAACTCTTCATTTCAGCATCATACCCACTTTGAAAAGCCTGATGAGCGGAGTGAAAGGAGTGACATAGATGTTCAATGGGGTGGTAGTATAATTCTCTTCTGGCTTAATCGAAAAGCTGTCCAAGCTTTGGAGACTACTTTTGCGTAGGTCAGGAAAAAGCGAATGCCCATGTTCTATTTTCCTGCCTTGCTTGCCTGTCCTAATATATATAACACCACAGGCAATGCCACTTTAATATTGCACTAAACTATAATGGGCCTATAAACAACAGAGTACCCCATAAGGGAATATTACTCATGTTAGACTGGGGCTATGCCCCCCTCATCCAGAATACTTTCCTTTAAGTAATATTTATTCTCGCTAGCTTTGGGCATCCCGCCCTGTATCCCAGGAACATCGTATGCAGAACGGTTAGTAGTCTTATCTTATTTAGTTAATCTATTACTGCACTCTACACGTTCCAATCTAATCAATCCACAAGATGTTTGTAATTAGACGATATTTCGTAACAAGAAATGGGAGATTTGGTTCTCGATTCCACTTACATTTTTAATATACTGGCTAGGATAGTGCATTACTGAGTATGCGAAGTCAAGGCTGTTACTCATTGCAGTGTCCAAGTTCCCTAGAGTGATTTGTGAACAAATACAATGAATGCAAAAGCTATTTACCCCAATGTAATCTTAACCTTCTCGACATTTTATTTATGCATTGGGAGAATGATCTTCATGTTAGCTGGAATAATAGTACATTTGCAGCATCATAAAAGTGGTAAGACATTAACACAATAGTTAATGATTTACAAGTTTTCTGTAGCCATGCACTCACCGGTAGAGCTACAACCTTTGCTCCTTGTTGTGCTGCTTCTCTGATTAACTTGCATGCACGGTTGAGGTTGTCAGATTTTACAGGAGACACAAAAAGCTGAATGAGTGCTAAACGGAATTCTAAAAAGAGAAAACAAATCCAACTGTAAAAACGATAGTAAAGAAGTTGTGAACCACTCCAACAATATATTTTTTCATTTGGGTTATGCCAGTAACAGACTTAGCAAATGAAGGGACTACAAAAACATGCATTTTTTGCATTCAGTTGTAAAATCATTTGACACGCTTGCAAGTCAATAGTCGATCACACTTCATGAACTCTAAGTCTCTACACCAAAGGTTTTCATACTCTTTCATTGCTACATGTGACAATTTCTATTAACTTCTGTTCAGGAGTAACATACTGTACATTACAGGTGTAATCTAGTCTTAATGGTTGCTAGGAAGGATTGTTTGACTTGTGTGTTTTTACAATTTTCTTCCCCACACCAAAGTTAACCAAAGTCAGGGCCCAGCAGTGAGCGTTGTGACAAAAGGCATGTTTCTTCAAGCTATGGGACCATAGACCCTTGTGTACAACCATTCCATAGCTCTTACTCCACACACTATCACTCCATGCCATAGGCCAAATCCAGTCTACTCCTGATCTCAACCAAATGAGCATTTTGGTAACTTTTCAGAAGCCTCAGCATGGTCTGTGCAAGTTCTATCCTAACAAACTTACTTTGAGGCAGAGTCTCATTTGAGGAGACTAAATCCCGCTTGGCTCGCAAGATTATAATGAGAAAATTTAGATTTTCCACAGCTGTGGTGTAGGAGACTGGCTTAGTATTTGGGGCAAACTTATTTAAGTGATGCACCATGCACTAATCCCGGAAACCCCTATTGTAATTTTAGTGGTCATTGATAACCATAAACAGCTCTCAAAGTGGTAGCTGTGGACATGTGGTGAGGACACTGAGCTTGGAGGGAAGAGATCCTGGAGGTTGGAGCTTCTTGTAACCCGAAGATCTCTGGAGTGCAAAGCCAACAAGCCTTGGAAATGGCAAGTTGATGCTGTGCACAGGGGTTCGGCCCCAGTGGTTCTGACGAAGGAAACTAGCCTCACAATTGCAGAGAGAACAGGCCAGACCTCGAGGGAGTTGCAGCACCACTACCTGTGTTACTGAGCCTCGGGAAGACCATAGGACGACAGGAGCAGCAGACCTGTCAGCTTTGTTGCAGTCAGTAAACAAGTAAGGAGCAAAAGAGGGAATAAAACCAGGTTGCCCTCCACTCATAGAATTCATACACAAATAACCTGGTTATACGGAACACATCATATTCTTTGTAAGTTATATATGACGGGCATATAAATACTCCAAAGCTATGGCTATGCTGAATTTTCTAGTCATGCCTACCTCTAAGTGTTCCTCATTTAAGAATTATCAACCATCCCCAACAGATCTCACCCCACCAAAAAGAGAAAAAGTGTGAGAAAAGTCAGAAAGTGCCTCACGTAAGTAACATCCATGGAGCTACTGGTTGGTACTCACCAGTTTGCTCGTTCTGTCATCATTGGCAACTTTCTTGACAGAAAGGAAACATGTCTGACTTAATCCTTTAGACTCATGCAAAGTGGTAAAGAATATTTTAATACGAGCGTGTATATGATAGTGTCCACTATTGTACATTTAAACCCCGTTGTGTAAAAAAGTGAATACATCTCCTAATTAAAAGTGAGATATGAACCTCTATTCCACACATGCTTTATTTCCATAGTGTCCATACTCAATTAAACGAAGCAGCATGCTTAGACCATCTTAGCTTGAACGGCCGACATGTTTCATTGCCCAAACTCTTTTTGGCAATTTCATCAGGGCAAGAGGACGCAGCTCCATCTCACTGATGCTTAAAATCTGTAATGGTTGATAAATGAAGGAATGATAATTCCAGAGACAAACAGATAAACACAAACATTATGAACGGTTGTCTTATGTTGACACACTTCAAAAATGTCTTTAAAATCCAGCGAGCCTCCTTTTTGACCAGCACGTTCTCAATCGTGTGTGCATCCCCCATCACTCTTTCCAATACTGTTCATTTTAAATCTGCAATCATGGTTAGCTTCTTGAAAGTGACGGACAAGACCGGTAGTGAGTTTTCTTGCCTTCTCCCCCCCAACACCCCCCGCTTCCCCCCTTCATCTCTCCCCATCCATTTCCTTCCGAGGATTGGGGAGGGGCCTCCACTCAACTTCCGGGTCACGATTCGGTACTTTACAGAGCGCTCGAGTCTTCAGCGTCTGTGGAGTATCGGAGCTCAGACTGCCAGTGTAGCGGTAAGTGGGAAGGTTATCCAACTGTGCACAGCAGCCTGATACCGCGCTTGTCTTGCTCTAATGGGCGGGGAGACTGAATTTTCTCCGAATGTAGTAGTGGGCCGAACCAGTGGGGATTTTTACATCGCGGGCCTTGCTCTAATAAGCGGGGAAGCTGGATATTCTCTGAATGGAGTAGTGGGCCAAACTAGTGGGGGCTTTGAAGTGACATTCAGTGGCTTATACTGCTGATCTCCAATTTCTCAGAAAACGTTTTTTCTATAAAAAGAACGGATGAGTTGTGGCTCATAGGTGTAATGAGAGGTGGTTGATGAGGACTACAGTGGGACGAGAAAGGTATAACAAATATCCATTTCCATCCACAGGTGCGTTGTTGTGTGCTGTAGTGTCCAACGGTGGAAGCGGATTACTAGACCCCTTGGTGTGTTGTTGGTAGGAGTTCACCTGGCAACCACCAGGTAATTATGGCAATATGTGAAAGCACAAAATATGGGTAGTGTTGCATTTTTTAAGTTTGTCAACATAAGACAACCATTCATAATGTTTGTGTTTGTCTCTGGCATTATCATTCCTTCATTTATCAACCATTACAGATTTCAAGCATCAGTGAGGTGGAGATGTGTCCTCGTGCCCTGATGAAATTGCCAAAAAGAGTTTGGGCAATGAAACATGTAGGCTGTTCAAGCTAAGATGGTCTAAACATGCTGCTTCTTTTAATTGAGTAGGGACACTATGGAAATAAAGTATGTGTGGAACAGATGTTCATATCTCACTTTTAATTAGGAGATGTATTCACTTTTTTACACAACAGGGTTTAGATGTACAATAGTTGACACTATCATTTACGCGCTAGTATTAAAATATTCTTTAACACTTCACATGAGTCTAAAGGATTAGGTCACACACGTTTATTTTGTGTCAAGAAAGTTACCAATGATGACAGAACGAGCAAACTGGTGAGTACCAACCATTGGTTCCATGGATGTTGCTTATGTGAGGCACTTTTTGACTTTTCTCACACTTTTTCTCTTTTTGGTGGGGTGAGATCTGTTGGGGATGGTTGATAATTCTTAAACGAGGAACACTTAGAGGTAGGCATGACTAAATAATTCAGCATAGCCATACCTTTGGAGTATTTATATGCCCGTCATATATAACTTACAAAGAATTTGATGTGTTCCGTATAACCAGCTTTGTTGCTGTGCCTGCAGATGCAGGGAAGTGACTCCTTCAGTCCAAGGGAGAATACTTTGGTGTCCTTGATGCCCACAGGTCTGTTGAAGATCCTGGAAGAAACACAGGCTACTAAGAAGACTTGTAGAATAGTGAGACCAGGATCAGCAGGAGTCTTCCTTGATGCAGTCTTGGTTCCAACAAAGTACAGCGAACTCCAAGTGTCCAGACGATCGAATAGTGATGTGGTTTCAGTCTTGAGTCTCGTCCCATGACGAATCTAAGGAACCACTCGCTGGTAGACGCTTAAGTATCATAGGGAAAGGGTTGGAACAACTCAGGGGTCCCTCCCAGAGGAGGGGCTGGACAGGGATGAGGATACCTCCATCTACTTTGTCCAGTTTCGCGCTGGAGCCACGGGCTCCCTGGAACAGGCTCAAACTGGAGTATGCAAGGAGGGCATCAAATGTGCCCTTCAAACCATCAAATGTGCCCTACAAAGCAGTCTGTTGATAGAGATGATGGAGCAGAGTACAGAATATTTTGTGTGTACCCGTTCAGACCAATCACACCCCCATAACAAAGTAATATATTAATTTTGTTTGCTGTGTATTAACCAAACACACACATTACATGTGGGAAATGCTCTGCATTAACAGGTTTGATTAACATATTAATTAATGGTGTAAAACGCATGTTTAATCTATTTTGCGCATTTAAATTGTGTAATAGTGCATGTCTATGTTGTAGTGTACATTGTGCATTGCATGCTGCTTTTGCTTCATTTTAATGGCTTGCAGAGTGATGTTTTTCCGCTAGGTAAAAAGTTTATAGGGGATAAATATTAGCCCTGGTGGGTGGGGGGACAGAAAACACTTATTTTCTGTGTATTCACATTCTCTTTGTGTGTGTTTATCGTAGTTTGGCTGGTGGCCAGTTTCAAGATGGCTTTGTTTTTCCCGGTTCTGAGCAGTAGAGAATGCTTGCATCATCTGGCTAGAGGAACCTCGTGCATGCACTGTGCTCCACTGAACTTTGCAGCTGACTATGTTCGAGGCCATTCCGGTAGTGGCTGAGAGCCAGAATGATAGCACGAGAACAGCTGAATCCCTGCCAAAGAGAAACAGTTGAATGCCTGCCAAAGAATGACCACGTGGAAACAGCTGAATCCCTGACACTGAACAGTTGAATCCCTGCCAATAAACCTTTGAATGCCTGCTAATGAACTATGGACAGTCAAATTTGTATCTATCAGCTTGTCAAACAAAGTTATTCACAGACATCCTGGGAGCTGAGAACTACATTGTTATTCATGGACATCCTGGGAGCTGAGAACTACATTATTATGAACGGACATCCTGAGAGCTGAGAACTGCATTGTCATGACCAATCAGAGCAAGGGAAACGACAAGAGTTGAAACAATTGAGGGTAGAGAGCCAGCAAACACAGTATAAATATCAGACCAAAATTGGGGTTTGGTGTCAGAGAAGGCGGAGGAGAAAAGCTGCTTTGGAGAGATGCTGGGAGCTTGGAATTATGCCAGACTGTGCACTGATGACCCCTGTAGGTTCGGGATCGTTGCGGGACACTAGCCTGGGTGAGAGAAGTCATCGAGGAGGTCAGGGGTTAATTAAGTAAGTTGGGGTTTTAGTGCTGGGTAGGAAGGTTTTAGTGTAGGAAATCTTTAGAATTAAATGCATGTTTTTAACTATGGTTCACTCATCCTTAATTTTGGAACCCTCTGTCAGTTACATGACCAAGGATTGATTTTTAACCATTTTGAGAATAATGAAATGAATGCAAACCTACATTTTCTCTTAATGACTTTTATTAAACAGTTTCTTGATTTATGTCCTGAATAAATGGCAATGCTCAAGTGAAAATTAATAGTGAGAGAATAAATGATAATTTCCTTTATGCAAATTAATTACATAAAATCTTTTAAATGATTTCAGGTGTTCGTGATTCTTTTAGAGTCAATTAATTATGCAATTCAATATATTGTTGTAGTGAGGTTAAGCTGGTCTTGACAATCACCATCAACCAATCCAACTAATTGGTCCGTCGACCAAGTGGGTGGTGTGCCTTGATGTTAAAGCTAGGATTCTACAGATGCAGATGTACATAAAGTATTTAATGTAAATATTTTCCTATAGGTAATAAGGTACCCCCCACATGTCCAGCGCTTGAATCATTCATCCCTCCTGTGTGTGTAGACTCGTGAATGGTGACGTGTGCGAGTTGGTATTATGGGCCCCACCAATGAATGTGTGTATGAATGAGTGTGCGTGACGACGGGTCTGCGACGCAGAGAGGGTATCAGTACATGTTGTTCCCCATTTCCCGGTCTTGCGCTGGATCAGTTTTTCTGGTAGAAGTATGATGGTTTTATTGTTTTGGTTTGGTGATTATTGCTTGTAAATTGCTTATTGATTAGTATTGGTTTGTGTATTAACACTCTATGTTGAGTTACGTCGAGTTCTATGTTGTTTGACGGCTTCTGGGATGTAGGAAGTCGGAAGTTTGTAACGGTTCCGTAGTAGAGCAGAAGTAAGCGCTGCTCTCGGGAAAGACTGAATTGTTGTTGCCCTGTAGGTACACGGGGAAAACGTGTGACGATTGGAGTTGCATGACGCATTGTCTGGGTTTGATTCTGTAACATCGTCGTGTGTTGCCATTAGGGACATTTTCTGTATGAGAGAAATGTATGGTAGCAAAGGTCACCTGTGAAATTTTGGTCTTAGGTACCAGGAGTCCAAAAGGCACTCTGATTAAGCTTATCACTGGAAAGGTAATAGGTGTTCTCTAAGCTTGCTAGAAGGATAAAGTAGAGGGAAGTGCTACTTTATTAACAAATGTCATAATTCTGTAGTAGGGCAGAGGTAAGCGCTGTTCTCGGAAAAGACAGAATTCTGTGTCAACTGCATTTTCCGTATTAAAGTGCGTGAATGAAATAGCATTCAGGTTAATTGCGAAACTCTGGTTTTATTTCTCAGGAGCAAAGCGTCTCCAACTAGGTGTCTTAATTCTAAAAAAACAGTTAGCTAATGCTTGCTAGAAGGGTAAGGTAGAGGGATGTGCTACTTTATCAACGGAAGTAACGATTCCGTAGTAGGGCAGAGGTAAGCGCTGCTCTAGGGAAAGACAGAATTCTTGTAAAAAAGGTCATTAACTATTCTCTTGTTAGCGAAACAGATAATGGTGGTGTTTTTATGTCGTTACTAACAGATCTGTAAGTCAGAAGAACGTAAGAAAGTTTGCCGATAAATTTTGTAAAGGAGGGGTCAGCAGGAGTAGGAGCAGCGACAGCGAGAAAAGTTGACGTCAGAAAGGCCGCGCTGGGATTGGCCAGCCGTGAGAAAATATAGACGCTCCTGGTTGGTGCGTTAGTGTACGCCGCGCTAGGATTGGAGAATTACAGAGTGACGCAGACGCTCCGGATTAGTGAGAGTCTCGCTGGGATAGGTGGATGCGAAAGTGACGTATAGCTTTCTGATTTGCTTATGAGTGTGTTTCCAGAGTGGTATTGGTTGGAAAGGAAACAGCACAGAGGAAGCTAATTGCTAGAGAGTGTGTTGCACTGACGTTTCTAGCTGAACACGAAAACAAAAGTTAAGCGAAAAATGTATTATATTGGTAAAGAGAAGAAGAAAGTTTCGCTGTTTGGAAAGGTAAAAAGATTGTTTGTGAAAGACAAGCCTGCAGTAAAGCAGGAGTGGAGACTATTCTCTCCCCTGGGAACGCCTGTATTTGACATGCTAATGAAGTATGGCTATCACACTTGCTTGTGGGTAGAAAATTGGGTGCGATAAACAAAAGGTGATGGTGCGCTTGCATTTCCTCCAGAATGTTCTTTTAACATAGAAGTTTTGCGGCATTTGAGAAAAACAATGGGGAAACTTGAGCCTAAACCTAGACCTATGCAATTTGAAGCATTAATGGATTGGGAAGATGCAGAGTATGAGAAAGAACGCCTCAGGAAAAGGTTATGATTTTGGTTTGGATAAATATTGGAATGAGAATATTGAGGACAGAATATGTACATGGCAACAGGTGGATGTACCAAATGATTTGTTTCCTGTCTGGGAGGATCTACAGGAGGTGAAAAGAAAGAGGAAAAGAAGCATGTTCAAATTTCAGGCTGTAGGTACAGTGATACTAAAGATGAGTTGCTGGATGACATTCTGGGCAACAGACCACCTCCATATCAAGGGGAGTTTGCGACAGTGGTGCCAAAGGCACCGCCAGCAGAAACTACAAAGGTTTTCCAAACTGTTCCAGCCCCATAGGGAATAGTGCAATAAATAGACAGGAATCTGTTCAAATTAATAGTACAGTAACAAAGCAAGAACTCCTTCCAATGAGCAGTGCGGTTATTTGGCAAGAAACACAAGTGATAAATAGGTCAAATCATGAAGAAGAAGAAAATGAGTTAGCAGTCAGGACATGAAAATTGTCTGAAAAATTGAAAGAAATGCCTATGAATATGGAAGCTTTAACAGTCCCGCTGAATATAGATTCTGAAATTTCTGTTTGCAAAAGTGAGGATAAAAAGGTAAAGCACCAGATGCAGGAGAAGGAAATTAATGATGATAAAAAGCCTCAATTAAATAATGGAGTATGGGGATGAAATAATGGATGCATTGTTAACTGAGTGTCCGCCACTTTATGTGGTTCCCATTAAAAATACTGAAAATATTGTACCAGTAAGTACTTCAGTGGCTACTGCTTCTGTTGAACAGAGAGAAATAGAGAATGAGAGAAATGTGAAGACATTTCAGATTGACCCACTACCTGTTGATTCAGCACTGACAGTGATACCTCCAGGTGTTACTGCTTTAAATGTGACTGATTCAGTGCAAAAACTACAAGCTGCAGATGCACAGATAGTGCCTAGACAAATTATGACTATCCAAATTAATATTGGCCCTACTCAAAAGATTCAAACAGCTGTAGAAGGAGTAAATATGTCATGGTTTACTTTGGAATCTCAGAATTCATAGATTATTGAACAGAAACTACCCCAGACAGTCCAAGCATTGAAAGATGGGGGAGAAATGGTGTTTACAGCACTCACAGCCCAGGATAAAATAAATATACTTGGAGATGGGATTTTTCAAACACGGTTTGAGGAAGCAGCGGTAATTAAAATGATAGAAAGCATGGGGGACCAAATTAACCCAGAGCCCGAAAAAGAGAAACAGCTTAGTGTTTTAAATTTAACATTTGAGCATGAAGAAATTAACAGTCCTTGCTATTTAAATCATGAAAATATGAACCAGTGTCAGGAGAAAGAATTAATTTCCCTGAGTAAGGAAACAAATACATGTGCAGTAACTACACATGGTAGATTGACTGATTTGGCTAAAAAATATGAAATTAATGTTTCAGGAAATTTTCCATTTCAGAAAAGCTTCAGGGTACACATGAATGAAGAGGCAAATGAGACAATGAGTTCTTCAGGAATGCAATTGCACAATGCAGAAACGAAATATATTTTTAAATGCAATGGGCTTGAGCAATTAGGAGACAAGTGCACAAGAAAACATGAGAAGACAAAGAAACCACCAGACCTAGCTGGGAAACTGGATAAGAAAAAGAAACCCTCAGATTTAGTTGAGGAAAATAATAAGCAGAATGAGGGAGAAGCTTTTGCTTGCTCATTGAGAAAAAGGAGGGATTTTGAGAAATGGAGAAGCAGGTGGAGAAAGAAGAAGAAACGAATAGTTGATAGGGGATCATTAGCATGTCCTGATGCTCACAAATGTGAAACTGCCTATATTACCAGAGGGAATTGGTTTGCAGATGAATTGGCAAATTATTGCACACAACTGAATTGTTCTTTGAATCAGGCACGGGCGAAGGAAGACACTTTTTCCCAATATCTCATGCTTACTAACACAGTAGAAACATCGAAAGAAGTGAGGCAGTTGCAGGATCAGGCAAGCGATGAGGAAAAGAAAACATGGGTGAAAGAAGGTTGCACACAAAAAGAAGAGGATGAGGTTTGGGTTTACCAAGATGAAAGAGCTGTTATGCCCGACAGTATGTTTGCCCATTTTGCACGCATGTATCATGGACAGGCACACACAGATAGGGAAACTCATTTCGCCAACGAAGTTATCAGTCTGATCTGTGAAATACTGAGGACTAAACAGAAACTGCATTGTGCCTATTGTCCAGAAGTTTCTGGAGTTGGTAGCGCAATGAAAGTCAAATTAGAAAAAAGTGTGATTCCACTGACTTGAAATTGCCGGAAGCTTTGCCCCTAGTTCCAATAACCATGAGAAGTACACCTGACATAAGGACAGGTTTAAATCCCTACAAGATACTAGTGTGACGAGCAATGAGAGAAGCAAATGTACCTGATCCACAAGATGGGCCACTGAGAAATAGACTGCAGATTTCGGATACAAGTTCAGAATCAGGTGCTGAGCAACCAGAAGCGGTTAACAGGAGAGAAGCCGACTGTGAAACTGGTAATACTAGATCAACAGACTTTGCAAGTGTACAGCAAGGTGTAAGACTCAACGATTTTTCACCTGACAACCATTTAGACGGTACTGCCGAACTAGGACAGAAACAAAGTCAAGAGCAGAGGCAAGAACATGAAAAAGAGAGAACAGAAGACTCAGAAATCATACAGTTCATGATAAGGGGAAGTGAAATACAAGCAGACACAGAGACTGAAAGCAAGGGAGAAGAAGACTCATAAATCCTGACAGTTATCTTGTCTGACATTAGAGAAGAAACGGATGATCAGGAAATTCTGAACAAAGATTATGAACCTATGGAGAAGGATGATTCACACATGTGGCCCAAAGGAATAAAGAGACTCAAGTATAAGATAGTGAGAAAAGGAACAACAGCTCTTGAAGATCAGATCTCTGAAATGACAGACAAGTTAGAACAGGAGAAATTGAACAGGCCACCTGAGTGGACTTACATAGTCTTACAAAAGATAGAAGAAGTAGATTTAAGAAAGGAAAGGGACAGTGACAACGACAGTGAGCAGGACAAAGAAAACGACTTGAGGCCACCCTAACAGTGTTACAGAAAACACTTCTGGGTTTTAACACACAAGACAAAGACGATTTTTCATGAACCATTTCCAAGTGGTTAAAATAAAAGAAGGGGCAAAGGACAGAAAGTAATTCAAGTGTGAAAACACTTTGTACATACGGTACATATTTAGTAGATTTCATTTATAGGTTAACTTGGATACCATAGCGGATATGGACACTCCTAAAAATAGATATAACATTTTTGCTTTGGGTGTAGGATGTGTTTTACCATTTTACTAATGGTGCTGTTAATAATGTACCAATAGCTGCACAAGTAGATAGAACTGCACTTCACAAGGATAAGTAAGTTTTAGATTTAGAACTAAAAATAACATTTTTGTCGAGAACAGGAGAAATGAGAAAGAAATATGCTGAACAAACAAAATTATTGAGAAGAAGTGGCTGATCGAATAAAATTTAGTGGGATGAATGGGTGGTTTGGGATTTGGTGATGATGAAATCATCAAAGGGGGGATTGATGGAGTAGAGTACAGAAGATTTTGTGTGTACCCCGTTCAGACCAATCACCCCCCCCCATAACAAAGTAATATATTAATTTTGTTTGCTGTGTATTAACGAAACACACACATTACATGTGGAAAATGCTCTGCATTAACAGGTTTTATTAACATATTAATGAATGCCCCGATTACTTACCGGTAATCTTCATTACTCCGAGTTAGTCTTCCTCGCCACATGACTAACGAAGTGAGCTTCAGCTCCACACCAGAACCCTCCAAAGCAAAAGTTAGCCTCCCATGCCTCCCATCCCTTCCCAATATGGCCGACCCATACACCCCATGGCCACTATAAGAGGTGGGCCCGCCCAACCCCAAAGCCTGAAACTACCAAGCCAAACATGAAGCCGATAGCCAGACAGGGAGGGAGGGACGGGAACTCATGTGGGGAGGAAGACTAACTCGGAGTAATGAAGATTACCGGTAAGTAATCGGGGCATTACCTCCTCGTTAGTCATCCTTGCCACATGACTAACGAAGTGAGCACATACCCAAGCCAAAAAGGCTTCATGGTACACAAGAAGACACCACCAAGGCGGAAACAGGTTAACAAAACACTTTAATCCATTGTGTAATGAAAACCACAGAATAAAAACACAGTCCAATCAAAGGACAAATCAAGGGATGGCAGAACCCGCACTCACAACAGCACCCGCAAAATCCCCAGGAGGAGAGCCCCCCAGGACCACCCGGTAGTGTTCCATAAACATGTGGGGAAGAGGACCACGTAGCCACCCGGCAAATCTCCTCAGTGGACACACCCTTAAACGAGGCCCAAGACACAGAGACACTCCGGGTGGAACGACCCTGGACAACCCCCGGGAGGTCAGAACCCTGGGAGTCGTACGCCAGCAGGATAGCCTGCTTCAGCCAGCGACTCAGAGTAGACACAGAAGGTTTGTGACCAGAACGCACCGGACCAAAGGTCACAAACAAGCTGTCACACTGACAAAAAAAGGAGGTGCGGGCCAAGTAAATCTCCACCGTACAACGGACATCCAACAAGGACAGGGGGACATCCACCACTGGGGAAAAGGAATGCAAGGACACCTCACAGGAGCGGTTAGCCAGGGAGGGAATCTTAGGCAGAAAGCGGAGACCATGGCGCAGGACCAGCCGATCCTGCAGGACCCTTAAGAAGGGGGGAGACTGAAGGAAGGACCCCAGCTCGCCCATGCGGCCAGCCGAGACAATGGCGACCAAGAAAACCACCTTGAAGGTGAGGATCTTCGGATCCACCGACTGAAGGGGCTCAAAGGGGGGACCCTGCAGAGCCCGCAGGACCAAGGGAAGATCCCAGGGAGGGGACAGGCAAACAGCCCGAGGCCGCCGCAGAGAAAAGCTCCGCAGCAAGCGAGCCACCAAGGAATCCAGGAGGTCCAGGTCCGGACTGCGGAAGACCCGCAGGGCAGCCCACTGAGCCCTCAGAGTGGAGGTAGCCAACCCCAGGGAAAAACCCTCCGTCAGGAAATCCAGAACCCTCATGGGGTCCACAGACACCGGGTCAGAACCCAGCAGGTCGCACCAACGGGAAAAGGAGGACCAGTGACGAGAATAGGACAGCAAGGTCGAAGACCTCCGGGAATCCTGCAATAAAGCAACCACCCCCAGGGAACACCCCTGGGCCAACAAGGTCACCCGCTAACACCAGCCAAGCCTGCAGATGGAGCCGGCGCAACACCGCTCCGGGAAGAGGAGGCCCCCGCCAACAAGACCGAATCGCCAGCTCGCCCAGGAGAGGGTACCAGGAGCGGTGCACCCAACCGGGAACCACCAAGAGCACCAGGGCCCGGTCCAAACGGATCTTGCAGAGGACCCGAGGAATCAAGGGAAAGGGGGGAAAGGCATAAAGGCATAAAGGAGACCCCGAGGCCACGGGAAAGACAGAGCATCCACCCTCCAGACCCCTGGACACGGATGGAGAGCGCAGAAGCAGGGCAGGAGGGCATTGTCCTACTCCGCGAACAAGTCCACCTGGGGAAGGCCAAACCGGTCCACCAGACGCCGAAAGACCGCCGGCGACAGGGAGAGGGTACTCAATGGAGCGAACACCCGACTGAGACGGTCCGCCACCACATTCTCTGACCCCGGGAGATAGACAGCCCTGAGAGACAAGACCGCTCCCTCCGCCCAGGACAACAGTTCCCGGGACAGCAACCACAGGGAGCACACCCGGCAACCCCCCTGGTGGTTGATGTAACACCCCACCACCTGGTTGTCTGTCCGAACCAAAACATGATGACCACGGAGAGAGGGAGCAAAGTCCTGGCAAGCCAGCAGGACCGCCTTCATCTCGCGGTAGTTGGAGGAGCAGTGGGACAGAAGAGGACCCCACTGACCCTGAACCGACCAGGAACCCAAGGTCGCCCCCCAGCCCAGGTGACTGGCACCGGTCGTGACCACCCGGGACGGGGAGATCAGAAAGGGAAGACCCTCCGAGAGATGGGATGGCACAAGCCACCAGCCCAGGTCGGACCGGATCTGGGGGGACACCGGAACCAAAACTTTGTAGTCCTCGGAGCAGGGGTCCCAGAGAGACAGGAGGTGATTGACTAAGGGGTACAGGTGGAGGCGAGCCCAGGGGAGAACATTGATGGTGGTAGACATTAACCCCTGAACCCTCAACCACAGACTCACAGGAGCAGACTCCCGCCCCAGGAGAGCCCCCAGATCCCGCCACAAGACATTGCGGCGTTCCAGGGGCAAGAACACCTTCCCCCGTAGCATGTCCAACCGGCCCCCAATGAAGACCAAGTCCTGGGCGGGATCGAGGTGGGACTCCCGCAGGTTGATCAGGAAAACGTGGGCAGAAAGGACCTCGCGGACCCTCCGGACGTGAAGCCTCCCCTTCGAAAAAGAAGAAGCAGAAATTAACCAGTCATCCAGGTAGGGAAAACCCTGATTCCCTCCCGGTGAAGAATGCCCGCCAAGGGCGCCAGAACCTTGGTGAACACTCTCGGGGCAGATGACAAACCAAAAGGGAGTACCTGGAACTGGTAGTGGTAGGAAACCACGCATAACCTGAGGAAGGGCTGAGAAGACAGGTGAACCGGCACATGGAGGTAGGCATCCAACAGGTCCAGAGAAGCCACCACCTCCCCCTGGACCAGCAGTGGCAGAATCTCCTGCAGAGAAAGCATTTTGAACTTAGTGTGAGGAATGAACAAATTCACCTGCTTTAAGTCCAAGACAGGCCGAAAATCCCCAGACACCTTCCTTACCAGGAACAGGATGGAGTAGACACCGAAGCCCCACTGAGATGGAGGATGGAGGAACAGGCCGGAGGGCCCCCTTCACAAGCAGGTCCTGGATGCCAGCGAGCAAGGCCGCCCGTTTGACCGGAGAGGAAGGCAGCGGGGTAGCGCGGAAGGTGTCTGGAGGAGGGGAACTGAAGGAGATGGAGAGACCCTCCCTCACGATCCGAAGAACCCAAAAGGTCCGAGAAAGAGGACTCCCACGCCGGAAGGAAGTGGCGGAGTCGGCCGCCCACTGGGAGCCCACCCGGCAGGGCCAGAAGACAGTCAGGACTTGGGAGCAGAGGTGGAAGCAGCAGGCTGAGACCGGGATTTGGAGAAGAAGGCGGCGCCCCGGCCGCGACCCCTACCGCGAAAGGGCGCCCCACCCCTGGGCGTGGACCAGGTGGAAAACACCCTCTTGGGACCCAGAAAGCGGGCCCTGGATGACCGAAGGGGAGCCAGCAGCTTCCGGTCCTCAGCCGACTTCTTGACCATGTCCTCAAGGGAAGACCCGAAGAGCTTTGGCCCGGAAAAGGGAATCCTCATCAGCAAAGCCTTCTGGGCAGCCTCAGCCTTCCAGTTGCGCAACCAGATCTGGCGCTGGGCCTGAATAGCAGTGCCACCAGCAGCAGCCGAGGCCCCCAAGGTGTCGAAGGAGATGTCAGACAGGAGCCGAGTCTGCTGCTCCATAAGCGCCAGGGTAGGAACCACATCTGCCCCCTGGTATAACAGCTCCGCCAAGGACTGGAAATCCTTCAACAAGGACTGCACAGTGTAAGACAGGTAGGCAGAGGCACGAATCGAAAAATTGGTTGCCGAATAAGCCTGCTTGGCCGCGGCCTCCACCCGCCGTCAACAGGGTCCGAGGGAGAGGCGTCCTCTGAAATGATGGAACCCTGCGAGGAAAGCCCCGCCATCAGAGAGTCCACATTCACAGAGGGAGGGTAATCCTTGGCAAAGTCCTGGATGGTGTAGCGCTTCGCCAGGTATCTCGGGAAGGCCTGCTTGTCAACCTCCATCCATTCCCCCTCCAACACCTTTTTAACGGAAGAATGAAGAGTCAGAGACTCTGGTTCCTTACGCTGATATTCCAAGAAAAAGTCCTCCACGAGCTCTGCAGCCGCTGGAGCAGGAAAAGCCAAGTTCTGCTTGATGTGCAGGAGAACATCCCGCAACTCTTGACCCTGGACATAGCGCCCCCGGAGATCCTCCTCCTCCCCTTCAGTGTCCGAAACCGAAGTGGGGTCCAAGCGAGGACGTTTAGGAGAAGAGGGACCTTGCCCACCAGAGCGCTGCGCAAAAGCAGCCGTCACCGCAGCTTGAATCATGTCCTGAATAGACTGAAGAGTGATCGCCTCAGGAGGAACCTGGGAGGGCGGGTGCTCCCCCACAGGGACGTCCCCACGCTCCATGAGCAGCAACAACGCAGGAACACAAGCACAAAAGCCAGCAGCAGACTGGATGCGAAAGAAACAGAGGCCCCAAAAAGTAGGCAGGAAAAGGCGGGCCAGCTCTATGAAAACGCCTGGCAACACCTGCGTGGGACAAGCCCAGTACTAAACCCCGCCCCCGGGAGGACGAGCCAGCCTCAGGATCCGCCCATCAGCAGGGAGAGCGTCACGCCGAGAGAACAGCGAGAGCAGCGTAATGGAACACAGCAACGCTGCCCCGGAGTACCGAAGCGCCGGAGTAGCCCGAGCAGGTAACCAGAGGCGGCCCACAAGTGGGGGAAAAGCTGCCGAGGAGCCTGGAACAACCCGCACGAAGCGAGCACAGCAGGAAAACCATGCACCACAGCCGCCGCCCGCCATAGCGCCTGGAAGGGACGGCGGACGGCGTGACAACAAGGGGGGGCAAAAAAGAAAGAAAATCGAGCCGCTGCGAAATCAACCGCACAGCCGCCGCCAGCCCCAGCGCCACGAGGGGCAGGCGGGCGCCGAAAACAAACCGTATAGCAACCGCCCGCCGCAACGCCACGAGGGACAGGCGGGCGGCGAAACAAACGGTGAAACAACCCGCACAGCCGCCGCCCGCAACAGGGTCACGAAGGGCAGGCGGGCCGCGACACAAATGCCCAAAAGGAATTAATTCGCGATTCCATTCCCCCTCACCCTAGAGTACTGAGAGAAAAGGCACATAGGGAAATAACAGAGGAGGCAAGGCAGCACCGGCCCCCATGCATCCCCACCCCCCCTGGAAACCCTCGGCCCGCTAGAGCAGAGCCTAACCGGCTCATGACAAACACACCGGGGGATAAAAAAGGGGGGAAAAACAGAGTCCAAGTCCCTAGGGTCCGCTAGAGCAGGACCTCCAACCAGAGATCCACGTACCTGCTACAGCAGGCACCACTTACCTGACGCACTCTGGAGAGACGTGTGCAGAACAAAAAAAACAGGCTTTGGCCACCTCTTATAGTGGCCATGGGGTGTATGGGTCGGCCATTGGGAAGGGATGGGATGGGAGGCATGGGAGGCTAACTTTTGCTTTGGAGGGTTCTGGTGTGGAGCTGAAGCTCACTTCATTAGTCATGTGGCGAGGATGACAAACGAGGAGGTAATAGTGTAAAACGCATGTTTAATCTATTTTGCGCATTTAAATAGTGTAATAGTGCATGTCTATGTTGTAGTGTACATTGTGCATTGCATGCTGCTTTTGCTTCATTTTAATGGCTTGCAGAGTGATGCTTTTCCGCTATGTAACAGTTTTTAGGGGATAAATATTAGCCCTGGTGGGTGGGGGGACAGAAAACACTTATTTTCTGTGTATTCATATTTTCTTTGTGCGTGTTTATCGTAGTTTGGCTGGTGGCCAGTTTCAAGATGGCTTCGTTTTTCACGGTTCTGCGCAGTAGAGAATGCTTGCATCATCTGGCTGAAGGAACCTCGTGCATGCACTGTGCTCCACTGAACTTTGCAACTCCAGCTCACTATGTTCGAGGCCATGCCGGTAGCGGCTGAGAGCCAGAATGATAGCACGAGAACAGCTGAATGCCTGTCAAAGAGAAACAGTTGAATGCCTGCCAAAGAATGACCACGTGGAAACAGCTGAATCCCTGACACTAAACAGTTGAATCCCTGCCAATGAACCTTTGAATGCCCGCTAATGAACTGTGGACAGTCGAATTTGTATCTACCAGCTGTTCAAACAAAGTTATTCACGGACATCCTGGGAGCTGAGAACTACATTGTTATGAACGGACATCCTGAGAGCTGAGAACTGCATTGTCATGACCAATCAGAGCAAGGGAAACGACAAGAGTTGAAACATTTAAGGGTAGAGAGCCAGCAAACACGGTATAAATATCAGACCAAAATTGGGGTTTGGTGTCAGAGAAGGCGGAGGAGAAAAGCTGCTTTGGAGAGATGCTGGGAGCTTGGAATTATGCCAGATTGCGCACTCATGACTCCTGTAGGTTCGAGATCGTTGCGGGACACTAGCCTGGGTGAGAGAAGTCGTCGAGGAGGTCAAGGGTTAATTAAGTAAGTTGGGGTTTTAGTGCTGGGTAGGAAGGTTTTAGTGTAGGAAATCCTTAGAATTAAATGCATGTTTTTAACTATGGTTCACAGATCCTTCATTTTGGAACCCTCTGTCAGTTACATGACCAAGGATTGATTTTTAACCATTTTGAGAATAATGAAATGAATGCAAACCTACATTTTCTCATCATGACTTTTATTAAACAGTTTCTTGATTTATGTCCTGAATAAATGGCAATGCTCAAGTGAAAACGTGAATAGTAAGAATAAATGATAATTTCCTTTATGCAAATTAATTACATAAAATCTTTTAAATGATTTCAGGTGTTCGTGATTCTTTTAGAGTCAACTAATTATGCAATTCAATATATTGTTGTAGTGTGGTTAGGCTGGTCTTGACAATCACCATCAACCAATCCACCTAATTGGTCCATCGACCAAGTGGGTGGAGTGCCTTGATGTTAAAGCTAGGATTCTACAGATGCAGATGTACATAATGTATTTAATGTAAATATTTTCCTATAGGTAATAAGGTACCCCCCCACATGTCCAGCGCTTGAATCATTCATCCCTCCTGTGTGTGTAGTCTTGTGAATGGTGACGTCTGTGAGTTGGTATTGTGGGCTCCACCAATGAATGCGTGTATGAATGAGTGTGCGTGACGACGGGTCTGCGATGCCAGGAGGGTATCGGTACATGTTGTTCCCCATTTCCCGGTCTTGCGCTGGATCAGTGACAAGCACCCCCACCCCAGTCCAATACACTAAGTCCTGTCTGGGAGGTGGTCAACCCCACCGTGACAGGAAACCTATTGTTCTACCATCCCCTGCTCAAGCTTGGCTCAGCATCAGAAGGACAGAATCATGTCTCTTGTCGGCAGCAGCACTAGCTTGCTCTCAGACCCTTAAAGGCTGTTACCAGGAGTACAGGGGGTACCCCAAGGGAGCCCCGCCCCCAGTACATGGGATCATACTTCCAAAACGGGAATTGGTTTTGGGGTTTGATACCAAACATGACCAAGTTCGGAGCAGCCACTATAGTGTTAGACATCTCGTAATGACTGATGTCCACTATATGTTCTAAAATGGCTGACCGCACTGACAAAGCCTGGAGAATCGACTCCAGGGTTTGTAGGGGTGTCCTGCTCATGCAGGGACACCCCCACACTTGTAACCAAGCACCCTGCCCTCAGGACTGATGAGCCTACCACAGGTGTGGCATAGGTTTTAAGAGTAGTGACCTCTGATTTAAGGGAATGCATATCTGCTGCAAGCACCAACTCACACAGGCTGCAATGGCAGGCCTGTAGTCAAAGTTTAAGTGGACTCCCATGGGTAGCACAGTACATGCTGCAGCCCATGGGAGACCCCTGGTGGACCTATGCCCTGAGTACCTTAGGACCATATACTAGAGACTTACAAGGGCATACCAGTAGCCAATTGCAGATGAACAAAAGTACTTACCATGGTCAATTTAGGGAGAAAGCACAGTGACCGGGGTCCTTATGAGCAGGATCCCAGTCAGACTAGGTCAAAAACATATTGAAACCAAGCAAAAAGTGGGGGTAATCATGAAAGCAGACACTACTTTCCTACACGTGGCGAGTTGAAAAGGACAAGTTACTTACCTTTGGTAATGCCTTAACTGGTAGAAACATGATCTAGCCGCAGATTCCTTACCTGTGAACTTCCAGGCTCCAGACTGGATCCAGAAGATTTTTCTTAGCAATACCCCTGCACACCGGTAGGTGGCGTTGGTAGACTCCGCGTGACGTCATTTGGCGTCGAGTTTGTTGTGGTGATGTCCGCATTGTCTATATATGCGCCACCTCGGCACGCTGACGTCAGTACTTTTCACAACTTTCCAAGCCAGATGCATGGAGCCATGAAGCTGACTGACAGTGGTGTGTTAAAATAACTATGGCCCTGAAGGGGAACAGCTCTGACATGATTAACTGATCCACAGGGCGGGGAGGATGGGTGGGTTGGTAAGGAATCTGCAGCTAGATCATGTCTCCACCAGATAAGGCGTTACCGAAGGTAAGTAACTTGTCCATCCGATAGAAACATCTAGACGCAGATGCCTTACCTGTGAACAGACACCCAAGCAATATCATCCCCAGAGGAGGGACTGCGGAAAAGTTTAAACCAGAAAGTCCTGTAGGACCGAACGGCCAAATAGGTCTTCTCTACGGACCAGATTGTCCTGGCAATAATGCTTGCAAAATGTATGCAAAGATGCCCACGTAGCTGCCTGGAAGATGTCAGGAACCATGACAGCACCCTGGAGAGTCATGGTGGCTGGTTTATCGATGGTGGAATGAGATCTGAGGCCTTCAGGAGACTGTTTCTTTGCCAAAGCGTAACAATCTTAATGCAAAGGATAACCCATTGTGAGATGCAGGGGTGCTTTGCTTAACTTTTAATGCTTATCTGAGAGGAGAAACTCAAGGCACTTGTCTACTGTCAACCTCATTTGACTATCTAAAGAAGGACACCAGTAGTGTTCTTTGATGCGCATGCATGACTTAGTAGTGCCCAGATGTCCCTGTAGTGCTTTAAAGATAATGAAAGGGTGCATTTTGGTTGGGGGAACATGCACATCACCTCTCAAAACCATGCCAACCAGTGAGCGTTCGATGGCCGCTTGTGCATAGGTTTTAAAATCACTCTGTAAACACCGAACAGGAGGCCAACCTTTAGTGCTATAAGTGCCAACTTGTTTTAATACTTCATCTTCCTGGCATGCCCTCCACCATTCCTCAGCAGTAAAAGTGACGTCATTATCTAGTAAAGCATGAGTGGCATCAATGGTCGCCACACATTCAATGTCATCATTGTCATCTTCTTCATCAAAATCAAGTAACGGCATGCGAGATAGACAGTCTGCTCTGAAATTCCTCCCACCAGGCACTTGACAAATGGTAAACATGTACTCATGTAACTTAGATACAAGTCTAGTTAATCGTGCTGGCACATCGTTATGAATCCCTCCTGTAAAGATAAAAACTAAAGTTTTGTGATCCGTGTGACGTTCAAACCGCCTACCCCAAACATACATTTTGAATTTTTGTACTGCCCAGATACATGCCAGTGCCTCACATTCTATGGTACTGTATTGTTTCTCGACGTTTCTGATTGGTCTGCTCTTTACATTCTATTTTCTGACTTAAAACAGCACCTAGCCCTAGAAGACTGGCATCCACTGTGATTACCGAAGTAAAGTCTTCTCTGAATGCCGACAACGCTGGGGCTTGTACAATTAAATCCTTTACTTTCACAAAGGCAGTTTGAACTTCTTCAAACCAATTACATTTCTGTACTTTTCTAAGGAAAAACATGAGAGGCTCAACTGTAAGAGCATAACCTGAAACAAACCTTACATAATATTCTCCAAGACCTACGAAAATATCGAAGTGCATCACGATCTGTGGGTGCACTTGCTTCCTTGATGGCTCTTATTTAGGAAAGTTTGGTTTTAATACCAGACTCTGACATAGTGTGCCCGAAATACTCCACCTCTTGAGTAGCAAATTTGCACGTATCCTTTCTGACTGCCAAACCTCTGTGCATGAGAATGGATAACACTTTGTCAAGTAAGGTATTATGTTCTTCCAAGGAACTAGCAAAAACTAGAATATCGTCTTGGAAGGCTTGGACCCCTTTTATATCAGCAAATAAAACGTCCATGAGTTTTTGAAAAACGCTGGCAGCTGATGCCAGCTCAAAAGGTGACCTAAGATACTTGCAGGCACCAAAGGGCGTTACATAAGCTGTCAGAACTTGTGTCCAAAGAAACCTGATGATATCCTGACCTCAAATCAATGACTGAGAACCACTTTGCAGTTCCTAGGTTAGTCAACATTTCCTGTATCCTTGGCAGGGGATGACAATCCACCAAAATGTTAGCATTCAAAGTTCTCAAGTCAGCACAGAGACAAATCTCGCGCGATTTGTTTTGTAAGGCCACAATCGGGGTGACCCGATGAGAAGACTCTAGGGGCTCTATGATGCCTTGGGTGCATAGATCCTTCAACAACTGTTTGAGTTCTTCTCTAACAGATAATAGAACCTGTCGCACCTTGTGAACAAAAGGTTTAGCATTAGATTTGAGTCTGATATGATGAACAAAACCCTTGACAGGTACAAAGATCTCTTCACTGAAAAAGTTGGCACAGTCTAGAATTATATAAAAACAAGTTACTTACCTGTACACTGTGGTTCTCCAGAATTGATATATTTTATAGATTCACATGCTTGAATCTTCCCCGTTATCATGGTCGAAGTTCCATGGTAACAGTAAAATAGCAGTAATAAAATGTAACATTCAATTGCCATAGGAAATCATTAGTCTTTAGCAACCTATTACCATTGCTTTAAAACCTCCAAACTCCAGCCAATCGGAGCGTAGACCATAGAGTCTCCATCCCCTGCCGGGCCACCATACCTGAGAATTGGAGCACAAATTAAATTAGACGAACAAGAGAGGTATGTAAGGTGAACCTGAAAGGGGAGGAAGGAGGGCCACATGTGAATCTATAAAAAGGTATCAATACTGGAGAACCCACAGTGTACAGATGAGTAACTTGTTTTTTGATCCAGCATTGTATCTTTTATAGATTCACATGGTTGAATCAGAATAGCAAGCAGTTATCAAAGGGTCAGCGGCGGCGGGTAAGGTTAACCATCCCACCATGAGACCCAAAACAGAAAATACAAACAATAATCATAAAGAGCATGCATTATGAGCTCATATAAATACATATATACTGATACTCAGATCAGGAAATATTCGAAACATATTAATCACTGATCATAAAATAATAGCACTTGAAGAGACAGACACGAAGAAGATCATACTTTATGCAAATAGATGTTGCAGAGCAACTTGTCCATCTGCTACATCCGCCTCCTGCCATGCATCTAGGCATTGATGCTTCGTGAAGGTATGGACGCTATTCCATGTCGCCGCCCTGCAGATGTCAGGCAAGCACACTGACGAATAGGGCAGAGGAAGCTGCCAATGTGTGTGTGGAATGAGCTGTAATTTTGGAAACCAGAGGGTGGACAGCCCTCATGACACAGGAGTATAGTCAATGAGACCCAGCGAGCAATCGGTGCCCTCGTCGAAGAATTACTCTAACCTAACAAAACTGCTGGTAAGGTTCCGTTGTAAAGGCCTGGATTTTACTAATGCGTCTAGCTGACTTGAGGGCCAACAGGAAAGCCACCTTCCAGGACAGGTACTTCAAATAGCATTTGTGAATTGGTTCAAAGGATGGCTTCATAAGCTGTGACAGGACAATGTTCAATTGCCATAGCACTGGAGGAGGTCTTATTGGTGGGTAGGCCCTGAAAACTCCCTTCTCGAACTCCTTCACCAGTATGTTAGACCACAAGGACAAGCTAGCAGAATAGTCTGTATCTGGATATTGCCGCCAAGTGCACCTTAATGGACGTATGTGCCAGGCCAGCTTTGGCAAAAGACGAGAGATAGGGCAAAACTACCTCAAGAGGCGATAAGAGAGGATCACAAGATTGACCCAATACATCATGAACAAAATCTTTTCCATTTGGCATAGTAGCATTTGATCGTAGAAGGAGCTTGGGGTTTCTGCAGTATTGCTTGACATTCTTCAGAAATTTCTAGCTCTATGAATTCTGTGTGATGAGGAGCCAAGCTGACCAGTGAAGCATGTGAATTTGAGGATGAACCACGTGGCCGGGGTTTATGGAGAGGAGATTCGTCCTTGACTGGAACAGGATTGGAGAGGACCCCGATAGGAGATAGAGCTCTGTGAACCAGTACTGCAGCGCCCACGCCGGGGCGATTAGGGTGATGCGGCAAGGCTCCTGTTTGAGCTTCTGCAGAACCTATGGAATGAGAGGAAACGGGAGGGAACATTTACTTACGCATTCCCTCCAGGAGAAGTGGAAGGCGTTTCCTAGAGAGCCTGGCTGAGGAAATCTGCTGGTGTAGAACCTGAATTTTTTGCTGAGACATAGCAAACAGATCTAGGGTTGGAAACCCCCAACGGTGAAAAACCCTTTGCAACTGATCCTTGTTTAGCTCTCACTCGTGACGCTGCTTAGCGAGGGAATCGGCCCAATCGTTTTGGACTCCCAGCACATGTTGAACTTGTATGGCTATCTCGTGGACTTTTAGCCATTCCCAGTTGTGCCAAGCCAGGATTGAGAGGGCATGAGATATTGTCCCATCTTGTTTCAGCAGATATAACATGGTGGTGGTGTTGTCCGTGCGAACCAGAATAGAAGATTGTTTAATCCTTGGCAGGAATGCTTGAAGGCCCAGAAAAAACTGCTTTTAGCATCCAAGAGAAATATATGTAACTGCACTTCCTGGGCTGACCACCTCCCATGAATCTGTAATTCCTGCAGGTGAGCATCCCACCTGTCCATGGAAGAATCCAACATCATTACCAACTTCTGGTTTGTTGTAAGGAAAGATAGACCTTGAGAAAGGCTGTCCCTGACTTCCCACCAGAGCACTGCTGAAGTCATCTCCGGTGTGATTGAAACGATATCTTCGAATGAGCCCAGAGATTGGGTCCATTGAGCATCGACATGCTCCTGAAGAGGTCTCATCTGTAGGCAACAATGCGGAATCAGCAGGATGCAGGACGACATCATCCCTAGCATTGACTTGTATGTCCTTACTGAAATAAACTTTTGTGCGGATAGGCACTGCACAGTTTTCTGTAGGCGTAAGATCCTTTCTTTTGTGGGGAAGGCTTTTCAAAGCGTGGCATCCAGAGTTGATCCTAGGAACACCAGTTACCTGGAAGGAATTAGAGAGGACTTCTCCCTGTTGATTCTGAGACCCAGGGAGTGAAAGAGCCGAACACAGGCATCTGTAGATCTTCTGGCAGCTTGGAATGATGGAGCCCCGATTTAACCAGTCGTCCAGGTAAAGGAATACCTGGTGACCGGCTCGCTGCAGAAAAGCCGCCACTGGGGCAAAGCATTTGGTGAAGACCCTTGGAGCCGACTTTAACCCGCAGGGTAGCACTTTGAATTGATAATGGCAACCTGAGAAATGTCGATGTTTCGGATGTATGGGGACATGAAAATAGGCGTCCAGAAGATCTAGGGAGGACATATAATCCCCCGCATCCATGAGAAGCAAGATCTCCTGGAGTGACAACATCCTGAAGGGATGAGATTTGATGTTAATTATCTGCCTCCACTTTCCTGTCTTTTTGATTAAGAAGTGAGAATAGACACCCAAATTGCGCTGACCTGGCGGCGCCTCTTTTGATTGCCTGTTTTGAGAGGAGAAATCTGGATTCCCTCTAGAGAACAGTCAGATGACGATGAGAAGTTCTTCGCGGAGGCAAATTCGGGGGCTGTTAAACAAATTCCACGTTGTGACCATGGTGGAATACGTCTAACAGCCATTTGTCGAAAAATATGAGCTTCCATTTATTGAAGAATTTTGACCAAGCAGGGCTGAATTGAAGTGGGACTATGGTAGCAGAGGCCCGCGGATCCTCATTGCCTTTTGTTGGTGTCATGAGCCCTTCCCCCTGACAGTGGGCATCAACGTGCAATTGCTCTAGGATAGGCTGGTGTTGAGGTTTGTCGAAAGGGCTGTGAAGAGTACTGAGATCGAAATTCCTGCCAAAATGGGGTTGAAAACGTTGCTGGAGCAATGTCAATGTCAAATATTCTTATAAAGCGCACAAATCACCAAAAGGTCTCAAGACGCTAGCAGCAAAAAGACAGAGAAACAGACAGTATCCTGAATACCCAAAGCAAAAACTTATTGTGAAAAAAGCCAGGTTTTCAGCCTTTTACAAAAACATGGATGGTCTGCTATGGATAAAAGTTCTGATGGCAATTTGTTCCAAAGCATGGGGGCAAGGTAAGAAAACGAACGGCCACCATTACGAAAAGTTCGAATTTGCGGCTGAGCAAGGTAAGATTTAGTACCAGACCTTAAGGAACGTCCGGGTACATACCATTGCAATTTTTTTGCTAGGTAACGAGGACTGATACCATACATTATCTTATGTGTGAGACTTAAGATTTTATAATGTCCTCTTTGACGAACCGGGAGCCAATGCAATGTTCCAAGAATCGGAGCGGAAGATCTGGGGGGGGAGATTGAGGATAAGTCTGGCGGCAGTATTTTGAAGAATCTGGAGCTTAGAAAGCAAATCTTGATTAAGTGCCGTAAACAGAGCATTGCCATAATCAAGACGACTAATGACAAGACCCTGTACCAGAGGTTTCCTTGCTTCGAAGGGTAACCACTTAAAAATTTTACGAAGATTACGCATAATCCCAAAACAGACTCCTAAAACCTGGTTAATGTGGGCTTTCATGGACAAAGAATTGTCAATGGTAATGCCTAGGTTGCGTACTGCTAACTTGGGAGAAGGACAGGTACCCAGCTCCAGGGGCCACCAATCCTGCGTCCAGAATTGCTCAGCTCTTCCAAATAGAATAATCTCAGTTTTGCTGCCATTTAACTGTAGTTTATTTAAACTCATCCAGTTGTTAATTTGGACCATGCACCTCTTAAAGCGGGATTGTGCGCCATCATAATCAGAGCCACATGTAACGAGCAATTGGGTATCATCGGCATACGACAGAGTCTCAAAGCCATATGATCTAATGATACCCGCTAAAGGTGTTAGATATAAATTAAACAGCATGGGACTGAGAATAGATCCCTGAGGGACCCCGACCGTTACTGGGTAAGTACGCGAGACCATTTCATCTACATGAACGGTGGTGGATCTGTCAGCCAGGTAATTCTCAAACCAGTCTAAGGCCTTCCCTCTGATACCCACCTCCCACAGTCGATGTTTCAGAATACTGTGGGAGATGGTATCAAAGGCCGCAGACAGGTCCAAGAGAACCAAGATTGCAGATTCTCGTTTTTCCAAAGCAAGCCTGATGTTATCTACTATCTCAATAACCGCGGTCTCCGTACTGTGAGCAGCACGGAAGACTGATTGCGAGAAATCAAGGAGGCCGTGGTTCTCTAGATGGGCAGTAAGACGTTTATTAACTAAGTGCGCCAGTACCTTCCCAAAGTAAGGTAACAGTGAAATGGGGCGGTAGTTTACTAGTAAATTGGGATCAGCCAAAGGTTTTTTAAGAATTGGCTTAACCTGAGCATGTTTCCACCTATTCGGAACCTTGGCTTGCTTTAGTGACATATTAAAAATAATAGTTAAGACATTCGCAAACGGGGGCATAATCTTAGTACAAGATCGAGGAGGAAAAGGATCAGCTGGAGAACCGGATTTGATCCTAATTAGACCTTCCATTACTTTAGTTGTAGTTATGGGTTCAAACTCAATTAACAGGGGAACGTTATGTATTTCCAGCAGAGGAGGTGCCTTGATCATATTACTGGTAGGGTAGTTATGGTCATTGTCCTGATGAGGAAAAGAGGCATAAATGGTTTTAATTTTCTTATAAAAAAAAGAGGAAACAGAATCAACCCACTCTTGAGTAGGAGAAAAAGAGGACTGTTCAACCCGAGGGGAAGTGAATTCTTTCAATATTTTATAAAGTTCTTTGCTTGAATGTGCGGCGTTATTTATACGCTTGGTTAAATAGATCTTTTTAGTTGATTTGATGTTTTTTATATAAATTAAATGATAGCGCCTATAGTTCCTACGATCTTCCTCAGAAGTTGACCTCTCTGCCTTTTCCCGGGAAGGAAGCAAACTTCTTCTGATGCAGATTGGTCAGTAATTTAGCTGAATGCGTATCCGATTTAATCGACTGCAGCTCATCCTCCACAAGTTTGCCAAAGAGGAATTCGCTATCAATGGGCATATCGAAATACCTTGGCCTGAACCTCAGGGCAGAACGTTGTAGCTTTTGGCCACCCCTGCAGTCTCAACACCGCCGCTCCCGCCATCTGTCTAAAGGCGGTTTAGGAAATATCCAGAGCGACATCATTCATCTCAGAAGAGGCTCTCTCTCCTTCCGATAGTACCTCCTTTGCCTCAGGAAGAAACTCCAGCAAGGCAGAGATGCCGGACCACATCTGGCAGCTATATCTCGCAAGGATAGCCATGGTGTTGGAGGCCCTGATGGTGGTGGCTACCAATGCGGAGAACTTTTTGTCGATGTTATCTAGTCTGCGCTCTTTCTGCACATGGAGAAGATTTTTAGATCTCCTCTTAGAAGCCTGCATACTAACAGAATCAGGCCTAGGGTTACCAATAAGGTACGCAGGAGATTCCTCAGGCGCCCTGTATTTTTTGTCCAATTTCGGTACCACTGCAGGATTAGAAGCTGGAGTCTTCATCAACTTTAGACCCTTCTGCCATAAGTAGTCCACAATGGGTATGGACAGAGTGGAGCATTGCATTATAGGTTCAAAATCATATAAGAAACACTCTTGGCAGGCATAGGGAGGGCAAAGCGCCTTGAAGGCCGTTCAAGCAGATTATGGAATCTGCTGATATCTGCAGGTGGGGAATCGCCATTGGTGGAGTAGATGAAGGTGGAGTAGGAGCCACGTAATCGTCCCACTCATCATAGACAACCGGGTCCAACTGCAATTCCCCTTCTTCTAGCTGCTGGTCATCATCATCCTGTATTTGTGGAGGAATTTCCATAGGTGGCAGAACAGTTTTGTTTTTTGGCAACCAGGGCGCAGCCAGCAACGCAGGGGAAACCATGGGATCTTCCTGTGTAGGAGGGGGTTGTGGAGCAGAGTTTGCCTCAGGAAATCTTTTGTAGTAATCATTGAGCATTATCCGAAGGTCAGTGACCAATTAATGGAGGGTTCTTGAGCATGATCCTCCTGTTCCTCATAAGGGTAGTGCTCCTGAAATGCATCCAAGCACTGAGCACTGGGATGCCCTGCATCAGAGAACAAATAGTCACCCTCCTAATAAGTAGATGGATCATCCACTGCCTCGTTTTCCTCAAAGTCGAGGCACTTGACCCTCAGTTGCGTGGGGTTATATGCAGGGATATAAAGACCATCATCTTCAGATTCCTGGAAATCCAGGAGATGAGTAGGAGCTAACCGAGATATTTTTTTTAAGTCATGTAGAAGGGGTGGAATCGGCTTTGAAAGCAGACTGTCCTTTAACCTTGTCGATGGGATCGTCAACGGTATAGCCGTTTGTGGCGGTTGGAGAGAGCGACCTGCCGACGGTGAATGGACAAGTTGGACCGTAAATGGAGAAGCCCTCGTCAACTGAGACAGTCTAACTACAGCCGACGATGGTGATACCACCATTGTCGTCTTGACTGTCGTCGCAATCGCTGATGAAACAGTCGGCGGAGTGCCAGATCTTGTGAAGACGGAGGCTGTAGATGGCGATTTCCTCGTCAATGGTTCCGTCAATTAACTGGTTTTCTTTATTACAACACAATATAACTATCACATTGGTATAGCTCATATTCGGAGATCTAAACAAATACTGCAAAAGCAAACAGGTTAGTAGCACAAAATACAATAGTCTTCAGGGGAGACCAAAACATATACCAAGAAAGTGGAATGAGAACTGCAAAGGAGAACGGGACTTGGAACAGAAGACCCAGAGGAGCCAGGGACACAAGAAGCAACCCAAAGTAAGTACCCAGGAACCCCACAGAGGCTGTATGCATAGTGGAAACACAGCTGCATGCCCAATGGAAGTCAATGGAGAAGTCGCTGTTGCAGTTCTGAAGAAGAAGGACCCTTCTCAGAGGACCCCAAAGAAACCCTTTGGAAGACAGAAGGTTGGAGAGCCACCCCTCCCGTGGATGCCCCGGGAACCAGGTTACCTACACCAGCAAAGCTGGGTGCATAGGGGTGAAGTGACATCGGAATATGCCGTAGACAACAATAGACGATTTTGAAGAAAATGCCTCTGGAGAAAACTGTGCAGGATCCGGTGGAATCTAAGGGTGGATTCTGTAAGTGAAGACACTACAAGCAGAGGGGACAGAATCTATATCTCTTGGATGTGACCAGAAGGCACAAAGACATAATGCCGACTGATCTCAGGAATTTCTATAGAATCAACAGCGACCTAGTCGCTGCAGCTGTGGAAACTAGGCGATGCTGAGGAAGTACAGGAGCCGCGCAGGAGCTGTCCCACGTCAGATGTCGGAGACTAGGTGGTTGGTGTCCAGCGGGAGCATCAACAACCCTTGGTAGCCGCAACTGCAGAGGAAGATGAAAAAGGAGCAATGTTGGGTTCATCAACGTCCAAGGGACTCCCCAACAGAAGGCGAGTCACACCAGTCCCCGAGCAAGCAGGGGAGCACACTGAAGCAGCAGACCCACAGGCCTAAGGCACAGGAGTCGCAAGAGGACTTTGAGCAGCTCATTAAAGATGAAGGCCCATGGTGAAGAGGATACGGTGAGGAGGCTGATCTTGTAGGGAAGAGATGCTAGAGGCTGGAGCTTCTTGTAGCCTGAAGATCTCTGGAGTGCAGAGCCAACAAGCCATGCCAATGGCAAGTCAACGCGGTGAAAAGGGATACCGCCCTCAAAACTGCAGAGAGAACAGGTCAGACCACGAGGGAGTTGCGAAACCAGCACCTGTGTTGCTGAGCCTCAGAAAGTCCGTAGGTCAACAGGAACAGCAGACTGGGCAGCTTTGTTGAAGTGCCTGCAGATTCTTTGGGTGTCTGATGCCCACAGGTCTGTTGAAGAACATGGAAGAAGCACAGACACAGACGATGAAGAAGACTTGAAGAACGAGACCAGGAGCAGCAGGAGTCTTCCTTAGGGCCGTCTCGGTTCCAAGTGTACAGACGATTGAAGATCGGCGTAGTTACAGGGTTGAGTCTCATCCCACGACAAATCTGAGGACCCACCCACAGGGAAGCCCTTAAATACCCTAAGAAAAGGGCTAGGACAACTTGGGGAACCCACCCAGCGGAGGGGCTGGACAGAGGAGAGGATACTCCCATGTCCTTTGTTCAGTTTCACGCCGGAGCGGGAGCCAAGGGCTCCCTGAACTGGTTCAAACTGAATTATGCAAGGAGGGCACCAAATGTGCCCTTCAAAGCAGTGTAGTGGTGCTGGCAAGTGCCCCCTGCCCAATGTATTATGTCCTGTCTGGGAGGTGGTCACACCTCCCTGTGACAGGGAACATATTGTCCTACCTTCCCCTGCTCAAGCCTGGCTCAGCAGCAGTAGGGCAGAGTCGTGTCTGTGGCCGGCAGCAGCACTAGCTTGCTTGCAGACTCTGAAAGGCTGTTACCGGGAGTACATGGGAGTCCTCCAAGGAACCCCCCAGTACATGAGATCATACTTCCAGCACTGGAATCGGTGCTAGGGTATGATTCCAACATGTTTGATACCAAATATGACTGGGTTCGGTGCAGCCACTATATAGTTAGACATCTGTTAATGGCCGGTTTCCACTATAAGTCTAAAAATGGTTGACCGCACTTACAAAGTCTGGAGAATCGACTCTGGGGTTTGTAGGAGTGTCCTGCTCATGCAGGGGCACCCTCACAATTATAACCAAGCACCCTGCCCTCAGGACTCCCTTAAGGGTGACTTATAGGTTTTAAGTGCAGTGACTTCAGATATAAGGAAACGTATATCTTTTGTGAGAGGTGCAAGCACCAACTCACACAGGCTGCAATGGCAGGCTGTAGTCACAGTTTAAGTGGACTCCCGTGGGTGGCACAAAACATGCTGCAGCCCATGGGATACCCCTGGTGTACCTATGCCCTGGGTACCTCAGTACAATATACTAGGGACTAACAAGAGTACACCAGTAGCCAATTATAGAGGTACAAAAGTACTTACCATAACCAATTTAGGGGAGAGGGCAGGGTAGCTGGGGTCCTGATTAGCAGGATCCCAGCAGAACGTGGGAGTAACCATGCTAGAAGGATCCTACCTTCCTACAATCAGTGACTGGTTCTAAATACAAACGCAACAGGCAATTAGATTATATGAATTTCCAGGTCTAAAAATCTGAAGAAACCCCAAGTTAAACCCCTAATTCCATTCCTCAGTTTCACCAAAAATTAAACGGAGGGGCCGAACTACTTATTTTCAGTGTCTTTAGGTAAATAGAACACTATATGGAAAGCATAATTGGCAGTAAAAGGCAGCAAGAATATTAAACCTAATTTTATATAAATAAAATATACATTTTATTAAATAGAGTTGCAGGATTAATCAAAGTGTTTCAGTAAGAAATATGCATTCCTGTGAATTTCTAATTATCAGCAATGAAAATAAATGCACACGGGGAATGTAGTTTTACGTGGTTATTATCTTATTTTAAATAGTGTTATTAAATTGAGAGATTCCAATAAATGTTTAATTTATTCTCTGTAGAATTTTAGACATGTTCACAGTTTTTACCTTGTTTTTCCAGCAAACATTTCTGAAAAAGTTTGTATTTTTCTGACATTTTGAACTATCCGTAATAATGAGGCAATGTTTCAGTTAATATAGACTTTGAGATGCTCCGCAGCTACTCAAACTAATGCCTTTAAGTATCAAGCAAACTCTTAAGAAGAACCTCAATTTTCACCAAGTATGAGACTTCAAAATTGTCTTCTTAAGAACAACAGATGCCTCTTTAAGGGTGCTTTGCAGAGATAGAGAAGCCACGAAGATGCTGCCAAAGTTCACGAGCGGACCGAGAGCACAGGTTAGTGAGCGTTTAAAACGTTGCCAGGTTATGAATCAAGAGTACAGACTCAAATTGGTGGGGGCTGGTGGAGGTTGAAAATGGAGACTGCTTTCATAGGTAGGTTTGAGAAGCAAGGAGTGGTAACAAATATGTGTGAGCCGTGCAAAACATATATTTTTTTTTTAAATGACACTGCGAAGAACTGACTTTCCATAAGTACTGAATTGCAAAGTTATTTTCTGTTTTCATACTGTTGTCCTACAACATAGCTTGGCACGTCAACAGTCTTCTTAGCATTCTGAAGATCATAAAATTGATGTACAATATTAGTCAAGATGTGTGTCAAATTATTTTGATTAAAAGTAAATTAAATGCTCATATGGCTTTACATTATTAAAGATTTCCAATATGTCAATGACGCCGTATGTTTTCAACAAAATCTACTTTTAAGAAGTATTTGCCACATGGGGAAAATGTTCTGCTAACATTTTTAGGTTGAGCCTAGGCAGTGCGCATGCGCTGTCTGCAAGACCTGCTGTTGTCCATAAAGGACTTTGCTACTGCCTGCTTTTTGCCATTGGTTCAATGCAGTATCGCTATTTGTTGCTGGTTCCTGAGTGGTTAAACCAGCAATTTCACTTTCGTTTACGGCAGAGGAGCACCTCCTAAATTTAGTTTCCTTCAGCTTCAATTTTTCATCTGTTGTTTTGAAGAACTATTCCAAACTCTTTTTTCAAATATGTCGTCCGCGCCTTACATTTGCTCTGCACACGCGGCTCGCCTTAAAACATACTTTAAGTCCGAGCATGGCGCTCATGAAACGGGCGCAATGCTTCATCTTTTACTTGTTTTATATTAATATTTACATCAAGCACTTCTTACAAGTGCCTGCGCTTTTAAATTCTGTCTGGAAGCTTTGATGTACAGGCGTGCACACATCTGATAGAGGTTTGTGTGGCCTGGTGGGCGATAGCCTCTTGGACGAGAGGACTCAAGCGTAGTGTAATAATGTAGTCTACAGTAGGTTCTGTCGATAAACCAATCGCTTAGTATACAATAATTAATATAACGTAAATGAAGTCATTTGCAAGAATAAAGTCTAATAAATCACTTTTTAGATAACCAACGAAACACAGAGAAGATACCTATTCATTTGTTCAGATGCAATTTTTACTCTTTTAGTATATGACTGTCATACACAATTTCAACAACAGATAGCATAAATAGAGTGACTTGAGTTAGCCAAGAAATAGAGTGACAAGGTTGTATTGCGAGTGAGATATACAAAAACTACAATAAACACACATATGTACATCATATGAATAAATACAGATATGTCCTTTCACAGTTTATAACACATGTTTTCACGGCACCCCTAAGAAATTCTTCTTTCTAGTCTTGGGGTGAGGAAACTGATGGACATGAGCTAAATAGAAAGCGTCAACATTTCAACCCAGAGGTATGCGCAATTCAACAAGCGTCACAGCGGGTCTTCCTCATGACTGAAAACAAAGATGTTGACAGCCTATGTGGGGCAAAATAATTTAGACATGAGTCAGATGTGTTCCTGTATTTATAATTATTATGTGGCCACAATTAGTGGTGTACTCAGCAAATCCAGCTGTGGTAAGGATTCCCACAAAGCAAGTTTTGTTTGGGTAAAAATAGATAGCGACAAATAGCTACAATGACTGTGGAATGAAGCAAAACAAGGTAAAGTATTAAGTCAACATAATGGTGTCAACAAAATACTGGGATATTTAAAAGGCAAAGGTGGTCGTGGTAAACTTACCACGGATCACTTGTACAGCATGGAAGCCTTCTGGTGGTCAATCCAAACAGTGTACGAATCCAATTTTTCATGTATTATCTGAAATAATTGGAATCAGTGAGAGGCAAATAGAATGGCCCTAAAAGATAAATTGAGTGGAAATGGAGAGGTGATTGACTTACCACAATTATATTGGATTTTAGAGTAGTTCTTAAATAGAATCCACCATCCAGGTTGGAATCTAAAATCAAAAGAATGCGAGGGAAGATTTAGACGCTTTAACTCGAGTATTTTCCTTAAAAATACACGCAGCTTCTGGAGCGCGTGGCCTACATTCATTCTGGTACAGCAGTCAATGCAATCTTGTGACCGCGAGACAGGTACGTACACGGTGAAATGTTCAGGTTTTTGACTGACAGATGCTGTGCGGGAAAGCACGTAGAGACCACATCAGCTGGTAAAAGCGACTGTCAAACTCGGCGTGCACGCAGAGCTGCAGTAGCTTAGTGTAAGCGTGCGGTGAGACACGAGCATAGCTGACAGGTCATCATTTTGAAAGGTGCAATTCTTCACGGGATGTGAAAAAAGGTGGTGTAGTGAAGTGTTTTCCTAACAATAATAGATGTCACACACTCGATTGCTATTGGAATGCATAAAACAGCGGTATCACGAGTTATGCGGGAAATTGCATCACACGTGATCTCCTGTTGGTATCAGCTAATTGAGGACATACAGCATTACCAACAATAGCATATTTAAGGACATGCTTAGTCCAATAAATCCAAGCAAAACCAATCCTTTTAAACAGATGTATGTAAAATTATAAATGCACAATAAGTGACGTCACATAGTAAAGTCACGAATGCGATCGGTCAGGGAGTGAAGAGGTTACCTGGGATTACTAGTTGTTAGACATTTCATTGCCAGTGGGAAACAATTACGTGACGGCATGTAAGCTTCAGTTAGAAGGTATTACCAATGCTAGCATTTTCAAGGACATGCGTGGAAAACCAAATCTAAGTAAAACCAATCCTTTTGAACAAAAATGAATTAGGAGTTTTAGACATACATTAGGTGACATGGCGTACTTTCAATTGAAATAAAGGCAAGCTCACATAGTAAGGTCACAAATGTTTAGTAACATAGTAAGGTCAAATTTAAAAGGTAATCGGATCCAGATTCGTATTCAAGACAGTTGGCCATGTGGATACTGATAATAAAACAATACAGTCACATCTAGGCAAATCCTGATAGTGGGACATACTGGAAATCCGGAAATAGCACATGTGCATGTATTTAAATCTCCTGTATTTGTTAACGATGTTTAAGCATTACCCATAGAGATTGAAATACATGTACGCACGCTGTAGGAAAGTAGGATCTGCTTCTTAAGGTTACCCCCACGTTTTGCTTGATGTTACACTGTTTTGACTAGTCTGACTGGGATCCTGCTAATCAGGACCACAGTATATCTGCTTTGTCCTTAAAATGTTATGCCATGTACATTGGTACACTCCAGATTGGATACTGTGGTACCTTTATACGTCCCTAGTATATGGTACCCATGTACCCAGGGCACAGGAACACCAGAGAGCTCCCATGGGCTGAAGCATGTATTATGCCAACCATGAGAGGACATGCAAAATGGAACTACAGGTCTGCCATTGCAGCCTGGGTAAGCTGGTGCTTGCACCACTTACTTTAGATAAAGGTTCACTATATCTGTAGGTCACTACACTTAAAACGTATAAGTCACCCCAATAGCAGACCTTATCAATCCTGAAGGCAGGGTGCTAGGTTTTACGTGAAAGGGTGCCCCTGCATGAGCAGGGCCCCTCTGCAGCCTTCGGAGGCCCTTCTCCCGGGTTGTCTGTGACTCAGCCGGACATATAGGTAGAGGTGCATTATAAGCTCACGGTAAATGCTATCTCGAAAATGGCGGAAACAAAACATGTCGTGTTTGGTATCAAACACCTTGGAATCATACCTCCACACCGGTAACTGGTGTGGGAGGTATGATTCCACCCTTCTGAAGCCAGTTTCGTGGGATCACTGGTCTTTCCGGTGCCAGACTTCTCGACCCGGTCAGCACAAAATGGATGCTGCCGACCAGAGACACATTTCTGCACTCCTGCTACTGAGCCAAACTTGAGCAGAGTAAGGCAGCACAATAGGCATCCTGTCACAGGGAGGTGTGACCACCTCCCAGACAGGATTTAGTGTATTGGGGCTGAGTGGGTGCACTTCCAAAGTGCCTGAAATTCTGCACCTGGGGAACATTTGGTGTCCCTGTGCATAGTCCAGCTCAAACCAGTTCTGGGAGCCTTTGGCTCCTGCTCTGGCACGAAACTGGACAAAGGACATGGGAGTACCCTCCCCTCTGTCCTGACCATTCCCTAGGAGGGTCCCCTGAATCTGTCCAACCCTTTCCCATGGGTACATAAGAGCTTACATGGCTGTAAGACTTTAGATTTTAAGTGGACAAGATTCTGCAACAAGAAACCACATACCTTCGACCGTCTGGACACTCTGGACTTCGCTGGACTTCGACTGGGCCAGACTTCGTCTCCCTCTCGGTCCAAAGCTTCATCTGTGCCCTTGCCCCATACAGGCTCCGTGCAGGACCTGTGGTGCACTAAGGACAACTGAAAAATCTCCCTTGGGGTGAAGGAGTCACTCCCCTGCATTCGCTGGCACTGTAATGCAACTGACCGGTCTGCTGATCCTGAGCTCCTGCGAACTACGAAGGCTCCAGCAACACAGGAGGTGGGTTCCGAAGTTCCTTGAGGTTGAGCTGCCCTCTCACCGAGTTTGAGGCCAGTATCCCTCGTGGGGACCGCATAACCCGAACCCCTGTGCACCGTGTCCTTTTGCAAGTGCATATGCTTTTTGGCGATTCCAGAGCTTGTGCAATGGACTCCGTGTAGGCCTGACCCTGAGCAGTATTTCCACCAAAGAACTCTGGCCTCCTTGCACCGAGTGCTCCATGGGCTGGTACTTTGTGATCTTGCTTGAGGTCCGCACGCGACTCCTGGTCATTCGGCCTGTGGGTCCTCCAGAGGGTCATCTTGAATTCTGTTGGGCTTTCCTGGTTGCTCCAGATGTGCCCTGACTCCCCATTGCTTGGTGAATCCCCTGGACCTTGCTGGTCCACACCGTAACCTGCTCAACCTTCCTGCGTGGGTTGCTGTTGCCAAGGCTTGTTGGTGCTCCAGCCGGACACCGACCCCGCAGCACTCGACATCCTTCGTGGGACAGCTCACATCTGGATCCTGGTCATCATCAATGTCCCTTCTTCGCACCTCAAGTCCTGAAGCACCCAGACATCGGTGCGTATTCGGTCCCTGAGCCCCTGGTCTCCCTGAAGTGACCCAGACTCTGCACCCGGCTCCCCTGGGATAGGTAACTTGGGTACTCCGGTATCCACGGGTGGGGTGGCTCTCCAACCTATGCCTCCTGGTCCCCGTGGCTGTAGAGTCAAGCATCACTTCTTCACATTTGAAGCACCCGACATCGGTGGGCATTCGGTCCCTGAGCCCCTGGTCACCCTGAAGTGACCCAGACTCTGTCCCCTCTGCTTTCAGGTTCCTTCCATCACGAATCTACCCTTGGATTCCAATGGACACTTTCTTCTTTCCCGGCAGCAGCTCTTCTTTGCAACCCTCCATTGAGAACAACGGCGGTTTCCGATACTTCTCCAGAACTATGCAGCTGGCTCCCCTGGGATAGGTAACTCTGGTACTCCGGTATCCACAGGTGGGGTGGCTCTCCAACCTCTTAAGTTCCAAAGGGTTTCCTCAAAGTCCACCGAGAAGGGTCCTTAAACTTTAAAACTGTAACCATGACTTCCCCATAGAATTGTACGCAGCCCGGTGTCGTGTTAGCTCACTGCACCAGTCCTCCGTAGGGGCCCTTTCTACTCACCTTGGGTGGTTCCTTGCGGTCCCAGCGATTCTACTATTTTAGAATATGGTCTGGTCTCCCCCTGGAGCCCACTGTCTATTGTGCTACTTACAACTGTTTCTTTGCTAAAGTATTGTGTGCTTTGTGCTGTATCCTCATGTAGAGGATACTAGAGAGTATTATATAAATAAATACATAATTTTAGAACTACTGTGTGGTTCTCCTTTTATTTAGTTAATACTAAAGGTGATAATCTGGTAAAACAAGCTGCTTTACATTCCTTCAAGATTAAGCCTAAAGGCTGCTCTCCACAGCTACCACCAGGATAGCTTTCTAAAGGTTATCTTTGACCTCATACATCATAAGGGTCATTTGGACTGGTGCAAGGTGCCCACTTTAATTAGTGGACAGCATATAACAGGCCAACTTCTCACACACTCTTTGTCAGGATTTCAAGTATTGGTCAGCGATGATTAAGCAGATTACAAATATTACCAGTAATCACTTGTTCACAAAACATGGGTCAGTGCAGTAAACTATTTCGGGGTTTTGAAAAACCGACAAACAAGTAATATCAATAATTACATTTCAGATGTTCGTTAGACAAGACCATGTATAGTATATATGTGGCAATGCTGATAAAGGGATAGGGACAATAATCCCACGGTAGTTATGTGAAGCATGCTTGTGTATTACTCCAACAAGACCTAGGTGCACATGTTTGACTGTCAATCATATTAGGCCATTAGAGGCATGTACCAGTTTTATGTGTGGGTAAGCTGGCACAACTGCCTCTAGGTCTCTTGAGATTCATTAAGCCCCTGGGTAACTGTGTCTAGAACATGTATCCATCTGCATTCCTTGAGATTCAAGGATGATGTAACGTTACCCCCTCTCTGGTATAGGCAGATCTTTTCTAGTACCCACCATTTTAAGCTCCTTGTGTGCTGGCCTGTATTGGAAAATGCTGAACCAGTGGAGCACCCTGTACTTTACAGCGAATCCAGCTACAATGTTGCAGGATTCTTGTTTTCCCTTTCTGGGTCGTTTGGCCAAAATATAGCTTGTTGCACAGGCATCTTATTGCATAGATCACCTTTTTTCACATACTGTGAGGAATTGCCCATTTCAAAATGATGACCTGTCAGCTATGCCTGTGTCTCACTGCACGCTGATACTAAGCTGCTGCAGCTCTGCGTGCACTTAGAGTTTGACAAACTCTTTTACCAGCTGATGCGGGCTCTACGTGCTTTCCCGCACAGGGTCTGTCAGTGAAATACCTAAACTTTTCACCACGAACGTACCCATCTTTCGGTCACAAGATTGCATTCACTGCTGTACCAGAGTGAAGGTAGGTCATGCGCTCCAGAAGCTACATGTATTTTTAATGCTTGAGTTAAAGTGTCTAAATCTTCCCTTACATTCTTTAGATTCCAACCGGATGGTGGATTCTATTTAAGAAATACTCAAAAATCAAATATAATTGTGGTAAGTCGACCACCTCTCCTTTTCCACTCAATTCATCTTTTAGGGCCATTCTACTCGCCCCTCACTGACTTCAATCTTTTCAAATACATGAAAAATTGGATTCATACACTGTATGGATTGACCATCAGAAGGCTTCCATGCAGATCCACCCTATCAATGACCTACCAGAATTCCACCCCTAGAGGGCCGTTTACTGATGGGGGACCTGGGGGCACATGAAATTTGTCAGATCTAGCAGACACTGATCACTCATACCCACACCACAATACATAAAACCAGGGGGGCATGGGAAGAGGACTTACCAGACATGACGGACAATGATTGGACGGAGGCCCTCACCAGTCCCCTCTGCACGGCGGTCTCCACGCGCTACTGTCTCATCCAATTCAAATACCTCCACTGCATATACTTCACAAGCTCCTGCCTGTGGAGGATGGGTTTCATCCAGTTCCATATGTGCCTCAGACATGGGGATGTCGAGGGAGCCTTCTTACATACACTCTGGAGCTGTGGCGCACTGCAGCCATTTTGGCGTAAAATCTCATCCTGCCGGGGATGGGTCTTATCATGGGATCTCCCAATGGACCCTAAGCTGTTCCTGCTCCATAGTACAGAGGGGATCAGCGGGAACCACTATAAACATTTACTTTTCTTGGGCCTCACACTTGCCAAACGGAACATTGTCCAAACCTGGAAAGGGAAATCCCCGCCAGCAATAGGTGGGTGGAAGACGGCCATGGACAGATGCTTGGGAGCAGAGATTGCGGTTTTTCAGGCACAGGGCTGCCTACAGAAACATGGGAAAATCTGGTCCCGCTGGGTGACATTTCAGGGCATAGACCTACCCCCTGCAGCAAACAGACCCTCCATAAAATTCGGCCTATACATTTACCTGATTACTACGATGCCCAAGTTGCGTAGCAGTATTGTCAGCACATATGCACCTAGACACTGCATTCAGTGAATTGTGTGGTAGCCTGTGTGATGTTTCAGTTGTTCAGCCTGCAGGTTCACAGGCCAAATGGTTGTATAAAATTATTAGTACTCTTCATCCGATAGGTCTTTACAATGTATGCGATGGGCTCCTGTCCATCATGTGCCATGAAAATCCAATAAAAAAATTTTTTTTTAAAAAGGCTTCCATGCTGTTCAATTGATCCGTGGTAAACTTACCACGACCACCTTTGCCATGTAAATATCCCAGTATTTTGTTGACACGATGATGTTGACTTATTATTTTACCTTGTTTTGCTTCATTCCAGTCTTTGTAGCTGTTTGTCGGAGTCCGTTTTTACCCAAACAACACTTGCTTTGTGGGAATCCTTACCACCGCTGGATTTGGTGAGTCAACCACTAATTGTGGGCACCTATTACTTATAAATAGAGGAACACACCTGACTTATGTCTAAATTATTTTGCCTGACATAGGCTATCCACAACTGTTTTCAGCCCTGAGGAAGACCCACTGTGACGCTTGTCGAATTGCGCATTCCTCTGGGTCGAAACGTTAAGTCTTTTTATTTAGCTCATGTCCATCAGTTGCCTCACCCCAAGACCAGAAAGAATAATTTCTTAGGGGTGCCGTGAAAACATTTGATCTAAACTGTGAAAGGATAGATCCATATTTATCCATACGATGTACATATGTGTGTTATTGGTATGTTTTGTATATCTCACTCACGATACTACCTTGTCACACTATTTCACTTGGCTCATGCAAGTCACACTATTTATGCAACCTGTTGGTGAAATTGCATATGTGACAGCCATATACTATAAGAGTAAATATTGCATCTGAACAAATGAATAAGTATCTTCGGTATGTTTCGTTGGTTATCTAAAAAGTGATTTATTAGACTTTATTCTTGAAAATGACTTCATTTACGTTATATTAATTATTGAATACTAAGCAATTGGTTTACCCGACAGAACCTACTGTAGACTACATGATTAATATCCAGGTTCTGAGGGACACAGGGTTACTCCATTATCACTAATGGTCAAGCGTAGTGTAGTCATTACCCTGCTGTAAACTTTGCGCTGCTCACGGTCAGTTCCCTCCTAAACCCCTGACTCTGATTTCATGGAACAGGCGCTGCGCTTTATCTTTTACTTGTTTTATATTTTTTATTAACATCAAGCAATTCTTACAAGTGCCTGCGCCTTTGAATGCTTCCTGGAAGCTTTGTTGCACGGGCGCGCACACTTCTGATAGAGGTTCATGTGGTCTGGTGGGCGATAGCCTCTTGGACGGGAGGAGTCAAGTTTACAGCAGGGCGATGACTGGACTACACTTCCTGCTACTCACGGTCAGTTTTTTCCTAAACCTTCACAAACTCTGCTTTCAATTTAGTCCTCTTCCTCTCAAACTGGCTTTTAATTATTGGTGCAGACTTGAATGGTGAGTGGATCACCACGATATCACAAGCCCACCTTGAACATTGGGGTACGTGTCATGCTCATGGAGCCTGCTGCGGGGAGGGGGCAATGTGCTACCACTTTCCAGACACTGCACCCAGGATGTCCAGGACAATGTTGGCGCTCTCACTTGATTGACCTGGGGCAATGACTTCCTTTCAAAACTCCTGTCGCATGAGAAGGAAATTGGGCTCGCAAGACTGTTTTACCAGTGTCTAAAAATGCGGTGGGTTCAACTCTGAGAGCAAGGGTGTCTTCATTTCCCACGGTCTCCTAAGTCACATCTAGGCGCTGCCAGTTTTTCTATTCTGCAGGGCTGTAGGGGTACTGTATAACGTGTCGTCACTGTTTGCTCTACAGCTTTATCAAGAAATTAACTTAAACCAGCATCTCTTAAATGACCATCTTCTTCCATCCCTACACGTCCCCAACCACCCCGAAAATCACCCCTTGCCGTTATCAAATGCTCATTGTTCTAAAGTCCACTGGCCCCCGTTTACACCTGTCTTCACATGTACTAATTAATTTGTGCCTCTCTCGGCCCTAAAGTGGTCGCTGACTCCCCCTGCACCTTGTAGTGCACGTCTCCAAATCCACAACGCTTTTTCCCACAGATAAATGTTAGTGATCCATAGCCCTATGACCTCTAAACACAATGTTAATGAAACGCCTGCTTTCTGCCTCCCTGTTCTCCTCGTCTTCATACAGCCTAACTCTTTTTATCTCAGCCTGCCTGCTACCATCATCCTGTTGTATTTGTTCTTTAGAGAGCTGTTGCTGACAATTAATTGTGTTTAACAAAACCACAAGAGGCTGATCTGTAAGAATCAGAACACAATTGCATCCATCAAACCCGGCTAACCCTACTCCAACTTAGAGAATAGCTCTAGATTCACCTCTTTAAAGGGCATTACTTTACGATGTCTTAACAGTTCACTTCTGTCTTCAAAGTCCATCTCTCCTTCCAATTACTTATTAACTATACCTTTGCCTTTGAGACTGCATAGTGCTGTGTTGACTTTTGGCTAGTTTCACCATGTTGTCAGGAAATATATTACTCTTCTCTAGTGCATAATATAAACTGAGTCGTATCCAGATGTTTTTAACGGGGAACAAATAAGTTGTGGCTCAAAGCAGTGCGAGTTTCTGTCATGTTCAGAATATGTGGTCATCCAATTGTTGGCCTCTCTGCAAAGCGCACAGACAATTGTCACGTAAGCCAGTTGCAACTCTTTGCAGATGTGTGGGTAGGATGGCACTTTACATACATTTTTATGTATACTATGTAGGCCATGCCACTTTCTGGATGCATACTTCTTAGCAGTAGAGTTGCCAACTTCTTCAGTTTAAAATACCAACCAATCCTTCAAGTTTGAAGACAGCAAGAATCAGGAGAAGTTGCTTTTAAGGTTTGGAAACTCTTCTGTTTCTTCTTAGGTTGAGCCCGAGTCAACGCGCATGCGCTGCTCTGGCGTTCTGCTGTAGTAGAGTATGGATGAGAAGCCCTGCCCACATTTTTCATTGGCTGTGTCTTTGTCCTTCGTAAATGCTGGCTTCTGATTTCGTAATTCGCTTGTTTGTCCCTCCTTATCTTCATTTGTAACCTCCCATGGCTACTGGCCCCTTTACTTCGGTTGTTACACGATACGTCTTTTTATTAAGTCTGTAAGCACTACTTTCTTAGTTTTTCACACTGCAGGCACGATATGCTTTCCTGCAACATCCAGCGCAGAGTTTAATGAAAACTACTTTCTCTTTCTGCCCCTCACCTCCCCTTTGTTCAGCTCCTAGACCGCAACCCCAGCACCGAGGGCAAAACAATAAACACAGCCCGGGAGTCTGCAAATTACACACAGCCACCTGAGCCCTTCGGAGCATTGTGTGCTCTTTGCAGTACTGTCGCTTTATCTGGCTCCTTTGTTGCTGAAAAAGGCGCAATTAAAAAACGGGAGGGCCGAACTCTGCCAACCAAACTCTGCTCTCTTCTTTCTCGGCTGGGCAGCAGTTCCCACGTTCAGTTAGACGTTAATATTTTGTGGGCTCCTTTCACCAAGCGCTGCGTTGGGCTTTGTGGTGCTCTAGTCTTCCATTGCCGGCTGCGAACTTTCGATATTTTTTCCAAGGAGATGCAATAAAACTCAGCTGGTTTAAGAAGTTATGGGGGAAGTTCTCATCATCACTGCGCAGAGATACATCCCGGAGGAAAGGGAGAACAGCTCCTCATGCATGGCTGCTCATGTGTGGAATTTATCTCGCTCTGGAGGCATCTGCCATTTTGAAGCGCCCAGACACCCGCCTGCCTGCTGTAGCAGTGCACGTGGACCACAAACACACAATCGCCTTTCTAGGGGACACCCGTGGCTGTCTGCATAACGTATGTACGCTGTCCTCTTCCGTGGCTGAATCCTTGTGCTCTTTTCAGAGTTGAGGGACAATTGTGAAAATATATGTATAGATGCACTCAAAAGAGACTCGTCGTAGTTCTTTCTCAGTCTCATGTCAGAACTGAAGGGATTTTTATAATATATACAGCAATACCATAGCTGTTGTTTATTTATCTTATACAACTAACAACTAATGACAAAGCCGACACTCCTGGCTTGATGTAGGTGTAATTTTACTTGCTGTGTTATATATGTGGAGGCAATAACAGAAGCAGCAAAATACCAGTTGGGTGACACGCTATGCTAAGCCCACTATTTAGTTTGTGTTTTGAAGCCACGCCCTTAATTACATAGACCACGCCCATTTGAGAGCCCCCCCCCCCCAGTTTTTCATCCCACTTAAAGCCCTGCTTATGAGTATAGTGCCAACCGTGTAGCGCCTAGGTTCAGAATAACATTCCGAAAAGTAGCGTATTTAGTACGTTTTTCATACACACACACTATGAGCCCTATATGTCTCAACTCCATATAGGTTAGCAGTTGTTTAAACGCAGTGGCTTCGGGGCGTTGGAGGCAGAGATGGGGTGGGGGTGTCACGGTACTATTATGAATGTGCACATCCCATAGGGGTGTTGTTCGGCCTGCCCTGTACCCACAGTGTCCTGTACGCATCTGTGTGCTGTATTTATTTATTTAAACAACTTTTAAAGCGAACAAATACCCATAGGTATCTCAGCGCTATGTGCTGCTGAAGGTAAGGCTTTGAATGGAAAATAACCTGTTACTTGAAAAGCAATGTTTTTATTTGTTTCCTGAATGACAGCAGGGTAGGGCTAACCTTAACCTGCAAGGGCAGAGGGTTCCACAGTTTAGCAGTGGCAACTGTGAAACTTCTGTCGCCCCAATTGGTTCTCTGGGTTCTAGGGACGACAAGAAGATTGGCACCTGCTAATCGCAGGAATTTGATGGCAGTGTATACCTGAAATGATTTCTTAAAAAATTCTGGCCCTGTATTGTGACTGGCCTTATAGGCAATACAGAGAGCTTTCAATTTTGTTCTGCTTCTTATGGGCAGCCAGTGAAGCTGTTGCACCACATTAGAGATGTACATGAATTTGAGTACCCAACAGTATTCTGCACCAACTGCAGCTAAGAACCATTTCCTGAGCATTAATTAGAAGGCTATTGAAATAATCAACTTTGGACATAACCAAGGCGGAAATTCGCTTTCTCCGGGCACCAACCGGAATTAACAGCAGCAACTTCTTTATCATTCTTAAAACATAAAAGGATGAGGAGACCACTGCGTTGGCAGGATGTCTAAAAGACAGTTTATCATCAAGAATGACACCCACGTTCCTGGCTTTAGAGACCAGAATTGGGGGTGATCCCAATTTATCCATCCACCAGCCTGCTGACCACCCCGGGGATAGGTTTCCAAAGACCATTACTTCTGTTTTGGATGAGTTTAATTTAAGGCAATGCCTTGACATCCAGGTACTGATGACCAAAATGCCACTGTGAAAGCTAGCTGAAACTGAGTCCCCTTTTTTATGAACGGCGAGCACCAGTTGGGTGTAGTCTGAATATGACATGAGAGCTAGTCCAAATGATTTGATTACTCGTGCTAAGTCCGTGACGTAACTATTGAACAATGTCGGACTTAACGAGGACCCTGCGCCACAAGGGAGTGAAAAGACTGGGGAACTGAAATCACCCAGACTAACTAGCTGGGTACGATTAGATAGAAATTATGACATCCGTGCTCTACGGTGGGTCCATTTGTCTTACAGCGGCCCCTTTATTTAATGAAATCTGGACATCCGGCTTCAGAGTCTGTAAATTGCAGTCTCGCTTTGCGCCATACGCCTGATTTCTTGACCTTGTTCTTCGAAGGATTCAATTTCTTTAAAACTGTGCCACTGCAATCAATCTCTTCCATTCACTTGCCAACTTTATATTGGAAATTTCATAGAAGATTTATTTGGGGTCTCCTAGATTTATAGTGGAGAGAATAGTGGAGAGGAGTTGGCCTAACGGCTAGGGTGGTCAACCTCGAATCTGGGGAACCGGGTTTGAGTCTCGGCAATGACGCTGAACATCCTGTGATTCTGGGCAAATCACTTAATCTGCCCATGCCTACCAAAATAAATGTGTCCTCATGTAATGCAACTGGTGCTATGTAAAGCGCTCTGATACCCGATACCTTTGGGTCAAGTTTGCGCTATAAAAACCTCCATAAATAAATAAATAAAATAGTGGGGGCTGCTAACCATGGGTGTGGAATAACAGAGAAACAGGCTGCCAAATTTCAGAAACCTTCAGGTCTCTCTTAGAGCAAACTGGGCTTTTAAAGAGACTGAAATATGATGCTTCTTACGTGGTTTATCAAACACATTCTCATGCACACATTTTCTCTCAAAAGCACGCATCCATTTTATACTCGCACACACATTTCTCTTGCACATCCTTTCAGGCACTCCTCCCTTCTCTCACACACAGTTTCACCCTCACATACACACTATCACTAAAGCTCTTTCACGCACACTCTCAGCTTGCCCTATCTGATGCATTCCTTCACCAGTGACCCTTGAAATTTTGAACAGGTGAGAGAAAACAATACCTTTTTCATTCTTCATTCTCCCTAAAATATGTTCCTTTAGGCAACCCCCAATTTTGGAAAGAATTCCATGTTAAAGAACAGTAGATGTTGCAGTTCCCAGTATAATAGCTGCATGGCTAAATACTTATAAGTTCCCAAAGGCGTGACCGATTGCATTACAAATGCTTGTTTTAACACCTTGTGACGGGGTCTGAGGTCGGGGACTAGACAAGGATCAAGGTCCACACCAAATCGGGCTAAACTGGGTTCTATTTTTCTATAAACACGTCTCTTGTGGATCGCCACAGTCCAAAGTGGGAGGGGTGAGGCCGGATAATTCCTCTTATGCGTTCTTCAGGCTTTGGGGCAGCGGCTCCATCAGTCTTCTTCTTCCTCCAGAGTTAGGGGACACTCGGGCAAAGATGATAAGAGGCAAGCGTGAGACTGTTTATCCAGGTGGAATATTTGGGGAAAGGGAGTGAGGGATCACCAATGCTCGTTGTTTTGCCTTGTGACGTGAGCAAGTGCAGGGGAAGTACCAGGAGAGAATAGGCACGAGTGGGACGCCCTAATCGCTATCCTTCTCCCGCATTCCAACCCACCCTGCAATGCGTTCACTTACCTGGTTATGGCACGCTCCTAGGAGCGTGGCTGGGCGCAGAGTGCTGGCCACGGAGCCAAGAGCAAGCAGAAAGCCAGGAGGGCTTTCTCCTTGCTCTTGGCTCCGTGGCGCTCTCCGATTGCGGTGGCTGTTCGTCTTCCGGCATCTCCTCAGTTAGTCGCAAGGCGTCCACGACCAAACCATCTTCGCTTCCTACGCCTTTATGTTATGATCCTCACTCCTACGGCGTTGGCTCCTTGGGATTGGTCCCGGGAGGGTGACGTTGTATGCCTGAGCGGAGTCCCCACAAGATGCCTTCTCCTTATAGGGATAGGGTTCAAAACAAGCATTTGCAATTGGTCTCGCATTTGCGCAAGTTTAAGATATTGGCATTGTAAATAACAATGCGTTTTATTTATGTTTCAAAAACCAAAAGATAAATAAAAGGCATTGTCATTTACAATGCCAATAGCTGAAACTCACGTAAATGCGAGACCTGTTGCATTGCAAATGCTTGTTTAGAATAGTGTCGGCTTGGACAACAGGGTGGGCTGCAATGAATGGGTTAGCCTGTTTTAGGACTATGATATTATTTTCTTGCAAGAAACATGGCCTGTGGAAACTATAAGCCTGACTGGTTATGGTTCTCACACATTCCCTGCAGCGCCGTCCTCATTTGGTAGAGCCAGGGCAGGGCTTACGGCTTGGATCAAAGTCACTTTGGACTGTTAATCTAGTTAGGTTACCTCAGACTGCACTTTACTTCAAGCACTTTTACTTATGTGGCCAAATGGTTTAAATGCTGTTTTATTAATTTTCATAATGGGTACTCTGAAATAAATATTACTGTCAATTTTAGCAGGTTATATGTTTTTATCTGTGGTCTGGAAGTTAAATACACTAATTTGCAAAGTGTATATGAAATTATTTAGGGGGCATTTTAATGGTAAACTTGGGATCTCTCAGCCGGTTAAGGAGGGTAATATGATGGACAACAATGGCACAGGATTCGAATATTTTCCAAGGGACCAGTGTGGGAAAGCTCTCCATCGCCTGATTGAGGCTTTTGACTTTATCAATGTGACTGAACTTAGAGACCCTAATTATCACTCTAATGGCACTTTTGAAAGGTGGGGAATATTTGTCTACCAGTTACTATATATATTTGTAACCAGAGATCTGCTGTCCAGGGCATCCATCGTTATTAGTGGGTATAGTGATCACAATCCCATAAATCTGAATTTAGGCCTCCCCCAGTGGGGGCAGGGGGGAGTGAATTCCGTGGCCATCAGTTCATTAATGGTTAAATCACAAGGCCAGCGCTTAGCCTGGAGAAAATTTGATATGACCTCTTTCCTGTCAAAACTTTACGTGAACCATCTTCCCTTGGTGATTAACTGCCTATCAACAATGATGATGCAGGGGCTAATTTATTTGCCAAGCTGAATCTTGTTATCAGTGGTGTTCTTATAAAACCTATTAAACCAGGGACCCACAAGGTTAAGTGGTTTCACCAACATTGTAGGAAGGCCTCCGTATTATTACACGAAGCGCTAAAGAAGATATCCAGGAGCTTAGGAAAATTGCAACAGCACAGAGGACAGTATAAGGCTGCTTTAAGGAATAGGAAGAAGGAACTACAAAATTAATCCTGGGGGAATTTGGTCAGGGGCTGTAGGCTGAAAGATCATAGGGCCTTTTGGCTGGAGGCCAATAATACCAACCCCATAAGCATTAATTCTAATAATGCCCTAACTACTATTAGTCCGGAACCTTTGGTGAACTATTTAAAAAAGTATATAGACACAGTGTATCCAATCAATTTGCTGAGAACGTGTTTTTCCCACTAAAACTGCAATTTTCCATACAAAGAGGTCACAGAGGCAATTAACAGAAGCCCTTGTAACAAGGCCCCTGGAGCAGATAGTGTGCCAATGGATTTATATAAAACCTCACCTGAATTGTGGGCCCCTCTCCCATGTAACTGTTTCAATACGATATGTAAGGTGGGACTACCACAATCATGGCACACTGCTGGTAATAGTGTCAATCTTGAAGAAGGGCAACCCCCACTCACTGGAGTGCTAATGCCCAATATCCCTGCTGGATTCTGCACTAAAGTTGGCAGGGAAGGCCTTTCTGGAGCATCTCCTAACTTGGGTGGCACACTATTGAAGGTGCAGTATGGATTCAGGAAAGGACTAGGCAATACAGAGCAATGTTTAAATGTATACTTGTTAGTTTCAAAGTACAACATTCCTAAGCAGAGTAGGGCTCGCCTGACCTTCATGGATCTATCATGTGCCTTCAATAGAATAGTTGGGTCTAAACTTTGGGAAATCTTGGTAGACTTAGGTGTTGTGAACAATTTAGTTCAGTTCTTGAGAGTCCTCCATTATGATCTGGGTGCCTCTGCTAGGTACGGCCCCTCAGAAGAACTGACATATTCCTTTTAGTTAGGGAAAGGGGTGCACCAGGGCTGCTTCTGGACCCCCCTTTTGTTCCTTTTTTATATTAATAGTCTAGCCTCAGCCCTAACTAATATTGTATCGGACGCACCTTCAATTGGTAGGAAAAAGGAACCAGCACTGTTCTACGCAGATGATGTGGTTCTGCTTTCAACAACCCCTAGTGGCTTAAATGCAATATTTCAGGAAATTGTCTCTTTTATGGGGTCACTGGGTTTGGGTAGAAACCAAAGAATAACCTATGTAAGGGTCTGCAAGCCTAGACAGTATAAGATGAGGGGTATGTTCTCAAAAGGCGAACCAGTGGCACAGATCCAGGTGTAGTCATGGACGCTAAGGGCAATTGGGGACCCTGTATTGCAAGTATGTGTCGGAAATTTTTAAGTTTGGTGGGGGTTATTTTTAAGTTTGCCAAATACATTGGGGAAAAACCTGTCACCCCCCTTTTGGAGATCTAAAAAAGAAAGTGTCCTCCATTTCTTATATATGGTTCCGGTATCTGGTAACACTCCAATATAACTACCCTTCAGGGGGAGTAAGACATGGTGCTTAGGTGAGTAGTGGGTGTTCCCTCTGCCTGCTTTACCTTTACTATACATCAGGAATTGTGGATGGAATATGCAGAGGATATTATCAAGTTGGCCCCCTTGCTTCTATGGTGTTCGGTTTGGGGATATCCTCACGCCTCACTTAACAGGGAGATAATTAAGGTTTGTCTTCTGTGTGAGAAAGCCCTGAAAATCCCTTGGCTCAGTCATGTTAGGGCAGAACTGGTGAAGTTAGGAAGGCAGAACCTTTTTTCTAACCCAAGTTCTAAAACCAAATCCGATTCAACTTGGGTTAAATCTGCCTTTAAAACCAGGGTGAAAGCCAGTAGGGAGGAATTTGAATCAAGCACACCAACGGTAAGGGAGTATTTGGGCTTGGACAGTTTGTTAACCCTGGAATCATCTCTGGTATGGACTGACGGTACCTGGGACAGACTATTACTACCCAGGTTCAGGTTAGGATTTGTAAGGTGGTATCTTGGGTTTCCTGGACAGTTTGATGCATCCAAAGTAATAATTTGCACCGCGAGGAATCATATCAGGATTAGTGACCACGGCCCGTATGAGGGCAGAAAGATATTGTGTGGGTGGTAACCTGACTTTTCCACTCATGTAGAGAATAGCAGAAGTCGGGGTTATCTCAAACACCTTAAACCCAGTTTATATATCCATATCTATTTAAAGAGACACTAGGAAAAAATGTAGACACGAGAACTTCTAGTTTCCGAAATGGTATAAATAGAAATGGGAAGAAAAATGTCTTAGGAAAATGATTCACTTCCCATCGGTAAAATGCTGGTTAAGGCAATAAAAATGTCTCGCCTCTTTGATACAATCAATTTACCTGAATTTAATTTGCACTAGAGGAGGTAGCAAGTAAAAAAAAACGAAAAGTGCTACTAAAATTCCGAAGAAACTTTTAGTGCAATTTTGTGGCACAACAAAATCCTGGTACCTGTAGGCTTCATCCTGGACCATGCAAATCACAAGCGTTTTTACATGTGGCAGCAAAGAACACAAGCATGCTATAGACAAAACCCGGATTATATTCATGTAAGAAATGTGTCACCACGCTTCCAGTCACATTTATTTCTTTGTTAGGCAAACCAGATCGAGAGACTCACGTGAGAAAGGATAAACACTGTTTTCTTTTTGGTACTCTCCTATGTCAGTAAGTACAGTCTTAACAACAAGAAGGGAAATACTTTCACTATCTTACCTACCGAGGGTGACAGGATGGCTCTATATCACTGGGACACCACTTTTTCATTACTGCATTTTTCTTTTAAATTTCATTATCTGGCGTTTGGTCCAATTGGCTCAATAAAAATGAACCAAAGCACAACAACCAAAATGCACAATAAGCGACATCAGTGATTCTTAACCTGCGGTCCACTGATTCCTGCTCAGGGGGTATTTGACTGTCTAGAAAATTAAATATTAGGAGACTGAAGCAGTGCCTTTAGGGTTGTGTAACCAGTGCCATGGCACCGGGCTCCAATCTCAAGGGCACTTCACTTTAAAATATCATACAGGGTTGAAGGCACATACTGTAGAGTTTTATACAGAGCTGCCATTTTTAGGCGAAAACAACAATGTCAAGTTAGCTGTGACGATTGATATACTTGCTGGAGAGATCCTGGTTTTGTCTAATGGAAGTTTTGATTCCTCACAAACAGAGACGTCAAATGCGCCTGCTGCCAAGCACAACGTCTAGCATGCAGATCAAAGATTTAACTTTCATGTAGATAGCCCAGTGGGTTAATGATTTTATCATAGAGATTCTCATTACTTGCATAAATCACAATCCAACTTATAAAGCACAGCAACCTGCATCAAACAGTTCAATGCAAATGTCAAGGCATTGATTTAGGAACATTGTTTTTTTTCCCCCTCAATGTTTTTTTATTCTGAGGGTGCTAAAAAGTGTGTCTTTGTGTAGTAATCACTTTTTAATTAGGGCAGTCAACCCCGAGTACAGCGTTACATTTTAAAGCCTGACTCTGTGTTACTGCAGGTCAAGAGCAAGTTCAATGCATACCAGAATGGATGATCAGCAACTCATATAGCTTGTAGCTCTCATTTCATGCACACTGATTTACACACTTGTATGAATCATTGTCTTTATATGATATGCATCTGTGTGATGTAAAGCGCCCCGACACCCTATATTGAGAGGAGTAGCTCTATAAAGAATTAAATAAATATGAGAGAGCGGCTATGAAAAGATGGGGAGCATCGTTGGTTGGTGGGAGTGAGGAAAACCATGTAAAAGAAGCTCATTGTCAGTCCTGCTAAGTGCCACGCATCAGAGGTTCATTTAACACATTTCAATGTCAGTGTCCGCATCTCCACACGGAAACGTAAAGTCACAGAAATCAAGCTCCTCATGTCGGTCCCTTATTTATCGAGGTACTCTGCTCGCTGGTATTGGAGCCCGTCAGCCTGGATCCCCCGCCAGGAGTCGATTAGAGGTGAGAATGTCATGGGTACGACACAGACACGGCTTGAAAGGTGGATGCAGCTGTACCTTTGTTATTTTATTAGCACTTTAGCAAATCTGTGTGCTCTGCTGAGCGGCTCGGCTAAAGCGATCTATATGCACAAAGGGAAACAGAGTCATCCATGGCTGGAATAAGGCAGCAGCACTCAGGGCCGGCCTTAGCACTGATGGGGCCCGGTGTGACAATCACTTTTGGCACCCCCACGTCCCATGACCGTCTCCTCTCATTCGCTCACTACCACCTGCAAAAGTGCCCCTCATCTCTCCTATCATAAGATATTGCTAAAACCAGCACCCCCGGAGGTCAATGCACCCCCCTTCACATGTCAGCACCCAGTGCTGCCGCAGCAGTCGCACTGCCCTAAAGCCGGCCCTGGCAGCACTCATACACGAGAACAGCAAATGTCTTTGAGCACTTTGATGCGCCCAGTCACACCCCGAGAGACCCAGGTTCTGCAGCGGTCACTTCTCTCCTGCCTACTTTGCCTGCCTTGTGTGCCTGAGACAGAGCCATTAAATATCTTGCATAAGTACACTTAAAACATGTTATTGTCACACATGTGCAAGCCGTAAACTTGACAGCTAAACATTGTTTAGAGGGTCAACAAAGATTGCTGCACTGAGCGCAATCAGCGCGAAAGCCGGCACTGGATTGATTAAGTGTATAGCAATATCAAAGCTAAATTGAAATTTACACATTTTTAAATGAAAAGGAATGTGAAGCTAGAAATTAAGCTGATATCCTTAGCTTGTCTCGCGGGAATAGCAAAAGTACATGAAACTGTAATATGGATGATGAGTTGCCCCAATTGAAGCACTAGCATGCTCTCACTAAAACGTTGCATTAAAGACAGAGGAACATAGCTTACAGCTTGTCTTTTTAGAAATAAACCCAAATTCTGAAAGGTTTTAACCTTCCCATTAAGATTATAATTTCGATCTTTGTTTGTGAATTAAAGAAAATATTTCATAACTTGTGTATTTGGGTGACGTATACTTGTTTCTGCAGTTCTGAGTATTTTTTTTTAGGTTCACATTATGGAATTTGTTAAGGCAGGGGTCTCCGTTTTCCACTAGTGTTCAGTGGGGGTCCACTGAGGTCAGGCTTTCGTGCTAAATATAGCACTGAGACTGCCTTAGTGGAGGTAACGGACAATATTAGAATGGCTCTGGATCAAGGTCAAGCGGCACTTTTGGTGCTGCTTGACCTTTCAGCAGCATTCGATACCATCTCTCACCAAGTTCTTCTGCACATATTACAAGAGCTCGGTATTAACGGATCTGCATTGAGGTGGTTGTCAGATTTCTTGTCCAACCGTACTCAGGCAGTGTCACTGGGTTCCTTTTCTTCTGCTCCCTCACAGGTTACCAGGGGTGTCCCCCAGGGCTCATGTTTGAGCCCTACCTTGTTTAACATCTATGTAACCCCCCTGGCTAAACTGATGAGGGATTTGGGGTTTAATCCTATCTCTTATGCAGATGACACCCAACTCCTCTTCACCTTCGACAAAACAAGATCAGATACACAAATCATTTTTTCTCAGGGTATGATGGCAATTGCCTCCTGGATGAAAACTAACTAACTATCTCCAGTTAAACTCGGAGAAATCTGAGATTTTGTTGTTTGGAAGTGCTGACAACTGTTGGTCGCCCAGTTGGTGGCCTGAGGAGTTGGGTAAAGCTCCTGCTCCTAAAGAGGTAGTTAAAAATCTGGGCATTTGGCTCGATAAGAAACTCACCCTTCAGACCCATGTTAATACAATTGTTGGTTCATGCTACCACATTTTAAGTTTACTTAGAAGAGTTTTTCCGTTGCTCCCTCTTTCCACCAGGAAGACTAACTCGGGCACTGATCATGAGCAAGATTGACTACTGTAATGCTCTTCTTCTTTCTGCCCATGCAGCTTCATTGGATAAATTGCAGGTCATCCAAAATACGGCTGCCCGTCTGGTAACTGATTCACCTGCTAGGACTCCCTCATTGCCTTTGCTGCATGAACTACATTGGCTGCCAGTCAAAAAAAGAGTGGAATTTAAAATGGGCTGCATGATTTTTAAGGCTCTTAATGAGCTTAGTCCCCTCTATCTTGCTAGGAAACTGAAAGCATATATTCCTAGATGCTCACTTAGATCAGGATCTAAAAAACTCCTTTCTGTTCCTAGAATTAACAAAGCTCGCACTGGTGGCAGGGCCTTTTTGTACCTGGCTCCAATGTTCTGGAACAGTCTCCCCCAATATCTTTGTGCGGAAATGCCCCTTCTCCAGTTCAGAAAGCTGATGAAAATGCATCTTTTTTAGTGCCGAGATAGTCTTCTGTTGCAAGCGCAGAGATACCCCTTGGGGTGATTCAGCGCTATATAAAATTATAAAAATAAATAAATAAAAATAAAATAAAAGGTTAAGAACCGCTGTGCTAAATCAAAACCAGGCACTGGAAAAGCTGGGTCCCGATGACATGGAGTAAACTGGACACTGTATACGTGTGCACAAAAAAGAAGAAATGTTTTTCTCTCACACACATTTTCTAGCAATCAATGAGATCAGTTTGTGCAACAGACCCTTTTGTAAGCCATGCCTTGACCATTTGAAGGTTGTAGTAACTGGTCAAAATCGTCTCATTTAGTTCTGTTAGTTGCAGGGCAAACGCAAGGAAAAAGTCTTGTCACCCCCTGAAGCAGACGGCCATTACACTGCACCTCCAGTCTGCTGGTGCGGCGTGCACTTGCATAGAATTGCCTTTTCGCCCTCTTAAGTATTGTACATGTTTAACTCCGTTGCACATTAAATGACTGCTCCACGTATCGGACTGCTGATGTCAATCTTAGGAACAAACAAAAGGTGTAGGGGGTTAGAGTGAAGTCAAACACCGGCCTCTGGTCACTCCCTGGCTTTCCCAGTCTGGGTGTTATCTGCGAATGCCATCAAGGGTCTGTATGGCCCTGCTTCCCTAAGGAGCCACCATCTTCCTGGTCACAGAGCACCAAACCCTAATGACGCAGCAAAGATTTAGGAGTAAAAAACAAACATGCATTGGAGCAGAGTAACTCATCCAGTCGCACGCCCAAAGATCAGAGGGGCATATCAACAAGAGCTTTATCTCTGCTTTTTTGGCTTTAAAAGCCAAAAAAGCAGAGATAAAAGTAGCACCCTATCAACAACAGGGTGCTAACACGCAAATTTGCATGTTAGCACCCTTTTACTCTACGCTTCCCCTTGCATCTCTAATGAGATGCAAAGGGGGCGTTCCAGAGCAAAATAATAGGAGAAATGACGCTAAGCGACATTTCTCCTATTATCAAGAATGTCGCTAACCCTGTTAGAGACAAAAAAAGCAGCGCTAACCGCGGTTAACGCTGCTTTTTTACGTCTGGTATTTTTCTGACTTAGCCATGATATCCTATGGAAGGAGGATATCATGGCTAAGTTTGCCTGTCCCTATCAACAAGGTAACGTGTGATTATCGCTGGGTTTCCAGCGATAATCTCACGTTAGCCTGTTAGCGTGTAGATTTTTATCGCTATTGAGATAAGCGTTGCTAATAGCACGCTATCTCAGCGATAAAAATTCACGCTAGCCGGCGATAATTATCCTCACGCTAAGAGCGCTGAGCGATAATTATCGCCGGTTGTTGTTGATATGCCCCAGAGTTCGATGACAAGCTTGTGTCATTTCCGAAAAAAAATGCATCCACTTGGTCTTGCTTCCATTGTTCAAAGCTGCGTTCCGTGGCCGCTGCTCCACCACAGCCACCGCTACCAGGCATTTTTGAACTCGTTCTAAACAAGCGTGCGGTGGAAGCGTGTGAGGCAGAGATGAGACGCTATTCGCGTGCACATCGCCTGTCCGTAAGCGTACATGGTTTGTCTCCCTTCGCGCACCAAACCGACAACAATAGTCTCGCCAAGGCGAGGCAGCGCATGCGCTGTGTTCGCTAGGCGAGACATAAAAAAGGATATCGGTGTCCCAAGTCGGGTCTTTTTCTGCCTCCTAGACATCTGGCTGCAAGGAAAGGAGATGACGGGTTTCAGGTGAGGCGGACCACCATTCGTCCGTGGATACATCTCCCTCTTTACCCTCTCCTCCTTCTTGTGGGATGTTGGAATTGCGACACAGCTTCTCTGCCTTTTAGGAATGGTTATGGCAATACTAATACTAACATACTTTTGTAGTGATTACTTCTTGTAATTACTGTTTTTCATTTGGAATCATTGGGACATAACACCCTATATCCCATTTTCTTTCTGTGCTTGACATAGAAATATCGACCATGTCGGTAAAGTACAGGCCTGGTAATAATCCTACATGGTTGTCACAAGCTTGCAAGACAAGGGCTCCAATAACTACACTGCAAGTAGCTGACTAACTGGAGAATCAGATATGCCCACAAGAGGGAGCCAAATTTCAAAAAATAGGAAAGAGTATTTTTATTAGCAGAAAGGGAGCACTGCTGTGGCAAATACTGGTATGCTGGCTCTGAAAATAGTTGTGCCTTGGATGAATCTTTGTGAAAATGCTTAAGACCTATTCATATGTTTCTGCCATAATCAGAGAACAACTGCAGCCCAGACAGCGAGTTAAGCTGCAAGGTAGCTCACCCACTTAAGCAGCAAGATGGCTCAGCAAATTGAAAGGCTTACCTTTGGCATTTGGGGTACTCTGCATAATAGCCTATATCACCACAGCCATAACATAGTGTGTACCAATTATATACCTCAACAATTACTAGTTGCATATCCCAACGGAGAAATATATAGGGGAAATTAAATCCTATGTTATTGACACTGTTTCGTGAAGCTTGTGCGGCTTTTTTTCCCCTCGCTACAATATAGTATAGCAAGCACTTTTTTCTACATGATCACTCCACTGCAAGCAAAACAAATAAGTAAAAAAGATTGTCAGTTACGACGCCAATAGCTCTAACTTTAACAAATGCGAGACCGATTGCATCGCAAATGCTTGTTCTATTCAGAAGTGTACGCAAGCCAATACCTTTTTAGCCGGATTTGTTTATGCAGCAGCTACGAGACTTGATGGAGGATCTTTCCAACCCCGAACACCGAAGAATATTTTGACAGTAACAACACATATACACCTGCACACACGCACTCTCAACGAGACCACTTACTTGACATGGCTGCAGTAACATTCATGCTGAGTGAGACGTGTGCCCCGCTGGTAGTGCTGGAGTTGAGAAACTAGTGAAAAAATGCCCACCCCGCCAACAATGGATGCCGGGAATTGAAGTTCTACAAAGATTTTGGTTAGTATTTGACATTGGAGGAATATGCTGTTGCAGTTAACAGCGTGGCCCGTATAGGCGCGCGTGGTGCGGTGAGCTGAATGTGATCCACTGTTATGAACCCCAGGCTAAGAGCATACATAAGGCGACTGCTGTTTTCTCCTATCCCCCGCCCGCCTTGAACGCGTGGAGGTGGAGTTGTAGAAGAGCCTGCTCACTCTGTGTTCCTAAACACTCTTCTCGTCACTGCTTGGAGCGATTTAAGCAGTAGGTTAAACTATATTGTTCACCGGTCTGTCGTTGCTTTTGACCCCCCCCCCCCCCGAGTAGTTGGGCAGCCCCCAAGGTGGCTCGCTGTCCGTCGGCTTCACCTGCTCGTGTATATATTTAAATCCGCACCTCGCTACTCACTTGGTGGTGAAAAAGGGTATGTAAGGAAGGGCATTGGGGACAATGGAGAGGAAGATGCGCAAGGGGAAGTAAATCAGTGGCCATTTTGGCTCGCACTTTTCTGCATTTGTTACACTAGCCACAGGGGAGACAGGCACGGTGCAGACGTTCAGTGTGCTACTCTAGTCCTTTGTTTATGTCGACCTCTGTAGTTCTGCGGGCGCAGCATAAATACGTATATTTTCTGGAGCAAGAGCCGTCCTTAGGTTTTACACGGAGTGATGAGCAGTGGCCATCGAGGGGAGTTGTTCCAGTAACAATGGGATCTTGAGTTCTGTTAGGGGCCGCCAGCTGTAATCATAAACAGCATTGGCAATGGCAATGCAATAGGTCTCGCATTTACGCGAGTTTATGCTATTGGCATTGTATTTGACAATGCCTTTTTTATGTTTTAAAAACCTAAACATAAATAAAAGGCATTGTCATTTACAATGCCACTAGGCCAAATTCACGTAAATGCAAGACATACTGCATTGCAAATGCTTGTTTCTTCAGTTGGGTGTGTGGAAATAGCAGTTCTGCGTGTTTGGCATGCCCCCCGAGATTAATCACCCGCTCGGCTGCTGCCAAGCCAAATGGGGGGGGGGGCGGAGCCAGTCCTGTGCAGCCGAGGAGCAGTGGGGTTTTTATTAGCCCGCGATTCATAGTCTTTTGCCAGCTCTCTAGCTACACCACGTTATTCCAGTAGATTGGTGCGGCGAGTTAACAGCTTAATTATGCAAATCTCCAGGAAGGGCTTGCGCTCATCGCTGCACCCTTCTGTTAGCATTGTAAGGCAGCTGCCTTGCCTTAGGTAAGCACAGGTGAAAGCAGTCTCTGTTCATCTATCTTTCCCACTCGAAAAGGCTAAATGTATCAATATATGTAACTAAGCACATCGCACAATAACTCACGACCCACAACTTCTTTATTTGCAAAAAAGGCCACTTTATTAAGACAGGTGCATAGTATATTTCTCAAAAACACATCTTACAGATAGATGATAAAGCAATCCCCAAACTCAGCTTGACATATCTTCAAAAACATAACCCCCAAAATGTTAACCCAAGCAACCCCAGAAGAACTGACTCATGTTAAGAGATCCCCATCATTTTCTTTTCCTTTCCCCGTGATCTGTATACCCCACCTCCCTTCTTGGAGGATGGACAATGTGGTGTTGCGGTCTAGTCGACGGCACGCTAGGCGTGACGTCACCGGACTTCCGGCGGCGGCCATCTTAGGGGCGCATTAGCGCGCCGATTCAAATAGGATAAGGAGCTCCGTGCCGGCGCTCCTGCTGGAGTGTGTAATACTTGAATAAAACCCGTAAACCTTGCCTGCTGTCCTAGTCATCTGTGGTGGGGCATTGTACAGGAAGAAAGGGGCAACATTACAATGGCGACGAGGAGGTGAAACGGCCCAGCGCTGCCTCCAGGGTGAGTGTCTTGTGGTCTACCAGCCATCGACGCCCACAGGCACCACCCCTGACCAGCAGGAGCGCGGCAGTGTCGCGGAGAGGGAAGGCGAGAGCGCTACGTTCCTGACGGGCCCTCCTGAGCCGATTCCGGACCGCGACAACCCCACAGGTACCGCCCCAGGTAGAGTCCACGTGGAGAGGCGGTTGCACGCATCGTGGCGGGGGTCACAGGACGTACCGCGAGCGGCGGCGCCACAGACCGCGACGACGAACCGGACGCAGGGAGCCCCGACAGCACCCGGGGGTCGAGAAGCTCGAGTCCACGACCGCGGCGAACGGAGGCAAGGAGGAGGATGAGTGCCACTTCGACGGGACTGCCGAACCCGATACCCTTCCTCACGAAAGCTGGGGTTCCAGATATGCCATGGGAGGATTGGAAGCCGTACTTCTTGAATTTCCTGTTCGCCTTGGAAGAGGAAAGTGGCGCTGAGTTCTCGAGCTCGCGCAGGAAGAGGATGCTGCTACACCATTTGGGCCCTGCAGGTCAGAGGGTTTACGACGATCTAGTGAAGGTGGTCCGGCCCGCGGCGGATGACGATGTGTTTCAACACGCGATCGACGACATGGATGCTCATTACCGCCCGACAGTGTGTGTAGCCGTCGACAGGTACAACTTCTACCACAGGGCGCAACAGAAAGGAGAGACGATTGACCAGTACGTAGCGGCGTTACAGAAGCTGGCCCTAACGTGCAAGTTCGGAGCCTTCCAGGAAGAGTTGATTAGGGACCAAATAGTGATGCACGCAGCGAATGCGTCCATTCAAGATAAGCTGTGGGCCAACGGTGACGAACCCCTCAATACGGTGATAGCCATGGTGAAGAAGGCAGAAATGTCCAAGAGATGTGCAGAGACAGCGAAGAAGGACCGCTACCCTGAACAAACTGTGTGCAGGATAGAAGACCGTAAAGGCCACGAGAGACAGACACCGACGGAGCAGCACAGCACGCGACAACACAGGAAGCCCATGACCCGGGGCGTGAAACAGCAGACGCAGGGACAAGGGAGCACCAACGGGTGCTACAGATGCGGCAGCGAAAGGCACGCCGCCAACGACAAAGGGTGCCCAGCGTTCCGGGCCAAATGCACGTACTGCGGGCTGATGGGGCACTATGAGAGAGTATGCCGAAGGAAGACGTCAAGGCAGCAGGTGAAGTACGTGGCGCAGGAGATGACCAAGGAGGAAGAGCAAGAAGGGCAGGAGGACGAAGAAGAGATCCTGATGATAGATGACCAGGTCTTGGGGATTGACGGCGCGGTCGACAAGAAACCGAGGTGCGCCATGACCATAGGGGGTGTAGGAGTCACCATGGTCGCAGATTCAGGGTCCCCCTACACGATCATAAAGAGGAAGATATGGGAGGATGACTTTGCACCTGTCACAACACACCGACTGCGCCCCACGGACATCCACCCGGTGACGTTCACAGGGGAACCCATACCCATGGTAGGGTATTGCCCTCTCACGTTCGAGTTCCAGGGCAGGACGTGCGAAGGAAAACTGTACGTGGCAGAAAAGGGACCATCAGTGTTGGGATGGAAAGATCAAGGGAAGCTGAAAATAAAGCTGAACCCAGGAGGCCGCATACAAGTACTCATGATGGAGGACGACCCCAAAGTGGGAGCAAGGCAGTGGAAGGAAGAGTTCCCCGAAGTCTTCAGAGACGACATAGGGAGGCTAACAAAGTTCACGCACAAAATAAATCTCAAAGAAGGAGCCCGACCAGTGTCCCACAAAGTGCGAAACATCCCGTTCCGCACCAGGGAGGCAGTACAAGAGGAACTGCAGAGGTTGGAGGACAACGGGATCATCGAAGCCATCGATAATGCGGAATGGTTGGCCCCCTTAGTCGTGGCGCAGAAGCCGAACGGGAAGGTGAGACTATGTGTGGACCTCAGGGAACTCAACAAGAACATTGTAGTGGACAAGTTCCCCCTTCCCCGCATCAATGAGATGTTAGCTAAGACCAAGGGTGCCAAGTGGTTCTCCACTGTGGATTTAACATCTGCGTATCACCAGATCGCACTCCACAAATCGTGCAACCACCTCACATCATTCATTACACCTTTCGGGTGCTACAAGTTCCTACGGATGCCGTTCGGGCTCGCCTCGGCAGCGGCGGTCTTCCAAAAATTGATGTACCGTCTGTTCCACAAGATGGAAGGTATTCAGTTCTTCCAGGACGATATCTTGGTGATGGGCGCCTCCACGGAAGAACATGACCGGAGGCTAGCGAATGTCTTGAATGTGCTGGAACAAAACGGGCTCACGGCCCAGTGGGACAAGTGCAAGTTCGGACTGGGGAAAGTCACATACCTGGGGCACGAAATCAGTCAGGAAGGCATAAAACCCAAGGCATCCAACGTAGCTGCCATCAGAGATGCACCCACGCCCACTAGCAAGGAGGAGGTACGGACATTCTTAGGGATGGCTGAGTTCTACAGCAAGTTCGTCTCCCACTTCGCATCAAAGACGCACCACCTGAGATCGATCCTGAAGGAGAAAACGGCGTTCTCGTGGAAGGAGGAACAAGAGAGAGAGTTCGGGGAAGTGAAGAGAGAAATCTGTGGAGCCATACCCATCCAAGGGTTTGACCCGACGGCTCCCATGACCCTGACTACAGACGCTAGCGACCGAGGCCTTGGAGCAGTGCTCACGCAACAGTCGGCGCGAGGAGCGACCGCGACAATCAGCTTTGCGTCCCGCACGCTGGCTGACAATGAACGCAAATTCAGCGTGATTGAAAAGGAAATGCTGGCGGTCGTGTGGGCAGTGGAAAGATTCCGGCAGTTCCTGTGGGGAGGTCGGTTCCTCTTACGAACGGACCACAAACCCCTGATTAAAGTGCTCACGTCCAACGGCCACGAGCACGCTACCCCAAGAATTGCGAAGATGACACTGCGACTCCTCGACTACGTGTACGACGTAGAGTACATCCCAGGCACCAAGAACCGCGTGGCGGACTACCTGAGCAGGGCGGCGGCAAAGGAACCGGCAGAGGCGCAAGACACAGAGACTTGGGCCGAGTACGCAGTGGCGTTCATGAGCGATCATGAAAGAGCAATCAGCAAGCAGGAGTGGGAAGAAGAGTATGGGTCCGATGAGAAGGTGAAGGCGGTCAAAACGTACGTGACGCAAGGGTGGCCGGAGAAGAGGTTGCTGGGAGAAGAACTAAAACAGTACTGGGAAGTCAGGGAAGAATTGTCGCTGGGGGACAACCCGTGTTTTCTGTTCCGGGGCAACAAGGTAGTACCCCCGACGGCGCTGAGGCCCAGAGTGGTAGCTCTTGCTCACGAAGGACATTTGGGCATCGTGAAAACGAAGGGAAGAGTGAAGGAGGACTATTGGTGGCCAGGGTTGGACCTCGCGGTGGAAAGACACGTCAGAACGTGTGAGCAATGCAACAATGCAGACAAGACGCAAAAAGTGCTGCGCCCACCGCTGGGACGCTTCGACTTCCCGGAAAATCCGTGGGAAGAAATCTCCATTGATGTTCTAGGTCCCATACAAGACGCCAGCGGCAACCAGAAGTACCTCACCGTGGTCGTGGACAGGTACTCGAAGTGGCCAGAAGTCCACGTGGATGACAACGCAGAGACAGATACCATCCTGGGATTCCTCACGGAGGTGTTCATCAGAGAAGGGATCCCCAAGGGAATCCTCAGTGACAACGGCCCACAGTTCACATCCACGAAGTGGGAGGCCTTCATGGACAGGAACGGGATAACTGTCAGGCGCACGCCGGTCTACCACCCTGCTGGGAACGGAGCAGTGGAGAGATTCAACAGGGTGATAATGGGGTCAGTGCAAGCGGCAATCGGCCAGGGAGCAAGCTGGGAGAAAGAACTCAAGCGTATGCTATGGGCGTACCGGATAACTCCCTCGTCCACAGGCTACAGCCCATTCCGCTTTCTGAGAGGAAGAGAACCGTTCACCAGAGACAATGTAGCTTGGAAGAGGCTCACGGTGCAGAGTCATTGGTCACCGGCAGTGGTGCGCAGAAACTTGGAGAAAGCACAAGCCGTATACACGAACTACTACGACGCAAGGCACAACACCAAGGAAGCCGCCTTGGAGAGAGGAGAGTGGGTGAGGGTGAAACTGCCTACACAGGGAAGGAAAGGGGACAGCAAGTTCACGCCCCCCTTCCAAGTGGTAGAGCCCTATTCCACATCAGCCTTACTAAGTGACGGGAAGATTTGGGCACAAGATCGGATGGCAAGATGCACCGGAACCAATGAGACTGAACAGAACGTGGAGCTGGATGGCGAGGCAGGAGCTGGGGCCACACCGGCGGGGAAAGGCGAGTGTAGGAGACCAGAGGGGGAAGCAGGAAGCGTTCCCAAGGGATCCTGGAGTCCAAGAGGAGGAGAAGTCGAGACTCCGGGGCTTGGTGACCGAGGGACTGAGTTAGGTGGGGCTGAGCCCCAAGACGCGTGTGGGGAAGCGGATCCGAAGGGTGGGGGCAATACCCCGACCGCAGGCGCAGGAAGCAGGAGGACACGCTGCGGAAGAAGAATACTGCTCCCACGAAGGTTCGAGGAGTTCAACCTGGACCACAAGTAAGACTGTTCTATGGTGGAGAGGGACATTGCTTATTGGGTTGTAAAAGGGGGAGATGTGGTGTTGCGGTCTAGTCGACGGCACGCTAGGCGTGACGTCACCGGACTTCCGGCGGCGGCCATCTTAGGGGCGCATTAGCACGCCGATTCAAATAGGATAAGGAGCTCCGTGCCGGCGCTCCTGCTGGAGTGTGTAATACTTGAATAAAACCCGTAAACCTTGCCTGCTGTCCTAGTCATCTGTGGTGGGGCATTGTACAGGAAGAAAGGGGCAACATTACAGACAAGCCCACTCAAGACTGCCCACCCCCCAGAAAAATCCGCGATCCAGGAAAACCAAAGAGATTTCCTGTCCCCCCCCCCCCCCCCCCCCAAGGAGAAAAAGTCATGACAATCTGTTGGAGCACCATATATTTTCCTTCCATATTTGTGCGATCAAATCCCCCAATTCCAGTAAGTAATATGCTTGCCCCATTTGGGACAAATGCACCCCATCCTCACGAAAAAGGCGCCCTTCAGTACTTTTTATGTTACAGTGAGATAAAACTGTGATTCCGATGTCCCCACAGAAAACTCTCATGGCTCTATTAAGCTTACGTCTCGCCTTCTCTAATGCTGTGTGGCATCTTGCTCCTCTCCAATGCAGCCGCGTTATGAATTCAGTCCAAATCACCGTGGTACCCCCCCCCAGTTATTCTTGATAACGGCCAGATCCAGTTTCATTTGCTATATTAAATTCAGGCCAGATAAGTTAACCAGATAATTTTCACCTAGATGAATGATAAGCAAATCAGGAGGCCCGCCCTAGAACACATCAGAGACAACGTGGGAAACAACCCCCCCCCCCCCCCCAATGCATTCCCCCTTTTCTTTTCCATACCACCTCATGACTAACACTTGTAAGTCTGAGCGATCGGCCATAAATCTGTTGCTCAGCGTAAACAGCAGCCCACTTTAAGAAGGAGTGTCCCACTATGCAAGTTGTCTTTTTCTCACACACAAGCCCTTGAACATGACCTAGGTAGAAAAACAAACACTAACAAGAGAACAAATTGCTGCACTGAAAATATTTCCTAACATATTTCTCACAACATTTGGACTTCCATCTCCCAATCCGAACGTATGTCTGACCAGGACCATCCGAATCTTGCAGCCTCCGTTACTGCCCCAATACGGAAGGAGTGTGTGCCAAATCGCAAAGGATTCTCACCCAACCTAATGAGCACCTTCCTTATCACTGCTAACAGTTGGGCAATAGAAATCGTCCGGCCCTGTACATGGCAAAAAATTTGCCCTGGTGTGAAAAATCTTGAAGCTTGGAAAATCTCCCATTACCCCACCGGACAGCAAACTGCCACCCCGCTCTTGTTCAAGAAAAAACATTTTCCCCTGCCCAATTGATCCGTCTTGCAAGCCCTCAACCAAATTCTCAACCTTTGTTGTTCTATAAAAACGTCATCACTGCTTATGCCTGCCTTGTTTCGTAAAACAAGCAATTCAGATGCTCTAAATTCCCCAAAGAACAACCATAAAATGCATAATCTAAACTTGCAACACTCAAACTCATCATAACAGCAAAAAGGCAACTGCAACAACATTCTTTGTAACAAATCAAATGTCACTGGCTCACGTAACGGCTTTTTACCAGCCTGTTCCCTACTTAAACCTCTAAGAACCTTTTTCACTAGCACTCCCCCCACCGGATCCCTCCCCCACTGTAACTGCCCATAAAAAGAAATTCCTGCCAACTTGCCAGAAATGGTAGTGTGCGAAAAACCTCTATCTATCAAGTGTAACACAAAACCTAATAAAAACTGTTCAGCATTGACCCTCCTCCCATCCGTAGCAAACGTGTTACCATAACGTATGAACTCTGTCCACGCTTGCTGATAGCTTCGTCTCGTGGAGGCCGCAACTGATTTCTCTACCAGTTCAACAATTCTCATTCCCCCCAGGCCCAGACACCTTGTGGGATCTGAGTCTTGTTGGGCTCTGCCCCAGGAGCCAGACTGCGAAATTTCGCCCACTGAATACGAGAGAGAGCTTCTGCTATACAATTATTGACTCCTGGAATATGTCTTGCTTTAAAAACAATGTTAAAATGCAGACATTTGATCATAGATGCACGTAACAACCTCAAGACTCTCAAATCCTTGGCCTTTTGCTTATTGATCAACTCGACTACAGCTAAATTGTCTACATTGAAAAGGACTGGTCTATTCTTGAATTCTTCACCCCATACACACAATGCAACGAGCAGCGGAAAGAACTCTAGAAAGGTTATGCTGCGACCCTGCTGCAGCCAATGCACTGGCCAACTTTTCGCACACCAACAACCCTCCCAGAATATGCCAAAACCTTTTGCACCAGACGCATCAGAGTGAATCTGGATTTGCCAAATCGTATCTTCATCCGCAAAAAACAAAGATACGCCATTAAAGTCTGACAGAAAAGTCAACCAGATGTACAAATCGGCCCTAGTGGCTGCTGAAATACACACTCTGTGGTGAGGGAGATAGGCCCCTTACATGGACATTCCCAGCCTCCTACAGAAGGTTCTACCAGCCCTGGCCACCCTACACGCAAAGTTCAGATAACCTAACAATTGTTGCACCTTCCTGAGCTCCAATTTACGTTCATCAATTACAGATAACAAAAAGGCTGTGATCTCCTGCACTTTCTCCGCTGGTAACCTGGCTACCATTTCCATAGTATTAATTTCAATTCCCAAAAAAGTCAACTTTGTGCTGGGACCTTCAGTTTTGTCAGGTGCCAATGGCACGCCAAGCTCCTGGCCATAATCTGGAAATTGTGCAAAGCATTTTGGCATTGTCCGGTATTTTGTGCACCAATGAACATAAAGTCGTCCAGGTAGTGACAAACGAGTTCATGACCACTAATGTATGTAAAACGCCACTGCAAGAAAGTGCTGAAGGTTTCTGTCAGAATTCACTGTCTTCACAGGAACGTCAGGGAAATGAAGCACAATCCACAACTTCTCTAAGCCACTTATTGCACCCAACCAAGTCAAAGTGACAATGGTAACCTGGGGAAGAACGGTAACAAGACAAGGAATGGGGTAGAGATCCCTCGTCAATACTCCCAGTGACACAGGACCCATCAGGATGAGGCACGAGGCTATGGGAAGGGAATAAGTACAGAGAATGTGTTAATATGCAGGACTCTTCAGTCTATATCTCCCTTTTAATCTCCTTGTGGAATATTTTCCTACCTTGCACTAATGAGACTTAAATCTGTATATCCCTTCCTCTTGCTAATGTGTGAGACTTCAATCAGATTCTGGAATAAACAAAAAACAATACTAAGGAATGCAATCCTTGTGAAACAAATAACATGTATACTTCTGTGTAAAAGTTAAAGCCCACCTTATGTCACGTCTTGCTTGATAATTAGAAGTCTGACACCACCCTGTAAGAAACAAAAAATAACCGTGTCTTCAGGTATGTCTCTTTTCTTTTTATCATAGGTTCATGAAAGATAAAAGGGACGGATCCCCACAGTGCCAGGAGCAGGATTAGGTAAGTAATCTCAAAACTAGTAAATAAAAAAAGCAGCGTGAGAGTGCTGCTACCGTTAAAGCTTAGAGTGCCTTTCTTTTTGTTATATTGCAGGCTCCCAGAAAATCTTCATAAGGAAGACGCCGTCGAGAATGCCACCAGGAACCAGTACCGCCGATAGAAGCCGCCATAGGAGCGTCACTGAGGGAGAACTGCAAGCGCGGCGTCACCGTGAAGGAAGACCTGTGAGCAGACGCTGCCCTGACCGCCGAAACCACCTAAGAGGAGCCGCGTCCAGGGGACTCAGGTAAGTTGAAGTGGTGTCTCATGGGATGTCCGGAAGAACGCGAAGCGTTATCAATAGAGGGAGGCTAGGCTTTAACACACCTGACCTCCCTCCGCGCATGCGTCTGGGTGAGCGGCGGCCATATTTGTACTTCGCCGGGATTGGAACCAGCAATCCCGACAGTACACCCCCCCACGATCCCCCCAACCGGCTTGGGTTTTTCAGGATGTCGTCTATGGAATACACGTAATAACCGAGGGGCGTGTATCTGGCTGTCTGGCTCCCACGTACGTTCCTCAACACCATAACCTTTCCAATGTACCAAATATTGGAGCTGGCGTCGATCTCTTTGTGAGTCAATAATCGCCCCGACTTTATACTCAGTTTCTCCATCTACCATCATAGGGACTGGAACCTTGGGGAGAGGCGTACCGGGTTCTACTGGTTTCAATAGAGAAACATGGAATACTGGATGGATCTTCAGAGAAGCCGGAAGATGTAACTTCATAGCAACAGGGTTCACCACCTTATATATCTTATACAGGCCTATATACCGAGGTTTACATTCACAAGACCCTCTCAACGTTAAATATTTAGAGGATAACCAAACCTTGTTTCCTTGTTTGTATCCAGGCTCTGTGCGTCTGTGAGAATCCGCCCCTTTTTTTATAACTTGCCTTGGCGTTTTCTAATGTAATCCGTGCTGTCTTGTGTATATCTTGTAATTCTTTTATAAAGTATGTGGCTGCAGGGGCAGAACAAGAAGAAGACTGTGGTGATAGTATAGTTTGTGGGTGAAAACCATAATTGCAATAGAAAGGGGAGTAAGCAGTGGATGAGTGGCCACTGTTGTTATTGGAAAACTCCATGATCCATACCATCTCGTCCCAATCAGTGAGAGAGTGTAAGGCTTGGCACCTGATATATTGCTCAAAGCATTGGTTTACTCTCTCGGTTTGGCCATCTGTTTGAGGGTGGTAACTAGAGGATAATCGTACTTCTATCTGTAATAAGGCTCCTAACCCCTTCCAGAATCTAGAGATGAACTGGGCTTCCCTATCTGATATCAATACAGATGGAAGGCCATGTAAACGTACTATTTGCTGAACAAATACAGAGGCAAAAACGCGTGATGTGGCGAGAGCTTTCAATGGGACGAAATGTGCCATCTTGGTTAGGAAGTCTACTAATACGAGAAGGGTACTATTCCCCTGAGCTGTCTTGGGTAGATCTACTATAAAATCTAAAGATACAGTATGCCAGGGATTAGGCGGTGTAGGTAAAGGCTGCAACAACCCTGCAGGGCTTTGGTGTGAGGCTTTTTCTTATGCACATACATGACATGTCTGAACATAGTGTTTTGCGTCCCTCCCCATACTAGGCCACCAAAAGTGTCTTTTTAATAGGTCCAGTGTCTTCTTGTACCCTGCTAGAGGATGAGCATGGCTCCACTCTAATGCCTGTAACCTCAATTCATGGGTGGGGCGAACCAAACCCCCTTGAACATAAAGCAGATCCTGCTCTCTAGTGACCTCTTGATTTCCTACTGTTTGTTTCATAGCTGAGGATGCTTGTTCCTCTTTACCAGCTCTCAAAAAGTCATCTTCTGAACATAAGGCACCAATTATTTTTTCTCTGGCTATTATGGAGGGAGGGTCACCCTGTAATTCTGTACCTTAATAGCCTAAGCAGGATAAAGCATCTGCTTTGCCGTTTCGTTTTTCTGCTTGGAACTGTATCAAGAAGTCATAGTCATTAAAAAATTGAGTCCAACCTAGTTGTCTCATAGATAGAGCTCAGGCAGATTTCAAAAATTGTAAATTACGATGATCTGTGAGGACAAGTATTCTATGATTCGCTCCCAGTAAATATTGTCTCCATTCCTCAAACATCCTTTTAATGGCTAACAATTCCTTGTCGCTAGTGGTATAATTTTGTTCAGCTGGCATTAGTTATCGAGAATAATATGCTATAGGATGAAGGTGTCCAGATTTAGGATCTGTCTGGGAAAGAACCCCTCCCACAGCCACTTGAGAGGCATCAGCCTCAACTACAAAAGGTCGGGAAGGGTCTGGATGTCGTAGGATAAAACTGTGGATCTCTTTTACATTTTGTGGTGCTTGCCAATGCGTAGTAGCTTCCACCTTCTGCGGGTCCATACTGATTCCTTGTGGTGTTAACACGAATCCAAGAAAGCTTACTTCCCTAGTATGGAAGCAGCACTTTTCTAGTTTACAATATAAATGGTTGTCTCGCAAACGTTCAAGGACTCTTCTAACATGGATTTCATGTTCTTGCTGAGATGAGGAATAAATTAAGAGGCCGTCAATGTAAGCGATGACAAACAAATCTAACATATCCTTTAAGATCTCATTAATAAAAAACCGGAAAGCCGAAGGGGGGTTACACAACCCGAAGGGCATTACTAAATATTCGTATAACCCAAATTTAGTGCAAAAGGCTGTCTTCCACTCGTCCCCTTCCTTAATTCTCACGAGATGGTAAGCTCCTCTTAAATCAAGTTTGGTGAAGATTTGAGCTTCCTTTATCTGCTCAAGGAGAGAGGATATCAATTGTAGAGGATACCTATTCTTGACAGTGATGGAGCAGGTAAAGCAAACATTTGTATACCTTCTCTATTTTGCATGAAAATATTAATCACTTAACCAACTAGTATAATAACTTAAATTAAGCGTGTGCTGTGTTGAACTAACCAACTATTTGCACACTTTTCTAAACACCAATTACACGCGGGACTTATTGCTATTTGCTTGGCAGAATAACCTTAATAACTAACTGTGGTACGCATATTTAATAATAGTACGTGTGGTAATAGAATATCACATGATTTATGTCGCTTTTGTGATGTTTGCATTCCCGTGGAGGACCGAAGGGTGAGTTTATTGCTTTAAATGTTGCAAAAAAGCTAGGAAAATAATAATACATAAAGGGATTAGTGAGGGTAAACATTAGAATCTTCATTTCTTTGTATGAATTACTCTATTGTGTTTGTTTCGCTTAAGTTGACATTTGGGCCTACCAAAACATGGTGTACAAAATGGAGTTCTGAAGTGTCCACCGTCTCGTGAGCGCGTTGCCTACTGCGCAGACTCGGATGGCTCCATAAACCTCCAGGCGACCCCAAGCACAGTGTTCCTGGTCAAGGATACGGACATGGAGGACTGCCAAACTTCAGTCAGTAAAATCTGGTCTAAATGAACAATTGGGACATACAAGCAAACCTTTTACATTGTTGCATAAGGGCAACATGGACAGAGGAAGTGAACCAGCAAAATCCATGAGAACTACAATGATGTAAAAACCGGACGTTTCCAATCATCCAATCGTCTGTCGTCTTAGCCTAAGAATGTTTCATGTTATCCCAAATTTATTATAAAAAGATTAGTAGAATAGGAAGGTACACATATGCTGCCTTCTTTCTCGATGACCACAGAGACCTATAGACCCCACAGGCGATGATTGATGCTTGCACGGTTTCTGGTCCTTTGGAGATCTTTGGGACTGTAACGTGCTGAGCAAAGAACTTTCCGGACTCTGAGCTTTGGCCTGCTTATTTTGGACAATTAATGGCTAAATTCGATTATGCAAAGCCAAATGAATTAGGAAAAATCCAGATAGCAAGAATAGGTAAATATAAATGTCATGCGATTTGTGCTGATGAAACAAAATTCTAAACTTTGATTGATCAAAATGCTAATATTAATTGCAAACAATATTTAGATAAACAAATAATTGATTAACAGAAATTACGAGTTTGTGGTTTTTCAATGAAGAGAGTAGAGAATTCTGAGTCTTAAATGTGTTTTAGCTGGTTCTAAATCACCATCAACCAGTCCAACTAATTGGTCCGTCGACCAAGTGGTGGAGTGCCTTGATGTTTAAGGTTAGGATTCTATTGGTGGTGATGTTAATGTATATTTTGTAAAATAACATTTCTTCCCTATAGGTAATAAGGTACTCTCCCATATGTCCAGCACATCTTTCAACCCTCCTGTGTGCAGACTCATGAGGTGTAACGTATGAGTGTTGGTGTTATGGACCCCACCAATGAATGCGTGAATGAATGAGTTAGCGTGACGACGGGTCTGCGACGCAGGGAGGATATTTGTAAATTCGCCCCCCCAGTTTGCGCTGGATCAGTTTTCCTGGTAGCAGAATGATGGTTGTTATTGGCTAGTTTGGTGATTATTGCTTATTGATTTTTGATTATTGGTTATTGATTGTGGATGTTTGGATGAGTATTGATTTATGTACTAACATTCTATGTTGAGTCGCGTTGCGTTCTATGTTCTTTTTGGAGACTTCTGAGATGTAGGAAGTCGGATGGCCTGTGGCAAGTAAAGTCACATGGTGAATTGTTTGTTGCCCTGTAGGTACACAGGGAAAACGTGTGACGATTGAAGTTGCACGACGCATTGTCTGGGTTCGATTTGGTAACATCGGCATGTGTTATCGTTAGGGACATTTCTGTGTGAAAGAGGTGTATGGGTAGCGAAGGCCACCTGTGAAATTTTGGTCTTAAGTAACAGGAGTCCACGTGAACTCTGATTACGCTTATCACTGGAAAGGTGATAGGTGTTCCCTACGCTTGCTAGAAGCATAAAGTAGAGGGAAGTGCTACTTTATTAACAAATGAAATAATTCTGTAGTAGGGCAGAGGTAAGCGCTGCTCTCGGGAAAGACAGGATTCTGTGTGGATGAACTACATTTTCTGTATGAATGTGTGTAAATGAAATAGCATTCGACTTAATTGTGAAACTCTGGACTTATTTCTCAGGAGCAGTGCGTCTCCAACAGGTGTCTTATTTCCAAAGAAACGGTTAGTTAATGATTGCTAGAAGGGTAAGGTAGAGGGAAGTGCTACTTTATCGGCGAATGTAATAATTCCGTAGTAGAGCAGAGGTAAGCGCTGTTCTCTGGAAAGACGGAATTCTTGTGAAAAAGGTCAATAACTATTCTTTTGTTAGCGAAACAGATAATGGTGGTGTTTTTATGTCGTTACTAACAGAATTTGAGTAAAAGAGAACGTAAGAAAGGTTTGCTGATAAATTTTGTAAAGGAGGGGTCAGCAGAAGCAGGAGCAGCGAGAAAAGCTGACGTCAGAAAAACCGCGCTGGGATTGGCCAGCTGTAGAGTGACGAAGACGCACAGGATTGGTGTGTTAGTGTGAGTCGCGCTGGGATTGGTGATTTATAAAGTGACATAGACGCTCCGGATTGGTGCGTTAGTGTGAGTCACGCTACGATTGGATAAGAAAACAGAATAGTCGTAAGGGATATCTAGCGATACACAGAATAGAGAAAAAGATGTATTACAATCCACCAGAAAAAAGAGAAGAAGTCCTGGTTTGGAAAAATTAAGAGCTTGTTTAAAAAGGACAAACCGATTGTGACTAGAGAAGGACAGTTGATTCCTCCACTGAAATCGCCCGCATCCTTCATGGTTGCAAAATACGGATATCATACATGTATTTGGTTGGACAATTGGGTGAAATATACAAAAGATGATGGAGTTTTAGCATTTCCGGAACATGGTTCATTTAATTTAGCGGTATTAAGGAATTTGAGAGAAAGAATGATGAGATTAGAACCAAGACCTAGACCTACTCAGTTTGAAGCATTGACAGAATAGAAGGATGAGATGTATGACAGAGAGCGACAGCGGAGTGGCGGAAGATATAAGTACATGTTTGGTAGACCATGCGGACAGGAGAATCATGATGATAGAATGAGGAGATAGCGAAGTGCAAATATGACTGATGGGATGTTCCCTATGAGAAATGTTGAAGAAACCAGTAGTAGAAAATGTACAGAAAAGAGAAATAACACAGGATCTGAAGGTTACAAGTATGGTGTGCATGAGTCGGAGGATGATGTACTGGAAGACATGTTTTATAAAAATCCACCCCGTATCAACCAAATTCTACGTTGTTGACACCAAGTGCCCCAGTAAAAGAGTCACCACAAAATATAAAATTTGAATCAATGCCACCCGAGGTAGGGAGGAATAATCCTTTTAGAGAGACAGAAAATATGCAACCTGGTAAAATGACAAATGAAAACTCAGCTGAATTAGCCAGAATGACTTTAGAATTAACTGAAAAGATTAGAGAATTAACTAAGAATATGGAAGCTGTAACTGTTCCTGTAACAATAGGACCTCTAATGCCTATTTTTGATAAGCAGAAGGATAGTGAGCATTGTCTGATGATTCCTTTTAACAGTAATAAGCAAACTGAATCAGGAAAAAAAGACTCAGGAGAGAATCCATGGAAACCAATGACAGGAACTTCTGGGTTAAGCACTCCTAAAAATTTGACAGTAAATCAGAGCCTAGCGAATAAAGCATTAATGACGACAGAGTCAGTACCAGGATCACCGAGAAGTGAAACAATTCCTGTAGGTCCCACTTCTGATGAATTAAGTGAATGGTTAAGGAGCTTACAACAAAAAGATGCTGAACCTCGACCTTTAGATGTGCCTAAATTACAAATTGTTTTGGATGAATTAATAGTAGGGACTATCCCCACAGAAAAGTTAAAAGCATATCAGGATGAAGAGCTATTGTTTTTATGTAAAAGTATAACCTGGAGAGCAAGAAATTTGCATGAAAGATTGGAAGAAGTGGCAAGTGAATGGGTATCGAATTTGAAAAAATAAAATCATTGCAAAAGCCATACAGAGTAGATTTTGCCAGGAAAGACATTGAGAACTTGAATACAGCAGGAAGAATAACTTAAATTAAAGATTTAATTGTTTTGCTGAGAAAATGGGGTGATGTAGATAAATGGAAAAGTAGATAGTTTCGAAAACGAGACGATGCAACGGATAAAACATTTGCAGCTTTCCCAGTAAGAGAAAAAGAGAAGGTAGTAACTGAATGTCCCATGAGGGTGTAGTGAGTTCTCTCTGAATACGTACAGGCATTGTTAAGTTAGCATAACCACGTTAGATGTTAGAAAGCCATCTTTTTGCTTTTGCACACGACACTGCGTTTACATGTTATTTCTTAAAACAAACTGCTGACTCGAGACTTGCTTCACACAAGAGCAATCTGTTGTTACCATCCCAGGCTCTGCGCAGCGACCTTGGTCTGTACATGGTGTGACAAACAGTCTGGATTATTACACAATGCATGTTTTCCACTCTAGGTTGATCGACCCACTATTTAGCCATAACACACGCGCAGCTGCACATACCTGAAAGTTGGTGCTTTTAATATCACAGACATCATGTTTATTATTCAGACCGAAGACGAGCCTTCCTGCGAGAAGACTCCGGATGCTCCTGTGATGTGATTTCACTAAGCTGATCTTTGAGGTATGGGGTCCCCTATTCAAGCCTAAGAGACCTTCTATTAGCATAATAATAATATTAGCTTCTTAGTAAAGGGAAGGTGGTAGTATCCACTGTCATTATAATATGATCACCCCTTTTATATTCTATGGTATTGTAACTATGTTGCTGGTTTTGATATTAATCATTTGTCTGCTTGTATTAGCCAAAGTACTGCATCTTAGGACACGTGGTCTATAAAAATAAACCCCTTTTATTTACAACGTGTCTCTGTTGATTATTGTTGTGGACTGATGTGAGAATAATATACGAACAGGTATTTCCGATTCCCACCATTCCTGAGAGTATGTACTGAGTCGCTTGTTCTGGGTTGTCTATTCATTGGGACCGCCGAGCTAAATCTCGGATAACGAATGGGACACTTATGCTAGCCGGATACTGGGTTCTGGGTTCTGAGGTGAGTTTCTGGTACACCACAATTCACTGAGGTCCTGGGGTTCTTCGCATAGTTCTGTGTATCAGCAGAATCCCTGCAACATGGCGCACCTAACGTTTGGTCTATGAGTTGAAACGCCTTAGTAGTGCTTACATTTTAGTCCACAACACCCTCATTCTTGTTTCCGGATAACAAGTCTGACGGATTTAAACCTACCTAGTTCTATTGATATAGGTTCCTTCAAGCTTGATCATTAAAAAGGTTATTGAACCCTTGTGCTACTGAATACTTGAAGTGTAGCTTGTCCTTATGGCAGTAGACATTGCGGCGCACAGCCGTGCAGCTCTGAAACGTCATTTGACGCAGTATGGGGTGCCGGACACGGGCATGGACGTCATCTTTGTAGTGGGAGCCGATGCGGCTCACCCGTTTGAGTTGTTCTATTCCTGGGTGACGATTCCGGCAGTCAGTGGGGATGACGATACCTTTCATTCTTACACTGCTACTGCCGTGCCTGCTAACTATGCGCCGTATAGGACACAGGAGATACCAATATCTGCTTGGCAACATCAGATTTGGTTTAATGGCGCCCTCCCCCATGTGGTTATACCGCCGAGAATGGGCCCTTTATCAATTGCAGGGGCCACTTGGCCGGTACTAGCCGGATTTACGCCTCATCCCCGTTACCTCACGGTGACGGTGGCTGAATTGCGTGTACTACACACTGCCCTTATATCAGTATATAGGGCGTTGGTGCAGTATGTGTCGCGCACTGTACAGGCGGGGGCGCCTGTTAGTGCGGGACAACCTAGTGATCGTCACGCGGTGGTCATTAGTCCTGTTATGGTCAATTCTGTAATGGGCAAGCGCCCCCTCACAAGGGATGATTATCCTTTTTGGCTTGCTGAAAAATTTGACCAAATAGAGGCGGTTTATCCGCATACAACTCCTGTGGAAAAACACAGGATCCTCACCATTAGTTTGCCTAAAGACTTAGTTCCCCATATAGATGATTGTGTATCCTGGGGTAAGATTTTTGCTGCGACGTACGCGCAGTGCTTTGGCACTCCGTCTATGTTACAGCTGCCCTCCATAATTAAACAGGTTCAAGAGGACCATGGAGCGGAGTCTGCGATAGAATTGGGGATGCGGCTCCTCGGAGATTTTGGCCTGGTGGCTACCATGATAATGGGAAACCTTAAGGGTGATGCGTTGCACTTTCAGGTTCGTAATGAACTGAAGAAAGTTGCTGAAGAGGACAAGCCGCAGGAATTTGCTAAAATAATTTCAGAAGCATATCGTGATTTGGGGCGTAGCTCTTTAGGAGTTAAGCCTGTGATCAAAAATCCCGATTCTAAGCAGCAGGGTAAGGCAGAAACTTCTGGTAAGGATGGTCGGCCAATTTTTCCAAAACAACCTTGGCGGACTAAGCAACAGGGAAAGCAGCAGCAGAAACAGGGCTCTCGGCCTGCCTCTCCCGTACAGTCAAGTAGTGAACGCACTTATGATCTGCGAGATCGTGCTACTATTAAGTCTCCTGATAGATTTCAGGTTTCTGAACCGCGCTCTCCTCGTTCTTCACAGGAAACATCGGCTACACAGTCTGGTGGCGGAGGCGGTGGCAAAGGTCGGGGTGCTCCACAACAGCGTGACCAACCCCGACAGGCTGAGGGTAAAGGCAAGCAGGACGAGTTTGCTCGACAAAGACCCCCGTTTCAGAAGAAGAAAGTGGCGGCTCTGACGGCAAAATATGCCTCAGATAGTGCGGACACAGCTTCAGAACCGGACATGGGCGCTGACGCTATTGGACAGCGCGGCAGAAATTACCATAGTCCGTCAAGCTCTGCGTCCATTTCTGGCGGCGACGGCAACTGATGTATTGGTTACTGTTGAAACAGCTGACACCAGAGTGGCTCCCCCTGATAGACTTTATGAAATAGTCTTATTAATAGAGGGTGACATACAACGTACTATAAAAGGGATTTTTTGGGATAATCTGACCACCACCTATGATATCCTCCTAGCGGAGGCAGATTGGCCCCCAGCCTTCATTTTGGAAGCTCCTAGAGGGGAGGAGAAAATCCTCCCGTCCTTTGCGCACACTGTGCCTAAGGACCAAGCTGAAATGTACGCTGGTGAGTGGGCGCTGGCGCTTGCGCCAGCGGTATATCGTACTCAAGTGGGTTGGGACCGGTTGTCCCCCTGCCATGAGATTCCATTGCGGTCTATGCCCCAGCCTCAGCCCCAATATCCCATGCGTCGTGAAGCTAGACCTCACGTCGCGGCGATCCTTGAACAATTGGAATATCAGGGTGTAATTGAAACTTGTGTGTCCCCTATGAATAACCCTTTATTCACTGTAACGAAGCCTGACGGCTCGTGCCGTTTAGTTTTGGATTACCGGCACCTAAACTCCCATTGCCGGACCTGCGCGGTACAAAATACACATAGCTCGGCTTTAGTCGACAGTCTCGTGCGTAAACGGTTTAAAACGACACTTGACATTTCCAATGGCTTTTTTAGCCATAACCTGTCCACACTGAGTAGCCAGTGGACAGCGTTTTCTTCGGGCGGAAAACAAAAACAGTTTATGAGATTAGCCATGGGCTACAAAAATAGCCCTGGCGTCTTTTCCGCTCGCGTGGTTTCTCTCTTAGAAAGAATAGACCCCGAGGCATACTCCTATGTTGACGATATCTACCTCACGGATGACGAGCTGTTGCCGCATCTGTCTCGAGTCGACAATATTGTAGTGAGTTTTGCTGACTATGGCTACAAATTCAATTTTGCGAAGTCTCACATCGCGGAATATACAGTGTTGTTTTTGGGCTACGAGCTCAATAATGAAGGTAAGGGGTTAGCTCCCCACTTTCTGGAGAAGTGCGCATGCTTGAGTGCGCCAACGACACTAAAGAAATTACAATCTTTGCTGGGCTTTCTGAATTTCGGCCGTACGTACATTCCTGATTATGCCCAGCGTATCAAGCCGCTTTACGCCTTGGTACAACCCACATTTTCGAAGTCTAGCTGGCAGCTGGAACATTCTAAAATTTTACAGTCTTTACAGGCTGATCTTCTTGCTTCACAATATTTGCTGACACGTGATAACCGCACTAACCTGGTGATAAGAATAGTGCCAGGCGCCGTGGGTTTCACGTATTTGACGTTTAATGAGGGCGATACAGTCCCCATTGCGTACAAATCCCACTTGTACACCTCTGCTGAATTACGTTTTTCCGCGGTCGAAAAAGTTCTGACTGCTGTACAGATGGCGATCCTTCAAGAACGCGCACTGTCACATGGGAAACAGATTCTGGTTGTAACACCCTATCCTGCCTTAGAAGCGGTGACAAAGGCAAGTGTACCAAATTCTAAAGCTTTGCATCCTCGGTGGATACAATGGGCCACAACACTGACGTCGCCAGACGTCACCTACATCTTTGATGCCTCATTACAGACTCAAGAGTTCTTGCAGTATGAATTCGTTCATCCGGCTCCTCTGTCTTTGCGCCCGCTCGAAGAATACCATTGTGTCATATACACTGACGGGTCTGCGGAGCCCGCAATTGGATCAAAGCACGCTTATTCAGCGGCTTGCGCAATTGTCGTAGGTACATTCGTAAATGGTGAATTCCAATCTGATGCAGTGCATACGCAGTCATTGGGTGATTGTACCGCGCAATTGGCGGAGCTTCGGGCTCTGGTGCTTGCACTGGAGTTTGCTGATCCCCGGGTCACTACTCTTATAGTGAGTGATTCCTTCTACTGTGTCCAGTCCTACAATGACAATTTACACTTCTGGTCTCAGAATGACTATCGAGACACAAAAGGTGGCACAATTAAGCATAAAACGCTTTGGGTTCGAGTGGCAGACTTTAAAGAACGTCTCCCTCTCGTGAATGTTATTCACACTCTTGGTCACCAGCGACTTGGTGTCCATGCTGTCGGCAACAGCTTGGCTGACGAGGCAGCAAAAACAGCAGTGGCTACATACTTAGTGGCAGCAGTTACCAGATCAAAGAGTAAGATTGATGATGACATCTTGGCAGCTATTGCTGCTACAGAAAAGGGAGGCGATTACCCGAAGGGTTTTCCTTCTCGTTACATTTACCATTTAAGTCCTGATAATGTCCCATTAGTGAGGGTTAACGACGTTGGTGACAGAATTATTCCCAACGCGGACTGCAGACCCGCACTGATTCTGGCTGCTCATGAGGGGTTGGCGTCTGCCCACGCCGGAGTGTCAGCCACAATATCTCTGCTGCAACAACGTTACTGGTGGTTTGGTTTATATAAACAAGCGCGCGCTTATGTTCTTGATTGTGACATTTGCCAACAGATTAAACCTTCTACTGTTGCGCGCCCATCACAAACACAGTTGTACATATCCAATAAACCATTTGGTTGTGTTTATTTGGATCACTGCGGTCCTTTTTCTTCTGATACTGCGTACAAGTACATCTTGGTTGCAGTGGATTCGTGCACACGTTTTCTGTGGGTATGGCCACAAAGGAGTGCTGACTCGCGGACTGTCATCAGAGATTTGCGTGTCTTTGTGGGAACTTTTGCGTGTGGTACCTTCCATTCTGATCAGGGCCCTGCGTTCGCCTCTAAGGCTTACAAGGAGGCTATGAGAAATTTGGGGGTCCTAGTCAAATTTTCGTCCCCCTACCGACCTGAGGGTAATAGTGTGGTGGAGCGAATGAACCGTGACTTAAAGCAATCATTGACAGCCCGTGTTTTAGGCACAGGCCGGAACTGGCTAGCCCATTTGTATAACGTCCAACGTGCACTTAATAATCTCCCTAGAAGGTCTCTGGGTGGGCGGACCCCGTACATGATGCTCTTCGGAATCAGAATGTTTGTACCAGACCTTGATGGTCTAGACATGGCGGCGTCGACCGCACCCTTTGACGTAGATGATCACTGTGCTGTTTTACAGACTCTACAAGCAGCCAGAGACACTCTATCGAAGGAACACTTGCCCTCCACATCTGAAGTTGAAGTTCAGGTTCCGGTAGTCGGCTGGCTACCCCGAGTTGGAGATCTGGTCCGTGAGAAGGTGGAGAACAAGAAGGAGTTCGGCCCCTCTTATCGTGCACCAGTTCCAGTGCTTGGAGTGCAGGGTACAAGAACAGTCATTTTACCTCCACTTCCTGGTCGCAAAGAAAACAGGTACATCTCTATTGACAATGTCAAACTTCAGCGAGTGGCCGATACTTCTTAGCATGACTCCAGCAGTTTCATGCCAGACGGTGCAGAGAAATTCAATGTTGACTCTTGCTTCTAACACCTTGCCTGATGTTGCCATCGAGATGCAATCGGTTACTGATCCCTTGTTGATACCATCGGCTGGTGGTTTGCCCGAAGAGACTGAGTATGCTTATCCTACACGTGGTCCCTCGCCTGTTTTACAATCTACGGCGCTTGGACAGTCCCGTTTCTCCTTTGACACTAACTCGTTGCCCTCAAGCCCCCCATCGAACATTGCTGTTTTTTTCAGCTGGTTTAAGAGACATTTTTTGATTGCCCCTTGGACATACATTTGGCTGTTGCTTTTCAGTATTTTTTTGTTTATGTCCATTGGATTCGTGATAGTTTTTTTCCGTCTTGTGGATGGCCACTATCTGAGTGAGAGATCGACAATTAGACTTATCAATGGAACTTTGGCCCCCCACTCCTCGTCCCACGTCATGAAGAGGGACCAGACTTTTGTGAATATTACTGCCTGGCCCGTCTTGGGTGGAATCGCATGGGATGCTGTTAAATTCCAAATTCATGGGCCTACAGAGGTCATTAATGTACCTAATGTATTTCGTGTTTCTATGGGTGATGTGGTTAGGCAGAACATACGTTCTGATGATTGGGATGTACACGCCATTGAATCACTGTTTTCTGATTTGAAATATTATGCCGCTTTTGATGCTGAAGATTTATATGAAAATGCGGCTAATTATGCGGAACAGTATTGTTTTCAACATTATGGCAATCATTTCCTGCATAAAGCAAATACATTTAGGAATTTTGTAAATTTTACCCAATGGGAACACTGTCCTACTCCCGAGTTCGGAAGTTCACAAACACTAGTTAACAAGTATTCTTATTTTACTGATTTCAGTGTTTCCGACCCGGCAGCGTTTTACTTTAAGGTGCTGCCTGAGTCTGCCGCAAAGGTTAGACTGACACACACAAAACTACTTTATTCCAAGTCCTTTATGGACGAATTGTCAATCAAAGGTTATGATGTATGGAAGGCTACTATTGATCTAAAGTCGGTTTGGGGTTCCAAGCCGTGGCAGGTACAGGGTACAGAGGCTTTACGTCGTGCCTGTCTTATACCAAATCATATTTTATTTTTAAATTCATCCATCTTCCAAACCACCTGTTTTGGATTGGCTACTTCTAAACAATTAAAGTCACCTTCTGTGCCGGATCTGGGCGCTTATCCCAATTGGGATAACCACACAGATCTGTCCCTTGCTGCTTTGCGCTCCTTAGTTTCAAATACATCTTTCAATATTTCGAAAGTTAATAGTGAGGGTTGGTTAATTTGGCAAAGCGGTTCAGATATCTGTCAACGACGTTTTCTGGGACTGAAACCGGGGTATACTCAGGAACGCGTAGACCCTCGGTTTGAGTCTTCACATACTGTAACTACATACTCTGTGGGCAAGTTGTGTCAATCTTGGCTGCGACATTCCACTTTGGCGTCTGTCAAAGTTCATTTATCACAATTACATGACAAAATAGATTTGAATGATTTTGTTAAGGGTCCTGTGGGTGGCAGAACCAAGAGGTGGGCGTATGCTATTTACAACGAAGTCTGGAAGTTGTCACAGATTGAGGCGGCTTCCAGATTGAGGGCTATTGACCAAGCCAACATGGAAAAGGTTTTAGCCGTTATAGATAATAGCATTAGCACTCTCTCTTCTAGGATTTATACATTAGATAATATTGTTTAATCGGTTGTTGATATTGTGCATGATGATATGTCTGTGTTATATCATGGTCAAAACCAGTTGCGTTCTGTTATGCAGTTTGCGTGGACGTTGCAGACGTTGAAGGCAGGGAAGGTCCCATGGGACTATCTGAACACTACATCGTTATTCCTTCCCTTTAACCTTACTGACAAGCAGCGATTTATGTCCATGAAGGACGCTACGTATTCATTGTTGCATATTGAAAAGTTAGAACCGTTGCCCTTCTCAGTAGCAGAGATCAATTCGGCTACGTGGCTAGCACACGGATTGATAACACTACCTTTCGCGCTTTTTAAGTTTACGTCTTGCATGAAACATTATGCTTTGGGTAGATATGAACCGCTGGGCACCGCTTTCATACATGAGGTTTGGTCCCTCCCCTTTACGTATCGATGTACTAGGGACGGGACTGAGGTTTATTTGAAAGGCGAGGAATGTACCACGTCACCAGACCATTCCTTGGTATGTAGGCACATTCAATTACACGGCGCATGCAATGTACAAGCACCGAACTTAGCCTGCATCCTACGAGGTGTCCCAGTGCCTGTGATTACGCCTTCTTTCACACTGCTTGCTAACGGTAGTTATTTGATTTTGAATAGTGAAGCTTGCTGTGGGATGTTAGTGGGAATCCCGTATATAGTAACTGTCTCGCAGAAAGTGGTCTGCTGCAATAATGTTCTCTTTCCACCCCCGCATGGGCGGCTGGATGCTTCCATCTGGCCTTCGATTCCAACCTTGAAGGCAGAGTTCAACAAGTTGGGCAGAATAAGAGCCCTATTGTCCCAAAAAGAGGTGTCTTTGACTTCATCTCGTGCAACATTCGACCTTCACGTGGCTAATACACGCACTGAGGTACAGGCGCTTCTGAATACTGACCTCCCCCTACATTTCGGCTCTTTGATCCAAGCTATTTTCAATGCCTCGTCCACGACCGGCCTGGCTCATTTTTTTAAACTTGTGGGCTCGGGTCTCGTGACCTCTTTCCAAACTATTTTTGGTGTGGTTCCGGGATTTTTTCATTCACTTTTCTCGAGCATCTTTGGAGGTGTTCCGCTGCTTCTGGCACTAGTGGCGGGTGTGCTGCTTTTCCTTTTCATACTACGGAATGGCTGCTCCTTCTGTGTCACACGTGCACCTGTCCCGCCTGCATCTTCTTCGGGATAGGATGCTTGACTTTTATGGAACTCTGCCATTGGCGACATTAAGCCTGGCATATGGATTATCCTTCCGGTATTGCTACTTCACCTGCGTGCAGCCTGTGCTTCACTGCCTGGATTGCCCCTTTGAATGGCCTTTGGATTTGTGCTTGACCAGCCTGGTGTCTCCGGTGCCGGATTTCGATCGACTAATGAGGCCCTTAGTGTCTCACGAGTTGACCTGTTCTGGTGTCCGGATAATGGCTTGTGGAGCAGCACATGGGATCCTGGGTAATTGGGACATCTCTACAGCTGCCTACAACTTCTTGGCTATGAGCTATTTGGAGGAACATTCCGGGTGCCCTCTGATCGTGCTGGAAGCTCCGCTGATTGAAGAACACGTGTGCTCCTTTTCGTTGATGGATTGGATGGCTGAGACTTTCGCTGGCCCTGCAAATGATTTTTTGTTGGAGGCGGTTGCCACATATGCTGCCTATACATTCATGGATTGACTGCACTGTCGTCCTTGGCGCCTGACGCTCCTGGACTGCACCCTGCCGTGGCATTTACCTTTTTCTTTTTTGCTTTCTCCCTGATGGTTGTTTTGAGTTTTTTTTTAAATTAATTATATTTTTTTTTCGGACACCACTGTTTTCCCCTTTTCCTTTTCGATTTTTTCGTTTCAGACTTTAACTCATTCTGAACCTTTGGATTGGTTACGCCTTGTTCTGCTCTGTCGAAATTGAACTCTGCGTTCTCTGTTTTCTTGCCTACTAAATAGTGCTTCGATCAAGGGGGCGTGTAGTGAGTTCTCTCTGAATACGTACAGGCATTGTTAAGTTAGCATAACCACGTTAGATGTTAGAAAGCCATCTTTTTGCTTTTGCACACGACACTGCGTTTACATGTTATTTCTTAAAACAAACTGCTGACTCTAGACTTGCTTCACACAAGAGCAATCTGTTGTTACCATCCCAGGCTCTGCGCAGCGACCTTGGTCTGTACATGGTGTGACAAACAGTCTGGATTATTACACAATGCATGTTTTCCACTCTAGGTTGATCGACCCACTATTTAGCCATAACACACGCGCAGCTGCACATACCTGAAAGTTGGTGCTTTTAATATCACAGACATCATGTTTATTATTCAGACCGAAGACGAGCCTTCCTGCGAGAAGACTCCGGATGCTCCTGTGATGTGATTTCACTAAGCTGATCTTTGAGGTATGGGGTCCCCTATTCAAGCCTAAGAGACCTTCTATTAGCATAATAATAATATTAGCTTCTTAGTAAAGGGAAGGTGGTAGTATCCACTGTCATTATAATATGATCACCCCTTTTATATTCTATGGTATTGTAACTATGTTGCTGGTTTTGATATTAATCATTTGTCTGCTTGTATTAGCCAAAGTACTGCATCTTAGGACACGTGGTCTATAAAAATAAACCCCTTTTATTTACAACGTGTCTCTGTTGATTATTGTTGTGGACTGATGTGAGAATAATATACGAACAGGTATTTCCGATTCCCACCATTCCTGAGAGTATGTACTGAGTCGCTTGTTCTGGGTTGTCTATTCATTGGGACCGCCGAGCTAAATCTCGGATAACGAATGGGACACTTATGCTAGCCGGATACTGGGTTCTGGGTTCTGAGGTGAGTTTCTGGTACACCACAATTCACTGAGGTCCTGGGGTTCTTCGCATAGTTCTGTGTATCAGCAGAATCCCTGCAACAAGGGAGATTCCAGGCGGAGGCTATGTGCAAGTTCCCTGGGCTAGACAGGACATTCTATCATTCACCAATGACTTTCCTCGTTTGCGCGAGAAGCCGATTGAATGGTACAGGCAGGTAGACAGGTTTGTAAAATTATCAAAAGTATTATGGATTGATTTGAATAGTTTATTTGACATAATTGTGCCAGCAGATTTATGGGCAGAATGTAAAATTATGATAGGTTGGCCTACTCAAGAATACCCTAGAGATCCAAAAACAGGTGCTCCTGATCCAGAAGTAATGAGAAAATATGAACAGGTAGTTACTTTTCTGAAAAATAAAGTGCCCCCTAAAGAAACTGATTAGGTAAAAATTGATAGAACTCACCAAGAAGTAAAGGAATCTGTACATACCTATTACGAGAGATTGCTATTAGCTTTTAAACAATACAGTGGTGATGAAAATTTGAGCGAAAAAGTTTTGAATCATTTTGTATATCGATTTGTGTATGGGTTGCGTCCTGAAGTAAGTGAAATAATTAAGCAGCATACAGTAGATTGGCAAAATAAAAATATAGATGAAGTACTAAGACATGCAAAATATTTTAGTGACGAGATTGAAGCCAAGCAGCGTAAATTAAAAGAAAAAGCCATGTGGGCTCAAGTAAAAGTGGCAGAAAGACAGGAAGCCCAACTGATTGAACAAGCAAATGGTACAAACATGAAACAAAGACCCAATATTGGGAAAGGGAAAGGACAGATTAGTATAGGAGAAGCCATGAAGAAATGGCCATGTCATAATTGCAGAAGAATAGGGCATTGGAGAACCGAGTGTAAATTTCCCCCAAGTACTAATGGTGATAATGCATCATTGAATCCACAGGTGCAGAATGAGGTGAGTTGTCAATTGCAGCGACAGCAGCAGGTTTTTGCCCAACAGTGAAAACAAAAGGTATGCAGTTCCTAAAGTGAATGCAAGGTGTGAAAGAATAACTGGGGGGTACCAGGGTGGTGAAGGGAACTGAAGTGAAAAACAGGAGTTAAGGTAACTCCTTATTTGGAAAAGAAGACCCTCACACACCCAACAAGCGGGTGTCTTGCTTCATCACCGGGTCTTTGCTCCTTATCGGGCCGGCAGGTGCAATGCCCGATCAGGCACCTAATAGGGCCTTCCTAGCGGAGATCTTTATTCCAACGCCGATGTAGGAGAGTAGGGTCTGCTATCCTATGGTCACCCCAAATTTTTGCTTTTTTGCTTCACTGGTTTTTGACATATTGAGGCTGTGGGCCTGCCAATCAGACCCCCAGCCTGCTGTTCTCTCTACTAAATTAAAACTATGCACCCTAGGTGCATAACCAATTGGAAGTGGATCACCCTGTCAGCCCCTGTACCAGTGTACACTAGGTACCCAGGGCATTGGTGTACCCAAGGCCTGCCAGGGGCTGAAGCATGTATTATGCCACCCCAGGCTTGGCCTAACAATCTGACACAACTGGCTGATCACTCAGCTGGGGTAAGTTGGTGTAATCACCTCTTACTTAGGTGTAGTATACCTATACCTAACCTTAAAATGGGACACCTGGTAACCTATAAGTCACTCCTATGGCAGGCCTTAACAATCCTGAAGGCAGAGTGCTTGGTTCCATGTGAGATGGTGCTCTGGCATGAGCTGAGCCTGTCTGCAGTGGTCGGAACAACTTCCTTCTACTGTTTCCAGATATCGTCATACCATATACTCTTAAGTGCATTATGAACCTCGCGGTTAAATGCTATCTTTGGTTTGACTTTATCAAAACATGTCGAGTAAGGTGTCATACGAATTGGAATACTAACCCCTCGCCAATTCTGGCGACGGGGTTAGCATTCCACCCTTCTAGAGGGACACGACATGTACAGTACCTGAAACCCGGGTAAAATCAGACATAGCCTCAGCTCCACAAAATGGATGCTGCCACCACAGACACAAGTCTGCCCTCCTGCTGCTGGGAGTCCTTCCAGCTTGGGAGGTGTGGACAAAGGGTTTCCTGCCAGGGGAGGTGCATGCACCACCCCAGACAGGATTTTGTGTATTGGTCAGGTAGGGCTTGAAAGAAACCAGACATGCCTGTGGCTCACAAGGAGCCTCGGTGCATATGCCAGTTCAAACCGGTCCTGGGGCACACCAGTCCCGGGCCTGGGGCGAGCTGGACAAAGGATTGGGGGTGTAACCACCCCCCTTCCTGGTCCCACCCATAGGGAGGGACCTAGCAGGTAGTCCGGCCCCTAGAATCCGCTTAAAGGTAGGAGCTGTGTCCTAAGACTTTAGACATCCTGGAATCAACTTGAAACTAAGAAGAAGACGGGAACTTCGACATTCTGCTGCACAGAAGACTGAAGGAAATCTCCCCTGTGGTCAGGGAGTGACCACCTTGCTAACGCAAGCACCATCCAGCGAATCAATGTCTGCTTTGCCGCCGCCTCCCGCCGGAGCCCGAGCCCAGAGACTGACAAGACCTGGACCTCCAGACCTCTCACCGCCCGATCCACAGTCCCTGAAAAGAGGAGACCCGTGGAGGCACCGAGACACGTGGAGCCAGCCATCTTGAAACGACCACGACAAGCTGACAAGTGCAACAACCGAGGCTCCCTCCAAGTTGTGCTTTGGGATCTGAGAAGCCCAACCCTCGAGCAGCATCTGCACCAAAGGTGAGCCCTCCAGCATCTCCACGATCTGCGTGGGGCCCTTCTGCATTTTGCCACTCGACGCGCCTAACCGGTTGCTGGCCCACTGGCTAGTAGCCATCTTGGCGACGAACTTTACGAAATACACCGCTGGTCTGGTTGCTCCAGACTGGCCCTTGCTCCCCTCCAAAGGAGCAGTCCTTCTGACCTTGCTGGTCAGAACCATCAGCTTATTTCATCTCCTACAACAATTGCTTTTGCCAAGGCTTGTTTGCTTCGATCAAGTCGCCGACACCGCCGACAGCGAGAGCCTGCGTGGGACGGCTCGTGAACCGACTCCTGGACGTCGTCGACCTCCAGGGACCACGTGGCTGCAGAGACAAGCTACACCTTTCTTCCTGTTTGCACCCGACATTGCCTGGTACCCACCTGGTGCCACGCTGGTCACTGGCTAGTGACTGTGAACACTGTCCCCTCTGCTTACAGGTCTTCAACATCTCCGATCCACTCTTGGATCCACTGCATCTCTCCCGGACCGACCGCCTGCAGCATCTTTGTCTTCAGGCTCCACGGAACAGATAGAAGAAACCCGACGCACTTCGAGGCCTATGCACCCGCTTCCTGTGGGTGAGGTAAAGCTGGCACTCCTGTGCCCAAGTGTAGTATTACATCTCTAGTGCCTGTGTTCCAAATCTTGAGTTCCTAGTCCATCCGGAAGATCCTTTTTGCAGTAACTTTGTACTTTTTACGCACCCATTGAAACCTATGGGAGCACGCGTGTGACTATTTGCTCTGCATACGCCACCCGTGGACCTCCTGGTCACTAACTGAAGTTAGCTCCTTGTAGGCCCAGCGATTCTAGAGGCCCTAGGCCTTTTCCCTTTTCTGTTCGTGGTACTTATACCACTATTTTAGTATATGGTTCGAGCGGCCACCAGGGCCTATCCATATAAAGTGCAACTTCTGTGTATTCTACTGTAATCTTGTTTGATGATTTGTGCTCCTGTGCTCATAAAGAGACTAGGGGTTACTTTGAGAAATAAATACATATATATTTTGAATATATATCTGTGTGGTGTCCTTTCATTGGTATAAAAGGGGGTTGCATTTGGTAAAACAGCCTGCTTAACACGCTTCACGAGTTTAGCCTCAAAGACTGCTTAGCCTACGCTACCACTAGGGCAGCTAGTCCGAAAAGGTTGACTTACAACCACACCATAAGGGTTGCTTGGCATGGTACAAGGTGATCACTTTAACTAGTGAGCATCATATACCAGGCCAACTTCTCACATTGGTGAGCAGCAGTTGGATTTGAGCTTGCTGTGTTTTACCATTGTAATCTCTTGGTTACCAATTGAAAGATCACATAGGTACCTATAGGTACATATAAAACAAGATTAGATATACATAAGTTCTACTGAACTTAGTTGTTGTAGAGCAAAGGGAGTAGCACACCCTGACTACAACTACTAGATAGGTTTAGTAGGTAAACCCAAGTGTAGGTGGATTGCAACACATCCACCCACACTTAAGAGCAATGGCTGGGGCAGAGGGGTCCAATGTACCTATCTCTGTTGAGAGTGACCCCCAGAGGGCACCATCCATCTTTGCTACCCTTAATCAGAATGAGCTCAGGCATTTGGCAACTCTTAGAGGCCTTAAACAGCCCAAGAACCCTACCTCTGCTGAGCTCAGAGAACTCTTGCAAAATGATGAGAATCAGAGAGAGCTCAAGAAAGCTTCCCAGTTAGCCCCCTTAGGGACAGGAACAGGAGGCCCCCCTTCGGAAGATGCTACAGAGGTACCCAGTTCCAATAGTCACCCCTTAGATGGCAATAATACCACAGAGGATGAGAGTGATAAAGGTGCTGATACAGAAAGTAGTGATGATGAAGGGAGAACTAGCCCAGTGCCAAGTGTTATACTTGGCCCAGCTAAACTAAGGCTATTGGGGACTGACAGTGGGTTTACCCCATTGGATCTCCCCAGTGGACTTAACACAGGGCTTGGGAGGCAAAGGAATCGCTCAGGTGACTCCAATGCTTCTCATGGCTCTAGAGGCTCTCAAGGTCACTCCAGGAAAAGAATGACCACCCCTCAGAGGAGGGAACATGAGGCCAGAATGCAGGAAGCCCAGCTGAGGATCAGGAAGCAGGAGCTAGAAGTAGCCCTGATGGAAGAAAAACTGAACAAGGCTAGGCAACCTAGAGAGAGTGGGTCTATACCCACTGGTGGCAGCATTGTCCCTAAGGACAAAGATAGGGTCTTTGATAATAGGAACCTGTCTAAGGTTGTGCCCCCCTACAAAAGTGGGGATGACATCCACAAATGGATAACTGCTCTTGAGAGAGCCTGCAAAGTACAGCAGGTTCCTGAAGACCAGTGGGCAGCAATCCTCTGGCTCTCCTTTGAAGGAAGAGGCAGAGACAGACTCCTCACTGTTAGAGAAGAGGATGTCAGAAATTACAGAGTCCTGAAGAGTGTTCTGGTTGATGGGTTAGGCTTAACCACTGAACAGTACAGGTTAATGTTCAGAGACACCCAAAAGACACAGACTCAGGACTGGTCTGAATATGTTGAATGTGCCACTAAGGCTTTGGAGGGTTGGTTGCTGGGAAGTAAGGTATCTGATTTTACAGGATTGTATAATTTGATGATGAGAGAACAGATTTTAAATAACTGTCAAAACCAGCAACTGCATCAACACTTGGTTGACTCTGATCTGACCTCTCCCCAAGAATTGGGAAAGAAGGCAGACAAATGGGTCAGAACCAGGGTTAAGCAAAAGAACCAGAACCAGGGCCAAGGGGGTGATCAGAAGAAAACAGACCAAAAGGGTGGAGATCAGAAACCTAAAGACCAGAAGTCTTCAACAGGGCCCCAAACTACTGCTAAGGAGGGTGGGTCCCAACAGTCCAAAAAGAAGAAAGAAGGTCAAAAGAAACCCTGGTGCAATCATTGCAAAAATACAACTCACTGGACTAGTGATTGCAAAAAGGGTGGAGCCCCCAACACTGTTGCCCCTAAGGCACCTGCTCCCAGTACTACTGTTAGCAGTGTTGGTCCCCAGACAAAGGGTGTAGTGGGAATCACTATGGGAACTGAAGGAGATTCTGACTTAGACAGAACCCTGACACAGGCAGTCTTGATCTGTGATGGGGACATTGATTTGTCCCTGACTGTGAGCCCCAGTAACCTGGGCAAGTACAGACAGACTCCTTTAATAAATGAAAAAGTGGCTCAAGCCTACAGGGACACATGTGCCAGTGTCACTATGGTGACACCAGGCTTTGTGGACCCTGGACAGTACATACCAGGTGAGAATTAACTGGTGACCAATGCCAGCAATGCCACTACTTCACATAGTGTGGCAGTTGTTAACTTCTCATGGGGAGGGGTAACTGGCCTCAAAAGGGTTGTGGTTAGTGCAGACCTCCCAGTAGAATGTTTGTTGGGCAATGACCTAGAGAGTTCTCTATGGTCAGAAGTGGAGTACAGGACTCATGCAGAGATGTTAGGTATATCATCACATGTTCTTGCTGTGACCAGGTCACAGGCCAAAAAGTGCCTCACTGAACCTCAGGTCTTGGATCCTGGAACAATGGACCAAGCACCTACCAAGAAGAAGAACAGGAGGGTCAAGGCTGTGCCTTCCCCCCTGCCTCGGAGTGATGATCAGCCTTCCCAGGAAGCTGATCTAGAGGACCCTGAAGGAACTGTCCCTGAAGAGCTTGAACCTGATCAGGTTGAGTTTCTGGGGACAGGGGGACCTTCAAGAGCTGACTTGAGGCAGGCTCAGTTATCCTGTCCCTCTCTTGAACCCCTCAGACAGCTGGCTGCTGCTGAGGCTGCTGGGAATGCTCAAGGTACCCATAAAGTGTATTGGGATGAAGGGCTCCTTTATTCAGAGGCTAGAGACCCCAAGCCTGGTGCTACCAGGAGGTTGGTTATACCTCTGCAATTTAGGGGCTTCCTTCTTACCTTGGCCCATGATATTCCTTTAGCAGGACACTTAGGCCAGAATAAGACTTGGGACAGGCTTGTCCCTCACTTTCACTGGCCTCATATGAATGAAGATACAAAGGAGTTTTGTCGCTCCTGTGTGACCTGCCAAGCCAGTGGCAAATCAGGTGGCACAACAAAGCCCCCCCTAATACCACTACCTGTGGTGGGGGTCCCCTTTGAAAGAGTGGGAATAGATATAGTGGGTCCCATGGATCCTCCCACTGCATCTGGGCACAGATTTATACTGGTGGTAGTGGATCATGCCACCAGGTATCCAGAGGCAATTCCCCTTATGACCACTACAGCACCTGATGTGGCCAGGGCCCTGCTGGGAGTATTCTCCAGAGTGGGGTTTCCTAAGGAGGTAGTATCTGACAGAGGTACCAACTTTATGTCAGGATACTTGACAGCTATGTGGAAGGAATGTGGTGTCAACTACAAGTTCACCACCCCGTATCACCCACAATGCAATGGGCTTGTTGAGAGATTCAACAAGACCCTAAAGGGTATGATCAAAGGATTACCTGAAAAGCTCAGGCGAAGATGGGACATCCTTCTACCCTGCCTTCTGTTTGCTTACAGAGAGGCCCCACAAAAAGGAGTTGGCTACAGCCCCTTTGAATTGTTGTTTGGGCACCCTGTAAGAGGCCCACTGTGTTTAGTGAAGGAAGGATGGGAGTTACCTCTCAAAAAGCCTAAACAAGACATAGTGGACTATGTACTTGGTCTCCGCTCCAGGATGGCTGAGTATATGGAGAAGGCATCCAAAAACCTTGAGGCAAGCCAGGCCTTACAGAAAGCTTGGCATGACCAAAAGGCTGTCTTGGTTGAGTTTCAGCCAGGACAGAAGGTATGGGTGTTGGAGCCAGTGGCCCCAGCAGCACTCCAAGACAAATGGTCTGGACCCCATACAATCCTGGAAAAGAAGGGAGAGGTCACCTACTTGGTGGACCTAGGAACTCCCAGGAGTCCCCACAGGGTACTCCATGTTAACAGGCTTAAAGCATATGTTGACAGGGCAGACATGGGCTTGCTCATGGCTACAGATGAAGGACAGGAGGAAGAGAGTGACCCTCTCCCAGACCTGTTGTCTCAGAACCCTGAAGATGGCTCAGTTGAAGGAGTGACCCTTGGAGGCAACCTCACTGCCCATCAGCAGACTGAATGTAGACAGGTTCTACAATCATTTTCACATATGTTTTCCTTGATACCTAGTCAAACTGACTGGTGTACCCATGTGGTGGACACTGGTGACAGTCTGCCTGTAAAGAACAAGCCTTACAGACAACCTGACCACGTCAGGGACTGTATAAAGGCTGAGGTACATAAAATGCTGGAATTAGGTGTCATTGAACCCTCAGAGAGCCCCTGGGCTAGCCCAGTGGTTCTGGTCCCCAAACCTCACACCAAAGATGGCAAGAGAGAGATGAGGTTCTGTGTGGACTACAGGGGTCTCAATGCTGTCACCAGGACAGATGCACACCCTATTCCAAGGGCAGATAAGCTCATAGACAAACTAGCTTCTGCAAAGTTTTTGAGCACATTTGACTTAACAGCTGGCTATTGGCAAATCAGATTAGCTGAGGAGTCTAAGGCCAAAACAGCATTCTCAACCCCAGGTGGGCACTACCAGTTTGTGGTGATGCCCTTTGGTCTGAAGAATGCACCTGCCACCTTCCAAAGGCTGGTGAACCAAGTCCTTACTGGGTTGGATGACTTTTGCGCAGCATATCTTGATGACATTGCTGTCTTTAGCTCCACCTGGGAGGATCACCTGATCCACCTGAAGAAGGCTCTTGAGGCTCTGCAAAGGGCAGGCCTCACTATCAAGGCTACTAAGTGCCAGATAGGGCAGAGTAAGGTTGTATATTTGGGCCACCTTGTAGGTGGAGGCCAAGTTCAACCACTGGAGAGTAAGATACAATCCATCAAGGACTGGTCCCCTCCAACCACCCAGACTCAAGTTCGAGCTTTCTTGGGCTTGACTGGGTACTACAGGAAGTTTGTTAAGAACTATGGGTCCATTGTGACTCCTCTTAATGATCTGACATCCAAGAAGATGCCCAAAAAGGTTCAGTGGACAGTAAGCTGTCAAAAGGCATTTGATGACCTGAAGGAGGCCATGTGCTCTGCACCTATCCTGAAAAGTCCTGACTACTCCAAAGAGTTTATTGTCCAAACAGATGCTTCTGAGTTGGGTGTGGGAGCTGTGCTGTCACAACTTAATGTAGATGGTCAAGACCAACCCATTGCTTTTATTAGCAAAGGTTGACCCCCAGAGAGAAGAATTGGTCAGCTATTGAGAGGGAGGCCTTTGCTGTGGTGTGGGCCCTGAAGAAGCTGAGGCCATACTTGTTTGGCACTCACTTCAAGATTCAGACCGACCATAAGCCCCTCTTGTGGCTAAATCAGATGAAGGGTGAAAACCCCAAACTGCTTAGGTGGTCCATTTCCCTACAGGGGATGGACTTTACAGTGGAGCACCGGCCAGGTACTGACCATGGGAATGCAGATGGTCTCTCCAGGTACTTCCACATAGGACATGAAGACGAGACTGGTCAAGGCTAGTTTAATGTCCCAGCGTTTGGGGGGGGGGGGGTTGTGTAGGAGAGTAGGGTCTGCTATCCTATGGTCACCCCAAATTTTTGCTTTTTTGCTTCACTGGTTTTTGACATATTGAGGCTGTGGGCCTGCCAATCAGACCCCCAGCCTGCTGTTCTCTCTACTAAATTAAAACTATGCACCCTAGGTGCATAACCAATTGGAAGTGGATCACCCTGTCAGCCCCTGTACCAGTGTACACTAGGTACCCAGGGCATTGGTGTACCCAAGGCCTGCCAGGGGCTGAAGCATGTATTATGCCACCCCAGGCTTGGCCTAACAATCTGACACAACTGGCTGATCACTCAGCTGGGGTAAGTTGGTGTAATCACCTCTTACTTAGGTGTAGTATACCTATACCTAACCTTAAAATGGGACACCTGGTAACCTATAAGTCACTCCTATGGCAGGCCTTAACAATCCTGAAGGCAGAGTGCTTGGTTCCATGTGAGATGGTGCTCTGGCATGAGCTGAGCCTGTCTGCAGTGGTCGGAACAACTTCCTTCTACTGTTTCCAGATATCGTCATACCATATACTCTTAAGTGCATTATGAACCTCGCGGTTAAATGCTATCTTTGGTTTGACTTTATCAAAACATGTCGAGTAAGGTGTCATACGAATTGGAATACTAACCCCTCGCCAATTCTGGCGACGGGGTTAGCATTCCACCCTTCTAGAGGGACACGACATGTACAGTACCTGAAACCCGGGTAAAATCAGACATAGCCTCAGCTCCACAAAATGGATGCTGCCACCACAGACACAAGTCTGCCCTCCTGCTGCTGGGAGTCCTTCCAGCTTGGGAGGTGTGGACAAAGGGTTTCCTGCCAGGGGAGGTGCATGCACCACCCCAGACAGGATTTTGTGTATTGGTCAGGTAGGGCTTGAAAGAAACCAGACATGCCTGTGGCTCACAAGGAGCCTCGGTGCATATGCCAGTTCAAACCGGTCCTGGGGCACACCAGTCCCGGGCCTGGGGCGAGCTGGACAAAGGATTGGGGGTGTAACCACCCCCCTTCCTGGTCCCACCCATAGGGAGGGACCTAGCAGGTAGTCCGGCCCCTAGAATCCGCTTAAAGGTAGGAGCTGTGTCCTAAGACTTTAGACATCCTGGAATCAACTTGAAACTAAGAAGAAGACGGGAACTTCGACATTCTGCTGCACAGAAGACTGAAGGAAATCTCCCCTGTGGTCAGGGAGTGACCACCTTGCTAACGCAAGCACCATCCAGCGAATCAACGTCTGCTTTGCCGCCGCCTCCCGCCCGAGCCCAGAGACTGACAAGACCTGGACCTCCAGACCTCTCACCGCCCGATCCACAGTCCCTGAAAAGAGGAGACCCGTGGAGGCACCGAGACACGTGGAGCCAGCCAACTTGAAACGACCACGACAAGCTGACAAGTGCAACAACCGAGGCTCCCTCCAAGTTGTGCTTTGGGATCTGAGAAGCCCAACCCTCGAGCAGCATCTGCACCAAAGGTGAGCCCTCCAGCATCTCCACGATCTGCGTGGGGCCCTTCTGCATTTTGCCACTCGACGCGCCTAACCGGTTGCTGGCCCGCTGGCTAGTAGCCATCTTGGCGACGAACTTTACGAAATACACTGCTGGTCTGGTTGCTCCAGACTGGCCCTTGCTCCCCTCCAAAGGAGCAGTCCTTCTGACCTTGCTGGTCAGAACCATCAGCTTATTTCATCTCCTACAACAATTGCTTTTGCCAAGGCTTGTTTGCTTCGATCAAGTTGCCGACACCGCCGACAGCGAGAGCCTGCATGGGACAGCTCGTGAACCGACTCCTGGACATCGTCGACCTCCAGGGACCACGTGGCTGCAGAGACAAGCTACACCTTTCTTCCTGTTTGCACCCGACATTGCCTGGTACCCACCTGGTGCCACGCTGGTCACTGGCTAGTGACTGTGAACACTGTCCCCTCTGCTTACAGGTCTTCAACATCTCCGATCCACTCTTGGATCCACTGCATCTCTCCCGGACCGACCGCCTGCAGCATCTTTGTCTTCAGGCTCCACGGAACAGATAGAAGAAACCCGACGCACTTCGAGGCCTATGCACCCGCTTCCTGTGGGTGAGGTAAAGCTGGCACTCCTGTGCCCAAGTGTAGTATTACATCTCTAGTGCCTGTGTTCCAAATCTTGAGTTCCTAGTCCATCCGGAAGATCCTTTTTGCAGTAACTTTGTACTTTTTACGCACCCATTGAAACCTATGGGAGCACGCGTGTGACTATTTGCTCTGCATACGCCACCCGTGGACCTCCTGGTCACTAACTGAAGTTAGCTCCTTGTAGGCCCAGCAATTCTAGAGGCCCTAGGCCTTTTCCCTTTTCTGTTCGTGGTACTTATACCACTATTTTAGTATATGGTTCGAGCGGCCACCAGGGACTATCCATATAAAGTGCAACTTCTGTGTATTCTACTGTAATCTTGTTTGACGATTTGTGCTCCTGTGCTCATAAAGAGACTAGGGGTTACTTTGAGAAATAAATACATATATATTTTGAATATATATCTGTGTGGTGTCCTTTCATTGGTATAAAAGGGGGTTGCATTTGGTAAAACAGCCTGCTTAACACGCTTCACGAGTTTAGCCTCAAAGACTGCTTAGCCTACGCTACCACTAGGGCAGCTAGTCCGAAAAGGTTGACTTACAACCACACCATAAGGGTTGCTTGGCATGGTACAAGGTGATCACTTTACCTAGTGAGCATCATATACCAGGCCAACTTCTCACAGCCGATGAGTGAGGTGTGTGTGGGGGGGAAAAATTGATGACATAAGTGAGTGTAGGTGCATATGAGGTAAAAGTGAATATATTAAAACAGGGGTAGGTGATCCACTAAATAATTTTAATACAGCATGGTCACCATCCTGGTTAAAACAAATTATATAATCCGCACGTTTATCACCGTTAGTTATGTGAGTGTATGTGCTGGGGTGATCAATAGGTCAACATGTTTCTTGCCTTAGAATATAATAAATGGCAATTCATCAGGACCGGGAAAAATATTGCGGATACCTACACCTCTTTGGTGGTGCCCAACGTCTCTAAGAGATTACAATGGTGGGCACGCATACAGCACCCTAAAAAAGTGTGGTACCGTAGTTAAAAAAGCACACCTGCAGAGAAGGAAGATAACAACAAATAAAAAGCATAAAAAACAACAATTTGATTGCAACAACAGTTAATACAAGACAGTTGGTGGTGTCAAGACAACCGTGGCATGCAAGACTATTGAGCAAAGTATGGAGGACATGTAAAGGACTCAGGGCAAGGCAGATGGAAGCAAAACATCCAGTCAATGATACCGGGAACAAAAGGATTAAAGGAGACAAGACAATTAGCAAACTCACCCAACTGTGCTGTGCTGAATCCAAGGCCGGGGTGAGTAAACACTAAAATTTAGTGTCCTGCAGTGAGGGAAAAAAAGAAAGGGGGATACCGGACAGTAGCAATAAGTTAACAAATGCACCCATAACAATTGAATGCGGTTAGGAAAGCGGAATTGACGCGCCTATACAGGTTAACAGGTAGCAAGGGAAGCGGTAACTAGCTCTGTGTAGACCGCCAAAAATCAGTGCATATGTGACTATTGAAACTCAGCTCAGGATTGGGCATGAAGCAATCAAGATGTATTGCACCAAATGTGAACGCCAACCCGCGTCCAAAACTCCAAGACCACCCTCCCAAGAGCTAGGGGGAAGGTACAGGAGAATGAACTGAACCGGCGGCAAACCGCGAGGTTAAACAAGTGAAGTGGGAAACGGCGCGGTGCAATATTTAAAGTCACCGCGTGACTGGAGAAAGGTGCTGTCAGGTATGTGAGGCGCTTACCACATAGTGTCTCTGTACTTACGATTCCGTAATTAAGGAAACGCCGTCCGTCTAGTATCTCACCAGCCGCTGTAGTCTGGTGTGTGTGTGTCCAGGCCAAACCACTATGTAGCCACACAACGGCGTGCTGGCGCGAGGGGCGGGTACAGCTGGAAGTAAGCGTGCTAACGTGGGAAACGCTAGTGCGCTAACTGGCCGGAAGTGTGGGGCAGAGCGCGCTACTCGTTGTCATGGGAACGAGGGTGCGAGCCGCACAGCCCTAATCAATGATTGTAGCGGCGCGCATGACGAAGGTACCAAAAAAATTAGCGAGGTTGCTGGGAGGGCACTCGGATATCCAAATTGAAATTCCTCGGGGTCGAGGTAGAAACTCAATAACGATTGGCTGTAATATCACAGGGAACAAGGGGAGTTCATAATAGAAGTCACAATGCGAAATGAAATTCCTCGGAGTCGAGGTGGAAACTCAATAACGATTGGCTGCAATATCACAAGGAACGTGGGGAGTTCATAATAGAAGTCACACCCAATTGGCACTCATAGATGGTTGCAAGCATAGAAATTACTTTGCAGTTAGACACAGGAGGTCCGGCAACTAGGGAAGTGTAGAGTGTAAAAAATTTCAGTCATAATGAAGTCAAGTCAGCATACTCCAAGGAATTTCCTCGTTGAGGCCAGTGGTGTCAGCAGCCAATCTCAGGACCCACCGTTGTTCAAGTCTAAAGAGGGTTCTTTTTGACATTTGTGGATGTGCTTCAAGGACAATCCAATGGAAGGAGTTAGGGGCATGGTGTTCAAGCTGATAGTGAGTAGTCATTTTTGTATTCGTTTTAGCGCATCGAAAGCTACTCTTGTGTTCTAACATGCGTGTCTTGACTGGACGGGTCGTCATACCTATGTAAGGTAGACCACAGGGACATGTCATCATATAGACGCAGTTGGAAGAGTTACAGTTTGTGTGTTTGGAAATGTTCCACGTTAAACCGTTAGGGAATGTCAGTTCTTTACTAGTGCGTGTCTGGGGGCACATGGAGCATGACCCACAGGGATAATGCCCCCTTACAGGGGGAAGATCCCACAGCATTCTTTGTGAACTGGTGGTGGGTTTCTTTGGTCTGGTATGGATCAGTAGATCCTTAAGGTTGCTGGTGCGCTTGAATGCAAATCTAGGGGCCTGCAGCTCCAAATGATCAGTATTGAGAATCCCCCAATGTTTTTTATGATAGATTTAATCCTGTTGGAATCAGGAGTGAAAGTGGTGACACATGTAATAGATTTGTCACAATCCGAGCGCACCGACCCCGCCACAGCGGGCCCGGAAGAACTACAGGTCCCAGAGGCAACGCGGCCACCCGATCACGTAATCTCCTGTCGGCCTATAAAAGACCGCAAGCATCCCGGGGGCGTTGCCTATGATTCCTACATTCTTCTACGGCTCCCCGGCTGCCGACCTACGCGGTTCCCAGCCCGCACTCCTCTACAGAGTTCCTGAGCTCCCCGCGGCCCTTGCAGCCTTTGCCCTCCAGTGCCGACGACATCTCGACGCCTTCGTGGAGAGGTTCTATCTCCAACCCTTGTAGACGCCCCTCTTCCGAATCCACACTCCGCCGTTATCTTAACGGCTAACAACCAGACGGACTCCCCGTTCTACCTCTACGCCCACGGATTTCCGGGCTTGTCAACTCCTCAGAGTGCGCTCCTCTACTCACGTCAGAATCGTGAGTATGTGAGTAGCAGCGCGAACATCTCTATCGGGAAATACCCGCAACTCCTTCTGGTTACTTTTGTTTACTGTTTGTCCACCCCTCTCAACCAACGGGTGAAAACCGAGCTTTCGCCCCACTTCCTTCCTCCTTGGGAAAAGTGAGGAGGAGAGACCCTTCCTGGCTGGCGCTCCTCCGCTCACGGAGTTCCGAGCGTGGAAGTGGTAGCGCCACTCGGTTCCCAGTATCTTCTGGTTGAAGGGACCCTCGAGACTTCCGCCTACAGCACGAAGGTACCGGGGTTATTCCACTATTCAAGAGCCGTCGGGAAGGGTGCGGGGTTCCACGTTCCTCTTCTCACTCTGTGCATCTTCTCTTCTAGGTCTCGCTTTCCCGGCTGTTCCTGTCCCATTTTCCCTCGCTCACCCGTCCCCCTAGTCCGCGTGTCTCATACATACTCCGGGCTGGGGACGGATGGGAGGGGGGCCTTATTTAGCATCAGTGCCATCCCGAGGAGGAGCTCGCAGATACCCGTGACAGAATCATAGGCCCACGAAATTACCTCTCCTCTTGATAGCACTGATCGCTTACGATGTCCACATTGGACGACGTGTTGGCTGCTTTAGCGCAAATCCAGCTGGAGTTAGCAACGTCACGAGCGGAAACCGCAGCCTTGCATACACGACTGGACCGCCTCCAACGAAACCCGTTTGACGCTGGGCCGGTACTCCCGTCCTCGACCCCGCCAGTAGTGGTGGAAATGCCTTCACACGTTCCGTTGGCCCCTCCGGAGAGATTCCAGGGAGATATCCAGAAGGTCCAAGTCTTCCTGACCCAGGTGCTCTTGCACTTCCACTGCAAGCCCAAATTGTTCCTCACGAACCAGGCCAGAGTGGCGTTTCTGATTTCCTACTTGACAGGAGAAGCGGCGCAATGGGCTGTCCCCATCGTTCGCCGGGACGACGCACTCCTGTATGACTGGGACACCTTTCGTCAGGAGTTTGAGAAGACCTTCGACCGTCGGGCGGATACCTTCTCTGCGGATCGAGACCTCCTTGAGCTACGCCAACAGAGTTCGGATTTTCTGGGGTACGTCAATAGCTTCCGACGATTGGTGGCGGAAACGGATTGGCCCGAACAGAAGCAGACTGCTATCTTCTATCGAGGTCTCACCGAGGACCTGAAGGATGTTATCGCACAGATAGATCCCCAGCCCAGCACATGTTCGGCCATGATCGAACTGGCCTCTCGATTGGAATACCGGCTCAGAGTACGAAAAGGGGAAAACAAGCGCAAGGATAAAACACCCCTGTCCTTCGAACACCCTCGCTTGCTGGAACCAACCTCCCCGAGACCCGTACCCATGGACATCGGAGCGGTGAGAGCGTCCCTGACCCTCAGCGAAAGAGACCACCGGCGCACACAGGGTCTCTGTTTGTATTGTGGCAAGAAAGGCCATTTCCTGAGGGAATGCCCCGTCCGCCCAAAGAACCGCCGGCCTCAGGTGGGACAAACAGCCACCGTAACCAACACTGGACCGGTGGGAAACCTGAACGCTTGAAGGAGCAAGAAGGGGCCCCTTCGAGCTGTCATTACATCCCTTCTCTGGACGCAAACACCTCCATAGAGCCAGACCACTTCTATCTAACCGTGCTCCTCGCTATAGGTCCCAAAACCCACCATGTACGGGCCATGATTGACTCTGGAGCAACGGGCTGTTTCATGGATGACCACGAAGCCCACCGGTTGGGGATACCGCTGGTGGCGAAAGACACCCCTGAACTCGTCTATGCAGTGGACGGCAAGGAGCTGGAATCCGGCCCCATAAGGTATACCACGCCCTCCTTAAAGGTGTCCATAGGAGAAGACCACAGCGAGAGACTCGCGTTTAACATCATCCAAGCACCCCGATGCCATCTTATCCTTGGATTGCCTTGGTTACGTCGTCACGAGCCCCAGATACATTGGGCTTCCAACTCTGTAACCTTCTGCTCCCTCTTTTGCCGCACACGGTGTCAACGCCGTGAGGCCACTCCAGATTTCAACGAACCACAGGCTCACCATGTAGCTACAGCTGCGGAGAAGGACGTGGAGCTCCCTCCTTGTTACCACCACTACAAAGGAGTGTTTGATAAGCAGAAAGCCGAGGTTCTCCCTCCACATCGCGAATACGACTGTAGGATCGACCTCACCCCGGGAGCCGCTGTTCCGTGTAGCCGGGTGTACGCTCTCACGGGCCCAGAAACCAGTCATCTCCGGGACTATCTTGATACCTACCTTCGGTTGGGGTTCATTCGCCCTTCCAGATCGCCCGCAGCATCCCCCCTCTTCTTTATACCGAAGGCCAATGGGGAACTACGCTGTTGCATAGACTATCGTGCCCTCAATGCCATGACCATCAAAAATCAATACCCGCTACCTCTGATCCCGGTATTGCTGGAACAGGTGCGAGGAGCGCGAATATACACCAAGCTAGACCTCAGGGGGGCATACCACCTGGTGCGAATGCGAGAGGGGGATGAGTGGAAGACGGCTTTCAAAACAAGATTCGGCTTGTTCGAATATCTGGTAATGCCCTTCGGGCTCTGCAACGCCCCAGCCGCCTTCCAATTCTTTCTGAACGAAGTCTTGAGGGATTTTCTAGATCTCTATGTAGTGGTGTACATAGACGACATCCTCATCTTTTCATCCTCGGAAGAAGAACACGTGGGCCATGTAACATCGGTATTGCAGGCCTTAGAAAAACACCACCTGTTTTGTAAACTTACGAAATGCGAATTCCATGTCACCACGGTGGAGTTCCTTGGTGTCCTGCTTACCCCCGATGGACAAGTCATGACAGACCGCAAAGTCCAGGCGGTAACCAGATGGCCTCCGCCGAAGACAGTGAAAGAGGTCCAAAGCTTTCTTGGGTTTTCAAACTTTTATCGGCGGTTTATACACCACTTCTCTCAAATGGTGACACCACTCACAAAACTAACAAGGAAAGGCATCCCCTTCCTTTGGTCACCAGAAGCCCAGACAGCGTTCGACCAACTCAAAGACGCCTTCACCACCGCTCCCATCTTGCGCCACGCACAACCCGACCTTCCGTTCATAGTGGAAGCCGACGCATCAGATGAAGCAGTGGGAGCCATTCTTTCCCAACGCCAGCCCGACACGGGCCAACTACACCCAGTGGCCTTTATGTCCAGGAAGTTGAATCCAGCGGAACGTAATTATACCGTCTCCGAGAAGGAACTACTTGCCATCAAAGACGCATTCTTGGAATGGCGCCATTGGCTACTGGGGGCCCAACATCAGGTAACGGTGTTCACGGACCACCGCAACCTCCAGTTCCTGCGGTCAGCCCGACACCTCTCTCCCAGGCAGAAGCGATGGGTACTCTTTTTTGCGGAATACCACTTCGTGGTCACCTACCGACCAGGGACGCAAAACAAAAAGGCCGATGCCCTCTCAAGACAAACCCTTTCGCACCTTCCGTTAACAACACCAGATCAGCCCATCTTATCTCCGGAACAGGTCATCGGCAACACGCACACCGAATCCTTCCTGCAAGGAGTGAAGCGAGGGATACGGACATGTGCATGGTCCACATGGTTAAAAGGACATAGAGAATGGCGACTGCACCGTGGTCTCCCGGTAAACGGATCTCGGATACTGATTCCTACGCTCAAACTCCGCAAACTCGTCTTTTCCTGGTGTCACGACCTGCCATGTGCTGGTCATACGGGAGGCACCAAGACGCTGGAGAAAGTGATGCGTCAATTCTGGTGGCCCTCCGTTCGACCGGACGTGTTGCAGTGGGTGAAGGAATGTGCTGTTTGCGCCCAGATGAAGAGCGACCACCAAAAGCCCCAAGGTCTTCTGATGCCACTACCCACTCCTCTGAACCCCTGGGAACGCATATCCATAGACTTTGTGGTAGGGCTGCCGAAAGATCAAGGGTGCACAGCCATCATTGTCGTCGTCGACTATCTGACGAAGATGGGACATTTTATAGCCTGCAAGCAAGTGCCCACAGCGGGAGCGTTAGCGAAACTCCTCTTGCAACACGTGGTGAGACTTCATGGATTACCGACGGGGATTGTTTCAGACAGAGGGTCGCAGTTTACTGCACGGTTTTGGAAGGTGTGGTGTGAAGCGCTGGGTATTCACTCCTCCCTCTCTACGAGCTTCCACCCACAGACAGACGGACAAACGGAGAGATTGAATCAGACGCTCAAGCAGTACCTGCGATGCTACGTTGACCAAGCCGCAGACACCTGGGTGGACTTACTTTGGGTGGCTGAGGTGGCATACAACAACGCACAACACTCCTCAACCCAGCAGTCTCCGTTCTTTCTTGCCACGGGGTTCCATCCACGCTTTCTCCCCTTCTTTCTCCCGCGAGACAACAGCTGCCTTCCTGATCTCCAGAGCCGGCTTCATTCCATACGCTCGGCCCTGAAAAAGGCCCGGTCCCATCTCCTGTTAGCCAAGGCCCGATACAAAGCGCAGGCGGATAAACACCGCAGACCCCCGCCGGTGTATCACAAGGGGGACAGAGTGTGGCTGTCCACTAAGAACCTCCGATTTCGAAAACCCAGTGTTTTCAATCCGAAATACATAGGACCCTACCCGGTGGTTAAACACATCAACCCCGTAGCGGTGCAACTACGCCTCCCACCGCACATGCACATTCACCCGGTGTTCCACGTCTCTCTCCTCAAACCCTCGCGCTGTCTGGCGCGGAGGGCTCCTGCTCCGGTGTGGATCAACCATGATCGTGAGTACGTGGTTCGCCGAGTTTTGGACTCCAAACTGTTGAGGGGGAAGTTATGGTACCTCTTGTCCTGGAAGGGGTACGGTCCTGAAGAAGACTCTTGGGAGCCCGCCTCAGCGGTGCATGCCGACCACCTGGTGGCTGCCTTTCACCGTCGCTGTCCAACCAAGCCCGGGGGCCCGGGGGCGGCGGTGACGGGGTAAAGGGGGATGTGCTGTCACAATCCGAGCGCACCGACCCCGCCACAGCGGGCCCGGAAGAACTACAGGTCCCAGAGGCAACGCGGCCACCCGATCACGTAATCTCCTGTCGGCCTATAAAAGACCGCAAACATCCCGGGGGCGTTGCCTATGATTCCTACATTCTTCTACGGCTCCCCGGCTGCCGACCTACGCGGTTCCCAGCCCGCACTCCTCTACAGAGTTCCTGAGCTCCCCGCGGCCCTTGCAGCCTTTGCCCTCCAGTGCCGACGACATCTCGACGCCTTCGTGGAGAGGTTCTATCTCCAACCCTTGTAGACGCCCCTCTTCCGAATCCACACTCCGCCGTTATCTTAACGGCTAACAACCAGACGGACTCCCCGTTCTACCTCTACGCCCACGGATTTCCGGGCTTGTCAACTCCTCAGAGTGCGCTCCTCTACTCACGTCAGAATCGTGAGTATGTGAGTAGCAGCGCGAACATCTCTATCGGGAAATACCCGCAACTCCTTCTGGTTACTTTTGTTTACTGTTTGTCCACCCCTCTCAACCAACGGGTGAAAACCGAGCTTTCGCCCCACTTCCTTCCTCCTTGGGAAAAGTGAGGAGGAGAGACCCTTCCTGGCTGGCGCTCCTCCGCTCACGGAGTTTCGAGCGTGGAAGTGGTAGCGCCACTCGGTTCCCAGTATCTTCTGGTTGAAGGGACCCTCGAGACTTCCGCCTACAGCACGAAGGTACCGGGGTTATTCCACTATTCAAGAGCCGTCGGGAAGGGTGCGGGGTTCCACGTTCCTCTTCTCACTCTGTGCATCTTCTCTTCTAGGTCTCGCTTTCCCGGCTGTTCCTGTCCCATTTTCCCTCGCTCACCCGTCCCCCTAGTCCGCGTGTCTCATACATACTCCGGGCTGGGGACGGATGGGAGGGGGGCCTTATTTAGCATCAGTGCCATCCCGAGGAGGAGCTCGCAGATACCCGTGACAAGATTTGTCAGGTACCTTGATGTTGATGTCCAACAAACTCTCCCTGTTGTTGTTCCTGGCTCGTTTACGAGCCTTCGCTACCACACGTCGAGGATAGTCTCGTTTGAGTAGATCATTCATGAGAGTGTCTGAATCTTTCTGGTAGTCTATCACAGAACTACAGTTTCTCCTGATGCGCAAGAATTGCCCGAACAGCAAGTTTTCCCTCAGTGACTTCGGATGAAAACTGCTGAAGAGGAGCAGGCTATTCCTGTCAGTGGGTTTGCGGTATAGACTCGTAGTGATCTTGTTGTCAACGAGACGGATACAGAGATCCAAAAAGGGAACTTCTGTGTCAGAGATTGTGTGAGAGAATCTCAAGTAGGGGTTCAATGTATTTATCCAAGTGCAAAATTCTGTGCATTTGGTGTAGTCTCCTTTCCAAAGGACAAGGATATCATCAATGAACCTTTTCCAGAGTAGTACATTCGCGGAGTAGGGGTTGGAGGGAAGGTGTATGTCCCTAGCTTCGAAGGCCGACATGTACATACATGCTAGACTCGGCGCGAATGTACTGCCCATGGAAGTCCCCTGGATTTGATGGTATAACTGGGTATTGTACTCCAAAAAATTTTGAGTAAGAGCAAGACTTGCACAGTCCATTATGAATGGTACAGGAGTGTTGGAAGAATGTTCGCTGTTCATTAAAGCATCCTCAATGACCCCGAGAGTCGCTTGTTGGGGTATGTTGGTGTATAACGACTCAACATCAAGGGTCAGCAGTAGATCTATTTCCTGTGGGTTCTGAAACCCCTCAAGGAGGCGCTGGACATCAGTCATGTCGCGGATGTATGAGGGTGTAGTGGTCACTAAAGGTTGAATGAGATGGTCAACAGTATCGTATTCATCTGCAGACCAGATGACAGTCGCACCACCTTTGTCCGCTTGCTTTATTACGATCGATTTATCATTGGCCAGAGTTTTTATGGCCAATGACTCATTTTTGGACAGGTTATTGAAAGGAATGCGGTTGGACCTGAACTCGGAGACCAACCGCATTCCTTTCAATAACCTGTCCAAAAATGAGTCATTGGCCATAAAAACTCTGGCCAATGATAAATCGATCGTAATAAAGCAAGCGGACAAAGGTGGTGCCACTGTCATCTGGTCTGCAGATGAATACGATACTGAATGCCGGAGGCAACTCAACAATACTAGATACTACGTCCCTATTAAAGAAGACCCGACCCCGAAGCTGACCAGAACCATTTGTTCAATGGTCTCGACTGCTGAGCTAGAAGGCTGGATTTCAAAGAAAGAGGCCATCTTTCTTACAGCGAAAGAACCGGTAACCCCCTTTTTCTACTGTCTGCCCAAAATACATAAAGGGATCACACCGGTACCCGGTCGACCTATCGTGTCGGGCATAGGGTCCATTTTGGAACCGCTGTCACAGTTTGTTGACCATTTCATTCAACCTTTAGTGACCACTACACCCTCATACATCCGCAACACGACTGATGTCCAGCGCCTCCTTGAGGGGTTTCAGAACCCACAGGAAATAGATCTACTGCTGACCCTTGATGTTGAGTCGTTATACACCAACATACCCCAACAAGCGACTCTCGGGGTCATTGAGGATGCTTTAATGAACAGCGAACATTCTTCCAACACTCCTGTACCATTCATAATGGACTGTGCAAGTCTTGCTCTTACTCAAAATTTTTTTGAGTACAATACCCAGTTATACCATCAAATCCAGGGGACTTCCATGGGCAGTACATTCGCGCCGAGTCTAGCATGTATGTACATGTCGGCCTTCGAAGCTAGGGACATACACCTTCCCTCCAACCCCTACTCCGCGAATGTACTACTCTGGAAAAGGTTCATTGATGATATCCTTGTCCTTTGGAAAGGAGACTACACCAAATGCACAGAATTTTGCACTTGGATAAATACATTGAACCCCTACTTGAGATTCTCTCACACAATCTCTGACACAGAAGTTCCCTTTTTGGATCTCTGTATCCGTCTCGTTGACAACAAGATCACTACGAGTCTATACCGCAAACCCACTGACAGGAATAGCCTGCTCCTCTTCAGCAGTTTTCATCCGAAGTCACTGAGGGAAAACTTGCCGTTCGGGCAATTCTTGCGCATCAGGAGAAACTGTAGTCCTGTGATAGACTACCAGAAAGAATCAGACACTCTCATGAATGATCTACTCAAACGAGACTATCCTCGACGTGTGGTAGCGAAGGCTCGTAAACGAGCCAGGAACAACAACAGGGAGAGTTTGTTGGACATCAACATCAAGGTACCTGACAAATCTATTACATGTGTCACCACTTTCACTCCTGATTCCAACAGGATTAAATCTATCATAAAAAAACATTGGGGGATTCTCAATACTGGTCATTTGGAGCTGCAGGCCCCTACATTTGCATTCAAGCGCACCAGCAACCTTAAGGATCTACTGATCCATACCAGACCAAAGAAACCCACCACCAGTTCACAAAGAATGCTGTGGGATCTTCCCCCTGTAAGGGGGCATTATCCCTGTGGGTCATGCTCCATGTGCCCCCAGACACGCACTAGTAAAGAACTGACATTCCCTAACGGTTTAACGTGGAACATTTCCAAACACACAAACTGTAACTCTTCCAACTGCGTCTATATGATGACATGTCCCTGTGGTCTACCTTACATAGGTATGACGACCCGTCCAGTCAAGACACGCATGTTAGAACACAAGAGTAGCTTTCGATGCGCTAAAACGAATACAAAAATGACTACTCACTATCAGCTTGAACACCATGCCCCTAACTCCTTCCATTGGATTGTCCTTGAAGCACATCCACAAATGTCAAAAAGAACCCTCTTTAGACTTGAACAACGGTGGGTCCTGAGATTGGCTGCTGACACCACTGGCCTCAACGAGGAAATTCCTTGGAGTATGCTGACTTGACTTCATTATGACTGAAATTTTTTACACTCTACACTTCCCTAGTTGCCGGACCTCCTGTGTCTAACTGCAAAGTAATTTCTATGCTTGCAACCATCTATGAGTGCCAATTGGGTGTGACTTCTATTATGAACTCCCCACGTTCCTTGTGATATTGCAGTTCATCTTTATTGAGTTTCCACCTCGACTCCGAGGAATTTCATTTTGCATTGTGACTTCTATTATGAACTCCCCTTGTTCCATGTGATATTACAGCCAATCGTTATTGAGTTTCTACCTCGACCCCGAGGAATTTCAATTTGGATATCCGAGTGCCCTCCCAGCAACCTCGCTAATTTTTTTGGTACCTTCGTCATGCGCGCCGCTACAATCATTGATTAGGGCTGTGCGGCTCGCACCCTCGTTCCCATGACAACCAGTAGCGCGCTCTGCCCCACACTTCCGGCCAGTTAGCGCACTAGCGTTTCCCACGTTAGCACGCTTACTTCCGGCTGTACCCGCCCCTTCCATTCTTCCAACACTCCTGTACCATTCATAATGGACTGTGCAAGTCTTGCTCTTACTCAAATTTTTTTTGAGTACAATACCCAGTTATACCATCAAATCCAGGGGACTTCCATGGGCAGTACATTCGCGCCGAGTCTAGCATGTATGTACATGTCGGCCTTCGAAGCTAGGGACATACACCTTCCCTCCAACCCCTACTCCGCGAATGTACTACTCTGGAAAAGGTTCATTGATGATATCCTTGTCCTTTGGAAAGGAGACTACACCAAATGCACAGAATTTTGCACTTGGATAAATACATTGAACCCCTACTTGAGATTCTCTCACACAATCTCTGACACAGAAGTTCCCTTTTTGGATCTCTGTATCCGTCTCGTTGACAACAAGATCACTACGAGTCTATACCGCAAACCCACTGACAGGAATAGCCTGCTCCTCTTCAGCAGTTTTCATCCGAAGTCACTGAGGGAAAACTTGCCGTTCGGGCAATTCTTGCGCATCAGGAGAAACTGTAGTCCTGTGATAGACTACCAGAAAGAATCAGACACTCTCATGAATGATCTACTCAAACGAGACTATCCTCGACGTGTGGAAGCGAAGGCTCGTAAACGAGCCAGGAACAACAACAGGGAGAGTTTGTTGGACATCAACATCAAGGTACCTGACAAATCTATTACATGTGTCACCACTTTCACTCCTGATTCCAACAGGATTAAATCTATCATAAAAAAACATTGGGGGATTCTCAATACTGGTCATTTGGAGCTGCAGGCCCCTACATTTGCATTCAAGCGCACCAGCAACCTTAAGGATCTACTGATCCATACCAGACCAAAGAAACCCACCACCAGTTCACAAAGAATGCTGTGGGATCTTCCCCCTGTAAGGGGGCATTATCCCTGTGGGTCATGCTCCATGTGCCCCCAGACACGCACTAGTAAAGAACTGACATTCCCTAACGGTTTAACGTGGAACATTTCCAAACACACAAACTGTAACTCTTCCAACTGCGTCTATATGATGACATGTCCCTGTGGTCTACCTTACATAGGTATGACGACCCGTCCAGTCAAGACACGCATGTTAGAACACAAGAGTAGCTTTCGATGCGCTAAAACGAATACAAAAATGACTACTCACTATCAGCTTGAACACCATGCCCCTAACTCCTTCCATTGGATTGTCCTTGAAGCACATCCACAAATGTCAAAAAGAACCCTCTTTAGACTTGAACAACGGTGGGTCCTGAGATTGGCTGCTGACACCACTGGCCTCAACGAGGAAATTCCTTGGAGTATGCTGACTTGACTTCATTATGACTGACATTTTTTACACTCTACACTTCCCTAGTTGCCGGACCTCCTGTGTCTAACTGCAAAGTAATTTCTATGCTTGCAACCATCTATGAGTGCCAATTGGGTGTGACTTCTATTATGAACTCCCCACGTTCCTTGTGATATTGCAGTTCATCTTTATTGAGTTTCCACCTCGACTCCGAGGAATTTCATTTTGCATTGTGACTTCTATTATGAACTCCCCTTGTTCCATGTGATATTACAGCCAATCGTTATTGAGTTTCTACCTCGACCCCGAGGAATTTCAATTTGGATATCCGAGTGCCCTCCCAGCAACCTCACTAATTTTTTTGGTACCTTCGTCATGCGCGCCGCTACAATCATTGATTAGGGCTGTGCGGCTCGCACCCTCGTTCCCATGACAACGAGTAGCGCGCTCTGCCCCACACTTCCGGCCAGTTAGCGCACTAGCGTTTCCCACGTTAGCACGCTTACTTCCGGCTGTACCCGCCCCTCGCGCCAGCACGCCGTTGTGTGGCTACATAGTGGTTTGGCCTGGATACACACACACCAGACTACAGCGGCTGGTGAGATACTAGGCGGACGGCGTTTCCTTAATTACGGAATCGTAAGTACAGAGACACTATGTGGTAAGCGCCTCACATACCTGACAGCACCTTTCTCCAGTCACGCGGTGACTTTAAATATTGCACCGCGCCGTTTCCCACTTCACTTGTTTAACCTCGCGGTTTGCCGCCGGTTCAGTTCATTCTCCTGTACCTTCCCCGTAGCTCTTGGGAGGGTGGTCTTGGAGTTTTGGACGCGGGTTGGCGTTCACATTTGGTGCAATACATCTTGATTGCTTCATGCCCAATCCTGAGCTGAGTTTCAATAGTCACATATGCACTGATTTTTGGCGGTCTACACAGAGCTAGTCACCGCTTCCCTTGCTACCTGTTAACCTGTATAGGCGCGTCAATTCCGCTTTCCTGACCGCATTCAATTGTTATGGGTGCATTTGTTAACTTATTGCTACTGTCCGGTATCCCCCTTTCTTTTTTTCCCTCACTGCAGGACACTAAATTTTAGTGTTTACTCACCCCGGCCTTGGATTCAGCACAGCCCAGTTGGGTGAGTTTGCTAATTGTCTTGTCTCCTTTAATCCTTTTGTTCCCGGTATCATTGACTGGATGTTTTGCTTCCATCTGCCTTGCCCTGAGTCCTTTACATGTCCTCCATACTTTGCTCAATAGTCTTGCATGCCACGGTTGTCTTGACACCACCAACTGTCTTGTATTAACTGTTGTTGCAATCAAATTGTTGTTTTTTATGCTTTTTATTTGTTGTTATCTTCCTTCTCTGCAGGTGTGCTTTTTTAACTACGGTACCACACTTTTTTAGGGTGCTGTATGCGTGCCCACCATTGTAATCTCTTAGAGACGTTGGGCACCACCAAAGAGGTGTAGGTATCCGCAATATTTTTCCCGGTCCTGATGAATTGCCATTTATTATATTCTAAGGCAAGAAACATGTTGACCTATTGATCACCCCAGCACATACACTCACATCACTAACGGTGATAAATGTGCGGATTATATAATTTGTTTTAACCAGGATGGTGACCATGCTGTATTAAAATTATTTAGTGGATCACCTACCCCTGTTTTAATATATTCACGTTTACCTCATATGCACCTACACTCACTTATGTCATCAATTTTTCCCCCCCACACACACCTCACTCATCGGCGTTGGAATAAAGATCTCCGCTAGGAAGGCCCTATTAGGTGCCTGATCGGGCATTGCACCTGCCGGCCCGATAAGGAGCAAAGACCCGGTGATGAAGCAAGACACCCGCTTGTTGGGTGTGTGAGGGTCTTCTTTTCCAAATAAGGAGTTACCTTAACTCCTGTTTTTCACTTCAGTTCCCTTCACCACCCTGGTACCCCCCAGTTATTCTTTCACACCTTGCATTCACTTTAGGAACTGCATACCTTTTGTTTTCACTTATTCATGGGCATGTATGCTGGACCTGTGATAATAATAAGACTGATTATTATTATTTAAAAGCCCACCTTTCCCTTCATTTGTCTGATTTTGCCCAACAGTGTCAGGTGCCAAAATCGCCTTTTCCACAGAGTGTAAATTCTCAGAAATACAGTAATGGGACAGGATTCTACAACGAAGAGCAGTTAACATAGCTGCCGCACGCTAGTGCTGTTTCGCAGTATTGGCTACAACGCAATGAGAGTGAGTGAGAAGAAAGCTATTGACGGTGCTGAGGGGCGGAAGAAGAGTGCGTACTTGGCGCAACTCTAGAAGTAGACCAGACAGGCCCTTTTGTGGATCGAAAGGTAAATGATGAAAACATTACTTTCCTAGTAGATACTGGTGCTACTCGTTCAACTGTTAGGTCAGCTGATGTAAAAAATCTTCCTCTCTTGGATGAAACAATCCAAGTAGTTGGAGTATCCAACAGACAGATAAAGACGTATCTTACTGAACCAGTTAAAGTTAAAACAGGGAAATTTTCCAAAATGCACCGCTTTGTCGTGTGCGATTCAAGCCCTGTAAATTTGTTAGGGAGAGATTTACTGTGCAAAATGAACTGCACAATTTTCTGTACTCCTGATGGAATAGCCTTTGAGACTCCTGATGAGGATGTACTGTTCAAAATGACTATAGCTAATATGGAACCTGAAATCACTGAGCCATTTGCTGTATTTGATCCTGAGGGATTGCCTCAAGAATTGAAGAGAACAGTGAAAACGGAGGTATGGGATTTCAAAGGAGAAGATGTGGAACTAATGAAAAATGTAGATCCCGTAAAAATGTCTGTAAAAGAAGTAGTAAGTTACCCAAATATCCCACAATACACATTGACACCCGAGATAATTGCAGGAGTAACCCCTATTATAGACAGGATGATTGAACAAGGTATTTTGAGGGAAATCATGAGCAGTCCATGTAATTCACCAATTATGGGTTTGAAAAAGCCTAACGGAACTTTCAGGATAGTACAAGACCTGAGAAAAGTAAATAAGATTGTTGTATCATGCTGTCCCATTGTACCAAATCCATCTGTGATTTTATATCAGATTCCTCATGATGCAGAATGGTATACAGTGATTGATTTGTGTCATGCTTTCTTTTCCATTCCTTTGCACCCTGACAGCCAACAGATTTTTGCGTTCCATTTTGGCGAACGTACTTTGGCATGGGGCCGAATCTCACAGGGGTATACAGAGAGTCCCTCGATATTTAATCAGATCCTGAAAAAGTCTCTAGAAGATTTAAAAATGCCAGAAAGTTCAGTGCTAGTTCAGTATATCGATGACCTATTTGTGGCATCGAGAACTTGAGAAGCTTGTGTAGTGGATACTGTTGCATTGTTGAATCATTTGGCAGATGGAGGACTTAAAATATCCCCATCAAAATTACAATTTTGTCAGAAGGAAGGCCATAAAATTGAAAAAGGGCTAAGGAAAGTGACTGCAGAAAGAATCAGAATAATAAAAGGAATGAGAGACCCAATGACTCAGAGAGAAGTGAGGATGTTTCTTGGAATGGTTGGATATTGCCGCCAATGGATAAGTAATTTCTCATTGATTGCAAAACCTTTAGTGCGCTTAACAAGAAGTGATGTGAAAGACCCCAGTGAGTTAAATAAAGAAGAGTTAAAGGCTTTTATACAATTGAGAGATAGTTTGTGTGAAGCGCCAGCTCTTGGCATGCCTGACTATGAGAAAGAATTTTAACTCTATTGCAGCAAAAGAAATGGATGCGCACTTTCTGTATTAATACAGAAACATGGAAAATTGAGAAGACCAATTGCATATTTTTCAGCTATGCTAGACCTGTCAGGGTTTGAACATCGCGTGCGCCTACGTAGTTCAGCGCTTAAAGCCTAGCGGAACTACGAGTCCCATGAAGCCCGGGCGAGGGGCGGGTCCAACATCGTTATAGGCACGCACAATGCTTAGGGCGTTGTACGTGATTCTGGATTTGTGAGAGTTCATGGAAGCCGCGCGGCCGCTCGGCACCTCAGCGTCTTTTCCGAGGGGTGACTCGCGACTGTTCGCACGTTCCCAGTCACCGCCCTAGGTTCTCTGGAGAGAGGACACTTCCTTGGAGGTTTCCGGAGGAGCGGATCTCTTCCGGCTAAAAAAGACTCGTGTCCGTGGCTGTGGGGTGAAGGACGCGGTGAGACGAGACACCGCAAACACCGCAGAGGAAGACTTTGACGAACTCATTTCTGGAGTCGGACCAGAGTAAATATCCGTGCTAGAAGACCTTGTCCCTGAGAATTACAAGACAGGTCAGGTTAGCCGTGGAGGTCTGAACGGCGGCCTGGGTTTTTGTTTATATTTCTTTTGTATTGAACTTGGACAAGAAAGGCCAACTTGGCAGCCAGTAGGTGGAGCCAGCCGAGAACTAACCAGTACGAGACATTTTCGTTTTGATTGTGACAAGGTGGGGATCTAACCGCAAACAGAGCATTGATGTTTTTGTACAGAAGGGGGAGCAGTATCGGTAGCAGTGATAGCCCTGAAAAGAAGGGTTTCTAGACATTTACACTGTGAGACTTTCTGAACTCCACCCGAACAAAAAGGAGACCCCCTTCAGCTGTTGTGAAGCAGTGCTTTATCTTTCTTTCTATGATTACGAGGGGGTGTGGTGTCGGGTACGTATGAGGGTGAGGAAGTTGTTTGGTAACATGGGACTGAATGGACAGGCAATGAGACGCTAACCTTCTGTGGTTTGGTTTTTGTATAGATGGTTGCGCAGCAGGAAGTGAGAGACGTATCTTACAGGATAGAGGAACCATCGGCAGGGAATACCTTGGCAGGTAGGGGAAAAGGAGTAGTGAGAAAATATGAGAGTAGTCCGCAAGTTATAGGATGTTAATTGCATGTTATTTGTCTTTCAGGTTTCCCTTTCCCACGCTGCACCTACCCTACCCTTTCCCTCGCTTGATCGCCTCAACACTCTGGAGATTAATTAGTCAGAGTTTGGGGATGTCAGGAGGTGGACCCCTTTGAGCATCGCCCAGAACCTGAGGAGAACTCGGAATCAGGACAAGACCCTGTAGCTGTGGCATTGCTTGCTTGTTTGAAAGCTGTAGCAGCCACGAGTAAGAGTCTGGAACAGAGTGAAGGGATTGTGATGGGATACCCTGTGAGAGTGTTTGTACCTCATGATGTGGCGATCCTTTTAACCAGGAGCCGCACTCAGTTTATGACACACAGTCGTCTAACAAAATATGAGAAAGTCATCTTAGGTGCAACGAATGTGAGCCTTGTGAGATGTCTGAGTGTGAACCCTTCAACATTGTTACCTGATGCTGAGAATATGGAAGTCAGAGGTGATGTGGATCATGATTGTTTGGAAGTGCTTGATTTTTGTACCAAGCCACGTCCTGATATAAAAGATGTACCTTTGTCAGAAAGTGATTATGTGATGTTCGTGGATGGATCATGCCTGAGAATGGATGAGGGAATTTTAAGTGCAGCATATGCAGTATGCACAGTAACAGCTGTACTGGAAGCATCTTGTCTGAAGGGAGTACGATCAGCCCAGGTTGCTGAACATTTTGCATTAACTCGAGCATGCAAGTTGGGAAAGAATGTGAGAGTGACTGTGATCACCGATAGCCAGTATGGCTTTGGCGTTGTGCATGACTTTGGGCAAATTTGGTCCCAAAGAGGGTTTTTGACATTGAGTGGAACTCCTATAAGGAATGCTGAAGTGGTTGGAAAATTGCTTGAGGCGATACAGCTGCCTAAGCAGTTAGCAGTGGTGAAATGTGCTGCGCATTCAAAATCCGCTGATTATATTTCAGCGGGGAATCAATTTGCCAACGACATAGCTCAATATTGTGCACGAAATCAGAACTCTTTCAATCGGGGTAGAGAAAAAGAAATGAATTCACGTCCCTTGCTGTTTACTAACACTGTGAACACATGGGAAGAAGTGAGGCAGTTGCAAGAAGAGGCAGGAGATGAGGAAATGAGACAGTGGGTAAAAGCAGGATGTGCACCACGAGAAACAAATTGTGTGTGGGTTTATCGGGATGGAAGACCAGTTATGCCTGATAGCATGGTTTCTACCAAGGCACGGATGTATCATGGACAAGCACATGTAGGAAGAGATGCTATGATCAGACTTTTCAAACAGACATGGTATAATGCAAAATTCAGACTTGTAGCTGAGAGCCTTTGTCAAAGATGCCTTATATGTCAACAATACAATCCTAGAAGAAAAACAGTGGTAAGCCTAGGAACGATAGGATGAGAAGGAGGGCCTTTCACAAGAATGCAGATTGACTTCATTGAAATGCCCCCCTGCAATAGGTTGAGGTATGTCCTAGTGATAGTCTGTTTGTTCTCTCGATGGGTGGAAGCATACCCACCAAGAAGAAGTGATGGAATTACAGTAGCAAAACTACTATTGAGAGAGTTTATTCCCAGATTTGGTTTTCCAGTCACTCTAGAATCAGATAGAGGAAAACATTTCCATAATGAAATCATGAAATTAATTTGTGAAGCATTGAATGTACAACAGAAACTGCATTGTGCCTATCGCCCAGAGGCTTCTGGTGTGGTGGAACAAGTAAATGGCACCATTAAAAATAGATTGGGAAAAATGTGTTTAGCCACAGGTTTGAAATGGCCAGATGTCTTGCCTCTAGTACTCATGACTATTAGATCTATTCCGGATAGGAATACAGGTTTGAGTCCTCATGAACTCGTAATGGGGAGAGCAATGAGACATGTTTTCATACCTGTCAACAAGCTATTACCTATATCTGATGATTTGGTGTTGGATTATTGCAAGGGGTTGGCTGATTCCGTACATTCTGTGTTTCATCAGGTTGGATCGGATGCCACCACTCTTGAAAAGAAGCCAGCTCATGATCTGAGCCCAGGTGACTGGGTAAGAATCAAAGTGCATAGAAGAAGAAATTGCCTGGTCTCAAGGTGGGGTAAACCACGTCAGGTGATCCTGATCACAACGACAGCTGTAAAATGTGGGGGAGTGAAAAATTGGATTCATGCTAGTCATACCCTGCGAATTCCAAATCCAGTGGATAACAGAAAAGAGGAATATTTTGAAGAATCTGATACAAGCTCCGAATCAGACACAGAAGAGACAAGAGTAAGACCAACTCCTGAAAGGGGGGAGCCAGAAACAGGTCCAGTGGTAGCACCAGAGAATCAACCATTAAGAAGGAAATTGCAAATTTCTGACACTAGCTCAGAATCAGACACTGAACCAGTACAAGCACATGAGAGTATAAACGAAAACAGTGAAGAAACTGTCAAAGAAATTCTTGATAAAGAAGCTCCACATGAGAAAACAAGAGATATTCCACCTGAAATAACAGAAGTAGATGGTGAGGTGCAAGATACAGAGAGAGAGGGAAAGATTGTTGCGGAAGACCCCTGAGGAGGAGTAGGGAAACCATACATCCAGGTAGAAGAAGGAACAGTTAGTCAGCAGGAAGATTGTGTGGAAGAACCACGAGGAGGGACAGAAGTAGATAAGAAAGAGGAAGTGGTGGAAAGAAAGACTATTGAAAGTAAGAGTCAAGTTGGAACTGAATCTGAGGACAGTGACGAAGAAATACCAGAAGGTCGAGTCCTGAGGAAAAGAGCATGGAGAACTGAGAGAAGTGAAAAGGGAAATAAGTTGAAAAGGCCAGCAAAGGATGAAGTTTGGCCAAACAAGATAAAGAGATTGAGATACAGATTGACACAAGTAAAATCATCCAGAGCTGAACAAGTGAATGAGGTGTCTAGCCAAGAGAAATCAAAAGACGTTGAACCAGTAGAGGAAAGCAGTAGAGGAAAGCAGACGAACAAGAAAGCCTAACCAGAAGTATAAGTCACCAGAATGGTCGTATGTGGTACTTCTGAAGTACAAGAGGAGGCAGACAGCCAAGGAGATCCAGAGGTGACTATACCAGAAGTGGTTGAGGACGACGAGGAATCGGAAATCCTGGGAGTTATCTTGTCCGACATCGGGGAAGAGACGGATGTTCAGGAAATTCTGAATCAAGATTGTGAAAAAAGAGTGAAAGACGATAAAATGCCAAACTGAAGAGACAAAAGTGCTCCAGTAGAGAAACTTAAACAAGCATTTGCAATGCAATAGGTCTCAAGTTTGCGAGAGTTTTAGCTATTGGCATCGTAAATAACAATGCCTTTTATTTATGTGTTTTGAAAACCTGCAAGCGGTGCGTAAACACGCACTTTGTACTTTTAATCCTTGCTCAGGAGAAGCAAGCTGACAGGAAAAGAGGCGCAGTTCCTGCCAAACTTGCTTCTCATGAGCAACTACTAAAAGTACCAAGTGAGTGTTTACGAACAACTTGCAGGTTTTCAAAACAAATAAATAAAAGGCATTGTCATTTACAATGCCAATAACTCAAACTCTTGCAAATGCGAGACCTATTGCACAGAATAGATAGAAAGGAAGATAGAGAAGGGTAGGTAGTTTGTGCAAGAAGTGGTGAATGAACTCTAGACCGAGGAGCAGAAAGAGTGTGTGACAAAGAAAGAAAGAAAGAAGGGGAAAACCAGCCATAGATGCATAGAGGGGAGGACCTGTGTATCTAGAGGACACCCTAAGAGGAGAGCATCGGTTTTAGGGACAGAGGGGCATATTATCAACAAACGGCGTTAAAATTATCGCCGCTTTAGCGACAGAAAACTGCTGCTAAAGCGGCAATAATGGGCTTGATAATATGCCCTTGAGAATTCCCATAGAAGCCCAGGTTCTGGTGTCAACATGGGCTTCTATTGGAATTCCCTGTGGCATATTATCAAGCCCATTATTGCCGCTTTAGCGGCAGTTTTCTGCCGCTAAAGCGGCGATAATTTTCACACAGTGCTTGATAATATGCCCCCACAATCTTCAAAAGGCACAGGAAAGAAATTGTGCTTAGTATGTGTGAGCAGGCAGTATAGAGTAGATAGGGAGTATGAGGGGTGAGAGGGGGCAGTGGGATTGCGAAATGAGAGAGAGTGAGGCAGTAGACACATTTGTTTTACGTGCTGGTGGTGTCCAAGCTTTTTTTTCAGAAGCCTGCACCAAAGAATGTCAAGGCTGCATTGGCTTGATTCCACCTCATGTCTATTTCTTCCACCACATTACACACTCTGCCCCTTTATTTTACTCTTACGATGCTTTTCAATCCCTGCTTTTCAATTCTCTGGTGTTTTTTCTATTGTTAATTTTGTGCAGTTTTATATAGCTTGACATTTACACACGGGAATATGTGCACTTAACATGAGCACCAGATTAAATTTTTTTTGTAAGCATGTGGATATTATGTGATTTGCCCAAGATCAAAGGATGCTGAGCAAGGCCGGGACTTGGATCAGATTCCTCAGTTCCGAAATTGTCAGCTCTGGCCTTTATTCATCATCTCTTCCCCCACTAGTCTTGCTCTAGGTCAATGTCTGATGGGTAATAGTACATGCCGGTCCCCAAAAAATGAGTGCTGGTGGGCAACACCTGCAACCACTGCCTCAGTGAATTTAGTAAGACAATTATATGTTAGTTGTGGTAAAGCCACTGGTCACTGCTGTCTGGGATTCATCCTCAGACGAGGTGAGTGGTGACACATAGCTTTCCGTACTGGAAACCCTCACCCCCTCAGATGGACCACATGCAGCAGCACCGCAGGGAGGCAAGCTCTGAAATCAGGCCCTTAAAGAGTTTAAATGGTACTCAGACCGAGATATGCATGTGCACTGCGCATGCCTTATGAATGATCACACTCCGGTATTTAGCTGTGTACAGAAGTGCCATATTGAAGCACAATCATGGGTTGAGCATCTTACAGGTGTGAAAGCAATACAACTTTGTTAGTATAACCAATATATAAGAAAGACAACGGCCTTATGCTCCGTTTATCCATAATTATGAGGAGAGGCGCTCTAAATCTTCTGCAAAATACATGAAAATGTACAGAAATGTATTATGGTGCATATTATCAAGCACGGCGTTAAAATTATCGCCGCTTTAGCGGCAGAAAACTGCTGCTAAAGCGGCGATAATGGGCTTGATAATATGCCGCAGAGAATTCCAATAGAAGCACATGTTGACACCAGAACATGGGCTTCTATGGGAATTCTCAAGGGCATATTATCAAGCCCATTATCATCGCAAAACTGCCGCTAAAGCGGCGATAATTGTAACGCCGTTTCTTGATAATATGCCCCTAAATTTTTTGTGGAAAAGAAAGGTAAAATCTGCGATGATTATATATTTGAAATCTGTGGTAATGACCGCGAAAGTGGATAGTAATCAATTTTGCAAACTAATGATTAAACTAAAATAGAGCAGTGGTTATATTTAATTTTATTATTCCTGAATGTTTTTGACGCAAGCTTATTAACAAGCACTAGGGGGCATATTATCAAGGACGGAGTTAAAAATTATTGCCGGTTCAGCGGCAGAAAACTGCCGCTAAAGGGGCGAGAATGGGCTTGATAATATGCCCGTGAGAATTCCAATAGAAGCCCATGTTCTGGTGTAAACATGGGCTTCTATTGGAATTCTCCAGGGCATATTATCAAGCCCATTATCGCCGCTAAACCGGCGATAATTTAACGCCCGTCCTTGATAATTTGCCCCTTAGTAATTGCATGGAATAGAGAGCATCACTACTGGAGCAAAGCGGGGATTCTGTATCGCAGAAGGAACAGCATCTTTCTGTAACTGGAAGTGCGAAGTAGGAGCGTCACTACAGAAGCATCTACAAGTATTATTCTAGAAAGCGCCAATGAAAACTGTTTGAAAATATATGTAACTGGGATTCTACCAAATGTAGGGGTTGTTACCCAATGTGTCCATTCTCTTATGTCATCTTTCAGTCTTTAACAACAGAAGTCAACGGAGCTGAGAAGCCAAATAATATCAGAAGAAATCACTAGTTATGGTTTGTTTTGAAGTTAACTTCAACTATATAAATTTTAGAACGAGATTTCCACACAACCTTCTAAATGTGAATGAATGCATGAATAAACTACCTTTAAATATGCCAAAGCACATCTGCAGGAAACAACAACAAGATTCCTGTTACAAGCATGCCATACTAGAAGACGGTTCAAATATGAAACTTGTCATGAGAGCTTGATAACAGATTAGAATAAAACCCTGCCAACTGGGGTGGTGGCCAACTGTTGCCCTCAGGGATCGCCACAGGGAGATTAATTACCTCTGCGTGCACGGCGGGACAAGAGTGCACAATAAACACGCCAAGAATGAACCCCGGTCGTCTGAGGTTGCCTTGTCCCCCTGATCCTTGAGGGTTCCTTGCTTAATTTGTTCATCTGTGTATAGATTTGGTTTTCCCGTGGCCCCCCCCTCCCTCTCAGACTCCGCTCCTTTTTATTGACCACCCTAGGGTGGTCGGGTGTGGAGTTCCTCTACTGTGGTTAGACGCCCGTTCAATGTTTTTCGCCTTGCTTTTTGTTTTTCTTTACTTTTGTTGATATTTATGTAAAAAGGGTATATCCTGACGTCCCTTTTGTGCAGTCTGATCTTCTGTAATTTAGCGGAGCCCCTGTGGGCCAGTCAATGTTTTTTGACCTGCTCGATCATTTCTGAATACTAGCGGCCGGCCCAGGAGGTTGTAGGACCGTGCTTGTACCCTTTTTCTCTGCACAATAAAAACTTTAAAAAAAAAAAAAAGAAAAAAGAATTAACCCCGGTCAGCGCAGCTCCAATGTAAAGGCACAGGCAAACACGAGCGCTAATTAAGACACGTTTAGAATAACTAGAGCAAAGCTGCGGGGTGGATTACAGGGAGCGTCGCATAAAACTACAACACCCGGCAAGCCATTCATATTTGCTACACGCCATATGTCATTCTTACACTGACTCCGTAGCCAAAAAGAAATGACAATAGGAACTAAATAAACAGAATGTCCTTCACTGAAAAAATAAAAGTACGACAGAATGGCGGCAGCATTAGGGGAACAATGATTTGGTGGAATGAGAGGACATGAAAGCAGGATGGGAGCGAAGCCGGGGATGGAGTCGAACAAATGGAGCGGGAGGTGTACGGTAGGGACAGTGCAACGTGAGCAATGTGCACTTTGCAACATAAAACAAGCACGCATTGCAATACATATCGGTATTTATTTACTGGGCAGCAAGAGAATGGGAAAACACCTTAGACACAGCTGAAGGAGAGAAATTCTCACATAGCCCACCTCCGCCCTGAGAAACACTTTTCATTTTAAAAAAAGAAACAGTAATTGGAGGAGGTGATCCGGGATCTAAAAAAAAGTGGTACCTCTGCAAGCAGAGCCGCTGTGATACTCCAGCGCTGGTCTTCTGTGGGAGGCATGTCTTACTCGTGTGCACCCTGAGGCTCGGGACGACGCAAACCTCGTGTGCAAGCTTTTGATATTAAGCATGCGCACCAACACACAGGGAGCTGCAAATGACGGGGGCGTGATTAAGAGGCAGCAAAGCCATCTTTGAATGGAATGTGAGTTGAAACGCAGAATGCCTCAGATGCTTTTACAATGTAAAAGTGAAGGCGTGCATCGCGCTTCATAATTAAAAACAAGCATTGAAAGCGTGCGTCATCGCGATCGCTCTGAAAGCGAAAGTGATCGCGATCGCGCACGAGTTTTCAAAGTGCTGCTGAAGGCTAGCGGTTCGCGCGTACACGGTCGCGTGAACGCAAGCGCTAGGCCAGCCAGCAGCACTTTGAAAACTCACATACAAAATGTCTCTCCGAGCCAATGCATGCGCTGGGCTCAGTGAGACCTAACAGTTACCGAATACAGACGTACCGAAAAGAACCAAGTAGGTGCTTAGAGCCTTGGGTTAGACAAAAACTAGTTGTGAAGCAGAAGAGGCTAAGTCAAAAGACACTGATCATTTTCCGTAATGGCAAACACAGAAAGTAGAAAATCTACATGTGTGTTCCTACGAAGATGGTGCAAAATGTGTTGTTGTACAGGATTACTAATGCTTCTGTGGAGTGCGTTAGCTTTAATGGTTTCATTTAAAGTTACATTAGAAACAATAGAAGGATATAGTGAAAATAAGACTAAAATAGAGGAAATTCATGAGATTCATCCGACTAAAGAAATAGATAGAAATTTCTTACATTAAGATAGGTCCATAACTGATTTTTCTAACAACGTTTTTTCAAAATTATTGTATGAATATGTGAAAACAATGGATGTGAGAGACTGCTACGTGTGCATGCAGTTACCTGCATCAGTGTCCGAGGGAGTGACGTACCATCACCTTCCAGTGACACATGGAATAACATGTAATATATTAGCGAGTTTGTTTTATAAAACAGGGAAACTAGAATATTATTTTTCAGATGTAGATAACATATTTTCACAAGTACCTGTAGTTAATAAATTGAATAAAGTAAAACCTGCTAAAGTATTAGGTGAATTTTTCTTAGAAACTAGAGAACTAACATTAGAATCAATATTTAAAAATAATCTTTCTTGTAGCCTGAAGAATGAAGAAAATACTTTCTTAGATATGGTAGAGAGGAGAATAAAAATGCACAAGAATGTACCTGAGGGAAAAGAAGAAAAGACTATTTGGGATGTTGAAAGGAGAAAACAGTCCAGCAATGGCTTTAGATTGGCCTCAGAAAGGGAAATTATGTATTAGAAGAAATCAAACTATGTATGATAGCTATTTCATAGGTGCAAGTGATTGCCATGATACTTATAGAATCATGGGTGGATGGGGAGTTAAAGGAGGAAATGATCCAGTATTCCCTGGATTATATTTTATCTGCGGGAACAAAGCTTATTATCGACTACCAGACCATTGGTATGGCACATGTTATCTAGGACTGGTTTTCCCAAAGATATTTCATGTGGGTAGAGGAAAAGACGGTGCACATGAGATAGGTAGACAACTAACACGTAGGAGAAGAGAATCTTGGGCAGAAATTGTAGGAGACATAACAGCAGTTGGAATATCTCTGAATGCACACAGAATTAGAAAATTATCAACAGTAGTGGATCGCTTGTCAACAAGCACTGCTGGAGGATTTTTATTGGTAAACACAGAAATGGTTGCCATGCGAGATATGGTAATGCAAAATGGACTTGCCCTTGATATAATTTTAGCAAAAGAGGGTGGGGTCTGTGGAATGCTGAAGGTCCGACATTGTTGTACTTACATTCCTGACGAAAGTCAAGATCTAAACACATACATAAAGAATATAACCGATTTGCATGAGGAGATTGTTCCACTGGAGGTTGAAGGTATTTGGGAGAAGATTGGGGAAAAGTTTGTTACTGTTAAGAACTTTCTACTTAAATTAGGTAGTACCTTTATAGGTAAGATTTTATTTCCACTAACGTGTGTGATATTTTTAGTATTAATTCTGAGACTAGGATGCTTATGTAGCAAGTAAAGAAAATTACGAAAACACATAAAAAGAGAAACTGTAAAAAGCAAAGAGAAAGAAAGAAAAGAAAGATAAATGGAAGAGGTAGAACTAGAAGAATGGAAAGACAATGTGTATAAGAAAGCAAGAGAAGAAGGGGAAACAATTATGTGATCTAACAAAACTTAAGAGAACTGAATTCATTTCTATTATAAATTTTATCAAAATGTATGGGAATTTGTGGTGATATTTAAAAATCACTGGTATAATAACTTAAATTAACCGTGTGCTGTGTTGGACTAACCAACTATTTGCACCCTTTTCTAAACACCAATTACACGTGGGACTTATTGCTATTTGCATGGCAGAATAACCTTAATAACTAACTGTGGTACGCATATTAATAATAGTATGTGTGGTAATAGAATATCGCATGATTTATGTCGCTTTTGTGATGTTTGAATTCCCGTGGAGGACCGAAGGGTGAGTTTATTGCTTTATTTGTTGCTAAAAAGATAGGAAAATAATAATACATAAAGGGATTAGTGAGGGTTAACATTAGAATCTTCATTTCTTTGTATTAGTTACTCTTTTGTGTTTATTTTGCTTAAGTTGACATTTGGGCCTGCCAAAACATGGCGTACAAAATGGAGTTCTGAAGTGGCCACCGTCTCGTGAGCGCGATGCCTACTGCGCAGACTCGGATGGCTCCGTAAACCTCCAGGTGACCCCGAGCAAAGTGTTCCTGGTCAAGGATAGGGACATGGAGGACTGCCAAACTTTAGTCAGTAAAATCTGGTCTAAATGAACAATTGGGACATACAAGCAAACCTTTTACATTGTTGCATTAGGGCAACATGGACAGAGGAAGTGAACCAGCAAAATCCATGAGAACTACAATGATGTAAAAATCGGACGTTTCCAATCATCCAATCGTCTGTCGTCTTAGCCTAAGAATGTTTCATGTTATTCCAAATTTATTATAAAAAGAGTAGTAGAATAGGGAGGTACACAGATGCTGCCTTCTTTCTCGATGACCACAGACCCCTATTGACCCCACAGGCGATGATTGATGCTTGCACGATTTCTGGTCCTTTGGAGATCTTTGGGACTGTAACGTGCTGAGCAAAGAACTTTCCGGACTCTGAGCTTTGGCCTGCTTATTTTGGACAATTAACGGCTAAATTTGATTATGCAGAGCCAAATGAATTAGGAAAAATCCAGATAGCAAGAATAGGTAAATATAAATGTCATGCGATTTGTGCTGATGAAACAAAATTCTAAACTTTGATTGATCAAAATGCTAATATTAATTGCAAACAATATTTGGATAAACAAATAATTGATTAACAGAAATTACGAGTTTGTGGGTTTTCAATGACGAGAGTAGAGAATTCTGGGCCCGATTCACAGAACTAACTTAAGACAAAATCCTAAACTTACTACCATTTTGGTATTCACAGAAGGCACTTACTCATTTCGGTATTCACAGAAGTTAGGAGTCCTAACTTTAGGACTCCTAAATGCCTTCTGTGAATACCGAAAGTCTTAAAATTAGGATTTTTCTCAGTTTAGTAGTAGTATAGTTAGGACTCCTAACTTTAGGACTCCTAAATGCCTTCTGTGAATACCAAAAGTCTTAAAATTAAGATTTTTCTCAATTTAGTAGTAGTAAAGTTAGGACTCCTAACTTTAGGACTCCTAAATACCTTCTGTGAATACCGAAAGATTTAAAATTAGGATTTGTCTCACTTTAGTAGTAGTATAGTTAGGACTCCTAACTTTAGGACTCCTAAATGCCTTCTGTGAATACCAAAAGTCTTAAAATTAAGATTTTTCTCAATTTAGTAGTAGTAAAGTTAGGACTCCTAACTTTAGGACTCCTAAATGCCTTCTGTGAATACCGAAAGATTTAAAATTAGGATTTGTCTCAGTTTAGTAGTAGTATAGTTAGGACTCCTAACTTTAGGACTCCTAAATGCCTTCTGTGAATACCGAAAGTCTTAAAATTAGGATTTTTCTCAATTTAGTAGTAGTAAAGTTCGGAGTCCTAACTTTAGGACTCCTAAACTGAGAAAAATCCTAATTTTAAGACTTTCGGTATTCACAGAAGGCTTTTAGGAGTCCTAAAGTTAGGACTCCTAACTTCTGTGAATACCGAAGTGAGTAAGTGTCTTCTGTGAATACCAAAATAAGTAAGTGCCTTCTGTGAATACAAAAATGGTAGTAAGTTTAGGATTTTGTCTTAAGTTAGTTCTGTGAATCGGGCCCTCTGAGTCTTAAATGTGTTTTAGCTGGTTCTAAATCACCATCAACCAGTCCAACTAATTGGTCCATCGACCAAGTGGTGGAGTGCCTTGATGTTTAAGGTTAGGATTCTATAGGTGGTGATGTTAATGTATATTTTGTAAAATAACTTTTCTTCCCTATAGGTAATAAGGTACTCCCTCACATGTCCAGTGCATCTTTCATCCCTCTTGTGTGCAGACTCATGAGGTGTAACGTATGAGTGTTGGTGTTATGGGCCCCACCAATGATTGCGTGAATGAATGAGTTAGCGTGACGACGGGTCTGCGACGCAGGGAGGATATTTGTAAATTTCCCCCCCCCAGTTTGCGCTGGATCAACAGTAATGGCGTTCAATGCTCTATGATCTATGCAGCATCTAAGACCTCCCTCTCTTTTAGGTATAAAAAAAAAGAGACGAGGAAGCTGGAGATCTGGAAGGGCGAATGAAGCCTATTCATAGCATTTCGTCCAGATTTTCCCTTACATACAAGTTTTCCTTCTCTGTTAGGGAAGACACCCTACTAGAGGGTATGCGGGCTCCAGGTAATAAGTCTATTCTGCAATCAAAAGACCTATGAGGTGGACGGCTTGTAGCTTTTTCACTATCGAATACTTCTCTGAGATCCCGATACACAAAAGGTAACTCAGGTTCCTCAATACTAGTAAGGGCACCAACCATCTCAGTACTGGTTATATCAGGAAGAAGGTGAGTCTTACAAAAATCGGAATTGAAAGCTAGTGTCATCGCTTTCCAATTGATAAGTGGACTATGTTGACGCAACCAGGGTAACCCTAAGATAGCTGGAAACTGAGGGGAGCGTATAAGATCAAAGGCAATGAGTTCATGGTGTTTTTCCTGAATGATTAACGTTATGTCCATAGCAGCATGGGTAATGGGAACGGATTTTAGCTTACTCCCATCTATAGTAGTGACCTCTTCCTATGACTCTTTAGACACCCAAGGAATGTTCTTCTCCTGAGCCCACTGTGTGTCCATAAAGTTGCCTGAAGCACCCGAATCCACCATTATCTGTACATCTGTAACTTGTCGTCCCCATATGAGATGCGAGGAAAGGAAAAAATGACTTGGTACAGAAGGTATTTGTGAGACAATCATTCCTGAAGTACCCGAAGCCTTTGTCTCGTGAGGCCTCGGGTTTCCTAGTTTTCCGACTGCCTTGCCTGTTTTGGTTTTACAGGATATTCCCTAAGGAAATGACCCTGCTTTCCACAGTACAAACAAAATGCTTCGCTTTCTTTCTTCATCACTAAGAGGCCCCCTTAAGCTCGCTATTTGCATGGGCTCAGGCTCTTTGGTTGTCTTTTCAGATTCAATTTTCTTTTCTTTGGAAGGAAAAACTCATCCTTCTGACCTGCCTCTTTCTCTCTTTCTTTTCAATATTCTGAGATCCAATTTAACTACAAGATCTATAGGAGCGGAGCAAGACTCGGGCGGATCAACAACCTAAGCTAGCGTATCTTTTAAGTCGTCTCTCAAACCGTGATAAAACAAAGTACTACGCTTCTCCTCGGGCCAACCGGCTTCTGCCACTAACCTGTTAAATGTAGAGATATATGTAGTCAAATCTTTGGTTCCCTGTTTTAAGTTGAGAAGCTCAGTGTCCACTGAATGTACGAAGGAATATCTATCGAATAATTTCTTAAATTCGTTTTTGAAAGCAGGGTAATTCTGTAGTAGAGGATCATTTGTTTCAATTAAGGGTATGGCCCAATTTGCGGCAGACCTTCCCCCCAGGTAGGATATAACAAAAGCCACCTTCGCTTGATCCGTTGGGAAGCAAGAAGCCTTACACATAAAGTGAAGTTGACATTGGCTAATGAAGGCTGCAAACTTGGCAGGATCCCCCAAAAACCGCTTGGGGGGCCAATGGAATGGACTGTGGAGTGGTGACTTGTATCACCGGAAGACTGATACTAGAAGTCTGAGTAGGGGTGAATGGAGTCCCGACCAAGTTACTCATTCCAGGCTCAGACCTCAGTCCCCGCTGTATATTACCTACTCTTGCTGAAAGGGCCTGTGTTTCCATTTGTAAGCTACCTATCATATGTGCTAGGTCTGTAAGGGTCACCTGATTCATGTCCATGATGTTCGGGCGAAACAATAGCTTTTTATGTCTTCAAGCTCTGTCAGAATTTACTGTCTGTTCGCAGGAACTTCAGGGAAATGAAGTACAATCCATAACTTCCCTAAGCCACCTATTGCACCCAGCCAAGTCAAATTGACAATGGTAACCTGGGGAAGAAGGGTAACAAAACAAGGAATAGGGTAGAGATCCCTCGTCAATACTCCCAGTGGCACAGGACACGACAGGATGAGGCACGAGGCTATGGGAAGGGGATAAGTACAGAGAATGAGTTAATATGCAGGACTCTTCAGTCTATATCTCCCTTTTAATCTCCTTGTGGAATATTTTCCTACCTTGCACTAATGAAACTTAAATCTGTAATGTGTGATACTTCTATCAGATTCTGGAATAAAGAAAAAACAATACTAAGGAATGCAAACCTTGTGAAACAAATAACATGTAAACTTCTGTGTAAAAGTTAAAGCCCACCTTATGTCACGTCTTGCTTGATAATTAGAAGTCTGACACCACCCTGTAAGAAACAAAAAATAACCTTGTCTTCAGGTATGTCTCTTTTCTTTTTATCATAGGGACGGATCCCCACAGTACCAGGAGCAGGATTAGGTAAGTAATCGCAAAACTAGTAAATAATAAAAGCAGCGCGAGAGCGCTCTTACCGTTAAAGCCTAGAGTGCCTTTCTTTTTGTTATATTGCAGGTTCCCAGAAAATCTTCATAAGGAAGACGCCGTCGAGAATGCCACCCGGAACCAGTACCGCTGAGAAAAGCCACCGTAGGAGCGCCACTGAGGGAGACCTGCAGGCGCGATGAGGAAGACGTCGCCGAGAATGGCACCCGGAACCAGTACCGCCGATAGAAGCCGCCGTAGGAGCGCCACTGAGGGAGAGCTGCAGGCGTGGCGTCACTGTGGCGTCACTGTGAAGGAAGACCTGTGAGCAGACGCTGCCCCGAGTGCCGAAACCACCGAAGAGGAGCCGCGTCCAGGGGACTCAGGTAAGTTGAAATGGTGTATCACGGGATGTCCGGAAGAGCGCGAAGCGTCATCAATCGAGGACGGCTAAGCTTTAACACACCTGACCTCCCTCCGCGCATGCGTCTGGGTGAGCGGTGGCCATATTTGTAGTTCGCTGGGATTGGAACCGGCAATCCCGACAGATTCAAATAGAGCACACGACACTGAACACCCCATTGGAAGAAGTTTATCAACATAGAATGCTCCCTGGAAGTGCATACCTAAAAGTTCAAAGTCAGAAGGGTGAATGGGTAAGAGCTGAAAAGCTGACTGTATATCACTTTTAGCCAATTCTGCAGCTCTCCCAGCTGACCTGACCAACCTCAGCGCGTCATCTACTGATACATATGACACACTAGAGTCAACTTGTGAGATGAAGTCATTAACTGACGAGCCCTCTGGCCACGATAGGTGGTGTATTAAACACAACTCCCCAGCTTTCCTCTTAGGCACCACCCCCAGGGGTGAAACAATAACATTTTCAATTGGGCAATGGACAAAAAAAAGGACCAGTAACTCTACCTGCCTCTATTTGTGAACAAAGTTTCTGCTGAACAACCTGTGGAAACTCCTTAGCTGATTTCAAATTATCAGACCACCTGCTCTGTCTAGAACCCTGGTAATCTATCTTAAACCATTCTTTGAAACCCCAAAATAATCTCGCTGCTGCCTCATTGTCGGGATAGTCCCCCAGCCAGTTTACCAAAATCTCCAGCATAATTGGAGTATGAGCTCTTTGGCGCAAATTGAAATGCCAGACCTCTTCCCCTCTGCCCCCTTCCTTGATCACCAAACCTCTGGCCTGCGAAACATTGTGTGAGGGTGTGTTTGCCCCCACAGTGAGAGCACTCATGTTTGTACTTGCAGAATTGCCTGTTGCAAAAACCTCTGTTGAAGTTCCAACAGGCTCCGAAAACAGTCGGTTGACCCCTGCCACTAACCCCACCCATGCCTGGGCGGGACGGTACTGAAAAGGCCAGTAAGAGACCGGCAAGCCACTCGCAGTGTGGGTGGTAGCTGGCAGCTGAGAATACGCCATCCATTGTAACCACAACTCTGAGTCCACATTACCCCATGGCCTGTCATTAAAAACGCTCATGCGGGCTCTAAACTCCTCATCGTATGACAACCAAGCATAGCCACCAAAATAACTTTGAGCTTTCCTTATTATATCCATGTATTTGAACATCGCTACTGCCCTATCCTGATGTTTCTCGCAGTAGATGCTAGCATAAAGAAGAAAAGTAGATGTCCAGTTCTCGATTGTTCTGGGGACCCTAGGTCTCCTGGCCAATTCCCATTCCTCCTCCTTTGAGCCTTCTTTGGCCTGAATGTCACGATGTAAAAGCTTAAAAACATCAACAAATTCATGCCTCCAAATTCTGCTTTTGGTCTTGTCAGATAAATGGGAACCTAATGGCATACCAATCCCCATGTAAGGATGTTTTTTGTGAATATTTTTGTCTTCCTCTACCACTTCTTGGACATCTTTTGCAACCTCCTTGGCTTCCTTAACACCTTTGGCAGAATTGACCCCCACCAATACCTCCTCTTGTAAAGGACCCTGATACCCAGCCCCAGGAAGATCCTTGCTCAAAACCGCCTCCCTCCCAACTCCAATAGATCTGGTCGATTTCTGTGATTGACCCCCCTGGTGCCAAACTGTCCACCATTCCACATTACCTTTTGGCAATTGAGATGCTAGTTTATGAAATTCCTGAGGGTCATCCCTTTGCTAACTGACATTTGGAGATTCTCGTACAATTTCTCGGTCCGCACTTGACTTCTGCAAAAGAACGCTGTTTTGCCCCGATAAACCCCTCTTTAACCCAACGGTATTCATATACTTCAACCCACTGTCCCCACAATCCCCTTCTCTCAGTTCACCCTCTTCAAGGTCATCACTTTCTGCATCAAAGACCAATTGTTCTTCACCGCCACCCAAACCTTCCCCACTCCCCCCGGCCTCTCCCCATCACCAACCCCTCCATCATAAAACCTCCAATGAAAATTTCTCATAGTCTTTGTTTTGTCTGAATTAGAGGGAAAATCCGCTCCAGATCTCCCTCTATCCACTAGCCAACCTGACGGTGCCACCTCGTGCTCTGTCCGCAAAATTCGTTTGCCAGCCGCTTTCCCCATTGAGGGAACTGGCACCTTGCCCCTCAAGCCGCTCCGACCTTATAGCCGGTTGGACCCTCCATGCCCACAGTCCTAGAACTATTTTACGCTCTGATCATGTCGCCACTACCCACCCATACCCACTGACCTACCCCTAACTCCTGGGCAACCTTCGGAATCGTCCCTCCCAGGTTCAAGCAATGTTGGCACACCATAATTGTAGGGCTGGCTAACTGCCCAGAATCCTGACGTGTGCCCACATCCTGAGAAACCGGGGCGCCTGTGCAACCTTCTTGCCGAGGCCAGGTAGGCAGCTGCAATGACTCTGCACAGACCTGCATCCCAGGCTGCAGCAATACCTCCCCACCGCTGGGGGCCTGCCCTAATAAAGACCCTCTTTGGGATAAACAGACACCTCCTGGTAACAAACCCCCCACTGTCCCCGCAGAATGAGCATCACTAGACAACGTTGGGGAGTATAAATATGGAAAGGTTTGGGCAGGGCTCAATAAATAAGTCTGCCCCTGCACATTAAGCAAATTAGCTCCCCCAGGCAACATAAAGCCGGCATTCACTGCAACAGAAGAGGGGGCGGTTCCTGTAACAGGCCATGCTTAACAGCCACAGCAGCAGCACTCTTGGGCCGCCTCCCCTTAAGGCTTTTCTTATCTGCAGAAGCAAGCCTGCCCTTAGCACCTTCCGTCAGCCTCCCATCCCCTCCAGCAGAGCGTCCCCTCATCCTGCCCACAACAGCGCACTGGGCATGCAAGGAGTCCCGGGCGTCAGCACATACCTGGCTGGTAGCTGGCGTTGCAGTGGGGGGATCAAGAGGCTCCTCCTGCATATTAGCACCGACCTGCGCTGGAACCGGTAACTGTTCTTCAGCACGCTCCTCTCCGTCCACAGGATGCGGGGATAGACAGGCAGCCACCGCGTCGGAAACCCCACGCGCTGCCTTCCGCTTCGTGCGAGCGAGCCCTTCCCAGGCCTCACCCGGGACCCCAGGCTTCAACAAGTTGTCTCTGCCAGCTGCGCATAGCACACAAATGGCCTCCCTAACCTCTGCATTCCCAGCCATCCTGAATGAAAGGCCCTCGCAGATTGAATGACACAGGATAATAAATGCTAATAGGGCAAACGAAATTCCTCTCCTCCCGCCGCCCTCAGGCACAGTGATTTTCCCGCCCCGCCAGACCTCTATAAATAACTTTACCTGTGCGCCCACAGACTTCCCCAATTAGCCCTACCTCGCACCTGGGTGGCCGTTCCATTGTGGGAACCAACCCAGGGGGAGACCGACTCGCGCCCAGCTCCCCCTGGGTCCCCCCTTGAGGGACGAGGAGCCCCAGAAACTCGATCTCACCAGTGAACACGTTGATTGCTCATAACTTATCAGCTCGAGCACCGAGATCGGGTAACTCATTGTGCTGCATTTATTACGGTATGTCGCCCGGTGGGATTATGGTTACTGATTGGGTAAAGATCCTCCCAGGTATAAATGCACTACAAGGGGTGTGCATTTCAATGGGACAAACTCTATGTCCACAGAGCTCTCCTGGGCAGGATGCCCCCACTCAGGACAGTAGCGAGTTAATAAAGTTCAGGAATCAGCCTCACATTCCCGCATATGAATGAGGCCGAGCGCCCCGCCCCCAGCAAGGGAGTCACACAGAAGCCACATATTCCCACCCACTGGCCATCAGGGCTCATCACATGCCCTCTGGGACTTGCCCAGGTCCGGGAAGGCTTCACTTGCAAATGTCCCAGAAGGAGCTCTCTGCAGGGCGCTTGGAGATGGTTTTAGCTTCAAGAGGCCAGAGCATGGAGGTGGGGGCAATAATATGCAGGTCATCTCCAGGTTAAGGATCCGCTTTTCCATAACCCCCTCAGCAATTCTTAACCATATTTAATTTGACAAGAGCCGAGTAATGTTACACAGCGCCATGAAGCTGCAGCCAACGCAGTGCAGTAACCGCTATACACAATTGTTTTAGTTGCACGAAATCCCCAATGCACCAGTCGACCACTCTGTATTCTAACATCTCTTGGGCCCTTAATTCCTTGTAGCGCTTCAAAGAGCCTGTCCTCGAACAATAGGCGCCTCCACATTTTATCATTGCACTGATCCATCGAAACAAGTGGGCGTCTGGAGTCGTTTAGAATGTCTTTAACTCCTTGAAAAAATATTTGCAATGCCATAGGTCTCGCATTTAAATACAAGACCTTTGGCATTGCAAACAAGCGGCTGTGATTGTCTCTGCTGCTTAGAAAGTGAAAGTGTGCATGGCACGCTGAATCCAAGCAGACCATGTTGTGCCGTGGCAGGAAGAAAAACGTAGTCAAGAAAATAGAGCTTACAAGACTAAATAACAGGTATGGAGTAACAACCGAAGTAAAGGGGCCAGTAGCCATGGGAGGCTACAAATGAAGAGAAGGCTGGTCCTCGTTTGGTTGCGATGGGTTTTTCTTCGGATGGGTTGTGTAAGCGCGGATGTGGAAGGAGGGACTAATAAGTCTACAGACGAATCAAAAGCCAGCATTTACAAAGGACAAAGACAAAACCCAATTAAAAATACGGATGGGAGAGTGGGCGGAGCTTCTCTCCGTACTGTACTACAACAGAGCATCACCAGAGCTGCGCTTGCGTGCTGGCTCAGGCTCGACCTACAAAATATAAGCAGCGCGTGGCTATAGTAAGGGGCGCTATCTTTGGCATCGCGGAGCCGTCTAAAGGGTAGAGGCTAGTCGCCATGTCCCGTGGGCACATCTAATCACTTGGTAGGATACTGCACGTATGCGTCCAGGAGTGTTGTGAATGCATTTTTGAGGGTTTCATTTTAAAGTTTTAGAATATACAGTTCGTCTTGCGATTTACCTTATCGAACGTAGTGACCATCTACCTCCACAAGACCTGGTCATTCGGTACATCTTGGCCATGGAGTTAGTATTGCAAGACCAATTGCATTGCAAGTTATTGTTTTTATAGCAGACAAAAACATTTTTACTTCAAATTTTAATATACCTGGAGTGCCAGAATATTTCAGAGGTTCTCGCAAAAATACATTCTTTGGATGCTTTGAGCATTAAAAAGAGCTCAGCAGCTGGCCTTACTGAGAGAATCGGGCTCACCTACTTTTCCCCTATAAAGCCTGTCTGCTTCTGTTGCGCCTTCATACAGTCATGTGGACATGACCCCAATGCCATGTACTTTCTCAGTAAGTGCACATATTGTAATTGTGATTGCATTTATATAACGTTCACTACCCCAGACGAGTTGTCAAAGCACTTTTTCGGCGAGTAGCACGCTACTCCGGAACCCAAAAAGGATTAATGGTGATTTAGTAAAGGGAGATATTAAATTAATGTGAGCAGTGGATGTGTGAGTTTGTTGTTTTGATTGAAAAAGGATAGTGGATAGATAGAAGAGGGAAGGGTTTGCATTAATATAGCGCTTGCTAAAAATGCTGAAGCATAGTACATCATCAAACGACAGTCTCTGAATTTATTTTCAACATTGTTTTTTTTTTTTTGAAAAACTTTATTGTGCAAAACAGCATCATTACAAATATGGGCCTACAACCACCAGGGCCAGCCGCTAGTATATGCAAGTCAATTGCTTGACGTCACGAAGCAGCGACTGATCCGCAGAGGTCCAACAGGGTTACAGGATATATTCTCGGCAACTCAGAAGATAGGCAGGATACCAATATTTTACATTTTTAAAGAAAAAGAACAAACAAAGAAACAATGAAACAAAACTCAAGGCGAGAAACAGTCTAGACGGTGTCGAGCTCCGATGGGGGGGTCCTACCATACCAGGTAGAGAATCAGGAGGACAATAGAGATGACCGGGGGGGGGGGAGGCAGTGGGGAAGTCAGAACAATCAGCAAAAAGGGTCCCGTATTCTAGGAACCTCAGGATCAGGGGGACAGAGAAATGTCCGGAGTATCTACAAAAGGGGGCGTACAGATGTTACCTCGGTAGGTGTTCCACTGACCCCAAATTCTACTCCACGCCCCAGGCTTGCCCCTAACCAGATATACCGTCTTCTCTCTGAACATGCACCAGTCCATGTTCTCCTTCCACACTGACACGGTGGGAGGCCGTCGGGAACCCCAAAGCTGCGCAATATCCCTCTTTGCAATCATGTTCCCAAGTGCCGCCCACCGGGTCTGGGCGACGTTGTAATCATTCGGCTCCCATACATTCAACAAACATCGACGAGCCTCAGGCAACAGAGCGACCCCAGTGACACACTCCATTACAGCATGCACACGGTGCCAATACGCCGCGACCTCACGGCACTCCCAAAGGATATGAAGGAAGGTGGCGCTCATTCCACATCCGCGCTTACACAACCCATCCAAAGAAAAACCCATCGCAACCAAACGAGGACCCGTCACGTAAACACGGTGAAGAATTTTGAGCTGGACGAGACGGAGACGGGCAGGAATGGCGACCTCTTTCGGGGAGGACAGTGCGGACTGCCAGTCTTCGTCATCCAGCTCCAACCCGTCTCCGGTCCAGGCCTCCCTAAGACGCACAAGGAGGTCCGCCCGATTGTTGATTAATTTCTTATAAATCAAGGAAATCGTACTATCGGGCAGATGACCATCAAGTATGCGGTCCTCGAGTGGGGAAGATTCAGGGACTGTGGTACCGGCCGTGAAGACCGACAGCAAAGCGTGGCGAACCTGTGCGTATCTGAAGAACTCCCTCTCACTCAACTCATACTCACTCTGAAGCACCGCAAAGGATTTGACCGCACCTTTCACCCAGAGATCACCCACTCTACTAATGCCAATCGTATCCCAGTTCTCAAAACCTTTCGTTGTCCAGAGGCATCCCAATCTTTCCGAAGCAAACAAAGGGGTCGCTCGTGTCAAGCGATCATTCCATCCCATGGCCACATTGGCATCCTTCCACACACGTACTGCAATCTTAGTGGGTCCCGTTAGATTCCTCCCTCCTCCCCGCTGTCCGAGAGTAGAGCGCTCTGTTGAAGTTGCCACCAGGCAACTGATATTTATCCATCTCGAAAGCTGGATTTGGACCGGGTGCATACGTAGCATGGTTGATGGCGGACAACTGGGAGGCCCAATAATACCTCCGGATGTCCGGGAGCGCAATGCCCCCGTCATACCAGGGGAGAGTCAGTTTTGCGAGAGCGATGCGTGCGCGACCGTCCCAAACAAGTCTCCTCTGTAAACCCTCCACCTCCTGGAAGTAGGCAGCCGGAATAATATCAAAGGAGTTCTGGAGTGCGTAGAGAAATCGAGGCAGGGACATAATTTTAAAAAGCGCCGCTCGACCGAGTGGCGACAACGGCAATCTACGCCACCGAGCCACGTCCAACTTCAATCGCCGGAGAGGAGGAAGGAGATTATGCTCGTGGCGGACCGCCGGGTCCAACGATACGTAGACCCCCAAGTACGTGAAACCGGATTGCGAAATTTGAATGGGAAACCTCTTCGGTAAGGGGGGAAGGCCACCGGAGATGACATACACACACGATTTAGACCAATTATTGATCAAGCCGGAGTTTTTACCGAAAGAAGTGAGGACGTCAAATAGGACGTTCAGGGATTCACGAGGGGAGGTGAGGTACAAGAGAATATCGTCGGCGTACAACGAAACCCGGTCTTCAAAATCAGGGGCCCACTGAATGCCCGTTATCGACGGTTCCCATCGGAGCCAGGCTGCAAGCGGTTCTAGAGCAAGAGCAAAGAGCAGGGGGGACAACGGACACCCCTGCCTAGTACCCCTCCCGAGAGCGAAGGGCTGGGACACCCTACCATTGACCACAACCTGAGCTAGCGGATCCGTATATAAAAGTCTCACCCAACGGATAAATCCCGCACCGAAACCGAACTTCGCCAGAGTGGCCCAAAGATATGGCCATTCTATCGTATCAAAGGCCATTGTGGCGTCCAAGGAAGCCAAGATGGCCGGCTCGGACAGAAACTCCGCCCTAGCGAGAACGCCATGTAAGCGCCGCAAGTTGAGAGCAGTGTTCCGGTGCGGAATGAAACCAGATTGATCCGGATGGATCAGGTCACAGATAACAGCGAGTAGGCGATTAGCGAGGACCTTGGCGAGAATCTTCGGTTCAGCATTCAGTAGGGAAATAGGCCTGTATGAGGCACAACGATCACGAGGCTTGCCCTCCTTAGGAATCGCAACTATAGTAGCCAGACGCTGGTCACAAGGGAGGGAGCCAAGCTCACGCGACTCCAGAAACATATCACGAAGAAACGTTGCGACTTTATCCAGGCGCAATTTATACAATTCAATAGGCAATCCATTTGGGCCCATAGCTTTGCCAGAATGAAGGGAACGGATCGCGGTCGCAATCTCGTCGGCCGACAACGATGCCTCCATGCACTCTCGATCCTCTTCAGACAGGCAGGGCAGCGCGATGTCCCTCAACAATAAACGAGAGCCATCCTCATCTCTATCGGACACCGGGGAGTAGACCACATGAAAATAGTCAGCAAAACACTCAACAATCTCGCCAGGGTCAGTCACCTGCACTCCGTCAGAATTCTGAAGCACAGGGACCACACGATTCGCTCTCTCCTTCTTATCAAGCCAGGCAATCAATTTACCCGCCTTATCCCCAACATCATACAGTCTACCTAGCTGTTCCCTGTACATTGTCTTGGCAGCATCCGTAACAAGGGATTTATATTCAAACTGTTTCAAGCTAAGGGTGTGGAGTCTATCCTGGGTGACTCCTAAGTCTAGATCAGCCTCCAACTCCAGTATTTCGGCCTCTAGCCTCACGACCTCCCCGTTCCTAGCTTTCTTGGTCTCGACTATTAAAGATAGGGCCTGTCCACGAATAACAGTTTTGAAGGCTTCCCACAGGGACACTGAGGACAAAACAGGCCCCTCGTTCTCCAGGAAGTAGTGGTCGAGTGACTTTATGAGGCTGTTGCGGGTCTTGGGGTTGCGCAGATGCCAAGGATTGATAGGGGCGATCCGCCCCGCGGCTTGCGTCCCCGTATCGAAAAGAAGCCACACAGGAGAGTGATCTGAAATGCCCCGGACCAAGTGTCTGACCTCCCCAACGTAGGAGGACTGGACCACGGGCATGAGGAAGTAATCAAGCCTGGAGAGACTCCCATGAGCCCCGGAGTGGAAGGTGTATTGACATTGCGTCGGATGCATTAACCTCCAGCAATCCACCAGACCAAAGGTGTCCAAGAACCCACCAAGCCATGATTGGGAAACGGGAAGGGCCCTGGGGGGGTGGCGGTCCAGATCGCCGGATAGCACGGAGTTAAAGTCCCCACCCATGAGGAGAAGACTATCAGGGAGCTCCAGCAACATGCGACCAACATCAGAGAAAGTGGAGGTCTGGAGGCCTGGGGGAACATATATCGTGACTAAAGAAAGAGTCTTACCCTCCCACCTACCGGTTAGGGCGGCATAACGCCCTCTGTCGTCAAGGATGACATTATCAATCTCTAGTGGGAAGGAAGACCGGACCAGAATACCAACCCCTCTGGACCCAGTGGTGAACCCGGAGTGTGCAACCAATCGGTATCCCCACCTATTCATAGCATGACACACATTGCCGACCAAATGCGTCTCCTGCAGGAGTACCACATCAGGAGTCAAACGACGCAAATATTGCAGTACAACACCCCGTTTAATACGATCCCCCAATCCATTGACGTTCCAAGATATCAACCGCAACCCACTACCCCCCATCCCCACAAGTGTTGCATGAGTCTCCCCACAGAGAGCAGGACACCTGAAGCAGAGAAAGAACCAATATGCCGCCTTGAGAAAAGAAAACACAAACACCCCCTCCCACCCCCCAACCGAAACCCGTTACAACTCCCCCCTCCCTGCACCCCTGCAGACTAAAAATCCACCCCAAAATGCAGTGTGCCTGTCGCCCTAACAATCCCATTCTACAAAAGGACCCCAGAGGCCCGTCTCCACCCGCCACCCGGACGCGAACTACTATAAGGCAAAATATACAAAAGAAATAGAACCCAACTGAGCAATGTCCGATTGTCAAAGGTTAGGGACCGAAAGGTCACTTCTGTGTAGGCTCACCACCCTCGGCACCGCCAGGGTGCTCCGTTCGATCGCCCCAACCAGGCAGGGAATCCAACCAGTCACTCACATTGTCACATTGCTCGAAAAAGAAGGTCCGTTCCTCGTATTCCACTCGAAGCCTGGTAGGGAAAAGCATCGCATACTTCAATCCCAGGTCCCGGAGACGTCGCTTAACCCCCTGAAAGCCCATCCTCCGTCTCTGGACAAGTTGAGTGAAGTCCGGGAAAAAATTGACAGAGGAGTTTTCAAATTTCACCGAGCCGTGCACTCTCGAAGCCTGCAAGATCGCATCACGGTCTCTGAAATGAAAAAGTTTTGCGATGATAGGCCTCGGAGGAGCGCCCGGCTTGGGCTTACCGCCCGGAACACGATGTGCACGCTCCACAGCGAAAAACTTGCTCAGTCCAGAAGGGGCAAGATGGGTTAGGATTAGATCTTCGACCAGGAGGTCAACCGAATGAGTCTCGGGATTCTCTGGAACACCTATGATGCGAATGTTGTTGCGCCTTGCCCTGTTCTCAAAATCCTCCAGCCGATGGGACATCAGGTCGTTGGCCGATTTCAGATTGCAAAGGTCTGTCTGGAGTTCCGACACATCGGCCGTGAGGCTGGAAGTCTTCAAATCCAATGACTTCACTTTCTCGTTAGTCTTAGACAGGTCGGTCCTGATTAGAGTGACATCAATGGCGACCGTGTCAATTTTATGAGCCAGAGCCTCATATTGCTGGCCGATGGTCTCCTTCATGCCGGTGATGGCGCCCATATTGTCTTGCAGGGACAAGTCAACAGGAGCAGAAGGGTCTTCTCTGGCGTCCTCCGGGGTACTGCTGGAGGGCCCGGGGGATCCTTTGGCTTGAGTGTAACGGTCCATAACGTTTGTCTGGAACGGTCCCCCACGAAGAGGCGTCTTGGTCTTCCGCTTCTCGGATTCACCCCAGCCCGTCATGTTGGAAGATGCGCCCAGGAGGGGCCCGCAAGACCTGGTGAAAATGGCCGCATGCAGGTCGGGCACCAACAGACCAAGAAGCTGGCTCGTACAGTCCGGAGAAAGTCACGACTTGACCCAAGAGGCTATAATGAGGAGGCAGCGATGACACTAAATGGAGGCTGGCCCAGCCAAGCGAAACGGTCTCTCAATCAGACCATGTCAGGATCCGGAAACGAAACCGAAAGTGGGGGTACGGCCACCGATGAGGTCCCACTGCCGTTGTTGTTCAACTACGTCCCGGATCCACAAATCGCCAAGTCCCCGGCACGGCCTCCAGGTGGGCCTCAAAAGTTCAACGTGCTGTAATTCTGGTTGCCCAAGTCCGATTTAAATTCTGGAAAGAGTTATGGACTCAGTTGAGGTTCACCTTCGAGAGTCCGTCCGAGAAATCAGAATATCATCAGGATAAATTGCGAGGAGTGGCGAGGGTCCGGGGAGCCCTGCGCTCACGTGACCATCTTGGATGCGCGCTAAGCTCCTCCTCCATTTTCAACATTGTTTAGTGGTGATTTGAAATCTCTCTATTTGAAATATGTACAATATGAAAAGCCTCTGTCCCAGGTCACACCTCCCGGGACACCGGTTTCCTGCGGCCTGGGTTCACTCCCCTTCCCTTACCCTTGGCCAGCCCCCCTTCCCGACTCTGCGTCACAATGCCAGTTTCTCTGTTCTGTTACACTCCTTGTTTTAGCCCCTGTGGGTGCGTTTCCACCCATAGAAGCTGACGATTGCTTGTAACATTCAGGCATAGATTTACAAAATACGTTCCCTGGGTACTGAGTGACTTGGCATGAGTGGCTTCGCTGCAAAAAGGGCTGATATAATGTAACGCCCTGAACGTCTCAGGATCGTTTAACAGACACGACAATGAGGACGCAACCACTAGTGAAGGGTTAGTTGTTTTAATGAAGGCAAATATAATACAAAGAATAAACAAGTTATAGTCACTGGAATCCTCCAGGCTAAGTACGTTACCAGCCCACAGCACGGATGGTCCTAACCGTCCTCTGCATATACGCCGGTCCCGGCGTATGCCAACAGAGGGCAGAAATGAAATGGCCGACAATGCCAATCGGTAGGCTGTGAGGGGCACGAAGAGTGTTGGGGAGAATCGAGGAGTCAGGGAAACACCCAGCCGGGGTCTCTACCTGAAGGGAGCAGCCGCTCAACCTCTTCCTCAGACTGCACCGGGACGCGGAGTCACCTCCTGGTGATGCGTCACCGATACCCCAATCACAAGCAAGAAGACTGAACCGAGAGCAGCCGCTCGATCGATCCTGTGGACTTCCGAGTCTGTAACGCGGCAAACACCTCCTGGTGTGCGTTACAGCTGGCAGTCCCTGTGTCTCTGGTTGGGCTGGGAGTTACGACTCCAACCAGCAAAAGCGCCACTGCGCTTGGACTCAGCCGAGTCAAAAAGCGAAGCTCAATGGTTGACCGGTAGAGCTTCCGGGTCCTTCACAGGTGACGATGGGGCAAGACACGGCCCAGGGAGTAACGACTCGACCTACCTCCGTTCTTGCCTTACTGGAGCACCACTCCGGAACACTGCTCTTCACGAAGCAGGTACGTCGGTGTGAACACAATATCCGACAGCGTTGTACCTCCCGGTTCCTCCCTTTATAGGGCGTGTTTTCCTTGAGTTATGTAACAGCTCTCCTGTTTACATAAGGGCGTGTTTCCTTGAGTTATGTAACAGCTCTCCTGTTTACATAAGGGCGTGTTTCCCTTGTGTTATGTAACAGCTCTCCTGTTTACATAAGGGCGTGTTTCCCTTGAGTTATGTAACAGCTCTCCTGTTTACATAAGGGCGTGTTTTCCTTGAGTTATGTAACAGCTCTCCTGTTTACATAAGGGCGTGTTTCCCTTGTATGACAGGAATTCTTGACAGTACATCCTCCCTCTCAGCGGCTCCCCACGGGTCCAGCGCTGGCAGGAAAACGCCGATGGAACAAGGAGACCAAGCGCGGAGCATGAACCCCTTCAGCCGGTTCCCATGAATGCTCCTCCGGGCCATAGCCTTTCCACGCAACCAGGTACCACAGCTTCCCCCTGCGCCATTTGGACGCCCGTATGCCCGACACTTCATACTCCACCTCCGACTCCACGCATACCGGCCGAGGTGTCCCAGACGGCTTGGAGGGTGCTGGTTTGAGCAATGATACATGAAAGACAGGGTGTATCCGCAATGACTGGGGCAAGCACACCTTCACGTTCACGGGACCCATACACTTGGTAATTCGATAGGGGCCCATGTACTTGGGATGGAACACACTGTTCTTTCGAAACCTCATGTTTCTTGTGGATATCCAGACGTAGTCTCCAGTGCGGTACAGTGGCCCGGGCCTTCTCTTCCTATCTGCCGCAGCCTTGTATCTTCTCTTGGCCTCTATTAGGACAGCCCTTGAGCGCATCAATGTGTCTTTTATGTGTGCCACCCTGTCCGCTGTGGCGGGAATCCTGTCCTCTCTGAACGGATGTAGAAATGGCAAGAACCTGGGATGTTGGCCATAGTTGCTATAGAACGGAGATGACTGTGTGGAGCCGTGAGTGGCGTTGTTATAGGCTATCTCTGCAACCCATAGCAAGTCGACCCATTCTTCCCTGCCCTGGTCCACAAAACATCGCAGATACTGTTTGAGCGTTTGGTTCAGGCGCTCGGTTTGGCCGTCCGTTTGAGGGTGGTAGCTGGTGGACAGGGCGGTCTTAACATGCAGCGCAGTGCACCAAGTCTTCCAGAATTGCGCAGTAAACTGCGATCCCCGGTCCGACACGATCACCCCAGGTAATCCATGCAGTCGTACCACATTCTTTAGGAGTAGTGACGCCAATTCCCCGGCCGTAGGGACTCTCTTGCAGGGGATGAAGTGCCCCATTTTCGTCAAGTAATCCACCACCACCAGTATTGCCGTCATCCCCTGGTCTACCGGTAGGCCCACCACGAAGTCCAGTGATATGCTATCCCATGGTCTATCCGGGGTTGGAAGTGGATGTAAGAGCCCTTGGGTTCGGCCATGGTCGGCCTTCATGGTAGCACACGTAGGACACTCCTGTCCCCACCTCCTGACATCCACTCTCATGGTTGGCCACCAGAAATGCCGTCCCATGCTAGCCACCGTTTTTTCAAAGCCCAAATGACCTGCGCATGGAGAGTCATGGCACCAGATGAATGCTTGTTTCCTTAGCCTAGGCGTGGGTATCAATAGGCACCTGCCCTTCAGGGGTATCCCGTCCTTCAGCTGCCATTCTCTGTGACTGAGGAGCCACCTCCGCCATGCGAATGACCTGATCCCTCTCTTTATTCCCCTCAGGAAAGTATCCGGTTGGATAACCCCCAATACCATCCTCGGGGAAATGATGGAACGCTCGGTCGCAGGCAATGGTTCCTTAACTGCAGATTGACGGGACAGGGCGTCCGCCTTTCGGTTTTCCGTCCCCGGCCGATATGTGATGCGGAAGTTGAACCCCGCAAAGAAGATCATCCACCGCAGCTGCCTGGGAGAAAGGTGTCTAGTGGCAGTCATGAACTGTAGGTTCCGATGGTCCGTGTACACCGATACCACATGTCTTGCCCCCATCAACCAATGCCTCCATTCGGTGAAGGCGTCCTTGATTGCGAGAAGCTCCTTCTCCGCAATATGGTAGTTGCGTTCGGCGTCGTTGAGTTTGCGGGACATGTACGCAACGGGATGAAGCACCCCTGTGTCGTGGTTGCGTTGGGACAAGATAGCCCCCAGCGCCACATCCGACGCGTCCGCTTCCACCACGTAGGGGAGATCCGGATCGGGGTGAGCCAACACCGGCGCCTTACCAAAGGCGCTTTTCAGGGCCTCAAAGGCTTTGTTCGCTTCAGGGGACCAGACAAACTCCTTGGACTTCCTCAGTAGCTGTGTGATTGGGGCCACCACTCCTGAAAATCCATCTATGAACCGCCTGTAAAAGTTGGCGAAGCCAATGAAACTTTGGACGTCCTTCACGCTTTGGGGCACCGGCCATTCTTTCACCGCCTTGATCTTTCGTTCTGCCATCTCTTGTCCCTCTGGACTCAGCATCACTCCGAGGAATTCCACGGATGTGACGTGGAAGTCACACTTGCTGAGTTTACAAAACAGCATGTTTTCCCTCAGCTTTTGGAGCACAGCTTTGACGTGGTGTACGTGCTCCTCCACACTGGACGAATAGATGAGGATGTCGTCGATATATACGACCATGTAGATATCCAACTCCTCTCTGAATACCTCATTCAAAAAGTACTGAAAGGCTGCCGGGGCGTTGCACAGACCGAACGGCATGACGAGGTACTCAAAAAGGCCGAACCTGGTCTTAAAGGCGGTCTTCCACTCGTCTCCGTCCCTCATGCGCACCAGATGGTATGCCCCTTTCAAATCCAACTTGGTGTAGATACGAGCTTTCTTGACCTGTTCCAGAAGTACACTGATGAGAGGCAAGGGGTACCGATTTTTTATGGTTATCGCATTCAATGCCCTAAAGTCCACACAGGCTCTCAGCTCCCCATTAGCCTTCGGGATGAAGAAGAGTGGCGAGGCGGCCGGAGACTTGGACGGGCGGATGAATCCTAGCTTGAGGAGTTTATCCAGGTACCCCCGGAGATCCACGTTTTCAGGCTCCGTCAGGGCATACAGCCTGCCGCTGGGAACGCTGGCCCCTGGCACCAGGTCGATCTGGCAGTCAAACTGTCTATGTGGTGGTAGCACTTCCGCCTTCACCTCATCAAATACATCCTCAAAACTGTGATAAGCCTGGGGGAGAGCCACATCTTTTTCTGCCGCTGTAGCCACCGTCTGACTCCCGCTCTCATCTGCATCAAGGGATTCCGTTCTTATTCCACAATGCAGGATGCAATACGGTGACGTCATTTCGATGCGATGTGTTGGCCAATCCACAAAGGGGTTGTGTTTCTGTAGCCACGGCAATCCCAATATGACGCCATATTGGGGCGCTCGGATGATGTTAAAATCGATTTGTTCCAAATGGTTCCACCCATATCTCATCGGAAGGACCCCCGTGTGCTGCCCGATGGGCCCCGTCACCAATCGCCTTCCGTCTACAGCATAGACGTCTTCGGGTACAGCTTTGGGAAGAAGCACTAGCCCTAGCCTGCATGCCTCGTTGTGGTCCATAAACATGCCAGTGGCCCCTGAATCCACCATGGCCACAACGGGTATCCACTGGTCATGCACTCCCACGTGCACCGTGATAAACAGGTGTCGTTGTCCCTTAGTGACCGAGTTGGAAAGTGAAGGGATGGATGAGTGACTCCGAGATGCCCCTTCTCTGGTCTTGGAGTCCTCTAGTTTTCCACCGGTATGTCCACCACGGCTGTTACCGACCGGTTGGCCCGATAACGTGACGTCTTCGGTTTGGCAGGGCATTCACGTACGTAGTGGCCTTTTTTGCCACAATATAGGCACAATCCTTGTTTACGGCGTGACTCTTTCTCCGTGGCTGTGAGGCTCGCTCGTATTGCGCCGATGTCCATGGGTTCTCCCTTGGATGCGGTGGAAGTTTCAGGACTTCCCACCGTCACATAGGATGGAAGGGATTTTCCTTTTCTCCCATGATCCCCCTTTCTTTCACTTAGCCTATGTTCCAGCCGTAATACCAGGTTGATAAGGCCCTCACATGTCTTGGGTTGAGGGTCAATATGAGCCACGGCGTCCTTGAGCTCATCGCACAGCCCTTGATGGAAGAGCGCCGTCTGTTTAGCAACAGGCCACTTGGTTTCCGCAACCAGCCTTCGGAACGCGTTGAGATACTGCACCAGGTCGTTGGATCCCTGTCTCAACTCAAGCATTTCACGGTCCGCCGTGAACGAGTCAGCCCTTCTGTCGAATACCTTCAGGAATTCCTCGCGAAAAGCACCCCAATCACATAAGAGGGGGTCGTCCCTGCTCACCAGAGGTACGGCCCATTGTGCCGCGTTTCCAGCCAAATAGGATATAAGGAAAGCCACACGAGCCTGACTCGTGGGGAACGCCTTTGGTTTGCACGATAAATGTAGCGCCACTTGTGTGAGGAATACCTGCACTGTGTTAGGATCCCCACTGTACCTCTCTGGTGTCGCCAAGGGGATGGCTACCGGCATTTCCACTACTACCGCAGGGGTCTGATTCGTGAGGGAGGTGCTGGGCGTGAGCGGGTCCAATTGGATAGCATCCAGTCTGGCTTTTACATCGGCTGTTTCTTGCCTAGAGGCAGCCACTTCAACTTGCATGGCCGCTAAAGCAGCCAGCACATCATCAAGTGTTGCCATGTCTGTTATCGACCGGGAGACAGTTAGTGTTATTAAGGTCGGATATTTTGTTACGCCCTGAACGTCTCAGGATCGTTTAACAGACACGACAATGAGGACGCAACCACTAGTGAAGGGTTAGTTGTTTTAATGAAGGCAAATATAATACAAAGAATAAACAAGTTATAGTCACTGGAATCCTCCAGGCTAAGTACGTTACCAGCCCACAGCACGGATGGTCCTAACCGTCCTCTGCATATACGCCGGTCCCGGCGTATGCCAACAGAGGGCAGAAATGAAATGGCCGACAATGCCAATCGGTAGGCTGTGAGGGGCACGAAGAGTGTTGGGGAGAATCGAGGAGTCAGGGAAACACCCAGCCGGGGTCTCTACCTGAAGGGAGCAGCCGCTCAACCTCTTCCTCAGACTGCACCGGGACGCGGAGTCACCTCCTGGTGATGCGTCACCGATACCCCAATCACAAGCAAGAAGACTGAACCGAGAGCAGCCGCTCGATCGATCCTGTGGACTTCCGAGTCTGTAACGCGGCAAACACCTCCTGGTGTGCGTTACAGCTGGCAGTCCCTGTGTCTCTGGTCGGGCTGGGAGTTACGACTCCAACCAGCAAAAGCGCCACTGCGCTTGGACTCAGCCGAGTCAAAAAGCGAAGCTCAATGGTTGACCGGTAGAGCTTCCGGGTCCTTCACAGGTGACGATGGGGCAAGACACGGCCCAGGGAGTAACGACTCGACCTACCTCCGTTCTTGCCTTACTGGAGCACCACTCCGGAACACTGCTCTTCACGAAGCAGGTACGTCGGTGTGAACACAATATCCGACAGCGTTGTACCTCCCGGTTCCTCCCTTTATAGGGCGTGTTTTCCTTGAGTTATGTAACAGCTCTCCTGTTTACATAAGGGCGTGTTTCCTTGAGTTATGTAACAGCTCTCCTGTTTACATAAGGGCGTGTTTCCCTTGTGTTATGTAACAGCTCTCCTGTTTACATAAGGGCGTGTTTCCCTTGAGTTATGTAACAGCTCTCCTGTTTACATAAGGGCGTGTTTTCCTTGAGTTATGTAACAGCTCTCCTGTTTACATAAGGGCGTGTTTCCCTTGTATGACAGGAATTCTTGACATATAATTAGTGCAGCATTTGCAGTGGCACCAGTGTCCATGATTCTCAGGGGCCCAGTGCTCCCCAATTACTACTGTCCTGGGTTAGCTAATGAAGGGCTTAATAGAGCAGGAGTTCGCGAAAGAGACCTGCTCAATCGAACACCCCTATGATACGTATTAATCGTAAATAGTGTTAGAACGACTAATGTGCACATTTACATTACACGTGGGAAGTTTGCTTTGCAAATAGGCATGAATTAACACTAACCAATTCGTAAATAACTGGAAATGTAATAATCTTGTGTATAGAACTGATCCAGCGAAAGGCCAGGATGAACATTTCATAATCAACAAATTTCTCAGAATGGGCCCATATACACATTCAAGTTTCCTGACTGTTTCGCTAGGGGCCAAGTTTTATTTCACTTTGATCTGAATTAGTCAATGTCTAACTAACCTTCACAGAACAACATTCCTTTGGTCAATGGACCATTAGTCGAGTAGTTGATGGTGATATTAACAAATTTATTAAATTTATCTTATAACTTTCAATAAAATAATCACAGACTCCAAGTAAGATTCAATACATTTTATCCAATAACTCATTGAAAATGAACACTCATTTGTACAGATTCACAGTGCAAACTCCATCAACTTTCATGGGAGAGATAAAATTCATTTATCAAATTACATTCAAATATACAGACACATTCAACAACTCTAATGCATTTAGAGTGATAGATGAAGAGACAATAGGCACAAGAACTCATACTTTGCGAAAGATATGCAAATTCAAAACAGAAATATAATTACAGAGTGGTGAAATGGGGAAGCCCAACCCCTGGCCTAAAGAATTGGTGGAGGTCACCTGATAAAGAGTCAGGAGACAAAGACTATAGGACAGGTGCAGGATAGTATTATACTTACTACACTTCTCTATAACTCGACACACTGGAGTGCATTCCCCTCTTAAACTCTCTCCCTCCTCGATATTTTTCCGCAAATCTTCAATCTAATCAGGCTGTCTTTTAGTATTGAATCTTGTCGGTCAGTTGTTCTCCAGCACTCACCCACTCCTCACTTAGCATCGATGTCAACCCCTTCTTAACTTTTAGTCACTCAAGTTATACTCTTTAATTCTGCATGTCCCACCCTCAAAAGTTGCAAGTATTCGTGAATCATGGACTGTGATTGGGCACGGGCAGGGGAGTTGATATCACCTCATGCTGTCATTCTTTTTTTCTTAACTAATTCTTTGTTTAGTAAACCCTTCCCATTTAATGTATTCAATTTGCAGGAACATTTCCTTTCACACACATTCCCAAAACAAATTAGATACAATTTTTTATATAATTCTACAGTTGAAGAGCGTTCCCAGGCATCTGTCCTTGGTTCTTGGCAGCCTGTCAATGATCTGGTTATCAGGTCACTTCAAAACTTAAATGCGCAGACTCAACTTGTGTTACGTTTCAACCGCCATCTTTTCCCTTGGCTTAGCACATCAGGCCCAAACGCACACTATTAATAAAGGATTATTTTCTCAAGTAGGTTATTATCACTGTTCACCACCCACTTCTACTCTATCCCATGTTATTTTCATCTTTGTTAAGCAAACGGATTAGCAGCGACAGCTCCTTTTAAATCCAGGTAGGCATATGCTAGGCACGCGGTGCCTCGAGACCTACAGTTAGTGACTCCTTGCGGATATCAGAGAAATGTTTAAGGACCTTAAACAGTCTCTCACTGACATCGACAATAAAATAGATTTGTTGTCAGGCAGATTTGACCGCCTTAAGGATAAAGTGACGAAACATGAAGAATGCCTTCAGCAAGTAGAACGGCGCACCTCAACATGGAAGTGATGCAACAAAAAAATGAAAATTTAGAGGCTAGATCGTGCCACAACAATTTGCGAATTGTAGGGTTGCTGGAATCCACCGCAGTGTCACGAGTGGAGGACTATGTATAGGAAATGTTGCGAGCCCTTTTCGGAGAATCACTGTCACCTGTGTGTATTTGTGGAACGAGCACACAGATCTCTGGGCCCTCGGCCCCCACCGGGCACACCAGCTAGACCAATCATTGCACGCCTTCTGAACTACTGGGATAGAGAACAGTGCTCCGGCTGGCTAGAGACATTTAAAATGTGGTGAATCAGGGGACCCCGGTGTCCTTCTATACGGATTTTACCTCAGCAGTACAAGCAGCTAGAATGGACTTCCTGACAGTAAAACGCACCTTGAAACAACTGGATGTTAAATGCTCCCTACTCTACCCCGTGAAGCTGCGAGTCTTCTACGCAGGACGGACCACATTCTTTACAGACCGGAAGAGCGCAGCTCAATTCGCGAAAGATCTGCAGCTGGCTAAGAAAACAGAATGCCCGGGTAAAGATGCGGAGGAAGGAAATCGTATCAGTGACAATGACTGAACACGTGCAGCACTGAAGTCCCATGAATAACTGCTGATTCAGTCCCAGCTGAATGGGCTGGAGCTGCCCTGTTGGTCAATGACTCTCCCCAAGTGTATCCTTTTTTTTCTTGATGCTGAGTTTAAATGTCACTGCCGAATATAGCTAATTGACCCATACGAAGCCTGGCCGCTTCTATAGGCGACCTTTGTCCCGCTGCCCGAGTTTTTCCGGCCAGCACGTAGGGCTCCTAGACTTCTCCCCCCTAGGGATGATTCCCATTTTTTTGCATATATCTTGTTGTTAGTTGGGAACGTGGATTGATTGGGTTTTCTGCTATGCCTGTTTGGGGGGGGCTGGGCCTTGTTGAGGGTGTCTTTCGAAATTGACTGTTCAATGTGCCATTCCTTCCGTTCCCTCCCCTTTCCCAACCCCTACTACTAGACATGAACCGCATCCAGGGGCAACTGCAGACAGAATGTTAGACAAGGTACCATGACCAGAGTTAAGTGCATCACATGTCCGGGGCTTGAATGATATGAGCAAGGGGAGAATGGTTGCTGCACAGCTAGACCGCCACAGGGTGGATATTAGTTTCCTACAGGTGCTGCATCTCACTGAGCGCACGGGCGGGCTGGGTCGGTGAACGGCACATTGCATGTTATTCCAACTATGCTTGCGGGGTGGTAATTCTCATTAGGAAGGGGTTGCACTGGCGTACACGCACTACCATATGTGACAAAATGGGCTGATATGTGATGCTGGCTGGTTTACTGAGTGGGCATCCACTTACTCTGATTTCGATATACAGTCCCAATACTGATGATCCTGACTTCTTCACAGACATTTGGAGGTTGTCAGACTCTCTCGGACCGGGCACAATAGTTTGGGGAGGGGATTACAATGTTATGCTTGACGCTAGAACGTCCCCACCCCAGAGCCGCAGCACAACTACAGGCCATAATATCAGATGGAGACCTGATAGATGTCTGATGACATAGCCACCCACAAGGGTTGCAGGGCCCATGTGTGTCGTCCTCTGAAACTTCCTGGTTGTGGATCGACTACTGGCTGATCTCTCATGATGTGGCGGCCTGGGCTGCCGAAGCGCTACACTTACCCCCAGACCCACTCCGATTACTCCCTGGATGGCGCTCACGCTGGATGTCCCTGAATATCTAGCCAGGGTGTTCAGCTGGAAACTCCCACAGGGAGCGTTGCGAGACCAAGCGTTCTGCGAAACTATCAGACAGTCCATTACAGAATACTTCTTGCTCAACGAAGGCACAGTCGATTCCCCCTTGACTTTATGGGAAGCATTCAAAGCGGTTATCCATGGAGAACGCATTGCCAAGCAGGCTGGTGTGCTTCGCTTGCTAAGGGGTGATCTTAAGTGCCTAGAAAACAAAATACAGGCGCTAGAACTGGAGTTCTAGGCCAACCACAACAAACATCTGCTACACAAAATTAGAGAGAAGCTAGACGAATTCCAAGAGGCAGCCATGAGTGAATCCCAAATCCTAGGTAAGGAACCAAGAGCTAGATAGTACGGTGAGTGGGTCCGGGCGGGAAAGACTCTGGCGGTACTCCTTCGGAAGCCCTGGGCCGGTGACTACATCCCAGAGCATTGCATGGCTGACGATGAATTGGCTGTGTGTCAGTCGGCAGTGCAATCTGAAATGCTCTCCTTTTACTAATCCCTTTACCGCGCTCAACAAGAAACAGCACCCCCCAGGCTCGCGGAATTCATTGACAATATACAGCAGCGTTTTACAAGGAAAATGCTTGCCTGCTCGCACCCACCTCCTCAACAAATATGAGGAGTCAGTGGAGCGGGGGATGCTCCCCCTTTGATCATGAGGCCTTAATCATCACAATATTGAAACCAGATAAAGACCCCTTGAGATGCAACTCATATCAGCCGCTGTCCATGACAAATGTAGACAATAAGATACTAGCCAAGCTCATCGCCGCGCGGCTCCTCCGCTGCTGCCCATGGAGCTATGTCCAGACCAATGTGGCTGTGTCCTTGGCAGAGCTACTGCCCACAACCTCGAACACTGTACGCCACAATTCAATCTGTGGATCCGCAGTTACAGGCAGCGGCAATTTTCTTAGATGCCACTAAGGCATTCGATTAGCTCAAATGGCCATATTTATTTGCTCCCCTTACTCACATAGGTCTTAGCACCAAGTTGATCAAACTTATCGCCCTATTGTACTCCCTCCCTACTGCGCGAATCCGAGTCAACGGAGTGATAGAGCCACCATTCCCGGTCTCCCACGGCACCCACCCGGGTTGTGCGCTGTCACCCCTTTTTTTGCCATGGCCATAGAGCCCCTTGTGGCCTGCTTGCAGCAGCACCATGCCCATAGGGGACGACATTCAGCCCCCGGGTGATACTCGTCTCGCTATATGCGGAGGACGTCACTCTATATATGAAACACTCCGTGGAGAACCTTAACTCCCTAATAAGGGAGTTTCTTCGATTTGGTGGGCTCTCCGGGATATTAATAAATTGGGCAAAATCAACGATCTTTCCACTGACGGAGGCCACATCTAAAGTCCACTCAGAATTCCTATTGCAATGGTCACACTACCGTGTGAAATACCTGAGCATCTGGATAAGTCAAGACCCTGAAGAACTACGACGTTCCAACTATGGTGAATTAATGGACTGGCTGGAGCTGCGCATTAAGAGATGGATTGTTCTGCTACTGTCCCTGATTGGAGAGCTGGCCATAGCAAAAATCCTCTACCTATTCACAAACCTCCCGCTCCCCCGCACTGATAGCTTCAGGAGGCATCTACTGTCCAACATGATTACTCTGGCATGGGCTGGCAAATAGCCCAGGATCTCCTGGGAAACTCTGACACTACCTTTTGAGCAGAGGGATCTAGGCGCTCTGTATTTCGACATATATTACTGGTGCGCCCAAGCCCAATTTGCTTTTCACAGGATATACCCCACAAATTTCATGGCACAGACAGCACCCGAGGTTGATCCGATTGCCCCGCTCCCTCTCCGCTTGGCTGTATATCAGACACGATCCCAGCCTCGGACTGAGGCGGACACGATGGGCTGTTCGGTATAGGCGTGGTGTGAGCTGTGCCGAAGGGCACAACTGGAGGTAATGTACGCCCCCTCGATATCCCTAATTAAGCAGCTGGCATTACCATTTCTGGCAGAGGCAGGCCCTGGTGCCAGACTCAGGAAACTACAGCTCAATAAAATGGGAGATGTCTTCACGGAGGGTAACTTTATCGAGCTGCACCAGATGCGGGAGGAGGGTCAGCAGTCTACATTAGAACAGATGACATACTATCAACTGTACGCCTGTCTCCCCCCTTCCTTGTCACATCTCCCACATTTCACACCCTTGAGTGTTTTCTGCGGAACCCCTCACCATGCAAGCTTATTACGCACCTATAAGCAGACATGCAACATACAGCGCCCCTTCGTACTCCACGAGCCCATCTAGAGTGGAAGGCCACGCTTGGCGTCTCAATTGCTCAGGAACAATGGACAATCTGCTCCGTGCGAGTGCGCGCATTATCCCTGAACTACCTGCTCCGTCTCATTCACTTCAAGTATACTCACAGATTATACAGAACGCCAGTTTGGCTCCAAAAAGTGGGATTAATAGAGGATGCATGCTTCCAGCAATGCGACTCCCCTGTGGCGACCATCCTCCATCTTGCCTGATAATGTCTCAGTATTCAACACTACTTGGAGTCCATTTTTGATGCGATGGACCAGATGCTCAAAATCGCGTAGAAAGGTCCCCTCTGACTGTGCTGCTAGGGTCTGTAAAAGATCTACCAATGGACAGCAAAAACCTGTGGCCCTGCTTCTCTTGCTTGCAAAGTGACGCATTGCGATGTACTGGGGGAGGAGGAGGGCTCCACATAGAAAAGAATGGCTCGGGGACGCGGCTTTCTGCCAGGAGAAGATTTCTGCATACTGGGACCTCCAACCCCCTCAGTTCCATCCTAGAGACATATGGGGGCCGCTGCAACAATATATGCAATCACACGCAGATGGAGAAGTACCTACATATCCTCTGACCCTGGGTAATCAAGAGTAGCATGGGGAATCTCTACCGTACACGTTCATTGTGCCTGCAGTATCCCCCCTGGATTAGAAGTTTATGACCGGCCATCTTCCTACCCCATCTCTTTCCTTCCCCCTTCCCCCCTTTTTATCTCCATGGTATGTTGATATTACACGGTTTTCTTACTGCAAAATGCATCCTGCACCTATGCACTACTTGAGCCGATTTAAATTTCCAGCAGTGTGGCCATGAAGCGAATCTACAAAGAGACGATATTTGAAAAGAGACCGCTCTTTATGACCATTATTTTGTGAAAAGTGAATAGACTACTTATGGATGTAGTGCCTAACAAAAGTGAATGTAACGCTGTATTAATGAAAATTTAAATAAAGAGAATTTGTTTAAAAACAACGCCGACAATGTTACACGGAGCCGAATCGAGCCACCTGACGGCGTGCGCAAGGGGTATTGCTCAGCAAAAGGTTCCAGATCCAGCCGGATGCCTGGGCAATTCAAAGGTAAGGAATCTGCAGCTAGATCGCATCTCTACCAGATTATGCGTTACCGAAGGTAAGTAACTTGTTCATCATGCCTTTTATGTTTTTTTATCTCTCAACTAAACCATTTAAAAAGCCAGACATGAAGTTTGTACCTCTGCATGGCGGGCGCACTTTAAGGGAGCTCCGTGCCCGGACCACTAAATCCTGCAAAATCCTCCGCTGCTGGGGTGCATCCTACACCCAAAAGAGAGCCACAAGCTCAAGAAGTGGCAGAAACAAGAAATAGCCACTCTCGCACCGACTGAAGGCAATTTAAGCGGCTGTGTGGAGCGGCCGCGCCAACGCTGACTGAGGCCTAGCTAGGCCGCCCGACCCTGATCCTGCCGCGTAGGCTCTGGCCGGGGGAACCACTGTGGTGCTGTCAGGACAGGGAAGCCAATACCGTCCTGAACCTTGTGCGGACCATCGCGGACTCCCATGTGAGGATGGGGGCCTGAAGGGATACTGTTTCGGAGCCGTTGGCCCCTCCACTGGGAGTGCTGAGCCAGCCTACTCCCACCCACGAGATGGCGCACCATATGCGACCTCCCCCTCACCTGAATATCGCTGACATCCTGGGCCGTCTGTGACAAGCAGTGAGTGGGGACCTTACAGAGGTGTGGCTGCTGACTGGGCTTCGGGCCTGCTGCGGTGAGGGGAGGCGCTTCTGGAGTTGGTGTGGCCATCGGCATGCGGGGGTGCCCCCGGGTGCTCCCCCAGGCCGGACGGAGTGCTCGATTCTAGACAAGCGTGCACCGGAAGCAGCTCATCGGTGCCTGGCTGAAGTGTATATGCCCTGCCCTGCGGATCGCATCCTTGTGGACTTGTGGAGGAGCTGTTGTGGTGGGGGGCCTGAACTTTGGCTTCCATGGCGGCCGCGCGGCCTCGAATGATTGAGGGGCTCGAGTGTGGGGGTGGGTACCCTGTGGACTGAACTCAGTCGCTCCACCGCCAGTGGGGCTCGCTGGGCTCCTGAGGCGGTGCACTGCAGCGGCCCTTTGCCTGTACCTTTCTGGACTCCTGGACGCACAGCAACCAGTGGCAGGCCGGAAATCTAATGACTGCCACGGCCCTGGACAGGGCCTGGATGCGAGTGACTGGCGGCCGTGCCCTATGCTCGCAGGCTCCCACTGACACTGGTCCTGCCTTAGCTGCGGCCCTGTATGGCGAATACAGGTTGATGTGCTGCCTGATGGGCCTGTAGGGAATATGATCACTGCTGTGTGCGGTCTGGTGGAGGCCCGCGTTGGAGTCTGGAAGACCGCTGTAAGTACTGTCTTGCGACGCCTCCACCCCTACAGACATGGTGCCCTTCTCTTTTTCCCCTTAACAGGTGGCTGGGGTGCAAAGGTTGGGAGAACCCTGAGTCACTGTCAGAACCTGTGGGCCCGACCTAGGGCTGGATGGTCCTACCCCCCCGCCCTCAGTGAGGTGTAGACAGCGCAATAAGGCCTCCTAGAAGGTGGGACACCCTGCTGGATCCCTGACAGAGGTCGTGGTGCTCTTCTCCCTCCCATTGACTTGGCACTGGAGAGGATACACTGGGTCCTGGGATCCTGCATGGCCCTGACAAACCCTAGTAACAGCAACACGTGGTGGAGGGCTCACATATGATGCACTTGTGGGAAACCACGATGATATATGATGTGAGGGGCAGCTGGATGGAGAGCTCACTTTAGGGCCTGTATTGTCACACTGTGGGATAAAGGGCAGATTGGCACAGTCAGACGTTGGAAGCTTTATACTGATTCAACCACAGGAGCCTTCTCACCATTGAAAGCACAACCCTTGCTGTAACTACAGTTTACAGTTTGCAGTGTACAGTTCGCACACCTGGTGGACTGCAGGGGCAGACCTCCCCTACAGACAGGGCCCTACCGGATCCAAAGCAGAGTCATAGCAAGCAACTAGACACACTTGCTGGTAGGTGCATAGCACTGTCCTCCGGCGCCAGAAACAATAACAATGGGGCGCCTGAACAGCAAAGTTCAGGAGAATAACACCACAAGCACACAACAGGTGGAGGATATGGATGCCACCTCCCAGCCGTCCCTCTCGAGCTGTGTCCCTCCAACGAATATGGTCTCAGAGCACGACAAACTGGACCTCCTTCTCCAAGAAGTACGAGACTCCAGAAAGGCCATTGAGCAGCAGATCGGCTCCTTGACAACAGGACTCACTCTCCTAAAAGCAGACCATGCCAAACTTGCCACCACCGTTAAGGATAACAAACTTGCCATAGTTGAGTTAGTACCGCAACATAAGGAACAGGCAGCGCAACTTACACAACTACAGCGCCAGGTGACAGGATTGCAAGGGCGGGTTGACGACGCAGAAGGTAGAGCTTGCAGGAACAACGTCCGGGTCATAGGCCTGCTGGAACGATGTGAAGGGCCCCACACCACCAAATTCATGGAGCAGTGGTTCAGGGAGCATGTGGCAACAGAGGACCTCTCAGACTTCTTCTGTGTAGAGAGGGCGCACAGGATCCGTCCGGGACGTCCAACAGCAGGAGCCATGCCCCGTCCTATGATTGCCTGATTATTAAATTATAGGGATCGTGGCTTGTTGCTTCAGAAGGCCAGAGAAGGGGCCCCAATACAGTACGAGAACCGAAGAATTTCACTGTATCCCGACTACACGATGCTAGTGCAGCGCAGAAGATCCTCGGACACAGAGACCAAAAAGAGACTTAGAATCTTGGATCTTAAGTATGCCCTACTCTTCCAGGCTCGCCTGAAAGTCATACACAATCAAAAAGCAAACTTTTTTAACACTCCGGAGGAGGCAGATGAATGGCTGGAGATTATGTTCCCACCGACAACATCCGGGTCCTCCACACAAAGTAGGCTTCATTGCGAGAAGACGCCGGGGTCTCAGAGATCACGTCATAATAAACTTGCTCCGAAATCCCAGGGCGGTATTCCTACTCTTGAGCAGGCCTTACGCGGCCCTGTTGAGGCGATAGCAGCAGCGAACACCTTCAGAGACACACACCTTCCGTCGGCATCTGAATCGTCCGAAGAGAACACTGCTCACTCTGACTCCGAAAATAGTATTGCTTCATTTCCCACTGTAACTCATCAGACTGCAGATGACCTGCTGGGCTACTAAATAGTCAGGAGGGGGGACCTGCCTCACCCAGTCGGTCACTATGCAACGCTAATTGGTAAGATATCAGCGGGCAGTGGCGCGCAATACACACTTTATCCACCCCCCAGCTTCGGTACTGTTACAATGTCATATGCATTGGGTCCGGGTAATATGGGCTCATACAACCCAAACAAACTATGTATAGCATAGGAAGTACCCTCCAGAAGGTGAATGCACCCCGTAACCTCTTTAGAGTTCACACTGTTGCGTTATCAGTTTGGACCAGTGAAGTTAGAACGCTGGACCTAGTATTCAAAGTTGCTCCAAGAGAGTTCTGGGTTACTGGCTCATTCCACATAATACGAATTCTCACACCTGTCCTAATGCCCTGCCCTAATGACAGCAATCCACGCAGACACTTGACCACATGCCAGATGCATATAGAATAATAACCTGGAATGTCCGGGGCCTGGGCTCTATACACAAACGTCATAGGATCTATTGGACATAGAGATCGGGGTTTTTTAAACTGATTGGGTGCTTGGACTAGGGCTAAGATTTGCTGTAAGGTCCTGGTCTCCTATTGGTTCTAGATTTTAGGGCTATTGTTGTGATTGGATAGTGTTAGGGCTAGGGTTCCCATTGGCTGAAGGGGTCACCTGACTACTAGGGCTATAAACGGCCAAGGCTTAGGGCGTCTCATCCCGGGCGTCGAGGCTAAGGGTGGAGAGAACAAGGGTGAGTGCCTGTTTGAGCCTGTTCAAGATTGGTCAGGACCTGAGCCAGAAATGCTGCCCATTTTCCCATTCATTAATACCCACCCTATGTATGTGTCCCTCTGTAGATAAGCATTAATTTCACTATAGATCTGCACCTATCTCTGTGTATTGCTTTGTATAAACATGTAGAATAATTATGTTGTTATATAAACAAAACAAAAAATAGGTATATCTTTGGTCTATATGTACTTGCTTTCATTGTGCATCTATGTACCTCCATGTACGTGGGTCTGTGTGTCAGTTACTTTTCTCCTGAAAAAGCATATCCAATGCACTACCCTATTTCTCATCCTGTACCTCTATCAATATCTTTAATCTGCAAATACTTACCTCCTTAATGCATCTATATACTCTCAATGTACTTGTGGATCTATATATTGATCACTTTCTTTTAATTTAGCATTTCCAATGCACTACCCTTTTTCTCAGCCTATACTTCTCTCAATATATCTTCTAGCTCAACTTTCTGACTCATCTCAAACTTCTTTCTACTACTCTTTCCAATGTACTACCCTATCTCTCACCCTATACATCTATCATTACATCCTCTACACCCACTCTATCATTTATCCCAAACCCCATACCACTACTATGTTCCCCAAAATAACCCTTTCTTGACTCTCTCCTACTCTACCCCGCCTTGCATCATCTGACACTTTTACTATACAGATCCCCCACAACAAACCTTTCGAAACTCTTCCCTCTGATTCCTCCCCCCCAAAAACCCTTTTTACTCACCCAAAAGCCTCCTCCTACTGCTATGACCTAAAAAAAGAAATCATTCACTCTTCTATCCCTCCACTATCCTTTTCAATCAAAATAACAGACTAACATGTTCACTTCTCTAATTCCATATTCCACTATACTAATTCACCACTAATCCTTTATGGGTTCGAGAGTAGCGTGCTACTCGCCAACAAAGCGTTTTAACATCTCATCAGGGTTACAAGCGCTATATAAATGCAAACCTTTCTCCCTTTTTTACCACTCCCCAACCCTTCTCAGTCCAAATAACTGACTAACCTATCCACCACTCAAATTACTTCATATTTCACTATACTAATTATCAACACTAATCCTTTATGGCTTCCGGAGTAGCCTGCTACTCGCCAGAAAGCGCTTCAACACCCTTTCAGGGGTAACAGGTGCTATATGAATGCAAACCTTTCTTTCCCTTCTATCCCCCGCTATCCTTCTCACTCCAAATATCTGACTAATATCCACCACTCAAATTACTTTCATATTTTCACCAAACTAATTCACCACTAATCCTTTATGGGCTTCTGGAGTAGTGTGCTACTCGCCAAAAAAAAGCGCTTCAACACCCCATCAGGGGTAAGAAGCGCTATATAAATACAAACTTTTTCCTCTTCTATCCTTCTGCTATCCTTCAGAATCCAAATAACTGACTAACATATCCACCACTTAAAATGTACTTGCATGTTTCACTATACTAATTCAACACTAATCCTCTATGGGTCCCGGAGTAGCGTGCTACTCGCCGAAAAGCACTTTGACGCCTCGTCAGGGGTAGTAAGCGCTATACAAATGCAATTACAATACAATACAATGCACAACTAAACAGACGCAGGGTTCACATAATGTTCCTCCAAGAATCCCACCTCACAGACTTGGAAGTTACAAAGATGCGTAGGAAATGGAGAGGTCAAATCTTTTCCACATCATACTCAGCCTTTGCTAGAGGGGCGACAATATGGATCAGAACAACGTATAGACCCATAAGGTCGATATACCTTAGTGCGAAGAACATTGGATGGTGTACAGGTGATACTAGGAAGTTTTTACGCCCCTAATTGCGACCAAGAGACATTTCTGGTGAACATTAACACCGTTTTAGCGGACTGGGCAATACTCCCATGGATTCTAGGCGGCGTCTACAACGCGGTCATGGACACTGTCATGGACTGTTCGCATCCCCCATTCCGGGAGCGGGGTCCTTTAAACAGGCTCAGGCACTGGTCAGATGGGCGGAGGGCTGGATCCTGGGAGATGCCTGGCGTCTCATAAACCTGACCAGTGGGGAGTACTCCTTTTTCTCCCCAACCCACCAGCTGCACACGAGGATAGACAGGATATTTTGCTCTAAACCCCTCACAGCGCAAGTCACACATACTACCTATCTTGGCAAAACCCTGTCTGACCACAACCCACTGGAATTAACCCTTGCCTGGGGTATGACCCACACCACGGTCCCGACCTGGAAATAATGGCACAGATGCTAGAGGACCCCGTTTTTAAGAAAACTATGTCGGAAGGTATTAAGAGTTATTTCATGGAGAACACCAATTCTGCCTCCACCAGACAAATAGAATGGGACACGTTTAAGTCTGTGATTCGGGGCATAGCTATCAGCACCACTGCAGGGGCACGACAGGAGATACACGACAGGAGATGTACAATTACCTAAAAACCATTTAAATCAATATGAATGCACTTGAACAGGGAGCAACACGGGACCCCACCAAGACAGCGGAATTGCAGGAGGCGCGCATCAAACACGCTGAACTGCTGGAAAGTCTCAGAGTAATAGACTACAAGTTATACACTCACTGAAGCTGACAAATCTGGTGCACTGTTGGCGCGAATCTTACGTGACGCGCCCCCACCGTAGTCATACATGAGATTACCACACCACAGGGAGACACTCTAACCACCCAACGGGATATAAACGAAGCCTTCTGCAAGTATTACAAAACCCTATATCAAGCCCCAATACCCCAGACAGAGGGCGCCTTAGACACCTTCTTCAAAGACCTACCTTTTCCTCAATTAGACTGCACTGCTCAAAATTCTCTATCGGGCCCCATCACTAAGTCAGAAATTAGAGAAGCCATGCGGGTTCTACCACACAATAAAGCCCCAGGCCTAGATAGGCTATCGATAGAGTTCTTTACTACATTTTCAGACACTAAGGAGCTATATAAATCAGCATTGGAAACAGGGCACCTTCCCTCCACTACAATGCAGGCATTGGTAGTGTCCCTTCCTAAACCAGGCCGCTTGGCCTCTGACATCTCGGGATACCGTCCCCTCTCTCTACTTGCCACAGAGTATAAAATACTGAGCAAAATATTAGCACTCCGCCTCCTCCCGTACCTGCGGAACCTGATACACACGGACCAATGCGGCTTCGTGCTAACGCGCAGCACCTCATTGAACATTCGTCGCCTATAACATGTCATGGGCACAGCATCCACTGGGGATCACAATGCGGGCTGCATTACATTGGGTTTAAAACAGGCATTTGGCACACTCCACTGGGATTACATGGTGAAATCACTGGGGAAGTTTGGCATACCGCCGGAATACCTAAAATGGGTTAAATTACTGTACACAGCTCCCACTGCGCGAGCTCGCACAGGAGGCCATATCTCCCACACATACCCGGTAGGCAGAGGCACTTGTCAAGGGTATCCTTTATCGCTCTTGTTATTTGTACTCAAGCTGGAACCACTAGCCATTAAATTAAGGTCCAAAGCTGAATAAGTAGGTATTAGACTAGGGCATACCACCCATGTACTGTTGGCATACGAAGACAAGATATTTCTATATGCCTAAGACCTGGATAATGACCTTGCTCCCACTCCGGGTATATTCCGTCAATTCGAGCAGGTCTCTGGCCCAGCTATAAATGAGGCAAAATCACAGGCGTTCTTTTTCCATCCCGGCCTACGTCCAGATACCATACAATTTGGGCAACTCACTCTCTCGGTGGCGCAGCACACATTCAAGTATTTAGGCATTCGCATCTATAGAGAAGCACAAGACCTAATAGAAGGTAACCTGAACAGGGCTATCAGGGCACTCCGCTCCCAATCGATCTTCTGGAATTCATTGACGCTGTCCGTGATGGGCCGGGTGGCTATCTCAAAGATGGTCATCCTCCCACGACTACTGTATATCTTCACAAATTTACTGGTAGTAATTCCTACTCCCATATTTAAAATGTTGGATACCTTACTCTCTGACCTAATCTGGGGGAGAGGCCGACGAAGGGTGGGCCGAGCTAAACTACAAATAGTAACAGACAAGGGTGGACTAGGGGAACCTGATTTCTGTGCCTACTGCTACGCAAGCCAACTACAATGGCTGTCATACTGGTTGGCAGGCCGTAATCTACATGTGGTGGGCTACACCATTCGTGACATCAACTGCAGTGACCTATACACCTTGGTACTGCCTCGCTCGAAAATCCCACAAAGAGCACCAACATTGTTACGCACAGCACTTCTATACTGGCCCAGGGCGGTCCAATACATGCGCCAAAATATCCCATACGCTAATAACGTGCCTTTATTGGGAATCCCTACACCCACAGGACTGATTACTACTCGGTCCATCTGCTGTTGGGCTGAGGAGGGGGTCACCACGGTTGGGGCTCTCTTCAACAATGGCAACCTCATGGACCATGAGAACTTCACTAGGGAAAAGGGGGTCTCTGGCAACCTATACATGACACACGCTACTATCTTCGCCTATGTTAAAAAGCACTGGGCCCCGAATAGAGAAGAACCCCAAACACATGAATTAACACAAGCACTTCATCTTATGGGAAGGGGGTGCTATATCATGCCATCAGGGCACAAGCCGGGACATCTCTCACTGACCTGCGTAACAGGTGGTCTGAGGATCTTGAGAAAGAATTAACTGACAAGGAAAGGGCTTCACTGCTGGAGTACCCCAAGAAGGTGTCTCGCAATACCAAATTTAAATTCATATAGTATATGGTATTACATAGGGCGTACCTCACTCCACACCGTTTTACAGTGTATATTCCCGGATACAGAACATCGGTGCCCCAGGTGTAGGCTAGAAAACGCCGACCTTCTACATATTCTGTGGACATGCCCTATATTAGCTGATTTCTGGGAGGGGGTAGTCCAGAGGTTAAGAACCACTACAGGCATTCCTATAGAACAGACAATGAGCAGTTGTGTGCTTGGTTTTCACCTCCGCCCTAAATCGCAGAAGGTGCAAACCTGTTTCATTGACTTGTCCGTACTGCTTGCTAAGCGCGCTATCACCTTGCGGTGGAAGTCATCGAAGGCCCCATCAGTTTATATTTGGCATGGAGAGGTGACACGCTGGGGTAGTGCGTAGAGGGCTGCCATTAGACGTGAGGAGACCCGAGGCCTACGTAAGACCCTAATCTCAATGGAATGGGACTTACTAATGGAGGCATTTAAGGCCAGAGAACCTGCGCCTGTTTCTAGAATAGCTGATGAATAGCATGGAAATTATCGTTCACTGCCAACTTCCACATTCTTGTTGATCCCAGAATGCATGTACACAAATAGTAGGGTTCTTTAAACCCCAAATTATATACCTGTCACCATGGGCACAGGGTGGCCAGCAGGGTAGGATGCATGGCCGAGAGTTTCTAATTGGGGTAGAACCAGACAAGCGGGGTGGAGGGATAGTGAAGCTCAGATGTTATGTAGATTTGTTATTATAATTCCACTCATACGCTACCTCGTTTATAAGGTACCACTTTGTGAAGGCACATGTAATATATCCTGTACCAAGTAGTCAAATGATGCTCATAGTATATAGACGGCATGGTATATAACGTAAGGCGTTACCTACAATGTACTGCACATTTCACTATGCGTATCTATGTTTCTGTAAACTTGAAAAAGAACGAAAAGTCAATAAAGTATGTTTATAAAAAATAAAAATAATAGTTTGTACCTCTGTCTGACACCACCTCCTTAGGGAAACCCACTCTAGTAAATATATCAATCATGGCCCTAGCCACTCCAGGAGTAGTACTAGTCCCAAGGGGTATACAGTCAGCCACGCACCTACTAAATAATCAATTCAGACACTTATAGACTCACTCATTCTTCAATACACCTTAACATATATATATATATATATATATATATATATATATATATATATATATATATATATATATATATATATGTATATATATATTCACTGAAAAAACCATAGGTTTCACACACGTTATAGTTACGAATTAGCATTTTAAAAACCTTGCAAATTCACTTAAAAAAACATAGGTTTCACACATGTTATAGTTAGCTGGACATTTCACTCGTACAAAACCAATGAAATTCCCCCGTTATAGTTACTGCAGGCAACTATAACTCACGCGACCGCAATCCTCTGCTGATGACGTCAGATATTACATCACTGTATTTAGACACTTATTTACCCATGTCTTCTTCCATTAATCTTTAGCTATACATATATTACAAATATTTATTTTTCAGAAAGACACATATGTCATCAGTGCCACGGAGCTGCGTTGCAGAGTGTTGTAAAAAGGGGCGTGGCCTCTTAACACCTCTCTGCAGCGCAGCTCTCTGGCACATACTGGAGGTACCTGGTGGGCTAGTTGGCCCCTAGGGACCCTCGGGATTGAGGAGGAATTAATTTTCCAACTTAAAACGCGCCACAGGGCGTGTTTGCAGACATGTAACCTCAGGCCCCGCCCCCTTCCTTCACCATTGTGCAAACGCGCCCTGTGGTGCGTTTTAATTGGAGGAATTAATTCCTCTTCAATCTTGAGGGTCCCTGGGGGCCAACTAGCCCACCAGGTTCCCCCAGTATGCCCCAGGGAGCTGCGTTGCAGAGAGGTGTTCAGAGGCCACACCCCTTTTTACACCTCTCTGCAACACAGCTCTGTGGCGCTTACTGGAGGTACCTGGTGGGCTAGTTGGCCCCCAGGGACCCTCAGCATTGAAGGGGACTTAATCTCCCAACTTAAAACGGACACAGGGTGCTTTTACACAGTGGTGAAGGGAGGGGATGGTGTAGGAAAGTGGCTCTATATATACTGGACCAAAGTAAAATCAGCCGAACTACGAATTCTGATTTACTCACCTGTATTTATGAGAGACCGACCTCAACGCTGAATCTTTGAGCCCAGTACTGATCCTGAAAAGTAGTTCTAACCGTACTTACCAGTAACTTGAATTTCCTTCCATAGGCTAACATTGACTGGTTTCACTTGGAAATTCTTCTAAGTGTGGAGTTTTGGAACTTACAAATATTCCTCTAAAATCAGCTGAACTAGGAATTCAGATTTACTCACCTTTTATCAGGAGAGACCTCAGTGCTGCATCTTTGAGCCCAGTGCTGATCCTGAAAAGTAGTTCTAACCGTACTTACCAGTAACTTGAATTTACTTCCATAGGCTAACATTGACTGGTTTCACTTGGAAATTCTACTAAGTGTGGAGTTTTGGAACTTACAAATATTCCTCTAAAATCAGCCGAACTAGGAATTCCGATTTACCCACCTGTTCTCAGGAGAGACCTCAGTGCTGCATCTTTGAGCCCAGTACTGATCCTGAAAAGTAATTCTAACCGTACTTACCAGTAACTTGAATTTCCTTCCGTAGGATATCATTGCCTGCTTTTTTCTGAAAAGGTTTCTAAGTGTCGGTTTTTGAAACTTACAAATATTCTCTAAAAATCGTGCCAACGATAATAACGTAATTACTTGCCTGTTTTAGATAGAGGTCCCAGTGCTGAACCTAAGAGTCCAGCACTGGATTACAAAAGTAACGTGAACATACTTTACCTGCAAATTGAATTTCCTTCCATAGGATAACATTGGTAATTCCAACTGAAAATAAAATTAAGAAAATAATATAAATATATTAAAATTAAAATATAAAACAAAAAAAATTCAGTTTCAGTATTTTAAAAAACATTTTTTTTTCATTTATATTAAAAACATATAATGTAATTTAAAAAATAAAATATGGAAAAATAAACAGTTAAAAAACTGTAGAAAATCAGTATAAAAAAATACATATAACTATTATTACATTTAAAAATTATGATTTAAAAAACCTTCGAAATTCACTGAAAAAACCATAGGTTTCAGACATGTTATAGTTAGGAATTAGCATTTAAAAAACCTTAGAAATTCACTGAAAAAACCATAGGTTTCAGGGCTGTTATATTTAGCTGGACATTTCACTCGTACAAAACCATTGAAATTCCTCCGTTATAGTTAGTTCTGCTGATGATGTCACATATTACATCATTAATGACATGGTCAGTGACATCACTGATGACATCACTGATGACATCTCAAATGACATCACTGATAACATCACTGATGACATCATCCACGTGACAATCAGATACACCTCATCATACAGTAGTATAACCTTTCATCACTCACTGTAAAATACAGAGTACCATATTTGAATCCATTGACACACCAATACAAGTTTCTAAAAACCCACTCAGTGATTCCTAGATCTACACACACATCTAATCACTTACGTTAAGATTCACTCATACATGCTGTCAATGATCAATAGAACACTATCAAATATACTTATACACCTATATCGACATTACACACCAGCACACATCCTATTCACTTATGCAGTCATCCAACGCACTTATGCAAACAATGGATCATACTTACATTTACTCAGCTACACACTTATACAAACACCACTTCATTTATTCATATAGATAGTAACTCATACTTAGTGTCTTATAAAATCACTATTACAAGTATACAGTTATCCATACAGTCACTCATACAATAACTGAGTATTAGGTATACTTATTTATATACAACAACTGTCACATACACTGTCTTTTATTTTTCTAGTTTGTTGGACATGTACCATTGAGAGATATATTTGCTCATCACTACACCTATAAAGATATTCACTCACCCAAACAACTGTTATAACATATAGTCTTAACCTCATATACCTACTGAATCAACTATTCACTGTTTTTGGATCCGCGCACCGTTCTCAATCCCTACACGATAGCATCCGCGCATGGGATGCGTCGGGTACGTGTTTAGTGCGCGATTGCAATGCGACCGGTGCGCGACTCCCAGCCTATACGCGACACGTTCGATGTAGTAACGCGAAGTTTACGTGCTTCCGCGACGTGTCATCTGCGTCTATAAAGCGGTAGGTGCGCGGATTCCGCGAAATATTTAACATTTAAAAAAACATATATATATGTATTTCATGTGAATATTAAATGAAGACAAACTCTAAACTAGTCTTAAAACCAATATATTTTTACATCTAATCCTATCATTTTTTAAAATAACATTTTGCGGATGTGCGCTGTGTGCGTGCTGCGTATGCGTACAGTGCGCGGATCCCATGTGACCTGCAAAAAAAGAGATTTGATTGGTTCATTACACTTCCTCTTCTAACTATTGACTACAAACACATTTGATATAAAAACTAACTAAGAAACTATAGCCCTGAACCACAAGTGTGACGATGGTTAAAACACTACATGCATAGTGCATACTACTTTGAAGCAGTTCATGCCCTAAAGCCTACCTCACTAAAAGACTACATGCTAACTGACTAAATGATTACAGTACTATAAGGAGACACACTGGGTGAGTGACAGGGTGTTTGCTAGAAGTGTATGAATACTAACTAGGGAATTGAAGGTGTGAAAGACAACTGTGTAGGTGATTAGAGGACTGCATCCATACTGCATAAGCATTTAAAGCAGTCCATGTGCTAAGGCCTGGCTCACTGCATGACTACTTGGGTACTAACTGAATGATTAGAGTACAGCAAGGAGAATGCCTAGGTGAATTTATAAGTGGTAGGCTTTTCGCACAGTGAATGGATTAGTACTTGGTACTGAATGGGTCACTAGAGGAGTGCAAAGGGAGTGACAGGATGTTTACTGGACTGTATGGATACTGACTAGGGAATTGAAAGTGTGAAAGACAAGTGTCTAGGTGGTTAGAAGACTGCATACATAGTGGATAGGGGTTTGAAGCAGTCCATGTGCTAAGGCCTGGCTCAGTGCATAATACTTAGGCACTGGCTGAATGATTAGAGTACTCCAAAGATAGTATCTTGGTGAATTTATAAGTGTTTGGTTTTGGCACAGTGAATGGATTAGTACGTGATGCTGAATGGGTCACTAGAGGACTGCAAAGGGAGTTACAGGGTGTTTTCTGGAAGTGTATGGATACTGACTAGCGAATTGAAAATGTGAAAGACAAGTGTATAGTATGTTAGAAGACTGCATGCATACTACATAGACATTTGAAACAATCTATGTGGTAATGTATGGTTCACAACATGAGTACTTGGAAACTGACTAAACCATCAGACTACTGCTAGCTTAGTGCCTGGGTAAAACTTTTAAATTTTCAGTTCTGGCACAGTGAAGAGAATAGTACATGGTACTGCACTTTAGTGTCAAACCCTGACTCATTTTATCAATGCATAAGCAAAGAATAGCTTCTAAACCAACTAAAACTTGACAACATGACCGATTTTAAAACAGTAAACTGTCATCAAATACACTATGTTACCAAATGCTTCTCTCACAATCCTTACCCAAATGTACACAGACTCACAGTGTGATTTTAGACAAGCAACACTATCCCTAGCAGTTTACCAAAACTCATTCACTAGTCTAGAAGAGGTAATGGTCCTGCACACAATCTACATATTTAATTACAGCACATTAGTGTCAAAGCATGACTCATTTAATCAACGCATAGGCAAAGACTGGCTTCTAATGCTACTAAAACTTGACAACATGACAGGTTTTAAAAAGTTATCTGTCAGAAAATACACGATGTTACCAAATGCTTCTCCCACAGTGGTTCCTAAATACACACTAACTCACAGTGTGATTCTAGACAAGCACCACTATCCCTAGGAGTTTACCAAAACTCATTCACTACAGTGCAAGTGGTGTCATGCTTGCCGTGAACGATCCTCCGCTGTAGACGTATCGCCTGCAGCGTCTGGCTATCGCGCATGCGCGATGGCGGCAGGCCAGTAGAAAAGCCTGCCATCCGGAAGGCTCGGGGCTTCGCGTTCTAGTGTTTGCCCCAGGCTGTTCCGTGAACTTCCTGTTCCTGTTTCCTGTTTCTGGTTTGCTCCTGTTGCGCGGGCGCTTCTGCGTCCGTTTTTGGAGCCTTGTCCTTCCTTGCTTCTCCGTCCTCCTTCCTGGAGATCGATAGTACGGTCCGTTATTCGGACGTATTGCTGAGAGTTTTCCCTCAGCTAGCAGAGCTCTGTTATATATTTTTGCGGTACCGCTGTTCTCTTTCTTTTTGCCCTGTCCTTCCGGATTACCTGGTCTCATCTCTGCCTGTTTGGGATCTGAGCTCACGGGGATCAGAGCGCTCCGCCCACCTAGCCGGATTTCGTCCCGCGGGCCGGCCGGGTGTCTCTGCCCTGTCTCCCTCCAACCTCGAAGCCAGTTGTGGTCCTACCAGTTATCCCTGAGGTAGGCTTTCCTCCAGCGCTTGCCGGATTCACCCCTCCTTCTTCACGTGCACTTCTCCTGCTGTCGTGTCCGGAATCTACCCGAAGACGTCTCTCCAGGTGCCTTGTGAGACTCTTTCTACTGTGCTGTCCTCCGGATTCTCCAAGTAAGACAAGTGGGAAGGGACATTGGGATTCCTTAGACTTTCTGCTGGTGAACTACTATATGGATTTCCTTCTTATGTTGTAGGGTCGAACTGCATCCACTCCAGTAACGAATTACGATTAGCCTTTGCCTTTGCCTGACCTCTTCCGTTCTCCTGTGCAACCCTATAGGTAGCGGAGGGCCTCTAGCCGTAAGGTATTCAGATAGGCAAAACTACACAAGGGGTGGGGGTCTTAGGGTCCTCATAGGTTGGTAGAGTCACTTATATTGTTCTTTTTAACATTCACAGATCACTGTTTCACGAACATAACCACAGTTCCATAAGACACAGCAGAAGGAAGAAGACCACAGCTCCTGTGTTTCCCCTTTATCCTTGTTTTGTTTCCCCTCTTTCCGCCGCCTCCTCTGTGCTCTAGGGCTTGATAGAGGCAGGGGTGGAGGTGGAAGGTTGGGACTTTCTCTACATTGGGACTTGGTGTTGCATGACGCCCCTGCGGAACTTCGACCGGGTAAGATTATTACAGAACGCGAAGCCCACGTGGTGTGTTCTGCCCGGGCGTCATGGAGCAACAACACGTAACATTGGCGGATCTCGCCAACATGATTGGGAATCTTCAGGCAGAGACCCAGGCGTTGGCACTGCGAGTGAATTCTATACAGAGGGAGAGGCAGGGGGAAGGCCGTGCTAGTGAATCCGCACCCATCATACAGGTCCATACTCCTCCGTCCATCCCTCTCGCCCCACCTGAGAGGTTTACAGGCGATTCCTCCAAATTTGCCACGTTCATCAGCCAGTGCCAACTGCATTTCACTTGCAAAGCTCCCTGTTTTCCCACAGATCAGGCTAAAGTAGCTTTTGTGATATCGTACCTAGGGGGGTCTGCTGCAAATTGGGCAATTCCATTAATAGAAAGAGATGACCCTCTTTTACAGAACTATAGGGCTTTCAAGAACGAATTCAGAAAATTATTTGATAAACACACATATACTCTCACAGCAGATACGGAATTGCTTTCCTTAAAACAAGGGACTAATGAGATAGCCACCTATATTTCTTCTTTTCAGAGGTTAGTTGTTGAGGCAGAGTGGCCCGAGGAGAAACGTGGTACATTGTTCTATAGGGGTCTGAGGGACGAGATCAAAGACGCCTTGTCTCACATAGTGGACCTTCCCCGTTCCTGTAAGGACCTCATTGATCTTGTAGTGCAAATTGATCATCGCCTGCAGGAACGTAAGAAGGAGAGAGGTAAAACAGAGGTTCGGGTAGTAACGATAAGGGAGAAAAAGCCTGAATTCCCCTCTACAGGAGAGGAAGCAGAACCGATGCAGATCGGTATTGTGAGAGGACCTTTAACCCCGGACGAGAGACGCCGAAGGCGAGAAAATCGGCTCTGTTTATATTGTGGCAAGGCGGGACATTTTTTGAGGGCCTGTCCCACCAAACCAGTGCCAGGCAAGAAGTCGGAAAACTAGGAAGCCCGGAGACCTGTGAGACAAGGACTTCGGGTACGTCTGGATTAAGTGTCTCTTCTTCCGACCCTATAACATCTTCCTCTGGTCATTTTTTTGTCCCAGCTGATTTGGTCTGGAAACAAGGACAGGCTGAAACTCAAATCATGCTGGACTCTGGGGCTTCGGGGAACTTTATGGATATAACATGGGCTCAGGAACACCGCATTCAGCCCCAAGACAAGGGGTATGGAGAGACGGTTACCACTATAGATGGGAGTGTGTTAAAATCAGGGCCCATAACACAGAAGACTGAACCCATCAGGGTTCTCCTAGAAACCGATCATGTTGAGCAGGTGGAATTCGATCTTATTCAGTCGCCTCAGTTTCCTGTTCTTTTAGGCCTACCCTGGTTAAGGAAACATAATCCTCTCATAGATTGGCATAAGGCCACTTTACAGTTTAGACCAGAATGCTGTAAGGCTCACACCCTGGCTGTCAGTCAAAACCAAGAGAGTAGGAGTACCGGGAACAAGGAAGAGTTGCCTAAGGTTTACCAAGACTTAAACACTATTTTCGACCCCAAGGAGGCCACTTCCTTACCGCCTCACAGACCCTTTGATTGTCGTATAGACCTTCAAGCAGGAGCCAAGATACCGTTCAGTCGTGTTTATTCCTTGACGGAGAAGGAGAACCTTTATTTACGGGAATATTTAGATAACATGCTTTCCTTAGGGTTCATCCGTCCCTCCAAATCACCGGCCTCTTCTTCTCTGTTCTTTATCCCTAAACGGGAAGGGGGTCTACGCTGTTGCATTGACTATAGGGCCTTAAATAAAATAACCATCAAGAACAGATACCCTCTTCCACTCATCTCCGCCCTCCTAGACAGAGTAAAAGACGCCCGTGTATTCACGAAATTAGACTTGCGGGGGGCATATCATTTGGTACGGGTAGCAGAGGGGGATGAGTGGAAGACGGCTTTCTGTACCAAGTATGGACTTTTTGAATACTTGGTAATGCCCTTTGGGCTTTGCAACGCGCCCTCTGCATTCCAATTCTTTATAAATGAGGTGCTAAAAGACCTGTTAGATGTTTGTGTAATCGCCTATATCGACGATTTGTTGATCTTTTCACAGTCCGTACAAGAACACATCCCACATGTAAGACAGGTTCTACAGCGCTTGCAGGACAATCAACTGTACTGCAAATTGGAAAAATGTACGTTTCATGTGCAATCAGTTCCCTTTTTGGGGTTTATAATCTCTCCCAAGGGGTTGCGAATGGATCCACAAAAGGTGGAGGCCATTGCAAGGTGGCCGGCTCCTCAAAAGATCAAAGACATTCAACGATTCATCGGTTTTGCCAATTTTTATCGGCGCTTTATCGACGGCTTTTCTAGATTAGTGGCCCCTATTACGCAACTGCTCAGAAAGGGGGTCCCGTTCATCTGGTCAACCGAAGCCGATAAAGCGTTTCAAACCCTGAAGGAGGCCCTCACCCAAGCTCCAGTACTGCAACATCCAGACCCGAGTTATCCTTTTGTGTTGGAGGCTGATGCGTCACAAGTCGCAGTAGGTGGGGTACTATCACAAGCAGATAGACACTCAGGAGAATTGCATCCAGTAGCTTTTTTTTCACACAAATTAATCCCTGCAGAAGCGAACTATGCAGTGGGAGACAAAGAGTTGTTAGCTATTAAGAAAGCCTTTGAAGAGTGGCGACAATACCTACTGGGAACCAAACATACGGTGACTGTGTATACAGATCATCGTAATTTGCAATTTTTACGATCAGCTAAGGCCCTCTCCATGAGACAGCTCCGCTGGGCACAGTTCTTTAGTGAGTATGACTTCACTATACAGTACCGGGCGGGTAGGAAGAACGGCAAGGCGGATGCCATGTCTCGCTTAGGGTTTGAGATACAAGAAGAGAAGGTGGAACCTCCCCTGATCATCCCGCCAGACAAGATCATAGGAGTCTTATCCGAGAAGGACTTCCTTTTGGAAGTCATGAGGGAACAGCAAGGTCCCGAGGGGCAGGAACTGATTAAGACCACAGAGTATGAGAATCGAGAGGGGGTCATATATGTACAGGGAGGGCTAGTCTTACCTACACCCGCCTTACAAGGACAAGCTTTAGAGTGGTGTCATTCCCATCCCTTGGCCGGTCATCCCGGAATTAAAAAGACTTTGGATAATGTACGACGCCGCTTTTGGTGGTCTACCCTGGGCAAGGATACTGAGTAATACGTTAAGACTTGTCATGTATGCGCTCAAAGCAAGGTGTCGCGTCAGAACCCCTCTGGGTTGCTCCAACCTTTACCCACACCTCCTCTCCCTTGGCACACGGTGTCGTTAGACTTCATAGTGGAACTCCCCCCTACTACCAAGGGCCATAACACTTTGTTGGTGGTGGTGGATTTGTTTACGAAAATGGCACACTTCATCCCCCTAAAGGGATTACCCACTGCAGCAGAACTAGCCACTGTTTTCTTACAGCATGTGATCAGGTTACACGGATTCCCCTCTGTGGTAATTTCAGATAGGGGTGCCCAGTTTGTCTCTCGATTCTGGCGACAGCTATGCTCCTTACTACAGATTGATGTGAGACTGTCCTCTAGCCATCATCCGCAGACAGACGGGCAGACCGAAAGGGTCAACCAGTGTTTCGAGCAGTACGTGCGGAGTCAGTCTTTACACTCATGCAGCGAGTGGGATAAAATGGTATGGGTGGCGGAGTTCGCATATAATAACAGCCAACATGCATCCACGAAGTACACTCCCTTTTTTTGTTCGTATGGTTATCATCCAAAGGCTTTTCTCTAACCTAGGGCATCATCTTGTAACGCACCAGCAGTTAGTGAATTCGTTCAAGAGATCCACCATGTACACCAGCTGACACAGACAAACTTAGAACAAGCAAAGGCAGCGTACAAGAAAGGTGCAGATCGACATAGACAGTTAGAACCAGAATATAAGGAGGGCGATGAGGTGTGGTTGTCTACCAGATACATTCCATTGAAGGGGTCCTGTAAATTTAAACCTAAGTTCCTTGGTCCATACCCGATCTCTAGAGTCATCAATCCTGTGGTAATGGAACTAACACTCCCTGAACCCATCAAGGTACACCCTGTTTTCCATGTATCCCTCCTGAAACCTGTGGAACCCGGTACTCGTCTGCCTGCTCACCCTCCTCCGGTGTGGGTAGACGGAGGAGAAGAATACGAAGTGGAGTCCATTGTTGACTCCCGACGGAGTAGACGCCGTCTACAATACTTGATACACTGGAAGGGGTATGGCATTGAAGATCGCACCTGGGAACCTGCCAGTCAGGTGCATGCTCCTCGCTTGATACGATTGTTCCACAGACGACATCCTCAGAAACCCAAACCCGTGGGGGGTGCGTTGGGGGGGGTGTACTGTCATGCTTGCCGTGAACGATCCTCCGCTGTAGACGTATCGCCTGCAGCGTCTGGCTATCGCGCATGCGCGATGGCGGCAGGCCAGTAGAAAAGCCTGCCATCCGGAAGGCTCGGGGCTTCGCGTTCTAGTGTTTGCCCCAGGCTGTTCCGTGAACTTCCTGTTCCTGTTTCCTGTTTCTGGTTTGCTCCTGTTGCGCGGGCGCTTCGGCGTCCGTTTTTGGAGCCTTGTCCTTCCTTGCTTCTCCGTCCTCCTTCCTGGAGATCGATAGTACGGTCCGTTATTCGGACGTATTGCTGAGAGTTTTCCCTCAGCTAGCAGAGCTCTGTTATATATTTTTGCGGTACCGCTGTTCTCTTTCTTTTTGCCCTGTCCTTCCGGATTACCTGGTCTCATCTCTGCCTGTTTGGGATCTGAGCTCACGGGGATCAGAGCGCTCCGCCCACCTAGCCGGATTTCGTCCCGCGGGCCGGCCGGGTGTCTCTGCCCTGTCTCCCTCCAACCTCGAAGCCAGTTGTGGTCCTACCAGTTATCCCTGAGGTAGGCTTTCCTCCAGCGCTTGCCGGATTCACCCCTCCTTCTTCACGTGCACTTCTCCTGCTGTCGTGTCCGGAATCTACCCGAAGACGTCTCTCCAGGTGCCTTGTGAGACTCTTTCTACTGTGCTGTCCTCCGGATTCTCCAAGTAAGACAAGTGGGAAGGGACATTGGGATTCCTTAGACTTTCTGCTGGTGAACTACTATATGGATTTCCTTCTTATGTTGTAGGGTCGAACTGCATCCACTCCAGTAACGAATTACGATTAGCCTTTGCCTTTGCCTGACCTCTTCCGTTCTCCTGTGCAACCCTATAGGTAGCGGAGGGCCTCTAGCCGTAAGGTATTCAGATAGGCAAAACTACACAAGGGGTGGGGGTCTTAGGGTCCTCATAGGTTGGTAGAGTCACTTATATTGTTCTTTTTAACATTCACAGATCACTGTTTCACGAACATAACCACAGTTCCATAAGACACAGCAGAAGGAAGAAGACCACAGCTCCTGTGTTTCCCCTTTATCCTTGTTTTGTTTCCCCTCTTTCCGCCGCCTCCTCTGTGCTCTAGGGCTTGATAGAGGCAGGGGTGGAGGTGGAAGGTTGGGACTTTCTCTACATTGGGACTTGGTGTTGCATGACGCCCCTGCGGAACTTCGACCGGGTAAGATTATTACAAGTGGTAAGGGAACTGTACACAATCTACATATTTCAGGACTGCACTTTTGTATCAAAGCCTGACTCATTTAATCAAAGCATAAGCAAATACTGCCTTCTAATGCTACTAAAACTTGACAACAAGACAGGTTTTAAAACAGTTATCTGTCAGCAAATACACAATATTACCACATACTTCTCTCACAGTGGTTCCCAAATGCACACAGACTCACAGTTTGATTCTACACAAGCAACACTATCCCTAGCAGCTTTCCAAAACTCATTCACTACTGTGCAAGGGGTAAGGAGACTACACACAATCTACATATTAAAGTACAGCACATTAGTCTCAAACCATGACTTATTTTATCAATGCATAAGCAAACACTGGCTTCTAATGCTACTAAAACTTGACAACATGACAGGTTTTAAAACAGTTATCTGTCAGCAAATACACGATGTTACCAAATGCTTCTCTCACATTGTTTATCAAATGCACACATACTCACTGTGTGATTCTAGACAAACAACACTATCCCTTGCACTATACCAAAACACATTTCTTCATCTAGAATAGGTACTACATTTTAGTATAGATACATAACATAACTAATTTCACAAATTCATAAACAATGACTGGTTTCTAATTCTACCAAAATATAAAAACAGCACAGTTATCTGTCTGCAAACACATGAAAAACACAAATGATTATCACAGAATGGTTTCTACATGTACACACACTGTCAAGAAGATTGTAGAGAAAAAAAGTACTCCCTACACTTTAGCAGGAGAAATACATTAGTCTGATTAAAATGAAAATAGTCTACATACATACCCTCACAATTAAATAACTCACCTTTCAAGTTGTTTTGTAGATTAAAAAGTATATCAGTCACTCACCATATTTTCTTTTACAGAATCTCTGCACTGTGCACCTCTCAGCAAAAACAAAGAATGGAAAAGTTTCCCTTTCATTTTCCACACATATACATGTAAACATCAAATCACAATCCTTCACACATAAACTCAAAAGCAAACACATATTTCTATTGGTTAAACATTTCAACCCTTTCCAACTGAAATACATTTCAACCCTTCCCCCAATCTGCCTTCTACCTGTTACCATAGAAACAGCTTATGGAACACTGCACTGAGCACACAGGTCACAAGTTCAGCACACAATGTTGCTAAACAAGACAGGAAGTATGCTTGACTTTTCAACATATCAGCTTATCATATATAATGTTCCTTACAATCTGTTTTTGTCACCCAATAAGAATCATACCTTTAAAAAACAGAAATATACACCCTACCTTTCAGTGTAGAAAGTAGTCATACAACCAATGATTTCTTGTCTTTTTAAAAAAAAAAAAAAATTCCGTGGATCCGCGCACCCAACGCGAGAGAATGCGTGCACCCAATGCGATAGGATGCGCGCACCGTGCGCGCATTCCGCCGTTTAAAAATAAATAAATAAATGGGACCCCTAAGCACCTCTAGAGGGTCAGAGTATTTCCACTCTGCCCCCTTTATATGTTTTACACACTTATTCCCCTTGATTCTTCAGCCTCGCTTCTACCGAGACAGAAAATGGCCGCCAACAGTTCCTGGTTTCGAATGTAGACAGACACTCGACAGCCAATTAGCATTCAGCACGCGATCGGGAGGGTGCGCGCTCAGTTCGGGGAGGGTGCGCTTACGGTGCGGGTAGGGTGCGCAGATCCTCCCCGAACATAGATATTTATGTACTTTTAATTCGAATTTTCTCAGTAACTACTGAACGGATTCACACCATTTATGCCAAAGGCATGAGTCTGAACTGAGGAATACCTCTTTGCCAAATTTGGTGTCATTCCGTTTAGCGGTTCGGGCTGTAGTGCGACAACAGATCCTATGGGAAATTGCATGGGGTAAACGTGTTTTGGGACCCCCCTTTTTTCTCGGCCCCTGCTTGACGAATCACCACAACACTTTCAGGGTAGGAGTGGAGTGGAGCTGGGCAAAAGTTTGGAAAATTTCGCGAGGATTCGTCAACCGGCGCCAGACTTATTGGGAATAGAATGTTGCGGATTTCCTATGGAAAATAGGTCCTAACTATAACTATTTACTGGCAACCGCCAGTAGATTATATATATATATATATATATATATATATATATATATATATATATATATATATATATATATATGATTAAACAGGGTGCCTCGGATCTTAGAGATGCACTCCTCGAGGTAGCAGGTATCCAACCTTCTTTATTAGGAGAACTGCGCACCACAGCTGTTAAGTTGAAAGTCCCGACGCGTTTCGAAGCTCCCGCTTCTTCCTCATGGGACAGCAATGAGAAAAGTGACGAAAGCCTGCAACCATTATTTATCCGTAGCGCATGCGCTCCCTGGTGAGAAGCATGCTGGTAGTTGCAGTAATTCATTCTCCTTCAGTGGAGTCCGTACACTTTAACTAAGTTTTTTGTTGCCTTTGAATTGTTCACAGCCCTCCGGTGGGCTCCAGGCGTGGTGTGCAGCTCTAGTCTGCGGCTCCCTCACGCTACAAGCAGGCTGTCTGATGGCAGCCATGTAGACCCGCTATCTCATTCCCAGCGGGTGGTGCATCTCCCGCGGCTGAGGCCGCCGCGTGAAACATGATTAAACAGGGTGCCTCGGATCTTAGAGATGCACTCCTCGAGGTAGCAGGTATCCAACCTTCTTTATTAGGAGAACTGCGCACCACAGCTGTTAAGTTGAAAGTCCCGACGCGTTTCGAAGCTCCCGCTTCTTCCTCATGGGACAGCAATGAGAAAAGTGACGAAAGCCTGCAACCATTATTTATCCATAGCGCATGCGCTCCCTGGTGAGAAGCATGCTGGTAGTTGCAGTAATTCATTCTCCTTCAGTGGAGTCCGTACACTTTAACTAAGTTTTTTGTTGCCTTTGAATTGTTCACAGCCCTCCGGTGGGCTCCAGGCGTGGTGTGCAGCTCTAGTCTGCGGCTCCCTCACGCTACAAGCAGGCTGTCTGATGGCAGCCATGTAGACCCGCTATCTCATTCCCAGCGGGTGGTGCATCTCCCGCGGCTGAGGCCGCCGCGTGAAACATGATTAAACAGGGTGCCTCGGATCTTAGAGATGCACTCCTCGAGGTAGCAGGTATCCAACCTTCTTTATTAGGAGAACTGCGCACCACAGCTGTTAAGTTGAAAGTCCCGACGCGTTTCGAAGCTCCCGCTTCTTCCTCATGGGACAGCAATGAGAAAAGTGACGAAAGCCTGCAACCATTATTTATCCATAGCGCATGCGCTCCCTGGTGAGAAGCATGCTGGTAGTTGCAGTAATTCATTCTCCTTCAGTGGAGTCCGTACACTTTAACTAAGTTTTTTGTTGCCTTTGAATTGTTCACAGCCCTCCGGTGGGCTCCAGGCGTGGTGTGCAGCTCTAGTCTGCGGCTCCCTCACGCTACAAGCAGGCTGTCTGATGGCAGCCATGTAGACCCGCTATCTCATTCCCAGCGGGTGGTGCATCTCCCGCGGCTGAGGCCGCCGCGTGAAACATGCGCTATGGATAAATAATGGTTGCAGGCTTTCGTCACTTTTCTCATTGCTGTCCCATGAGGAAGAAGCGGGAGCTTCGAAACGCGTCGGGACTTTCAACTTACAGCTGTGGTGCGCAGTTCTCCTAATAAAGAAGGTTGGATACCTGCTACCTCGAGGAGTGCATCTCTAAGATCCGAGGCACCCTGTTTAATCATGTTTCACGCGGCGGCCTCAGCCGCGGGAGATGCACCACCCGCTGGGAATGAGATAGCGGGTCTACATGGCTGCCATCAGACAGCCTGCTTGTAGCGTGAGGGAGCCGCAGACTAGAGCTGCACACCACGCCTGGAGCCCACCGGAGGGCTGTGAACAATTCAAAGGCAACAAAAAACTTAGTTAAAGTGTACGGACTCCACTGAAGGAGAATGAATTACTGCAACTACCAGCATGCTTCTCACCAGGGAGCGCATGCGCTATGGATAAATAATGGTTGCAGGCTTTCGTCACTTTTCTCATTGCTGTCCCATGAGGAAGAAGCGGGAGCTTCGAAACGCGTCGGGACTTTCAACTTAACAGCTGTGGTGCGCAGTTCTCCTAATAAAGAAGGTTGGATACCTGCTACCTCGAGGAGTGCATCTCTAAGATCCGAGGCACCCTGTTTAATCATGTTTCACGCGGCGGCCTCAGCCGCGGGAGATGCACCACCCGCCGGGAATGAGATAGCGGGTCTACATGGCTGCCATCAGACAGCCTGCTTGTAGCGTGAGGGAGCCGCAGACTAGAGCTGCACACCACGCCTGGAGCCCACCGGAGGGCTGTGAACAATTCAAAGGCAACAAAAAACTTAGTTAAAGTGTACGGACTCCACTGAAGGAGAATGAATTACTGCAACTACCAGCATGCTTCTCACCAGGGAGCGCATGCGCTATGGATAAATAATGGTTGCAGGCTTTCGTCACTTTTCTCATTGCTGTCCCATGAGGAAGAAGCGGGAGCTTCGAAACGCGTCGGGACTTTCAACTTAACAGCTGTGGTGCGCAGTTCTCCTAATAAAGAAGGTTGGATACCTGCTACCTCGAGGAGTGCATCTCTAAGATCCGAGGCACCCTGTTTAATCATATATATATATATATATATATATATATATAATTCAGTGAAAAAACCATAGGTTTCACACATGTTATAGTTAGCTGGACATTTTACTCGTAAAAAACCAATGAAATTCCCCCGTTATAGTTAGTTCAGCTAACTATAACTCGCGCGCCCGCAATGCACTGCTGATGACGTCACATATTACATCACTCATGACATGGTCAGTGACATCACTCATGACATCACTGATGACATCTCAAATGACATCACTGATGACATCACTGATGACATCATCCAGTGAATGTGTGTTTTTCTGAAAATTAAATATGTTTTATATATGTATATCTCAAGGTTGATGGAAGAATAAATGGGTATATTACTGTCTAAATGGATGATTTCTTTTTGAAAAATTGATTGTGTAACTGACTGATTAAGTGTATCATAGTGAATACATGGCTTAGTGAGTAATGTTTAAATATGTAAATATCTGTATCATTTTTTCACTTTGTGTATAAGTGGCTGCATGGGTTGGTGAGTAGCTACATGGGTGTCTATATAGGTTATTAGTTGGTTTTTTGAGTATTAGTCTGAGTGTCTGCATGGTTCGGTGGGGGGTATGACGTAGTGCATAGGTGCATGAATGAGTGACTCACTGTTTGTATGTGTTGAACAGAGCATGTGTGCAGGACTGCATGGGTGGATGAGTGTGTGTATGGGTGTGTTAGTGAGTGAATGACTGTCTCAATAGTGTCTTTATGAGTAACTACATATGTTTAAAACTAGTATATGTGACTATTGGTTTATATATGTGAGTATATGTGAGAGTGAGAGATTGAAAGAGTTCCTGTATGAATAAGTATGTATTTCAATAAGTGATTGTTTAAAAGACTAAGTATGTGTAAGTTTCCGTAGAAGTAAGTGTGGTGGTGTGTGTATAACTGTATATGCAAGTAAATGTATGTTTGATTCTTTATTAGCATGAGTGACTATGTGTGTGAGTAGCTCTATGGATGAGTGGCATTGTGTAACAGGATGTATAGGTGTATGAGTACATATGATAAGTGAGTACATGTATGAGTGACTGTATAGGACTGTTGGTGAATGAGTGGATGTGTATGTGGATCTTAGAATTACTGAAGAGGTTGTTGTAACTGTTATTGGTATGTCCATTGTTTTGAAAATTTTAGTCTCTATTTTTGAATGTGTGTATCAAAGGTTATATTAGGGGAAGAGGAGGTCTGCCACTCTATCACAAGGATGATGTCATCAGTGATGTCATCAGTGATGTCATTTGAGATGTCATCAGTGATGTCATGAGTGATGTCACTGACCATGTCATGAGTGATGTAATATGTGACGTCATCAGCAGTGCATTGCGGGCGCGCGAGTTATAGTTAGCTGAACTAACTATAACGGGGGAATTTCATTGGTTTTTTACGAGTAAAATGTCCAGCTAACTATAACATGTGTGAAACCTATGGTTTTTTCACTGAATTTCTAAGGTTTTTTAAATGCTAATTCCTAACTATAACGTGTGTGAAACCTATGGTTTTTTCACTGAATTTCTAAGGTTTTTTAAATGCTAATTCCTAACTATAACGTGTGTGAAACCCATGGTTTTTTCAGTGAATTTGCAAGGTTTTTTAAATGCTAATTTTTTTTTTCTTCTATTTTTTTTAAACATATTTTTTTTAAAATTTTCTTACCTTTTATAAAGACTATGGTTTAATTTTTAAAATTCTTTAATATGTTTTTTTTTAATATATTTTTTTAAATAAACATGTAAAATTTATTTGCAGTACATTTTTTCTATTTTTTTTATTATTTTTTTTAGTACGCGTACCGTAAGCTTACGGTAAGCGTACGGTTTACGCAACGCCCGTAATTTTTCTACGCTGCTTGCGTATAGTTACGCAATTTGCGTAGCCGCGCGTACTCCGCGTGGGACGCGTGCGCGCGTACGCTACACGCGCACGTTACGCGGAAGTGTCGGGTAGTGACTGTTATGCGCATGCGCGCAAGCGCGTGTCTTTTTTACGCGCATGCGCACTTTTGCCGTAAGCGTACCGTAAGCATACCGTAAGCGTACGGTAGGTCATGTGATCATGAAACACAACTTTTGATTGGTTGAAACTACTTTCAGTTCTAGAACTCTCCTACACCACACCCATTCCTCTCATTTCTGCTTGTGATCCCTTAGGAGAAGGAGCTGGGTTGTCTTTGTGATACGATGGCAGAACAGCAGAGCTCTTCTGAGAGTGAGGCTAGCACTAGCAGCACTACCTTGAGGCAGAGAGCGAGGAAACAAAAGCCCTCTTATGTATGGGATTATTTTACTTTTCCTGAAGGCCAGCAAAAGGTAAATGCACCTTTAGTAACTTGTAAGCTGTGTAAGCGTGTACTTTCAAGAGGTAATCCTGACAAGAAGTATTCCTTTGGGAATCATACCATGAAGAGACACCTCAAGGATGTACACAGAAGGACACATGCTCGACTTTTTGGAGGTAACTCTTCAGAAAGTCAACCAAGCACATCCACAGCAGCTCAGCCTGGACCATCATCTGCAGGGCTGACTCCTTCTTCTGCAGGTCAGGTGAGCCCTTCATCTGTGGGGGGAGCATCTCCTTTTGCTGGCCCTCTGGAAATTAACCCTCGATTTCTGAGGGTTGATATTCGATGCGCCTCTTGTCATGATCTAATTTGTCATAGGGAGACCAGTGTTTCCCTAGTGAACCTCAAAATAGATCAGCACACTTGTCGCTTTGACTAATTTTCCCAGTCTTTCTTTCCTCTGTCCCTGCATGAACACAACGGCTCTTTTAAGAGCCAACCTTATCTTTCATCTTTTTTTTACATATGTTTTTGAAAAACTTTTTTTTTTTTTTTTTACCGTACGCGTAATTTTTTTTTTTTTTTTTTTTAAAACACTAAAAATCAATTATCACATTACAAGGTCCTTGAGAGACTACAATTATTATTATTGACTTACCATACCCACTCAAAAAAATATTTATTCATTTGTTTTAAAAAAAAATTGCTTTAAAAATGGTTCTAGTTTTCGAAATTTTTCTATATCAATCTGAAAAAAAAGAAAAAAGTATTAATATTTTTAAAACATTTTATAATACGGTACACATATTTATATATTTTTCAATAAATATTTTTGCCTTATTTTTGCTGTTTTCAGAATATATTGCATTTCACTATAAATTGTGAAAGCAATTGCATTCATCATTTTACAGCGGGCAAAAAAAAATAACAATCTCAAAGATTGTATTAAAAAAGCCCAGAATCTCTTTTTACTTAAACTTAACATTATAGAAATGCATAATATTCTAAAAAAATATCATCTAATACCAATATTTCTTTGCCAATTTGAATGCACACTTACTGCTCTTTTTTTTTGGCAAGTGAAAATCACTTTTACAGACTGACACATTATGAAACCACTTTTCAGTTTTTTTAAAAAGCCCATGTCCAAACTGCTTTTTCAGACCAGCACCATTTGTAACCTGGGTGACTACCTACACTCCAGCAAGGGCAACCAGCCTTAGTGATGCTGAATGTATTTGCATTACAGACTGAAACCTGAAAACCCCACTCGCTTCTAAATACTGTGCATGATTATACATGGAAAGGAGCTGGGTGTGTGCTAAGAGTCTGCTTCTTCCCCCAAAAAATCGCTCCCCCTTTTTCCTACTAATGCAACTGTGAAATCACCAGAGCAAAACGCAATAAATCTCTGCCTGTAATTCCTATTTCCACACAGAGTCATGTTTTCACATGAGTCCCAAAACGAAATTTCTTTGCCAATTTGAATGCACACTTACTGCTCTTTTTTTTTGGCAAGTGAAAATCACTTTTACAGACTGACACATTATGAATCCACTTTTTTGATTTTTTTAAATGCACATGTCCAAACTGATTTTTCAGACCACCACCATGTGTAACCTGGGTGGCTGCCTACATTCCAGCAAGGGCAACCAGCCTTAGTGATGCTGAATGTATTTGCATTACAGACTGAAACCTGAAAACCCTACTCGCTTGTAAATACTGTGCATGATTATACATGGCAAGCAGCTGGGTGTGTGCTAAGAGTCTGCTTCTGCACCAAAAAATCGCTCCCCCTTTTTCCTACTAATGCAACTGTGAAATCACCAGAGCAAAACGCAATAAATCTCTGCCTGTAATTCCTATTTGCACACAGAGTCATGTTTTCACATTAGTCCCAAAACGAAATTTCTTTGCCAATTTGAATGCAAACTTACTACTCTTTTTTTTTGGCAAGTGAAAATCACTTTTACAGACTGACACATTATGAAACCACTTTTCAGTTTTTTTAAAAAGCCCATGTCCAGACTGCTTTTTCAGACCACCACCATGTGTAACCTGGGTGGCTGCCTACATTCCAGCAAGGGCAACCAGCCTTAGTGATGCTGAATGTATTTGCATTACAGACTGAAACCTGAAAACCCCACTCGCTTGTAAATACTGTGCATGATTATACATGGCAAGCAGCTGGGTGTGTGCTAAGAGTCTGCTTCTGCACCAAAAAATCGCTCCCCCTTTTTCCTACTAATGCAACTGTGAAATCACCAGAGCAATACGCAATAAATCTCTGCCTGTAATTCCTATTTGCACACAGAGTCATGTTTTCACATTAGTCCCAAAACGAAATTTCTTTGCCAATTTGAATGCACACTTACTGCTCTTTTTTTTTGGCAAGTTAAAATCACTTTTACAGACTGACACATTATGAAACCACTTTTCAGTTTTTTTTAAAAAGCCCATGTCCAAACTGCTTTTTCAGACCACCACCATGTGTAACCTGGGTGGCTGCCTACATTCCAGCAAGGGCAACCAGCCATAGTGATGCTGAATGTATTTGCATTACTGAGTCCAACCTCAAACCCTTAAACTATTCTTTTTTTTTCCAGTACACCTTAATTTATCGTGAAAACATAGTCCATATTATTTTACATGTTCCTCACATTTAAATTTCTCCCAAAACAGAAAATGATAAACGCAACTCCAACAAAAGGATTTCCATTTCTATTATTCATTTCTTAATTTACCATATACATCTCCTCTCAAACTCTAACCTCACCTTTAAAATTAGTTAGTTGTGAAAGAAATGTGGCACTCAAACAGCAGATTAGCAGAGCCAGGATCTCAGAGCTGTACACCTCTCTCCTCTCAGCAGAACCAGATAATGGCAAACTTTCCCTCTATTTTTCCACACATATACATGTAAGTTTCAAATCTCAGTGCTTCCCCCTTTTTTTCAAATGTAATCACACATTTCTATTGGTTGAAAACCAACCCTTTTCCAAAAGTACCCTGCCCCCAACTTGACTTCTGCCTAGTACCCTTCCCCCAACTTGACTTCTGCCTGCTACCATAGCAACAGCTCATGGAACACTGCTGTGTGGAGTCAGGTCAGAAGTTCGCCACACAATGTTTCAATTCCACAGAGCAAGAGTGCTTGACTTTTCAAACCTAACAGCAAATCCATAGTACTGTTCTTTGGTAACACATTTTTTTGTACCAGTACAAAACATGCTTCTATTAATTTACACATACAGCCTAGTTTTTATTCTAGAATGGTATGAAACAGCCAATCAGTTCTTTTTGTTTTGAAAAAAATATGTATGCCTCCATTTCCAAACTGTCTTTCTTTTCATATTGCCATTCTACTGAAAGACACCTCCTGAGTGCATCCAGTTCTCCTTTGAAGATGTTCACAGTGTGGATTGTAGGGCACAGCTATGTCTTCTGGAGTGAAAAGTTTGCAGAGAAAACAGGTATGGTGAGAGACCTTGCTTTGCCAAATGTAGACATTAAATGGATTGGTCAGAGAGGGTTAAAGTGGCACCAATTGATGCCATTGGTGAAATCCTTCATGCAAATCCAACACCCTGACCTCATAATAGTGCACTGTGGTGGCAATGACCTAGGCACTTTGACTGGGGTAGGTCTGGAAATGCTTATGAAGGACACCTTTGCACAACTGTTTTCACTTTTCCCTAAAACTGCCTTTGTGTTTTCCAACATATGCCAAAGGCAAAAATGGAACTGGTCCAATCATTTCTGTCCGCAGATTGACAAAGCAAGAAAGCACGTCAACAAATCTGTTTCTGCTTTCCTCCGTGACTATGGTATGGGTGCCATTTACCACAACAACTTGCGTTATGACATGCAAGACATTTATAGAGGAGATGGTGTGCACTTCAATGATGAAGGGAACAGAGTCTTCCTCTTGAACCTTAGACTCTGCATCGGTACTTACTTGTAGGTACCACTAAAAAAATGACTTCATAAACACAACGGCTCTTTTTAGAGCTCCCTAATATCTAAACTCTTAAATCTGCATTTCATTTCTTTTTTAATTTATTTTTTCTTCCGTACGCTTTCCGTAAGCTTACCGTACGCGTACCCCGTGATTTTTTTAAAAATCAATAAATGTTTTCTTTGAACTTTACAGTCCTTCTTTGACCCCCTCACAAATGTAAGGGGGTCTGTAACTCTCCTCCTTGCCCCCTTTTCTTGTTTTCACTCTTTTTTTTTCTGAGTGAAACACACAAAATGGCGGCCGCCGCTTCCTGGTTTCGGCCGATTCGAATGTTTACTAAGATCTAACAGCCAATCAGAATCGCGCTCGCGCACGCCACCGTACGCGTACGGTAAGCTTACGGTACGCGTACCGTAAGCTGGCTCAGATATATATATTGATTTAAAGGCAATTTTCTCAGAATCTACTGAACAGATTTACACCAAACCTACAAAAGGCACTTCCTTGACCTAGGGACTACCTCTCTACCAAATTTCTAGTAATTCTGTTCAGCCGTTCGGGCTGTAGCCCTGTCTAAAGGTCCTATGGAAAAATGCATGGGAAAAACGCGTTTTGGGACCCCCCTTTTATCTCAGCCCCCGCTTGACGAATCCCCCCGAGACTTTCAGGGTAGGAGCGGAGCGTAGCGCCCCACCTATTTTGAGAAATTCGCGAGGATTCATCGACTGGCGCCAAAGTTATTCAAAATAGAATGTTGCGGATTTCCTATGGAAAAGGGGTCCTAACTATAACTACCTACTGGTGACCGCCAGTAGGTAATATATATATATATATATATTCACTTAAAAAAACATAGGTTTCACACATGTTATAGTTAGCTGGACATTTCACTCGTGAAAAACCATTGAAATTCCCCCGTTATAGTTAGTGCAGGCAACTATAACTCACACGACCGCAATCCTCTGCTGATGACGTCACATATTACATCACTGTATTTAGACACTTATTTACCCATGTCTTCTTCCATTAATTTTTAGCTATACATATATTACAAATATTATTTTTTTCAGAAAGACACTTATGTCATCAGTGATGTAATATCTGACGTCATCAGCAGAGGATTGCGGTCGTGTGAGTTATAGTTGCCTGCACTAACTATAACGGGGGAGTTTCAATGGTTTTTCATGAGTGAAATGTCCATCTAACTATAACATGTGTGAAACCTATGGTTTTTTAAGTGAATATATATATATGGTACGCTTCGCGTACCGTACGCGCACGGTGCGCTTCGCGCTCCGTGAGCGCGCTGTGGGCGTGCGGGCGCGCCCACGTTACGCAGTTCGCAGAATTTTTCCGTTTCTACCGTACGCGCACGCTATGCGTACTCCGCGATTTTTCGCAAAAAAATTAAAGGAAATTTTGGCCCTTGGGGGTTCTTCTGGGACCCCCTGACAAAGGCTAGGGGGTCAGGAACTGTCCACCCTGCCCCCTTTTCACGTTCTCCACCTTTGTTTTTCACCCCCTCAGACTGCGAGAGACAAAATGGTGGCCGACACTTCCTGGTTTCGACTGATTCGAATGTTTACTAAGATCTAACAACCAATCAGAATCGCGCTTGCGCACGGCAGCGTGCGCGTACGGTAAGTTTTACCGTACGCGCACGGTGTGCGCTTATAGATATATATATGCTTTTAAATGCTATTTTCTCAGGAAATACTGAACAGATTTACACCAGACCTGCAAAAGGCACATCCCTGACCTGCCAAATTTCAAGTAATTCTGTTCAGCCGTTCGGGCTGTAGCTTGGACTAAAGGTCCTATGGAAAAATGCATGGGGAAAATGCTTTTTGGGACCCCCCCTTTTTCTCAGCCCCCGCTTGACGAATCCCCCCGAGACTTTCAGGGAAGGAGCGGAGCGGAGCGCCCCACCAATTTTGAAAATTTCGGGAGGATTCGTCAATCGGCGCCAAAGGTACTCCAAATAGAATGTTGCGGATTTCCTATGGAAACACGATCCTAACTATAACTATCTACTGGCGACCGCCAGTAGATAATATATATATATATATATATTCCCCCGTTATAGTTACTGTAGGCAACTATAACTCACGCGACCGTAATCCTCTGCTGATGCTAATACTGTATTTAGACACTTATTTGCCCATGTCTTCTTCCATTAAATTTTAGCTATACATATATTACAAATATTTTTTTTTCATAAAGACACATATGTCATCAGCAGAGGATTACGGTCGCGTGAGTTATAGTTGCCTACAGTAACTATAACGGGGGAATTTCATTGGTTTTTTATCAGTAAAATGTCCAGCTAACTATAACATGTGTGAAACCTATGGTTTTTTCAGTGAATTTGCAAGGTTTTTTAAATGCTAATTCCTAACTATAACGTGTGTGAAACCTATAGTTTTTTCAGTGAATTTGTACGGTTTTTTAAATGCTAAGTTACTTTACGGTTACTGTACGGTTTTTTAAATGCTAAGTTACTTTACGTGCGCGCACAGTGAGCACGCGGTGCGCTTCGCGCACCGCGTGCCCACGTTACGCTAGATGGGCCATGAACGCACGATGCGCTTCGCGCACCGTGCGCACATGGAGGACATATGATGAGCATCGTTGTGACAGGTAAAATATATGTTTTGTTTAGCTCGAATAAGCCATGCACAAAAGGTGCCCTTTTGCACACGCGGTGGGGAGAATGTGGATTTTTTTTTTTTTTTATATTTCTTACCGTACGCGTACGGTAAGCGTAATCGGCGAAATTTTCGAAAAAATTAAAATTGCCTTTTTTCACTTGGGGGATCGTTGGGGACTCCCTCGACATGGCTAGTTGCTTGGGAGCTGTGTAAACAGCCCCTTTACATGTTTTTGCACTTGGGTTTTTCAACCCCCTGTCAGAGTGCGAGAGAGAAAATGGCGGCCGCCGCTTCCTGGTTTCGACCGATTCGAATGTTTACTAAGATCTAAGGGCCAATCAGAATCGCGCTCGCGCACGCCACCGTACGCGTACGGTAAGCGCATCGTGAGCGCACCGTACGCTGGCTCAGATATATATATTGATTTAAAGGCTATTTTCTCAGAATCTACTGAACAGATTTACACCAAACCTACAAAAGGCACTTCCTTGACCTGAGGACTACCTCTCTGCCAAATTTCAAGTAATTCTGTTCAGCCGTTCGGGCTGTAGCTGTGTCTAAAGGTCCTATGGAAAAATGCATGGGAAAAACGCGTTTTGGGACCCCCCTTTTATCTCAGCCCCCGCTTGACGAATCCCCCCGAGACTTTCAGGGTAGGAGCGGAGCATAGCGCCCCACCTATTTTGAAAAATTCGCGAGGATTCGTCAACCGGCGCCAAAGTTATTCAAAATAGAATGTTGCGGATTTCCTATGGAAACGTGGTCCTAATTATAACTACCTACTGGCGACCGCCAGTAGGTAATATATATATATATATATATATATATCAACGCTTCAAGTCTCCCCTCCTTCAAGAAAAGACACAGCACTCATGGGGTCGAGTCAAGATTTATTGTGACTCACAGCGCTTAAAAAACCAGACGCGTTTCGGGTATGCCTTTCTCAATGGTTTACAGGCATCACGGAAGCCGCCATATTTATGTTACATTGCCACATTGCCACCACTTCCGTGTAACAACAACAACAAAGGACTAACAGGTCCCTGTAATCACTAGCGCCATATTGTAATGGTTTGTATATGATAAGTGTTTGTTACAGACATCTACTGGTGTTAACGTTGGCTTGGTTTCGTCAAATACAATGTGTATATAACCTATAGACAAGCAATGTTGATATTAAGATCCCGCCCCTAATGGGCTATCATTCGGTATCGATATATCCGACTTTACCCAAATAATCTATATCGATCAATAAAAAAACAATTTTACATCAGGTCTACTCATATATCATGTTGACCAATGAGGAATGGACAGAAAAAATAGTAGCCTGGTACAGGTATATAGACGACCTCTTTATAGTGTGGAGAGGTTCACAAGAATCAGCTTTGCAGTTCGTGAAGATACTGAATGATAATAAACATAATCTTCAATTTACAGCTGAAATCAGTCCGGTTAGTGTGAACTTTCTGGATCTTGAAGTCTTCATTGATGCGGACAAGATTAATACACGCTTGTTTCGCAAGGTAACAGCCGGCAATTCAATTTTGCATTCTACTAGCAGTCATCCTTCTAAATTGATACTGAGCATCCCTTACGGAGAATTCCTTAGGATTAAAAGAAACTGCACCAATGAGGTTGACTTTTTATCTAACGCAGAAGAAAGTATAGAGAGATTCAAAGCTCGAGGGTATAATGAACAAACATTACGTGAATCTCTTGGGAAAGTCCAGTTGAAACATAGGGATGAACTCTTGAAATCAAAAAACATAGCAGAGACCAAAGAACAGTTTAGGATGATAACAACTTTCTCTAGTGGTTCGGGAGAGTTAAGAACGTTGATGAAGAAAAATTGGAAGTTATTGAGAAACGATCCCATCATTGGGACGGATATTCCTAGACAACCCATGCTCACATTTAGAAGAGCTAGGGCATTTAGGGATACTCTAACTAAAAGCCATTTCGTATGGAAAGTCCCCAAACCATTTGGTGAGGCACCACATGGTTTTTATCCTTGTGGAAAATGCAAATCTTGTAAAAACTCAAAAAAGGTCCTCACCTATGAGGCCGTTGGAACCCATAATCTCAGATATATTAGGAAATTCTTGACCTGCAGTACTCCCTATACAGTCTATTGCCTTGTGTGCCCATGCGGTTTGAGATATATTGGTAGTACTATTCACCAAACGAAAGTCCGCATATTGGAACACACAAGAGCAATCAAAAATCGTGACGTGACATATCCCGTAGCCAGACACTTTCAGACTTATCACAATAGCAATAGCGATTTATTAACGTTTTTTGCAATAGATCAAGTGCCGGCGAGTATAAGAGGAGGGGATAGAATAGCAAGATTGAGGAGACTCGAATCAAGATATATTATAGATTTGGAGACCAAGACCCCTGGTGGGCTCAACACGAATGAGGAACTTACCGTACATTTAGGGTAAGGGGCTCTCTACCTCCCACTTACTGTATCAATAGAAATTGTACTGTTCTAATGAATTGTTTGAATCATTTTAATGGATGGAGACAACACGAACTAATTGGTAAATTTATTCTGATATTTGATTATCTAAAGTTTCTTCCCTCCACTTTCTTTCTTCTTCTTCTTCCTTTATAAAATGTAGAATTTCGTATCTTTATAAAATGTAGAATTTCGTATCTTTATGTGGTGACGAGTGGCTTGGAGGATTTGGCCCAGACAGGGCATAATTAATTTGTAAAATGTTTTGCGAACACTGACAAGCATAGTTATCACGGGTATCTAAACCCATTAGAATGTATATAAGAGTTGTTGATGCTGTAAATATATAATTTTTCAACATGATATATGAGTAGACACCGAATGATAGCCCATTAGGGGCGGGAGCTTAATATCAACATTGCTTGTCTATAGGTTATATACACATTGTATTTGACGAAACCAAGCCAACGTTAACACCAGTAGATGTGTGTAACAAACACTTATCATATACAAACCATTACAATATGGCGCTAGTGATTACAGGGACCTGTTAGTCCTTTGTTGTTGTTGTTACACGGAAGTGGTGGCAATGTGGCAATGTAACATAAATATGGCGGCTTCCGTGATGCCTGTAAACCATTGAGAAAGGCATACCCGAAACGCGTCTGGTTTTTTAAGCGCTGTGAGTCACAATAAATCTTGACTCGACCCCGTGAGTGCTGTGTCTTTTCTTGAAGGAGGGGAGACTTGAAGCGTTGATATTTGGCGGGAGCACCCCCCGCCCAACAGCACCCGTTCGAGAGTGCGAGACACTGGTGCGAGTGTAGCGTGGATATATATATATATATATATATATATATATATATATATATATATATATATATATAATCTACTGGCGGTCGCCAGTAGATAGTTATAGTTAGGACCTATTTTCCATAGGAAATCCGCAACATTCTATTGGGAATATCTTTGGCGCCGATTGATGAATCTTCGCAAAATTCTCCAAACTTTTGGCCAGCTCCGCTCCGCTCCTACCCTGAAAGTGTAGAAAGTAGTCATACAATCAATGATTTCTTGTCTTTTTTTAAAAAAAATTCAGTGGATCCGCGCACCCAACGCGAGAGAATGCGTGCACCCAATGCGATATGTTGCGCGCACCGTGCGCGCATTCCGCCGTTATGTTGTAGTTGGAATGTAGCAGGACATGCGCAAATAGGCATTACAATGGTGTGCCGTACGAGTGCACGAGATACAACAGCGCACCGTACAAAAGTGTGGGGGCTCGTGGGAGGGAGGAGCAGCCATTTGGCAACATAACACACAGTGAACTCGACCATGTGCCACATGCTGGGCATCTCATCCATGATGACTACGGTTGAAGACATCCCACAACACCAACGACTGGCCTTTGTACACATCCTGTATGAATGCAGCGTGGTTTTCACTTCTATGCTCGTTCAGTGGTGTGATGTTGGCGGGTTGTGTGACTTGTGCTCCTTGTTGGTGTGTTTCATTTTGGCCATTGTTAGTCTATATGTGTGTTGTACTTAATTGTGCATGTGTGCCATTCTGCCCATCTTCCCCCCTCCCCCCACTCCCTGCTTCTTCATGGAAAGAATAAATTAGAATAGTTCCTTGATTCTTTTAGGTTTCAAAACTTCTCTATTAGTTTATTTTTAATTTTCCATATGAACCGTTTTTTTAATATTCAACAACACATAGAAGTCAGAAGTGCAACGTATTCTATCAACACACTTTCTAGAACATTCTACAACACGTGCAGGTTAAAAGTTCATCAAGTTTTTAAAACGTAACGATTTTTTTTGTAACATTTTCTTGAATATTTAACGACACGTGCAGGTTAAAAGTTCACGATTGTTTTAAGTACGAACAGTGCCTTCCAAATGCAAGTAGCAGGTGTGGTTGAGCTGAGCAAATTTTATCCTATGATATGTACTCCACGTTGAATCTGCTTTTTCTTAACCAATCACAAAGATGCTTTTCCAAAAAACTAATGTGCACCCTACTTTTAAAAAAGAATGCTTTTCATGATATCTTTAGAGATAAGTTATAGATAGGAATTAGCATTTAAAAAACCTTTGAAATTCACTGAAAAAAACCATAGGTTTCATGCACGTTATAGTTAGGAATTGGCATTTAAAATCCTTTGAAATTCACTGAAAAAACCATAGGTTTCAGGCAAGTTATAGTTAGGAATTAGCATTTAAAAAACCTTAGAAATTCACTGAAAAAACCATAGGTTTCAGGGGCGTTCTAGTTAGCTGGACATTTCCCTCGTACAAAACCCTAGAAATTCCCCTGTTATAGTTAGTTTAGCTAACTATAACTCGCGCCCCCGCAATGCACTGCTGATGACATCACATATTACATCACTCATGACATGGTCAGTGACATCACTGATGACATCACTGATGACATCTCAAATGACATCACTGATGACATCACTGATGATGTCCTCCATGTGATAAATTAGTGCATCTTCTCACACCCTAATATAACCTTTGATACAGCGACTCAAAATTTCAGACAGCCATTTTGACATTCATAGATACTCCAATACCAATACCTACTCACCCACTCATTGACTTTTAGGTCTACATACATGTCCACTCACTCACCTATACAGTCACTCATACTTACAGTCACTCTGTGCGTTTATATATAGACACTCACACACTGCCAATCATCCATTGAGGTACTGACACATCTAGTCAGTCATGCAAATAATTAATCACAGTCCAATTTACTCACCTATACAGTTAAACACACTCAAGTTCACTTACTCATAAAAATACTAACAAATTCTGTGTCTTCCTGCAGAAAAATAAACAGCACATGACACAGATATCATTGCACTATGGCGCATACAGCCACTCCCAAAATCACACACTCTCACATATAGATAGTTATATACTCTTACACACATATACACTGCGTTTCACATATGTAGTTACTGACACATGTACAACTGAGAAATACATTCAATCACTAACACACCCATATGTACACTCACTCAACCATACAGTCCATCACAGATGCACTCTTAAAACCATGCACCCACTGAATCACCCACTCACACATCTAGTCACAGAGTCACATAGACCCTACCCACACAAACACTCAGGCACCCATATAGATACTCAGACAACCAATCAATAACCCATACAGACACTCATATAGCTATTCACAAAACCATACAGCCACTTATACACCCACACACAGACACATACAGACATTCACACAGTTTAGTCACTAGTCTGCAGTAAGATACATTTAATGACTCACTTATAAAGTCAGTTACGCACCTAGAAAATCATCCATTCACACACTTGTACACCCAGTTATTCTTCAACAGGCCTGTCCCTATATATATTAAACATAATAAAACTGTTCAGAAACACATACTCAATGGATGATGTCATCAGTGATGTCATCAGTGATCTCACTGACCATGTCATGAGTGATGTAATATGTGACGTCATCAGCAGTGCATTGCGGGGGCGCGAGTTATAGTTAGCTAAACTAACTATAACAGGGGAATTTCTAGGGTTTTGTACGAGGGAAATGTCCAGCTAACTAGAACGCCCCTGAAACCTATGGTTGTTTCAGTGAATTTCTAAGGTTTTTTAAATGCTAATTCCTAACTATAACGTGCCTGAAACCTATGGTTTTTTCAGTGAATATATATATATATATATATATATCATTTTTTCTCATACCAATGCAGCCCCCATATTGGAGGCTAAACAATGCAATAATATGATAAATACTTGTGCAAACACATCATGAATATATGAACCGCAGTAGGGCAAGTATTACTTGAACTCATGAAAACTGCAAAAAGAGCAGGCATTGTTAGCCTACAGGCTGCATTGTAAGCCGATAGCATAGAAAATGAAAGCAATTGTAAAAACTTGCTCCGTGCCTTTAAGGTAACCATGACCCCTAGTTTCCCATCATGCCTCAGGGGTGACAGTTAGGTCAGTTGTTCTTTGCGGAGCCCAGAGATTAGTACACAAAGATAAAGCTTAACCAAATGAGGAAAAACCAGTCTCATTTGCCTGGGGCCTGATGAGGATACCCCTGGAAGAGAACTAGAATTACAGGTAAGTAACTTATCGTTCTCTTCCAGGGGATCCTCATCAATAGTGATAAGCACTGAATAGAATAGCAAGCCCATCTTTCACCTGCGGGCAAATGAGACAGAATGACCCAACAGACAACCATAATCATTAGTGATTGAACAGATTCCTCAAGGAGCCCTTGCCTACTTGGGTGTCGATTCTAGTATCTGAATCAAGACAATAATGTCTTGTAAATGTGTGCACAGATCTCCAGGTAGCTGCTTTACAGATTTCAGAGATCGGAACATTATTGAGGAAAGCAGTTGTAGCCGCTTTTTCTCTAGTGGAATGAGCCTTGGGGGTAGCCCCAAGAGTCTTCTGTGCTAACTGGTAAGCCAATTTGATACATGAAACTATCCACCTGGAGATGGAACGTTTGGAGGCTGGAAAACCTGTTCTGATCGAACCGTCATTAATGAATAGTTGATCAGATTTTCTTATTGTTTTGGACCTGGCCAAATAGAATGTAAAAACTCTCTTCAGGTCCAACGAGTGGAGTGACCTTTCAGCTGGAGTAGAGGGGTTAGGAAAAAAGGTCGGTAATGAAATGGTTTGATTGACATGAAAATCTGACACCACCTTCGGAAGGAAGAAGGGGTGAGTTCTTAAAATCACTCTATTTAAGTGGAACACGTATAAGGTTCTTTTGAGCAGAGAGCTTGAATCTCGCTCACCCTGCGAGCTGAGGTAATAGCCACTAGGAAAGCAAACTTCCACGTAAGTTGTTGAAGGGTTGCTTTGTGGATAGGCTAAAATGGGGGACCCATCAATTGAGACAGAACCAAGTTCAATTACCAGGGGGGAGAAGGAGGCCAAACAGGAGGATAGACCTTGAAAAAATCACTACCTGCAGTTGAAAAAAGGATGGTTGTGAAGGAGAACGCCTGTAAGCCGTAATGGCAGCTAGGTGCACCTTAGTGTAAGGCCTGCCTTGGCTAAATGAAGCAGGTATGGTAAAATTATTTCCTCCTGCCCTTTGGTAGGATTACAATTATTTTGTACACACCATAAGAAAAACATTTGCATTTACAAGCTTAGGAGTGCCTTGTGGAGGGTCTCCTAACTTCTTTCAAGATGGTCATTCAGTCTTGGAGAAGTCCTAAATGACCATATTGGAGGACCTCAGGAGCCATGCTGCCAAGTTCAGTGAGGGAAGGTTGGGGTGATGAATCCTCCCGTTCATCTTGGACAGCAAGTCCGGTCTGCACGGCAGTCTCCTGTGTGGGAATTCTTTCAGGTGCAGAAGGTCCGGGTACCACCATTGCCTGGGCCAAATCCGGAGCGATCAGAATCATCCTTGTGTCTGAGTGTGAGAGTTTGGTCACCACCTTCGGGATGAGTGGAAGAGGTGGAAAGGCGTACACAAATGCCCCAGACCAGCTGATCAAAAGGGCAGTCCCCTTAGACCCTGGTAGTACCTGGTAGTACCTTGAGGCGAAGTCTCAGCATGTTTTGTTTGTGTCGTCCGCAAATAGATCGATGCTTGGACGCTCCCATTCTTGGAAAATGTCCTCGACAACTTTGTCGTTTAGAACCCAGTCCTGCTGATCCTCGAAGTGTCGACTGAGAGCGTCTGCCCATGAATTCTCCTCTCCTGGTAGGTGCACCGCTCTCAACTCCAGCATGTTGATGTGGTACAACTGTTCTTTTGTTGACCATTGACCTTGTGTCTGGAGTGACCCCATGTGAGCTTCCCAACCCTGTAGAGAGGCGTCCCTGATCAAAGATTGTGAGGGAGGAGTCTGATGGAATGGAACTCCTACCAGGAGATTTTCTTGTCTCATCCACCATGGTATTGATGGTCTGGCTGAGTGCAGCAGTTGTATCCTGCCGTTCTTTGATCCCACTTGTCCTCCAGATCCTATTGTGAGGGACGCATTCTCAATCTGGCATTGGGTACCAGAAAGACGCAGGATGCCATTGATCCTAGAAGAGATGCCACCTGGTGGACCGAAGGTAGGTTGTTGTGTAGGATCTGCTTGCCCTTCAGAGCGATTGAAAACAGTCTCGCCTCTGAAGGAAACACTTTTCCTATTGCAGAGTCTATTGTTTCGCCCAGATAATGAATTTTCTGCGTGGGATGCTGAGTCGATTTTTCGAAGTTTACGTGGAGACCCAGTTGCTGGCAAAGGTCTAGACATTGTTGGAAATTGTTCCTCAAACTCTGAGGAGAGGGACCTTTCAGAAGCCAGTCGTCAAGATAGGGGTACACAAACATCACCCTGTGTCGTAGAGCGGCTGCTACTACTGCCATGCACTTTGTGAACACTCGGGGAGCTTACTTCAGCCCGAAGGGCAGTACCTTGTACTGATAATGGGAGGACCCCAGTAGGAAACGCAGGAACTTCCTGTGATGAGGATTGATTGGGACATCAAAGTACGCATCTTGCAGATCCAGCAAACACATCCAATCTCCCTGTTGTAGATGTGGACATATTTGATGAAGAGCCAACATGCAGAACGTTTCTTTTCTGATGGACTTGTTGAGTGCTCGAAGGTCTAGAATAGGTCTGAAATCTGACTTTCGACCCTTTTTCTTAACTATGAAGTATCTTGAGTATACTCCTTGACCTCTTTGTGATGCAGGGACTTTCTCGATGGCTGACTTCCTTAGAAGGATAGACACCTCCCGCTGCCGTAGTTTTATCTAGTGGCATGTTGTTTTCGCTGGCGGGATCGAGGGAGGCCGATGCCGAAAACGTAGAGAGTACCCATTTTGCAGCATAGTCAACACCCATTGGTCTTTCGTAATATTCTGCCTCTCCTCCAGATGATTGGCAATACTTCCCCCCACTGGAGTGGAAAACATGGATGGAGGAAGTGGACACTCATTGTTTAGTTGGTGTTTTTGCTGAAGTAGTCGACTGACAAGGGGTTCCTCTTCCTCTGGGGGTACGACAACCCTGGTACTGGGACTTCGATTGACCCTCTGCTGCTGTTGCCTCTGCCAATGAGGGGTTTGAACCCTCTGACAGAAGGGTTACCAATCGTGGGGGCCTGTAAGGGCACCGGAACTCTTTCTTCTTCTCAAGCACAACCGCCTTCAGGGTATCGAGTTCTGACTTCTTCCTCGACATTTCCTCATCAGTGTGAGTGCCAAACAAGGATGAGCCTGTGAAAGGGTGATTGAGAATCCGGGACTGCACTTCCGGTTTAAGTGCAGTAAGACGGAGCCATGATGATCTTCTGGCGCTGATTCCATGAGCATAGGCATGTGCAGACATCGTCGCTCCATCAGTTGCGGCACTGATCACTTGGTTTGCCACCAAGCTGCCTTCTTGCACAATTTCCTCAAAATCTCTGCAGTCTACCCTTGGTGGCTTCTGTGTGAACCTCTGCAGAGAGTCCCACAGAGATCTGTCATAACGCCCCAACAGGACCGAAGCGCTGGAGACTTTCATCATGGAGGCTGATGTGCCACAGACCTTTCTCCCCCATGCATCCTGTGCTCTTCTCTCCTTATTCGGTGGAACTGTAGATGAGGAGTCTACTGCGTGTGTCTTCTTGGCTGCAGCTATAATAACGGAATCTGGTGGAGGATCAGATCTGAGGATGTGGAAATCGCAGAAATTGCTGTTAGAATGAGCTGAAGCCATTTTAGTTGTGGCGTCCATTTTGTTAGCCATGTGCTTCTTCCGTCTTCACTGTTGCTTGCCTTTCTGTTTTGCTTGAGTCATCAACTGTAGTTAACTCATTGAGTACTGAGCCAGAGCACTGTGTAAGCTCAGAAAGGCCTGTAGCTGCTAGAATGCACCTGTCTTAGAGTGTAACTGTCAGGCTATTTCGACTGATGTAAGCAGTTCTATCACCTTTTGCTGACTAAGTATTATTTGCCTACCCATGTTAGTCAATAGCTATTCCTGTGTATGCCTGTACCTCCCCTCTGAGTCTCCATGCTTGCTCAGCTGTAAACAGGGTATACAAGACCCTTGGTTTCTGTATTCCATGGACTACCTCCTACAGTGCCTGAGGGTGCTGTATTGATGTAGTCCCACTCATGAGAGATTAATAAACTTGTTATTTGATATTCCAGCTTCTGAGCCAATCTCTATTTTGTTGGTCTAAGGACCTGTGAACAGATAAGGGGGAACCCCTGCACCAGTGAGCCCCTAAAAAGGCTCATTTTCCACAAAATATAAAGGGTATTCTTCAGGCGGCCTGTATTTTTTCACGATTCTCGCTGGCACTGGCTTGAGAGTCGCTGGTGTTAGAAATATGTCCATTACAGGCTGGAGCAGACCCGGGACCAGAGGTAGCAATGGCTTTGCTGCTGATCTCTGATGCAAAGTCTCGAATATGACTGAGGACGAGCTTTGCTGAGTAGGCATAGAGATGTTTAACTTGTTTGCCCCTCTGGAGAGAACATCGTGAAAAGTAACAACGTCGTCCACTGAAGAGATTCTTGACGGTGGGCTGTCAGTGAGAGTCGGGGAGTAGTCCCTCTTCGAAGAATGTGTGGAAGAGGGTGAACTTTTGGAGACCTGTGTCTTCTCCTTTGCTCTCGAGACCTGGATCTTTTTCTTGAAGAGCGAGCAGGAGTATGTGCGCGATCCCTACCCCTTGATGGAGTAGTAGGAGAGAGATCCGCTGCTTGCACGAGATGGGCAAGAGGAGACCTGTGTAAAGGACTAGAATAGTCCTGAGCACCTCCCATTTGTGGAGCGTCAGCTTTGCTCCAGTTATGTAGAGGTAACAACCATCTGGAAGAGAGATGTACTCATGGAGATTTTCATCCCTCTTCCCACGCCGGAGCTTTCTGTAAGCTTGAGCGGTGTGCAGATGGAGATTTTTGCTTCTCCGTTCTTGCAGGATCCTCAGCTGGATGGGTTTTTAAAGGTGAAGAAGCCAGGCAATGCGACGTTGAAATGACCACCGTTGATCTTGAGGAAGAGAAAGAAGACCGTCTTGACAACGCGCGGTGAGATTCTGCTCTTGACGTCGGTGATGGCGACGGAGAACAACCCACTGAGTGTGAGCCCGTAACAGATCTGCGCTTCGACATCGAACGTCCGAGCCTGGATGCCGACGGAGTCCTTTGTCTTAACGGTGAACGTCGCTGCTTTCATGTCAAAGGAGACCGCTGTCTCGACGTTGAACGATTTTGTGGTATTGTCGACGGAGTCCTCTGCCTCGACGTCGACCGTCTTTGAGATGCCCTCAACGGAGACTTCTGCCTCGACATCGACCGTCTTGTCATCAGAGGAGTCTTCTGTCTCAACGACGAGTGTCTCTGCCCTGACGTCGACAGATACCTCTGCCTCGATGTTGAACACCTGTGCGTCGAAGACTGGTGTCTCAACGTCGATCTTCTGTGGGATGAAGCCGGCGGAGTCCTCTGCTTCAACGCTGGAGACAGAGTTTTATGCCTCAACGTCGATGATCTATGAACAGACCTTGACGGAGACTTGTGCCTCGACGTCGACCGCTCAAGAATGTGTGTCCTGTCTCAACATCGCACGTTTGGCCAACGCCGACAGAGACCTGTTTCTGGACGTTGATCGTCGCCTGGTTGATGCCAACGGAGGGTCTTTTACCTGACTCGACGTTGAAGCCACCGTCTTTGATGTTGGAGATGAACGATGCGAGTGCACCGCTGAAGACTTCGATGACGACATCTGCTTCTTCGCCGGTGGACGATTCGACGCCGATCCCAACGCCGAAGTTGAACAGATTGGTATCTTGCTCCTCGACGTCGATTGTGGTCTCTTTTTCTTCTGCCTCACAGGAGACCTACCACTTTCAGAGAGCCCATATAACCGAATTCTCTCTCTATCCTTGAGAGTTCTTCTGGACAATTTTTTACAATGTAGACAGTTCTCTGGAGAGTGAGAGTCTGGGAGGCAGAGGATACACACAGAATGTGTGTCAGTCTTGGCCTTCTTCTTGCCACAGGAGGAGCAAGGGTTAAAAAGTGAAGGCATTCTGACAATAATAAAAACACTTTGTGCCAAAGAAAAGGTCACACTTCACTCCAAAGACAAAAAGATGTTGAGTGAAAAGTAGAAAACCACAAAAAGTTTAGATAATTTTGACAAAAAAGTCAAAAAGGACAGAGCTGTGGTATCCAGGGTCCTGACTGAAGGAGCCGAAAAGAACAACTGACCTAACTGTCACCCCTGAGGCATGATGGGTCATCAAGCTAGGGGTCATGGCTGCCTTAAAGGCACAGTGCCAGTTTTTACAATTGCTTTCATTTTCTGTGCTATTGGCTTGCAATGCAGTCTGTAGGCCAACAATGCCTACTCTTTTTGCAGTTTTCATGAGTTGTATTCATTAAAAGGAGTTAAAGTAATACTTGCCCTACTGTGGTTCATATATTCATGATGGGTTTGCACAAGTATTTATCATATTATTGCTTTGTTTAGCCTCCTATATGGGGCCTGCATTGGTATGAGAAAAAATGATAGATGTATATATATATATGTATATATATATATATATATATATATATATATATATATATATATATATATATATATATATATATATATATATATATATAGAGAGAGAGAGAGAGAGAGAGAGAGAGCTCTATATATATGTTTTTCATATATAATTTGTATTATTTCCATGGTCCTCGCACATGGGCGGGAATATTCAGTGCCTATGACTATTGATGAGGATCCCCTGGAAGAGAAATAAATACTACATATGGCCAATAATAATATAGGACTGTTCACTGTAATCTCTATGAACAAAATGCCTGTGGACCAGTCGCAGCTGGCAGCACTAGAGAGTGGTGAGGCGGGCAAATGGGTGGTGGGTGGGTTACACGTTAATTAAAATAAAGAACTACTCACTTACCTGAATGAGCGTCCTCCTTGCTCCGGTCCGGCTTTCTTCTTAATGCGGGACCCTCAGCAAATCCCCTAACCAATCATGGCGCTGCTCTCATGCTGAGAGCAGCGCCAGGATTGGAGGGAGTGGCCTCTCTCGCCGCTCCCAAGGGCACTGGAGGCTTGGGCTTGATCTAACCCAGCTGTCTTAAGACAGATGGGTGAGAGGTTTCAGGGTGAGAGGTTTCAAAGTGAGCATGAATGGCTGGCTATCGCAAGACAGCCGGCCGTCGCAAGACAGCAGGCCAAAGGGACATGCACACTTTGAAATTAAGCGCCCTGTGCCCAGGCAGCCCACCATCCTCACTGCTGCTGTCATTCAGCTCAGTTCAGGACGGGCTGATAAAAAACTAAAATGGTAATAAATTAACTTTATTACCATTTTATTTTTCATCTCTGGAGCATTAGGGGCATTTTTTTAAATTTTTTTTTACGTAAAAATAGCCTTTGGATTATCCATAAAACACATTAGAATGTAATCACATATATACACGGTGTCACCTGGTATGACTTTACAGGGATTATATACACTGCAGGGCCAATCGGGCCACTGTCATAACATCACTTATGTGAAGACAACCAGTAACTACTGGTAACATTGCACTTAGCATACACCTTAGGCATGAACATCATAACATCACCTAGGACAGCATATTATGCAAAACATAATAATTACAATATGTCCCACCAAAACCTAGGGGCGAACATTAGGCAGTCTCATCCTTGGGGGCCCGTCCTGAGTTTTCCCGCCATGCCCTTGTTTTAAAGTAAGGGCTCTCCAAACTTGGTGTCCCTTCCATGGACACGAGGCTCTCACTAGGCCCCGGGCTGCAGATGCAGCAAAAACAATGCCCCCAAAAGGCCCGTAATATAATAAGGGGTGGGGGTGCAACTCACCCGTGTCTCCTCTTTGGAGAATGCCCCCAACATTCCAGCTGCCCACAACCCTGCGGCGCAGCAGTGACAAGACTAGGCAAAACAGTGTGCCTCGCAATGCCCCTTTTTACAGTCAGGAGTCAGGCCAATACTCGCATCCCTCGCACAGCTGCCTGTGATTTGGCGGTGCAGCTGCAAACACTGGCCTCAGGCTCCCTAAGCCTGGAGCAGCCAAAACAACTCAGGCGGGGAAGGCAACGGTTCTGTGCAAGCCCTCAACAGGACCTAGACCCAACGGCACTGGCTCCCTCACTCGTGCCGATGCGGGGAACTTGTGAGAGCGACCATTCCCACCTCAGAGGCCCGACTCGCCGCAGCATGGAGCCCGTGAGGCTCCGGTCCAACTTCTGGCAGCCCTGTGAGTCTGTGAGGCTCCGTCTTACTCTCGCCAACAGCCCCATCCACAACAGGCCCAGAAGACACGTGGGGCTCTCCCCTTTCGTTCAGGAGCCCCGCTCACAGCCAGGCGTCCTTCGCCTGACTTCCTGATTCTTCCTCTGGCTTCCGAACGGTTGCTGGGCAAAGCTCGCAGCTCCGGCGGTGCTCGCTCGGCTGACACACCACAGGGGGCGGATCCAGCAATGTTGAAGGCAGGCACAGCCCTATTCAGGTTCAAGTGCTACTCCTCCCCCTACTTCAAATGCAGATCAGGCCTATTCAGCCTAGAGCTGACTCACCCAGCACCTCTGGAGCCACTGCACCATCCCAGCCCCAGTCATCCAGAGCCAGATATGCAATACACAACGGCAGGCACAAAGACACATAGCACAGAGAAACCCCCACTTCTGAAAGTGTCATTTCTAAAATAGTGATAATAAATCTGCGAACACCATTACGCAACATTTATCGCCACTATTCCAAACATACCAAACTTGTTCACGCTACTCCTCTCATGTCAGGAATTACCACTGAAACACATATCAGAGAATCCCCAATGCATTCCTATGAGACAGCAGCCTCACATCAGTGAGAAACCAAATAGGCTGTTTGTCACTACAAGGACATGCCACACAGTTAAGGCAAATGTCCTACCTTTTACCTACAGCGCACCCTTCCCATAGGGTTAGCTAGGGCCTACCTTAGGGGTGACTGATATGTAGTAAAAGGGGAGTCATGAATGTGGCAACCACTTTATGTGCCACGTCACAGCGGCAGTAAACTGCGCGCGCAGGCCCTGCAATGGCAGAGGCCTGAGACAGGTTTGAAAGGCTACTTTGGTGGGTGGCGCAAGCAGCGCTGCAAGCCCACCAGTAGAATTTAATTTACTGGCCCTGGATATATGAGATACCACTTTACATGGGACTGATAGGTAAATTAAATACGCCAAACAGGTGTAGACAAATCTTGCCAAGTTTACCATAGAGAGCACATGCACTTTAACACTGGACAGCAGTGATAAAGTGCCCAGAGTCCTAAAACCACCAACACCAGGTCAGAAGAAATACCAGGAGGAAGGCAAAAAGTTCTGGGATAACCCTGCAAAAAGGGCCAAGTTCAACAGTCATCTTTCCATCACATTCATTCTTCATCATCCATGTCACCCGAATCCACCGCCAACCTAGAGAGACAGATTGAAACATTATTGTCTTCCACTGGCAGGTATGAAACTGAAATTCTTGAAGGTCCACAAGCCATTTGCAAATCCTAGATGAAATGCAATCAAGACCCTTTTTTCCAAAGACTTCCAGCAAAGATTATTATAATTGGTGTGTGGACCAAGTATAGATTCATTTGTTTTACAAATATTGTTGTAATAACTCTGCCATGGTGCATTGAAATGTCATTTCTTTTTTGTGCGCAGAAATAATAAAAAAAGATAAATAGAGTTTAAAAAAAAGATCTTTGGTCAGTCTGCACAAGAAATTTAATACCCCACGCAAATTGTCAAAGTTTCTTATTGCCCAGTACACCTCAAGAGCTTCCTTCTCAATTGTTGAATATTACATTTCTGCTCCCCTCAATGATCTAGAAGCAAATGCTATGGCGGCCTCTTCGTCCCCTTGTTTCTGTTTTAAAACAATGCCTTGTTCCCTTTCATTGGCATCTGTAAGTATCAAGTAAGGCATTCCCGGAATAGAACTCTTTAGCAATTGTGCTGATAACAAGGCAATTTTTAGATCTTCAAACTCTTTTTGACCGCCATCTCTCCATGCAAATTGCACACCCATTCTTTTTTTTTTTTTTTTTTTTTTAATTTTATAAAAATTTTATTGTGCAGAGAAAAAGGGTACAAGCACGGGCCTACAACCTCCTGGGCCGGCCGCTAGTATGCAGAAATGATCGAGCAGTTCAAAAACAATGACTGGCCCGCAGGGGCTCCGCTAAATGACAGGAGATCAAGCTGCACATAAAGGAAGTCAGGATACACCCTTTTTACATAACTATCAACCAAAGTAAAGAAAAACAAAAAGCAAGGCGAAAAACATTGAAAGGGCATCTAACCATAGCAGAGGAACTCCACATAGTACCACCCTAGGGTGGTCAATAAAAGGGGGGTCTGAGAGGGAGGGGGGGGCCACGGGAAAACCAAATCTATACTCAGATGAACAGAGTAAGCAAGGAACCCTCAAGGATCAGGGGGACAAGGCAACCTCAGACGTATCCACCAGGGGGGGAGAACAGATAGTCCCTCGATACACATTCCACTGACCCCAGATTCTACCCCACGCCCCCGGTTTACCACGAGCCACATACACCGTCTTCTCCCTGAACATGCACCAGTCCATGTTCTCCTTCCATACGGACACGGTGGGAGGCCGTTGGGAACCCCAAAGCTGCGCAATATCTCTCTTTGCGATCATGTTCCCAAGGGCCGCCCACCAAGCCTGAGCCGCATTATAGTCATTGGGCTCCCACACATTCAGAACACATCGGCGCACCTCCGGCAGCAGAGCGACCCCAGTGACTCGATTCATAACATCATGCACCTGGCGCCAATATTCCGCCACCTCGCGGCACTCCCAGAGGATGTGGAGAAAGGTGGCACTGTGCCCGCAGCCACGCTTACAGAGCCCGTCATCAGAAAACCCCATCGAGACCAAACGGGGACCCATCACATAGACACAATGGAGAATCTTAAGCTGGACCAGACGGAGACGGGCCGGGATGGCAACCTCCTTAGGGGATGACAGCGCAGACTGCCAGTCCTCGTCGTCCAACTCCACCCCATCTCCCGTCCATGCCTCCCGAAGACGCACCAAGAGATCAGCCCGATTATTTATTAGTTTTTTATAAATCAGGGAGATAGTACTGTCGGGGACGTGTCCGTCGAGTATACGGTCCTCGAGAGGCGAAGAGACAGGGACCGTGGTCCCCTCCCCAAAGACCGAGAGTAGGGCGTGCCGAACCTGGGCATAGCGGAAGAACTCCCTTTCACTAAGCTCGTACTCGCTCTGAAGCGCCGCGAAGGATTTAACCGCGCCTTTAACCCATAGGTCCCCCACTCTGCTAATGCCGATCGTATCCCAGTGCTCAAAGCCTTTCGTTGTCCAGAGGCTTCCCAAGGGCTCAGAGGCGAATAGAGGAGTAGCACACGTTAACCGCCCACTCCAGCCCACAGCTACATTCGCTGCCTTCCACACACGTACCGCAATCCTAGTAGGGCCCGTGAGGGTCCTTCCGGCAGATCGAGAGTAAAGCGTTCTGTTATAGTTACCGCCGGGAAGCAGGAATTTATCCATCTCATATGCCGGGTTCGAGCCAGGAGCGTACGTAGCATGGTTAATGGCAGACAGCTGGGAGGCCCAATACTACCTTCTAATGTCAGGAAGCGCGATGCCTCCGTCATTCCAGGGAAGAGTCAGCTTTGCCAAAGCGATACGCGCACGACCGTCCCAAACCAGTTTCCTCTGCAAACTCTCCACTTCCCTAAAGTAGGCCGCCGGAATGATATCGAAGGAGTTCTGGAGAGCGTAAAGAAATCTGGGAAGGGACATCATTTTAAACAGTGCTGCGCGACCAAGTGGAGACAAGGGCAACTTACACCACCGAGCCGTGTCCGCCCTCAAACGCCGGAGGGGAGACAGGAGATTCTGCTCATAGCGGACCGCCGGATCCAACGAAACGTATACCCCCAAGTATTTAAAGCCGGATTGAGACGTTTGGATCGGAAGCCGAGGCGGCAAGAGAGGAAGGCCACCGGAGATAGGATACACGCAAGATTTGGACCAGTTAATTATCAAACCCGAATTTCTCCCGAAGGAAGTAAGGACATCAAAAAGCACATTGAGCGACTTCCGCGGCGAGGTGAGGTACAGAAGAATATCATCCGCGTACAACGAGACCCGATCCTCGAAGCCCGGGGCCCACCGGATCCCTCTGATCGAGGGCTCCCAGCGGAGCCAGGCAGCGAGCGGTTCCAAGGCGAGAGCAAAGAGCAGAGGGGACAACGGGCACCCCTGCCTAGTACCCCTCCCGAGCGCGAAGGGCCGAGAAACCCGCCCATTGACAACCACCTGAGCCATTGGACCAGCATAGAGGAGCTTCACCCAACCAATAAATCCCTCCCCAAAGCCAAACTTCGCCAATACGGCCCAAAGGAATGGCCACTCGATGGTATCAAAGGCCATCGTGGCGTCTAAGGAAACCAATATGGCCGGTTCAGAGAAGTACTCCGCCCTAGCGAGGACGCCATGTAGACGCCGCAAGTTGAGAGCGATATTACGATGAGGGATAAAGCCGCATTGATCCGGATGTATCAAATCACAGATAACTCCCAGCAAGCGATTAGCGAGAACCTTGGCAAGGATTTTCGGTTCGGCATTTAGTAGGGAGATAGGCCTATATGAGGCACAGCGGTCTCGTGGCTTACCGTCCTTGGGAATAACAACTATAGTAGCCAGACGCTGGTCGTCGGGAAGGGAACCCCGCTCGAGCGACTCCAGAAACATACGACGGAGGAAGGGCGCGATTTTATCCGGGCGTAGTTTATACAGTTCAATCGGCAGTCCGTTGGGGCCCATAGCCTTGCCCGAGCGAAGGGAACGAATCGCGGTAGCAATCTCGGCGACAGACAGGGAGGCATCCATCTGCTCACGGTCCTCGACGGATAGGCCGGGCAAGGCAATATCCCGCAGCAAGAGACGAGAGTCATCCTCATCTCTATCAGACACCGGGGAGCAAAACACTCCACAATCTCATCAGGGTCAGTCACACACACTCCATCCGAAACCCGAAGCTCCGGGACCACACGATTCACTCTCTCCTTCTTATCCAACCAAGCAATCAGTTTACCCGCCTTGTCCCCGGCATCATACAACCTACCCTGTTGCTCCCTATACATGCTCTTGGCAGCGTCAGTGACAAGAGACTTATATTCAAACTGCTTCAAGCTGAGGGCATGAAGCCCATCCTGAGTGACACCCGTCTCCAAAGCCGCCTCCAGCCCCGATATTTCAGTCTCCAGCTTCACCACCTCCTCATTCTTAACCCTCTTGGCCTCCACTATCTGGGATAGGGCATGCCCGCGGAGCACTGTTTTGAAGGCTTCCCACAGGGACACTGAGGACAACACCGACCCCTCATTCTCGAGAAAATACTGATCAATCGACTTAACAAGGCTATCACGAATCTTGGGGTCGCGCAAGTACCAAGGGTTAATAGGGGCGATCCACCCAGCGGACCGCATCCCGGTGTCGAAAAGCAACCACAGTGGGGAATGATCAGAGATACCCCGGGCCAAGTGCTTGACCTCTCGAATCCGGGCAGTCTGGGCCGCGGGCATAAGAAAATAATCCAATCTGGAGAGACTCCCATGGGCCCCAGAGTGAAATGTGTACTGACACTGTGTCGGATGCATTAACCTCCAACAATCCACCAGACCGAAGGTATCCAAGAGTCCGCCGAGCCACGCCTGGGCAGCAGGGAGGGCCCTGGGCAGGTGGCGATCCAAATCACCCGAAACAACCGAATTAAAATCCCCACCCATAAGCAAAAGACTGTCAGGAAGCTCAAGCAGCATACGACCCAAGTCTGAGAAAGTGGAGTTCTGGAGGCCCGGGGGAACATAAACCGAAACCAAGGAAAGGGACTGTCCCTCCCACCTCCCAATCAGAGCCACATAGCGCCCTCTATCGTCTAGGACAACCCTGGTGATCTCTAGCGGAAGTGAAGATCGTAGGAGAATGCCCACCCCTCTAGAGCCAGTGGTGAAACCGGAATGGGCCACGAGTCGGTATCCCCCCCCTGTTCATGGCATGACAAACATTACCAACCAGATGCGTCTCCTGTAAGAATACCACATCAGGAGTCAAACGACGCAAATACTGCAGCACAACACCCCGTTTGATACGATCCCCCAATCCGTTGACGTTCCAAGACATCAGTCTCAACCCGTCCCCCCCCCATCCCCTCCAATAGATCAAAGGTCCCCCAGCAAATAGCGCGACACCTGAAACTGAAACAGAGCCAATACCTCGCCTTGAAAACAAAAAACACAAATCCAAACAACCCCTCCCACCCACCAACCCCCCCCCCAATTCAACTCCCCCCACCCTGCACCCCTGCGGTCCAGAAAACCACCCCAACTTGCAGTGTGCCTGTCGCCCTACAAACCCCATTCTACGAAAAGACCCCGGAGGAGGAAAGGGACCCGTCCCTGCCCGCCCCCAACATAGATCATAATTAAACAAAATGTACAAAAGAAGTAGAACCCAGCCGAACAAAACAAAATGTCAAAGTCAAGGACCAAAAGTCACTCCGAAGGAGGCCCGCCACCCTCGGCACCACCAGAAGGCCCAGGCCGGTCACCCCGGTCCGGCAGAGAATCCAGCCAGTCATTCACAGTCGCAAGACAGTCAAAAAAGGTAGCCCGGTCTTCGTATTCCACTCGGAGCTTAGCAGGAAAAAGCATCGAGTACTTAAGACACAGGTCCCGGAGACGGCGCTTCACCCCCTGGAAACCCATCCGCTGTTTCTGGACCAGTTGGGTGAAGTCCGGGAAAAAGTTAACGGATGAGGTCCCATATCGGACCGGGCCATGTACCCGTGAGGCCTGCAGAATCGCATCTCGGTCTCTGTAGTGAAAAAGTTTTGCGACAATAGGCCTCGGGGGAGCTCCCGGTCGCGGCCGACCGCCTGGGACTCGATGGGCCCGTTCCACGGCAAAGAACTTACTCAGGCCAGCAGGGGCAAGCTGTTTGAGGATGAGTTCCTCAACCATAAGATCCACCGGGCGATTGTCGGAGGTCTCCGGAACACCTATGAGGCGGATGTTATTGCGTCGAGCCCGTCCCTCGAAGTCCTCCAGCCGCCGGGCCATCAGGTCGTTGGTCGACTTGAGGTCGCCGAGAGCAGTCTGCAGGTCCGACACATCCGTACCAAGGGTGGACGTCCGCAAATCCAGCGATTGGACCCTCTCATTGGTCTTAGAGAGATCCGCCCGAATTAGCGTAACATCAATGGCCACCGTGTCGATTTTACGGGCCAAGGCCTCGTACTGCTGAGCGATGGTCTCCTTGATGCCATTAATGGCGCCCATGATGTCCTGCAGGGACAAATCCGGAGGGGCGGACGGAACACCCCCAGCGTCATCCGGGAGAACACCGGCCGTCCCAGGGGACCCTTTACCCTGAGTGTAGCGGTCCATGTTGTTGGTCTGGACCGGTCCCCCACGTAGGGATGTCTTGGTCTTACGCCTCTCGGGATCCCCTCTGCCTCCCATGTGGAACCATGCTCGCCGAAGGGGACCACCGAGCAAGCGTCAAAGTGGCACGGGGGAAGCCAACACGAGCCGTACCAGGGACCGCAATGTGGCGGTGCGAGAGGATCAAAGTCAATGGGCACACTGGGTTCAGGCGGAGGCAAAGGCACGAAGCGAAGGCCGAGTAAAAACCAGCCGCACAAAGCAACTCCACTGTCCAGATCCAAAAGTAAAACCGAAAGTGATGAGACGGCCGCCGGCACAGCCCCGATGCCGTTGTTGTTCAACTATGCCCCGGCTCCACAGTTCACCTTCGCACCGGGCACAGCCATCAGTTGGGCCTCAAAAGTTCAAACCACCATAGATCAGGTCTCCCAGGTCCGATTTGGTTTCTGAAAAGAGTTTAGGGTTCAGCCAACGTTCATCTTCCAGAATCCGTCAACCAAGTCAGGATAGAGTCAGGATAAGTTCCGAGGAGCAGCGAGGGTCCGGGGAGCCCTGTGCTCACGCGACCATCTTGGATGCGTGCTAGGCCCCTCCCCCATTAGGGGCATTTTAATTAGTGGGGTGACTCTCCTCCGCTGAAACGGAGGAGCCGTCCCCTCTATGGACAAACTGCCCGACAGTATTCTAGCCACAGACCTCTAACCACTGGCAACGACCCACCATGCATGAAACATGGGGTAATCTACTGTGCTACTTCCATGATACGCTGTAACAGAGGATCAGTGTCTTCTTTCTCTTTAATGGATGTATATTTGAGTGACCTACAATCCTACCATACAACTGCAAATAAGAACTAAGGGCCAGATGTATCAAAGGCTTTACCCGTTTTGCGTCTAAGGAAAAATGCTTTAGTGCACATGTGCCTAATTGACAATTGATGAAACCTTCATGAATGCGTAACAGTGATAGAAACTTGTGTCTGATCTGGACCTCGGAGAGGGCGGGGGTGACGCACTCCCAGAAATCTGCAGGAGTTGGTTGCTCTTGTTAGGAGACTTCTTTATTTATTGATCCCCTGGCTAGTTACATAGCCTACTCATATCGGAGCTAGCCTCTAAAATGTCTCTTCATCCAGGGCTTCCCTTCCCCTCTGCCTCACGTCCTAACTATGCCCTTCTCACTCACTCCGCCCCTAAGACGTCCAGTCCGCACTCTGCTAGACTGATACTCTGCAGTATAGCGGATTTCTGGCGACATTAAAACATGTACTAATATATGCCTGTTAATTCAGATTTTATGGTGATAATGTTAAAAGCCTTGAGCCTAATGACTTGCAGTAATTTTAGATGGTTCTCGTCACTTTCTCCATTTCTTCCTCAATTTCAAATAAACTCCTCCCAAGTTAGAATTAGCAGTATAAAATTGTATGCCTTCACTGTGTGATATGTTATTTAGGATAGCAATTCATAATTATATACAAGTAACACTATGTGCGTAGTTCATCAAAATGGTGGCAAACTTCCTTTTTGCAGCTCTCTGCTTTCATTTGCTCAGCTTGATGGACTATTAGTCCAGGCTAATAGTTAAATAAACAAAAACACATACCTTCTACACAACTCAGGAAGAGCATATCCAAACCAAAAAAACTGCCAGATAAATATAGTATTCCAGTTCAGGGCAAAAGTCCAGCCGACAGGAGTAAAGTCTGTAGCCAATTAGTCTGAGATATTTCCCACTGATTGCAAAAATATACCTAAGGAAGAGATAAACATAGTAACAATGAATGTCAATCAATTAACTTCCAAAGCAGATTCTGTTAATATGTGCAAGTTAAATTATACAATATACATGAATGGATTTAGACTCTACCATGCAAGTCTAGAAAATCAAATACAATGAGTAGGCAGATTTGTGTGAAACACATTGTGTGCAACATACAAACAGATTTAGACACTGGCAGTCCGAGTACCATCCGATAGGGTGGCAAAGAACTTAAAGTTCACCCTCGTGATGAACAGTAGTCTGTCCTATTTAGACATAACCACTGGCCCAGTGGTCATCTATGAACGCTGACAAGAACTGCAATCATTACAGTTCCCTTCAAAGCACAATATGTTTGGTGGATGGCTGCTGTCGGTTTTGATAACCAAGCTCCAAATTTAAGATTTTTTATTTTTCTCTCAAAATGGAACTTTATTAGTAACAAAAAACAAATGACCCCACACCCTGGTGTGGGTGTCACAATTTAATTTTCCTGTGCCCCATCGCCAGGTATTCCCTGGCGATGATGAACAAAGAAAAGACCCATCAGACCGTGCACTCTAAACAGAGTGGGATTTGTGATGACTTTAGTCTGACGTACTATACTGTCGGGCCATCAGACATAGCTTTCCGTTGTCAGATTTCCCCCCTCCCCGTAAGGGCTGACTGTCTCAACATTAAGCGGGGAGGGCAGACTGTCAGTTTTGCGTACAGGGTAAGCTGTCATGTTTGCGATGGAGTACCTTCTGTCAAACTCTAAATTACCCACATAGTGGTTTGTGATATTGGTGTGCTCTTTCATAATAGTCTATAAAGCACTGCAAAGAAGCAAAGCATTTCTTAAAAACTACAATTCCTTTATTCTGCTACACTGGTTAGCTGCAAAAACTTGAATCATAGTCATGTACAATGACCCATTGGTGATGCCATTTGAACTGCTTACATTCTTAGGTGAGGATAGCAAACTGTGCTAGTCCTCTGAGACATCTATGGCTGAGGGTAAATTGGGGACCACAAGTCCATGAAGTGCATTTTTACTGCTGACAAGTCACCGCGAGCTGCCATTTTAAACTTTTTATGGGTACAGATGAACGTAAGTCAAGGTGGTTTATTACTATTTCTTTTTTGTGTTTAGGCTACTTTAGAATACCAGTTCCACAATGTTATCGAAGCTGGAGTTTTAATTATTGGTTAGTTAGATGAGGACACTGCCCATCGGCTATGAATGGAAAAGAATGAACCATGAAAGCTCACTGACTTCTTGTGGCTCCGTTCCTCACTGGAGAACGGATGCTTTTAGTCTGGTTAAACTACGGCATGAACATCTTCTTGAAATGGGACAACTAGTGGTTGCTGCTGTAAACAGGAAGGCTTGGCAGACTCCCGGAGGAGGTTCCAGTAGGTTAACGAGGAGGACGTCCTGTAACATAATGAATTTGCCTCTATGTTTTCTGTCTGTTCTTGGTGCAGCAAATTGTCCTTACACTGAAAGATCCAATGTTTTGGATGCAGAAGTATCTGGGTGCCACCTTATGTAACTCTTTCAGGCCACGGTTCCTGTCTGCATGTCCCAGGGAGCAAGCAGATTAAATGTAACCATATGCCGTACAATAATTCTTTTTTTGTTTAACATCTGTTTATTGAAAAGCAGCAAAGAAAGCACACACATGCCGTCACAAGAAAGGTGTTAAGAAAGAGCCATACATCGTACATCAATGAATAATAAAGAATAACGTGGCAGTCCTCAAGAACACATCTCCCGCCCCACAAGTTGACATAAGGCCACCTAGGACATATTACAGAAACTCTCCGCATAGCAGGCAAAGTTGCCGGGAAGAGCCAAGTTCCAAGGAGGGGGCCTGGGGGTATAGGAGACAGGAGTGTAATTGCTGGTTGACAAAGTCGCTATAATGGGCCCTGAGAGAAAGCATTAGACAAAACCCACATGTAGACAGTAAGAGGTTCGGGTACCATATACTTTCACCCCTCACGAGGGTGCCTGTACCCTCATGTGACGGCATTATTGCCAATATGCTTGGTTGAACGGGCAGAATCTGAGCAGCTGACCACGAAGGTGAGAGCATCAAGCCCGGGACTCCGGCTCCGCTCCCAGGAGAAGGCCTCCAGGGAGTCTTCAAAGAGTTGGAGTGCTCGCAGTCAAGGGGAAACAGACGAGAGTGCTCAGTTCTGGTACGGTGGTGTATAAGGGCTGCCAGATGCGTTCAAAATGGGTGTCTGTGCGGTTAAGACGTGAGGTAAGGAGCTCAAGTGCCAGGACTTCCCATAGTCGCAGAACCCAGGTGGCGATGGAGGGGGCATGGGGTTTCTTCCAGTGTGCAGCAATAGATTGCCTCGCCGCCCCCATTAAGTGAAGGATTAGTTGCCATTTAGCCAAAGTCATATGTCTAAGTGTGTCGATCTTGAGACCAAAAATCGTGAGGGCCGGGGTAGAGGGAACCGGATAGCCTACCACCCTCTTAATGTGACTAAGCACCTCCTTCCAAAACAGGGTAAGACCAGGACAGGACCACCCGATGTGCAAGAAGTCCCCCCGCCTCTCCCGGCAGCGCCAGCAGAGCGGAGAGAAATCCGGGAACATCCGGTGGAGGCGGGTGGAAGTGTAATATCAGTGCGTCATCAGTTTGTAGGCTGATTCTCTTTGCGGTATGCTACGAAATACTGAGGGGATGTCCCTCCACAGGCAGGTCCACTGCTCTAGGGAAATGTCAGTGGCTAACTCAGAAGCCCACCGAGTTTGGTAACCATGAAGCGCGACTGAGTGAGACTGCTGTAAAACCGAGTAGGTGTGAGATATGAGGCCTCTCGAGCCCTCAAACCTACGCACCAAGTTTTCAAAAGGGGTAAGCTGCCGATTAGCATTTTGTGTATAAGGCGGGGAGCTCAGCCAGTGCCACAGTTAAAAACACTCCATACGGGCAGACTCTGGAAGGCGAACAGAGTGCTTACATTGGTTGAAAGAGCGGAGATCCGAACCTTGGAAAACTTCTTGTATGACTCGTCGTCCCTCGACAGTCCAGGCCTCAAATGCCTGGGGCGGCGGGGGGGAATGCGGGATTGCGCGTCAGTGGTGTGTTTGGAGAAGGGAAGATTGTAAGCCCCCGGGGTACAGCCAACCTATTCCAAATGTCAAAGACCGTTCGTGTAGGAGTGACGATGTATGCACTCCGAGGATGGTCCCCGTGAGCAAGCCAGGCGAGATCCCACAAGGGCCTGCAGGACACAGCCCGGTCCATATGGAACCAATATTTCTCACTCTCCGGGACAATCCATTCAGAGATAAAATGCAAATGACAAGCCCAGTAGTACTCTAGTAGATGGAGGCAGGAAAGACCCCCCCGGGATTTAGGGAGCATCAACATAGAATTTTAGGAAGGAGGGACATTTTGATGGCGTTAAGGCGCCCCAGCCAGGCTAAAGGGAGACCCTCCCACCTCCGCATCTCCTCTCTAATCGCTCCCCGGTACCGAGGCCAATTAGCCGACGTCCAGGACGTCAGTTTAGGGGTAAGGTCGAGTCCCAGGTAACAAATTGAAGTGTCAATCCATGGCACCGGCATGAGGTCTCGGAGTCCCTGGACCTCCGAGTCTGAGAGCGTGAGGTTAGGAGCGTGAGACTTCGCGAGATTGATATGGTATCCAGAAGCGGATTCAAAGGTCCCTAATGTAGTGTAGTTCCTATATCCCTGATAAGCTCTGCGCATTGGAATAATATACACTATAGATTTGACATAGGACTGAGGTCAGTATGTCTCTGTCAAGTACATTAAACTTAATTACTTGTGTGTGCCAGCTAACTCAGAGGTCACTAGAAACTTCTCGAATAAACAAGAAGGGATTAAATTCTGACAAGTGCATAAACATGACTACTTTGTTTCCCTTAGAGTCGGAACAATCTCAGAACCGTGGAAACAATAGATAACAGTTTCACTCAGTCAATCGTGCATGCTTCGTTTCTACAGAGTTGCACAGAAATAGAGAGATGGGCGTTTCAATAAAAAGGGTTTATTGAACAGTCTTATTTCTCATGCAAGAGATATGAACTGCTACAATTGTAAGACAGGCTGAGAAGTACAATATGTACAGAGTTAGCAGTAAGATAAAATAATACTGCAATAGCATGGTTTGTAGCTATGACATATATTCATAAAATACATACATAAATAACACAGGCTAAAATGTGGATACTCATCTGATGCTTCTAAATAGTTCTATCCGAGTGTACCTAACCTAAGTGTAGTACGAGGTAAGAAGTAGGTGCTGTTTTCTAAAGTATAGCTAGCTATAGCTATAGTTTTGCCAAGAGTTGCCAAAAGTTTGTCTAAGTTCGAGTCTGCTCCATACCTTAGAATGTGCGGGGTTGGAATCTCTTTTCCGGGACTCGATATCTAACACCCCAAAAGGGGAGTCAGAAACACTGGAGCTGGATTCTCTGCGAGGAGGATGACAGCGTCTGGTCAGAGCATCAGGCTGGGACTCGATCTCCTTCCGAACTTGCCGTTGCGAACTGCAAGTAGGCAGTCGAGCTGGACCGTACCGGAACCGTGATTTGCTAGAGCAAGTGCAGGTATATTTATACCTTGAAGGTGTTTAGGAATGCCTATTTTGATGTAAAAGTCGGGCATCGGAACGTCATGAATGAACCCCTAAGGAATAGATGTTCATGCATAATAAATGAGTTCTTGGAGAAATCAATATCCAAGCAAGGGAAATTCCTAAAGGCTTAAGAGTCTGGTTTTCCAAGAACTCATTGTGACATGGATAGACGGATGTAGGAGACCATGCCTGTATTTGGTTAGCATGGACAATGCCTAAATAAGGGCTGGATTTGCTATGCCTAAATAAGGGCAATATGAATTGTACATATATAAGGGCATAAATTAGGAAACCTATATACGGAATCTAAATCTACACACAACACCCAGTCCAGTTTCGTATGAATGACATTACTAAATCCTAAACATGTCTAAAAGAGGGTATCTCATAATAATCTAAAACATGCTAAAACATATCTAAAAACATTTGTCCTAAAAATGCTTTACAAAAACCATTGCTATGCATAAGGTGCTGTACATATTAAAAGCAATGTTTCGTTCTAAGCATATGCGTGCATTGAAAATACCAACAAGAATGAACCAAAAATATATGCATATGATGAAATGGCTCGTTAATACAGAAGAAAAAGGGCTGAAACCATTTCATATCAGGTTAACACAAATCAATAGGTGATGTGACAAGGTGGCATAATGTCCCTGGAAGATTTTCAAAGAATTCTGTTCTCTATGAATAGTTCTAGTATAAGCAGATTACTTGTGCTCAAAAATGAAAAAAATAAAAATTTGGAAAAACAAATTCATCATATGAAAAAGTTCCAAAGGTAGTCCCTTGTCTGAAAAGAACGAAGGCCAAATTCAGAGTCTCGTCGGAACATTGTGTGCCTGAATCAAAAGTCAGTGTGTGGGCCTGGAGAAAACATGAAATCTTCTAATCCTGTAGACAAAAAGTCATCTACCGTTGTAGGTGAAAGTTGGAATAAATCGTTTAGAAGATTAACTGCACATAGATGTGAACTATCGCCTGCAGCATTGGTTGCATCAGCAATGTTCGAATCGGATGTTACCTGCTGTAGCAATTTGCATCTGTGAGATCTCAATGAATGCCGTCATCAGGATTGGTAGCCGCTGAACATGTATATTGTATGTTTTTTTTGTAATGATGAATGAAAAACTGATGGTGATTCAATAAAAAATATTTTTTTTTTAAATAGGATTGGTAGCCGCTGGGGACAACACACAGCATGGGCTGTTAATGGGTCCAGCAGAGTATCGATATCCATAGGCATGACTGATTGGAGTGTTAGACAGATATCTAGCACGCATTCTTCACCGCAGAGCAGGCAGCCTAGAACAGGTAAGATGCAATCTTGCCAGATTGGTCTGAATGACAGAAACCAAGTGGTGTTTAATTCTCTTAGACGAGGTAAACCCAAAATGTGGATAATGCGCTCACAACACTTCATCTCCAATAGAGCTCTCTCTATGGTGAATTGGGTGTCGATGGTGAGTTGGCTTGCCATATCGTAGCAGTAGGAGCAAAAATAGGATCCCTGCAACGAGTGCTAAAAGGAGCGGCAGCCCGCCAAACACAGAGTGCACGAAGTTTGGAAAAATTCCGAGGACTGCTTGAAAAGGTGCTAACAGTCTTGCACACACGGTCTTAAATACATGTATAATACCGCTTGTATCAGACATGTTTAAGATACGACCTAACATTTCTGAGAAATGTACGGGGCAGTTTGTATACAAAAGGGTATGTATCTCCGCAGAAGTCCTTGCGACTTGGAGATCATAGGTTTCTTTGGCCGAGGTCAGTGGCACTGTTTTTTGTAAAATAATGGCTTTCATTCTGCTTAGAGTATCAATTCGTATAAAAGAGATGTTCAGTGAAGGCCACAAATGCGACTCTCTGACTGTGTCTATTTGTGGAAACAAGACTTGCATACAGCAAGTGACCCTGGATGTAACCGTAACTAGATATGGAATACCTGGCAACATGCCACAGCAGCTGTGATCATTCAACATAATGTAACTCCCATTAGAAATATGGCCAAAAATTGGATTAATCACTGCAGCCGGTGAACCTTGCAGGTGACAGGATAAGTTTGAAGTGGAACCATCACAGGCCCCGTGTAAGTTAATACCCTGACAAAGGAAAGAACCGCTTAGTGTGTGTTCACAGTTTTCACCGCTAAGAAACACTTCACGTTCCCCACTCCAACATCCATGTGTGTAAGGTAAATCCCAGGATGTCTTGATGTATCCTTTACCCAACGTTTCATATTTGCCATCTGGTATATGTTTTAGGCAATATTGAAAATGGAAAGTTGTAACAGGCAGAGTAATTTTACCATGTATGATCCACTCAGTAGCTGTTTTTTCTGCCACCGTGAATGGTAATTTTTCCAGTTTTTCAATGCTCAGCATAGTGTAGTCTGCTCCCCTTTGCGCCAGTCTGATCTGTTTATCATTGAGATTGAATTCTGAAAACAGTGACGTAGTATTGATTAAACGCCAAGGCACATAGCCTGCATGCAAGTTTTGTAGCGTCCAGCCCAATAGCATGATAGAACGTAGCTGAGACTGACCATGTTGCAACATGACCAAGTCTTCTTCCATGATGTCTATGACAGAAGACACAATGCTGTCCACTGAATATATTCTGGACGACAGAGTCGTTAACCCATTGTCTACTACAGAGAGAGTTTTCTCTAAATTAATACGATCAATTTCTCGTATTCGTTCTGCAGTCTCTGCTTGGGTAACCTTCCATGCTTCAATATAAGCAGCGTAGATACCGGCATATATGAAACGTTTTCGATGCGGTTTTCTTGGTCCTAGCAAGAATTCCCTAAGGTCTGCGCCTTCCTGAAGTAAAGTTAAGTGTTGTTTTACATCCTTCAGTGTAGCTTTCTGTAGCCAATCAAGGCAAAGATTCCCTACACTGTATGTTGTTACTACCCCTGGATGCTGTCTTTGAACATAGCGTGGGTCTGGCCTATTGATAGTGAAACCCTGTGTTTTGTTCAGGAATCGATCTTGACAGTTATTCGTGTCTGTGGGCCAGAGCAACCATTTTTTCCATTCTGGATCTGATCTGTCGTGATGCAAAATATTATGTACGTCGACCTCCCCCCATGTAGTGCTATTGCTCCTAGGTATAGGTATGGTCGGTGTGTTCATGTCTTTGATCCTGGCTAATCCAAGGCAAGACGTTTGCTGGACAGTGTCATTCAAAAACATAATTTGCTCAGGGATGATACAGGCTCTAAACAAAGCTTCTACCCCCTGTACTTGCCAATCTTTTGTACCCCAGACAGTTTTTGTCTCAATGTTGTCTTTCCAAAAGTTTAAACCCTGTCTTGACAGTTGGCCAATAAAGGCTGCAGAATAAATCTGTTTTCGTATTGGTTAACATATTTATCGTTCCTGTCTTGTTCACATTTTTAAAGTAAAATGTTTCTGGATTAGACAAATTGTAGCCTGAAAAATATGGAAATGTCATTGCAAAAGTTTTTGAACTACCCTTTGGAGGTGTAGGACAATGTTCCCATTGGTTATACATTAATACATTTCTAGGTGTTTCAGATTTATGCAAGAAATGATGACCATAGTGGTTATAACAATACATTTGTTCATAGTCTGATGAACCCTCTAAATATTCATGATTCGTGAATACAGTAGACATCTCTAGATCAGACATCATGTTATTAACGGTCTCGAAGTCCCAATCATCAGAAAAGGTACTAGAGGTAATAAAGTCACTTAATGACATTTTAAATAAATGTGGAATCTTCAAAAGCTCCGACGGGCCAAAAATATCATATTCGGTTTGGTCCCAAACTATACCATCATGTATAGGAACGGCTGTGATGTTCACTGCTGACAAGTCTCTTGCTTCACAATGGGATGATTTGTGTGGCTGGAGAAGTAAGTTCACTCTTTTACTTGCTGTGTCCACTTGAATATATCTTCCAATTATCAGCATACCCAGAGTTAATACCAGAGCTAACCAAAGTAGAAAGAAGAATATTCCCAAAACAATCTATAGTTCAATCCATGGTGAAACCAGATAAGTCTTTTTCAGGAGATGAAAAAAATCTGTTGCTTGTTCTTTAAAAGTTCTTTGTGCTGGAATCGTTTTAGGTTCGCTGGGATCCTCAGAAAACGTATCAAAGTTCATGAATTAGCCAGAGGCAGTTCTGTCAATGGTTGGAAATGCATCAGGATTTGTTGAATTCGCTGGAACCATTTGATCACTTGTTACTTTGTTGTACTGTTATTTGGGTTTCAAGAGGTATAAGTTCCATGGCATTGTTGCTTAGTCCTTTACTTCTCACTGCAGAATCTTCAAAGGTGATGAGTCTCTCAGTTTGAACCTCTTGGATTGCAGCTAGAGGAGTGCGTCTGCTACATTGTCGGAGTCCACTTGGCCTACTGTTTAGTATCGGCCACATAGTGTGGTTTGATCAGGTCGATGGACACAAATCTTTTCTCCTTTTTACCAGCAAGGGGCAGCAAAAGTACTGTTCTTGATCCGTGGATTGCTAGGACAGGTACTGGTTGTCTGTAAGAAGGCCCAAATTCCTTCTTGTCCGCGATCTTTTCTCTGACTAGATCACCAAGCTTTGGTATCCAGACAGGCCTTGCTGGGATGGCCGGTTTTTCCTCAGTGATGGTCGGCTTCAGGATCATGTTGCTTTGTTTCGTTCTTAGTTCATTTAAGTCCTGTAAAACAGCCAAACGATCTTTGATATCAAACATTTTATTTTCCATCACTGTGCCTTGCATATCAAGGTCCGGTACCAACATTCTAGTTCCAAATAAAACTTCGTATGGAGTGACACCCCCTAGAGAACTTCTTGGCAAGTTATTAAGTGCGCGTTGGACCCCATAAGGGTGTTTGACCCACCCATCACCCGAACCTAATACCCTAGCTGTTATAGACTGCTTTATGTCCCGGCTTTTTCTTTCCACAACAGAATTTCCCTCAGGATTGAATGGAGAAGAATACCGCAATGCTACGCCCAAACTGGCCATGGCTTCTTTGTAAGCTCGAGAGCTAAACGCAGGACCCTGGTCAGAATGTAGTGTGTCAATTGCGTATGTGCCGATAAAGACTCGTAAATCTTTTATAACAGTTTGAGCATCAGCCGAGCACTGAGGCCACATCCATAGGAACCTAGAACACAAATCCACTGCGACCATGACATACTTATAGTTACCATCCCTTTGTAAGGGACCGCAGTGGTCCAGGTAAACACATGCTAATGGTTTATCTGAAATTAACAGGGGCGTCTGTGCAGGACGTTTCACAGTAGAGACTTTCATCGTCTGGCATATTTCGCAGCCGAAAACATAGTTCCTGGTCTGTTTCCTAATGCCTGGCCACCAGTATCTCTGTTTTAATAACGATACTATGGCAGAAACACCTGCATGGGCAGAGGCGATCCCTTCATGTGCTGCTAGGATTAGTCTTAATCTATGTTCCATGTTTGGTATTACCCTATCCCCCACTCCAGGAATTCGAGCAAACGGAACATTGTTCGCATCAATTATATATGAGTGGAAATTTTTTAGGTAACGCTGCACCGCTGCCTTTGCTTGAAGCATTGACAACCAGCATTATTTCACTGTCTATTTTCATTTTCGAACGAGTGATTGCAGCTACGGAAGCCGTTTGCACAGCCCCCTTCGTGGCTTCATCAGCCAATCAATTCCCTTCAACGTGAGCGCCATCACGTTGATGACTCAGCGTGTGTATCACGTGAGTGTTTTGTAGTCCGTTTCGCAACTGAACTACTTGTTCCCAAAGCGGTTTATGCTTAATTGTGCCACCTTTTGCATCCTTGAAACCATTTTGAAGCCAATTCTGTAAATATTCATTATAAGATTGAACACAGTTAAAAGAATCGCACAATATGAGTGTGGGGAATTCACGATCCGTGTTTTGAAGTGCCGTCTTGAATGCTTGTAGTTCAGCTCGCTGAGCTGTACAATCTCCTAGAGATTGCGTTTTTGTGACCATTGGTCTGAATTTGCCATCGCGCATACGACCTTTAACGATCGCGCATGCTGCACTGTAAGCTTGCTTACTCTCCGTAGCGGGTTGTGCACATCCGTCAGTATAAATTATAAATTCGTACTGCTCAAGAGGGAGAATTTCAGTAGGCAGAGGCCATTCATGTTCGTATTGCAGGAATGCTTGTGTTTTTAAATAAAGATCAAAAACATATTCAACATCAGTTGCAGCAAGAGAAATAACCCATTGTATCCATCTTGGATGTAAAGCTTTTGCATTAGGAATGCTAGTTTTAGTAACTGCCTCTAAGGCTGGTACAGTAGTCATGACCATTATGCGTTTCCCCTTTGCTAGGGCTCTTTCTTTTGCTACAGCGGTTTGAACTGCTGTCAGAATCTTTTCTGTAGAAGTGAATTTCATTTCTGCTTGCGTATGCAAATGTGATTTGTATGCAATTGGTACTTTTTCACCTTCGTTAAAAGTTAAGTAGGTGAATCCGCATTGACCCGGACTGATCCGAATCACTAAGTTGCGTACGTTTATGCGTGTTTGCAAGTGTTTTGTTGCTAACATGTCTGTTTGAAGTGAACACAGAATTTCTGTGTGTCCTTGTGTCCAAGTTATGGTTTTGAAATCAGGTTTGATTAATTCGTAGAGAGGTTTAACCCTCTCTGCGTAGTTTAGAATGTATGTTCTTCCAAAATTCAGGAAACCTAGAATCGACTGTAAGTTCTTCAGCGTTGTTGGAGGAGCGCACACTTTTCTAAAAAGTTGGCTGCCAGGCTTTTTCCTACACTTGATAGTTCATATCCAAGGAAAAGGATGGTGAGGTGGGCAATTCTAGACTTTTTAAAGTTGAATTTGTAACCCTCAGGGGTGAAGCCCAATATAATGGTGTCCACCCTGTTCAACTGTCTGTCCAGGTCATCGTCTGTCAGATATATATCATCGACATATGACAATGCCTCTTCATCATAAATTTGTAGTAACTCTATTACTCTTGCTGAGAATAACCCCGGGCTGTTTTTAAACCCCTGTGGGAGTCGACAAAATTGACGTTGTGTCCCCATTATTGAGAAAGCGGTCAAATATCTACTTTCAGGTGCAATATTTTGACAAAAGAAACCATTTGAAATGTCTAATGTGGTTTTGTACTTTTTACGCTCAATGTTATTCATTAATGCTGTACTGTGTGCATTTTGCACTGCAAATGTTTTACAACATGAGTTTAGGTGTCTGTATCCAAAACTAGACGATATGTATTGTCTGGTTTGGAAACAGGAAACAAAGGATTGTTCATTATTGACGTGCATGTTTCAATCACCCCCTGGTATTCAAGTTGATCTAAGATCTCCCTGACCTGTTTTTTAGATTCTTGCTTAACTGGGTACTGCCTTTGTGCAGTTGGTTGATTTTTAACATAATTCTTGTATAATGCTGAGGCTTGGGCCACTGCCCATTTCCTGGCATAAGTATATTTTAAATGTATTGGACCATTGTTGGAGAAGGCTGGCATAATGATGTCTTCACCATGTGGGCACTCCTTGACAAATTCTGGTGGCCAGTCTCGTTCTGCTAGAAGTATATCATAACCCCTTGAAAGATGCTCCCAAAAGAGTACTTTCACTTTTCATGGTATGTCTCCTTCCATCCGGAGTGTTATTTCATATAACCTATGCGGAGAACAAACCCTGGTGTCTGCAGTTTCAACTTGAATGTCCTCATTCATGTCCACTGTCTCCAGAAGCCCCTTCAGGTTCTGGCGAGCTACTGTAACTTCTGCTGCACTGTCCAACATTGTCTGAGCCCATTCTCCGTTCTTGAGTTGCGTTCTCAGAATCCTCGGCATGTCTGATCTTCAGACCTGCTACCTTCTTCTTGGAGAATTTAGGTTTTTGATTGTTTTTCTGAACGTTTTGATCGTCTATGGACTTCACGCGTTCTTCTTTGTTCTCTGACCGTCCTCTTCTTTCGGATGTCTTTGATGATATCTGAAAGGTACAAGAGGAACGTCTATCAGTATCTTGATATCTGTCAGGTTTTCTCAAATTATCCCTAGTCCTGAGGTTGTACCTCCTTTCAGAGGGCTCCTTTTGAGGAGACCTACCTCGGGATTGAGAACGCTTCTCTTAGGAATGCTGTTTGCTATTTTCCCACTTCTTTTTAGAAGAGGTAGGAGTGTTTTTAGGAAAGACCTTATCAGGACTTTCAGACAGTTGTGATTTAACTGGTTTCCCTCCCAAACTGTCTCTGCCTAATTCCTCATAGGATCTTTCAATTATTCTGGCTAGTTCTTGTGGTTGTTCTGTTACATCAAATTCCCTTAATTTCTGGTGGATTGCCACTGATGCGGCTTCTCCTTTAATATTAGATAATTTATTTATTTATTTATTTTATTTTATTTTTGTCCTCGTTTACCACCAATCTCCCTTTAAATGCACATTCAGGCAGTTCGTGCCTACACTCAGCAAAAGCTGAGAGGCGTAGGCGGCTAGCACTTAAGATCACCTGCCTACCGGTAATAAGACTTGCTGAGATGCACACCAAAGCACCCACTGAGATAACTCTACATTACGAGCTTCTGGAACTCGATGGCCTTGTCTTAGGACCTCCACCCCATACTGGGGAGGAGGGTTCCGGACCTGACCCTTAGAGTATTCAGGCAGCATTAATCATAGGACCCGGGAAGGGGAAAAAATAAAGCTTGCAGCTGCGGGTACAATTTCCTTCCAGAATATTCCAGAGTGTTCTCTTCTTTTTGCTGCCTGTTCTCATTAAGTCCAGCTTAGAAGTCGCCAAAACAGAAGATTGCCAGTCAAAAAAGGAAGGAGGGGTGGGATCTGTTAATTTCTTGCATATTTGTCTCCTAGCCAGGAGCACAGCATAAAAAAGTAGCGATCTTGCTGTGCCTCTAACATTGTCTTGAAGTCCGAAGAAAATCAGGGGTAATTCCATAATAACCAAAATCCCTATTATGTCCGACAAAAATTTGCTTACACTGTCCCAAAAGGAAATCAGCACTGGGCACTCTTTAAACATGTGAATGTCGGAAGCCATGGCCAAACCGCATTTTTTACAGCATACAGGCTGCTCTTTATTAATTTTAGAGAGCTTCAACGGAGTGAAGTAAACCCTATGAATGGTAAACAGGTGGTTCCTTTTCAACCACGCCGGCTTTACCCTGTCATACAGGAGTTTACATGAAGATTGCCATAAAGAATCGCATTCCTGACCTGGTAAGACACTACCCCATAATTCCTCAGCAAGGTTAAACTCTCCATCCACTGCCTCGAGAATTGCCTGATACCAAAAGGAAACTTCTTTCTTCCCACGGGGTCTTGTCACAAGATTGTACTCTAAGTCGTTACCTTTCCCTAATAAGCCCCCCTTGGTTGTCTGTAGCTGAGCCTGAACCCAGCTCGCCAGCTGCAAATATTTAAATCTAGAGAGACCTGGCCTTACCCTCTCACTGAAATGTTCCCATGTTACCAAAGTGCCATCTGAGATCAGATCCCCCCAAACCGCTAAGCCAGATTCCCTTCACAGGGTCGCTAAACTGTCTCTCAGACACTCTGGAACACCAGGAGAGTCCCATAAAGGGGCCATGCTGGAGAAGTAACCAAGAGTGGCCGACCTCCTCAGGTTTGCCCAGGTTTTACCCAGACCCTGCAAAACCTTAAGCCTAACTTTTTTGAAGAACTTAACATGCCCGAATTTAAACAAAAAACCCTCCACCGGTAAATGTGCACCCTGTAGCATTGCTAAAAACATCCCTCCCACACCAGCCTTAACCGGCATTTTTAATAGCATGCGAGCGTGGTAGAGTTGAAAAGCCCATGCATAAAGCTGAACATCAGGCAGGGCAAGGCCCCCCTTCTCCCTTCGGCGTCTCAGTTTTCTCCAGGCCAATCTCGCGAAAATTTATAGCCCCAAACAAAAGAGTTAATATCCCTCTGGATTTGATCAATTTGTGATTTTTCAAAATAAAGTAGGATACAATTAAAAAGAAAAGTAATTTTTGGGAGTATCGACATTTTAGCCAAATTAACCCTACCAATAATAGAGAGGGGGAGCGAAGTCCAAGTCTTCATAAGCTTCACACATTCTCTCGCTACTACAGTCTAATTTGACTCAGCAATCTTGGCTGTATCTTGCACAATATTGACTCCCAGATATCTCATTTTAATGCTTAACAGGTGCTGATATTGATTAACCACCTGATTCCAGACCATCACCTCTGTTTTAGCAGCATTGATTTCATACCCTGACACCACTCCAAACTCCTGGGCTTGACTGATGACTGCTGGAAATGCCTTATCCAAGTCGGCAGTAAAAATCAAAATGTCGTCGGCATACAGGGCTACCTTCCTCTCCCACTCTAAAGGGCTGGATGTTAACGTCCTCTCTAAGCCATTGAGCAAACGGCTCAATATATAGGTCAAAAAGGAGAGGGGAGAACGGGCAGCTCTGTCTAGTGCCCGTAGATATATTAAAGGGCGCTGTTACACTCCCGTTTACCAGAAGTCTAGCTGTGGGGCTCCTATATATAGATTGTATTGTACGACAGAACTTCTCGCCGAGATTACATTTTTCCAAGACCTCCAACAGGTATAGCAAATTTACCCTGTCGAAGGCCTTGGTGGCGTCCAAAGTCATAGCTACTAAAGGGATGGAATATGCAGACGCCAGATCTATTGCCCCGATTAGATCGTAAGTTAGGTGCGTTATCTGGCGCCCTTTCACAAAGCCCTTCTGGTCTCGATGCAGGATGTCCCCCACCACCGTACCCAAACGTGCTGCCATTATAGAGGTAAAATTTTTTAAATCAGCATTCAATAAAGATATGGGTCTATAGGACCCACAATTGAATGCCGCTTTCCCTGGTTTCAGAATCAGAACTATAGTGGCCTCATTCCATGAATCTGGGGGGATCAGGCCTTCTTGCAAGATCTGATTGAAGAGTTTGGTCATAATAGGAACAACCTGATCCCCTATTACCTTATAGATCTCAGAAGGCAAACTGTCTGGCCCTGCGGCCTTACTGTTCTTACTATTAAAGATAGCCTCCCTTACTTCCGCAGAGGAAAAATCCCTGTCCATGAGTGATTGTTGCTCTAAGCTAAGGGAGGGAAGCGAAATATCTTTGAGCCAGTTCTGGGCACTCCGACTATCTACATTGCCATCTTCCTGATAGATGGATTGGAAAAAGGCCTGGAAGGCATCCCGGATTTCATCATCAGTTGCTAAGATGCCCCTCTCATTTCTAATCTCCTTGATATAACTCCTTGCTCGGTCTGATTTACTCTTCCAAGCAAGGAGTTTACCTGCTCCTTCACCATATTTGAAATGGGAGATCTTGCTAGCTTCCCACCATCGAATAAGTCTAGTGTTCAGAATACTCTCAAGCTGGGCCTTCAAACTGCTAACCTTATTTCGCTGTAGGATTTCAGGGGGTACAGCAACTGAGAGATCCACCTCTGCGTCCTTCAACCTGGCTTCTATACCGGTGATCTCTTCCTTATATTTTGTATTCCTATAACAGGATCTGTTAGTAATTTGGCCACGTAGCTTTCATAGTGTCCCAGACTGAGGTTATTGAGGCGGTGCCAACATTCACCTCCAAAAACCAAGCCACCTCTTGAGAGAGAGAAGAAACTTCTTCCACCTCCAAGATTATGGCACGATTGAAGGACCAGGTCCTAATTGGACTAGGTGCTTGGCATTTCAAAGCCAGGAGAACGCCAGAGTGGTCCGAAAGATGGGGAGCCAAGTAGACTATATTTTTAACCATACTCCTTAGTGAGTAACTAACCAAAACAAAATCAATCCTTGACTGATGTCTATATTTAAAATTTTGATAAGACACCCCTTGCTGCTACCCTGATCTATCTCTCCAAATGTCTGACAGAGTAAACTGTCCCATGGCCCCAAGCAGATATTCTCGGGATTTGGAAAAGACCACAGCCCTAGTAGTTGGGGTCTTATCCAATATAGGATTTAAAACAATATTAAAATCCCCTGCCAGGACAAATGGCTCTGGAAAATCCAATAAATGCGAAAAAATAACCTTCAAACTAGTAGGGTCATCCTGGTTGGGACCATAATATCCAATTAAGGTCAGCAAAGTGTCCATTATTGAAGCTTTAACTATCACCCATCTACCATTTGGATCCTTTATATAAGAACAAATATGGGCACTCGCTGACTTCTTAAAAATAATTGAAACCCCTCTGATATTCGCTGACTGGTTTGTACTTACATGGGAACCAACCCAACTTTGAAGCTTTAGCAGGGAAATCATTTCATCTTCCATTAGATGTGTTTCCTGGAGGACAATGACCTGTGCCGAAGAATCCCGCAAATACTGCAAGATTTTGTCTCTCCTTGGTCTACTGCACAGGCCATTGATGTTCCAGGAAAGAATCTGAAAAGAAGTCATGGGGGTTCCCTCTTCCCTACTCTGTCAGAGCATGGAGTGTCGGCTTTCAACATCATCAGCCCCTTGCCTACGCCCTTTATCTCAACTTTAAGGCTGAACCTATTTAGAGTGGCGAAAATTAGGATTTTTCTTTTATTTCCCCCCCCCTCCTCCCTCCCCCACCCTATACCCATCTACCCTCCACCCATAGAGAACCCATCCCCCAATCATCCGGACAAAGGAGTCCAGGTAGTTGCATCCCAAAGACTCTCACCCACATCTACCCAAAGAAAAACACAATCCGCAGTGCCGAAAAATAATATACATGTCGGGAGGGGGCAGTGAAGAGACGTAGACCAGGTTTGCTCGTGTAGGGTTTTATTCCCCTATATTTATTTTTGCCATATAAGAGCTTTGGTTTGTTCAGTTCTAGGTAGGGGTCCGTCTTCCTTCGCTTCTTGATGAGGCAAACAGTCCCTTCTCAAAGGTAGCGGGGGTTTTCGGCCGTCCTTGGATCGCCTCGTCTGCTGGTCGATCCCTCAGGAGATGTAACCCAGAGAAAAGAACAGACGGGGAAAGGGTCAGTGGATTGTGTATACTATCTCAAACAAATACCCAAGGGACCGGCAGTGAGGGGATGCACCCGAAGTGAACAACTCTTGTTCCTCCTGCACGGCAGTTATCGAAACGGTGTTGTGAGTGCCAAATTCAAGTAGGGAAGGGAAGGAGAGATGGAACAGGGTACTGGCGCACGTCTTAACAGCGTTTAGTTATTTCGCTTCGTAATTCCGAGACTCTACTGATGCGCTGTCCCGCCTTCCCAACACCCTTGCCATTCGCTCCCGTACCTGTAGAAGCCACGCACCCCTTGGTACGTGGCTCGGGGATTCACCGTGTCGTTGGCCTCCTGGCTCGCCTGCCGTTGCTCCCTCTTCCTCGGGGATTCCCGTCCTCGTCCTCACCACGGTAGCCCGCTCCTCCGATTTCTGACTCTCCACCTCCTCTGCAGTCCTCTCTTCCGGTTTTCTCGCTCTCGGTGTATACCACCCCTCCTTCAGGGAGTCCCGATCTTTATCCAATGCCAGTGACATGACGCTGCTGGCAGGCGGGGCTTCGTTTTGACTTTGAGTCTGGTTAAAGGGACCGCTGCTCCACTCGTGGGAAGATGCCGTCTCCCATTCGTCCACATTGTCTCTCCAGTCCTCCTGATGGAGAGAAAACAAAGGGGCTACCGGTGCATATGCAGACCACCAGTCGTCACAACGGGCAGGGGTTGTGTCTGGCGCGGCCCCGTGTCACAATTCACTATAGATTTTACATAGGACTGAGGTCAGTATGTCTCTATCCAGTACATTAAAATTAATTACTTGTGTGTGCCAGCTAACTCAGAGCTCTCTAGAAACTTCTCGAATAAACAAGAAGGGATTAGTTTCTGACAACCGCATAAACATGACAACTTTGTTTCCCTTAGAGTCGGAACAATCTCAGAACCGTGGAAACAATAGATAACAGTTTCACTCAGTCAATCGTGCATGCTTCGTTTCTACAGAGTTGCACAGAAATAGAGAGACGGGCGTTTCAATAAAAAGGGTTTATTGAACAGTCTTATTTCTCATGTAAGAGATATGAACTGCTACAATTGTAAGACAGGCTGCGAAGTACAATATGTACAGAGTTAGCAGTAAGATAAAATAATACTGCAATAGCATGGTTTGTAGCTATGACATATATTCATAAAATACATACATAAATAACACAGGCTAAAATATGGATACTCATCTGATGCTTCTAAATAGTTCTACCCCAGTGTACCTAACCTAAGTGTAGTACGAGGTAAGAAGTAGGTGCTGTTTTCTAAAGTATAGCTAACTATAGCTATAGTTTTGCCAAGAGTTGCCAAAAGTTTCTCTAAGTTCTAGTCTGCTCCATACCTTAGAATGTGCGAGGTTGGAATCTCTTTTCCGGGACTCGATATCTAACACCCCGCAAGAGGAGTCAGAAACACTGGAGCTGGATTCTCTGCGAGGAGGATGACAGTGTCTGGTCAGTGCATCAGGCTGGGACTCGATCTCCTTCCGAACTTGCCGTGGTGAACCAGAAGTAGGCAGTCGAGCTGGACCGTACCGGAACCGTGGTTTGCTAGGGCAAGTGCAGGTATATTTATACCTTGAAGGTGTTTAGGAATGCCTATATTGATGTAAAAGTCGGGCATCGGAACATCATAAATGAACCCCTAAGGAATAGATGTTTATGCATAATAAATGAGTTATTGGAAAAATCAATATCCAAGCAAGGGAAATTCCTAAAGACTTAAGAGTCTGGTTTTCCAGGAACTCGTTGTGACGTGGATGGACGGATGTAGGAGACCATGCCTGTATTTGGTTAGCATGGACAATGCCTAAATAAGGACCGGATTTTCTATGCCTAAATAAGGGCAATATGAATTGTACCTATATAAGGGCATAAATCTGGAAACCTATATACAGAATCTAAATCTACACACAACACTAAGAGTGCCGCCACAGCAGGAAGAGAAGAGGATGGGGAGGATAAAGACAAAAGGAGATCATCTGCAAAGAAAGAGCCCTTATGCTTTTTACCAGCCATAGGTATGCCCCGTATATCCTGGATCCGGCGTATAGCAATCGCCAGGAGCTCCACCACTAGTGCAAACAATAATGGAGAAAGGGGACATCCCTGCCTAGTACCCTGATGGATAGGGATGGGGACAGTGAGAGAGCCATTAAACCGGATTCAGGTAGTAGGTTTGGCGTAGGAAGCCATCAAATGGGAGATCATCATCAGACCCAGGCCCACCCTTCGGAGAACCGCTCTAAGAAAGCCCCAATCGACGCGATCGAACGCCTTCTCAGCATCAAGAGAAACCAGACAGGCCGGGATATCCCTAATGTGCGCCTTTTCAACCAGATGGGCAATTCTACAAATGTTGTCCGGGCCCTGTCGGTGGCGAATGAACCCCACCTGATCGGGGTCAATAAGGCCCGGCAGGTGGAGCTCCAGGCGGTTCGCCAGAATTTTAGTGAAGAGTTTGGCATCAGTATTCAATAGGGCAATAGGGCGGAAAGAGGCCGGTAACGTCAGATCCTTGCTGGGCTTAGGCACAAGGACTACCTCAGCCTCATTCATGGAGGGCGAATGGCCCCTTAGATTTGCAAGGTGGCGTTTAGTGTGCGGGGAAGAGTGAAGGTGATCCTTCCGTTCCAGATCCTTGACCTCACGGAAGAGATTGGACTCTACCAGCCGCGCCTCCCGAACCCGAGCTATGGAGATTGAGGTAATAACACCACGAATAGTGGCCTTGAAGGCATCCCACCGGACATCCCCTGAGGTGTCTGAGAGAGAATTGGTGGTAAAAAAGACCTCGATTTCGTTACGAATGTCTGCCACATCTACAGAGTCCCTCAACTCCTGAGGAGGCAAACGCCACTGTGGAAGCGGTGCTCTGCGGTCCTGCACGGCTGTAATGTCAACAAAACGTGAGCATGGTTGTAAATGGAGATATCGGAGATCTCTGCCAAGCACAATCTTTGCAGTAAGGCAAGGGAGAGTAACAGATAATCTATACGAGAATACGAATGATGGACATATGAAAAAAAAGAGTAGTAGCTAGAGTCCGGGTGTAAATGTCTCCAGGCGTCTACAAGCCCCGCCTCGGTGATGAGATCCCGCAACAACGCAGACATTGTCCCTGCTGCATGCTGAGCCGGGGTCATGCGATCTCTCACAGGGTCCCAAACCAAGTTAAAAGTGCCACCCCTAACCATGGGGGTCGTCAGAGAGAGAAGGTGTGTCCCCAGATGAAGGCGTAAAAAAGCATCTTGTGTTTGGTTGGGGGCGTATAGATTAAAAAACATACATGAGCCACGTCCCCAGAGCATATGGACTTTCAGGAACCGCCCTCCCTCATCAGCTACGCACTTAGAAGATGCTTTCCGCCAGCCCGCCTTAAAGAAAATAGCCACACCACAGGACTTGGAAGGAGAGCACTCCCAAAATTGGGTGGGGCACATATGGTGGGTCATGAGATGAGTGTCGGAGAAGAGCAGGTAGGTTTCCTGGAGAAAAACCACATCCGGGTCCCGTTGAAGCAAGTAGCGCCAGATCTGGCGCCGTTTATTGGGAGAGTTCAGCCCCTTGACGTTGAGGGACAGAATCTTGATTGTGTTAGTCATGGTTTCCGTAAGAAGAAGGCCCCAGTCACAGCCACCCAATCCAATAGCATGTCAGGCACAGGAGTGTCCCCACCAGGGTCCATATCCCCATGCCCCCCAGAAGCCAACCCCAAGGAGCGCGAGAGCCACCCCCCAGCCAGGTATAGGAATAAGAGAGGGGCAGGGGGACACAAGCATAGAAAGACAAAGAGTCCCCCAGCCATGGAGACTGCTAACCCCCCTCACGAACCATTGCATCTCCACGCTCCCCCATCCTGGAACACCCGACGGGGGGGGGGAGAAAGAGAAGAATAAGACAGAATAAAGAGAAAGAGGAGAAAAGAAAAAAAAAACAAGAAACGGCCAACTGGGCCCTGTGATTACAGAGTCAAATTCGAACAGTCCCGACTCCCGAAGGTAGACCATTCCGGAGAAGTCACTCTCTATCGGGACTTCGGCATGTGGGGGGGCGGCTGGCACTCAAGGAGTGTGGCATCGACATCCGCCGTAACTTAAAGGCATGAAAAACTAGCAAAAATCAGTCAAACCACTGGGCCCAGTACCTTAGCAGGATCGGCGAGGGGATACCAGGCGTGAATTACCCCTCAGATGGCAGGCGGCACCTCCGAATCAGGAGAAAGGAGCAGTCCAGTGAGCTGCTGTTACATCCCTGTGGGGGCAGGAGCCAGGCCACCATTACATTAGGGTGTGCAGGCTTCAAAATGGCGGCCTGTCCGTTGCTCAGTTCAGGCCTCTGCAGGTGGGGGCCACCCTCAGGTAGGCAATCGGCCGGGGGGCAGCAAAATTGTAGGGCAAGGCAGGTCGCCGGGAGCCCCAGGAGCAGGGCCAGGATCAGCGCCCAGGCCCAGAAGGGTAGCGTTGTCCTGGGGCCGCAAGGAGGGAGGGGCTCCGAGGCCACAAGAGCCAAAAGGAAAGGGCGTCCGCGGGCACACAGAGGGGTCCCTCAGCAACTGGCTCCGCAGCTGCTCAGGTCCACCGGGCCCCTCCCCTGACCTGGCTCACCCCAGTAGCAGGCCTCTCACCGCTGTCGTCCTCCGCCGGGAGGTAGGAACCTCCTAAGCGCCGATCGTCAGGCCGGGGTTGGGCGCCCCCTCGTCACCAGTGCAGTCGGGATGGCCACTCTCCCCAGCGGCATCGCCGGCGGCGCAGGGTGCAGGCTCCGAGGCCCAGGGCTCCCATCGAGACCGCCCGGGACCCCACCTCGCGCACCCAAGATGGCGGCCAGCCAGGAGCTCCAAGCTGGCTGCAGAAGAGGTGCCAGTAGAACCAGGACAGTCCGGGCGATTACAGCTCCGAGCCCTCCATACCTCAGCAACCCGTGGCAGGCCAGCAGTAGCAAAAGCAGGCCCAGTGATCCGGTTAGCAGGCGGACATCAGAGGCACTGTTGAGGAGGCTCAAGTGCACACGTCTGCCACCATGCGCGTCCAAGCCACGCCCCACAATAATTGTTTTTAATGGCAAGCAAAATCTAGCTCGCTTATTTTCAATCCTCCAAAATGCCTACAGTTCTCTTACTGAGCATCACAGGCTGAATGTTCGCGCCCTGGTTGACAGCCTTACCTACAGAGTGGAGAGGTGTGTGTAGAATATTCTGCTCCACACCTAGCATTACCTACAGGCAGCTGAGAAAATGTGCTGATAGCACAGGAGGAGACGACTGGAGAGGTCAAGGAGCCAAGGAGGCGCTAAGGACCCAAGGAGCCACAGTCTGCTCAGGACCCCGGTCGCTTACTCGCTCTTTTGCTTCCTGAAAAATGAGTGCGTAGGTTCGAGCTGAACTGAACTGAACTGGGAACAGAGCTGAGCTGGGAGCACAAGCGAGCCAACTGAGCCAATCTGATCGTGATCGTGACCGTGCCTCATGTGGAGGGCATATAATTCAGAAGCCATGGCTTAAAAGTTCTGACAGCTCAATGGGGCTCTACGAAGGTAGCCGGGGGCGCAGGAGGCGTGCAGCCTGGTGCACCAAAGCAAGATGAGGAGGTAAGAGCTGTGGAGCTTACCTGCCCGCCTGCTTGCCTACTTGTCCTTGAGCTTGCTCTAGCATAGCTGAATATTGCCTCCAAGAGGGTCTCTATGTTAAAGTAATAAACAAACAGACGCCGGAAACTGTGACTGTTGCACAGAAAACACTCCAACACTCCAAACATTCCCACAACAAAATCAGGAAACAGCGCTTGCCCAAATTAGAAAGCACTTCTTTCTTGAGGAACCTTTGGCATTTTGCAGCCCTCAAAGTCTCCAAATCAGGTTGTTGCAGGGAGAACTGCTCACAGTAGGACGGAAGGCGGTGATGCTGTAAGATGGGGGGGCCACCAGCACACTTGTTTACGCCTGTTTACGTGCGCCCAATTGTGTGCTCCAAGTAAGGAGAAAGACATCTCGAGGCACAGAGGCACTGAGGAGTGTTGCCTGGGGTGTCACACAACCTTCCGGCCTGCTGATTATCTTGCTGATTATCATGCTGCACTGACGCCTACGCGTTTACGAAGGCGGAGGAATCTGAGGAATTCACTCTACCCTGCTCAGCCACTAAAAACACTGCAGTTCTTGGAGGCAGGAGTAAGAGCAGCAAAGAACAGACCGGGACAGGGAAGCAAGGGGAATAAGATCAAAACGAGAAGCGCAGCCATCACCAGGACGCGCAGAGAGAAACCTGCAGCTTTAAGAAGCTTCTCACTGATAACATCTCTGCAACTTCGCTCAGCAAACACATAAACACATAAAGAAGAGCAAAGAATGAGGTCATGGAAAGAAAGGCGGTCTCTTTCCACCGTTATTACGAACAGAAAAAAAAGAGTAAAATATTGGGCGAGACTGGCAAAGGATTAGCCATTGCAGGACCTTATACCCCTCTGGTAAACAACACACTGGTGGCAATCAAAGGAGCATCACCAGGAAAGTCATTCAATACTAGCTTTCAGCCCAAAATATATATGAAATTTTCCTTTTTAAAAGATGTGGGTGGCTTATTAAACATCAATAACCCCGAATTACAAGGGCTTCCTTTGCCACTGCACCCAGAGGTTTTACCTCTGACAGATACAGCACCGCCACCATCATTACCATCACCTGCTCTGACGAACAAGGCTCAAAATACAATGCAAGTCGAGGCTAGAACAACGCGAGACGCAAGAGACACAGAGAGTCTTAACGCTGCTGCAGCTCAAGAACAACAAGAACAAGAACCTGGAAAAGACAAATGAGCCGAACAGCAAAAGGAAGAAAGAAAGGAGAGCACTAAGCAGGAGTCGGCCACATTCACTGATACTGGGATTGGAGCTGAAGGCACGAAATTTCAGAGCACATGGATAAGCATGCTATCGCTACCACTCACTAGCGACCAGGAAGGCGACCACCAAAAAATCAAAACCCCCAACGATCAGGGCAAGCGGAAGATTCCATTAGAGCTAAACATCCTGATTGCTCCCAACTCAAATTCAAACTCAAATCTGAATCCATATAGGCTAGAGGAAGCACAGAATCAAAAATGTCAGCAAAAGGGTCGACTACAAACCGCCCACCCGCCCTATGCACAAATCTCCACAAACGAACAATCAAACAGTAAAGTATCAGCTGGAGAACTCAGAGGAAGAAGATCCAAGAAAAAATGTTTAAACCCATTGGGGCACTTGATACGGGCACACAGCTACTAAACACGCGAGAAGAACGGGCCAATAGCCCGGTGATTAAGTCAGACCCAGGAAGCCACAAGGACGACGAAAAAGACGTGCCCTACCTCACCACTGAGGAATGGGCAAAGTTGGTAGCTTCTTACCTACCAGATGTACCTCATGCAGAAGCGAATAAAACCCAGGCAGATGTTCCAATTGAGGAACACTCAACGGGCCCAGAGGACTTATGGGGATCACTCCTCAACACTATGCAGCTCTCACTCAAGGCCATGCAATACCACTCAGATAAAATGGACATCCAGCTATCTCTTCACAATTTCCTGGTGGTCCATGTCTAAAATATTGATAACAGACTGACAAAAATGAGTAACCTCATCAAGAGAGTACAAGATGACACCCAAATTGCTCATTCAAATTGCTCTTGCCCCGCTATCATAGACAAACTTGCAACCTTACTGATACTTATGGTGGAACTTCTCAATGATCTAAAAGAGACCATAAAAAAAGCTGTAGGTCCGACAAACACCACAACTCAAGCTGACACCATGGAGAAATACAAGCTAGCAATAACACCGCAGCAAGACCCATCACGAGGAGCCTCCAGCTCCGTGGACAAAAACCAAGGGCCCCAGACACAAACCAACTCAAGGGAGGCTAAGCCTGACTTTAATGGAGAAAAGGGGGCTGAACAGTACTACAAAACCGGACCGCAAATCATTCAGGAGGTGGGACGGGAATTGGATCCTGCTCATATTGAGCTAATAAACTCTTTACAACAAGAAACAATGTTGGGGCAAGAAGGTACCGCTAACCATGATACATCAGGACAAGGCCAGGGCACTGAGACAATAGAAAAAATAAGGTCCGGGCAGAAAAATCGCCGGAAACAGAAGAGAAAGGGGAGAAATAAGCTAACCACCATCAAGAATGCTCCCATTAAATCATACTTTCTGGCACCTGCCACAACTCAAAGAGGAGACAAATTTGTGCCAAGCTCAGATAGGGCATTGGCATCCCCACAGCCCACACAAAGCTCAGAGATCCCATCAATTCGAAGAGACTTCCGCACCCCGAAGACTTCTTCCATCCAAGGAAGCCGCTTGAATGAGGAGTACACACTGAAACCAAGCACGGAGGAAACACCACTGCCTCAGATAATGACCTCAACTGCTACTGAGGCAAACAATATGAGCAACTAGAATGCAAGGAGCTCCATTTTAAGCACAAGGATGGACAACCAGCCCACTGCTACCAGATTAACCTCTGCATTATCCAATATAGCAAGTGCTCCAACTAGGCCGAAGGCTGACGAATTAGTATCAACTGATCTGACAAATCCTGGGATCACCGAGGAGCTGCAAGACCCAGGAACTTGCCACAGCGACTCACGACAGGAGGAATCAAAAATAATCCTGTTCATCCCGGTATATAAATCAAAAGGTACAGGGGACATCTTGAACAGAGGAAACATACTGCAACTACTAACTAGCATTAGCAACTTAACAGGAGATGCCTCAAGCGACCTGGAGTCTGTAAAGTTTGTTTGCCAAAAACATCTGGCACACCAAGAAATATCTAAAACAACCTGGGCCACACGGGACATAGCAGAGAGAATAATGAGGGAGGAACAACAACTGAATGCCTGGGGGATCAGACTGAAACACCAGAAAGAAACAGGTTACCCAGAACCTCTGTTATACAAGCCGCATTCATATGTCGGCCACAAGCTTGGGGAAATGGGCTCCACAAGACAAGTTTACTCAGTACTCAAAGAAGCCCGCAGCGCAGATTCAAATATTTGGAATCCCAGGCCTACGAATGAGAATATGATGTCAATTAACAACTGGACCTGGATATCGCAAACCATCAATTCCCGTCCAAGAAACGCCTGACAGGGCATGAACTCAGTTAATAAAGCACATCAACTAAAATTCTGCTCATGGAACATTAATGGACTAGTGTCCAAAGCCACGGATAAAGACCTTTTGCTTTATTTTCAAGACTTCGATCTCATCTTACTGCAAGAGACCTGGCTGGTTGAGCTGTTGCACATGCAAAGATACAAGACCTAACACCTTCCGGCCTGTAAGGAAGCCAAGTTTGGTCATGCAAAGGGTGGTCTCGCAATCTTCACCTCCATTAAAACAATAACCACAGCTAAGGAACTACTTAACACGGCAACAACAACCAACAGCTTACAAGCAATTAAGCTGAAACTAATAGGTCTTGCCGACAGCCAGCAGTTAATACTTGTCAACATTTATCTTCATCCATGGGATAAAAAAGCCGGCGCCAAACTGCTGGTTTCTGATTTATCAAGACTACTTGAAGAAGAGGCCACCTCAAATTTTATAGTATCAGGAGATTTCAACATGCTCCTAACAGGGCCCTATGAAAGAGACAAAATAGTCGAAGAACAGTCCCGGGCCTGGGGATCCCATACCAGGAAGCAAGCAAGTGGAGAAAGAAAACCAGCTCAGCAAAGAAGCTTCTCAGGGATCTGGAAAGTCTGAGTCTGGTTGTGCTGAATGGGCGCTTCCATGGAGATTGTCCACCGGCAGCCACATTCCACAGCGCACTTGCAAACACAACAATTGACCACACCCTCACGTCATACTCCCTCTATAATAAAATAATTGATTTTAGGATAGGAAGCTCAGACCACAGTGACCACCAACCACAAGAGATCACTCTGGATGCTATTGGCACCGCATCAACTGAGCGGCCATTTTGCTTAGGCACTGTGCTCACGACAAACCTGAAAAGAATCAAATTCAAAATTTCTAACCTGGACAGCTTCCTGCTCGAGGCAAAGAATCTTTGGGAGGATAAAAAGAAGGATAACAAAAATATGATTGTTACTTGGGCTAAATTCACCGAAACTCGTGGTACATTACACGCAAAAGAAGAAGGGAGGGACGTAACCAGAGCAGCTGCGGCGCGACAAAGGGCTCACTCTCCGCCGTTGAGCACGCAAGACTGTCCTCTAAGAGGAGCGCAACTCAAGGAATTAAAGCAATTCAAGAAAGGAATAAATAAAACAACACGATAACTTCACCGGGCAGGGCCAGACGTTAACCTCCTAGCCGAGCTTAGATCGCTAAACAACAGCAAGAAAAAACTCATCTGGGAAGCACGTTGCGAAGCCATAGAAACAGCGTAGGCCAAAATTCTCCTTGACACAAAAGCCAAAACAGCTCCAGGTTTTGGCTCACAGTGAAGAGATTACAAACCCCAAGGGCCCTTGGAATAAGCTCACACATCACTGAAGAGGAATGGTTTAAATACCTTTGGGACCACTTTAATAGCGGGCCACCAAATAACACACAGGAACCCATGGAGCACAGCAGGGCCGGCTTGGGCCCACCTAAGCGAGACGAAGATTCCAACTACGGCTTTACGCTAAAACAAATCAAGAGTAGAATCGCAAAGGGCAGAACCGAGGGTGCACCAGTTCCTAACAGGATACCACCGATATTATACACACGAGATCCGGACTACTGTCCATCAGAATTCCTGCCACTCTTCTCGCACATCATGGAAACAGAGACAATACCGGACTCCTGGAAGGGGTCCATTATTTCTCCGATACACAAGAAAGGTAGCAAAAACTTTGCAGGAAACTATAGACTGGTTGCACTAATAAATAATGATGCCAGATACTATGCAGGATTGTTGCTGGAAGAACTTACAGAATGGGCATCGGAAACGGCATCAATTCCAATCAATCAATCAGGCTTCCAGAAAAGTATGGGCACATCGACAAACATACTACCATTATCAATCCTATTAGAAGCTACCAAACATATTAAAAATCCGCTATACCTGTGTTTTTAGAGACTTTGACAGCATTGACAGGAACAAACTCTGGGCAAAGCTCTTCAAATTGAAAATCAAGAGCAAACTCCTGAACCAGTTGATCCTACTACATAGTGACACCTGGATTCAAATCAAGCTAGGTGCTGGAGAAAGTATATCCCGGAGAATCCCGACAACCAAGGGTCTGAAGCAGGGGTGCGTACTAGCGCCGCTCTTGTTCAATCTGTTCTTGGCAGACCTCTTGCCAGAACTGGACAAATGTAATCATCACGCCCCGAACTTCGGAGGCTTTCCTCTTTCGAACTTACTCTACGCAGACGATCTGGCTTTGATCAGCCGCACTCCAATCGGTCTACAACACTTGTTAAACATCACAAGCAACTTTTCCAGCAGTAATGGACTACAAATAAATTTGAGCAAATCTAAAGTGATGGTTATCAATAAGCCTGGGCGTTGAACTACGCTCCGTTCGCGGAGCTTGCGAAGTTTTGGTAACTTCGCGCTTCGCGTAGAGCGCGAAGTTGCAGATTGCTACGCAATCTAGCGCGTAGCGTAGTAAATTTGCTTCCTCGCGCGCTCAATATTCATTCTCGCGCGCGCGGTAATGTCTTACCTTGATTCTGCGATCGCCAACTTGCTTTTCTGTCTGTTTGCGAGCGCCACGAGATTTGTACTATGGCTGCCCAAGCCCGCGAGAGTGTGCGCCCCCGAACACGTCATTGGTGCGCGCGAACTGACTTCCGGCGGCGGTTTTGGTAAGATCGCGATCCCGAACATGGAAAAACTGCAATCTGGCAAAGAATATCTCGCGAGCTTCATAAAACCTTCTCTAAAATGTTCATTTTGCTCAGAAAACTCCTCAGATTGTGATCTTGCTGTAGTCTTTGTGTAAGAAAGAGTCCTTTAATTTTTTTAACACTTTTTTTTCAAGAGGAAGGAAGTGCCCCTGACACTGCAACTTCCTGTTCCTGTCCAGCAGGCTCCTCCCACGTGCTTTGTGCATGTGTTGTTCACTTTCATTTGGATTTGGAGCTGGAAGGATCACTTTTTGTGTCTGTCTGCTGCATCACACCATTTTTTTGGATTTATTTGAGAAATTTTTGATTTGAGATTTAATTTACGACAAGTAAGTTGGAGAATTGGTGTGATTGTTTCATTGGGGCTTGTTTGTACCTACATTTTTCTGGGATTTTTATTGTTTTAAAAAATTATTGTTGTGGTGGGTGGCCTGTACTACTTTCAATATGGGCCTAGTTGTTTTTCTCTGCAATTTCAGCCAGTAGGGTACCCATAGGTCCATGTTTTGTGGTGTCTGTAGAATTTCTACATCATGTAGGGCATGGATGGCATAGGATTGAAATGCTAAACGTGGCTGTGGTGTATTTCACTGTTGGTGTGTGTGTGTGATTTACCTTTGTTGGATGTGTGTGCTTGTGGCCTAGTAGTCTTCCACTAGGCCCAGAGGTAGTCAGCCTCCAAGCTGTGGTGCGTGATTTTGAATGTACAGTTGGTGTTGTCTGGTGATTTTCCTTTACTCCACGGATGGCTTTGGATTTTGTTGCAAAAGGTGTGTTTGGGGTGCAATAGCATTTTTTGGGTGTGTGCTAAACAAATTGGGCTATTTTGGCCTGCATTTAAGGCAAGGGATTCAGCTCGCGAACTTTCGGTAACTGCACAGCGCGACAACGCGGACTTACAGTTTTCGTCATTTTTGCGCTCGCAATATGCGTGTTCGCGCACGCGAGAAAGCCTTTTTGTACAGTTCGCGATCCCGAACACGCAGCTTTTGCAATCTGGCAAACAATATCTCGCGAGCAACATAGACCCTTCTCGAAAACGCTTTTTTGTGCATTTCTGCACAAAAAACTCCTCAGGCTGTCATTGAGCTGTAGGTTTGGAGCAGGGAGAAGCTGTTATTTGTCTGGAAACCATTTTTATGAGAGGGATTAAGTTCCACAGACACTCCAACTTCCTCTTCCTGTCCTTTCCAATCACTTTCTTGTGTGTTATTGTGGTGGGGGGGCTGGGCATGTGTGTGGCGGCCATTTTGGGAAGGCATGCATTGTGCCTTTGCCATAGGCGTCCATTGACTGTCTCCCATTTCTTGTGGTTGTTGTGGGTGTGTGGCGGCCATTTTGTGAAGCCATCCAAGCAGTGTGCTTGCTTTTGCCATCCGGAAGGAAGTGCCCCTGACACTGCAACTTCCTGTTCCTGTCCAGCAGGCTCCTCCCACGTGCTATGTGCATGTGTTGTTCACTTTCATTTGGATTTGGAGCTGGAAGGATCACTTTTTGTGTCTGTCTGCTGCATCACACCATTTTTTTGGATTTATTTGAGGAATTTTTGATTTGAGATTTAATTTACGACAAGTAAGTTGGAGAATTGGTGTGATTGTTTCATTGGGGCTTGTTTGTACCTACATTTTTCTGGGATTTTTATTGTTTTAAAAAATTATCGTTGTGGTGGGTGGCCTGTACTACTTTCAATATGGGCCTAGTTGTTTTTCTCTGCAATTTCAGCCAGTAGGGTACCCATAGGTCCATGTTTTGTGGTGTCTGTAGAATTTCTACATCATGTAGGGCATGGATGGCATAGGATTGAAATGCTAAACGTGGCTGTGGTGTATTTCACTGTTGGTGTGTGTGTGTGATTTACCTTTGTTGGATGTGTGTGCTTGTGGCCTAGTAGTCTTCCACTAGGCCCAGAGGTAGTCAGCCTCCAAGCTGTGGTGCGTGATTTTGAATGTACAGTTGGTGTTGTCTGGTGATTTTCCTTTACTCCACGGATGGCTTTGGATTTTGTTGCAAAAGGTGTGTTTGGGGTGCAATAGCATTTTTTGGGTGTGTGCTAAACAAATTGGGCTATTTTGGCCTGCATTTAAGGCAAGGGATTCAGCTCGCGAACTTTCGGTAACTCTGCACAGCGCGACAACGCGGACTTACAGTTTTCGTCATTTTTGCGCTCGCAATATGCGTGTTCGCGCACGCGAGAAAGCCTTTTTGTACAGTTCGCGATCCCGAACACGCAGCTTTTGCAATCTGGCAAACAATATCTCGCGAGCAACATAGACCCTTCTCGAAAACGCTTTTTTGTGCATTTCTGCACAAAAAACTCCTCAGGCTGTCAGTGAGCTGTAGGTTTGGAGCAGGGAGAAGCTGTTATTTGTCTGGAAACCATTTTTATGAGAGGGATTAAGTTCCACAGACACTCCAACTTCCTCTTCCTGTCCTTTCCAATCACTTTCTTGTGTGTTATTGTGGTGGGGGGGCTGGGCATGTGTGTGGCGGCCATTTTGGGAAGGCATGCATTGTGCCTTTGCCATAGGCGTCCATTGACTGTCTCCCATTTCTTGTGGTTGTTGTGGGTGTGTGGCGGCCATTTTGTGAAGCCATCCAAGCAGTGTGCTTGCTTTTGCCATCCGGAAGGAAGTGCCCCTGACACTGCAACTTCCTGTTCCTGTCCAGCAGGCTCCTCCCACGTGCTTTGTGCATGTGTTGTTCACTTTCATTTGGATTTGGAGCTGGAAGGATCACTTTTTGTGTCTGTCTGCTGCATCACACCATTTTTTTGGATTTATTTGAGGAATTTTTGATTTGAGATTTAATTTACGACAAGTAAGTTGGAGAATTGGTGTGATTGTTTCATTGGGGCTTGTTTGTACCTACATTTTTCTGGGATTTTTATTGTTTTAAAAAATTATTGTTGTGGTGGGTGGCCTGTACTACTTTCAATATGGGCCTAGTTGTTTTTCTCTGCAATTTCAGCCAGTAGGGTACCCATAGGTCCATGTTTTGTGGTGTCTGTAGAATTTCTACATCATGTAGGGCATGGATGGCATAGGATTGAAATGCTAAACGTGGCTGTGGTGTATTTCACTGTTGGTGTGTGTGTGTGATTTACCTTTGTTGGATGTGTGTGCTTGTGGCCTAGTAGTCTTCCACTAGGCCCAGAGGTAGTCAGCCTCCAAGCTGTGGTGCGTGATTTTGAATGTACAGTTGGTGTTGTCTGGTGATTTTCCTTTACTCCACGGATGGCTTTGGATTTTGTTGCAAAAGGTGTGTTTGGGGTGCAATAGCATTTTTTGGGTGTGTGCTAAACAAATTGGGCTATTTTGGCCTGCATTTAAGGCAAGGGATTCAGCTCGCGAACTTTCGGTAACTCTGCACAGCGCGACAACGCGGACTTACAGTTTTCGTCATTTTTGCGCTCGCAATATGCGTGTTCGCGCACGCGAGAAAGCCTTTTTGTACAGTTCGCGATCCCGAACACGCAGCTTTTGCAATCTGGCAAACAATATCTCGCGAGCAACATAGACCCTTCTCGAAAACGCTTTTTTGTGCATTTCTGCACAAAAAACTCCTCAGGCTGTCATTGAGCTGTAGGTTTGGAGCAGGGAGAAGCTGTTATTTGTCTGGAAACCATTTTTATGAGAGGGATTAAGTTCCACAGACACTCCAACTTCCTCTTCCTGTCCTTTCCAATCACTTTCTTGTGTGTTATTGTGGTGGGGGGGCTGGGCATGTGTGTGGCGGCCATTTTGGGAAGGCATGCATTGTGCCTTTGCCATAGGCGTCCAAACTTGTGGCCTAGTCGTACAGTAGGCCCAGGGGTACAACTCAGCAATCATCACGGCGGGTTTTTTTTCCTTGCTATTCTTCTTCCTAAGTGTACACTACACAGTACAAATACAACAGGATCCCTGGCCTTGTCAGTCTCTTAATGGCTGGCTATACTGTTGATGTTGTTCACTGACTGCATGAAATTTAATAATTGTGATGACCACCCACGAGACAATAATAAATTATATATTATATTATGGATCTTTTGACTGATGTTCTTCTGGCTTTTTTGCTTTTAGGTGCACAAAAGACAGAGGTGTGTCATCATCATCCACTGTTGTGGTGCCAGACCGACGTCCTGCTGCTGTAGTGTACACAACGTGACGTGTCAGCGACCTGACCAGGCATCTCTGCAACTTGTGCAACTGAGTGCTGTTTTGACATCTGTTGAAGATGGCCCCAAAGAAAGCAGGTAGCAGGTCCTCCGGTACCAAGAAAGTTGCCATGGAGAAGAAGGAACAGAAGAAGAAGGAAGTGTCACTTAAGTCTGGTGTGCCTCCCAAAACCTTTTTTGGTTCAACAAAAATGAGGCCTGCAGCAGCGGTGTCGGGGGGGCAAGCTGGGGGCAGCACCTCCACATCAGTGGGCCCAACCCACCAACCCATGCCCAAGCAGATGAGTGTGGAAGAGGTAGCCAGCCTTATGGTAGAAAGCAGTGATGCTGAGCCTGAACTAAACTTATCGCTATCTCAAAGTAGTACACAATCCACGCAGGAGGGAACATCATCAACACAGCAGATAAGTGGTCAACAGCCGCAGCTACCGCCCGCAATAGTAGCTGTTCCTCCTGAAGTAGGGGCAGTTCAGGAAATTGAGCCTCATGCAGAGGAAGAAGAGGAAGCCACTCCTTTAGAAGTTGCATTGGCTTTTAAATCCCCAGCAAGGAAAAGGAGGGTTAGTACATCAAGTTCTTCACCAAGCCCCCCTTCTGATGATCTAGATGTCACTTGGAAGCCACAAACAGAGTCTGAGAGGGAAACACATCACAAGAGCAGGCATGGCAAAAGGAAGGTTCCAGAAAGCCTTACACTTATGGATGTTGATGTAGAAGAGCAGGTTGATGATGATGATGAGCCAGTCATCACAAACATCACTCCCGGGCCTGAGGAGATGGAGAGCAACATTTTTACATTATCCAAAATGGATGCGAGGGATGTAGCACGCATACCTCCAACACAGGTAACACCAACACGACCTCCAGCTTCCATATTTACATTAGCAAAGGGCCGGCAGCGTCCTACATCAAGCACAACAAGCACCACCTCAGCAGAAGTAGGTAGTGGTCCTGCACAGAGTCAAATTCAACACACACCCTCCAGTTCATCCGGCATTGGAAGTGGGAGTGGCACCTCCAGCAGGAGACAAAAGTTAAGCTCCCCAGTGTGGGACTACTTTACGGTTAGCCCAAAGGAGGAGAACATTGCTGTATGCTCCGTTTGTCATTCCTCTGTTAGCCGTGGAAAGCTTGGTACAAACTATGGTACCGGAGGCCAAATGACCCATCTGAAAAAACACCACGCAATCCAGTGGGAGGAGCACCTTAGGCTCATCAAAACTGGAGCCATTGCTGTTGGGCATAAACGAGTAGAAAGTCCGCTCACGGTGGAACAGGAAGAAGAGGGAGACATTCTCTGTGCTAGTGGTACACAAAGTAGCCCTGTCCCCAGCACTGCAGTGGTAACGCCCACATCCTCAGCCACATCTCATTGGCACAAGAGTAAGAGCCAGCCTGAGACACCAAGGAGTACTGCTGGGCAAAAAAGTGCGACGTCGACCACAGGAAGGAATACCATGCAGCCTACCATTCTTAGCATGTTTAGTAGGCCGGAGGGGCAGTACGAACGCAATCACCCAATAGCACGTTTGTACAATGCTAAGCTGGCAAAAATGTTAGCACTGGACCTTCTCCCTTTTTCTTTTGTTGAAGGGGTGGGTTTTCTTGAGTTTGTGACCACCATCTGCCCAAAATGGAAAGTTCCCAGCCGCTACTATTTTGCAAGAGTTGCTGTTCCAGCACTACATCACGACGTGCTGGAATTGCTTGGAAAAGCCTTAAAACAGAGTGCTGTTCAGAGTATACACCTGACAACAGACATGTGGACCAGTTGCCAAGCCACTGATTACATGTGCATCACTGCACACTGGGTCTCTTTTTCGGGTGTTAAAGATAAGATATCTGACGGCGTTGTTGACACCGCTGAGATTTTTAAAGACACTCGCAAACATGCAACTGTAGCCATGTTTGCAATGGAGAAATCTCATACTGCTGCTAACATTTTGGATGAGTTTAACAGCAAGGTGTTGGAGTGGCTGCGACCAAGAGGTCTTACCATTGGTTTTGTTGCCACGGACAATGGCAGTAATGTAGTTCGGGCCATGAAAGATGGTGGGTATTTCAGGGTGCCATGTTTGGCACACTGCATTAACATTGTTGTGCAAGACTTTCTGAAAAATGAAAGCAAAGTCAGCAGCTTACTGACCACCTGCAGAAGAATATGCACCCATTTCAACCATTCTTTTAAAGCCCGGAAGGAGCTGAGGGTGATTCAACGTGAGCATAAAATGCCAGTCAAAGCACTCATCCAAGAGGTGCCAACACGTTGGAACTCAACGTATTACATGCTTGAGCGTCTGTTTGAGCAGTATATACCACTTAATGCTTATGTCATGAAAAGGTCAGGGGATCCTACAGTGAAAGGCATGAGAGTTGAGATGACCCAATGGGACTTTGTCAAAAGCCTGACAGAGATGCTACTTCCTTTTGAGGTCTTCACCCGTGAAGTGAGCCGGGAGGACTGTACTATGGGCCAAGCTATCCCATTGTTGTACATGCTAGAGCAACAGCTGAAGGATGTGGCAGAAATGTACGCAGATGTGGATGACAAAGTAGAAGCACATTCTTTGGCAGACACCTTATCCGCTCGCTTATCTCACAATACAAGGCTTCAAAATAACATTCTGTCAGATCCACATTACATTACTGCCTCAATTTTGGATCCACGTTACAAATTATTGCTGCGCAGTGATGAAGTCATTCCTTTTTCAGAATTGAATGTTGCCCAGTACAAAACTTGGAAAGCTGAGGAAGCCACTGAGTTTGAAAACGAAAGGATCTTCATTAAAGGCCCGGCCCTCCAGGTCAGAAAAAGTACTGCAGGGCACCCAGAACGAAGTTCTACTTCAGAAGCCAAGAGCAGTGCGTTTGCCTCCCAGCAGTCAACACTGCCAGCAGCAATAACATCAACAGCACCAACAGGATCATCAGGCACATTTCCAAAAACGGCAGGGGATTGGTTTCTACGGAAAGGGTATTGCACATCAATGACTGATGCAAAGGCAAAAGAGGCCCAGGAAATCGGAGCACCCCTGAACATTGAGCGGATGGTTCAGGCCTATCTAGATGACACAACAGAGGTCTACATGGAGCAAAGCCCATTGGTGTATTGGTATGGGAAAAGAAGCCAATGGCCAGTGCTCAGCAGGCTGGCGATAAAGTATGTGGCTTGCCCTGTTGCAAGTGTCTCTTCAGAGCGTGTTTTCAGTGCTGCTGGTGCCATTGTTACTGTCAAAAGGACCAGTCTCTCGCCCAAAAGTGTTGAGAGGTTAACCATGATCAAAATGAATCAACACTTTATACCACCAGAGTACAAAATACGTGAATCACAGGAGGAAGAGGAGAGTGACTTTGATGACATAAGTAGTGGATTGTTAGACGTACTGCTGTCCGAACCACCAGAGTTTGAGGACGAGCTCCTCTTCCCTGACAACTAGGCTTTCAAATTGTTCTCCCTTCCTTTATTTGTGTGTGACTGTGTGTATCTGTTTTTCTGGTTCAAAATCTACATTCACAACAATGCCATCAACAGTCTCCTTTTTTTATTTCCCTATTGGAGTTGCACGTCTGTGCATAACTGTCCACTCCACTCCTCAGGGTCCTGCTCCATGTTCCGTACTCTCCCTAAGTACATTTCAAGCAAGTCAGACATTGGATGGAGATGGAGAATAGTACAATACATGTTGCCTCTAACAGTCCCTCCATAAGAAGTGAAACGTGACTCCACCTATATTCCATTTTGTTTCCAATCCGAAAGAAACTCATCACTGACTGGCAGAAGGCTAGGCAGGCATCAGATCAGACAGCCAAAGAGAACACCAAGACAGGTAATGAGTGATTATTGTGAATGATGGTGGCATGCATTGCATTGGATGCTGGCTCACTACGAAGAATTGTGCATGCCATGAAGTAGAACTATACTAGTTTACCGACAAAGTACAAGTGACTCAGGTGTGGTGACAGTTAATGTTTCCTTGCTGTTTAATAATGACCACATTGTACTCCTACCACTGCAGGTGCCGGCCAATATCCGTTGCAATTTGGTAATATGGAATATATTATAAACTTAATCAGTCACTACAGACTGAGTTGGTGTTGGAGAATACGTACCACACGGTCACCATCATTGAGGATGCTGAGCATACTATCTTTGCACACAGTCAGTTGGATTGGAGAAAATGTATGGAATAACGGCGTTTGATGGGCTGACATAAAAGGTAAAAAGTTTGAACAAGAACCACAGCAGACCTAGGCTAGATGTCCTTGTAGTGGTGTGGACTGGAGTAGAGTGTAGTGGTATGACGGACAGTGGCGCATTGATTTAGTCACTTCATTGGGAAAATTCTAGGTTGCTGCAGTGCATTTGACATTTCTCTGGCTCGGTCAAAATGTAAGTAAGGGGTAGGGTGCCTGGCCTGTGCCGCGGTTCTCCTGTCCTGTGGCTGTGCTGGCTCCTGAATCCTGTCCCGTTGTTGTTGTACCTTAATGCTTGCTGTAGAGTAGACACACTATGTAGCCTATCCAAGCTGCCTCAGTCTGAAAGTGTTCTCTCCAGAGTGTTGTCTTGCACTCCACTGTAATTGAGTTTATTGTTGTAAAGGCTGTAATTTTTCAATACCCCGTTTGTTGTTCCATCTACACTTACAGGCCGGCCTTTACCCTGTGCTACAGTGGGAGAAACGACTCACACGTACCTTACCAATACGCATCAGGCTTTTGATGGGCTGACATAAAAGGTAAAAAGTTTGAACAAGAACCACAGCAGACCTAGGCTAGATGTCCTTGTAGTGGTGTGGACTGGAGTAGAGTGTAGTGGTATGACGGACAGTGGCGCATTGATTTAGTCACTTCATTGGGAAAATTCTAGGTTGCTGCAGTGCATTTGACATTTCTCTGGCTCGGTCAAAATGTAAGTAAGGGGTAGGGTGCCTGGCCTGTGCCGCGGTTCTCCTGTCCTGTGGCTGTGCTGGCTCCTGAATCCTGTCCCGTTGTTGTTGTACCTTAATGCTTGCTGTAGAGTAGACACACTATGTAGCCTATCCAAGCTGCCTCAGTCTGAAAGTGTTCTCTCCAGAGTGTTGTCTTGCACTCCACTGTAATTGAGTTTATTGTTGTAAAGGCTGTAATTTTTCAATACCCCGTTTGTTTTTCCATCTACACTTACAGGCCGGCCTTTACCCTGTGCTACAGTGGGAGAAACGACTCACACGTACCTTACCAATACGCATCAGGCTTTTGATGGGCTGACATAAAAGGTAAAAAGTTTGAACAAGAACCACAGCAGACCTAGGCTAGATGTCCTTGTAGTGGTGTGGACTGGAGTAGAGTGTAGTGGTATGACGGACAGTGGCGCATTGATTTAGTCACTTCATTGGGAAAATTCTAGGTTGCTGCAGTGCATTTGACATTTCTCTGGCTCGGTCAAAATGTAAGTAAGGGGTAGGGTGCCTGGCCTGTGCCGCGGTTCTCCTGTCCTGTGGCTGTGCTGGCTCCTGAATCCTGTCCCGTTGTTGTTGTACCTTAATGCTTGCTGTAGAGTAGACACACTATGTAGCCTATCCAAGCTGCCTCAGTCTGAAAGTGTTCTCTCCAGAGTGTTGTCTTGCACTCCACTGTAATTGAGTTTATTGTTGTAAAGGCTGTAATTTTTCAATACCCCGTTTGTTTTTCCATCTACACTTACAGGCCGGCCGGCCCTTTACCCTGTGCTACAGTGGGAGAAACGACTCACACGTACCTTACCAATACGCATCAGGCAGGCAGTGATACCCAAGATTGATGTGCGGAGTGTCCATGGAAGGGAGGACCAAGGAGAATGACGAGAATGATGCAACTCCTCATTTGGACCAGGATAATACAGTAACTTTAGTATCATCATTCGTCTTTACATTTATTTGCTTGCTTTTTTCTCTTTAATCATTACGACTGTGTGTTGTGGTTTGTTTGTTAATTGATCCAACTTTTTTTTAGTTTCCTTAGCTAGCTTGAAAAATGAAAGTAAGCCCGGTAGAGCAGGTAATTGGGTTCGGTCTGAGCTCTGAGGGCGTCAGACAGGCAAGGCAAATTTCAATTTCGTCCCTGACTGTACTGTCTCATTGGGTCATAGTAGTTATAGTACAACTCATTATCTCATTAACCATCAAGTTATCCTCCTCAGCATGCATGCATTTGCTTTCTCTCACTTCATACTTTGATTTCTTTGATAATGGATCATGGTCGTCTTACAAGATTGTGTTTTACTTTTGTTGTGTCCATGCATATTGTCTGTTTTTCTTTCTCAAACCTTTCCCAAAACCCCACTTCCCATCCAATCATCAATCCCTAACCCTCTTCCCCCGGGCTGTGTGATTTATATTGAGGTGTGATGTGATGACTATGTACACCAATTGATCACACGCTTGCTGGGGCAGATGTGGTGAAAGCAACAGTAATTCAATTTCAACTAAGGCAGGGCAAGGATCTTCTTCTGCTTGACCACCCATGCTGTAGTTTACTTTGTGTTCTGTTCCACTCCTCCTCCCTGAGTCTCAGTCAAGTGACTTTCTCTTTCTTTTTTCAAACGCTATTGCCAGTGTCTACTACTACCACCACTATAATGGCATCTACTCCGTCAATTTGAGAAACCAACCATGCAGCCATCAGTGTACCGAACTTCATCATCAATCACAGGTAAGATAAGTTTGGTGGGAGGTATGGACTAGGAGGAGAGACTGACAGTACTATGACAATTAAAAATAACTCAGTGAGGGGTACTGCATCTATCGGTTTGTGTGTTACAAAATCGGCAGATCTTTTAAATCAAACACTGGCTGTGGGCATGCAGCAGCACGGAAACAAAGTAAACAACCATGTAACTTACATTGCATTCGGAAAACTGTAACCAACCACAAAAAACATTAACATCATATAAATAAATAGTAAGTATATTTTTAATATCCCCTAACAAAAATAAACTATCCCGATCTGACCTAACCCACCCCCCTCCCTAACCCCAACGAAACGAAAGTCCAAAGTCCCAATGTCCGTTGAAATCCCCAACGCCCACAAACCCACCCACCAACAAAAGGAATTAAAAAAGGGGCAAACGACGAGGTCCTCTACTGTTGGCGGGCCTTAAGGTGTTTGTCCACCAGGATCTTGACCCGCTCCTCCATGTTCTCCTCCCAGCGGGCCATCCGGCGGAGCAGCTGGCGGCGAAATGCCCTAAAGTTGCTTCCAGGGTGGGGGGCAGCAGTGCTGGAAATCGAGGCGCGGCGGCGGGCAAATGCCGGACCACGGCGCCGTGAAAGTGGAGGCCGGGCCTGACTGGGGCCCGGGGCATTGGAGGAGGCTGCAGCTTCAGCCGCCTCCTCCTCCTCCTCCTCCTGAGCCACCAGCCGGCGATAATGCTCGCAGATGGCCTCCAGTTTCCGGCGCCGGGCCCTAGCGGCCAACTCCTTCCTTGATGGTTTTTTGGAAGGAGTATCATCTATATCAAAAAAGAAAAAGAACATGTTGGAGCCAATACTCTTAGCAAAACAGGAACACTAATCATTCAACACATAGTGTCACAGTATCACTAGCAAGCACAGTTCATAACATTTGGGATTTGGTGCTGGGGTAAGTATCTCTAATCCTACTTCCTTGGACTCTAACATTTGTGACCGTTTCAGACATTATTTATAAATATAATCGTACTATGTATGTACTGCGGTACACCAGTCGTGCTGTTCTTATCTGTAGTTTAGCCCAATTACATAACCTTGTTGTAGGCGGCATGCCAGGTCCATCAGCTAAGCTTGCACCCAAGAGAAACAGATATGAGCCACATGATGATGCAGACTCACGTTACTTTTATTTACTACTACTGTCTGCAGGTGGGGAAGCTCATCTTTTTGTCTGACGCCTTACGGCCGTTGGCACTGGTCATACTCTGTTACATGAAAGCAAATGGCATGCACAATTTCACTTACACCCTACCATGGGTACTACAAAAAGGCTGATTATTTATTTATCGGATCCAACGATCATTGCTTATATTCATATTATAGATGCTGCTAGTGCTAATACGATATACGACATCAGGTCGGTAGCGGTCGGTGGTGGGAGTGCTGCCGGTCGGTGACGTGGGAAGGTGCAGGGTGGGGATAGTAAACGATGGATTAAGGACATTCACAGGTAATTAAAGAATACATAAAAAAAAAAACATTGCTGCACACAGTAGCACACACTGCATCGCATTCGGCGGTGCAGTGCGCACCTTGAAAATAGTTTAATTTATTTTTATGTTGATTACCTGTATTTGGCCGTAACAGTAATACACAGTTTACTCGCCAGTGCCACCCACCCGTCCCCTCCCCATGTCGCCGCCCGCCAACAATCCCACCACCAACCGCTACTGCAGAGGGTACATTGCTTTCATTGCTTGTGTAACCAATATACATAAACATTAAACAACAGATAGGCCACCCTTTGCAGGCTGGCTGCCCCAATCGAAAATACATTAATAATAATAGGTAGGGAGTGGTCCCCAGAGTGGGAGGAAGGGGTTTCCGCTTGATAATATATGACGTGCTTGCAAACTACTGCAAGTGTACTGTATGCTCATAATACTACCTTGATTCCTCTAGGCTTTGCTACTGTCGCGCAGTTTCTGTTACATTTTCTTCAAGGTAAGAATCTCCAGTGACACTTTCCACCTATACTGTCTCTTGGTGATAGTACATCCAGGCATACATCCATTAAAGTAAACGTCTATCCTTTTGTATATATCTCTTAACAAACCTTAGTTGGTTTCACCAACAAACACCCATGCTTCTGCTCCTTCCTTCCTTGCCTTGGCTTTGAGTTTGAACCAAAAACACCGCTGATTCTTGCTATCTAGTACTATCCACCCATACTGTGTCGCCCACCCAGGCAGGCATTCTTTCACCTTCCACCCATCCTTCAACAACCCATGCATCTGATCTTATTAATATCAGACTCCTATACATGCTTCCAACAACATATCCTTCTCTGCCGGTCAGTCATATTGTTTATCTCGCCCGTCCTTCCACCCTTAGTGCTTTCCCTCTATGTTCAACACATCCATGAAGGTCATCTGATCTGAGTTTGTCTTCTCCATAAAACATTCACAGCTGATTTTGGAATCAAATAGAAGAGGCCATTGGTTACTCTACTCACGCTGGTAATGCTACGTAAAGGGTGTCTTCTTCAACCGTTGTATAATGTCGCACAGTACAGTGAAATAGTGAACACAGTTCCATCTAGCTGTAATGTCAAGAAGTAATGAATATAACTCACCGCCGCCGGCCACTGCTGCTGGATCCCCCCTGGGCCCTGTGTCTCCTGCAGGTACCGCCAGTTCGCCTGCCCCCTCCGGAATGGCCGCATCGCTGGCCCCGACGGCACTGGTGGATGGTAGTGTGCCTAGAAAAAAGCATCAAATTTTTTAGATGCCTGTAAACCTCCCCCTATTTTAAGTGTTCACTGGGAACATTGAACAAAAAGTTAATGCGATGCAACATACATCAGCACTAGACAGTAAGTACAGTCAGTAGACAGACACTAGTAGGATATGGTTCCACTTCCTAGGGTCATCTAGTCCTACTCTACTCTTTTGAAAGTTAGCCTGAGCCATGAGTAACCCTTTTAGATTCATCATGTCGACTACTACTCTTTTGGTGCATATTATACCTGCCAGCGTATTCATGTGCAGTAGATGCCTTTAAGGCCGCTTGACTGTTGCGTACAAGTGAAGAGGTCGAAAAAAAACAACATATTGACTTTGTTTAGTTTATATTGCTTAGCCATCACACATACATGTTACACTTTTTGGCATGACTGCAAAATGCTAGCATCATTCACCAGTATACTATCTAACGGCTAACTCGCAGTGTTTTTCTCATATATCATAGGCGAAAGATTCCCTTCTACAAACCAGAGATTTACAGAGCATAGTGGATGCAAGATGATGTAACCAGTATTTCTACGTTCTACGGTGAGGGATCTTCCACAATTATAAAGATCTTGGCTCTTGTTCTTGTTGTCAATCATGCACTTGTAAATGTTTACTGTTTTAATGTTAGGCTTTTTGCTGGCTTATTGACTATGGCTGTCGTAAATTAAATTTCATATTAACGATGTACAGAGTTTGATACTTGTTTCAAATAAACCTTTTGAACTTACACATAGACTCTGTGGTATTTGGTGTGGTGGAGTGGACTTACACAAGTGTGTGAGCAAAATGGTGTTTGTTATTATGTTCTGGATTGTCTCTGTCTCCGTCATCATCAACATTGTGTATCGTCTTCGTGGGGGGGTCGGGAGTGGGACCCTGATGTGAGACACTATAGCTAGTCTGTTAGCGGATCCTGGGTTTTTCGGACTGAGGTGTGATCAGTAAGATCCAACCTCCCATCACCACCATCCTATTTTGTTGTGCATAGTTCTGTATGTGGCTCTGCAGAATCATAGACAATAGTAGTATCATGTACTATCCGATCAAAAATACTAGTCAAATATCTGGTTGGGCATTTTGTTTGTGGTAATTGTCAAAGCCTCAACATTGAGAAGACTTGAAGAGGACAACCCAAAGGACAGGACCCAGTGGCTAGAGCTATTGGTCAATCAGAGTTTTATTGTTGCAAAGAAAACCTTCTATTAAAGAGTGGGCAACTGTGCAAGCTTCGCTACACACAGAGTAATAATAGTAATAGTAGTAGTAGTAGTATTAGTAGCACAGAGAGTCATAGCAGAGGGAGTTAGAAGCAACTTCGAGGCAGGGATAAACAGAATTAGTAAACAGATAGTCAAGGTCAAAGAAGTAAGCTTTTGTAAAAAAGAGATTCAGAAAGTGGAACCATAATTTAGAGTTTGGGAAAAAAAAGATGCAGTAACATAACATTTAGGGAAATATAAATGTCAATCTAACCAATGGAGGACTTACTGGGGCCAGCTGCAGGAGCCTCAGTAGAGGAGAGGTCCTGGGGTTCCCCCGCCGACTCCGACCCCGTCTTCTTGCCCCTGGGTGGTGCTGATGATCATGTAAAATATAATACAGAAAGAGACCAACATTAAGGAGTGCTGTGAGAAAAATAATAAATCATTTGGAAAAACAATAAGTCAAAGAACATTTTAGGAAACAACAAGTGCAATAAAATTGCCCTATCTAATCAGATGGATCGACTACTGGCTGCTTCCTAGTGCATTTACGGATCGTCTACTTATTTATGAACAATCCAGTGTTCCTTGATCATTCTGATTCCAAATACTAACAAAGCCTAGTAAGTACCACCTGACCTACACCACCTATTCCAGACGGGCCAATTGTTCACTAAGTCTGCACTTGAATTTTTTTCAGCCATCAAATGCATAGATGATGAGATGGAGGACACATGCATAGTTGCATACATTAGTGCATACATACAACAAATTGTGGGTTGGTTGCATAATGCTGATCTAGTTCTGCTACTGACTGACCATGCTAAGCCTACCACACACTAAACAAAGTACAAAAGGTTCGACGGAGGACTGGGGTAAGCAGCACTCAGTGACAGAGGATGCGTCACGCAGACCGCATAAAACAATTAGTAACTACTACTAACAAACTAAACCTAGTATCCAATATCCATCCACCACTATTTCACAGTAGGACAATGGAAGGACTAGAGTCTCTCTAGCAAATCGCATTACCTAACTTCAGTTCTGTAAAGTAAACTCTTACATAATCAGCATCAGCACAAGCTAGCGCAAACTACGTTGCAAACAAGTAAGAGTACCACCGTGCACCTGGGTCCTTAAATCAAAGAACATTTTGCTTTTTGGAACGTAATACCAGCAACGCTTGGCACGCAGCAGTAATCTTGTTGTTCATCTAATTTAATATACACAATCAGTTACTCACCAAGCCCGATGACCTCGACACCTAGCAGGTCCAACAGGTCCTGCTCCCGGTCCAGGATGTCGGACCACCGGTGAGCTAGCTGGTTGTGGGTGCGCCGGATCCCAGTGCACCGGAACACGGCCCGGCGCACCTTCGCCCACCGACGGTGCCGCTCCTGGGTAGCGTACCCGGAGCCGGGCCTGCCGCCTGCTGCCAAGGTCAAGGGGAGGAGGCGCTGGATGAAAAAAACAAGAGCCGCCACCTCCTCCTCCCCAAACAGTTGCCGGGCCTGCACCCCTGCAGGACGCATTCTGCCGCAAGGCAGGCGGCGCTTCTCTGCGCCTGCAGGTCCCTTGCCCTTGGGACTTGGTGTGCCCTTGGCCATGGTTCTGGGGTGGGTGGGAGGCGGAAAAGAAAAGTCCGAAGGGGAAAAAAAGTTAGGGGGAAGAAGATAGAAAGAACTTTATAAAAGTAACAAAAACACAGTAAAAGTAGAAATAAAATGCAAAATATAAACTGAGGCAAACAGAGAGATAGATAATAACTAAAAAAAGTCAGGAAAAAGGCTTTAAAGACAAAGGATTGCTGAGATAAAGGGAGGATACAAAAGTAGGCCCAGAAACATGGCATAGAGTGAAAAACAAGATGGCCACGCCCATTCGCGACCGCGTGGGTAAGTTCGCGCGATATTTCTCGCGAACATGTACAATTTATCGCGAACAAGTAAAATGCGCTCCCGAACACGTCAATGCACATCGCGAACACGCTATCCGCGACCCGGAACAGGAAATAAGGCATCGCGAGCGGGCGGGACTATAGAAAAACAAGATGGCCGCGCCCATTGGCGACCGCATGGGTAAGATCGCGAGATATATCCCCCGAGCATGCAAACAGTTCCCCGAACATGCTTACCGCGCTCGCGAACAAGAAAAAGCCATCGCGAACAGGTTGCCACAAGCAACTACGCAAGCTCGCGAAGCTTCGCGAAGGTCGCGTAGTGCAATGACATCTTCGCGAAGCTTCGCGAAGCGCGACTACGCGAACTACGCCCAGGGTTAGTTATCAACCGAAAAAACAAACCACACCACTTCCAATGGGATCTGGAAGGGAAGAAACTCGACGTTGTTAATAAATTTAAATACTTGGGCGTTATTTTGGACAATAAAGGCACGTTCCTCCCGCAAAAAGTATCTATAAAAAGTAACGGAACCTTGATAGCAGTCGCACTAAAAAACATCAAACATAAAATAAGTGGCCCAAGTCTCACTCCCTTATTACAGGTAATTCGAGCAAAACTCCTCCCAACTGTCACCTATGGAAGCGAGTGCCTCAGAGGGAGAGACACCGACACCCTGGACAGGACTGTATCAAAGGTAATGAGAATCATTCTTAACCTCCCTTGCTACACATCACCAGCCCAAATCAGACTAGAGTTCGGCCTTCCAAAACAACAGATTGCTCTTAAGGGGGCCTACCTGAAATGCTGGCACAAAATAAAAGGAGCAGAATTGGGCTCATTAAACGAATTTTTATGGATCGAACACAATCGGAAAAAAGATTGTGCAGCTTTGACTTACTTAAAAGACTCCATGGACAGCTTGGCTTTAGAAGCCCACTGGGACACGATTGGGGCCCACAAAACCTATAAGAAGCTTGTCAACAAAACAGTAAAAATACTGTCCAATCTTGAGGATAAAGCCTCCCTTGCAGAAAGAGCACACGGATGGTTCGTTATCCAGAGCTACAACAGCTGCTCCCCACAATTCTACCTGGGGACTGGATTCACAAGGACCAAAAAAGAAAAATGTCTGCATTTCAGGATGGGTATTCTACCAACACTGCCGCATCTACCGCCATGGAAACGGCCTCACTCTATAACTTTGTGCAGACTGTGTGCCGGGGTAAAGGAAGACATTCTACACATTCTTTGCATTAGCGCTGATCTTGTTCAATCTGTTCTTGGCAGACCTCTTGCCAGAACTGGACAAATGTATTCATCACGCCCCGTACTTCGGAGGCTTTCCTCTTTCGAACTTACTCTACGCAGACAATCTGGTTTTGATCAGCCGCACTCCAATCGGTCTACAACACTTGATAAACATCACAAGCAACTTTTCCAGCAGTAATGGACTACAAATAAATTTGAGCAAAACTAAAGTGATGGTTATCAACCGAAAAAACAAACCACACCACTTCCAATGGGATCTGGAAGGGAAGAAACTCGACGTTGTTAATAAATTTAAATACTTGGGCGTAATTTTGGACAATAAAGGCACCTTCCTCCCGCAAAAAGCATCTATAAAAAGTAACGGAACCTTGATAGCAGTCGCACTAAAAAACATCAAACATAAAATAAGTGGCCCAAGTTTCACTCTCTTATTACAGGTAATTCGAGCAAAACTCCTCCCATCTGTCACCTATGGAAGCGAGTCCCTCAGAGGGAGAGACACTGACACCCTGGACAGGACTGTATCAAAGGCAATAAGAATCAATCATTACCTCCCTTGCTACACATCACCAGTCCAAATCAGACTAGAGTTCGGCCTTCCAAAACAACAGATTGCTCTTAAGGGGGCCTACCTGAAATGCTGGCACAAAATAAAAGGAGCAGAATTGGGCTCATTAAACGAATTTTTATGGATCGAACTCAATCGGAAAAAAGATTATGCAGCTTTGACTTACTTAAAAGACTCCATGGACAGCTTGGCTTTAGAAGCCCACTGGGACATGATTGGGGCCCACAAAACCTTTAAGGAGCTTGTCAACAAAACAGTAAAAATACTGTCCAATCTCGAGGATAAAGCCTCCCTTGCAGAAAGAGCACACGGATGGTTCGTTATCCAGAGCTACAACAGCTGCTCCCCACAATTCTACCTGGGGACTGGATTCACAAGGAACAAAAAAGTTAAAATTCTGCATTTCAGGATGGGTATTCTACCAACACTGCTGCATCTATCGCCATGGAAACGGCCTCAATCTATAACTTTGTGCAGACTGTGTGCCGAGGTAAAGGAAGATATTGTACACATTCTTTGCACATGCAAATGTTTAGAGAGGGAAAGAAGATCCACACTAAATCCTGCCTTCAATAGACTACGTATAAGAACATCCAGACAGGCAGTTAAGGCTTGATTTGACGGAGAGGACATCCGGCTGGCCTGCTGTCTAGTTCGCCTCATGGATGTGGTGGGAAAAAAACTAAAGGCGGAGGATAAGCAATATAACATCACTACAAAGGACAGTAATCTATAACCGTTTGAGAACTTTTAAAGGACCATAATGGCCTTGCTAATAATGCTCTGCTCTACAAAAAAAAAAAAAAGACAATAGAAGAATCCACACATTTCAATAGCGTTTTTTTTTTTTTTTAACTGGTAAAGTACTAACTGATTGTTTTACCATTTTTTTAACTGATGGTCATAAGCGCACATTCCTCTTCCCCACAATAATTTTGACTCAAAACAATCTATTTTCAAGGGAAGAATAATGCTACCAGATCCTGTGCCCACAGGAACACAGAACTGCTATAAGACCCCTGATCTGATAGGCTTAGAGAGAAGAAAACTATTAGATGACCTCAGTTTCCTATGTGAATGAGATAATAATGTAACAACATTATCTATTTTAACAAGTTTTATATATATTCTTTCTTTTATCTTCAATTATTGTTTTTTTTATTTTTTATGCAATGGTTTTTATTAACTAAGCATATAATAAACTTACTTACTAACTAACATGCGTAAAACCTAATGCTCATGGACGTAAGTATTTGAAAATGGATTGCACAGTGACATAAAGGCTTGTGGTGACTGGGGTTATGTAGTTACTCTTCATATGTCCAAACATGAGGATCTCTGTAGAGGCCGAAGTCCTCAAACCAGAAGTAGATCAGTTTGAAGCTCTTGGTAATCTTTCTGCAAGCTGATTGACCAGTCCGTGAGGAAGTTAAAATCCCCTGAGCCAGGGAACTGTCTGAATGGTAAAGAGAATCTGCAGCTGGACTATGCAAGAAAGAGGCCCCATCAGCACCTCTGTTTTCTGTATCCCTTCATCCAGGCAGCTCCTTCTGCGCTCTCATCAGACCATGATAAGATACCCTCTCTCAGCAGTTCACCAGTAAGCGTAAAGACACAATAGCAATTGTAAGCCAATCTCCCTTTATTAGCATAAATATGCCGCAGTACATCAAACTAAATAATACAATAATAAACATGCAACCATTAAAAGATATTTAAAAACAAATAGCAGCACTCCCATCCCTTTTAAAATGACCAGTTTGCATATTTCACACTACATATTCAGCCCCATATAAAGACTGTAAACTACAAAGAGACAAAGTTGTCATTGGTTAGGTGACAAACTATGGGACAATCGTCCTATACTTAGGCCAACAATGCTTCGTTATACCGAAAGAGAAATAACACTGATGAGTATACAAAGGAACACCAACATAATTAATCGTTAGCTTGACCCTGGACTATCAAGTACCTTCTTGTGACTGGCCAGGCAGCCAGAATATAACTGGCCACTGCCATACAGACTGCTGGATTAACCGTTCTGTAGCAAAGTGCAAGTTCTTTAGTCAAGTTGCAGTCGAGAACTGCTTAAATAGTGGCACAAGCCATTTGGAGCATAAGTGCTTGGTTTTAGTGCAAAAGAGCAAAAAATGAGTGTGTCTCCCATGCTCCAAACTTACAATCACAGCAATCGTTCCCAAAACGGTTAACAGCAAACTTGGCCAAATACACTCTGGTAGGTAGGGTAGCTAACCGGAATTTTAAATACCAAGTGCAGCGTGCAACAGTGGCAATTTCAGTTACTTATTTTTCCATGCCTAATGTATGTTTTACTTGCAAATAGTTAACAGGCAACTGTGAGTAACAGGCCTGTCCAGGGCGAGATTTCAGTTTCCTGCTCATGAATGTGTCTTTTGCCAAGCCAACCGCAGCGTGAACTATAACACCTGAACTGGCCGAAAGATGACAGAGTCCAAGTTCTTCCAGAAATCTCTTAACATAGATCAGCCAGGGAGTGTACTGGAAATTTCCTAGGGTCGATGCTTCCCTAACCACTCTAAGATATGATGACCCATGGTAGTTGCGATTTAATATGCAATGGCAGCGTTGCGATTGGTGGGCGCGCCGCCCAGTCAGTGGCTTACAGGGAGGCCATGTTCTCCATGCCGGCTGCATTGCAGCCTGCATGGAGAAAGGGCAGAGTGTGCGTGACTGGTTTGGATGAATGCACGTTCCTGTTTCAGGAGTGGGTCTCCCTTTTGCACTAAAAAATGAATGTTCAATTCTTTTGTCGCATGTCCAAATAAACAAGTTAAACGTTGGATTTTCACAAGTCTCTTCTTTTTATTAAACCTTGCAAAGATATTTCAGTCATATATTTGCTTTTATAGATTCCGTATGTAAGCTTGAATTACAAATTTATTCCAGTTGCCTGGTTGCCCAATGCATTTCGGGCTGTGGAGCCCTTCATCAGGGGAAAACTGTAAAAAAGGAGACAAGGAATCAGCCTCGTACTTAATGTGGGGAGTATAGAATATACACAGATGGTGACGGTGACATGACTACCGTGCTAAAACGAACTGTGATAACTTGTGCTCCAATGTGGTCACGTATACCATTCGCAATGTGAACAAATAAACGTGAATCCAAATGTGAGAGTGAAGATTTACTGCGTTAACACCGTGTATGAAAAAGAAACCAGTGTGATGGTGTGAGTGTTTTAAAAATGGTTCACTAGAAGAACCATCAGCTAGGTGATTAGAATCGTGAGTTGAAGTGACCAACAACGTGATGAAAGAATAATGAAGAGCTACCCGGTGTGTTCGTGAGCATGTAACAGCAAAGTACTCACGTACTGATAGCAACCAGATGGCTGATATCTGTCAAAGTTAACCGGAAACCTATTAAGCATAATTGCGTGTAAACGCGAGTGGTTTTAAAAGTGTTAAAGCCAAACGAGCAAGTCAGGAAAAACTTACTGCGGTCTGAATCTCTTCTATTGGTGTGCGCGTCGGGTTCAATGGGACCCGGGGGGACCGCGGCGCGAGCCGGGTGTCCCCCTGGGAAGGTTCGCGGGATGGTACAGACCACGCAGCGAATCACGAGTTAGGTAGGGGGCGGGGCTTAGGTTTTTCACCCGGGAGAGGCGGTTAGGCGGGAAACGAGCGCTGAGGCAGAGAGACGGTCGTTTTTTGTGACCCTCCCTCCCACCCTCTTTTTCTGTAAAAAAAATAAATAAATAATAATAAAAAAAAAAATATATATATATATATATATTAATAATAAAACATAAAAAATATATATATATATATATATATATTAATGAATTTTTTGATCTTAAGTCACGTTTAGGACAGGTGACATTTTGTTTCATTTCATGTGTGTTTCTTTCATGCGGTTTTTTGAGGGTTTGGATAGTCTGGAGCGGGCTTATCCTTCCCTCTGGGGCGGGGGGAGGGTGGAAGAAAAGCTGGACAGGTAAACCAAAATGGTCAAAAAGGAAATGATGCCATTGGGGCAGTACATGGGGTAATTTATGGTAAATTTTGGTTGGGGTATTTTTGGAATTGTTTGTGGCAAAAATGTTTGGGAAGCAATTTGATAATATTTATATTGTCTCAATAAGTGGTTCTTAGTTACCTGTCCTAATAAAGTGACCTTTTTTGCTAAGTCAAAATTTGGTGTAGTCTGTCTTATTGCGCGAATCTTTCTCGATGTAACAGGAAGTGAAACGGGTGACTAACTTCCGACCGTATGTAATGTGAATAGTGCATGAACATACGATGGGAGTTCAATGTTGAAACTACCATGAAGAAAGACTCGAAGCTCGGAGTCAAGTGAATGCGAACGAAAGGGGAAATAAAATTGGTGCGAAATACCCATGAAAAAATGTAGATGAGAAGGCAGTGAGACGGTAAAAAAACTGTTTGTGTGAGACGGTGAAACACCGTGTTACCCCAGTGGAATAAAACAAAGTGTCATGTGACATCATGTGACGAAAAAAACTGTGTGCCGATTGTATGAATGATTGTACAAATAAAGGTACACATAAAGTTAAATGTAACTAAGTAGAAAATGTGCACATTCGGTACTACGTATCGAATATAACAAAATGTACATGAACATAGTCATTAGTCCTGCACGTGATGCAAGTGGATTACAGTCAGGTATCAGAAAGTGCAGATCCAAGAGGATAAATATTGCGTTCACTCTGCTTTTTCTCGTGACTGGTTTGGGCCACCCCAGAGGGCCGACCGAACAGTCATTGTGCCCTCAGGAGTGGGCACACCACACCACCCCTTCCCTGGCTGCTCGCAGAGCAGCTCTGCCCGCCCGCAACCAAACATAAAATGGTAATAACGGAAAGTTAGTACCATTTTATGTTTCTGCTTCTCACACTGGAGACAGCAATGGGGTGATGCTCCTATGCCGTAGTGGAGGAGCAGCCCCTGGTCATCGTATCCCAGAGTAGCTGCTGCTGCAGCTTATTGTCTCTAAACTTGCAAGATGAGGCTCAGGACGTGGCAACCAATTTTAATTTAGTCCGAAAGATGGCGTTTGCTTGACGCTGCATGACATTGGTTGCCTTTTCAATATGATCACGCCAGTTCAGTTTGGAATTGAAGCGAAAGCCCACGTAGTCATATCTCTTAATAGTTTTAAGCACCTGACCAATTACCATTGTAGAGTTCCTTCAAGGCAGAGCCATTGAAATTGACATTATTTTTTTTTGTGTCCTCATATGTTTGATCAGTATATGAATGGAGAAGGAAGAGATAGCCTGTTTAATTTCTCACTGTCCACCAGGAAAGATACCGGCTCGCTCCACTTGGGAGGGGATGATAAACATCGCAGAATCGATCTCTTCAAAATGGGCTTACTCTTTTCTCCTTTTTATACAGGTTCTTTTTCAATTCTCATACCGGTATCACCAATCCTTCTTGGTTAATTTCCTAGCTTAATGAGAATATCCTGTAAATACTGATTCTTAATTATTGGATTGATGAAATATCCTTTACCACAAAAATAAAAATATACAACAAATTAATTTTTCATACCATGTCTAACGGGGTGCCAGAATTACGCTAGGAAGAGTGAGAGAATTGATTGTAGTGATAGAAATTAGATTTATTGAAAAGTAACCTCCCCTGATTAGTGACTTAAGATTGATGCTATGGATAGGGAGAAGAATTTAAAAGGTTAAAATATGCAGGAACTTTCAGCCCAGTTATCCCAAATACACCAGTGTTTCGTTCTCTTATTAGACTGTATTGCTCTATCCATTTTGGCAATTCTATGGATTGAGTTTAACCATTCAACTTCTGAAGGTGGAATAGGTAAAATCCATTTAATACCAAGTTCGCTACGAGCTAATAAGACTACAATGAATATAAGTGCCTTTAGAGATTTGTGATTATTAACAACGGATTCTTCCTCCGGTATCACCCCGAATATTACCAGTGCCAGACTCACCTTTACTTCATGGCGGCGCACCAACTCAGATAGAATTTTACCCACTTTCTGCCAAAATGGTTGGATGGAGGGACACCACCGGAACATATGTGCTTCATCTACATTGGGTTCACCACACTTTTGGCAGTACCTCACTGATTGCTGGCCCATCTTTACCAATCTTCGTGGGGTCCAGTAAGCCTTATGGATAGTGAAAAGATTATTTTTCTTTAAAGGCGCTGATTTCACACAATACCATAATAACGATGTAGATACTTGCCATTGTGTTTCAAGATCTGTCTCCGGTAGTTCCCTCCTCCATAATTCAGTTTGCCATGAAGCCGGGTCTTCTAAGGAATGTATCAATGCCCAGTACCATAACGAAACCTCTTTCTGTAGAGCCGGACAATTAGCTATTTTGGCCTCATAAAGTATATTTTGATTTCCGGGCTGTCTCAGAGTTTTGGCCCAGCTTAGTAGCTGACAATATTTGGAACGTGAGGCTGCTCCTTCTGTGATTTCTTGAAAGTCCTGCCAAGATATTAATTGGGTACCTTCCAATAACTGACCCCATCTACAAATTCCCTTTTCCCTTATCCGTGTTGCTAGGGCATCTTGTAGGCATTCAGGGGTACCAGGAGAACTCCATATTGGAGCGTAGTGGCTATAATATGGGATCTTTAGAATCTTCCTGGTATGGTACCATAATAAACAGGCGCATTTAAGAGACATTAATCTAATTTTTTTTTTTTATTTAGGGTCTCCATACTTATAAAGAAAGTGATTAGATATATCTGGTGGGCTATATGTCAGAACTCAAAACAAGGGAGTGATACTATTTGAGCCCTTTAATAACTGTCTAAAAATTTTCAAGTGAAAGGCTTTCTGATAATATAGGAGGTCGGGACTAGCTATACTGCCATTTTCCTTTTTCTCCCTACATTTCCTCCATGCAATTCTCGGCCTTTATTTCCCCAAATGAAGCTGTTAAAGAGACCTTGAACTTTTTTAATCCATTCCGTCTAGAATTCTAATGGGATTGTGTTAAAAATGAAAGTATACTTAGGAAGAATAGCGATCTTCCTGTAAATTTGAATTACCCAGGAAGGATAACGGTAAAGAACCCCACTGCTGCAGTTTTTTTCTGATTTTGGTTGTTACTAGATCAAAATTCACTTTAGCTAGGGTATCAAGATTTTGGACTCTCTCAATCCCTAAGTATCTTATCTTTTTCTTGATAAGGTCACTCTTGAAACTAGTATTCCACTGCATGATCGCTGTTTTGGAGGGATTTACAGCACAACCTGATAATTTACCAAATTCATCTAGGTTTTCCCAAATAGCTGATATTTCCGGATCAAGGTGAGTTGTAAAAATCACTAAGTCGTCGGCGTAAAGACCTCTCTTTTTCCCAATTATTACATGTGAATGGACATATTTTTTTACAAGCTCTCAACTTAATAGCAAGTGGTTCAATATATAAATTGAAAAGGATAGGGGAAAGTGGACATCCTTGTCTAGATCCTCTTCTTATTTGTACTATCTCAGATAGAGATCCATTTACAAAAACCCGAACCATAGGGTTTCTGTACAAGGTCTTAATTGCTGACCCAAATATTTCCCCCATGTTAAAACGTTGGATTACCTCATATAAAAAGTGCCAGCTGACCCTGTCAAATGCTTTCGCCGCATCACACGTTATTATAGACAATGGTTTTTCATACTCTATAGCTACTTCTACGGCTCTGATTAATTCATGCGTCAGATCCTCTAGGTACCTGCCCTTCATGAAGGCCTTCTGATCATTATGGATAATTGAACCTACCATTTGCTGCAGCCTTTTATTGAGGATCTGCATATATATTTTGGAGTAGCTGTTGAGCAGCAAAATAGGTCTATATGATTCACATACTCTGGGGTTTTTATTGGGTTTGAGAAGAATAATTATGGTTGCCCAATCCCAGGAGGATGAGGTGTCCTGTTTTAAAATGTATGCAGAGTTGAAGAGATCCAACAATATTGGGGCTAAGACTTCCCTCTGCAAAATATAAATTTCATCAGGGATGGCATCAGGACCAGCCGCCTTACCCTTGTTCAAATTTCTGATTGAGTTATAGACTTCTTCCTGGGTAATAGGGGCCGATAAATCCTCTTTGTTTTTGTCGCTTAGTGAGGGCATATCTAGATCACTAAAAAACGTGTCTATCTGATCTTTATTTGAGAATATGTCCTCTGTATAGAGGTCCTGAAAAAAATGGACAAATTCATGCTCTATGGCCCTGTCTTCAGTGATAATATCACCTGTGTCTTGGTCTTTCAAATCCGTGATATTATTCCTAGTTCTATCTGTTTTGGCCTTCCAGGCCAGTAGTTTGCCGCTGCCCTCCCCATATTCATAATTAGCTAAATTACTTGCTTCCTATCTCTTTTTTACTCTAAGTTCTAAATAGTCAGCTAATTTTGCCCTGGCTTTAGCAAGATCTGCTTACATAGTGGACTTCAATGTAACCTCTGCGGTTTGGGACAACTTCCCTCGAGTTTATTTTATCTGCTCTTCTAAAAGGGAAAGTTTATTTTTCCTTATCTTATTTTCCCCCGCATTATGGCTAATTAGTATGCCTCTACTATACGAGTCCCAAACCGTGTTTATGGGGGCCGTGGGGAGGTTAAAAAGAAAGAACTCTTTTGTTTGATTTATTACTTTCTTGAGCACTGATGATTCAAAAAGAAGAGATCGGTTTAGAGTCCATCTTCTCTCTGGGGATTTACCTCTAAGCTCTAATTGTAAAAAAATTGAAGAGTGGTCTGATAAGTGTTCTGGTAAATGGACGGATTCCTTAACTAAGTTATTTATGGTAGCAGAAGTCAAGAAAAAATCAATCCTGGATCCATGCCAATGCTTTTTATTATAAAATGTAAAATCCCCTGTAAAGTTACTGAACACCGACCTCTCTCTTGTGTTTTTTAGCCTCCAGATATCTACTAAACCAAAATCCTGCATCATAGATTTCAGGACTGATCTCATTTTAGAGGTTGCCGCATTACGTAATTTGGAGGTAGTATACTTGTCTAAATCAAGAATGACAATAAAATTGCCGCCCATTATAATAGTATCATTAAATTCAAGTAAATAAAGCATTAGTGAACGAAGAGGGAGAGGGTCATCTATATTAGGGCCGTAATATGAAACAAAGATTAACCATGTACCCTGATATCTTGCCCTAACGATCACCCATCTGCCTTGAGGGTCAACTTGCACTTCGGCTATAGTGCCTTGGGCTGATTTTTTAAAAAGTATTGCAAGCCCCTTAACTGTAACTGTTTGGGGTGTGCATATACAGTGCTCAATCCATGATTGAGATTTATTGATATCCAACCATTCTTCTTTTAACAAATGTGATTCTTGAATAAAGATTACATCCGCCTCCCTCAACTTCAGGTATTCTAGTATTTTATTCCTCTTTGGGGCTACTCTCAAGCCGTTCACATTCCATGATAAAATTCTTAGGGAGTTACTTTTATCTATTCCTGCCATAATACATTGATGGGGACCTGTTACTACCTCTCAGCAATACCCAGCAATATTCAGTTGTTTTAATTAAATGGTAACCCCAATTTTCTGACATTACGTTAAGAAAAAAGGAAAAAACAAAAATCAAGTCTCCTGCTTCAGACAATAAAGGACAGTTTTTTTTTATTTTTTCTCCCATATGCTCTCACACCCGAAGTGCTTTAGATAGTTCTCTACAGTTTTACCATTGACCCACCCCTCCCACCCTGGGGAACCCTCCCTAATACCTTGAGGCATAATAACACCTCATGTGAGCTCTCTTACACCCTGATAGACTGACTATTTTCTACTATACTGATGTCTGTGCCCTTATTTGGTCGATAAAGGATTTTACATCTTCTGGATCTCTAAAGTTATGCATTTTATTGTTCCTCATGACCTTTAACGTGGCAGGGAAACAGATATTGGCTCTGGCACCTAGATCTCTTAAATCTTGAATATATTTCCCCAATTCCCACTGCCTGTCTAATGTCTCACAGGAAACATCCGTTCTGATGCGAAAGGACCAGTCGTCCTTCTTATACGTACCGACTTTTAAAGCCGCCGCGAGGATGGTTACTTTCAACGTGTATGTCTTAAAATTCACCAGAATCCTCCTGGCGAATTACCTTCCGGGACGTGGCGCAAAAGCATCACAATGGACTCTCTGGATATCTTGCTCTATACTGTCGGGATCTAGGTTGGAATTGAACTCTTTTAAAAGAGTGATCACAAAAGTCTTAATATCTCCTTCTTCCTTCCCCTCGGGGACATTCAGAATTCTAATGTTGTTACTTCTTGCGTTATTTTCTAAAGACTCCAGCTTGTCTCTAAGATCCTTTTCATTTTTCTTAAGTTTCAGAATTTTTTCTTGATTGGTAATCACTTTAATTGAGATCTCTTTTTGTACCGTTTCCATTGCTCCCACTCTGTCTACTAAGCTATTGATTTTCTCTTCCATAGCTTCACAATGCCCTTGTATTTTCTGTTGGTTGAACTCTGATGTTGCAAATCTCTCTCTTTAATTCTACTAGTAATGTCGCCATTGTGTTTTGAAGCTCCGCCGGGTTCGATTCCTTGTTAGTTGGTGATGAAGTAACCGAGTCTTTTGACTGCTCTAAGTCTGTTGAAGGACAATGCTTGTCAGTAAAATCAGCTAGGGGGAAGATATTATTTCCTTCAATACTTAGCAAAGGGTCAAACCTGTTCTTTAATGGAAGTTGATTGGAAGGAGGCTGGTTAGGGGGAGTGCCGGAAGCCATCTTATCCCTTGTGTTTGTTTTCTCTGGTTGGGGTTCTATAACCCCTATGGGGGACTTTGCCTGATCAATTGGGGACTGTTCTTTTACTTTAAAAAAAGAACACAGTGAAGGAGTAACTTTTATGGGTTTCTTTCTTAATTGTTTTTTCACACTTAATTGAGGATTAGTGACTTCTCCCTGTTTTCTATTCACTTTCCCCACTTTTGGATGTTTAACACAGAGAACTGAGTGATTTAATTGATATGGGGGGGCTAAAGATTGTGATTGTGGTGGTATTATTTGCCCTTTCGTGTGGGTATTTTTGCTTAATAAGCTCTGCAATTCACCGTTCCGCCAGGCACCCCTACTCCGTAAAGTATATCTATTTATATCCCCCTCTGGTCTTACAGGGCTGCACCGCTTCCCCTTTTTCCCTCTGGATTTACAGGATATTCTACTAGATTTTTCCAAATCGGGGCTAGACTCTAAATCAACACTCACCTCCGGCAATACTCCCCCTTTCCTCCTTACCACACTCATATGTGAAGAGTAGTAGAGGCAGCGTTGTATTCTTGATCGTGTTTTAGGCTCCTCCAATACAGCCGGAATGAGAGCTCGAACAAATGGCTTCCCGCTGCCTCCCCGCGTGTATGCAAAAAGAAGGACAATTTGTTTTTATTGCACAACTTCGGGGCATCCAAGGCTCTCTCTGGAAAGAAATTCTTTGCATTCATTTAAAAATAGAACAACAGCGGGGCAAGTAGACAGCCTTGCTGTACACTAGAGCAGATTGTAAAATGAGGGGTGTATTCCCCAGAGCTTCCATAGCGAACAGAAGCGCTTGTTTCTGGGAGCAAGGTTTTAAGAGCTTGAAGGAGGGTTGTTTTCCACCCCCATTTTTTCTAGTGATTGCCATAATTTGGATCTGTTAACCAGATCAAACGCCTATTTTAAATCTATGAATGATGGGTATAGAGGCGATTTGAGCATCCTTTTGGATTTGGCACACACCATATATGGTTTGACAGCTTGATCGATGGTGCTGATGATTTTACAGAAATAGGCTTATGCATCCATCGATTAGTACATTATTTTTGTCAACTCATTCCTGCAGCCTATTTTAAAAAAAACATGGCCATAGATTTTCCAGGTGTTGTCTGATAATGAAATAGGCCTGTAATTACTGGGAAGCATCTTACTTCCTTTTTGTGGAAGGGCACTATGATAGCAGTTTGCCACAAAGAGGGGATGTTTTCCCCAAAGCTGTATTAAACATCTTAGACAGGACTATTGACCATACCTTGGGGTCAGAGCGAAACATGTCCACTGGGACACCATCAGAGCCAGGGGCTTTATTTACCTTTTTCTTTATGATTGCTCTTTCTACCTAAGGGCGTAGAATGCTTAGTTCTCCAGTTGGTCTATGGTTGGCAAGTTCTCCCAAATGTGTAACGCCACCACTGCTATTATATACTGCCTTTTAGTGGTCCACCTAGGTCTCCATTTTCTGCAGCTAGAATATTCAGAAGATATTCCTCTATGGATGCCATCAGCATGTTCTTGTCTGCTGAGTAGGTATCCGCAATCCATTTTACATCGCTTCTACTGTTATCTGGGACGATGCTAGCGATACAACATGGAGGACTTTCAAACCCCGTCACTATTCCATGCTTGAAGCACAGAGGGTCGTGATCACTCTTAGGCCACTGAATTACTTGCATTTCCATCACCAGTTTCCATTGGTTGATTGGATATAGGATACTACTTCTCTTATTGCTTTAGTAGAACATAGGAGCAGCAGAACTATCCGAGGTGGTTCGGCCATTTAGGAAGCTTAGCTTTAGATTGGAGAGGAAGTTAGCGGAGGATCTCCCTTTACTATGTCTGCTGAATGGAATAGAGCAGGCAATACTAGGCAAAGGGATATCCCAGCTTGCTTCCTCTTTGTTCACTGCCTCGTCCAATATACATTTGAGCGGGTGAATATTAAAATTTCCACAGACTATCAGATAATGCTTGTCGCTGGGGTCCACACTGGCCTTTATTCCATGGATGACTTTGTGTAGTATTGTTAATTGATCCTCAGGTTTACCACACTGGTTGGGCTTCAAATAGACATTAACAACATCTATAATGGGTTGTGGTTTCTTTTGGGCCTTGGTGAGTCTTACATGCAACAATCATAGAGTTGTGGATAAAGAAACCTTTTATACCATATAAGCTAGTTTTGTTGAGATCCAGGAGGAGAAACCCCAACGCTCTCTTTCGACTGGATCTATTTACTTTTGTGGCAAAACCCATGTAGCCTGCCGGCACCGATTCAGCTACAGTACCAGCCACAGCCCAAGTCTCCTGAAACCAGCAAATCTACTTGGAACTAACAAATACCATTCAGTCCTCATCCACAAACTTTGATTGTAGGCCGCCTATTTTCACGGACATAATGGTTATCCCGCTGGCTTTATGCTGTAGAATCTTCTCCAAATCTAGTGGTACCATTTTTGATGGGAAACTGGGAGCCCTTTTAGTTAAAATGACGAGGTACAGGTGGAAAACGTTTTATAACCTGCCTTATTAGGGCTATTCAGAACTGCTGGCAGCCAGTGCCAATTAATGCCACCATCTTCATCAGGCTCCTCTTCTGATTGAGAATAACAGCTCTATTGCTGTTTTATGCCCTGGTAACTGTCATATTGTTTGCCTCCATTAGGACATCTGGAATCAGTTTGTAAATTGCCTCCAGTCTTCTGAGGGGGGACTAGCTTATATTGTTGCTCTGTGCTCTCCTGGCCCAACTCCATCTGGCATTCTCGTGAATGCTGTGCTCCAATCCCTACTTTGGGGGACCATATCTAGGCTCCTCACATGCAGATGATTCATGTTATCATTGATCAGATTTGGAGTAACTGGTGCATAAAACTCCATGTCAATCCTGCAAGGTTATCAGGCTAAGTGCATGAATAGCCCGACACACTTCTAGTAGGCACGCTTAATTTAATGGTAGTGGACATACTGGATCAGGGAATAGATCAATAAAAATAAATGTCTCTAGTGCTTGGGGAGGCAACACATTGCAATTCTCAAGTATCCCTAGAGGTTTAGTTCCCACTACTGTGCTAGTTGGTTCAGGCAAACAAACCCTCACACACAGGTTTAATGGCACAGAGCTCCTACCATTTGCACCAATTTGCTCTTCACCATAAATTCCAGTGTTGTTATCTTCGAGTACACTTGAGGGCATCACTGCCTGGATGGCTGTGTCTCCACAAACATTTCCTGCATCTGCATTGCTCTCCTTATCTTTTTTGTGTGCTTCAGAGCCAATCTAGCTTTCTTAATTCTCTTAACTTTCTTCTTCCTTTTGCACTTTGCTTTTGGTTGGGAGGTGGACTTGGCACATGGCTCTGCAACGAAAGGGTGCAGTTGGGGTACCAGGGTTTTTTCCTAAAAATTGGATACAGTTGCATATATTCTTTGTTGTGTTTCTCTTGCTCTCCAAATAGCTCTCCCACTACTACTGTTGAGCCCTTTATTTGATGAATGTCCATCCCTTCTGGCTGGTTTGCCTCTATGTTCCTATTTCAGTGGCCAGCAGTGTGCTATTTAGTAATGCCTGGTCATTTGCATCAGGCTGTGTGACAATCCCATTGCCTTAGGGAACCTACCTTTGTGTTCTCTTCCCCTTTGGATGGTAAGGGCCCCATGGCGACCTCTACAATATGATTTTCTGCTACTACGGTGCTATCCCCATTAAGTGATGTAGGTTTCATTACACCAAACAGCCGCTACACACACTGCGCAGATGCTGGGTGGTTTCACTTTAAGGTTGCCAGCACTGGTGGACTTCTCTGGAGTTGCACGCAGCTTATACTCATTTGGTAACTACAAGTCTGTGGTTGGGGCATTTAATGTTGACATATCTAAGATGGTTTGCAGTGATCCATTGTGTGGGTGCACTTCCTTAGCAGGGGGGGAAGTGATAAGGAGGGCTGCTCCCTGTTTGACAATGGTTATTGGTCCCTGGTCCTACCTGTTATTTACAGACTCTCTCTTGCCCTCGACCATTGGGCAACTACCTGTGGTTTTCCAATCCCCTCCAGCTTGAGTGCTTCAGTCCCTGTTCCATTACTCATTGTCATGAAACTAGGACGGCAATTTACTAGGGCACATTGCCAGCATCACACATTCCTATACACAGATTCTAAGGACACATAACACACGCTTTCCCCATTACAGAAACCTAACAAAAGGAACACATATGCGGAACACCTGTCATAAAAAGAGGGGAAAGAAATCTAAAGCTACCACAACCTAAACCTCTAAAACGGATGTATGACGTTACAATGCATGCTATTACAACGCCTACCTTTACAACGCATTTTTTACAACGCAAACACTACTACAACGCAATACTTTACAACGAATACTTTTACAACGCCAAACTTATTAAAATACTTAAAAGTGCTTTTACAACGAAAACCATTACAACGCATACCATTACAACGCAAAATAAATATATTTTTTATTAAAAAGTTCAATAAAATCTGGCACGGGATGCAGGGAAATTAGGGGTTTTAGGGTGGGGAAGTGTATTAAAATGTGGAGCAAAACTGAACGTAAATCTACTGAAATGCATTACAAAATGTATGCGCGAGCATTAAAATTAATACTCGAGTATTAAAATTAATACTCGAGTATTAAAATTAATACTCCTATTTCCCCCAAAAATCCGTTTTCTCACATTTCAAAGTTTTACACAAATACCAAAAAATTTAACAACAGTTCATAAACATTTAAAACATGTTTATATCAGAAAAAAAGCGGATGAAAACAGAAGACACATACACATAGTCGCCATTTTATCCATCTCACTTCTAAAACTTGTCCTACAACACTTTCTATGAAAACAATAGCAAAAGACATGTTCCAAAATGGATGCCAAAACGGATGCCAAAATCGATGCCAAAACGGAGCAAACAAATGAAAACTATACATCTGTTAATGATTTTTTAAATTATCATTTTCCACAGCAAAATAAAATATAATAAAAAACACAACGAACGCTGTTTTAAAAAAAATTAATAGTGACACTGACTAAAACTTATAAATACCAGGAAGACACCATTTTGCAATCAGTTGATTATCAACTACCAGAGAGACCAGACGTCAAAACCTGACCCTCAGACACCTAGACTGTGACCTCGACTGAGAGAACACTGCAATCCTTTGGAGAAGCATTGTTACTTTGCAACTACTAGTAAGTCACTAATATATTTTAACACCTTGTTTTGTCCTAAATCATTTTTTATTTCCTTACAAAATATGCTTTAAAAATATTTTCAATAATTTATAAAATGAACTGTTTAAAATTTTTATTCACTAAAGAAACTTTAATATATACCAACTTAAAACATCTACTTGTTTTTCCTAAAACAGAAAGTTGTTTTTCTATCAAAAGCGAGATATCGTTTCCCTATTTTTCCATCACCTCAACGTAATCGACTCACCTTTGGTATTGTGAAGGTAAATGTTTTTTTTTTTTTTTTAATTCTTTAAATTAAAAAATATATTTTTAACATTAGCAAAAGTGTTGTATGGTATAGGGGTTAATATTATTTTTTTTAAACATTCACGCTGCATCATAAACGAAATTGTGCGATGGTGCAGGGGTAACAATTACTAATATGACTGCACTTAGGTACAGCAGTAGAGAAACCGTTTGCTGGTACAGGGGTAACTATTACTATTCTAAGTCCCGGAAGGTGCAGCAGTAAGGAAATTGAGTGATGCTGTAGGGGTATCCATTACTACTGTAAGTTCATAATGTTTTGAAAGTGTAGTATGTTTTGGTGTACCAATTATTATTTAATCTCAAGTGTGATGCAGCACCATGGAAAATATGTTATGTGATGTAGTTACAGTGAAATAAAATATCAGATTTACAAACAATTTGTCTCATTTTTTTTTTAAACCAACATAGTCAAAGTTGTTTTAACTTTAAATTTTTTGTTCATTTTCACAGACAATCGGTTGCAACTTTGTGGATAAAATCAGTAAAACAAATAACTTAAACTTCCAGCCAGCAGTCCAATTCCACAGCAGCAGCCAAACAAAGAAAAGAATCAGCAAAAGAAAAAGGTATTTTAAATTTACACTGTTATAAATCCAACAATGTAATAGTCATACCTATTACTATTGTAACTCCAGGAAGGTGTCGAAGTAGGGTAAGTGTTGGATAGTGTAGGGGTACAATTTACTATTCTAACTCCAGGAAGGTGCAGCAGTAGGGAAAGTGTTGGATGGTGCAGGGGTACAATTTACTATTCTAACTCCAGGAAGGTGCAGCAGTAGGGAAAGTGTTGGATGGTGTAGGGGTACAATTTACTATTCTAACTCCAGGAAGGTGCAGCAGTAGGGAAAGTGTTGGATGGTGTAGGGGTACAATTTACTATTCTAACTCCAGGAAGGTGCAGCAGTAGGGTAAGTGTTGGGTGGTGTAGGGGTGCAATTTACTATTCTAACTCCAGGAAGGTGCAGCAGTAGGGAAAGTGTTGGATGGTGTAGGGGTACAATTTACTATTCTAACTCCAGGAAGGTGCAGCAGTAGGGAAAGTGTTGGGTGGTGTAGGGGTACAATTTACTATTCTAACTCCAGGGTGGTACAGCAATATGAAAATTGTTATGTAGTAATAGTTAAATACAATGTCATAATTTCAAAAATGCAATCAAAATTTTCAGTTGTCACCAACGTTGTGAAAGTGTTTAGTTTTTTCATTTTTTTTTTCATTTTTCCAGACAATTGTTTGCAACTTTGTTGTAAAATTCTGTTCAACACATAACTGAAAACTCCAGCCAGCAGGCCAATACCACAGCAGAAGCCTCACCAAGGAAAGAAATCCAAAAAAAACAAGGTATTTTTAAACAACACTCTTATAAAACCATCAATAAGCTAGTCAAACCATTTACTTATTAATTTTAATAAGATCCCAAAATGCATAAAATAAGGGTTGTAGTTGGAATAACTTATTTTTCTAACTCCAGGAAGGTGCAGCAGTAGGAAAAGTGTTGCATGGTGTAGGGGTATAATTTACTATTCTAACTCCAGGAAGGTGCAGCAGTAGGGAAAGTGTTGGATGGTGTAGGGGTACAATTTACTATTCTAACTCCTGGAAGGTGCAGCAGTAGGGAAGGTGTTGGATGGTGCAGGGGTACAATTTACTATTCTAACTCCAGGAAGGTGTAGAAGTAGGGAAAGTGTTGGATGGTGGAGGGGTACAATTTACTATTCTAACTCCAGGAAGGTGCAGCAGTAGGGAAAGTGTTGGATGGTGTAGGGGTACAATTTACTATTCCAACTTCAGGAAGGTGCAGCATTAGGGAAAGTGTTGGATGGTGTAGGGGTACAATTTACTATTCTAACTCCAGGAAGGTGCAGCAGTAGGGAAAGTGTTGGATGGTGCAGGGGTACAATTTACTATTCTAACTCCAGGAAAGGGGCAGCAGTAGGGAAAGTGTTGGATGGTGGAGGGGTACAATTTACTATTCTAACTCCAGGAAGGTGCAGCAGTAGGGAAAGTGTTGGATGGTGTAGGGGTAAAATTTACTATTTTAACTCCAGGAAGGTGCAGCAGTAGGGAAAGTGTTAGATGGTGTAGGGGTAACATTAGAGGTATTGTATTTACTTTTACATCCTAATTTGTTTTTCTTCTCTTCTCTTTTCAGATAATGTCTAGTCTTGAAGCAGCTAAATACATTAAATCGAGGAAAGGAAAAAATGTATTAAACCATGGAGGATACATATATAGTAAGGAAAGAATAAGTTTTCCTAGAAATCATTGGAGGTGTGTGCAATACTACACTACCCATTGCAGTGGCAGAGCGGTTACACTTGATAATTTAGTTGTGAAAACAACAGAACATAACCACTCTGCCTCTGCAATGGAGGTAGAAATAAGAGAAACTGTTAATGAAATGAAAGCTATTGCAAGCACCTCCAATGATTCTACAGGATCCATTTTAAGAGAGGTTGCACAGCATGTCCCCAGTCATGTTGCTAGTAACATGCCTATAATTCCTAATTTGAGATGAATTATTCAAAGACAAAAGCAGGCAAGTAACATCCAATTATCTACACCACATACTTTTTCAGATATTAGAATTCCACATGATCTTTCTATTTCTTTTTCTGATGAACCTTTCCTTTTGCATGACAACCAAAACCCTCAGAAACAAATTCTTATTTTTAGTACCCCACGTAACCTTGCAAAGTTAGAAAATAGTGAAATTTGGATGATGGATGGGACGTTTAAATGTACACCCCATCCTTTCACTCAATTTTACACTATACATGCCAAAATAAACAATAATGTAATTCCCTTAGTATATAGTTTGCTACCTGATAAGACTTCTGCAACATACTCTGAACTTTTATCAGTTATTAAAAGTAAAACATCTCAAAGTCCTAGGAAAATAATAATTGATTTTGAATTGAGCATGATCAATGTGATCAATAAAACATACACGGATACCCAAATTCAGGGATGTTTTTTCCATTTTTCCCAGGCTTTTTGGCGTAAATTACAAAAAACATCCCTAGTTGCAGATTATTCTCGTGATAGCAAACTACAGTTTGAACTAAAAAAATTAACAGCACTTTGTTTTGTTCCTCCCGATAGTGTGGACGAGTACTACACTGCTATTATAGAATCTGTTTATTATACAAGTAATGAAGAGAAATTGGCACCCATCCTAAATTATTTCGAGGACACATGGATTGGGCACCTAAGCAGATCGGGTCGCAGGAGGAAGCCACGATTCCATGTGGAGTGGTGGAACTGCTACACGAGCTGTTTAGAGGGAGAAGCAAAAACAAACAATGCCATTGAGGGATGGCATAACTCCTTCAACCATACAATTGGCAAACCTCATCCAAATTTCTACTCTTTTTTGGAAACTTTGAAGAAGGAGCAAAGTTTTCAAGAAATGAGACTAGCCCAAACACTTGCAGGTAGTCTAAACCCACGAGTAACTGTCAAAACTAAGGAAATGTCAGAGAGACTATTGGCTATTTTACAACAATTTACGTTGTGTGTGGCTCTAGACTACCTGGAAAATCTTTCTAACATTCTTTCTTTCTAAAACTATTTTTGTTCTTACTTTCTTGCTTTGCTTCAAATTTAAATATCCTTTAATTACAATTGGCATACAATTATTTTTCAAACATTTTTTCAAATGTAAAAGTCGGGTCTCCTAATTATTGTATTTTTATTTCCAATCTTCATTTTTTTCTAAACAACCAATGTTACCAAATCAACTTTTCCATAACATTCGACCAACTTTTCAAAAACCAAAGGCCATTAAATAATTATTAGAAAACTACAGAAGTAACTACCAGCCTTTAAATCCACCAAAAATCCAACTATTCAAAATTTCTTAAGTCAATCCATTTTCCAAAATGCACATTGCTGCATAAACACCAAATTAATAACAATCTTTTTTTTCAAAAATTACGAATACGCAATATATATATTTTTTTAAATGAAGATATAAATCATTAGTATTGGTTCCGAAGTTATGAAATAAACATTGTTAACAGTAACTTAAATTACTTTTACAGTTACTTACATTTTTTAATGAACCAATACATTTTCGCGACCCGACATAGGCATACATTAATGACATAAATGTGGACATGTTTTAAAACATTTTAAACATCAATTAGTTATTCCGCAACCTCTCCTTATTCTTTTTTTACTATATATGTATCTTTTTTAAAGGTTTTATCTATAAATAAAAGTGAAAAAGTTTCCTACCTGGACGCAGATCAGCTTCCTGCTGCTTCCTCCTCCGATGCTCTTCAAAATGGCGCCTTACGTCTACGTTCACGTCATGACGTCATCGCGTGTATCAATGTTAAAAAAGGACTATTTTATTTTCTTTTTCTGTAAATAAATGTTTATTAATATAAATAAATTATGTATATGTTTTTTAATAAATGTACATTATGTTATAAAAAACAATAAAACATAAAAGTTTTTTCTATGTTTTTTCTAATAAATAAATATTTATTAAACCATATTTGTTTACTGTTATTTATTTTTAAAATTGTTATTATAACATGTAAAATGTTAATTATAATTTGTAAATTTACTAAATGTGTTCCTTACCTCGACTCTATTTTCTTTTTCCTTTCAAACTTGCTTTTTCTTCTCTTTTTGCTCCTTCTTTTCTTGTTCCGCGGGTTGTATATTCTTAAGCTGCCAAAATAAATGAAGGACAATTTAGCACATAGACTTCAATGCAAAAGCGTGGGAATTTTTTTAAAGTAAGTTCTATATTATTATTATTTTTTTTTTTATTAATATTATGTTAAATTCATTTTTAATTACTCTATGATTATTTTACATATAATATATTTTTTTTAAATTATTTTTTATATTTCATATTGTAATACTCCAAAAGTACTTTTTCTTTATTTAAAAACTTTTTTTCATTAATTAAATTTTAATTTTGTTGTGTAAAAATACTCAAGCATTAATTATTCATAATACTCCTCATTTTTCTTATTTTAATACTCCAAAAGTACTTTTTGTTTTTTAAAATACTTTTTTTCATTAATTTTTTTTGAATTTTTTTTAAAAAAATACTCTAGTATTAATTATTCATAATACTACTCATTTTTTATTATTTGTTTATGTTTTTTTGCTAACTTTTAAAATCTCTTTCTGATTTTAAAATTACTCAAGTATTAATCTTTTTTAACACTAATCATATATTTTATTATTTCAAAGGAAATTAAATAAATTATACACAATAATTATTTTTAGAATATATTATTTAATATTATTTATAAAATATTAATTAATTATTTTTAACATACTCCAAAGGTACTTTTTTCTTTTTTTATTTTATTATATAATTTTCATTTTTATTAAGAAAGATAAAAATACTCAAGTATTAAACTTTTATATTACTACTCATTTTTAATTTCTTTTTTAAAATACTCTTTCATATTTTAAAAGTACTCCAGTATTAATCTTTTAAAGTACTACTCATATTTTTAAATGTTTCTTAAATATTAAATAATTAATACTCAATAATTACTCTTTCATATTTATCTATTTCATTTAATATAAATAATAAATTATTAATTAATTATTTTGCAAACATCATAAATACATTTTTTTTATAAAAAATGCGTTGTAATGGTATATGCGTTGTAAAAGTACTTACCATATAACAGCATGCGTTGTAAAAGCATGCGTTGTAAAAGTATTTGCGTTGTAAAAAATGCGTTGTAATAGCATTACATTGTAAAAGTTGCGTTGTAAAGGTTGTTTCCCTCTAAAACATATTGTAATCCATAAACTTGGCAAAAAGTTCCCTAGCTTTACTACTAGCCTAACTCCACCATCTCCCAAACCTACTCCATTTGGACATAGGAACAGAAAGCACCATCATCCATAAGCAAACATGGCAAGACGTTCCCAGGAACAGGGGAAACCGTATCAAATTACTCCTGCCCTCTATACTCAGATATCTAACTCGTATTCCACACATTATCTCCTTCAACCTAAACTTCCCATTCTTTTTTTTTGTAATTCTTGTTATTAACATTCATCGACATAAGATATACCGTGCAGAGGAACAAGTACAATCTCACTTGGTGCAAACAATAAGCAACAGTTTTCTGTAACATCACATTTTAGGGCGAATTACGGGGCAAGGGCGTCAACATGAACAATGCAACGTGGTGGGCTACATATATTCCCCTGGTTAGTATTCCACGGAAAACCATATTCGGGACAGTTTTTTGGGGCAACCTTGGGCCGTGTAGACCGTCTTTTCTCTGTACATACACCAGTCAAGGTCCTTTTTCCAGGCCTTTAATGCTGGTGGTTGCGCTGCTCCCCATAATTGTGCAATGTTCCTCTTTGCCAACATTAGCTCCAGTGTGACCCACTGTATTTGGTGACCAGCAGATCTTTGGGCTCCCTTACATTCAGGAGGCATCTGCATGCCTGAGGGCGAAGGACTAGGGCAAGTACATCACTCAGTATGTCGTGTATTTTCTGCCAATAGGATTGTATGTGCTCGCATTCCCATAATATGTGCATGAAAGTGCCTAATTGACCTCATCATCTCCTACACTTTCCCCCCTCAGCCCTTCCCATTTGTACCAGTTGTGCCCTCTTACATACACTCTATTAAGAATTTTGAGCTGTACTAGTCTCAGTTGCGCTGGGATCACAACCACCCTTGGGGAAGATACTGCGTCTTACCATTCTTCATCATCCAGTTCGATGCCATCCCTAGCCCATTTTTCCAACAGTGGTTGAAGGGGATCTGCCAAGTTATTGATCAATTTCCTATATATTAAGGAGATGGTTTCCTCTGGCAGGTGACCATCTAGAACTCTGTCTTCTAATGGAGAAGACTCGGGTGGGGAGGAGCTCTTCGGGATGAGTGAGTGCAGTGTCTGACAGACTTGCATAGACCGAAATCGCTCTGTGTCAGCTAGTTCATGTTGTTGTTGCAGTGCGGCGAACATCTTCACCCCACCCCTCTCCCACAAGTCTTTAATTTGTGAGATCCCAATGAGTTTCCACCTATCGAAACCCTTCGACCTCCACAGGATGCCTAGCCTTTCGGTGTCCCATAGGGGAGTTGTGAGAGTCAATTTATGTCCCCATCCAAGGGATTTAGTGGTGGCATGCCAGACTGTAACTGTTTGGTAGGGCCCATCAGTGAGTATTGGTCCGGTTTTGAGTAGAGTGCCCTGTTTTAGTTACCCCCGGGAGGAGCCATCTGTCCATAAGGTACCCTGGGTCATCAGGGTGACCATAGGTGCAGTGATTAATAGCCGCGAGATGCGCTGCCCAGTAGTATTTTTTGATGTCTGGGAGGCTAATTCCCCCGTCATACCAGTTTAGCATGAGTTTGTTCAGTGCGATACGCGTTTTTCCATTCCACAACAAGTCCCTCTGGGGAACCTCGATTACTTTAAAGTATGCAATTGGGACAGGATCTAGTGAGTTTTGTAGGGCAAACAAAAAACGGGGTAACGACATCATTTTAAAAAGGGCTGCTTTGCCCAGCAAGGAAAGTGGAAGTGCTTTCCAACTAGTTATGTCTCGCTGTAGCCTCTGCAGTGGAGGGAAAAGATTGTGTTCGTAACGAAGCGTCCGGTCTAAGGAGATAAAGATTCCTAAATATTTGAAGCCCACTGTGCTAACTTGTATTGGACAGCCACGTGGTGGAGAAGGAGGGTCTCTCTTAAGGACATAGAGGAGGGACTTGCTCCATTTGACGGAGAACCCAGAGTATCTGCCAAAGATTGCCAGTATGTCCAGAACCACCACTAGTAACTTCTTGGGGGAGGCAAGGTATAGTAATATGTCGTCTGCGTAAAGTGAAATACGGTCCTCCCAATCGGGGGACCAGAGCAGACCGCGTATAACCGGGTCCTTCCTGATCTAGGCTGCCAGTGGTTCCAGGGCTAGCACAAACAGGAGGGGGGAAAGCTGACATCCCTGACGGGTCCCACGCCTGAGCGGAAAAGTTTCTGACTTTTTATTATTGACCACTACCTGCGCCATGAGTTCCTTATACAAGAGACGTTTCCATTGCGTGAAGCCTGGACCAAATCCCATTTTCGCGAGCACAGGCAACAGATACGGCCATTTAATAGTGTCAAATGCCATAGTCGCATCCAGGGACACGGCTATAGCTGGCTCTTGGATTGTGGTTGCTCTTCCAAGCATCGCATGGACTCTCCGCAGGTTCAGAGCAGTGTTGCAGTGCGACATGAAGCCTGACTGGTCTGGGTGTACAAGGCCCCCTATTATTTTAGCTAGATGATTGGCCAGGAGTTTGGCTAATATCTTAGGCTCTGCATTTAGAAGTGAGATCGGTCTGTATGAGGCACAGTCAGTTTTAGTTTTACCTTCTTTGTGGATAGTGACCAACGTAGCCACTCTCTGGTCTTCTGGTAATAACCCCCGGTCCCTGCTTTTATCAAACATGGCTTTTAAGTATGGAGCAGTTTATCGGGTCTGAGTATGTATAGTTCGATGGGGATGCCATTAGGCCTGAGGGCCTTCCCTGAGTTTAATGATCTGATTGCCTGGGCTATCTTGTCTGTTGTCAAGGCACTGTCCAGAAAGTTACGGTTGTCTGCCGCAAGTGTGGGAAGATCTATGTCACGCAGCAGCTTGTGTGAGTCCTCCTCACTATAAGGCGTCACAGCTTCGTATAAACAAATCGGTTTGCAATATCCTGTGGGTCCGTTATTATACTGCCATCCTGATTCCTGAGCTCAGGAACCAGCCTGCTCACCCACTCCCTCTTATCAAGCCAAGCTAGTAACTTTCCTGCCTTGTCTCCCAGGGTATATATTCTACCCAGTTTTTCCCTCCCCAGACTTTTAGCACGGTCCGTTACTAATGCCTTGTAGTCATCTTGTTTGAGGCTTAACAAGTGAAGTGTCTCTGGGGTGACCTCAGTTTCCAACTCCCCCTCTAATTGATGGATCTCTGCCTTGGCTTCCGAGATCTTTTTCTGTCTGTCTTTCTTCAATCCAGCTATGAGAGATAGGGCTTGACCCCAGATTACTGACATGAAGGCTTCCCACAAGGTCAGAGAAGAGTCCACTGTCCCTTCGTTTTCCTGGAAGTAATTATCTATGGCTTTGACAAGGTCTTTACGGATTACCAAATCTCGGAGGTACCATGGGTTAATTGGAGCAATTCTATCCACCCTTGCTTGACTAAGGACTAATGGGGAATGGTCAGAAATGCCCCTGGCTAAGCGCCTGATTTTGTGGATGTGTGTAAATTCTTAGGCGGGGACTAGGATATAGTCTATACGGGAAAGACTGTGAAGAACCCCAGAGTGAAAAGTATGTTGGAGTTTTCCCGGGTTATATGTTCTCCACCCATCAGCTAGCCCCAGGGCCTCAAGAAAGTCTGGCAGGCACTTTGAGGACGGTCCTACCTCACATGGTGGGTGATGGTCCAACGCTCCCGACAACCACTGCATTAAAGTCGTCTCCAAGTATTGGCAGACCCTCTGGTAGCGAGAGTAAGACCGCGCCCAGGTCTTTAAATGTGGTCGCTTGTAGGCCAGGTGGTACGTAAATTGACATGAGTGTTATGATGCGCCCCTCCCATGTCCCCGTGATTCCTATATATCTACCCCGGTCGTACGCCCATGTGGCACTCACCATGAGGGGGAAAGAATTTTTCATCACGATACCAACACCCCGTGAGCTAGTAGTGAACCCCGCATGCGCCACCATTTTGTAGCCCCATCTGTGTAGCACCTTACAGGAGTTTCCCACCAGGTGTGTTTCTTGAAGCATAAAAATGTCAGGGGCCTGTCGTTTAATATACTGAAGGACAACAGTTCTTTTGATTTTATACCCAAGCCCGTTGACATTCCAGCTTAGTATTTTAGCACTTTTATCCCTCTGTGTACTCATTGAGTCCAGATTATGTATTTGTATCCTCTGCAACAATGTCAATATGTCCTGTCGATGATAAAACTACAACCTTAAACAAATACGAACCCCCTACCCAACAACCCCCCCTCCCTGCTTCCCTGCACTCGGGCCATAGAACTGCCCACTTAGAACCTGCAGAGTGCTTGTCGCCCTGTTGAAGAACTAAAAGTAGTTGTATGTGGGGTGCAATACTCTGTCCCTTTGACACCCCCGCCACCCCCACAATACCTGTTCCAAGAAGAATAACGTCCCAAAGATTGAGTGCTAAGAAGCTGGGAGAACACCCATTTCAAATGTCAACCATGTTGATGCTCCGGTACCTGCCTCCCCATCTCTACGAAACCATTTCGATCAGGCGGGGCTTGCTCTTCGTCCTCGGTCCCATTATCCCTTCGGCTGGGAATTAGTCCTCTACAATGTCACGAATGTCAGAGTTTCGGCCTGTCCGGCTCTCAAGCCACTCGGAAGCCGCTTCCGGTTGTTCAAAGAACCAGGCTTGTCCCTCAGCCTCAACACGAAGTCTCGCAGGGAACAGCATCGCATATTTAAACTCTCTCTCTCTGAGCTTTTTTTCACCATTAGAAAGGTCCTCGGCTGTCTCTGTACCAGCTGCATGAAGACTGGAAAAAAGGTTATTTAGGTGTTATCATAGCGAAGAGGTGGCGCTGTTCTGGCGTTCTGCAGGATCACATCCCTGTCCCGGTAATTCAATACTCTCGCTAACAGTGGGCGTGGGGGGGCTCCCGGCTTTGGACGCCCTCCCGGAACCCTGTGTGCTCTTTCAATGACAAAGAATTTACTGAGGCTTTTGGGTTGCAGGTGGTGCAGGATAAGGTCCTCCACAAAGAGGTCCGGGGCTTGTCCCTTCGCCTTTTCTGGCACCCCAAGTATGCGTATGTTGTTACGCTGAAGGCACCCCTTATAATGGTCTAGCTTGTGTTCAGTAAATTTATGGAAAGTTTGTAGGTCATGGACCTCCCCTTGAAGTTGTGTGACGTCGTCAACCAGGCTTGCTGTAGGGATTTCTACTTGCTTGACCTTCTCATGGATTTTGGTGAGGTCTGCTCGGATAAGGTTTACTTCGATCGATATGGAGTCCATCTTATGCTCCAATGAGGTCTTAACCCCAGTTATCGCTTCCATGACGTCTTTTAAAGTTAGGTCCTGGCTGTTCTCGCTCGTATCCCCTATAGATTTGCCTCTGGCATGGAGCTCCTGCATCGCGTCCTTAGGGAAAGCGTAGCGGTCGAGCTTGTTTGACTGCACAGATTTAGAGCCTTTTGCACCCGCTGTTTTGGCCTTCTCCATTTTGCACCCCAGTCAGCCTGGGTCACTGCGGATCGATCGTACGCTCTCACTAACCCCAACTGTATGCCACCTGACGTGGAGCCGTCTCTGTGCCCCTGGCTGCTACGTGCTTTCAGGACCGTGGGGCAGCGGGCCAGTGGAACAAAAGGGTGAGATACTCTGGCCCCCAAATGTGCACCTTCTGAGTTGATGGATGGCCGTGGGGTGATGGGGCTGCCTCCCTCTGTAAGCGGACATGTTTAGCCATGGTTGCGCAGGTAATATTCGAGGACACTCACCCCAAAAGATATTAAGGCTGGGGCACTCGACGGCGCTCTCGTCCCTCCAGAGCACTCCTCCCGGCCTCTCAGCAATCCCGGGCTCTCAGTTCGATGCCTACACTTTGGGGGGGGGGGGGGGAATCCTGTTGCCTTTCCACTGGAACTGTGGGATGAACAAGTGCAGTAAAGGCCAGTTGGGAGAGGGGGGGGGCTTTCTGACTCTCCAACCCCACCACCGATGTCCAACCTCTCCTCACTGCTGTTCCCGGTACATACTGCAGGTCTGCATACCGTCTAACCGGTACTGAATTCCTCTCTCTTTGCCTCAGGACTGTAACCAGCTGGGCTCCACTCATGGCTCCGGCAATTCTACTCCAACGGCCTTCGTGGTGTATCATGGGTATCACCCGCCCTGAGAAAGTTCACTCCAGGTGCCTCAGCCAGGCCCCGGGGCACGCCGCTGTTTTGGCCGCACCTCCTTGCTCCTCCCGCGGCTGCCATCGGCACGCCAGTCCCCGGCTCGGGCACCCATACAGGACCAAAGGGAGCAGGACTCGTAACCCTGGCTGTAGGAATCTGTCGGGTCTGGTAGTTGCTGGGTACTGTTCGCACACCTTCCGACACGTTTTTGTCCTCCTGGGTGTCGGATTAATATGCCGGATAGACGTGGGGGAGTTTGGTTAGCGGAGCCGTGAGATTAGGCGGCCATCTCGCTACGCTGCGTGGCCACGCCCCCTAAACTGCTCATTCTTGTTGACTGAGACAGGACTAGACAGTTTAGATTGTGATTTATTATAACTCCTATGATGTCTGCTTCATACATAATAATACACTCCAGGCAGATTCTCAGATGGGTGCCCTGTTTTTCCATCCAAATAAACTATTTTCTCTTTTTACATTTTTCAAATCTATGTATTACCCCCAAAAATGATCTTCTGGTGTAGGATCCTTGACATTCTCCTTCAACCACCATGGTGCTAGACGAGACCTTGTTTCCATCCGCTCTGCAATGCAAATGGTGAAACCCATAACGGAATTAAGCGTGGCCATGGAAGCAATGTACATTGGAATGCTCTGTTCCCATTTATTTCACCACTTGCTGCAAGTTAGACAGCTTCCTTAACGACACAAGTGAAATGCTCAACTTGCCCATTGGATAAAGGTTGTAAGAAGTAGTCCTTGTATGCTCCCCACCAAACCTGACAAGATAATTTGAAACCCTAATACAGATCAACCCGTGGCCTATTATAAGTAACCAAGTACTCAATAACGTCCTCTTTACAAAAGGCATCCTATAAGAATTAATTACAGTACTCAAAGTCACACTTTCATCAACATTCAACTCTGGACATTTATCATAATAATTTATAACCACAATAGCCTAAACCTCCCTCCTCATCAGAGCCTTATTCAGATCAATCCCAAATTTCCACCAAGGCCCTTCAGAAAGATCCACAGGCAAGGACTGAACCACACAAAATGTTGCCAAAATATCACTTCGGAGGTGGATCTAGGAATAACTTGCTAATCCATCAACTGAGGGCTGAGAAGATAGGTTGGGGAAATGGATGTTATCTTTTTTTTTAAAAGGGAGTTAAACACCATGCAAATGGATAAAATCCAGGAGGTGGAACTAGTGAGTTTCACCCTCAAAACAAAAGGTGGGACTGGTAGCTATGGGCCTCATTTAGCCCTTGATGGGCAGAGGACCGGCCCACCAGGCCAGCAGAGGTTATGGTTCTCCTCCCTGCCCCCAGAGATGGACCCCCCCATCCCATATTTAGAGATTCTCTCATGCCTGGCGGGGATCTCTAAGTCTACAGAGGAGATACCACACAGGTGGCTACACTGTAGGCTGAGTGATATGTTGAGAGGCTGCCATGTTGTTTTGGGGCAGCTCAGAGATTCTGTTTCTTTTATCATACACAACCTTACACGTGTAAATGTGTTATTAGAGAAAAATCAATCATCCTGATGTGCAGTGATGTCCTCCCTTGTGTGTTGGGTCACTAATTTATAACTCTGCCCAAGGCTGCCTTGCACTCCAGTGATGGACAGTCCGCAAGGTCATGGGCTTGTGGCAACAGAACTAGCTGAGAGGCTGGCAGGGCTAAACCTGCAGTTGCCCCACCACTAATTGGGTGGGGCAGAAAAGCAAGTTTGGTTGGGGAGGTAAACTGCCAATTTATGGTAGCTGACTCGCTCTGCCAATCTATAGATGACGACCCCTAAGTTTGCTTCACAGTGTTAAGGGGAACAGAAGTGAGAACGGGCAATGGTGGACAGGAGAGAATGAGAGGGAATATAATGTTATGCTGTTTACTTGTAAAGCGCACTTGCCACCTCAGACGTTTGAGGGGTCAGAAGAGGGAAGTATGTGACTTTAAAGGTGAGGGGTACTAGGAAAGAAAGAAAGATAAAGTTATTGCCTGAGACGGAGGAGATGGTACAACTTCCCTTTAATGCATTGCTGTCTAGGATGCGGGAGATGGCACTACTGCTCAGAAGAAGAGACACCACCACATTAATGCAGTGCTGAAGAAGGCACAGGGAAGGCTTTCTATGCTATGAAGATGGGTGAACACTGTGTAATGCCTTGTTCACCAAACAGTGGGAGAACCCACACAATCCTTTAATACAGAACACTAAAGATGTCTCATCACCAGTTCAATGGACTAATGTCCCAGTATATGGCATGCAACCTGCTTAAAGCAATCCTTTCAAGTCACGTTGGTTGCTAGTAACACACACACACACACACTGAAACTTCTATAAGCATTGATCTTAAGAGGGGATAGAGAGCAAGGGGTGAGGGTGTACGACAAAGCAGTTGGTCACGGGGCAGATCCAGGTCGTAGATAGAAATCAGGTATAGGAGGGACCAGTGGTGTAGCTAACCCTTTCTGCCACCCATGGCGGTCTCTGAGTTTCCCACCCAGGGGCTGCATGTGTGAGCGGGGGTGAGTGCTGGCTGGCGAATGCTGCGACACCCCCAAAACTCGTGCCGCCCAGGGCGGACAGCCTCTCTTGCCCCCCCCTTGCTACGCCACTGAGAGGGATCATGGTTTAACAGTGAGTTAGAGATTAGTGAGAACAGTGGGTAAGAAAAGCACTTGGACCGGACAAAGATTCCAGGAAAACAGTTGACTCTACTTTTCACGTTCTCTTTGTCAATGTTTGATGGCAGATACAGATCTTACTTCTTCGCTACAACCCTAATTGAGACTTTGATGTCCAGAGGAAGCACTTGAAGATTGAGTAGGAAGGAGAAATAAGGAGTAGGAAGGGCTTCAGAGAGATCAGAGACATCAGACGTCAAGTCAGATATCTTTTCTAGGGTGGTGAAGGGCAGGCCCTGGCACTCTCCTAGCCCAGGGATACTGATTAGCGTAAGCTTACAGAGTTTCAAGAATGACCCAAGACAGCCTTAGCAGCTGCTCCGATAGGCGGTATTGGTCTTTAATCTAAGAGGACTTGGGTAGTTTTTAGGAACAGTCAGGGCCCATGTAAAACTTGGGACTTATTTCAAACCAGGATTTCAGGAGCACAGTTGGTGGTGATGTAAAGCTGCTAAATGCTGAGGACTAGAGCCAAAACAGCCACAGGTGTGTAAGTGGAAGGAAGAAAAAAAGGGTTACTGAGCCAAAGTCTTACAGCTGGAGGACAAGAGGTGAAAAATTAGAGTCTTCTTCAAAAGATATATTTTGCATATCACTGCATATCCCAAGCACCATCTTAAAGAGAACAAACCCAGCACTCCAGCCCGGCCTACTTTTTTTCCACAGACCCCAAGTTCCAAAATATCTTTTAACTTCATCTCTGAGACCAAGATTCTCCTGAATCTGCATTTGATGGGAGTATGCCAATACCAACGTCCATAACTGGAGTATAATAGAGTGGGTGGGAAGAGGGGTGGAGGGACTGGTCTGCAGTCCATTCTGTGTGTGTGTGTGGAGTTGAAGTTAAGGGAGGTGGTTAAGCCCTCTGGGGTGGTGTTTGAGGGCCATGAGATGGGGCTTGCAGCACCTCAGATGGCCATGACAACCTGGTAAGGAGTTTATTATCCAAGCGGCACTGGATGCTACAGACTATCTATCAAAGGCAGAGATATCAGAATCTTACAGAATAATGGTTTCTTGTAATTTCGTTTGTTACATGAAAAAGCTGCTTCAAAGCTCTGAAGAAGACAAGATGGAAGGAAGAGGTATGAGAGAGGGTGCCATCAGGAAAGAGGGAAGACGAGACAACGAGAATCTGCCGTCATGTTGGTTTCTGGAGCAGCTTCTATCACGCCATAAATTTGCCTAAAATCAGTGAGTGGGACAGTTGGAGGAAGGATGCAAAGTGAGAAAGAAGGGGCGACACAGGAGAACAGGAAGAAGGGTGAGTTGCTGAGTCAATAGAACAGCACTGTTTCATATAGCTTGTGCAAGAAAGCATCGGATGCAAGATATTCGCTTTAAAATATAGCCTCGCTGTTAAGTGTTTGCTTAATCTGAAGTCTTGCAAAAGGTCCAGTAAATGCTGAACCAAATTAGACAGAAAGGCAAGCTATATTGTCTCCCATGCAATGAAGAAGAAATTTAAAACTGAGCTGGGCTGAAAGACTAGAACTAACCACACGGGGTCTGAGTGCTCCATTAAGTGGAAAAACATCTATACAATTAGATATTAAGAAAGGAAGCGACGTTTTAACATATTTCCTTCAAGTATTAGTTCATGCACCCTCTGCTGATGTGCCTATTCATACACACGTCACTACAAAAATACATAAATACCTGAAAAGTTCAAGTTATGGGTATATTTAACGAAAATTTCAAAGATCACTGCAGTCTGATATAATCTGTTAAAAATGCACCTTTCTTGCCACACCACATTTTTATTTTGTGGGCGTTCAATATTGCTGCCTTTAAATCCGATGTCTTTTCTTTTTAAATAGGACAGACTGCTGACTCTGAAACGGAAGTCATGTTCAGTTATTGATCACTGCTGTTGGTCGTATTGTAATGTACAAGCGTTGAGAAATCAAATGGAACGCCTTTAATTAAGTATAAACAATAAACCCTCTCCTACTGGTTCAAAAAAGGACTTCCAAAAGTATTTCTTCTCTAATTAACGCGGTTCGGAGGTCATTGTCTATTCAGTTATATTCTTGTATTCCTTTCTGGGGATGAGCTGAGTGATTATCAGGTTTGTAGATTGCACCAAATAAATAAATAAATAAATAAATAAATAAATAAATAAATAAATAAATGAAAATTGTAAGTAAATAATATGATTCGAAGTCCTAACCGCAGGATTCCGAGCATATGTTGAAACAAAGGTGACCTGTGACCTCCACCCCTTCAGAATGTTTACTAAATTGTCGTAGAGACTGGGGACAAAGTACAGTAATACACCGATGAGTTGATCTCAGAGAAGGCAAAATCCTAACCCTTTAATGGATTTTGCATATCGCCATAGCATCAGCATAAACCCCTCATGGCATCACACCATCTGCACTATGATGTCACAACGCGCGGGGAACATTAAAACAACATACTTGAACGGGGAAAACTCCGCTGTAGCAGAAGCAAGGAGAGGACATCGCAAAATCATCCATCACCTCAGAGACTACACGACGAGCTGTCCACGTTTCTGGTTAAATTAATTAAACAGGTAGAACGATTACTTGGCAAGCACAATTGATGCTGTGATTTTCCATTCCACCCCAAAGCCTCGAGGCACATGGTCTTTCCCAATCGGGATGAGGAACACATTGTGACATATTCTGGCTGTATATAAAGGTCAGTTACTAGGGAGCCGTCGCACTGAAGACCCTGACATGGTCACGAGGCAACCTCTGCTGGAGCCAGAGACCAACGGGAAGACGATGTCCACGACTGAATTACACGGACTCCCTCATTGGAAGAGGATAGGGTTACGCTGCTTGCCACAAAGAGAGAATGTGAGTCAGTGAAGCAATAACGCTCAAAACGGACTTGAAACCAGATTTGATAATTCACCTTAACCCCAATTTTTGAAATATCTTCACACCTATACTCCATCTAAATCGTTTTAGGCAAATATTCCCTTCTTACACCACTTCATGGGGCCTTCTACACCCAAATTTTGCGAAACCACATATTTTTCTTATAATCTTCTCAATCTCTGCCCTTCCCTAATCTGTGTCCATTTCCAAAACCTGCCTTAATTACAAATCTCCCCTACTCCCCTCGTCCATCACCCCTATTACTCGTACCCCATTTCTAGAGGATGTAGCCTCACGGCTAGAGCGGTCGACCTCTTGGGCAGCCGAGTTCGAGTCTCGGCAACCACGCTCAGCATCCTGTGATTCTGGGCAAATCACTTAGGTGCCGATCACGATCCGGGAAAAAATTCCCCCGTGCGACTCGTATCGGGTCTTTTTACCGTACGAATCGTACAAGTGCCGTACGAACTGGCAATCACGATTCGCATGGTAAAAAGTCCATACGACCCGCACCGGGAATCATTCCCCACACGTCCTCGGGTCGGAAAATGTGTCCGACACGTCCTCGGACGATTTACCTTACAAACGTAAAAATCCAAGTCCGACCGAGGAATCACGATCCATCCCGTGCGTCCGAGCCTACAACCGTATGGAAAAAACACCGTCCGCACCGAACACCAATAGCAACCATGGAGACATGTGCCCGCATACGCGCCCAACACTCCCCCCAGCCCCCGTACGTCCGACACGTACCCCCCGTATATGTATACCCCCACCCGTCTATGTACACCCCAGTACGTTCCAGTCGTACCCCCACCCCAGTACGTGTCGTACCACCGTCAATGTAAACCCCCCCACCCCTGTACGTGTCGTACCACCGTCAATGTACACCCCCCCACCCCTGTACGTGTCGTACCACCGTCCATGTACACCCCAGTACGTTCCAGTCGTACCCCCACCCCAGTACGTGTCGTACCACCGTCAATGTAAACCCCCCCACCCCTGTACGTGTCGTACCACCGTCTATGTACACCCCAGTACGTTCCAGTCGCACCCCCACCCCAGTACGTGTCGTACCCCCCGTGTACCTACACCCCAGTACGTTCGAGCCACACCCCCACCCCAGTACGTGTCACAGCCCCGTCTACCTACACCCCAGTACGTTCCAGTCGTACCCCCACCCCAGTACGTGTCGTACCACCGTCAATGTACACCCCCCCACCCCTGTACGTGTCGTACCACCGTCAATGTACACCCCCCCACCCCTGTACGTGTCGTACCACCGTCCATGTACACCCCAGTACGTTCCAGTCGTACCCCCACCCCAGTACGTGTCGTACCACCGTCAATGTACACCCCCCCACCCCTGTACGTGTCGTACCACCGTCCATGTACACCCCAGTACGTTCCAGTCGTACCCCCACCCCAGTACGTGTCGTACCACCGTCCATGTACACCCCAGTACGTTCCAGTCGTACCCCCACCCCAGTACGTGTCGTACCACCGTCAATGTACACCCCCCCACCCCTGTACGTGTCGTACCACCGTCCATGTACACCCCCCCACCCCTGTACGTGTCGTACCACCGTCCATGTACACCCCAGTACGTTCCAGTCGTACCCCCACCCCAGTACGTGTCGTACCACCGTCAATGTACACCCCAGTACGTTCCAGTCGTACCCCCACCCCAGTACGTGTCGTACCACCGTCAATGTACACCCCCCCACCCCTGTACGTGTCGTACCACCGTCAATGTACACCCCCCCACCCCTGTACGTGTCGTACCACCGTCCATGTACACCCCAGTACGTTCCAGTCGTACCCCCACCCCAGTACGTGTCGTACCACCGTCAATGTAAACCCCCCCACCCCTGTACGTGTCGTACCACCGTCCATGTACACCCCAGTACGTTCCAGTCGTACCCCCACCCCAGTACGTGTCGTACCCCCCGTGTACCTACACCCCAGTACGTTCGAGCCACACCCCCACCCCAGTACGTGTCACAGCCCCGTCTACCTACACCCCAGTACGTTCCAGTCGTACCCCCACCCCAGTACGTGTCGTACCACCGTCAATGTACACCCCCCCACCCCTGTACGTGTCGTACCACCGTCAATGTACACCCCCCCACCCCTGTACGTGTCGTACCACCGTCCATGTACACCCCAGTACGTTCCAGTCGTACCCCCACCCCAGTACGTGTCGTACCACCGTCAATGTACACCCCCCCACCCCTGTACGTGTCGTACCACCGTCCATGTACACCCCAGTACGTTCCAGTCGTACCCCCACCCCAGTACGTGTCGTACCACCGTCCATGTACACCCCAGTACGTTCCAGTCGTACCCCCACCCCAGTACGTGTCGTACCACCGTCAATGTACACCCCCCCACCCCTGTACGTGTCGTACCACCGTCCATGTACACCCCCCCACCCCTGTACGTGTCGTACCACCGTCCATGTACACCCCAGTACGTTCCAGTCGTACCCCCACCCCAGTACGTGTCGTACCACCGTCAATGTACACCCCAGTACGTTCCAGTCGTACCCCCACCCCAGTACGTGTCGTACCACCGTCAATGTACACCCCCCTACCCCTGTACGTGTCGTACCACCGTCAATGTACACCCCCCCACCCCTGTACGTGTCGTACCACCGTCCATGTACACCCCAGTACGTTCCAGTCGTACCCCCACCCCAGTACGTGTCGTACCACCGTCAATGTAAACCCCCCCACCCCTGTACGTGTCGTACCACCGTCCATGTACACCCCAGTACGTTCCAGTCGTACCCCCACCCCAGTACGTGTCGTACCACCGTCCATGTACACCCCAGTACGTTCCAGTCGTACCCCCACCCCAGTACGTGTCGTACCACCGTCAATGTACACCCCCCCACCCCTGTACGTGTCGTACCACCGTCCATGTACACCCCCCCACCCCTGTACGTGTCGTACCACCGTCCATGTACACCCCAGTACGTTCCAGTCGTACCACCACCCCAGTACGTGTCGTACCACCGTCAATGTACACCCCCCCACCCCTGTACGTGTCGTACCACCGTCAATGTACACCCCCCCACCCCTGTACGTGTCGTACCACCGTCTATGTACACCCCAGTACGTTCCAGTCGTACCCCCACCCCAGTACGTTCCTGGCGCACCCCCAACACAACCTCCTAAGTACGGAGCGCACCCCATGCCCCAACATCACAACCGCATGTACGAGTCGTACAAAGCCACACACAAGGACCAAATCGTACAACCAAATGGCCCATGTACACACCGTACACACGCTCAAAACGCACGTACACAACAAGGACAAAACAAAACAACTCAACAATACACCATTCGAAAGGCACACAGCCACTAAACATGGCCAACAACCACTAACATAACACAATCACTGACCTGCAACTGTCAAAAACAAACAGAGGCCCAATACACCACCACTCCTTATAACACACCCACCCAAAATTCAAACACTGCCACACCCACCCATGGACCAATAAAAAGGGCCCACACACACAAACCATGAGCCTTTGCAACAGACCCACTGCTGCCAGACACCACAGAACCAGACTACAAGCGACACCACATCTTACACTTGCACACCTTCACACGACCACCCTCACAAACACCCTCTCATCACATTCACACACACACACAACCATCCACACCCCCCCCCAACATCCACACACCCCCCACACCCACACCATCCCCACCCACACCCCTCACCATGCCCACTACCAAGAATCCAAAGTTCAGTCACCGAGAGTTGGAGGTCCTTGTTGATCAAATCCTCAGAGTCGAGCCACAGATCTTTGGAACATTGGTCAGAAGCACCAGCCAGGCAGCCAAAACAGCCATGTGGCAGACCATCGTCGATGCTGTGAATGCTGTTGCGGACACCAGGAGGACCAAGCAGGATTGCCAGAACAGGTGGTACGATCTGCGGAGGAGGGTCAGAGCCAAGAGACAGGAGGAACACGACCAGGCCAACGCCACCGGAGGAGGGCCCTCCCGCAGACCCGTACAGTACCATCCCTGGGAGGAGAGGGTGATGGCCATACTGCCGGTGGAGGCAGTTGAAGGAGTAGAAGGACTCCGAGACCCGGGTGAGTACACAAACAACGCACCTCACATGGGGGGAACTGCAACCACAAACAAAATTAATAACAGGCACGCAAACACCACAAGCCATCGCATTACTCAACCACACTCCATGAGCAGGCACATGCCACTGCTGCCACCATGCCCCATGCACCCAGCTGGACAATGTCAAGTCACAGGCCACAGAAGACAACAACACATGACACGGTAACCCGGATGGCGGGAGTGTGGGCACCAAGAATCACATAGTGCGACTCCAAAGCAGACAACAATGCCCTCTGCCCATATGGCCTAGGTCACAGCCAGACAAACACTGTGTCCCAACACAGGAATGACTTGCCAGCAAATGGCGGATGCCTTGCATCAACACATGGGGGTGAAGGCACTGTTTTGCACATGCCAGCAGCTAATGAACAGCCAACAGTGTGAAAGAGTGGCAGCACACACCACCACAGCAGCAGCGCACAGACACACAGCAGACAAAATGGGTGCCTGGAGATCAGAAACAAACTCACATCAACAGGCCAAGGGCCACTCAAAGATCTGCTAACAGTGTGTGCCCAGGAAGCTGGGCCAAGGTGACAGAGGGTGACACACGGAGGGAGGGAGAGGGGGACACAGAGGGAGGGAGAGGGGGACTGAGAGGGAGGGAGACACAGGAAGATGGACAGAGGGAGGAGGCTGACACACAGAGGGAGGGAGAGGGGGACACAGAGGGAGGGAGACACAGGAAGATGGACAGAGGGAGGAGGCTGACACACAGAGGGAGGGAGAGGGGGACACAGAGGGAGGGAGAGGGGGACACAGAGGGAGGGAGAGGGGGACACAGAGGGAGGGAGAGGGGGACTGAGAGGGAGGGAGACACAGGAAGATGGACAGAGGGAGGAGGCTGACACACAGAGGGAGGGAGAGGGGGACAGAGAGGGAGGGAGAGGGGGACAGAGAGGGAGGGGGACACAGGAAGATGGACAGAGGGAGGAGGCTGACACACAGAGGGAGGGAGAGGGGGACAGAGAGGGAGGGAGAGGGGGACGGAGAGGGAGGGGGACACAGGAAGATGGACAGAGGGAGGAGGCTGACACACAGAGGGAGGGAGAGGGGGACAGAGAGGGAGGGAGAGGGGGACAGAGAGGGAGGGAGAGGGGGACAGAGAGGGAGGGAGACACAGGAAGATGGACAGAGGGAGGAGGCTGACACACAGAGGGAGGGAGAGGGGGACACAGAGGGAGGGAGACACAGGAAGATGGACAGAGGGAGGGGGCTGACACACAGAGGGAGGGAGAGGGGGACACAGAGGGAGGGAGACACAGGAAGATGGACAGAGGGAGGAGGCTGACACACAGAGGGAGGGAGAGGGGGACACAGAGGGAGGGAGAGGGGGACACAGAGGGAGGGAGAGGGGGACACAGAGGGAGGGAGAGGGGGACAGAGAGGGAGGGAGAGGGGGACAGAGAAGGAGGGAGACACAGGGAGAGCAAATCAGTCCTTTGGTGTGTGGGAATGTCTGCTCGTCAGCAGGTGGACTGCGTGCATGTAGACAAGGGTGCCCAGTGCCAGAACCCCCCCTCTTCATCATGGCAAAACGCAGGGCCATGTTACAACCTGTACACGAGCACAAGGACAGCCACCTGCATCATATGAGTGTGTGGATCCACTCCATGTGCACATGTACAGTGCTACAAGGAAGGCGCAAACGCATAGCTCGGCACACATGCACACTCCACTGCTGACTGCAGTCACACTTGACGCAGCAAGTAAGACTGTGCCACACATAGTTAAAGGGGCCAAATTGGTGCCCAAGGGACACACACATGCACAAGTGCACTGTGAGTGGAATGCAAGACAGATCCTAATTCCAAGAGGAAATGTGCCAACTTTGTAACGGATGCAACATGGATGTTGCATGGATCAAAAGTAACATTGTCTCTCTCACACACAGGTCAACGTCGTGCTGCACCCCCCAACACTGGGGGGGAACACTCACAGGACCCGGATCTGCAGGAGACCGATCCCACCGGCAGCGACCACTCTCACCACTCTGCGGACGACCCTGACCGACCTGGCCCCTCTGGTGTCCAACCACCTGCAGCACCTGCGTCAGGTACAACCGTGCCAACCACCACCCCCACTCCTGCCACATCCCAGGAGACACCCAGGATCCCTGCCCCAACACCACAATGCAGCCAGGCTCGCCAGGAGGGACACGGTGTCCCAGGCACCCAGGAGGAGGCAGGCGACAACGCCAATGCCACCCCTCAGGGGTCCCGGAGACCCCATGTGCCCACAAGTGCAGGCCAGACGCAAGTGGGCAGGGGTGGTGGGAGTGGAGAGCGGCGGAGGCGCGAGCCTGACCAGTTGGCTGGGGATCCGGTATTTTCCCATGTCCGTAACATCCTGGACTCATACCGGCAGGACACCACGGGCATGGCCCAGGTTGTGTCCGTCCTCGAGGGGATCAAGGTCCAGCAGGCCCAGCAACATGCGGAGCTAATAGCCTGTCTACAGCTACACCAACGGAGGATGGAGGACAGACAGGCTGAGCAAGTGACGGCGTCCCAGGGGATTCACGCTGAACTCCGTCGGATGGCCGACACCATGGCCGACCCTCCCTGTGCCAGAAGGCGGAGAACATCACCACCCACAGGGAGGGATCATGAGGAGGAGGAGGAAACATCCGACGGAGCATCCCAGACGTCGTCACGGCCTGCTGCTGAGGTTCCCCGCAGGAAGCCGGGTCGTCCACGGAAAGGACCGTGAGGGTGGCTGCTACATCACCATCTCCCAGGACACCTGGCCTGGCACCTGGCCCACTGGAGCAACAGCATCACAGCATCAAGAGACATTCTCTGCCACATGGCCCTGCTGGTCACTGGCTGACCAATGTTGACAAAGACTGTGGCATGGACTCTGAGGATTTCCAATGGCAAGGACACCAACTCCCCTACTGAACTTTGGATTCCCTAATCCCGGAAAGGCCCTCACTTGGCCCCCCCCCCCCAATAATAAATCACACTATTAAGAGTAGATGCCTGCTGGTAGCATTATTACCTAACATGTGTCTTGTACAGTCTAAACATGCCTGAGTCATCTGTTCACTTCAACCATCCACACCCTGGGGCCTGAGTCTGGCACAGGACACATGGGTCACAGTTTTCTAGGCAAGACAGACATGGAGCACCATACACACCCGTGATGGTCAGAACCAGCTGAGGGGGTGGCCAAACAACCGTGCTGACAGACACATTGAGTACAGCAACAGTCATGCGCAGAGGTCAGGGATCCTGGCCCGTGTCCTGGGGGGCACCCAGGTACGTGTAGACAGGTGGCAGAACCATGTCCTGCAAGCTTGAGTCCGGTGGATGCAGAGAATGGGGTCATGGACAACGTTGGATGCATGGGGATGGCACATGTCACAATACCCACACAGTCATGGACATCATGCCCATTACACAGTCTCAGCACACACACACAGCTTGCATCTTGCCACTCGACACATTGACACATAGCCACAATCAGGGAATACCATGCCAGACATGCAGGATGCACCGTGCCAACACACCAGCATTGACTGAGAAGAGGCACCTTGGAGGCATAGGGACACCTTTAATAGTCATGTGTTTGGGATTGCAGAGGCAACTTGAAGTACACATGAACACATCATGTGGAGTAACATGTGGCTCCAACACTGGCACCCCCCTTCTGCAGCACAAATGCGTGATAGCCATGGAACTGGCACACAAGTGTCGGATAATAGCTAAATACCCACAGCTGCTCACGGAGAGCCTGCCATACACCATACATCCGCTGATGTGGAAGTCCCACGCCATGTCAAGACAATGTTAACCGTATGTGTCCGAGGGCAGTGTCACACACATTGATGCCTTCATCACAATCCACCATCCCATCACTGATGACTGACAACCAGGCAGCCCATCTATTCAGGTGTACCCAGCTGCATGTCGTGTCCCATGGGGATGCCACATGTCTGCAGAGGACCCAAACCCCGACCGGGGCAGTGTGCACACATCGTGAACAACTGCCACACCCAATACACCCCAGATGCATCCCTTACCCCATGGAGACTTCCAAACGTGTCCGTGCCTGTAACGCTGAGTCAGCCCACGATGCCATGTCCATGAGGAATAGCAGTGCCACAACAATGCAACCAGCAAACGGCATGCGCAGGTACCTGGGGAAGAGAGACACACAAGAAGTCAGCCACAAGAAGCACAGCCACTTGCATGTGCATGTACTCGACACATGTATGTATGACAACATGCTAGGTCACAATTATGTCTGGGGAAATACTACCATCACTGCCACCATCACTCCAGTGACACACCCACACACACCTCTGACCCACGTGCCATACATGCAGGTGGAGACACACATCACAACGCATGCCACACGGGGACCAATGCGTGCACACTCAGACCCTGGTACTCACCACTAAGCAAAGAAGTCGCGTATGAGCCGAGTCCGGATGTCCTCTTGCGGCTCCACATCCTCCACATCACTAGCCCCATTGCCAAGCCCTTCGTCCTCCACGGGTGGATGGTCCTCGTCATCTTGATCCAGGATGAGGGGCACAGCTCTTTCAACTGCCATGTTGTGCAGCATGCAGCAGACCATGAAGATCTTGCAGACCTTCGCCGGGGCATATGGGAGTGCGCCGCCGGTCTTGTGGAGGCACCGGAATCGGCTCTTCAGCATGCCAAACGTCCTCTCTATCACTCGCCTTGTCCGGCCATGGGCGGTGTTGTAGCGGAGCTGGGCCGGCGTGATGGGGTTGCGGAGAGGTGTCAGCAGCCAAGGCATGTTGGGATAGCCAGCGTCCCCTAAATGGAAAGCACATGGATATCGTTAGAACAGGCGAAGCGGTAGTGCTGCTCGGCCAAACAGAATACAGGACAGACAGACTGTACCCACCAACAACACATGCACGTTCGTTGCGCAGCTGCATCATCATATCAGGCATCCCGCTACGCCTCATGATGTAGGCATCGTGTGCTGATCCTGGAAAACGAGCACAGACATGTGAAATCACCATGTTGGACAGACACACCACAAGGGCATTGATGGAGTGGTAGTGCTTCCGATTGCGGTACGCCACCTCCCGTGCGTGTGGTGGTACCAAACCTACATGTGTCCCATCTATGGACCCAATGACATGGGGCATCCCTCCCAGGGCATAGAAACCACGTTTGACCTCAGTCATCTGTTCAGGGGTTGGGAACTTGATGAAGTCATCCAGGTGAATCAACATGGCCTCCAAGAAATCATGCAGCACACCGCTGAACATGCTCTGGGACATGCCACCAACATGAGCTATGGTATATTGGAAGGTACCCGTGGCAAGGAAATGTAGGGCAGCCATTACCTTCAGCTGGGGTGTCAGTGCCGTAGGATACCTGTGCTGCGGTTGCAGGTGTGGTGCCAGTCTCGCCGTCAGCTCCAGAATCAACGGTTGGGTGAAGCGGTAGAGCCGGATCCTGTCATTCTCCTACATGGTGGCCAAGTCTGGAATTCTTCGGGCAACAGGAGGCGCTCTGCAGTAATTTGGAAGTGACAAGGAAGAGTGAGTGCACTACGAGAACAACTCATGTCTACTGAGCACATGTAAATCTGCCAATACACACATGCCACATAGGGAGTCAGGCATGTGCTACATGCCCAGGACACGTATGGATGCAAGGTGACACTCCTTCCAAGACCCAGCTACACACGGTGATTGAGAACCTCCCCATGCCACGCCATGGGAATAGCTGTGTCCCAGTGCAAGTGAACAGCCCGACGCAAGACAGAAGTGACATACACCCACACATCAGCAGAAGTAGGATGCCGATTGTAGAGACTGGTAGCGGAACACCGGAGCCACAGGTCACATGACATTACACTAGGCCTGCCCACACACCTTGCCATGAAGGTGCACATGTCATGACTCACCACACATTCCTTGTGAGGATGCTGACATGGCCTTGTCACGCTACTCCGTGTCCCATGCATACATGTGCACCTCACATCAGATACCACATGTGGCATGGTGTGCGGAACAGTGTGCAATGATAATCTACACACAGACACATGTTGGTTGCTGCAACGGCTGCAGCTTTTGAGGGTGCTACAACATCAACCTGATGTAAATCCCGGACACATAAATGACATAGTCACATTGTGCACTGTGGGTAGTGACAAGTCAGGTTTCATGACCCCTGTACCGGCCATCATGGGACACTTCCGTGTGTTGGTGTCCGTGCCATGCCAGTGACGCTCACCCCAAGTGCGCAGTACGACATGCACACATGTCAAAGGAGTCAAGGGCATGCCTGGCACACATTGCACCCTCACACAGTACACCTGTACACATCTCATCATACATCTGGTGCCTCCTCCACTCAGGAGGCATGTTCCACATCACAGCCTGTCACACCTGTGCCCCACACATGTAGTAATGCACAGACGATGCCTTGATGTCCATTCCTGGACAAGTATGTCCATCCATGGACAAGTATGTCCGCCCTATTCCTACCTGTGTGTCGACTATCACCACAGTGATGTGTACAAACCGGCGTACTGCTGCTAAGAGGGCCTGTGTATGTTCCCCAATCACTGTGGGAGTGCTGCCGTATGTGTACCCATCGTGATGGCGAGCGTACAGGCATTTGTACGGTCCGTACCACAACGAGTACGCATACGCGTGCAGACCCATAGTGATAGTGAGCGTACATGCGAGTGTACGGCCCTCTCACTATGGGTCTGCACGCGTATGCGTACTCGTTGTGGTACGGACCGTACAAATGCCTGTACGCTCACTATCACTATGGTTCTGCACGCGTATGCGTACTCGTTGTGGTACGGACCGTACAAATGCCTGTACGCTCACTATCACTATGGTTTTGCACGCGTATGCGTACACGTAGTGGTACGGACCGTACACTCGCATCTACGCTCACTATCACTATGGTTCTGCACGCGTATGCGTACACGTAGTGGTACGGACCGTACACTCGCATCTACGCTCACTATCACTATGGTTCTGCACGCGTATGCGTACACGTAGTGGTACGGACCGTACACTCGCATCTACGCTCACTATCACTATGGGTCTGCACGCGTATGCGTACACGTAGTGGTACGGACCGTACACTCGCATGTACGCTCACTATCACTACGGGTACACAGACCCATAGTGATAGTGAGCGTACAGGCATTTGTACGGTCCGTACCACAACGAGTACGCATACGCGTGCAGAACCATAGTGATAGTGAGCGTACAGGCATTTGTACGGTCCGTACCACTACGTGTACGCATACGCGTGCAGACCCATAGTGATAGTGAGCGTACATGCGTGTGTACGGTCCGTACCACTACGTGTACGCATACGCGTGCAGACCCATAGTGATTTTGAACGTAGGCATGCATGTACGGGCCGTTGCCATGCATTTGGGGTGCCCTAGGGCCCGGAAACGCACCGTACCTGTGTGTGATTCTCCTAATTACATAGGGGACAAGTATTAAGGCCTACATGCATGCTGGTTGTCATGGCGACCAGGTTCAAATTTCGATTTTGTTCTGGAAGGTGCACAGCAGAAGTCAGTTGGAATTCTTCTACTTTGTTGCAATGTGTTTGTGGGGCTGACATCATGCAGGAGAATGAAACCGATAGAGAACCCACAGACTGCTAGGTTTGAAGGGATTGGTGGAAACATAGGATGCAAATGTGAGTGACCAATCACTCTGTACTCCTGTGCATGAGACTGGGCAGAAGGCCACATATAAGGCAGCCAGGTCCCATGAGGGATTACTTGCCTGCACATCTTTGCATTTGTCGACCAAGCTGCTGCTACTGATTCCCTGGAACCATGTCAAGGGCTGTGGAGAGGACACAGCCATTCACCCTGGAGGAGAACATGGCTCTGCTGGATGTGATCCTCCCACAGTACCCCATGCTGTATGGGCGACCAGGGTATCAGGTGAGTGCATAGGCCACTGCCACAGACTGTCCCTATGTTGTGACTGTGTCTTCAGGCATTGTGACCCGGTGTGACACACATGCCATGTACTGTCGGGGGGGTACCAGGGGGGGGGTGCCTGATGTCTCCCAGCAGTGCCCTGAGACAGGAGGGGTGTGTGCAGAGTCCTCCCAGCAGTGCCCTGAGACAGGAGGTGTGTGTGCAGAGTCCTCCCAGCAGTGCCCTGAGACAGGAGGGGTGGGGGCCTATAACTCACAGCAGTGCCCTGAGACAGGAGGGGTGGGTGTGGAGTCCTTCCAGCAGTGCCCTGAGACAGGAGGGGTGGGTGTGGAGTCCTCCCAGCAGTGCCCTGAGACAGGAGGGGTGGGGACCTATCACTAACAGCAGTGCCCTGAGACAGGAGGGGTGGGTGTGGAGTCCTCCCAGCAGTGCCCTGAGACAGGAGGGGTGGGTGTGATGCACAGTGTGAGCCTTGATCATTGATTGTGACATTGCCATCATTCCACCTGAGTACCCACTATGGCACGTACTGCCTTTTCCCTCACCAGAGGATGATGTCCCTATGACAGAGGTGCAATGCGTTGGCTGCATTACATGCCATGTAGTAACCAGCTATTATGTTCACATATGTCTCTCTGTGACATGTGGCTGGTGTATTGATGTGGTGTCACTTGTACTTCCTCACAGGTAGGCGCCTCTGCCAAGGAGCAGATCTGGCTGACCGCCGTCAGTGCCGTGAGGCGTGTGGATGGTCGGAGGCGGAGCCTGTCCCAGGTGAGGAAACGCTGGCAGGATATCCGGTGCTGGACGCGGAGGATTGCACGGCTCCTGCTGGGGGACTCACCTGAGAGCCACAAGAACCGCGGCCGCCGCCGTCTGACCCACCTCCACAGGCGTGTGCTGCCGGTGGTCTTTCCAGACCTGGAGAGGCGCTTACAGGCGATGCAGCAGGCGGAAGGGGGTAGGTACATGTGCGTTTGTTGTGTGTCACCGGCATTTGTAAGGGCACAGTGGCATTAATTCACTGGCAGGGTTTAAAGGTGCTGTGCCCATCCAGTTTGCCCAAGTGTAGCGCTGCGCCCCTGCCACCCTTCCCCTCCTTGCAATGTGTTCCCTGGTCTGTGTGTAGTCACTCCTTCACAAGGTAATGTAGGCTGGCGCTTTGTCCACGAGAACAATGACTGTAGCATCATGGGTGGTGGTGGTGGGTAACAGGTTGTGGGACCTTGCCTGTGAACTGTCAAGTTCACTGCATGTGGGTTCCATGTCAGTTGGCACTGATGCTGGCTCCAGACATGGGAGTTGGTCTCTCATGTGTCATGCCTTACTACGTGTACGCATACGCGTGCAGACCCATAGTGATAGTGAGCGTACATGCGTGTGTACGGTCCGTACCACTACGTGTACGCATACGCGTGCAGACCCATAGTGATTTTGAACGTAGGCATGCATGTACGGGCCGTTGCCATGCATTTGGGGTGCCCTAGGGCCCGGAAACGCACCGTACCTGTGTGTGATTCTCCTAATTACATAGGGGACAAGTATTAAGGCCTACATGCATGCTGGTTGTCATGGCGACCAGGTTCAAATTTCGATTTTGTTCTGGAAGGTGCACAGCAGAAGTCAGTTGGAATTCTTCTACTTTGTTGCAATGTGTTTGTGGGGCTGACATCATGCAGGAGAATGAAACCGATAGAGAACCCACAGACTGCTAGGTTTGAAGGGATTGGTGGAAACATAGGATGCAAATGTGAGTGACCAATCACTCTGTACTCCTGTGCATGAGACTGGGCAGAAGGCCACATATAAGGCAGCCAGGTCCCATGAGGGATTACTTGCCTGCACATCTTTGCATTTGTCGACCAAGCTGCTGCTACTGATTCCCTGGAACCATGTCAAGGGCTGTGGAGAGGACACAGCCATTCACCCTGGAGGAGAACATGGCTCTGCTGGATGTGATCCTCCCACAGTACCCCATGCTGTATGGGCGACCAGGGTATCAGGTGAGTGCATAGGCCACTGCCACAGACTGTCCCTATGTTGTGACTGTGTCTTCAGGCATTGTGACCCGGTGTGACACACATGCCATGTACTGTCGGGGGGGTACCAGGGGGGGGGTGCCTGATGTCTCCCAGCAGTGCCCTGAGACAGGAGGGGTGTGTGCAGAGTCCTCCCAGCAGTGCCCTGAGACAGGAGGTGTGTGTGCAGAGTCCTCCCAGCAGTGCCCTGAGACAGGAGGGGTGGGGGCCTATAACTCACAGCAGTGCCCTGAGACAGGAGGGGTGGGTGTGGAGTCCTTCCAGCAGTGCCCTGAGACAGGAGGGGTGGGTGTGGAGTCCTCCCAGCAGTGCCCTGAGACAGGAGGGGTGGGGACCTATCACTAACAGCAGTGCCCTGAGACAGGAGGGGTGGGTGTGGAGTCCTCCCAGCAGTGCCCTGAGACAGGAGGGGTGGGTGTGATGCACAGTGTGAGCCTTGATCATTGATTGTGACATTGCCATCATTCCACCTGAGTACCCACTATGGCACGTACTGCCTTTTCCCTCACCAGAGGATGATGTCCCTATGACAGAGGTGCAATGCGTTGGCTGCATTACATGCCATGTAGTAACCAGCTATTATGTTCACATATGTCTCTCTGTGACATGTGGCTGGTGTATTGATGTGGTGTCACTTGTACTTCCTCACAGGTAGGCGCCTCTGCCAAGGAGCAGATCTGGCTGACCGCCGTCAGTGCCGTGAGGCGTGTGGATGGTCGGAGGCGGAGCCTGTCCCAGGTGAGGAAACGCTGGCAGGATATCCGGTGCTGGACGCGGAGGATTGCACGGCTCCTGCTGGGGGACTCACCTGAGAGCCACAAGAACCGCGGCCGCCGCCGTCTGACCCACCTCCACAGGCGTGTGCTGCCGGTGGTCTTTCCAGACCTGGAGAGGCGCTTACAGGCGATGCAGCAGGCGGAAGGGGGTAGGTACATGTGCGTTTGTTGTGTGTCACCGGCATTTGTAAGGGCACAGTGGCATTAATTCACTGGCAGGGTTTAAAGGTGCTGTGCCCATCCAGTTTGCCCAAGTGTAGCGCTGCGCCCCTGCCACCCTTCCCCTCCTTGCAATGTGTTCCCTGGTCTGTGTGTAGTCACTCCTTCACAAGGTAATGTAGGCTGGCGCTTTGTCCACGAGAACAATGACTGTAGCATCATGGGTGGTGGTGGTGGGTAACAGGTTGTGGGACCTTGCCTGTGAACTGTCAAGTTCACTGCATGTGGGTTCCATGTCAGTTGGCACTGATGCTGGCTCCAGACATGGGAGTTGGTCTCTCATGTGTCATGCCTTACAGCGCGCATGTCCTATGTAGTGGCCTGTGACATGATGTGCATGAGTGTGCGCTACGCATAGTGCAGGGATGGTGACGTGTGTAGCAGTCATTCCCATTCAGCCATTCAGTAGCATGTAGTTGCGTGCCCAATACTGTCCCCTGGGGCACCTTATCCTCAGTTTTGTTTGTGTCATCATCAACGTGGACACTCTCACTGTCTACAGCGTAGGTTGTGCTCTGTGCCATTGTCCCCTGTCACCATGTATATAGACGTGCTATTATGTACAGGTGTCCACTGTGCAGCCTGACCTGATTGTCCCTCTTCATACTCACAGTTGCCAGTGCCTGTGTGTCTTGTTATACTCATCTGAGGATGGGCACTGGTACCTCATTATTTGTACAGGCGCACCTTTGCTGTTTTGCGTCCAATCTTGCCTTTTGCCTGCCACTGTGTTTATCACCCAGACTATGAGATGTTGGTGCCACCTGTGTCTCAGCAAGTAGCATCGTGTGGGGGTTGCTTGGGGCGGGCAATGCCTATGTGTCAAATCCTGATTCCTAATTGCTGGGTCTGGACAGTGTGTGATGTTACTGGACACACACGCAAGGTGCAGTGACCGAGTTATGTTGGGCATGTTTGCAGCATTACCTATGCAGCATGTGTCTCAAGTTCATGGATATTGTCCCTGGTCAAAAGTATTTTCACAAACGCTGTGTGGTGCAGAGGCAGTGCAGGATTGTCCCCAGGGCCTGGGTGCTATGTCAGACTCCGTTTCCTGTCATCAGCTATTGTCTCATGCTCTCCATGGTATTTCAGTGGCATGGTGGCTCAACCAACTGTGTTTCATGCCCTACATCGGTACCTTGTTTTGCAGATGTTAGGGATCTGCCTCTTCAGGCTATGCAATGTTGACTATGTAGATTGGACTCATGTGACAGATGTGTACAGGTGTCTGATTAATTTCTGTCTCTCCACCCTGCCCACAGCATCGTCGGGGGACACAGAGGGAGACATGGACACGGACCAGGCGGAGGGACCGAGCACCAGTGGCAGCCGTGACATCGGGGCTGGCACATCGAGTGGGACAGAGGCGGAGGATAGTGTGGCCGAGGACCTGTCGACTGGCACATCAGACTACGAAGCTGACAGGTCCGAGGAGGATGTCTCAGGGTTGGCGGAGGCTGCACCAGCAGCTGACAGTGGAACAACACCTGCCACCGCCCCCTCAGTTCCCACCAACCGCCTCCCACTTGCTCGTGTCCCTTCCCAGCGTGCCCGGTCACCGCATGTCTCCTTCCTGCCAGGCACCGCACCCCCTGCCCCTGTCTCCACTGCTGCCGCCAATGCTGAGTCTATGGACATCCAGCGGCAAATGCAGGTTGGTCAGGCTGCGATCCTGAATGTCCTCCATTCCCACGGGAAAACCCTCACCAACATCGAGGCATTCTTGGAGGGCATTCATTCTTTGCAGGCTGACCAACGCAACTTGCTGAGGTCCCTAGACTCCACACTGACTGCAGCAGTGGGTCTCCTGCAGCGCGACCTCCCCCCACCTACCCCTGCCCCATCCACACTTCCCACTTCCATGCCTGTCCCACGTACACCCAGACGTCGGCATGCACCCACCACAACAGACACAGGCACCACACCAGCAGGGAAGGTCCAGCGCACTCCTCCTGACACGCACACACAGGGTGAGATAGGCACACCCACTGGGTCGGGGGGCAAACGTGTGACACGCAGCCAGAGTGGGAGTCCGCATTCCACACAATCCACTCCCTCCAAATCCCCTCCCCTCAGCTCTCCTGGCCACATCTCCCCCAAGGACTCCTTCATGGCCGCTCTGTCCCTGAGCCCCACAGTTACGCCACCACGCAAGCGGTCAAGGAAGTCCTCGGTCAGGGTGGTTGAGTCTCCCCCCCTGTCTCCACCCTCCCCCGGTGGCGCTGCAACCCATCCCTCTGAACCCCCCCCCTCCTTGGGGCCTGAGGTCACTTCGGGTGCAGGGGACTCCCTGGAGGACCTTGCTAAGGTGTGTAGTGCCATCCTGGCCTCCGCCTTTGGCCATGACACACCCCCTGTGGTTGAGTCCTCCATCCCTGCACCCACAACGCCGCCCCTTTGCCCTGATGTCCCTGCGGTGCCTGTTGCTTCCCCCCCCCCTGATGCCCTCACCAGTATGGAAGACGATGGCATTTGACTGTGCAGGCAAGGTAGGGGACACACATCCCACTGTGTCCCCCATGCAGCTGGGAATAATTGACTGCCCTATGGCCTTTGTTGACTTTGAACTGCCGTTGATCCACGGACATTGTGCTCATGCTGATTAAAGCTTATTTTTTTTTTCATTATCACACTCCTGCTATGGTGGTATTGGTGTTGGTGGGGCTGCTACATTGTTTTGGGTGGTGTTTAAGGCTTTGGGTGTGTGGGATTTGTAGTAGTGTTCTGCTCTTTGGGGCCACCCTAGGATCTGTGTGCCATCACAAGGTGTTGGCTAACTTCCTTAGGTCATGTCAGCAGTTACTGCATGGTTCAATTGTCCCAGGGTGTATTCCTTCCTCTGTGTACCCAGTTTCTTCCCTGCAGGGTGTTCCCAATGTTTAGCGCAGAGCTGTGTGTACATGAGCTGTGTGTGTGACGGAGCCCTTCTACTTTGGCCATGCATGCATGGCCATGTCTCCACCTGCAACAATCGTGGCATCCTTGGTGATCACTGTACTTGTGTGTGGAGTCAGTTGACATGAGTTCATGGGGACATGTTCCCTTGTAGGCAGTATGGATGTGGGTAATTGTGGCATCACACACATGTGTTACACCCCTCCTGGGTGTGGACACTGCTGGGAGGACTCTGCACCCACCCCTCCTGTCTCTGGGCACTGCTGGGAGGACTCTGCACCCACCCCTCCTGGGTCTGGACACTGCTGGGAGGACTCTGCACCCACCCCTCCTGTCTCTGGGCACTGCTGGGAGGACTCACCACCCACCCCTCCTGTCTCAGGGCACTGCTGGGAGGTCTCTGCACCCACCCCTCCTGTGTCAGGGCACTGATGGGAGGACTCTGCACCCACCCCTCCTGTCTCAGGGCACTGCTGGGAGGACTCCACACCCACCCCTCCTGTGTCTGGGCACTGCTGGGAGGACTCTGCACCCACCCCTCCTGTGTCAGGGCACTGCTGGGAGGACTCTGCACCCACCCCTCCTGTCTCAGGGCACTGCTGGGAGGACTCCACACCCACCCCTCCTGTCTCAGGGCACTGCTGGGAGGACTCTGCACCCACCCCTCCTGTCTCAGGGCACTGCTGGGAGGACTCTGCACACACCCCTCCTGTCTCTGGGCACTGCTGGGAGTGATGGGCACCCACCCCTCCTGTCTCAGGGCACTGCTGGGTGGACTCTGCACACACACCTCCGATTTCTGGATATGTGCGCTTGGCACATACACGGTGGGGTTACGCACACTGCATTAGAGGTGAGGGTACGAGTCTACTGACACTGGTGTGGTGGGGGTACGCTCCGTACGTCCGCGGGTGGGGGTACGGGTCGTACTTACACTGTTGGGCTGGGGGTACGCTCCGTGCGTCCGCGGGTGGGGGTACGGGTCGTACTTACACTGTTGGGCTGGGGGTACGCTCCGTACGTCCGCGGGTGGGGGTACGGGTCGTACTTACACTGTTGGGCTGGGGGTACGCTCCGTGCGTCCGCGGGTGGGGGTACGGGTCGTACTTACACTGTTGGGCTGGGGGTACGCTCCGTACGTCCGCGGGTGGGGGTACGGGTCGTACTTACACTGTTGGGCTGGGGGTACGCTCCGTGCGTCCGCGGGTGGGGGTACGGGTCGTACTTACACTGTTGGGCTGGGGGTACGCTCCGTACGTCCGCGGGTGGGGGTACGGGTCGTACTTACACTGTTGGGCTGGGGGTACGCTCCGTGCGTCCGCGGGTGGGGGTACGGGTCGTACTTACACTGTTGGGCTGGGGGTACGCTCCGTACGTCCGCGGGTGGGGGTACGGGTCGTACTTACACTGTTGGGCAGGGGGGTACGCTCCTTGCATTCGTGGGTGGGGGTTGGAGTCGTACTTACACTGTTGGCATGGGGGGTACGCTCCATGCATACGCGGGTGGGGGTACGGGTCGTACTTACACTGTTGGGCTGGGGGTACGCTCCGTGCGTCCGCGGGTGGGGGTACGGGTCGTACTTACACTGTTGGGCTGGGGGTACGCTCCGTACGTCCGCGGGTGGGGGTACGGGTCGTACTTACACTGTTGGGCAGGGGGGTACGCTCCTTGCATTCGTGGGTGGGGGTTGGAGTCGTACTTACACTGTTGGCATGGGGGGTACGCTCCATGCATACGCGGGTGGGGGTACGGGTCGTACTTACACTGTTGGGCTGGGGGTACGCTCCGTACGTCCGCGGGTGGGGGTACGGGTCGTACTTGCACTGTTGGGCTGGGGGTACGCTCCGTGCGTCCGCGGGTGGGGGTACGGGTCGTACTTACACTGTTGGGCTGGGGGTACGCTCCGTACGTCCGCGGGTGGGGGTACGGGTCGTACTTACACTGTTGGGCTGGGGGTACGCTCCGTGCGTCCGCGGGTGGGGGTACGGGTCGTACTTACACTGTTGGGCTGGGGGTACGCTCCGTACGTCCGCGGGTGGGGGTACGGGTCGTACTTACACTGTTGGGCTGGGGGTACGCTCCGTGCGTCCGCGGGTGGGGGTACGGGTCGTACTTACACTGTTGGGCTGGGGGTACGCTCCGTACGTCCGCGGGTGGGGGTACGGGTCGTACTTACACTGTTGGGCAGGGGGGTACGCTCCTTGCATTCGTGGGTGGGGGTTCGAGTCGTACTTACACTGTTGGCATGGGGGGTACGCTCCATGCATACGCGGGTGGGGGTACGGGTCGTACTTACACTGTTGGGCTGGGGGTACGCTCCGTACGTCCGCGGGTGGGGGTACGGGTCGTACTTGCACTGTTGGGCTGGGGGTACGCTCCGTGCGTCCGCGGGTGGGGGTACGGGTCGTACTTACACTGTTGGGCTGGGGGTACGCTCCGTACGTCCGCGGGTGGGGGTACGGGTCGTACTTACACTGTTGGGCTGGGGGTACGCTCCGTGCGTCCGCGGGTGGGGGTACGGGTCGTACTTACACTGTTGGGCTGGGGGTACGCTCCGTACGTCCGCGGGTGGGGGTACGGGTCGTACTTACACTGTTGGGCTGGGGGTACGCTCCGTGCGTCCGCGGGTGGGGGTACGGGTCGTACTTACACTGTTGGGCTGGGGGTACGCTCCGTACGTCCGCGGGTGGGGGTACGGGTCGTACTTACACTGTTGGGCAGGGGGGTACGCTCCTTGCATTCGTGGGTGGGGGTTCGAGTCGTACTTACACTGTTGGCATGGGGGGTACGCTCCATGCATACGCGGGTGGGGGTACGGGTCGTACTTACACTGTTGGGCTGGGGGTACGCTCCGTACGTCCGCGGGTGGGGGTACGGGTCGTACTTGCACTGTTGGGCTGGGGGGTACGCTCCTTGCATACGGGGTGGGGGTAGGGTCCGTACATATCCGTCCCCACGCTATGTGATGTTTGTGCGGCCCGTACCCAGGCCTTTGCCACGTGGGTGCGATCCGTCCCGCCATTGTTGGGGTGACGTGTGTGGGCGTGGTCCGACTCGTACCCACGCTCTTCAGGCGTGGGTACGGGACGTACCTGTCTGGTTGTGTTGCCGGTTCGCGTGGTGACGGACTTCCGTTGTGGCGGTCGCTGGCTCATCAGGACACGCCCCCACCCCCTCGTGGTGACCAGGGCATGGGAGTCAGGTATGTCCAGGCCATGTGTAGTGTGTCACTCATGTGGTTGTTTTGTGGCCTGCCCTGGTCGTGCCACCCCCACCCCACCCCACTTTCCCCCCTCCCTTAGTTATTCTGACCTTCTGCGGCGTCTGCGTCGTAACCTGTAGAGGAGGTGTACTGCTATGAGGGCAGGGATGACTCGTAGGTTCGGGTCCATGTCTGTCCGTCGCGTACTGGTACTCCTTGCTCGCGTCGTCCTGTCGCGTACGGGTCCTCCTTGATCGCGTCGTCCTGTCGCGTACGGGTCCTCCTTGGTGGCGTCGTCCTGTGTGTCCGTCACGTACTGGTCCTCCTTGTTCGCGTCGCCGTCTGTCCGTCGCGTACTGGTGGTCCTTGTTCGCGTCGTCCTGATTTCCCGGCAGTTTTTGGCTGCCGCAAAATATTCACCGTGCGGGGTGACGTCGGTGCGAATCGTGATTCCTGGGTCGTGAATGGCTGGCTGCGTGCGTCCCGACGTCAGGTCGGCGCTTTCCCGGATCGCATTGGTAGGTGTTTTTTGTTCGGTCGGTCTTTTTTACGATTCGTACGGTAATGGTGTACCCGTGCGAATCGTAATTCCATGTTTGTATATTTTGACGACCGGGTACGCGTCGGACGGAGAATCTGCTCCGTCCGACGGTTCGTACCCGGTTTTTGCCGGATCGTGATCGGCACCTTAATCTCCCCGTGCCTAACAAAAATGAACGTGTTCATCTGTAATGAAACCGGTGCTAATGAAAAGCGCTCCGATACCTGATTTCTTCGGGTCTAGTTCGCGCTTTATAAAACTCTAAAAAAAAAAAAACTGTCACACGTTTCTATTTGTCTCCCATTTTTCACACTCCATCCTCCATTATTTGCCAACCTTCCACACCTCGACTCCGTACTTCAAAGCACTTCACTTGTCCCAAACCTTAATTTACCCAAACCCCACCTGAGCCCCATTTTGCAACAATTCCACTTCTCCATTATCATTACAAGTTTGGGTTACATCGGCTATATATTTTTTAATTATGTTGTTTATGGAAGTGTTGCATGCTTATATGGCTTATTAACGAATACCGATGGTTTTGACTGGCTGCATCGGATATTGGGCATAAACACTGTTTGAGCCTAATCTCGAATTCGGAGTAGTGTGAAATTGCTGCACTTTCGGTCGTCAGGCATAACAGATTGTAATGGGGGAAAAGTGCAGATTTTGGGTGTGGCAAACCGGCATTTGCACGTCATTTCCTATTCCGACCTCATTTACTCTGAATCCGGAAGTGAAATTGTTGGGGCAAAACACTGTTAATCGAGTTACCCTGGGGAGATTTTTACTACGCCGTAATTCTGTGGCATTTGTAACGACGGCATTAATTTCAAACACATTTTTTGTTAAAACCGAGACTGTTAAAACCCCGTCACCCAAATGTTGGTTTTACATGAACGTGTCTACAAAAAAATTGGACTTGTCCTTTATCAAACACCAGCACGAAATGATGTCACGTCTGGAGCTCAAAACGGTACATTTACCCACTAATATAGGTAGTGAGTTTGGCTGAATTTAGGAATTAAATACAAGTTGACATTTTTGCAGGGAGATATTTAAGTATGGTCGAGATTAAGCCAATCCATAAAATGGAGTTTATCTCTCTGCAAATTATGTTTTTGGAGTTTTTGTTTCCATGCGGACCCACCATGTGAGCAGAAGGATGGAAAAGCTACTTGGGGAGGATGGAGGGTTGTCTGGTAAGATTGTGGGAGTTCCCTGGACTCTTGGCTGAAGAGGGTAACATTATTTTTCTTCTCCCAGTTTCGAGCCTCTCAATGCTTTGGCTTCTAGTATTGCAGTGAACACCAAGCTAAGTATGCAGGGCACGAGTCGAGGGTACACGCGGGTGGATGGCGTCCACCCACTATTTTCACAGGGTGAACGCCGTTCACCCTGCCAAGAAGTTGGGCCCCACTGAATAATGTGCTGAACTGGTCCCAGTGTAATTTCCACACCAGGACACTTTCAGCAGCGCCGGCACGTTGTCTGCTTTACGTCTGCAAAAGGCAACAATGTGCAGGCTGGGACAGGGCTTTCATATTTTACACTCCTACTAGGCCCATAACAAAGGCCGATTTTGAGATGTCCTCAGACCTCCTTTTGTTCAAGTCTCTCGGCTGGGAGCAGTCAATAGCCTCACACCTAATGCAAATGAAGTGGAGGGAAAACAAAGGCTCACACCTGGTTAGCATTTCACACATACTTAAGAGAGGCAGCTTTTCACTTTGTTCACTCTATGGGATATGCATGCACTATAAGAATGTTAGATGTGTTGGTCTTTCCCAGTATTTACACAAAACAAATTGCATTTATATAGAGCTTACTTCCCCTGAGGAGGCATTGAAATAATTTAAGTACCACTATTTTTTCTTGTATAGCTCTACTCATTCCAATGCACATTGTCAGAGCTTTTTACATCAACATGTGCATATTACATGTACAATAAATTATATAAGTTTGTAAATGAATGTACAGGATGTGTTACATAAAACTGGGAGATTGCAAGGTGTAGAAGTCACATATCCTTTTCCATAGCTCACTGTGCTATTATCCTCACAATGCCCTCAAACGTACACATGATAGACCTGCTAAACATATATGTGAGGGCTTTAGATCTGATGTCACTTCTTGTGATACCACTTCCTGTAAAGTCGTGGCTTGTGATGCCACATTCTATGATGTCAATTCCTGTGATGCCATGTGTGATGTTGCGCGCCGTGATGTTGCGCGCCGTGATGTAACTTGCATACTGCCTAAATAGGTTAGTACCCCACTTCTGTTTTTTTAGGACTTGTGCCCTGTAGGTATGCCTCCTGTAACTGATTTGTAGTTGGTGCAGCAGGTCTTTGCAGAAAGGCAAGCTATATTATCTCCCATTCAATGAAGAAGAAATTTAAGACTGGGCTGGGCTGAATGACTAGAATTAATCACACGGGGTTTGAGTACTCCACTAAGTAGAACAACATCCATGCAATTAGATATTACGAAAATAAGCGACGTTTTAACATATTTCCTTCAAATATTAGTTCATGCACCCTCTGTTGACATGCCCATTCGTACACACGTCACTACAAAAATGCATAAATAACTGAATAGTTCAAGTTATGGGTATATTTAACGAAAATGTAACAGATCACTGCAGTCTGATAATCTGTTAACAATGCACTTTTCTTGCCACACGACATTTTTATTTTGTTGCCGTTCAATATTGCTGCCTTTAAATACGATGTCTTTCCTTTTGAAATAAGACAGACTGCTGACTCTCTGAAACCGGTCACATTCAGTTATCTATCACTGCTGTCGTATTGTAATGTACATGATTTGAGAAATCAAATGGAACGCCTTAAATTAGGTATAAACAATAAACCATCTCCTACTGGTTTAAAAAAGGCCTTCCAAAAGTATTTCTTCTCTCATAAACGTGGTTCGGAGGTCATTGTTTATTCTCTCATATTCTTTTATTCCTTACCGGGGATGCGCTGAGTGATTATCATGTTTTTTAATTGCACCAAATAAATACATAAATGAAAAATGTAAGTAAATAATAAAATTCGAAGTCTAACCGCGATCCAGAAAAAGAGGTTTCCGAGCATATGTTGAAACTGAAAGGTGACCTGTGACCTCCGCCCCCACTACACCCCTTCAGAATGTTAACTAAATTATCGTAGAGATTGGGGGCAAAGTACAGTTATACACCGATGAGTTGATCTCAGAGAAGGCAAAAGCCTAACCCTTTTATGGATTTTGCATATCTCCATAGCATCAGCATAAAACCTTGATGACATCACAGCATCGACACTATGATGTCACAAGGCGCATGGAACATGAAAACAACGTACTCAAACTGGGACGATTCCGCTGCAGCAGAAGCAAGGAGAGGACATCGTAGAATCAGCAATCACCTCAGAGACTACACGACGATCTGTCCACGTTACTGGTTAAATGAATTAAACAGGTAGATAGATTACTTGGAAAACACAACTACTGCTGTGATTTTCCGTTCCACCCCCACAGCCTCAAGGCACATGGTCTTTCCCAATCATGATGAGGAACACATTGTGACATATTCTTGGTATATATAAAGGTCAGTTACTAGGGAGCCGTCACACTGAAGACCCTGACATGGTCACGAGGCAACCTCTGCTGGAGCCAGAGACCAACGAGAAGAGGGAGTCCACGACTGAATTACACGGACTCCCTCAGTGGGAGAGGAGAGGGTTACGCTGCCTGCCACAAAGAGAGAATGTGAGTCAGTGAAGCAATAGCGCTCAAAATAGACTTGAAACCAGATTTGATAATCCACCTTAACCTCAATTTTCGAAATATCTTCACACATATACCCACTCTAAATCGTTCTAGGCAAGTCCACCCTACTTACACCACTTCTATACCCCTGCAGGAAGACAACACAAGCTGTACGACAGACAATTGGTATAGGAATATGCACACCAATGTACGAGAGGTGACAAAATCTTTTAACTATATATAACTAGAATCCCGCTGCTAGCCTATACTTGTAGAATTAGATATCATTATTGCTTAGAAAGAAATGTAAGTATACATGTGTTAAGAAAAAATGCAATAAAGTTTGTGTTAAAAATAAAAAAACGAGGCCTTCTGTAGCTGAAATCTGCAAAGCCACTTATTTTTCTTCCAATCTTTTCAATCCTTCCCTAATCTGTCCATTTCCAAAACCTGCCTTATTACAAATCTGTTTTCCTTGTTCCAATACATACCTCCCCCACTCCCATACCTTACTCTCTTCAATCACCATACCTTACTCTTGTTACCTTCAATCACCTCAATTTGTCACACATTCTGCCCAAATCATATTTTAGTCCCTCTCTTAAACCCAGTCCGTTTAGTTCTACTCCCCTACATTACGTCCATCACCCCTATTACTCGTACCCCATTTCTAGAGGATGTAGCCTTATGGCTAGGCGCGGGCAACCTCGTAGCTGGACCACCGGGTTAGAGTCTCGGCAACGACGCTCAACATCCTGTGATATTAGGCAAATCACTTAATCTCCACGTGTCTAACAAAAATGAATGTGTTCATCTGAACGAAACTGGTGCTCATGTAAAGCTCTCTGATACCTGATATTTTGGGTCTAGTTCACGCTATATAAAACTCTAACAAAACCAAAATCCTTCTGACTGCCACCCACTTCAATTTGTCTCCCATTTTGCACACTCCACCCTCCATTATCTGCCAAACTTCCACACCCAAATTCCTTACTTCAAAACACTTCACTTGTCCCAAACCTTAATTTATCCAAGCCTCACTTGAGCCCAATTTTCCAACAATTTCACTTCTCCATTATCATTACAAGTTTGTGTTTAATCGGATATATATTTTTTTATTAATATGTTGTTTATGGAAGTGTTGTATGCTTTTATGGCTTGTTGTCGAATAAAGATGGTTTTGACTGGATGCATCGGATATTGGGCATAAGCACTGTTTGAACCTAATCTCGAATTCGGAGTAGTGTGAAATTGCTGCACTTTCGGTTGTCAGGCATAACAGAATGTAATGGGGGAAAAGTGCAGATTTTGGGTGTGGCAAACCGGCATTTGCACGTCATTTCCTATTCCGACCTCATTTACTCTGAAATCGGAAGTGAAATCGTCGGGGCAAACACTGTGAAGTGAGTTACCCTGGGGAGATTTTTACTACGCCATAATTCTGTGGCATTTATAACAACGCCATTGATTTCCCCAACATTTTTTGTAAACCCCAAGCACTCAAATTTTGGTCTTACATGAACGTGCCTACAAAAAAATTTGACTTATTCTTTATCGAGCACCAGCATGGAATGATGTCACGTCTGGAGCTCAAACAGTAAATTTACCCACTAATATAGGTAGGGAGTTTGGCTGAATTTAGAGATTAAATACAAATTGAAATTTTTCCAGGGAGATATTTAAGTATGGTCGAGATTAAGCCAATCCATATTATGGAGTTTATCTCTCTGCAAATTATGTTTTTGGAGTTTTTGTTTCCATGTGGAACCACCATTTAAGAAGAAGGATGGAAATGCTACTTGGGGAGGATAGAGGGTTGTCTGGTAAAATTGTGGGTGTTCTTTATCCCTGGAGCCTCGACTGAAGAGGGTAACATTATTTTTCTTCTCCCAGGTTCGAGCCTCTGAATGCTTTGGCTTCTGTTATTGCAGTGACCACCAAAGATGAACTCTTTTCTGCTAGGTATGATAATCAGCCTTCTGTAACTGATTTGTAGTTGATGCAGCAGGTTTTGAAGATGATACAGGGCCACTACAAACAATAATGGTTCCCAAGGATATCAACTACAAACAGAGCAATCTTTTTCTAATAGTGCAAAAGTAATTGAACCAATCATCATAGGGCCAATGTAAGTGGTTTATAATAATAGTAGCTCTACACTAAATTCAGGCCGTCTCCATCTTCTTTGTGATAAGTTGGTTGAAAGATAGGTCGCTGTTTTAATGTATAAGCAAATGCTCCTTTAAAACCATTTAGAAAATGGGAATTTATTTAATTAATAAATGTAACTAATTATTACATTAGGATATAGTAACTTTCTTGAATTATCACTCTATAATTAATTTCATTTATATTAGACATATTCAGTCCTATTTACTAGGAAGTGGTGGAGCGCAGTGTTAGCCACCTTGGCTTAACACCACGCTCCACCACTTCCAAAACGCTGGGCTGCACCGTATTTACAAGGATATGGTGCAGCCCTGCATTTCCCCCTGCGCTGGTGCTAATTTTTGCTGCCTAGTGCCAATGCAGCGCGATACAAAAGGGGGTGGTGATGAACGGAGCATCAGAACCAATCAAACACTCACACCCAGTCAACAGATCTGGGTTTGATCCATCACCGTTCTTTCGCTCACTCTGCCACCCCAGTTCAGACATGGCCATATGCAAATCAGTCTGACCCTGTGCCTCATGGGAACAGTCCACTTCAGTGCCAATGCAGACACCCTTGCACCATAGTGCAAGGGTGCCTGTGTTGTAGGGAAAGACTATTTATGTGCCGGAAGGTGTCCCTTCCTGCACATCAACAATCTGAAATGGCATTTTGAAACTTCTATGTGTGCTGCTTAATGCAGCACACATAGAAGATGCAAAACGTCAATTTTTTTAAAATTGATTGTTTATGCGCAGGAAGGGTCACCTTCCTGCACATAAACAATCATTGGTATTTTGCTGTTTCTATGTGTGCTGCACAACACAGCACACATAGAAACAGCAAAAACGAGGAGAAATGAAAAATTTCTCCTTGATGCGACTGTTTAAGGCCAGGTTTTCCCTAGTCTTAATTTTGGTGCTGCCCCATATTTACGCTGCCCTTGTAAATATGGGGCAGCGTCAAAATCAATGGGTGTTGTGGTGGAACACCCACCACAATACCCATTGCCCGCCCCTTTCACGCTAAGTATAGCGTAAAAGGGGACCTTATTTACAAGACAGCATTAAGACACGGTAAGTGGCTTATAGATGTCTTCTAACTAAGACGAAGCCAATATAGCCACAAGAACGTCACTAAAAGTGACGTTTTGTGGCGATAGGGGCTTGTAAATATGCCCCATAGATTATTGAGTGCTTAAAGACTGGTGAAAAATGACAAAATACTTTGGGGGTTATTCAGTGCTTGGTGGATGTGGGACATCTGCAAATAACTGATGGATTACTGTCAATACTAGTTAGAGTTTAATCCCGAATATGCTCTCTTAATAGTGCACACAGAACATTCATAATTTTTTGGTAGATCTCCCACATCCACCAAACTCTAAATAATCCCTTTTGCCATTTTTCTAATTTCGCATGGAAGCCAACTGAGCTAATCCTTTGCTTAAAATGGTGGTGAATGTATGTCGGTCCATACATTTGTTTTTTATTTGACCTCATCTTATTCAGTTTAAAATGGGGAGTGACCGGTCCATTGGGGCTGAGGGGCCATGCCCCTCCTCCTTTCGCCCCTTATGAACAGTGTCTGTCAGGCTGCACAAAGGTTGCCTGACAGACACTGTTCACTTTCAGTTCAAGCTGCTAGGAGCCAGACATGCGCACTTAGCGCATGCTCCTGGCTGCCTGAGCTGAAATATGCTGGGCTGAGGAAGTCACAGCTCCTGTGGGCCTGACGTCCTCAGCTTAGCAAAGGTCAGTGAAGAGGGGTAGTGTCACTGATTGCCTCGCACCTGGGTGCTTCAGTTTTAAGCGCCGAAGCGACCAGGGTCGAGTGTCAATCAGTGACACTACATCACAGAGTAGGGTGAGGTCAGCAGTCTCACTGACCCCATCCCACTCTGTGATGACGTTGGGACGGCTGCCTTCCTTCATTGGCTGACCTCATTGAGGGAAGGCAGCAGTCCCAAGCCTTCTGGAACCTCTGAGGCAGAGCTGGCTGCAGGTAAGTGTTTGTTTTAAACTGTTTGGTGCGTGTTTGTATGTATGAATGTTTGGTGGAGAGTGTTGTGAATGAATGTGTTTGTGTGTGCGTGCGCGTGAGTAAATACATTGCTTTAATCTTTCTGTGTATGTGTGCATGAGAGGGCGTCCCGTCCGCCCAATCCATCCAAAACATACCTCAAAATTAGGATTTAAGCACACCATGAAAACAAGACTAGACAATCTGTTCCTTATAACTTCCATAGTAATCTCTTGTGTGAAGAATCCAATCAACTGCTGACATTTATTTTTCCTTTTTCCCCTACAGAAACGCTGGAGCTGTGCTCCCATCTTGTAAAACATGAATATATTCATCTCATGGACTACCTTATGGTTTACCCTTATCTTGACAGACTTCTGGACAAAAAAGGTGTAAATGTCCCTTTTACGTAACACCGCATTTGTAGCATTTGATGCCTCTTTCGTAGGATTTCATACTGAGGTCTGTGAAAAAAAGGACACCCTCTCCAGAGGTTTTCATATGTGTCCATGAGTGTGATACTTGCGACTTATCTACAACTACAAGAATGAAGCTGAAGTGTTGGAGAACAGTCGAGAGAATGAAGTCTATGTATCCTATGAATCCTCACTAATGTGGGGAGTGATGAGCTGAGATGAGGGGCCTTGTACAGTTTTCTTAAACAGCAGCTAGAATTTGGCAAGTGAGCATTGCAAGCGGAAATTATGTAAGCAGTTAGGCTCTAAACAAGAAGATCTCAAAAACAGCAAAAGATGGAGGTACAATCCATAAAAGCATAAAGTGCCTAGAAGGAAGAGCATAGTGCTGGTGCAACAGCCAAGAAAGAAGCAACTGATGCACAATGCAAAATCAGAACGTCTGAACAGTGTAAAACAATCAAAGTACATATTTCCTGAACCTGATTAACTGAAATCAACTTAGCCTGAACAGACTAGGGCGCAAACTAGAACTGTATTCTCTCCCCCAAGAAAACACCAGCCCATTCCAAATGTACTGCCTTAGAAGTTGAACCTTCTTACCCCAAATCTCTACTATTAGATCATCCTTTGCTATTCTATGTGGTTTGGTTAAGTCGTTACAATGTAAAATTCCACCCTAACAACAGATTACACCCTCATAATGCTTGCTGCCACCGTACACCTATCATCGTTGCCTTTCAGACATTCATCCCTTTCATGTCTCATACCTTTGCACTCATTTTAATTTTGGTTACTTACACCCACAATTGTACTACTCTATGCCACTCCACTTTACGCCACTCCACTCTAAGCCACTCCACTCCACTCCACACAATTGAATTCTACCGCACTCTACACCACTGCACTCCAGACAACGCCACTCCGTGCCACTCTACTCTACACCACACCACTCTATACCACTCTACTCTAACCCACTCTACACCACTCCTCTACCCCATTCCACTCTTCTCCACGCCACTTCACTGTATGCCACTCTATGCAATCCTACTCTACTTCACCCAACTGTACACCATTATACTCTACAGCACTCCACTCTACTCTATGCCACTCTACTGCACACCACTCCATTTAACTCTACACAAGTCTATGCCACTCTACTCTACACCTCTCTGCTCAACGCTACTCCACTCCACTTTAACCACTCCACTCTATGCCACTCCACTCCATTCATTCAACTCCACTCCAATCTATGCCACCATACTCTACCACTTCACTCTACGCCCACTCTACTCTATGCCACACCACTCCACTCAACACCACTCCACTCTACTCCACATCACTCCACTCTAAGGCATTGCACTCTACTCTACATCGCTCTACTCCATGCCACTCTACACTACTCTACGCTACTCCATGTCACTGTCCTCTACGCCACTCTCCCCTATGCCACTCTATACCATGCCACTAACTTTTAGCCATGCTGAACAGCTGCCACTCCGCTGATCAATATGACTAAAAGACTGGCAAAACCAATAGGTCTTGCATAGGCAAGTGCTATTGACTTTGTCCATGGTTGTTTGTGTCTGCTGCTGCCTCAGGGCTTTTCAGGTGCCTCCTGCTTGGGCAGCAGTGTCAGCCTACTTCAGCTACTGATTCATTTTGTGCCATTCTCATTTCACTTCCACCTAGCACAGCATACAACATAGGGCAGTGGGACAGCCCATTTCAACTACTGATCAGTTAGCCAGTTATTCATGTTTTTGTATGCCCACAGTATTTAGGACAACACTAAAGTATACCAAACTGTGATGGATAGAATGCTTGAATTAATCTCAGCCACTGGTAATTAGTCAGGCCGCATCCCAATCCAATATTTTGCACACCATGCCATCTTAGTTTGGACCTAGCCATATGAAAATCTGTTCTGACCCTGCTCAAATGGAAACAGTCCAACTTGAACTACCAGTCCAGGTCCTTCATGAGATGAAGTAGGTTTAGGGCCGTCAATGTGTTCTCGGATCTTCTGCATTTTTTTCGCTCAAGAAGAGGTTGATGGCATTGCACTTTTCTATGGAGTGAGAAATAGGTGAATCTGGCAGGAGGGATGCAGTTCTTGATTGTTTTGAAAAACGTTCTGCTTCTTTTGGTGGATTCATTGATGGTGATGGTATAGTACTGTACTTAGGCTGATGTGATGACCTGTCTGCATGTTGCACTGAGGACCTTCACTATCAAGAGCTCCTCAGGAGTTCTGTTTTTCTTACCTGTATCACATGGATTGTATATTGTCAGGAATGTCTTTAGAATGCGAGGGCGCTAAAGGCTTTGGCTGGCACTTGCATTTTGTTATTTGGGTGTGGATGTTTGTAGGAAGTTGGCTCTGTATATACTGTACCAAAAAGAGGTATAGTGTGCACAGAGTCCAGTGAGTGCCCAAAGGTATGGCAGAGGATAGAGTAGATAATACCTTACTCTCAATTTAGTGGTGACTGGGCTGAGCAGCTAGGCTTATCAGAGGGTAGTGTTCAGCATTTTCTGTACACACTCAGGCAAAAAATGATGTCTCACACTCAAAGACTGAATCCAGACCAATGGGTTGTACAAAACGTTGTTACTTTGTTGTTTTATTTCTGGAACTAAGAATAATTTACTGCAGGTAAGTTTCACAGTGGTTTAAAAGTAGCAATCCTTTTCAAGAATGCAGTAATGTTTTGTAAATGCAGTTACATACTTTACAGTATTAAGAATGTTTTCAGTAGATGTCAATCAAATACAATTGTATGCTTTTGCAGTGATAAAGCTTGACAGTTCAATGCAATAGATAGAATTACAATGCAAATCTATGAAGGAAAACAATGTTAAAGTTTGCAGGTAAGTACTGAACTTACTTCCCCAGGCTTTGGGGGTGTAGGACAACACAAGGCAAGGTTCAAGACCAGATTGGTACTGCACTACGAGCGGCACTGGGGTGGCAGAGTGCAGAGGTCACTGGACCCGATGTTATCCAATGGTGCCGTAGGGTACCTCGAAGAGGCATGGTTTGTAAGTAGGTACCCACGGTCTTAGGGAAAATGCCCTGGGGGATAAAGTGGACACAGGATGGGGCCACAATGCAGCACCACAGCTACACCACCAGCGACACAGGGCAGTCGGGTGCAGGGTGCAAATCAGCATCTGACGCCCGCTGTTCTCCAATGGAGGTCGTCGGTTTCGGAAAGAGGCTGCAGCCTTGGACCATGAAGCTGCACGAAGGCGATCAACGACTGGGCAGGTAAGTTGGATAGCTGGGGGACACCTGGGCACCATCAGCTGGGCTGTCCAAAGTCGGGGACGGAGAATGCAGGGGTGCCTTTTGGTGTTGGGGTTTTCTCATCTGGTTGTTGTTGCAGTTGGGGGTGTCCCTTCGAACAGGAGTCAGTTGCTGATAGCAGCAGGGGTAGTTAACAAAGGCAGCTTTAACCTTCCCCTGCATGGATCCTGCCCATCCCGGTAGAGTAGGCATGACACCTCTGCTCAGGATGTGCTTTGTTTCAGGACCCAGAGAACAAAGGCTCTCTACCCAGGGGCGAATAACCTGTCTAAAGGTGGTAGATGGTGGGTAGCCATTCAGGAACCACGCAAGAAGCTTGTCGTTTTCCAGGAGGCATCTCTAAGATGCCCTATGAGTGCATTTGACATTAAATCCAACACTAACAACAATGTGGGTTTAATGTGCTGAGAAGTTCGGTATCAAACTTCTCAGTCTTCAGTAAAGCCATCATGGAGCTGTGGAGTTTGTTCTGAGAAACTCCCAACCTATGTAGTCAAAATGGCTTCACTACACTTACAATGTCTATGAATGGCAGAGACACTGTAGGGGCATATTGCTCATGTAGCTATGCCCTCACCTGTGGTATGGTTTACCTGCCTTTAGGGCTGTAATGCCTGCTAGAGGGGTGATTTACCCATGCTGCAGGCAGTGTGGGTGGGTATTACACTCAGGGATGTGGGCCATATCAACTCTTTAGTTTGGTCTGCACCAAAACACGCAGCCTGCAGTGGCAGTGTGTGGGTGTTGAGGTGAGGGGTCTCCGAGGGTGGCATGCCCTCAGAGGGCCCTCTCTGGTCACAAGGCCCTTGGTACCATGGGTACCGTTTACAAGGTACTTGCATGTGGCCCAGAGGTGTGCCAATTGTGGAGACAAAGGTACAGTTTTGGGAAAGAACATAGGCCCTGTAAGCCTGATTGGCAGGGACTAAGGGCACACTCAGTCAAATTGGCATCATGTATCTGGCAAAACGGTAAGGGGTAACCATGCAAAAAGGGTCACTCAAAGACTGAATTTAGACCTTTAGGCTGTACAAAACATTATTTTGTTATTTTATTTCGAGAACCAAAAATCACTTAGTGCAGGTAAGTTTCACAGTGGGTTTAAAAGTAGCAATACTTTTCAAGAATGCAGTAATGATTTGTAAATGCAGTTATATACTTTACAGTGTTAAGAATGTTTTCTGTAGAAGTCAATTAAGTACAGTTGTATGCTTTTGCAGTGATAAGGTTAGACAGTTCAGTGCAATAGATAGAACTACAATGCAATCCAACAGAGGAAAACAATGTTAAACAGTTTGCAGGTATGTACTCAACTTACTTTCCCAGGCTTTGGATGTTTAGGACAACACAGGGCAAGGTTCAAGACCAGGTAGGTACTGCACCACCAGCGGCACTAGGGCGGCCAGATGCAGAGGTCGCTGTGCACAATGTTATCCATAGAGCCTGGGGGTACCTCGAAGTGGCAGTGTTTGCAGGTAGGTACCCACGGTATTAGAGCATATGTCCTGGGGGTTGAAGTGGGCACAGGGAGGGGCCACAATGCAGCCCCAAAGCTACACCACCAGCGGCAGAGGGCAGTAGGGTACATGGTGCAAATCAGCATCTGATGCCCAATGTTCTCCAATGGAGGCCACCGGTTTCGGAAAGAGGCTGCAGCCTTGGACCATGAAGCTGCACGAAGTCGATCAACAACTGGGTAGGTAAGTTGGATAGCTGGGGGACACCTGGGCACCGTCAGCTGGGCTCTCCAAAATCGGGGAGGGAGGATGCAGGGGTGCCTTTTGGTGTCGGGGTTTTCTAATCTGGTTCTCATCGCGGTCGGGGGACCCTTCGAACAGAGGCCGCAGGAGTTGAGGGGTGTCCTCGAGAGGTCAGCCACTGATGCAGACGAGGTCAGGATCACTGGGGATTCTTCACAGGATAGGTGATTCACTCAATCTTGGGCCATTGGCATCAGGTGCAAAGTGTGCTGGGGACACGGATCTGCCTGGATCCGGAGCCCTTGAAGTTGGAGTTTCTTTGCTGGACAATTCGTGTCCTCGGGATACAAGAGTCTTTTTCGAAGGCAGGGCTGGTTTCTGGTGTTCTTGGAGGCTGCTGGCTGCAGGACTCACCAGTTTCAGCTCGCAGGGTCTCTGAAGCAGGAGACTGGCTGGTAGAGCTGGAGCCAAACAGTATTGTTATGCTCTTCTCTGCAGCACAGCTCTTCAGGCATTCTTTTTCTTAGGTTGTCGTATCTAAGGAACAAGGTTACAAGTGCCCCTAAATACCTAGCTTTAGTGATGTTACAGGGTCCCTTCCCTGGGGTGTCTACACCCCCCTCTTATGCCACCCTCCAGTGGGGAGGGATATGCCTCATCCCGATTGGGGGAGTCCCCTCATCTTCAAGTTGGAGGGGACTGAGATGTGTGCTTCACTTCACCTCCCCTACCTGAGGGGTGGGGTTGACAAAGGTAGGCACACCTCCCTTTCCCTCTAGGTTTTCCTGCTGATTCTCCTGCCCAAAGTGGGAATCAGAGCCAGTGGGAGCCAGTTGCTGATGGCAGCAGGGGTAGCTAACAAAGGATGCTAGCCTTTGAAGCTTCCCCTTCGTGGACCCTGCCCATCCCGGGGGAGCAGGCATGACACCTCTGCCCTGGATGTGCTTTGTTTCAGGACCCAGAGAGCGGAGGCTGTCTATGCAGGGGCCAGAAACCTGCATGAGGTGGTAGATGGTGGGTAGCCATTCAAGAACCAAACAAGGGGTTTGTTCTTTTCCAGGGGGAATCTCTAAGAAGCCCTATGTGTACATTTTACATTAAATCCAACACTGGCATCAGTGTGGGTCTAATGTGCTGAGAAGTTTAGTATCAAACTTCTCAGTCTTCTGTAAAGCCACCATGGAGCTGTGGAGTTTGTTCTGACAAACTCTCAGCCCACATACTCAAAATCTCTTCACTGCACTTATAATGGCTGTGAATGGCACAGACACTATAGGGCCATATTGCTCATACAGTTTTGCCCCCACCTGTGGTATGGTGTACCTGCCTTTAGGGCTGTAAAGCCTGCTAGAGGGGTGACTTACCCATGCTGCAGGCAGTGTGGGTGGACATTACACACAAGGATGGGGGGCATGTCAACTCTTTAGTTTGGTCTGCACCAAAACATGCAGCCTGCAGTGGCAGTGTGTGGGTGTTAAGGTGAGGGGTCTCCGAGGGTGGCATGCCCTCAGAGGGCCCTCTATGGTCACAAGGCACTTCGTGCCTGGGGTAACGTTTACAAGGTACTTGCATGTGGCCAGAGGTGTGCCAATTGTGGAGACAAAGGTACCATTTTGGGAAAGAACATAGGCCCTATAAGCCCGATTGGCAGCCAGGGCACACTCAGTCAAGTTGGCATCATGTATCTGGCAAAAAGGTAAGGGGGTAACCATGCAAAAAGGGGCACTCAAAGACTGAATTCAAACCATTAGGTTGTATATTTTGTTATTTTATTTCTAGAACCAAAAATCACTTAGCGCAGGTAAGTTTCACAGTGGTTTAAAAGTAGCAATACTTTTCAAGAATGCAGTAATGTTTTGTAAATGGAGTTATATACTTTATCATATTAAGAATGTTTTCTGTAGATGTCAATCAAGTACAGTTGTATGCTTTTGCAGTGATAACGTTTGGCAGTTCAATGCAATAGATAGAATTACAATGCAAATCTATTGAGGAAAACAATGTTAAACAGTTTGCAGGTAAGTACCTAAACTTATTTCCCCCGGATTTGGGGTTTTAGGACAACACAAGGAAAGGTTTAAGACCATGTAGGTACTGAACTAACAGCGGCAATGGGGCGGCTGAGTGCAGAGGTCACTGGGCCTAATGTTATCCAATGGAGCCGGGGTACCTCGAAGAGGCACAGTTTGAAGGTAGGTAATCACAATGTTAAACAGTTTGCGGGTAAGTACTCAACTTACTTCCCCAGGCTTTGGGCGTTTAGGACAACACAGGGTAAGGTTCAAGACCAGGTAGGTACTGAACTAACAGTGACCCTTAGGCAGCTGAGTGCAGAGGTCACGGGCGCCTAATGTTATCCAATGGAGCTGGGGGGTACCTCGAAGAGACACAGTTTGAAGGTAGGTACCCACAATGTTAAACAGTTTGCAGGTAAGTACTCAACTTACTTCCCCAGGCTTTGGGGGTTTAGGACAACACAGGGTAAGGTTCAAGACCAGGTAGGTACTGCACCACCAGCGGCACTAGGGTGGCCAGATGCAGAGGTCGCTGCGCACTATGTTATCCAATAGAGACTTGGGGTACTTTGAAGAGGCACGGTTTGCAGGTGGGTACCCACGGTCTTAGGGCAAACGCACCAGGGATTAAAGTGAGCACAAGGTGGCCACAAAGCAGCACCAAAGCTATGCCACCAGCGGCACAGGGGTGGCTGGGTGTAGGGTTCAATTCAGTGTCGGGCAACCAATGCTTTCCAACAGAGTCCTCGTTTTCTGAAAGAGGCTGCAGGCTTGGACCAGGAGGTTGGATGAAGGCGACCTACAGTTATGGAGGTAAGTTTGATAGCTGGGGGACACCATCAGCTGGGCTCCATAAAGTCAGGGGGTGGAAGATGCAGGGATGCCTTTTGGTATTGGGGTTTTGCAACTGGTTCCAGTCGTAGTCGGGCTGCAGGCATCGAGGGGGAGAGGTGTTCCTGCATAGGTCAGCCACTGATACAGACGAGGTCAGGATTGCCGGGGAGACTTCACAGGATAGGTGAGCCACTCGAAATCAGACCTTGGGTGTCTGGTGCAGAGTGTGCTGGGGACACGGATCTGCCTGGAGCGGGAGTCCTTGAAGTTGGAGTTTCTTTGTTGGACAATTCGTGTCCTCGGAAGACAAGTCTTTTTCGAAGGCTGGACAGGTCTCCGGGGTTCTTGGAAGCTGCTTAGCTGCAGGACTCGATGGTTTCAGCTCACAGGTTCTCTGAAGCAGAAGACAGGCTGGTAGCGATGGGGCCAAAGAAGTTGTTGTCATCATCTTCACTGCAGCACGGCTCTTTGGTTCTTCTTCTTAGGATTTCGTATCTAAGGATTAAGGTTCAGGGGACCCCTAAATACCTAGATTTAGGGGTGTTACAGGGGGGTGAAGGTTGGGACCAATGGGTCTCTTACCTGGGGTCTCTTCTCCCCCTCTTATGCCACCCTCCAGTGGGGGGGCATATGCCTCTTCCTCATTGGGGGAGTCCCCTCATCTTTCAAGATGGAGGGGACTGAGATGTGTGCTTCACTTCGCCTCCCTCACCTGAGGGTTGGGGTTGGCAAAGGTGGGCACACCTCCCTTTCTCTGTAGGTTTTTCCGATGATTCTCCTGCCCCAAGAGGGTTTAGAAACAGCGGGAGCCGACTCGTGATGGCAGCAGAGGCTTGGGGCTAGCTAACAAAGGCAGCAAGCCTTTGAAGCTTCCCGTTCGTGGAACCTGCCCATCCTGGGGGAGGAGGCACGACACCTCTGTCCAGGATGTGCTTTGTTTCAGGACCCAGAGAGGTGGCAGATGGCAGGTAGCCATTCAGGAACCACTCCAGGGATGGCCGTTTTCCAGCGGGCATCTCTAAGATGCCCTCTTAGTGCATTTTACATTAAATGCAACACTAGCATCAGTGTGGGTTTAATGTGCTGTGAAGTTTGGTACCACACTTCTAAATCTTCAGTAAAGCCACGGACACTGTAGGGGCATATTGTTCATGCAGCTATGCCTCCCCTGTGGTACGGTGCACCCTGCCTTTAGGGCTGTAATGCCTGCTAGAGGGGTGACTTACCCATGCCACAGGCAGTGTGGGTGGGCATTGCACAAAGGGATGTGGGCCATGTCGACTCTTTAGTTTGAGCTGTTCCAAAACACACAGCCTGCAGTGACAGTGTGTGGGTGTTAAGGTGAGGGGTCCCCAAGAGTGGCATGCCCTTAGAGGCCCTCTCTGGTCACAAGACCCTCTATACCAGGGGTAACATTTACAAGGGACTTGCATGTGGCCCAGAGGTGTGGCAGTTGTGGATTCAAAGGTACAGTTTTGGGAAAGAATATAGGCCCGGTAAGCCTGATTGGCAGGAACCCAGGACACGCTCAGTCAAGTTGGCATCATGTATCTGGCGAAAAGGTAAGGAGTAACCATGCAAAAAGGGGCACTCAAAGACTGAATTCAGACCATTAGTTTGTACAAAACGTTGTTATTTTGTTATTTTATTTCTAGAACCAAGAATCACTTAGTGCAGGTAAGTTTCACAGTGGTTTAAAAGTAGCAATACTTTTCAAGAATGCAGTAATGTTTTGTATATTCAGTTATATACTTTACAGTATTAAGAATGTTTTCTGTAGATGTCAATTAAGGACAGTTGTATGCTTTTGCAGTGATAAGGTTAGACAGTTCAGTGCAATAGATAGAACTACAATGCAATCCTACAGAGGAAAACAATGTTAAGCAGTTTGCAGGTAAGTACTCAACTTACTTCCCCAGGCTTTGGGGGTTTAGGACAACACGGGGCAAGGTTCAAGACCAGGTAGGTACTGCACCACCAGCGACACTAGGTGCAGCCGGATGCAGAGGCACCTGGGCACAATGTTATCCAATAGAGCCTGGGGGTACCTTGAAGAGCCGCGGTTTGCAGGTAGGTACCTGCAGTTTTAGAGCAAATGCCCTGGGGGTTGTTGTGAGCACAGGGAGGTGCTACAATGTAGCCCCAAAACTACACCACCAGCGGCACACGGGGGTCGGGTGCAGGGCGCAAATCAGCGTCTGATGCCCAATGTTTTCCAATAGAGGTCATCGGTTTTGGAAAGGGGCTGCAGCCTTGGACCATGAAGCTGCACAAAGGTGATCAACGGTTGGGCAGGTAAGTTGGATAGCTGGGGGACACCTGGGCATCGTCAGCAGGGCTCCCCAAAGTCAGGGAGTGAGGATGCAGGGGTGCCTTTTGGTGTCTGGGTTTTCTCATCTGGTTCTTGACGCGGTTGGGGGGACCCTTCGAACAGAGGCTCCAAGCGTTGAGGTGGGGGGTCCTGGAGAGGTCAGCCACTAATGCAGACGAGGACAGGATTGCTGGGGAAACTCCACAGGATAGGTGAGTCACTTGAACTCTGGCCATTGACTTCAGGTGAAGAGTGTGCTGGGGACGCAGATCTGTCTGGATCTGGAGTCCTTGAAGTTTCTTTGTTGGACAATCCGTGTCCTTGAAATTCAAGAGTCTTTTTCAAAGGCAAAGGCTGGTCTCTGGGGTTCTTGGAGGCTGGTGGCTGCAGGACTCACCAGTTTTAGCTCGCAGGTTCTCTGAAGCAGGAGACAGGCTGGTAGAGCTGGGGCAAAAGCAGTGTCGTCGTCCTCTTCTCTGCAGCACAGCTCTTCAGGCCTTCTTTTTCTTAGATTGTCGCATCTAAGGAAAAAGGTTTATGGGTGCCCCTAAATATCTAGATTTAGTGGCGTTACAGGGGGGACAGGTTGGGACCAATGGGTCCCTTCCCTGGGGTGTCCACGCCGCCTCTTATGCCACCCTCTAATGGGAGGGGTATATGCCTCGCCCTGATTGGAGGACTCCCCTCATCTTCAAGATGGAGGGTCTGAGATGGGTGCTTCGCTTCACCTCCCCCACCTGAGGGTTGGGGTTGACAAAGGTGGGCACACCTCCCTTTCTCTCTAGGTTTTCCTGCTGATTCTCCTTCCCAAAGTGGGAATCAGAACCAGTGGGAGCCAGTTGCTGATAGCAGCAGGGGTAGCTAACAAAGGTGGCAGCCTTTGAAGCTTCCCCTTCGTGGACCTTGCCCATCCTAGGGGAGCAGGTATGACACCTCTGCTCAGGATGTGCTTTGTTTCAGGACCCAGAGAGCCGAGGCTGTCTACCCAGGGGCCAGAAACGTGTCTAGGGGTGGTACATGGTGGGTAGTCATTCAGGAACCACACCAGGGCTTCTCGTTTTACAGGGGGCATCTCTAAGATGCCCTCTGAGTGCATTTTACATTAAATCCAACAATGGCATCAGTGTGGGTCTAAAGTTTGGTACCAAACTTCTCAGTCTTCAGTAAAGTCATCATGGAGCTGTGGAGTTTCTGATGACATACTCCCAACCCATGTACTCCAAATGGCTTTCCTGCACTTACAATGTCTGTGAATTGCACAGACACTGTAGGGGTATATTGCTCATGCAACTATAGTTTCACCTGTGGTATGGTGCACCCTGCCTTTATGGCTGTACGACTTGCTAGAGGGGTGACTTATCCATGCCACAGGCAGTGTGGATGGGCATAGCACACAGGGATGTATGCCATCTCGACTCTTCAGGATGGTCTGCACCAAAACATGCAGTCCGCTGTGGCAGGTTATGGGTGTTATGGTAAGGGGTCCCTGAGGTTGGCATCATACATGCTGCAGCCCTCAGAGGCCCTCTATGGTCACAAGACCCATGGTACCAGAGGTACCTTTTACAAGGGACTTGCATGTGGCCCAGAGGTGTGCCACTTGTGGAGAAAAAGGTACAGTATTGGGAAAGAACACAGGCCCTGGGAGTCTGATTGGCAGGGACCCAGGGCACACTCAGTCAAGTTGGCAACATGTATCTGGCAAAACGTTAGGGGGTAACCATGCAAAAGGGGCACTTTCCTACAATGTTCACATAGTTTTCCATGGAATTGTAGAGTCCAGGCAGGCAGGCACCGTACAGAGTACAGGCAGATTGCTCACTTGGTAGACTCCTAATTTAGTTCAGGTACAGATTCCCCCATTCACTGTTGGTGCTGGGATGTAAGGTCAATACTGCATTTTGTTTCCATTAACTACTTCCATCTTTTTCTGGAGGAAGATTTCTTTGAGGAAATTAAGCACCAAACAAATTTACATGCATTTCACTTTCTGAGGAATCATGGAGGCATTCTGTTGCCTCAATCTGGGGCACACCTGGAGACTCCCACGTCACTTGTGGAATTTAAAGAAATTCTGAACCTAACACTGAACATGGGAAACCTATACAACCCAACTGTACAGTCCTTCTACTCATACAGTTTGGGCAACACCCAGCTTCACACTGGTGATGAGCACAGCTAGGTTTTTGATTTTGGATTCTATGTTGCTTTTCAATGATAATTCAGCTGCATTGCCCCAGAATCTCCCATACCATGACAGACTGTTCAAAATACAGCCGGTCATGAAACTTTTGTCTGCCAAGTTTCTAGAGATTTACGGGTCATCCGCCATAATATAAATCACCCCTAAACCTTTGTCTTGAGTGATGCTCCTTACAGTGGGATTAGCTCGAGGCTGGACACCCCCACAACAGATGCACAGAGGAGGTGTGAGCAGTCTGCACCTTCATTATAAACAGCCAATCAGGAGGAGAGACAATTGGCTCTTCACCTTCTAAGGACCTTTCACAACCTGAGATCAGATACTGCAGGCCAAATACACTAAGTGGCGAGCAATTATAGTCCCAGACTGCATTGTATGAGATAGGCTGCGCCCAATTTCAATTATTCTTGTGTGAATCCATGTTTATCCAATGCTTTATTTATGGTGAAACTATTTACAAATCTTTTTAACTAAGTGTTTTCCAATTATATTACATTATCTCAAAACAACGTAAGAGAACTCCTTTGTTGTCAATCAACTACCAATGCATTTCGGACAAACTGTGCTTCAGGGGAGATGATCTTATATTTCTGAAATACAAAATATAACTGTTCTCAACTGAGGAAGCCTGATGCATGATTACCAAAACAAATACATACCACTTGACCGTTTAGCATGTTTTTAAGGCTTGCGGACAGAAGGCCTAACAGACCATTGCGACAAAATATTGGAAAAGGTTTCATTTAGGTTGAAATTGGAGTGTTTTGGGAACTAGATCTAACAGATACTGCAGTTCCACAACCCTACCGTCCATCAAATGACTGTTCCATCAGCAGCTCTCTGTATCAGAAAGGACATAATCGGATTTTAGGGGGAGGTTTGTCTCAACTTTTCCCACTTCAGTGTCTGGGTTCCCTTCCTCCAGTCTCAGGAATGTCAGCAATACATTTCCACTGGCAAAGCATACTCATAGCCACTAGCATACACGCACATGCTTAAGTGCATAGGATCTTGGTGCTACGACCCAAGATCACAGTGACCAGCAGAAAACTAACGCTGCTACCATTGTGCCACACATGTGGAGCACCTGACCGGGACAGTAGTTCAGCTGTCAACATGAGGATTTCGCTTAGTGCGCCCCTCGAAGTTCAGGACCAGCATAAGTCCAGTACCTCTCTCAGGTCAATGTCAAGCCTAGAATTCTGAATACACACTGCATTAGTGACTCACCATGCAAACTTTCAACTATTTCCCTCAATCATCATGTAAAGTTGGCAAACAGAGCCTTTGCGTGACAACATCACTGACAGCTTTCACAACCATGCTTCATTACAATAACTCACTAACACTTGACCAACTGATTGACACTGTCACCACCCCATTTCATGCGCATGCTATTTACAATGCACCTGAACCCACAAAAACTTTATTTTAAGATCTTGACAACATTCTAGATCACTTTTATACTCTGGTTCCTCTGAACATTCTTGGGGTTTGTATCCGATACACAAACACCCACATACGGAATATAATCTCTTCTCTACTTCATGCTGACCAGATACTCATTACACAAGTCAGGCTGTAGTACGCCCTATCAACGGCGGCCTTTCCGATCCCTCGCTCCTTATTGGACGATATATTCACACCCCCAGGCTCTTCACCAAGCCAACGTCATCTCCAATGACATTGCGTCTATCTCTCGCACACAGCCAGACAGGCTACAGCGCGCACTATGAACGGCGCCTTTTTCGATCCCCCGCATCCCATAGGACGACACACTCACACCCCCAGGCTCTTCACCAATGAGCTTCCTCGTCTCTCTCCCACGCGTACTCCGCCATCTTGACTACAGGCTCTGTGTCCCACAGACACCGGGAACCCATCACCTGTTTTCAGGTCCCGGCTCAATTAATATAATTAAACCGCATATATAAGACGGCGCCCGCTCTCTCCAGTCTTCGTATTCGGGAGGCTCGAGCGGACGCGTAGGACACAGGCATATTCTGCTACGTGTTACAGTAAGAGTGTGGATGATGTGAATGACTAAGCAGCATGCGTGTGTAGTATTGATTACCTTGCATTATATATGCTGGCTACTTTTAGTGTCCCTTTCAACTCGGTTGGGGATTCGCTTGCAATGATAGACCACCATTCTGTCTGTGTGTCGATTTTTCTTGAAGCATTTTTCTTGAAGCATTGATTAAGAACTAGGCTATGTGCTTTTCTTCCTACAGAAGTAACTTAACGGTGGATTTCCACAGTCCCTCTTCCCCCCTTGGGACAAGTTGTCCGACCGATTAGGGTAAGTTTGGTAGCAGTATACACTGCTCCCAGGCTGCAATTGCTCACAAAAAGTGCACACAAATAGAGTGTCACAGAGTCACAAACACTTTATTCACTCTAAGAGTTCAATGCATGCATTGTATTCTCTTTCTTTCTCTTTTTCGTTTACAGGTACGTTCGCATCAACAAGTTCTAAATAAATTCTGTTTTTTACCTTGTTTCATAGGCTTCACCTTTGGAAGCACCATAGGAAGTGAAGTGTGGCCTATGCTACACTCACGCAGTGGTAGTATCTTACCGACACCTGGTAAGAACGGAGCCCTCACCTATACCTTGGTCCTGATGAATGCCGCGGACCCGATAGGGCCATTATGGCAGAAACATGTTGACCACACATAGGACGGTTAGGGGACATTAAAACCCTATACACCGTCACACATATTTTTTAATATCATATAGTTGTCAATCACATTAAAATCACTTTTGACCACTATAATGATTTTTAACCTCACTCACAATCTCACGGGCCCCCACTTAACCATTTAGAAAGTGCATCCTTGTCGTCAAGTGTATGCCCGCCCTCTATCAAACGAAGGTTTTAGAGGGCGAGGACTGGTCAATGATGAAGCATGACACCAGGTGGTGTGTGAGACCAGTCCGCAACTTTTTGTGAGATGCCCACACTTACGACGTTCCTGTAACTCGTTTTGGGTTATCACACTAGGAGCGGCTTCTTGTGGTAAACAGTTATAGTGGAGGCTGCCAGCTCCTAGAACCCCTGTGCCTCTAGTTCCCTCCTCCACAGATCCAGTGGAGACTTTTTGTGTGTTAACTTTCGTACAGCTGATGGCTGTGGGAACACATTAAGGGGTAAATGTCCCAGTGCAAGGGATCTATTCTGTTATACAAATTTTTGTAAACAGAAAAACTACTATAGCCACGTTTGGCTCTAGACACTGTCCTTTCAAAAATAAGGATAGATTTAAGGATTATCCTCAACATCACCCTAATTATCAAACATGGATACCGAACTTTCATTTGGGGAAGAAGTCTTGGCGGAGATCTTGAACACACCATCCCTGTTAGCAGAGACTATAGTGACACAAACAGTGCAGAATTCAGATGAGTGGGAAGCACTATCCTCAAAGAAAAAAGAACAAATCCGCACAGCCCTACATGGGGCGTTTATGACTGAATACCTCCGGAAAAATACGGCACCCAGGGGATTGATTGTCACTAACGAACCTAGATTATTCCTTAATAATAAAGAATTTAGAACCAATTGGTCCAGCATCGCGTGGAAATGCACAAAAGATTGGTTAATTCTCATCATCAACACTGCGAGACAACTAGCAGATGCTCTCCTAGTCGAGATCCAACAGAGTGAAAGCAAACTGAAAACTACAGTGCAACTCTCACTTTTCAAAAAGAAGCTAGAAGAAATTAACAAAGATCACTCAGAGTATAAGGAATATCTAACACAATCCAAGCTGACTAAACTGAAAAAAGATGTGCAAAAATTCAGCAAGGAAACAGTCTACCCATACGTGACGGATGAACATTATAACAAACCAATCCCACAACAATCAGGGAGAAAACAACGCTTCCGACCGACACCCCAGAACTGGACATTCAGCTCTGGAGAAGATAGAAGTGACACCAGCAGTGATGAAGGTTCGGGATCACACTATGGTAAATCGTCCGGGTACCAACCCCTGATGCAGGCTCCTCAACAACAACCACCCCAACCTCCCCCCTTCGGCTTTTGGCAACAACCTTATTTTCCACCAGGCTTTGGTTATCATCCAGGCCCACCGCCTTTTTTATTCCAGGGCAGAGGCAGAGGGCGGGGCAGACAAAAAAGAAGAAATACAAGAGTCCAGTGGGAAGACCAACAACCACCGCAAGGAGTAACCAGGAGCAGAGGGAGAACGGAGATGCCCTCAACAAGCAGGGATTAACCAATATCGTTAATATCAGCACACACACCCTAACTCCTGATGAAGAAACCATTCTTAACAAAGGTTTAGGTTTCGTTCCTACTCCTAAAAATGACCCTTTCACTCTTAATGTGGAATTGCCCCAGTTTTTTCGTAAACTTAAGCTCCGAGATTTCTTCGGAGACACGCCAGAAACTGAGGAAGATAAGAGGAAATCTACAGGGTTGCGCAAAAAGTCTACCTTCCAACCACCAAACCAGAACATCTCATGCCAAATACTAACATTCGAACGAGCAGTGTTGAGTGACATAGAAAATATTGATTACCTTAACACCAAAGGGTTTAATAACCTCTCAGGGAAGGAACGGATGGCTCTACTGACACTTAAAAACAACCAGGATATCGTTATCAAACCAGCGGATAAGGGGGGCGCGACTGTCCTGATGGACCTCGCGATGTACCGAGATGAGTGAATGAGACTGCTAGCAGACACGAACAGCTATGCAATACACCAGAGGGACCCCACGGGCCCAATTAAGATCAAAATCAAGAACATGGTGGAAGAAGCTCTAGGTAACGATTGGATCACGAAGCAAGAAGCGGAGTTCTTAATTAACGACGAACCTAGGATGCCGCGCTTCTACATCTTACCCAAGATCCACAAGGGACGCATGCCACCGCCAGGCAGACCAATCGTCTCAGGCATCGGATCAGTGTTAGAACCTTTGTCCCAATTTTGTGATTGGTTCCTACGGCCCATTGTCAAGGAAACACAATCATACCTTAAGGACACGAAAGACGTCCTATGCCTCCTAAGAGATCTGGAGATTGATACCACAAGTGACTGGCTTATAACTATGGACATTGAAGCCCTGTACACCAGCATTCCGCAACGACGAACTTTGGAGGTGGTAGAAAACATCATCTTGCGCAGGGAGTGGGATTTTGTTACCCCCCAACATTTTATCATGGAATGCGCTGAGTTGGCACTTACAGAAAACTTCTTTGAATTCGAACAGGTCATCTACCACCAAATAACAGGCACTTCGATGGGGAGCACATTTGCTCCCAGCCTGGCCTGTCTGTATGTCCAACAGTTTGAAGATGATTTCATCAATAATGTAGTGAACCCATTTCAAAACCACATAAAGATCTGGAAACGTTACATAGATGACGTCCTGATTGTATGGAATGGAACAGAAGAGAACGCCACAGCCTTCGTCCAGTGGGTGAACCTTCAAGATAGCCATCTTAAATTCACTCACACCATCAATAAAAACCACGCAATCTTCCTGGACTTGGATATAACACTCACAAGTGAGGGGATCACAACTAAGGTTCATAACAAACCCACCGACAAAAATAGACTACTCCTGTATGAGAGCTATCATCCTAAAGCCCTAAAACAGAACTTACCAGTTGGTCAGTTCCTCCGTATCAGGAGAAACTGTTCCGAGAAAAAGACTTATACCGAGCAGGCAGAACAACTCGAGAAAAAACTGGTTGAACGCCATTATCCGAGGAAACTGGTGAAGAAGGCTAACAAAAGAGCCAGAAACAACCCAAGGGAGGCACTTCTGGAAAACGTGGAAAAAGAGAAAACCAACAGACCGGTCTGCGTCACCACTTTCACCCCAATCTCAAACTCAGTTCAGAAAATTATTCAAAAAAGATGGCACATACTTAACAGCGCTGGAAAACATTGGGAACCACCACTGTTCGCATACAAACGGAATAAAAATCTCAGAGATGAACTAGTACATGCCCAGATGACCACAAATGAGAACACAGACCAACTCAGACTCTGGGATCAACCACCCGTGGTTGGCCATTTTTCTTGCGGCGGATGCCAATCGTGTAATCTTACAAAGAACACTAAATCAGTGGACATTGGAACCAACAGACCGTGGCAACTAAAATCGTTCAGCAACTGTAACACGGATAATGTGATATATCTACTAACATGTCCTTGCCAACTTCAATACGTGGGGATGACTACAAGGAAAGTGAGAATTCGTATCAATGAGCACCGCAGAACAATCAGGTGCAAAAAAACGAACACCAAGTTAACCCGACACTTTACTGAGAAAAACCATACAGACACAGACCTACAGTGGACTATCCTGGAGGTCATGAAGAAAACGAAATTTGATCTCACAAAGGCTCTCCATGTGAGGGAACAACGTTGGGTGTACCGCCTACGCTCTCATGAGAAAGGTCTCAATGATGACATTCCATGGCTGCAGTTAACTAATTGACGAAAGGAGATATAATTCTGACAGTAGAACTACTATACACAATGTTTCCCTCCCTCAATTTCCTTTCTTTTTAACATTAACACTCTCTAAACAATCTATGATTTAATACACGAGCGATCCAACAATCAACAGCCATTATGCATAGCTCTACTGCATGCTGAGAAAGAACGGGCCCCTTTTTCATTATCTCCGTCTTTGCCATCCTTCCCCCCCCCCCCCCTTTTTATGGGAATCGGGGAACTTATGAATGCACTCGTTTTTTCAAGCGGTACTTGATATAAGGGCTACCAAGTTATTAAGATCACATTTATGGCGTGGGTATGTCAAAATATGACGCAATTTCCAACGAATCTGTCCCTATCCCGTGCACTTCACAAGTCAGGCTGTAGTACGCCCTATCAACGGCGCCCTTTCCGATCCCTCGCTCCTTATTGGACGATATATTCACACCCCCAGACTCTTCACCAAGCCAACGTCATCTCCAATGACATTGCGTCTATCTCTCGCACACAGCCGGACAGGCTACAGCACGCACTATGAACGGCGCCTTTTTCGATCCCCCGCATCCCATAGGACGACACACTCACACCCCCAGGCTCTTCACCAATGAGCTTCCTCGTCTCTCTCCCACGCGTACTCCGCCATCTTGACTACAGGCTCTGTGTCCCACAGACACCGGGAACCCATCACCTGTTTTCAGGTCCCGGCTCAATTAATATAATTAAACCGCATATATAAGACGGCGCCCGCTCTCTCCAGTCTTCGTATTCGGGAGGCTCGAGCGGACGCGTAGGACACAGGCATATTCTGCTACGTGTTACAGTAAGAGTGTGGATGATGTGAATGACTAAGCAGCATGCGTGTGTAGTATTGATTACCTTGCATTATACATGCTGGCTACTTTTAGTGTCCCTTTCAACTCGGTTGGGGATTCGCTTGCAATGATAGACCACCATTCTGTCTGTGTGTCGATTTTTCTTGAAGCATTTTTCTTGAAGCATTGATTAAGAACTAGGCTATGTGCTTTTCTTCCTACAGAAGTAACTTAACGGTGGATTTCCACAGTCCCTCTTCCCCCTTGGGACAAGTTGTCCGACCGATTAGGGTAAGTTTGGTAGCAGTATACACTGCTCCCAGGCTGCAATTGCTCACAAAAAGTGCACACAAATAGAGTGTCACAGAGTCACAAACACTTTATTCACTCTAAGAGTTCAATGCATGCATTGTATTCTCTTTCTTTCTCTTTTTCATTTACAGGTACGTTCGCATCAACAAGTTCTAAATAAATTCTGTTTTTTACCTTGTTTCATAGGCTTCACCTTTGGAAGCACCATAGGAAGTGAAGTGTGGCCTATGCTACACTCACGCAGTGGTAGTATCTTACCGACACCTGGTAAGAACGGAGCCCTCACCTATACCTTGGTCCTGATGAATGCCGCGGACCCGATAGGGCCATTATGGCAGAAACATGTTGACCACACATAGGACGGTTAGGGGACATTAAAACCCTATACACCGTCACACATATTTTTTAATATCATATAGTTGTCAATCACATTAAAATCACTTTTGACCACTATAATGATTTTTAACCTCACTCACAATCTCACGGGCCCCCACTTAACCATTTAGAAAGTGCATCCTTGTCGTCAAGTGTATGCCCGCCCTCTATCAAACGAAGGTTTTAGAGGGCGAGGACTGGTCAATGATGAAGCATGACACCAGGTGGTGTGTGAGACCAGTCCGCAACTTTTTGTGAGATGCCCACACTTACGACGTTCCTGTAACTCGTTTTGGGTTATCACACTAGGAGCGGCTTCTTGTGGTAAACAACTCATTAATATTCACACATGCTCCACTCACAACACAACCTCATACTGAGCTCTGGACACAGATGGTACTTCTGGCCCTCCGTGTCCACATCCCTTTGATCAAGCCTGAATGCACATACCAGTAACACTACATCCACAATGATTCACTGTCAACTCATCCATCTCTACATATAAAAGGCAGTACCTTATCCCTGCTTGCTCTACCACAGTGCACAAAAATATCTCTACTTCACACAGTCCCAACAACTTCTATGACCACAGAAACACACTTCCCTCACTCTTAGATCCACACTTGCATCTAAGAACCTTTAACCCTCCATCACCACATGCAGAGCAATGGACCTTTTTTGATGACCAATCTCTGTAAGCCAAGCTACAATCCCAATTGCAGTGCTGGAATCAACCATGTACCCCTCAATACCTGGAAACTTACAAAAGCCCACTCCTTGTCCTTGTTATAACTTGACAAAACCAAAACGTTTTTCAATCACAAATGTGTATCTTCTCTCCAGAGTCGTCCAACATGTCTGCCTCATTCCTTACAATCACTGTTCTCCAAAATTCCATATCTGTCACCTCAGAAACTCTTGCAGCCACCAATTTTGATAAATATTTTTACTAGAACATTTACATCAGGATCACACTGACCACTCTGTGTGCAATACCCCTAACTCTCTTATTCACCCCAAACTTGTACAACTAGAACTGTTGCACAGCCAATGCCTCAAGGCATACTCTCAACTTTAAGAGCAATCCAACATTACCAGCCCTTCACACACTCACCTCAATCATGCATAACAGACTTCAGCATAGGCTTTCTTATAAACAAATCATTGAGAGCTACCTGTCCATACTTCAACTTGGTGACACTTGAACAACTGATCATTAGCATCATCATCCCATTTCCAGCACACACTGTCATCTGCCATCCACCCAGACTTTCAAGACTATATAACAACATCCTGGATCAACTAAACCCCTTTGCCTCTGGTTATATTTAGAGACTACTCAACTAAAGAACCACAAAAGAACCACACTCTTCTCACAACTGCTTGTTGACCGTACGCTAAACATTACGTATTTCATTCAATCACACTGCAATCCTGACTGCATACAGATCTCTCAGCACATCACCCACTCTCAAATATCCTTGTGCTTATCCTCCTTTGACCACATCTGCATCCGCTTGTTCCTCACAGTACCTCCACCCAGTAATCATATAATTCACCCATCTCCAGACATCCCTGAATCACTACAACACAGTGCACAACAATCTCATTATTTCACCTGATCCCAACTCCTTCAGTAACCTCACAACATACTACACTTAACATTAGAATCACACTTCCCTTTGTGAACTATAACGTTACTAGCACACTACCCTGGATCTTTCCTGTCATTGAATCTTTAAAACTAAGGAGCGATCCCAGATGCTCCGCTGGAAAAAATATTAAAGTCATGAAATCTTAAAAACACCTGCTTTTTGCCCTCAACACTGCTCATCTAAAACATAATCATACTACTACCAGAATCTCATTTTCATTCAAGCCTTATCAAAGCCTTTATCTCTTACCTTAACATTACTGCTCCCCAACTACACGTATCTGTCACACCCTCTGCACTTATTGCTAGTGAAGCTGTTGAATAATTTCACTCAAAAATGTGCATGACGGCCACACTGCTACATTCAGCAATCTACTTCTCCCTGAGATGAGCCAGTCACCAGCTTTTTGTTCAATTCTCTTCAAACAAAATCACCTGTCATAGTTATTCTTATATTTCTCCTGACTTCTTTATGTGGGATACTTTACTGCACTCATGCCCACACATCCCAGTCCTCCAATACCTAACCACATAGACATAAACATATTTTTCACAAGACATGCCCAGGGGTAAGGACATCCAAAGCTAACTTCAACCATGATTTCCCAATAACTTCCGTTAACGACAAAGGTGGTTGACTTACAGTTTTTATCGCCACTACTGGCACATGCACAGCACTCTTTCAATTATTATTTTATTTGTGTGACGAAATCAGAATCATTGGCTCATGCTCCTGGAAGCCATACAACACTAAAGATGCCTTTACAGCTGCACTTTTTATCACCAAAGCAATCAATATACATAAAAGTATTGTTTTATGATGTCATGATGAATTTTATGGATACTGGACAGAAGTCCTCCAAATATTTTGTCATGTACTATTGTTACTGTTATTGATAAAGACAGCTATTTGTAAGTGATCTTGTTTTTACTCTTGGTGTAATCATGTATTATTATTTTATTGTCAACTACTTTTATGGTTGTTTACATACCGAATAAAGTTTTTGAGTTGAATCACCTTTACAGTATTATTCAGTTTCTTACGACTAGAAGTGGTACAATTGGGGTCCTCTTCAGAAGTTTACTCTCATACAAACATAAAACAGAAACTTCTTCGCTTCTGTGAATTGATCTACATCAGTCAAACTATTCACTAATTTCTTTTTTATGTAATTCATGAAGGGTCCTTCTTTATCACTTCATCTCATTTTCCATTACTCTGGACTAGTCTCTCTCCCACCATCATGACCAACTGTTACTCTATTTTTGTCCTCCATTTTATCTCCTTCTTGGATGCTCAGGAAACTCAGTGGGCAGTAAGCTACTAAATGTTGCAAACCTTTCATTTATTGTACCTCAAAATTATACTCTGATCTACACTTGGATTTCTGGGAGCTACACATCCATCAAATACTCAAAGATATATGAAAAAGGTTTGTGGTCAGCTTAGCTTTAAATTGAATGACTGACCAGTAATATTCAAATATCTCCATCTCCACTGCAGAATACCATATGTCACTACTTGCCCCCTTAGAGACAAATGCAGCATTTCTTTTATTCTTCCATTATTGTACACATATATGTGGATGATGCACAAATCTTCTCTTCACCCTCTTTTACCATAAAAGTAAATTCCTACATCTCTACCTTTCACTTACCTGTTTCCTAACTATCTGCTACTACGTCATCATTGACTTTCTTCTACTTAATGCTGTAAAATCGAAAATCACCACCACCCTTCTCATCTCCTTCCCTTCTCAGAGACCATCATTCCATCGTCCAAAAGGAGAAACGAGGGAATGATTATTGAGGATATTGATTCACAATTGAGGAATCATCTCTTCCACAGGATAGGGACAGAGCATCAGCTCCCAAGCATTAGAAAATCCAGCATCACCTCCCTTTCCATCCCACTACAAATCTCCTTTGTACATCTGTCATAAATTATCTAGATTACTGCAACAGCTTGTTCATGGAACTCAACAAGTATGCATTCTCTCCCATTGACAATGTTTTAGGCTTTTCAGCCTAACATTCTTCTCCTTTTCACTTAAAAAAACATCTCTCCCTCCTGCCTTTAGGGTGTTTGAATCGCAGCTAATGGCAAAGACCAGCCTGAAATCTTTATCCTAATCTTCAAATCAATTTATGGCCTGGACCTTCACCCGTCACACCTCAACTTGATCGCTGCAATCTGCTAATGCGCACCTGCTTCCAGTTCCCACTTGTGCTATTTTTCCCTACTTTGTACCCTGACCCCCCCCCCCCCGGTTCCCCCCCGGGGAGCTCAATATCATTTCCAAACAAGCCATCATTAAAGCTAGCTTCAAGACACCTCACTGACCAGGAGGATTACCACCATGGTGTAAAGGCTGCATCCAGCCATCTGTCTGCTCACCATCAGCCAGGGAAAATATAAAAGTGTGAAAATGTTTAAGTATGTGTAATGTGCATGTCCTGTGAGTTCATAGTCCTGCACCTTGGCTTCCCTGACCATCTTTCTATGTAAATCAACACATCTGTTTATTGTCCTCCATACTGCAATTGATCTTTTATACGATTTGTTATTCAAATCGAATCCCAAGAAATTGTGCCAAAACCTACAGCAATCAAGCCTTAATTATTAAGTTTAGTTTCACAATGATACAAAATCCAGCCACACATACGTACATGTCCTTTGTGCATGTATAAAACCATTTTGGCTATCACAAACAGAGGCAAGTGTTTGAACTAATGTTTTAGCAAACATTTCATTGTCCTTTGTGCACGTATAAAACCCTTTTGGCTATCACAAAGAGGGCAAGTGTTTGAACTAATGTTTTAGCAAACATTTCATTGTCTTAATTCAAGAGAACAGTTTATTTCCTTTAAGAAACTTAACATCACTAAATTCATTAGTGATGGTGAAATTTTTTAATTTTTAAGTGCTGCCAAAATGTCAAATGTTGTACTTAAAGGCACATTCTGGGCATGCAGACCTTTCTCAGAACAGGATTCAGGAGATGAAATTCTATATGGATAGCTACCCTGAGTGATGTTTGTAGACCGAAGAGTCTAAAAGCATTTCACCTACTAAAAATTGAATATGAGATGGCAGATACTGAGGCTTTTCGTTACCTGCATCTGCATCATGCCCTAAAACATTTGTGGGTCTTGAGAATGAAGCACAGGACACCTCGCCTATAAAGTATTACAGCCTTATAGCCCACCGTAGCAGGCTATACCGGCTATTAAAGGCCGGCTCCAACGTTAACAAGGGAGCGGGATTTTAATAGTTGGTATAGCCCGCTACCGCAGGCTATTAGAACATTCTGCCACTAGAGGGCAGAATGTTCTAACAAATAAAACAAAGGCGTCTCGGAGCCCGAGGGGTTTAAATCCCCCCGTGCTTCGAGAGGCCTTTGTTCACAGCAAAAGCTGTGAACAAAAGAAACATTGGAATGTTGCTCTGCTGGCCTTTACCGGACCTTAGAAGCACGGAGCACTCCATTGTCTGCAATGACGCTCCCAACATTCCAATGTTCTAAAAAGTGTTCAATGTATCTTTTCATACAAAATAGTATACATGATCTACCAACTTCTGTACAACAACCATGTAGTATGAAATGTCTCCAGGCTCGATGGCTGGCTGATCTAGGTCATATTGAGAAAGCTGTTTAGGAATAAATGATGTAACCTAAAGAGGTGAGGAATCGCCGAGCTTCAGGTAGGTACAATATAAAATGTGACATAGAGGCTCTGATTACAAGTAATTGGTGCAACATTTATTCCTCCAAATAAAATCCAACTCTACTGAGTTGCAATTTGTTGTGTAACAAAAATACCACCCAATTATGAGTCTTTTCCCGATAATAGGGAATAATTAACAGATTTAGTCTTTACTACATCAATATCAGCATGTTATGGTATTTACCAGGATTCACCCCCATCCAAGTAATATCCGCAGTTTTGACCTGCTGAAATGTATCCAGAGGATGTGATTTTTATTTCACTACTTAATACTACTGCTACAGATCTGTGCAGGATCTGGAGTTACTGTAAATATTGACATTTTAAGGCCAGCTCATAATGAGGGCCTGTAGCTACTATACTCAAATACAGATGTTATGGTTTGGTAAAACTAATAACCATGCATGTTTGAGAGGATGCAGCCAAGCACATACTTTTTTCCTTATTTGGAATGCCATAGTTATGTGTGTTTTGGAAGGAGGTTGTGGAATGCCTCAGTAGCATCATTGACGTCTCTGTGCCTTTACATACTGGGGTAATGTTGTTTGGGATGTCAAATGCTTAGAATTCTGCCTTGATATGTCAAGCTTTTAGGAATGTAGGATTGGTTGCAGCACATTGAGAAATTGCCAGACTGTTGCGGCGGAAGATAGACACCACATTTTGCGACCTGGTGCACAGCAACAGAATAGGAAATCCATACCGGTCGAGGTCGTCTTTGCATGTTTATTAAACTAGTAGGCCCAAGGAGAATGTTCCTTTTAACCCTTTCGATGCGCATGACGGAGCGGTTCCGTCATGCGCATCGGTCACGCTGTGCGGATGACGGAACCGCTCCGTCACAGGCCCGCCCGCGCAACGAACCTTCAGCACGGCGCGGTAATCCGCGCCACGCTGAAGGGGTTAAGAGAGAACAACTGGTCTGAATGAAGGTGGCCATCCATTAATAAATTATCTAAGGCCCACATTTAGAATCAGCAGTCAAGTCAAAAATTGGGTATACTGCTGTTAAACCTGGTAGGGTCTTCAAAACCCTTGCCCAGCTGAAATCTATGGGAGCCATACCAGGAGATGGGTGGCAAACACTCGGTCACCATGATCATCACTCTGATACACCTGGGTGCGATACCCCATGGGCGGTCTGTTTTCATTGAATAATGGAGGATAAGCCTGTTTCTTCAGCAATCAACAGAGTCGCTCTCCTATGTGTGATTTGGAAGTTTAGGAAAGCTGCTATTCGTTACTGATCTTTCTGGGATCAAGCTGTCCTGTGTCTGTTTCTGATGTTGTGGAGGCTGTATCCAGGCCTAGCACTACGCAGGCGTCTTTGATGTTGTTAATGGATAGTTATTGGCCCTTGAGGGTGAAGTGAAGGCAGAAAGGGTCCATCAGCTAGTGGGTATTTTTTCTCTCAGCAGGTAGGCAGTTACATCTTTAAATTCTCATTGTTTATCAAGGGTGTAAAGGGAGACGTCTCAGAACAGCAAGAAGGTGTCGCCACAGAATATCAATTTAAAGAATTAAGGCAACAAAAAAATATAACCATCTTACATGAATACTAATTTGAAAAAGAAAGAACCAATTCGGATACTATTTTTATTCAAAAGTACAAAATATTGTATTTAATATTATTGATAAAAGCATGTTTTGCACTTTTGGATAAATACAGTATCTGAATTGGTTCTTTCGTTTTCTAATTACTATTCATGTAAGATGGTTATATTCTTTTGTTGTCTTTACATTGATTTATTGATCCCTGCCTTAAGGAACTTTTACCCTATTAGGAGGGGGCCTCTACTTCTTATCACCACAGGATATATCACAGTCTCTTGTTTTTTAACTCTGCAACGTCTCGAGCATCCGATGTGGACAGTGCAGGTGAATTTACGGATTTTCCCCTATTCCATGCCACTGTGAGAGTAGACATGGGAGGGCTCCACGCTATGAGCATGGCAGTGCTGACAATGGTTAGATGGTCTCTCTGAGGCCCTTGTAAAAGAGTCTTGTTGGGTGACAGAAGGCTCTAAGCTGCCACAGGCTACTGGGTTACTTTTTTTTTTAACTGGCGGGACCCTTACGAATCCATACCCTTACCGACCCCTAAACCCTAAAGACACCCTTACCATTCAATACCCTTACCCACTCCTAAACCCTAAAATCACCCTTACCACCCAGTACTCCTACCCACCCCTAAACCCTAAAAACACCCTTACCACCTACTACCCTTACCCGCCCCTAAACCCTAAAATCACCCTTACCCTCTATACCCCTGACCACCCCAAACCCTAAAAACACCCTTACCACCCAATAACCTTACCCATTCCTAAACCCTAAAACACCCACTACCCCTATCCACCCCAACCCATACATTCTATACACACACATATATATATTCACTGAAAAAACCATAGGTTTCACACATGTTATAGTTAGCGGAAATTTTACTGATAAAAAACCAATGAAATTCCCCCGTTATAGTTAGTGCAGGCAACTATAACTCACGCGACCGCAATCCTCTGCTGATGCTAATACTGTATTTAGACACTTATTTGCCCATGTCTTCTTCCATAAATTTTTAGCTATACATATATTACAAATATTTTTTTTTCATAAAGACACATATGTCATCAGCAGAAGATTGCGGTCGCGTGAGTTATAGTTGCCTGCACTAACTATAACGGGGGAATTTCATTGGTTTTTTATCAGTAAAATTTCCGCTAACTATAACATGTGTGAAACCTATGGTTTTTTTCAGTGAATTTGCAAGGTTTTTTAAATGCTAATTCCTAACTATAACGTGTGTGAAACCTATGGTTTTTTCAGTGAATTTGTACGTTTTATTAAATGCTAAGTTACTTTACGCCATTCGTGGCGTGCGCGCCCACTTAACGCAGTTCGTTCCGTGCGCGCACGGTGCGCTTCTCGCACCGTGCGCGCACACTGAGCACGCGGTGCGCTTCGCGCACCGTGCGCCCACTTTACACAGTTAGTGCCGTGCACGCACGGTGGGCATGCGGTGCGCTGTGCGCACCGCGTGCCCACGTTACGCTAGATGGGCCATGTACGCACGATGCGCTTCGCGGCGTGCGCGCCCATTTGTGGCGTGCGCGCCCACTTAACGCAGTTCGTTCCGTGCGCGCACGGTGCGCTTCGCGCACCGTGCGTGCACAGTGAGCACGCGGTGCGCTTTGCGCACCGCGCGCCCACTTTACGCAGTTAGTGCCGTGCACGCACGGTGGGCACGCGGTGCGCTACGCGCACCGCGTGCCCACGTTACGCCAGATGGGCCATGTACGCACGATGCGCTTCGCGCACCGTGCGCACATGGAGGACATATGATGCGCTTCGTTGTGAAAGGTAATATTTTAATTTTTCACATCTGTGATATGCCATGCACAAATGGAGCCCTTCGGGCACCATTTGCACATGGGGTGGGGAGAGTATGGATAATTAAAAAAAAAAAAATAATTTTACCGTACGCGTACGGTAAGCGTAATCGGCGAAATTATCGAAAAAATTAAAATTCCGTTTTTGGCCTTGGGGGATCTTTGGGGACTCCCCCAACATGGCTAGGTGCTTAGGAGCTGTCTAAACAGCCCCTTTACATGTTTTCGTCCTTTGTTTTTTAATCCCCACTCAGAGTGCAAGAGAGAAAATGGCGGCCGCCGCTTCCTGGTTTCGACCGATTTGAATGTTTACTAAGATCTAACATCCAATCAGAATCGCGCTCGCGCACGTCACCGTACGCGTACGGTAAGCTTACCGTAAGCGCACGGTAAGCGCACCGTAAGCTGCCACAGATATATATATTGATTTAAATGCTATTTTCTCAGGAACTACTGAACAGATTTACACCAGACCTACAAAAGGCACTTCCTTGACCTGAGGACTACCTCTCTGCCAAATTTCAAGTAACTCTGTTCAGCCGTTCGGGCTGTAGCTGTGTCTAAAGGTCCTATGGAAAAATGCATGGGAAAAACGCGTTTTGGGACCCCCCTTTTTTCTCAGCCCCCGCTTGACGAATCCCCCCGAGACTATCAGGGTAGGAGCGGAGCGTAGCGCCCCACCTATTTTGAAAATTTCGCGAGGATTCGTCGACCGGCGCCAAAGTTATTCCAAATAGAATGTTGCGGATTTCCTATGGAAACAGGGTCCTAACTATAACTACCTACTGGCGACCGCCAGTAGGTAATATATATATATATATATATATATATATATATATATATATTCACTGAAAAAACCATAGGTTTCAGGGACGTTATAGTTACTTGGACATTTGACTCATATAAAACCAGAGAAATGTGCCCGTTATAGTTAGTTGAGCTAACTATATCTCGCACGCCCGCAATGCACTGGTGATGACGTCACATATTATATCACTCATGACGTGGTCAGTGACATCACTCATGACATCACTGATGACATCTCAAATGACATCACTGATGACATCATCCAGTGAATGTGTGTTTCTGTAAAGTTTAAATATTTTTCATATATATCTATGCCAAGGTCTATTGAAGAATGAGTGGATGTAGAAGTGCCTGAATGGATTATTTAGTAGATTCATGACTGACTGTATAAGTTACTGATTGAACGTTTGTTACTGAATGCATGGGTTAGTGACTAAACTGTGTGAATGTCTATATTAGTCTCTCAGTTGGTGTGTAAACAGGTGCATGGGTTGCTGAGTAGCTACATCAGTGTCTATATGGGTTATTGATTGATTGTATGAGTATCTGTATGGGTGTCTGAGTGTCTTTGTGGGTGGGTGGGGGTGTCTGACTCTGTGCATACATGTCTGAATGGCTGATTTACTGGCTGTATAGATTCAAAAGTGCATCTTGGAAGGGCTGTATGGGTAGCTGACTGTGTGTACAGGTGTGTTGATTAGTGAATTGATGTCTCAGTTGTATATGTGTGAGTAACTATATATGTTTTAAACAGTATAAGTGAGTGTTGGGGTGTATAATGGACTATATGTGAGAGACAGTGATTGCAAGAGTGTCTACATACATGAATGTGTACTTGTATTAGTGATTGTATGAGAGTAAGTATGTGTTAGTATCTATATAAATAAGGGAGGTGGTCTGTGTATAAATAAGTCAGGTGGTGTGTATATATCTGCATTGGTGAGTACATGGGTGTGTGATTGATTTTTGGCATGACTGAGTAGATGTGTGAGTAACTCTATGGATCAGTAGCACTGTGTGAATGTATGTATAGGTGTATGAGTGGATATTATACTGATGTAATGATGAGTGACAGCATGTATGAGTGACTGTATGAGTGTATGTCTAGCTCACAATATATAGATAGGAATCAGTGGATGGGTATCTAGTATCTGGTATTGGTGTGTCTATGGTTTCGAAAATGGTAGTCTGTATTTTAGAGTACGTGTATCAAAGGTTATATTAGAGTGTGAGGAGGTGTGTCAGATTATCACGTGGATGATGTCATGAGTAATGTCATTTGAGATGTCATCATTGATGTCATGAGTGATGTCACTGACCATGACCATTAGTTGAGCTAACTGTAACTCGCGGGCACGCGAGTTACAGTTAGCTCAACTAACTATAACGGGCGAATTTCTCTGGTTTTATATGAGTCAAATGTCCAAGTAACTATAACGTCCCTGAAACCTATGGTTTTTTCAATAAATTTCTAAGGTTTTTTAAATGCTAATTTCTAACTATAACGTGCCTGAAACCTATGGTTTTTTCAGTGAATATATATATATAAAACATATTTAAACTTTACAGAAACACACAGTCACTGGATGATGTAATCAGTGATGTCATTTGATATGTCATCAGCGATGTCATCAGTGATGTCCCTGACCATGTCATGAGCGATGTAATATGTGATGTCATCAGCCGTGGTTTTTTCAGTGAATTTCAAAGGTTTTTTTAAAATCTAATTTCTAAATATAACGTATATATATTCACTGAAAAAACCATAGGTTTCAGGGACGTTATATTTAGAAACTAGCATTTAAAAAACCTTTGAAATTCACTGAAAAAACCATAGGTTTCAGAAACATTATAGTTAGCCAGACAGTTCACTCATACAAAACCAGGGAAATTCCACTGTTATAGTAAGTTCAGCTAACTATAACTCGCGCCCCCACAATGCACTGCTGATGATGTCACATATTACATCATTCATGACATGGTCAGTGACATCACTGATGACATCTCAAATGACATCACAGATGACATCACTGATGACATCATCCGGTGACTGTGTGTTTCTGTAAATTTTAAAAATGTTTTATATATATGACAAGGTGTATTGAAGAATGAGTGGGTGTATAAGTGTCTGGATGGAGGATTTAGTAGATGCGTGACTGACTGTATGAGTGAGTGATTAAATGTGTCTTACTGAATGCATGGGTTAGTGACTAAACTCTCTGAATATGTGTATCAGTATGTCTGTTGTTGTTTAAGCTGCTACATGTGTTGGTCAATAGCTACATGAGTGTCTATTTGGGTTATTGATTGGTTGCCTGAGCATTTGTATGGGAGACTGAGAGTGTGTGTGGGTGGGTGGGAGGTGTGTGACTCTGTGCCTAGATGTGTGAGTGGTTGATTCACAGGGTGTATGGGTTCAAGAGTGCATGTGGAAACAGCTGTATGGGTGGGTGAGTGTGTGTATGGGGGTGTTGGTGAGAGATTGGATGTCTCAGTGGTACATGTCCAAGTAACTACATATGTAAAAGACAGTGTATGTGAGAGTTGGAGTATATAAATGACTATACGTGAGAGTCAGTGGTTGTGAGAGTGCCTGTATGGATGAATGAGTACTTGTATCAGTGATTGTATAAGAGAGTAAGTATGTGTTAGTATATGTTTGAATAAGCAAGGTGGTGCATGTATAACTGTATTGGTGAGGAAATGGGAGTGTGATTGATTCTTTGCATGACTGACTAGATGTGTGAGTAACTCCATGGATGAGTGGCAGTGTGTGACTGTCTGTATAGGTGTATGAGTGCATATTATAGTGTTGTATTGATGAGTGACTGTATGTATGAGTGGATGTGTGTGTAGACCTAGGAATCAGTGAGTGTGAATGTAGTAACTGGTATTGGTGGGTCGATGATTTTGAAAATGGTTGTCTGTATTTTAGAGTGGGTGTATCAAAGGTTATATTAGGGTATGAGGAGGTGCATCAGATTATCACATAAATTATGTAATCAGTGATGTCATTTCGGATGTCATCAGTGATGTCACTGACCATGTCATAAATGATGTAATATGTGACGTCATCAGCAGTGCATTGCGGGGGCGCAAGTTATAGTTAGCAGAACTAACTATAACAGTGGGATTTCTCTGGTTTCGTATGAGTGAAATGTCCAGCTAACTATAACGTCCCTGAAACCTATGGTTTTTTCAGTGAATTTCAAAGGTTTTTTAAATGCTAATTTCTAACTATAACGTCTATAAAACCTATGGTTTTTTCAGTGAATTTCAAAGGTTTTTTAAATATGAAACTACTATTCTGCTATTTGTCTTTAGTACTTTTTTTTCTAACTTTTCCACAACATAAAATGAAATAAACTGTAAAACTGTTGTGTAATGTAATATATTTCAGAAATTACAGTGTTACTTATCAAATAATACAACATAATTTAACATTTTGAAAACATATTTTTCTACCTTTTTCTGCTGTTATCAGATTCTATTTAACTTCACTATTCACAGTGATGTCAGCGTAGTATCATCATAAGCAGCTGGGGAAAAAAAACAATCAACTAGATTGTGAAAAAAAACCCAAATGACTAATTCTTGCAAGCACAATACGAAATCAACACAAATAACACATTAAATGCTATTTCCAATTTTTAAATCTTACCTTTACTCTATAGTTTCCGTTCACACTTTTCCTCAAGGCCAAATAATGTGTCCATTTTTTTTTTTAATTATCCAGTATGAATTCCTTAAAGCATCTTCCCATTTTCCCTCTAGGCCGAATAATGTATCTAAAATATTTGTTTGAGAAATATTAAATAAGAGTTGGGTAATTCATAAGGCAATCTCAGTTTTATTTCTAAGTGTGTATCGTTACAGTGACTCCAACCATTATTGCATTTTAAATATACAGTATAATGTCCACAGGTGGTAGTAGCTCCAGCATGGAAAACAATAGACAGTGTTGCAAAAGGTTTTCCAGAAATAGATACTTGACTTGCAACAACATTTTTAATTTTCGTTTCCACTTTTCTTCCATTTGGTCTACAGTGTTGTAGCATTAAAATTAGATATTTCCCATATCTTTGTAGGCATAATGTAGATAACATTTCTGATTGACAACGAGAACATTTCATATCATGATTTGCTTCTTTTACTGACTTTGGAAAAGGTACAGATTTGCAGTCAGGTATTGTTAAATGCAGAAATCGTTCTTTGTCAACTATAGTGCTGGAAGTTAATGAACACTGTTCACATTTGTGATCCCATTTGTAACTGACTCCAAATAAACTCTCAATCTGGATTCCTTCATCTTCTAATACTCCAAGCATAACCATCAACTCTTGTGCATCTTGTTGAATATTAGGGCTGAACGTTAAGGATCCAGTACATGTATCTAAGAGTTGGCGAATACCAGAAGCAGTATGGATCTTACTTCTGTCAGTTCTCAATTGTTCAAATAAAGTATAAAGTGCAGAACATAATCTTTTTTCATGACTTTCCATAATTTCACCATAAAGATCTTCTAGATAACATATAATGTTTAGAATAACAGTACCATAGCAGTTGACACCAGAAGCATTTTCTAATTGGTATCCCACAACATCATCACTTGTTTGTATTTTCTGTTTCTTAGCATCTTTCCTTTTCTCTTGAATTTTTTTCTGCTTTTCAACCACACTTGATTCATCAACATGTTTCCGTTATGAACACACAACACGTTTTTCATAAATAGGGTATTCACTTAAAGTTGGTGCATAAAGTCTTCTTAAACGATTATATTCTCTTACACAATTTATATCAGCACTAACCTTGTTTTCATCGAAATCAATTAAATACAAACCAGACAATGTTCTAACTCGAGATAATGCAACATATGCCAGTCCCTCTTTAAACACAGTTCTTCCAACATTTACTAAAGCATTATCTACACTTAAACCTTGAGATTTATGAATGGTTATTGCATATGCTAAACAGAAAGGAAACTGTTTCCTACGAACATACAAGTCTTTTACCAGCAAAAAACGTACAGCACAACGTCCAATCTGTCTTACCTCTGTAATCTGATCAAATTTAATTTTCAACAATTCAATTGCATTTCTGTTTTGATATTTTACATATTCAACAACTTTCCCCATTGCTCTATTCACTAAACCTACCTCTATATTCAAATTACCCCACCCAAGTCACCCGACAATTTATACTTACGTCTAAAAAAAATTCTAAGCCAGAAGTTTTTGATACAGACTTTTCCAAAGAATCCAATTTAGTCTGTAGTTTATTTGAAAGAAGAATTGTTATTCCTTGATGCTCGATTTTATCAATAGCTTCAATGTGAACTATTTCTTGATTTTCCAATTTCAGAATTTCTTGAATAAATGTATAACACTCTTCCACTGTAGGCATTAAGCAAACTATAGACTTTTTGTCTGCAATGTTCTTGTACAGTACTGCTGCTGGTGTGTTTTCAGTTGTAATCAAGTTCTTTAGTAGACAACTTTGTAAAGCTTGTTTACCATGTTTGCTTAGAACACCAATTCTTACATCTTTCAGAATAATTCCATACTCTTCATCACTTGCTTGTCGCATATTCTGAGTGAGTTCTTTATTCAAAATTTAACCAGAGATTCACATTTCCAATACTTCCCAAAGATTTCCTAGTGTCTCCATGTAGAAGAGTTTTAAAGACTGGTTCTCCTTTTACAGGAGTTAGTTGCAGCAGATCTCCAAATACAATTAAATGTTTTCCTCCAAAGAGAACGTCGTAATCTGTTTTTAATACCTGTTGCATTCTTAAATGCACAAAAGCAAACATTACGTTTGAGACCATGCTCACCTCATCAATAATTAAAAGTTTCATCTTCTTCAGCACTCTTGACACTTCATACGAAGCTTCTCCAGACAACTTCTGATATTCTAATTTGTTTTCATGCTCAACTGGTAACATCAGTAATCTATACAAAGTTATTCCTTTAACATTGTGCACAGCTAATCCACTTGGAGCTGTTACCACACAAGATAAATGAGAACCAGTAGTTTTTTTAAGATAACTGGTCAAAACTTTAATTAAAAAACGTTTACCCGTTCCAGCCTGACCACTAATGTACATCAGAATCGGTTTAAATGATGAACAGACACATTCTTTTTTTCATGTAACAAATCATGTTCTATCTGTTCTCTCACTTGTACATAAATTTCTTTCTGTTCAATATGTACTTGTTCTTCTAACTTTTCCAATGTAATATTCTCCTCTTGTGCTTGTTGCATTGCAATTTCGACTTCATGCATAGCAACCGCTGCTTCATTTTCCACTATTGGTTGCCCAAGTGGATCTTGACTACATGGACCAGAACTTCAGCTGTTATAGTCTTTTCCTGTTCAACTTCATCATTCAACATTTTTAAATATGTAGGGAAAATTGAATATGCAATGCTATCTTTACATGCATTAAAAGTATCTTCGTACCGGTCAAAATCTTTAAGTAATTCACTTTCACGATGCCATGGTTTGAACAGTTGGAGAAGTGCTAAATAGTAATATTCTCGCTTATCTAGAGTTTCACAGCTGAGTTTCTTATGGTTGATAAGGTTCCCTTTAGTGTGTCTTACTAAACATCTATGACATCCAACTACTGCATATTTTCCTTCTTTTAAATTCTGGTTAACATTTCTTTCGAAGATGTAATGTTGAAGTACTTCATACAGACATAGCTGTTCCAGATGTCGACTCCTTTTCGGATAGTATGTTTCCAACATATTAGTTTTAAGAATGTCTGTTCTGTCTGGTTCATTTGCTGTTAAGTATTCAATTTCTTCTAATGATTTCAACACTCTATTCCGTGAGCAGGCAAGATCTAAACTTACCCAAATGATCCCTTGTGATTTTGAATATAAACTTGAAGAGGACAAGCTGTCTGAACATTCATGGGATCCAATTTCTCTGTGGGAAAGCATTTTTAAAGTACAGCTGTACAATTACTTGCTTAGGCTCTTCTCTTGTGCAATTTCCTCCCACATTTGTTTCATCTCGGTTTTTTCTGATTTCGTTATGTATGATGTTACATAGCGTGCAACAGCAATTGAGTTGTCTGCAACATACTGGATGTCCATGTTTGCATTCCACATTTTAAAAATAACTGGATTGTAGTCATTACTATACTTTGACAGTTCTGTTCTTTTTAAGTTGTAGGTATTCTTTGTGAGTTATTGTGTGCTTTACAGAAGAAAAAAAAGAATTTACTCTTCCTTTAGAAATTACTGGACGTGGAAATCCAAACCGACACTTGGTATAACGTTTTCCTTTAGACTTGTATTTTCATCGGCAGTACTTTCCACAACGGTGACTTTGGAAATGTAAAACTTGCTGTCTCAAGCTTCTATCTCCTCCTTCTCTTGGAACCTCACATGTCACATACTATTCAATGAAAGACAATACTATTTCATCTGAATCACTTCCAAATGTAGGTGCATCCTTGATCCACAATAACATATGTATATGAGGAGCACCTCTTGTATGGTATTTTGTATTTTGTATTTGTAATTTATATTTATAGAGCGCGTTATCACCAACAGGTCTCTAACCGCTATCAGAGGGCGTACCTATCAATGTTAGTAGGGGATTGGCAGAAGTTAAATGATGCCCCAAGCTTCTGAGAAGAGAACTGTCTTCAGCTTCTTCCTAAAGGGGAGGAGGTTCGCTTCCTTGCGTAGGTTTACCGGCAGACTATTCCCCAACTGAGGGATAGATGTAGAGAAGGCTCTTCCTCCCACGGAAGACAGGTTGAAACGAGGACAGGCTAGAAGGCTAGCCTCTACTGACCGGAGCACCCTGCTAGGGACATAATTGGCTAGGCGGTCTTGGATATATCTTGGGGCTTGGCCATACATAGATTTATGTACAGTGCAGAGACCTTTGAACTTGATTCTCTGTCTGACCGGGAGCCAATGTAGCTCGCGTAGCAAGGGGGTGGCGTGGGCTTGTCTCGGCATTCTGTAGATCAGTCTGGCCGCGTCATTTATGACAACCTGCAGTCTGGCCAACAGTTGCTGTGGGAGGCCAGTATATAGAGCGTTGCCATAGTCCAGACTCGACAGTATCATTGCTGAGACCGCCAGTCTAAGTGTTGGGAGGGTGAGGAGGGGGGCCAATTTCCGCAGTTGTCTCAACAGGCCAACACAGGTTCCCACTACTGCCGACACCTGTTGTATCATGGATAACTTGGCATCAATTTTGATGCCCAAGCTGTTCACGGCCGCGGCCGGTTCCGGAAAAGAGCCAAGTTCCATGGATTGGAATCTGTGGTGACGGCCAGTACCTCAGTCTTGTCTGGATTAATTTTAAGAGAGTTGGCCGTCATCCAGCTGACAGTGAATTTTAAAATGTTTTGCATCCTTAAGTGGGCCATCGGTGAGCTGTCAATCTGAATGATAATTTGTGTATCATCGGCATAGTTATAGATCCGGCACTCCATCTGGTTTAGAGCAGATATTAAGGGCTGAAGGTAGGCGTTAAAAAGGAAGGGTGATAGTGCCAAGCCCTGGGGTACCCCACATGAGAGAGTGCCTGGCTCGGACACTAGATCCGCTAGCTGGATTCTTTGTGAGCGATCCTTAAGGAAAGATGTAATCCAGGCCAGGGCCGTGCCCTGGATTCCTAGATCCGAAATCCGTGACAGTAATCGGTCATGATTGACTGTGTCAAATGTCGCGGATAGGTCTAGCAAAACCAGGGCACATGGCTTTTTCTTGTCTGCCCTTAGTCTTAATTCATCCAGCACCGATAGCATGATCAATTCCGTGCTATGGTGGGCCCTGAACCCTGCCTGATTAGATTCTAAAAGGTGATTGTCTTCAGGATGGCGTGAGAGGGAAAGTAGTACATGCTGTTCTAGAACTTTAGCAAGGAAAGGCAGCTGTGAGATTGGCCTAACATTTTTTACATTCTTGGCGTCTGCCCCCGGTTTTTTTAGGAGCAGGATGACATGGGCCTCCTTAAAGTTAGCAGGGACAAGCCCTGCTTCCAGGGACCAATTGAGAAGCGAAAGCACCTTGCTATCAATTCCAGGGAAGGCCATCTTAAAGATCTTTGGCGGACATGGGTCAGCCGGTGATCCTGATTTCATCCGGCCGATTAAAAGTGACAGAGACTCCTTTGTGAGTAGTGGCAAAGTGCTTAGAGGGTTGGTGAATGAGGGGGATGTGAAGGTCAGTCCTGTGAAGTAGGGGAGAGTCGGGGTACAATGGATTTCCGTCAAGAGGTCCTTTATTTTCTTATTACAAAAGGCCTGGAATTTGAGACAGTCTTCCTGACAGAAGGAGGGTTTCTGTCCCTTATCCTTTCTTAACTCGTTCAGGATCTGAAAGGTCTCCTTCTGAGGATTCGTTGCTGCAGCAATCTTTGCTTCGTAAAATTCTGCCTTCCTTGACAGAATAGCCTTCTTGTAGGACGTGAACATAGAGACGTAATCTGCCCGGGCGCTGGGTTCATTCTCTTTCCGCCAGGCTCTCTCTCGCTGGCGAAGAGTTTGTTTCATTTTTCTAAGTACATCATTGAACCAGGGGGCCCCTTTGCCTTTGTCCTTAGTTCTTTCCCTGCGTGCAGGAGCAACCATGTCAATGGCGTTCCTGAGCCTTATCAATAGGGTGGAGCTATCGGCATCAAGGTCTCCCTGTAGTGTTGTTGATGAGGCAGAGTGTAGAAGGGTGGTTACCAGATCGTCTGCTCTGATCGATATTGGGTTGGTAAGGGAGAGTCGGCCACAGATTAAGTAATGGTCTGAGCAGGAGCAGGGGGTAATAACTATGGGGCTGATCAGTGGGTGAGACGACCACACCAGATCCAATGTGTGGCCCTTCACTTGCGTGGGTCCTACCACTAATTGGCGGAGTTCTAGGGAGATCAGCGCCTCTTCTAGCTGTTTTGCTTGGCTATCTTTGGGTGTATGCTCCCAGTGGAAGTTAAAATCCCCTATCACCACCAACCCTAGGTATCGTGAGCGGAGATCGTGGACTAATTCCAGAAAGATTTCCACGAATCTGGGCGGCGTACGTGGTGGACGATATACTATCAAAATTACCAAACAGTCCATGGGGGAGCTGAGCTTAACACCCAATACATCAGCACGTTCGATGCTTTCTGCACAGAGGGTTTCTGTCTTTAATAGACAGTTGTAGAGGATTGCGACCCCCCCCCTGGAGCTGCCGGACCTGTTATGATAGAGAGCCGCGTAGTTCGGTGGAAGCGTGGCCACCAAATCCGGGGTTGAGGACTCTTCCAGCCAGGTTTCCGTGACACCTAGAACGTCTAGGTTATCCTCTTGAAGTAGCGAGAAGACCTCGAGGGAGTGTTTCTGCAAAGAGCGGGTGTTAAGAGTGGCCAAACTAAGCCCACGCGGGTTGAAAGGTCGGGCGGCCTGGGGAGGTGTATAGTATGGCTTAGCCTCCTCGTATTTAATTGACGCTTCAGCAGCCCTTCCGACCTAAGGGTATCTGTCACTTTGTTATGCAGTGGCAGCATACCTTGATTTAAGGACTGGAGTTCCTTCATAGAGTACATGAGGCGTCCCGGTCGGGCGTGGATGGGCGCGGACGGGCTTGTCTTAGGCACGCCTACAGCGCGCCTGCGGCGCACCCACTGCGTGCTTGCTCCTGCTTTGGTTTTAACGCCAGGGACTCCTCCCAACCACCACTCAGCCCTGCTGTGCAGCGGCTGCCTGTTCCAAGCACTAGACTGTGACAATACTAGGAAGTGCAAAAGGTGGAAGTGAGGGGGTGCTGGGAGCGAGATTCAGCAGTTATGTGTGCAAAGTACAAATCACAGATTACACAGGTAAAATTGTTAACAACTTTTTAAAAGAATGTCAGCAGTTAAAACTTAGCAGCGTTTTAGCAACGATTATCTGGTCAAAGCGAACCGGCATTCTGAGCAGCCCACCACAAGTATAGGCGCAGCCCTCTTTCTCCCAAAAAAATCGGTAACTTCTCCAAAAGGTGGATTTTTTTTTATTGCAGATGAAAGACATCATAGGTTGAAACCTATGATTAAAATAGCTGCACACATTTACAGGATCCAAAGAACACAGTTCTCCAGGTGTCTTCATTTCAACTTCTTTATATTGGAATTCGCTTCTTGTAAAAATGCAAGCAAATCTTCCCATGCATATTCTGCACAGCTAAGTGTCACAAACCATGTTGGTGTACCTAAGTTCCGTAACATACACTTCAGGTCTCCATGACGATGATACCAATACTCATTTGTTCCTCGTTAACATGCCATCAAATTAATTAACTGTGCTTCTAAATTTTCATCGGTTTCTTGAACTTTCTCCACAAATTCTTTCGCTGAAAGAAGTGATTGATGAACGCCAGTTTTCAGTATGTGGTTCACGGCATAGGACAGAGAAGACAGATCACTTTCAAACAAAAGGTGAAATATATATGGAATACACTGCCGGAATCTAGGATCTTTAGAGTATAATTTTGTTGAGCGATATTCGGAAGCTGGAATCCGTACAGGTCGGTCATCACATCGTCCAACTTCTCCAGTAGGAAACAGCTGTGGAAGACAACGAGCTTCCAAGCTTTTCTCCCATACACTCATTGGAGTTCCCTCAATGCTGTTTCCTATTACTTCTTTTGAATGTAGAGGACATATTGTGTAATGTTCATAAATCTCTTCACTCCTTGACTTGTCCACTTTCTCTAATTGACCACTTGAAATTTCAGATTCATCTTCCAAACTTATTACCTGTTCTTCCACGTTTACATTTTTATAAAAAATAATATTCTCCATAAGATATAAAGTAGCCTTTTGAAGTTTTTTAACATCAACAAATTCTTGCCATATTTTCCGACTCTTTGTTGGTACTCCATTTACTAGAATGACTACTGCTGCATTTTCATCTTTGTCTCCACCAACAATTTCAATATTTTTCTTAAACTCCAAAGGTAAGTACACCACTCTTCCTTTCAGCCCTCTTCGTAAGTCTGTTGGTGGCAGTTTACCTGTTTTTGGCTCCATGCGAATTATAGTTTGAAATGGATGAACAGATTGAATTAGAACTGACTCATATGTATTCAAATCTGCCAGTTCCTCTGGAATAGCTACTAATTCTAACTTATTATGTACTGCTCTAGCGGGCATTTTGTTCTCTTCTAATTTGTTATAACAATATTTACAACCACGTTGTTCACTGCCTAATTCAAAGTGACCTTCCACAAACAAGTAAGTTGCAAATTCCTTCCATTTATCATTATTCTTCCTTTCAGATTTGAAATACAAATCAACATTCCTAGTTTGAATTTTATAATTAGTACGTCGACAACAAACACAAAATTTGGAATTTCAGAGCACACTATGTTAAACTTTCCAATTTCTTCTTCAAACTGATCCATGCTAATCACTTTCCCATCTTCTTCAACATCTGTAATTGTCAATCTTTCACTTTCTAAGCACTCCTTTTCTGAACCAAAATATCGGAACTGAATATCATCACACTTTTTTTGTACATATGATAAAGAACTGTATAAAAGAGCTGTATTTAGTTCACTTAAACATAATGCAGGACTTTTTACAAAGTACACTTTCCTTACAAACTTCCGCATTTCTGAATGGTGTACTGCTAACATCCTCAAGTGATGAAAAACACTTTTACACACTTTTCTTGAAAGACAAACCAGAGAATGCCCTTGTTTCTCTGTATATTTTCTTACATTACATGGATCTAGTCCTTGTAACAACCTAATCTTCTGTTTTACACTTTTCTGTGCATATTCTCGTAACAAATTTTGCATTATATCAATAGATTCCTGTCGAATACTACAAATACTTCTACAACCCCACTTATACACAGGAGCTTGGGTGCGTTTCCCTTGCACTTCTTCAGCTATTTACTGTTCTGCACTAATAATAACCATTTCCTCTTTTGGAACAAGACAACCATTCTGAACTTCGTAGCAATGACCTCCAGTATCAACTGCAAATGGTAAACTATTTTCTTGGAAGTAACTCTCTTCATTAAAAAAAGGTTCACTATTAGATGTATGTTTCCATTGTCCACTGAAGGTTTTACAAAAGTTGCTTCTGTTTACATGTCTTTTTTTTTTACTTTTGTCTTTCAGAATCTTCATTGTTTTATCCAACACTTTCATCCTCTCCAAAATCAAAATGAATATTTTTTGTTTCAACTTAAAAGCAGTATCCACTATGCTTTCAACACGCTGTTTCTGTTTCAATTGCAGAAATTTCTTTTTATATTTGCGGCATCCTTTTAATAATTTCTGAATTACTCTATTTCGAAAAAGTCTTTGACGAATTTCTTGAAATTGTTTTTGTCTACGGGAAACAAATACTCTTTCCTTATGATGATTTTTTTTCTAGCAATTTGAAGTCGAAGTTTGCTTCTCCTTACTTGACAAATCCTTCTTTTTCTTTTTTGTGATGTTCTTTTCATTAAATGTTCGTAATACTTTTTAAAAAAATTGTCTAGTGTTTTTACCAGAAGAAACTCTTTTTGTAGTACTCTCATTTACTTGTAATCCACATTTTTCACTTTTCTTTAAGTAGATTGCCTTTGTTTTTTCTTCTTTTCTTCTCAGTTCTTCTAGGCATTTTTAATTTTGAATCCAATCCAAATAATTTTCTGAGACGGAAAAAAAAGTTTCAATTGTTTGTTATATCTGTTCAATATGTCAAAATAATCACATACAACTACATAAGTTCCACTGGCAGCTTGCAGAGGAAATGCTGCATGGTACTAGAGCAGAATAAGGGAACAGTAGGGTGGCAGGCAGTGTCACCGGACATACAGCACATATTTATTGAATTATTTAGATTCACCTTCCCATTTTATATGTGACTCCACTACCTCCTACTTTTCTCCTCGCCCCCCCGCCCCACCCGACCGTCCCATGCACCCCACCGTCTCACAGTTTTGAGGACTCACGGTAGGTTTCCTCCTTATTTAACTCTGGCCACCATTTCCCCCTCACAAAACCATCAAAAAGCATTCGATCCCTGGAGTTGGTGAGCAAGTTGGCATCGTAGAAATTCCAACATGGCCGCCAACATTCCAACACTGCTGCAGCATATCGCTGTGTAGCAGTCTAGTCATTTAGGTTAATCACACTCTGGTGAAGCATTCTCCAAGATTCCACTGTGTAATTCACCAAAGTACCTCAAGGAAGAGCAACGAATTTACATGGGTGTCGTGGAAGTCAGTCAGGGTATTTTGCGTGCACACCGGGGTTAGATTCGACGGTTGGTAACATTTCCAGAGTCAAGGTCAGTGAACTGTTTAGTTCTTGTCATGTAAAAAAGAAATGCTTGTGAAAAGCTAATAGCCTAAGGCCCGATTCACAGAACTAACTTAAGACAAAATCCTAAACTTACTACCATTTTGGTATTCACAGAAGGCACTTACTCATTTTGGTATTCACAGAAGGCACTTACTCATTTCGGTATTCACAGAAGTTAGGACTCCTAACTTTAAAGCTCCTAAATGCCTTCTGTGAATACCGAAAGAATTAAAATAAGGATTTTTCTCAATTTAGTAGTCCTAAAGTTAGGACTCCTAACTTTAGGACTCCTAAATGCCTTCTGTGACTCCCGAAAGCCTTAAAATTAGTATTTTTCTCAGTTTAGTAGTAGTATAGTTAGGACTCCTAACTTTAGGACTCCTAAATGCATTCTGTGAATACCGAAAGTCTTAAAATAAGGATTTTTCTCAATTTAGTAGTCCTAAAGTTAGGACCCCTAACTTTAGGACTCCTAAATGCCTTCTGTGACTCCTGAAAGCCTTAAAATTAGTATTTTTCTCAGTTTAGTAGTAGTATAGTTAGGACTCCTAACTTAAGGACTCCTAAATGCCTTCTGTGAATACCGAAAGTCTTAAAATAAGGATTTTTCTCAATTTAGTAGTCCTAAAGTTAGGACTCCTAACTTTAGGACTGACTCCTAAATGCCTTCTGTGACTCCCGAAAGCCTTAAAATTAGGATTTTTCTCACTTTAGTAGTAGTGAAGTTAGGAGTCCTAACTTTAGGACTCATAAACCGAGAAAAATCCTAATTTTAAGACTTTCGGTATTCACAGAAGGCATTTAGGAGTCCTAAAGTTAGGACTCCTAACTTCTGTGAATACCGAAGTGAGTAAGTGTCTTCTGTGAATACCAAAATGAGTAAGTGCCTTCTGTGAATACGAAAATGGTAGTAAGTTTAGGATTTTGTCTTAAGTTAGTTCTGTGAATCGGGCCCAATGATTCTAAATATCAGCGGCAGGATAGAGGTTAAATAAAAGTATATTAAACTGCTTCCTCAGTTCCCCTCTAAACCTTTAGTGAATTTTCAAAGGCTTTCATTAGACAATTTCTGTCAGAACCATTTGGTTTCTCCTGAACGCAGGCGTGACCTTTCAACACACAGTGTTTACCAGTGAGAACTGCAAGCATCCAATTTCAGCTGTGTTCAGTCAGCTGGGGCAAAATATCTTTAACCCAGGCTTCTCTTTTAACACACAGAGTTTCCTCTCAGCTAAATAAAAAGGGAATATTCTTTAAACCAAATACTTTTCAGCCAGAGTCAGAGTTATTCAAGTGTGACAATTAGCACACCATAAATCAAGGCTCTTTTCAAAGACATGTAGAGCTAATTAAAACTAACATAAAAACACATCCCTTAAACAAATAAGTCCCTACCAGAGTCAGAGATATTTGTGTGTAATAATTAGAGCTCCAGATGCTTTCCAAGAAGAGCTTTAGGGAAAACAAATAAATTAAAAAAAACACATTACTGCAAATTTATACTAGGAAGCTAAAAAGCCTTTACTAAACTGTGTTACAAGAAAGAAAGGCAGAGACATGAATTCCCAGAACCCCATTTAATACAGCCAGTTCAGTTCAACTCACTGTAAGTACACTAATATAAATTAGAGGCACACCATTACTGAATTAAATAAATAAAACTTAGAATTACCTGTATCATTTCTTGTGAAGGAAGCTGAAGCAGGATAGACGCTGTTGTCCCTGAAAAAAGAAGAAAGAAGATTACTGAACTGCACTTCTCTTCATAAATAAAGAAGAAAACAAAAAAGAGAAGTAAGAAGAGAAGTAGGCTCCCAATCGTATCCTGGTAAGACAAGCAATACTAAATGTTAAGGAAAGTAAGTTATAATAGATAAATGGAAAAGTAAAGTTACATTACATATGTGTTTTAGCACTACAAGCACACTACGAAGAAGAAAACAAGATTGTCAGAACAAGCAGAGTGTTGAGAACTGTCTCTTCTCTGTCCCATTCCCCTTTCCCCCCTTGGTACTTACCTGCAATGGTTTATTGAGATACTAGCAGGAAGGTTCCGAGAGGGGCATTGGAAACTAGCGTTGTTCTGCTCCCGTGCCATTAGAATCATAGTTGCTAGCCTTGACACACAGCACTTCCTCTGCAACCCACTACAGATGACTTTGTAGATACTATTTTTGTAAAATTGAGATCTGTGTACTTAGAGTCATACTTTCAACTAAATGGCACATATAAACGTTACCCTTATTAGTTAAAGACTTCTATCGGCAACTTAGCAAGCATAACACTGCACCATATTAGCAAAGATATCGTTCAGACTTATATTTCATTGTGGATTAACATAAACAAATACAGATCAACTGTTAGAGAGCAACAAAAATGACCGACATGGAGATGGAGAGGGGGGAAACATTAAGTAAGGTGTTATTCCCATTTTGGTAATGTGCCAGCTCAGTCGTGTACAGAGCTGTTACACCAGCAGAAGACCTTGTATGTTAATTTACATTTACATGTGCTTTACCACTGCAACCAACACTTTGTACCCCTGAGACTACTGTCTTGAAAAATAAACAAACAGAGCTTTATCTAGTATAAAAATAACACACCGTTGAGTGAGACGTACCCTCCCCCCCACACAACCTGGCTCGTAGAGGGAGTGCTGCAGGCTACCAGCTCCTAGAGGGACAGCTGCCTTCCCGCTCGCAGACGGAGAGCTGAGGGCCACCTCGCAGAGGGACAGCTACGGACCGAGTGGCATAGGGAGAGGTGCGGGCCGTCAGCTTGCAAAAGAATACCTGCGACCACTAATGTGGGGTGAGGGAGGGTGAAGAGAGTATATGGCAGAGGCAAAGCTGTGGTATATTACCAGTATTGGCTTGCAGAGATAGACCTGCAGCCTGACGGCTTTTAGAGGGTAAACTAGGAGCCGCTGGCTTGCAGAAGAACATTTGCGTGCCAGTTCACAGAGGGAGAGCTGCAGACCGGCTCACACAGCAGCAGATGCGGGCCGCTACAGGCCGGTGATGTGGGGTGAACGAGGGTGAAGGGGGTATCTGGCAGAGGTACAGCTGTGGTATATTTTCAGTGTTGGCTTGCAGAGTTACAGCTGCGGACCCGACGGCTCACGGAGCAAGAGCAAGAGCCGACGGGCTGCCTCACAAAGGCAGAGCTGCGAGCCTACGGCCTGACTTGCAGAGGGAGAGCTGCGGGCCCGACCGCTCGCACATGAACACCTGCAAGCCGACGGGCTGGCTGGCAGAGGGACAGCTATGGTATATTTTCAGTGTTACGTTATAGAGATAAAGCTGCGGGCCCGAGGACTCGCAGAGGAAGAACTCTGAGCCAACGGGCTGGCTCACAGAGGGACAGCTACGGTATATTTTCAGTGTTGGCTTACAGAGATAGAGCTGCAGGCCCGAGGACTCACAGAGGAAGAGCTCTGAGCCGATGGGCTGGCTCGCAGAGAGAGAGCTGCGGGCCGGCTCCCATAGGAACAGCTGCGGGCTGACTCACATATGAAGAGCTGAGAGCCGTCGGCTTGCAAAAGGATACCTGCGACCGCTGATGTGGGGCGAGGAAGAGTGAAGGGAGTATCTGCAAGAGGGAAACCTGCGGTATATTTTCAGTGTTGGCTTGGAGAGTTACAACTGTGGGCCCGACCACTCACAGAGCGAGAGCTGCGAGCCAACGGGCTGCCTCGCAGAGGAAAAGCTGTGCGCCGACTGGCTGGCTCATAGAGGGAGAACTGCGGTATATTTCCAGTGTTGGCTTGCAGAGGCAGCCCTCCCTCTAAGAGCCAGCCAGTTGGCTCACAGCTCTTCCTTTGCGAACCACCTGTCGGCTCGCAGCTCTTCATCTGTGAGCCATTGGGCCCGCAAGTTTTTCTGTACAATCCGTCGGGTTCGTAACTCTACCTGTACTAGCCAACACTGCGAATATAACGCAGCTCTCCCTCTACCAGATACCCCCTTAACCCTCCATCGACCCGCATCACCAGCCCGCAGCTATCTCTCTGCAAACTAATAGTGAGAATATACCACAGCTGTCTCTCTCCGAAATACCTCCTTCACCCTCTCTTGTCCTGCATCACCAGGCATTCTATATTATATTTAACACTATGATCATATTTTTCAAACCAAAATGGGGGTGACACATGAGGAGAGTAAACGAAGGTGTAATTTCTAAACTTTCTTTCTACCATTCCTTTAATATACGTATATTGAGGGTTTTAAGTGGGATGAAAAAAATTGTGGGTGTCTAAAAGGGATACCAGTGTTCAGCACCAGTAAGACCTGGCCCACTTAAAGTTCTGCGTACATTCAGCACAGAGACACACCGTAACAATTTTCATCACTTATAATCACAGTTAGTTTACTAGTGTGAAAAAATCATACAGAAAATTTACTAAGAACATTTTATTTTTTTATCTCTCAAACATTTATAAAAGATATCTTGTAAATAAACGCCCCTCTCCACCTTTATTTCGTAAAGAACGAGCAATAAATAACACCTTTACCAGCATTTAGTCACTAACTACTAACACTGTGCACTGTACCCAATTGTAAAGCAGAAACAGTGTTTAGATTATATCTTAACCCCTTGTATGCCCATGACGAGCTGGACTCGTCATAGAGCACAGTCGCGCTGTGCCCATGACGAGTCCAGCTCGTCATGAGGCATACCCTAGGGAATCCCTCTGGTGCGGGCACCAGAGGGATTCCCTTTCGTGCAAAATAGCCTCGGGAGCTGGGGAAGAGCTTCCCCAGCACCCAAGCCCCCCCCCCCCTTTCACTGCAATGACGATCGGCGCGCACGTCGCGCCGACGTCATTACAGTGAAAGTGAAACTGAAATGAGCCAAGATGCTCATTTCAGGTTTCACTTTGTGCGTGCTCAGGGGGCTATCTCAGCCCCCTGAGCACGTACAAACACGGGAGAGGTATCTTTGGAAAGGGGAGAATCTCCCCTTTCCAATGGTACCCCTCCCCAGTGGATCCCTGCTTGGGGATCGCCACAGGAGGGCGATCCCCAAGCAGGGATCCACCCACTAGACACCAGGGAGGGGGGAGCGGCCTCTTGGGCAAGGGCCTTTGCTCCCCCTGTATATTTTGGCCATTTTAGTCTTTTTGCCCCCCCTGGGGGGCAGATGGGGGCATTAGCCCCCAATCTGCCCCCCCGGGGGGGTAAAAAGCCCACTAGACACCAGGGAAGTTACATAAATAAATAAATAGGGGTGGGGGCTGCCCAAAATGGGCAGGCCCATGCCCCCACCCCCCCTCCCCAATTACTACAGTCTTTCTGCCCCCCCGGGGGCATATGGGGCATTGGCCCCTAATCTGCCCCTCCGGGGGGGTAGAAAGCCCACTAAACACCAGGGATTAGTTTGTAATTTTATTTTTAGGGTGGGGGCTGCCCACAACGGGCAAGCCAATGCCCCCACCCACCACCATTACAGCCTTTCTGTCCCCCCTGGGGGGCAGATGGGGCATCGGCCCCCAATCTGCCCCGCCGTGGGGCCAAAAAGCCCACTAGACACCAGGGAATTGTAAAAAGAAAAAATAGGGGTGGGGGCTGCCCAAAACGGGCAGGCCCATGCCCCCACCCCACCCCCCCAATTACTACAGTCTTTCTGCCCCCCCGGGGGGCAGATGGGGCATTGGCCCCTAATCTGCCCCTTCGGGGGGGCAGAAAGCCCACTAAACACCAGGGATTCGTTTTTAGTTTTATTTTTAGGGTGTGGGCTGCCCGCAACGGGCACGCCAATGACCCCATCCACCCGCCACCATTACAGTCTTTCTGCCCCCCCTGGGGGCAGATGGGGGCATTAGCCCCCAATCTGCCGCCCAGGGGGCTAAAAAGCCCACTAGACACCAGGGAAGTTACATAAATAAATAAATAGGGGTGGGGCTGCCCAAAACAGGCAGGCCCATGCCCCCACCCCCCCTCCCCAATTACTACAGTCTTTCTGCCCCCCCGGGGGGCAGATGGGGCATTGGCCCCTAATCTGCCCCTTCGGGGGGGCAGAAAGCCCACTAAACACCAGGGATTCGTTTTTAGTTTTATTTTTAGGGTGTGGGCTGCCCGCAACGGGCACGCCAATGACCCCATCCACCCGCCACCATTACAGCCTTTCTGCCCCCCCCTGGGGGCAGATGGGGGCATTAGCCCCCAATCTTCCCCCCAGGGGGGTAAAAAGCCCACTAGACACCAGGGAAGTTACATAAATAAATAAATAGGGGTGGGGGCTGCCCAAAACAGGCAGGCCCATGCCCCCACCCCCCCTCCCCAATTACTACAGTCTTTCTGCCCCCCCCCCGGGAGCAGATGGGGCATTGGCCCCTAATCTGCCCCTCCGGGGGGGGGCAGAAAGCCCACTAAACACCAGGGATTAGTTTGTAGTTTTATTTTTAGGGTGGGGGCTGCCCGCAACGGGCACGCCAATGCCCCTACCCACCCAACACCATTACAGCCTTTCTGCCCCCCCCGGGGCATTTTTAGCATTGTGCATACCTGTAGATTTTTGGCCCTAGCGCAGTTGGCACGTAGGCAAACCTAGCAAAACTGTACATTCTTTAAAACTAGACACAGGGGGGAATCCTGGATGGGGTGACTTCACTGGCTCTCACCAGGTTCTGTTACCCAGAATCCATTGCAAACCTAAAAATGTGTTCAAAATAACACTTTTTCCTCACATTTCTTTGTCGGAAAGTTCTGGAATCTGCGTGGGTCCACAAAATTCCACCCACCCTGCGTTCCCCAAAGTCTTCAGAGAAAAATGGTATCTCACTTGCGTGGGTAGGCATAGTGCCCGCGTCAGGCAAGGGCCCAAAACCTATTGAGGAGACATCAAAATTACCTATCACAAAACAAATTGGTTTTGCAAAGGGGTCCTATGAGTGTTTGGCCCCGGGCTTGGCGGCCACCTAGGAAAACCTACCAAACCCACACATTTCTGAAAACTAGACACCCGGGGGATTCCAGGGAGGTATGGTTTGCGTGGATCCCCCAACGTTTCCTTACCCAGAATGCCCTGCAAACCTCAAATGTGGCTAAAAAAATCACCTTTTGCACACATTTTTGTGTGGGAAAGTTGTGGCATCACCAGGCTGCCACAAATTTCCTACCACCCAGCGTTCCCCCGGGTCTCCCGATAAAAACGGTACCTCACTCGTGTGGGAGGCCCAAGTACCCATGACAGGCAAGGTCCCAAAACGTATTGAGGCGACATGAAAATTGCCTACCTCAAAACGACCTGGTTTTGCAAGGGGGGTCACCTGGGATTTTGGCCCGGTGCTCGGCGGCCACCTAGGGGAACCTACCAAACCCACACATTTCTGAAAACTAGATACCCGGGGGATTCCAGGGAGGTATGGCTTGCGTGGATCCCCTAACGTTTCCTTACCCAGAATGCCCTGCAAACCTCAAATCTAGCTGAAAAAATCACCTTTTTCACACATTTTTGTGTGGGAAAGTTGAGGCATCACCGGGCTGACACAAATGTCCTACCACCCAGCGTTCCCCCGGGTCTCCCGATAAAAACGGTGCCTCACTCTTGTGGGAGGCCCAAGTACCCGCGACAGGCAAGGGCGCAAAACGTATTGAGGCGACATGAAAATTGCCTACCTCAAAACGACCTGGTTTTGCAAGGGGGGTCACCTGGGTTTTTGGCCCGGTGCTCAGCGGCCACCTAGGGGAACCAACCAAACCCACACATTTCTGAAAACTAGACACCCGGGGGATTCCAGGGAGGTATGGCTTGCGTGGATCCCCCCATGTTTCCTTACCCAGAATGCCCTGCAAACCTAAAATTTAGCTGAAATAATCACCTTTTTCAAACATTTTTGTGTGGGAAAGTTGTGGCATCACCGGGCTGACACAAATTTCCTACCACCTAGCGTTCCCCCGGGTCTCCCGATAAAAACAGTGCCTCACTCGTGTGGGAGGCCCAAGTACCCGCGACAGGCAAGGCCCCAAAACGTATTGAGGCGACATGAAAATTGCCTACCTCAAAACGACCTGGTTTTGCAAGGGGGGTCACCTGGGTTTTTGGCCCGGTGCTCGGCGGCCACCTAGGGGAACCTACCAAACCCACACATTTCTGAAAACTAGACACCCAGGGGATTCCAGTAAGGTATGGCTTGCGTGGATCCCCCAACGTTTCCTTACCCAGAATGCCCTGCAAACCTCAAATTTAGCTGAAAACATCTCCTTTTTCACACATTTTTGTGTGGGAAAGTTGAGGCATCACCGGGCTGACACAAATTTCCTACCACCCAGCGTTCCCCCGGGTCTCCCGATAAAAATGGTGCCTCACTCGTGTGGGAGGCCCAAGTACCCGCGACAGGCAAGGGCGCAAAACGTATTGAGGCAACATGAAAATTGCCTACCTCAAAACGACCTGGTTTTGCAAGGGGGGTCACCTGGGTTTTTGGCCCGGTGCTCAGCGGCCACCTAGGGGAACCTACCAAACCCACACATTTCCGAAAACTAGACACCCGGGGGATTCCAGGGAGGTATGGCTTGCATGGATCCCCCCACGTTTCCTTACCCAGAATGCCCTGCAAACCTCAAATTTAGCTGAAATAATCACCTTTTTCACACATTTTTGTGTGGGAAAGTTGAGGCATCACCGGGCTGACACAAATTTTCTACCACCCAGTGTTCCCCCGGGTCTCCCGATAAAAACGCTGCCTCACTCGTGTGGGAGGCCCAAGTACCCGCGACAGGCAAGGGCCCAAAACGTATTGAGGCGACATGAAAATTGCCTAAATCAAAACGACCTGGTTTTGCAAGGGGGGTCACCTGGGTTTTTGGCCCGGTGCTCAGCGGCCACCTAGGGGAACCTACCAAACCCACCCATTTCTGAAAACTAGACACCCAGGGGATTCCAGGGAGGTATGGCTTGCGTGGATCCCCCAACGTTTCCTTACCCAGAATGCCCTGCAAACCTCAAATTTAGCTGAAAACATCACCTTTTTCTCACATTTTTGTGTGGGAAAGTTGAGGCATCACCGGGCTGACACAAATTTCCTACCACCCAGCGTTCCCCCGGGTCTCCCGATAAAAACAGTGCCTCACTCGTGTGGGAGGCCCAAGTACCCGCGACAGGCAAGGCCCCAAAACGTATTGAGGCGACATGAAAATTGCCTACCTCAAATCGACCTGGTTTTGCAAGGGGGTCACCTGGGTTTTTGGCCCGGTGCTCAGCGACCACGTAGGGGAACCTACCAAACCCACACATTTCTGAAAACTAGACATCCAGGGGATTCCAGGGAGGTATGGCTTGCATGGATCCCCCCACGTTTCCTTACCCAGAATGCCCTGCAAACCTCAAATTTAGCTGAAAAAAATCACCTTTTTCACACATTTTTGTGTGGGAAAGTTGAGGCATCACCGGGCTGTCACAAATTTCCTACCACCCAGCGTTCCCCCGGGTCTACCGATAAAAACGGTGCCTCACTCGTGTGGGAGGCCCAAGTACCCGCGACAGGCAAGGGCCCAAAACATATTGAGGCGACATGAATATTGCCTACCTCAAAACGACCTGGTTTTGCAAGGGGGGTCACCTGGGTTTTTGGCCCGGTGCTCAGCGGCCAACTATGGGAACCTACCAAACCCACACATTTCTGAAAACTAGACACCCGGGGGATTCCAGGGAGGTATGGCTTGCATGGATCCCCCCACGTTTCCTTACCCAGAATGCCCTGCAAACCTCAAATTTAGCTGAAAAAATCACCTTCTTCACACATTTTTGTGTGGGAAAGTTGAGGCATCACCGGGCTGACACAAAATTCCTGCCACCCAGCGTTCCCCCGGGTCTCCCGATAAAAACGGTGCCTCACTCGTGTGGGAGGCCCAAGTACCCGCGACAGGCAAGGGCCCAAAACGTATTGAGGCGACATGAATATTGCCTACCTCAAAACGACCTGGTTTTGCAAGGGGGGTCACCTGGGTTTTGGCCCGGTTCTCAGCGGCCACCTAGGGGAACCTACCAAACCCACACATTTATGAAAACTAGACACCCGGGGGATTCCAGGGAAGTATGGCTTGCGTGGATTCCCCCACGTTTCCTTACCCAAAATGCCCTGCAAACCTCAAATTTAGCTGAAAAAATCACCTTTTTCACACATTTTTTTGTGTGGGAAAGTTGAGGCATCACCGGGCTGACACAAATTTCCTACCACCCAGCATTCCCCCGGGTCTCCCGATAAAAACGGTGCCTCACTCGTGTGGGAGGCCCAAGTACCTGCGACAGGCAAGGGCCCAAAACGTATTGAGGCGACATGAATATTGCCTACCTCAAAACGACCTGGTTTTGCAAGGGGGGTCACCTGGGTTTTTGGCCCGGTGCTCAGCGGCCACCTAGGGGAACCTACCAAACCCACACATTTCTGAAAACTAGACACCCGGGGGATTCCAGGGAGGTATGGCTTGCGTGGATCCCCCCACGTTTCCTTACCCAGAATGCCCTGCAAACCTCAAATTTAGCTGAAAAAATCACCTTTTTCACACATTTTTGTGTGGGAAAGTTGAGGCATCACCGGGCTGACACAAATTTCCTACCACCCAGCGTTCCCCCGGGTCTCCCGATAAAAACGGTGCCTCACTCGTGTGGGAGGCCCAAGTACCCGCGACAGGCAAGGGCCCAAAACGTATTGAGGCGACATGAAAATTGCCTACCTCAAAACAAACTGGTTTTGCAAGGGGGGTCACCTGGGTTTTTGGCCCGGTGCTCAGCGGGTACCTAGGGGAACCTACCAAACCCACACATTTCTGAAAACTAGACACCGGGGGGATTCCAGGGAGGTATGGCTTGCGTGGATCCCCCAACGTTTCCTTACCCAGAATGCCCTGCAAACCTCAAATTTAGCTGAAAAAATCACCTTTTTCATACATTTTTGTGTGGGAAAGTTGAGGCATCACCGGGCTGACACAAATGTCCTACCACCCAGCGTTCCCCCGGGTCTCCCGATAAAAACGGTGCCTCACTCGTGTGGGAGGCCCAAGTACCCGCGACAGGCAAGGGCCCAAAACGTAGTGAGGCGCACTACGTTTAGGACCCTTGCCTGTTGAGGCGCACTACGTTTTGGGGCCTTGCCTGTCGCGGGTACTTGGGCCTCCCACACGAGTGAGGCACCGTTTTTATCGGGAGGCCCGGGGAAACGCTGGGTGGTAGGAAATTTGTGTCAGCCCGGTGATGCCTCAACTTTCCCACACAAAAATGTGTGAAAAAGGTGATGTTTTCAGCTAAATTTGAGGTTTGCAGGGCATTCTGGGTAAGGAAACGTTGGGGGATCCACGCAAGCCATACCTCCCTGGAATTCCCCGGGTGTCTAGTTTTCAGAAATGTGTGGGTTTGTTAGGTTCCCCTAGGTGGCCGCTGAGCACTGGGCCAAAAACCCAGGTGACCCCCCCTTGCAAAACCAGGTCGTGTTGAGGTAGGCAATTTTCATGTCGCCTCAATACGTTTTGGGCCCTTGCCTGTCGCGGGTACTTGGGCCTCCCACACAAGTGAGGCACCGTTTTTATCAGGAGACCCGGGGGAACGCTGGGTGGTAGGAAATTTGTGTCAGCCCGGTGATGCCTCAACTTTCCCACACAAAAATGTGTGAAAAAGGTGATTTTTTCAGCTAAATTTGAGGTTTGCAGGGCATTCTGGGTAAGGAAACGTTGGGGGATCCACGCAAGCCATACCTCCCTGGAATCCCCCGGGTGTCTAGTTTTCAGAAATGTGTGGGTTTGGTAGGTTCCCCTAGGTGGCCGCTGAGCACCGGGCCAAAAACCCAGGTGACCTCCCTTGCAAAACCAGGTCGTTTTGAGGTAGGCAATTTTCATGTCGCCTCACTACGTTTTGGGCCCTTGCCTGTCGCGGGTACTTGGGCCTCCCACACGAGTGAGGCACCGTTTTTATTGGGAGCCCCGGGGGAACACTGGGTGGTAGGAAATTTGTGTCAGCCCGGTGATGCCTCAACTTTCCCCCACAAAAATGTGTGAAAAAGGTGATTTTTTCAGCTAAATTTGAGGTTTGCAGGGCATTCTGGGTAAGGAAACATGGGGGGATCCACGCAAGCCATACCTCCCTGGAATCCCCCGGGTGTCGAGTTTTCAGAAATGTGTGGGTTTGGTAGGTTTCCCTAGGTGGCCGCTGAGCACCGGGCCAAAAACCCAGGTGACCCCCCTTGCAAAACCAGGTCGTTTTGAGGTAGGCAATTTTCATGTCGCCTCAATACGTTGTGGGCCCTTGCCTGTTGCGGGTTCTTGGGCCTCCCACACGAGTGAGGCACCGTTTTTATCGGGAGACCCGGGTGAACGCTGGGTGGTAGGAAATTTGTGTCAGCCCGGTGATGCCACAACTTTCCCACACAAAAATGTGTGAAAAAGGTGATTTTTTCAGCTAAATTTGAGGTTTGCAGGGCATTCTGGTTAAGGAAACTTTGGGGGATCCACGCAAGCCATACCTCCCTGGAATACCCCGGGTGTATAGTTTTCAGAAATGTGTGGGCTTGGTAGGTTCCCCTAGGTGGCCGCCGAGCACCGGGCCAAAAACCCAGGTGACCCCCCTTGCTAAACCAGGTCGTTTTGAGGTAGGCAATTTTCATGTCGCCTCAATACGTTTTGGGGCCTTGCCAGTCGCGAGTACTTGGGCCTCCCACATGAGTGATGCACCGTTTTTATCGGGAGACCCGGGGGAACGCTGGGTGGTAGGAAATTTGTGTCAGCCCGGTGATGCCTCAACTTTCCCACACAAAAATGTGTGAAAAATGTGATTTTTTTCAGCTAAAATTGAGGTTTGCAGGGGATTCTGGGTAAGGAAACGTTGGGGGATCCACGCAAGCCATGCCTCCCTGGAAGCACACGGGTGTCTAGTTTTCAAAAATGTATAGGTTTGCTAGGTTTCCCAAGGTGCCTGCAGAGCTAGGGTTCAAAAACTACAGCTAGACATTTTGCCAAAAAAGGGTCATTTTTCACTGCGAGATTGAGGTGTGACCACGTTGCGTTTTGCGCCGTTTCCTGTCGCGGGCACTAGGCCGACCCACACAAGTGAGGTACCGTTTTTCTTGTAAGACTTTGGGGAACGCGGGGTGGGTGGAAATTTGTGGATCCACGCAGATTCCGAAACTTTCCACCACAGAAATGTGTGGAAAATGTGTTTTTTTTGTCAATTTTTTAGGTTTGCAAGGGATTCTGGGTAACAGACCCTGGTGGGAGGCAGTCAAGTCACCCCATCCTGGATTCCCCTGGGTGTCTAGTTTTCAAAAATGTATAGGTTTGCTAGGTTTCCCAAGGTGCCCGCAGAGCTAGGGTTCAAAAACTACAGCTAGACATTTTGCCAAAAAAGGGTCATTTTTCACTGCGAAATTGAGGTGTGACCACGTTGCGTTTTGCGCCGTTTCCTGTCGCGGGCACTAGGCTGACCCACACAAGTGAGGTACCGTTTTTCTCGTAAGACTTTGGGGAACGCGGGGTGGGTGGAAATTTGTGGATCCACGCAGATTCCGGAACTTTCCACCACAGAAATGTGTGGAAAATTTTTTTTTTTGTCAATTTTTTAGGTTTGCAAGGGATTCTGGGTAACAGACCCTGGTGGGAGGCAGTCAAGTCACCCCATCCTGGATTCCTCTGGGTGTCTAGTTTAAAAAAATGTATAGGTTTGCTAAGTTTCCCAAGGTGCCCGCAGAGCTAGGGTTCAAAAACTACAGCTAGACATTTTGCCAAAAAAGGGTCATTTTTCACTCCGAAATTGAGGTGTTACCACGTTGCGTTTTGCGCCGTTTCCTGTCGCGGGCACTAGGCCGACCCACACAAGTGAGGTACCGTTTTTCTCGTAAGACTTTGGGGAACGCGGGGTGGGTGGAAATTTGTGGATCCACGCAGATTCCGGAACTTTCCACCACAGAAATGTGGGGAAAATGTGTTTTTTTTTGTCAATTTTTTAGGTTTGCAAGGGATTCTGGGTAACAGACCCTGGTGGGAGGCCATCAAGTCACCCCATCCTGGATTCCCCTGGGTGTCTAGTTTTCAAAAATGTATAGGTTTGCTAAGTTTCCCAAGGTGCCCGTAGAGCTAGGGTTCAAAAACTAGAGCTAGGCACTTTGCCAAAAAAGGGTACATTTTCACTGCGATATTGAGTTGTGACCACGTTGCGTTTTGCGCCGTTTCCTGTCGCGGGCACTAGGCCGACCCACACAAGTGAGGTATCGTTTTTCTCGTAAGACTTTGGGGAACGCAAGGTGGGTAGAAATTTGTGGATCCATGCAGATTCCGAAACTTTCCACCACAGAAATGTGTGGAAAATGTGTTTTTTTTGACAATTTTTTAGGTTTGCAAGGGATTCTGGGTAACAGACCCTGGTGGGAGGTAGTCAAGTCACCCCATCCTGGATTCCCCTGGGTGTCTAGTTTTCAAAAATGTATAGGTTTGCTAGGTTTCCCAAGGTGCCCGCAGAGCTAGGGTTCAAAAACTAGAGCTAGGCACTTTGCCAAAAAAGGGTAAATTTTCACTGCGATATTGAGTTGTGGCCACGTTGCGTTTTGCGCCGTTTCCCGTCGCGGGCACTATGCCTACCCACACAAGTGAGGTACCATTTTTATCGGGAGACTTAGGGTAATTCAGTTTTGTAAAGGAACTGTTATTATCTATTGACTTCCGATGCATTTCTGCCTTCCAAATGAAAGATATTGTTGAAAAAAGAAGTCATTCTAAAAAATGACTGATAATTCTCATGCTAGTTTGAGTATCCCCAATTTCAGAAATGTGCAAATATCTACTGTTTCTAAACTCTATATTTTGTTCCCATTTCAGAAATACATAGGTGTCTTTCATACCGATTTTTCCATGTACACATTTTTATAGAATAATTACTATATACCCGGTACATAATAAAAAACCATTACAAGTTGCTGCTCAGTTTTTGGCTCTGGGTTCGTCGGGTTCTTGGTGAACCTACAAGTCCTATATATCCCCACAACCAGTAATGTCCAGCGGATGTATTGGTATATTGCTTTCAAAGAACTGTCATAATTAGTAGAAGTTACAGGTGAAAACGTTGACACAAAAGGCTTTTTTTTTCAACTAATTTTTAATTTATCCTATATTTAACTGTTAGTTTCTATAAAAAAGCCTTGATGGATCTACACAAATGACCCCTTGCTGAATTCAGAATTTTGACTTCTTCTCGAAAATCTATAGCTTTCCAGGATCCATTATTGCTTTTGTACCCATTTCTGTCATTAACTGGAAGGAGGTCAAAAGCACAAAAAATAGCAAAATTAGGCTATGTCCCAGAAAAATGCCAAAACAGTGTAAAAATGTTGGGTTTCTGACAAAAGTCTAGTATCCCTGAAAAGCTGGGAAAATGCCTTGATCAAAGGTGAGTGTCTTTAAAACCAAGTGCTCACATGACTTGATGCAACCTCCTCGAGATCCCAGAATGCACCAAAATCGATCATTCAAGTTTAAGCTGTGGTGCTTTATTTCTTTTTTGCTTAATAGCTTTCTTTAAACACCAGAGTCCGAATTATACATTTGTGTTTATGGTGCAGGCTGTTATTTCATTTGCCAAGTGCATGTTGTTGCTGCCACTCAACCTACTTGCACAGAATGCGGAGTCTCCAGAGAGAGAAACATCTCCCTCATCTCTCTTTCTCACTCTCAAAAAGCAGAATACCACGGAAGTCCAATGTCTGGTCTGCCAGCAAGCAGGTCATGCCCCCTCCATAATATGCACAAAAAGAATTCCAATTTACCGGGGGCCACCAACCCTGCAGAGCGGCCTCTGCCATCAGGAATGGAGAATCCTGTAATGGCATGAAATGCGAAAGAAAATGCAGAGGCCCAACTCCAACTTAAATCATGCCATTTATTTATGCATCATGTCAGTGGCAGCAGATTCACTCCTTCGTTCCTTACGCGTTTCGGCATGAATGCCTTGATCACAGGTGAGTGTCTTTATACATCTATACATATATTTATATATATATATATACACTGATATCTGATATTTCAATGAGAAGAGCCCCACAATAGCTCGCGGCCCCCAGGAGTAGTGCATGCTCGGATATGGAGTCCCGGCCAAGTGAGTAGATGAACAAACAGTTTTAACCTGTTATTAGAAAACACTGGAATCTCAATATAGTATTTTGCCATGAAATCATACACTCATGAATCAATACCAGCCCAAGTAGGCAATGGAAATTGCATTAATACAAATGAGGAAATCATAAAATATAAAAAGTTAAATCATATGATAGCACTGTGTGCGCAGCCCCATTGACCCAGACTATCAGCAACCAATCATCGATACAAACTTATGGCATCATGAAATTTTCATAAACATACATAAAAATGCAGATAAATAAATAATCTGGTAGCCCTAGTGGGCTCTGGGTACAGAGTATGAGAGCATTCACATGTTAGTCTAAACATGATATCGATGCAGAAAAATCAAACACAAATGGAAGCATGCTGCGCTCTAAATTCAAGTGTTATATTCCATGCATGATAAGCAAATATAATTAGGCAAATGCAGTTCCTGAGTACAAATAGCCAACCGGCATGCACCAACCAGACTCAGACATTTAAAAAGAGAGTATAATATATATAATACTACCTAGTGGCAGTCACCACTAGGTAGTTACAGCTAGGTCTGCTATTCCATAGGGAATTGTTTTGTGTGTTGCGAATAACTTTGGCCCAGTTTGACGAATTTACATAAAAGTTGTTTAAAAGGTGCTACTTGTTGACTAATTTGTCAGGGTGATCCGTCAAGCCCAAAATGCAAAATCCCCATGTATTGTCCATAAACTACTTTAGACAAAGCTACAGTAAAAACTGCGGAACTGAATTACACCACATTCAGCAGGAAGATAGATCTTGGTCAAAATCTATTGTTGATTATTTGTATCTGTTGGGCATGTGGTTGGACAAAGTAATTATTATTGATGATGAATTTTGTTTTCTTAAGGTGGACTACCCCAGAATACCCACAATATACTTTTTACCTAAAGTACATAAACAGCCCACTCACCATCAAGGAAGACCTATTGTCTAAGCAAATGGGCGGTTTACTTGAACCAACAGCCATGTATTTCAACCATTTCCTAGCCTCACATGTACTAGCTTTGCCATTATACTGTAGGGACACCAAAGATTTTCTCACCAAAATTCATGGGATTCACTGGGAAGACGTACCTGCTGATGAACTTAAATGTCAACTCCCTTTACACTTCTATAGACCACCATCAATGAATTGATGCATGTGTTTCCTTCCTGAGGGGCTGCTCCATAAAGTTAATTATCCATACCCTCTTCCTGAGTAAAATGATGCTTTCCTGCTTGAGTCAGAACCTTTTTTGCTTTGATGATGTCTACTACAAGAAAGTGTCCAGTACTGCGAAGGGCACTTGCTTTGCTCCCAATTTTGCAAACTTATTCCTGAGCTGGAGAGAAAAGCAGGAGGCGTGGAAAGAAGCCAACGAGACATACACTTCCCACATTATCATGTGGATAAGATACATTGATGATGTCTTCGTCTTATGGGTCGGTGAGGAAGGTAACTGGACATTTTCCTTGCTCTGACTGTAGCATATGCCATCTGACCTCACACACTAAAACCCTTAATCTTGAACCCAACAAGGTCTGGACCCAAAGAGGTCATACGAACTGCAATACACCTAATGTAATTTACCTAATTACATGTCCTTGCGGTCTACGATACGTAGGGATGACGACGAGGAAGGTCAAACTCCGGATATGCGAGCACCGGAGCAATATCAGGTGTAAACGTGTTACCACTAAACTGAGCGAACATTTTCTATCCGTCAACCACACAACTAATGACTTAAAATGGACTGTTATTGAAGAGATATCGACAGGCAGAAACATCCCCAAGACACTCTTTGAAAAGGAGCAGAGATGCGTTTACCGTCTGGGTACGAACCTTCATGGCTTAAATGATAATGTACCTTGGACTAACATTTTATAATCTACCTATGGTCAACTGGAGGCGCAGCGTCTACTTTTGTACTTTACTTACTCATGTGATCAGGGAGACCCCATCGGCTATTATTGAATAATGCAATTTTGCCGAATAAGCGTTCCCAGCTATTCTGATACACTGCTTGATAATATAGCTCGGATTAATACCATATATTGTATCTGTGACATCTGGGGTAACAGCTTGTTTTTCTGACCCCTGTCCTTTATTTACTTACGCATCAGTTAGGCACCACTTGAACACGCTAGTTTGCCGATTAATTACTTCGAGCAGAGCTAACATCATAACACTCTATATCAGCACACATGTACAGCACTTTGCCTTTATCAATATGTGGTCAGGTTTTTAACAGCAAGTCCCTCTGCACGCTCTTCGTGTGGATTGTTTGGGTCGAATGAGTGTCCAACACGGAGCCTGTCAATAAAGTATTGTGCCCCCTTTTTTCTATTTTACGTGTCGTTCAGTACTAGGAACGACTCCTTTCTTTTCTACATTCCCATTGGATGTTCTCACATCCAATCAGCAACGGAGTTTGGCGAATCTGCCCAATCCCGTCTAAGCTTTCACTGTCAGCCCAACCGGGGACTCTTCGAATCTCTTCTTATACGAACCTCCGGTCACGGATCTCCACTATCCGGACCCGGCAGCGAGAGGCTGTATAGGTGACACACGGGTGCTGAGCAGCAAGGGCGTAAGTTATTCACACTGCTCCCTGCCCCTGAAGGTAAGCGGGATTACACTTCTCCATTCGAGGTAGTGACCCGCCCTCTTTTTCTTTCTTTTTATCTCCCTTCTCCTTTATGCAGGGTGTGCCATTTTGCTCCCACCCCCCTCCCGGGATCCTTGAGGCATCAAACGGATTGGCCTCTTTGTAAGATGTTACCTAAATTCTTGTATATTGAGCATCGGGGGCTGCTGAGTCATTCCCTAGCCCTCCCTATTTTTCCGTACTTAGAGTGGCACGCTGCATATATTCCACGTGCGTTCCGATATATGACTTTAGTCACATCCGATAGGATACCGAGCCAATGGCTTTATCCTACACTGATACTTGGATACACCTAGGTGCACATTTTTTCACCATTTTGGCACCTGAGGTAGACCTAGTGGCACTCCTTCGTTCTCTGAGCACCATTGTTCTTAACCCTTGAGTATAACAGTACGAGTTTGCCACAAACACTGATGACTCTTCTTATGTTTTGTCTTTTTGTTTGTATGTCTTTCTCAATGTCAGAATAAACTCGTTCCTCTCCCCCATAATAAATATATTTTGGCGGATTTTTCACTGTAAATAATTTTTCACACAGCAGTCCACGGTAGGGTGAACCTTAGCGCGTTCATACCACCGGGGCTCCGCACATCCACTCTGGTCCTGAAGAAAGCCTGACGAACACTCATAGAGGCAGAAACATGTTGGCCGCCGTGGAGTGAACCAGGTCTTCTATTTTTTGACCTTCACTCCCTTTTAGTCTTTTCCAATTAGCAAAATTATTAAAGTTTTATTTTTGACTTAATTGGATATTTTAAATTCACTATCACCACACAAGAGCCCCGCTCCGCAGTAACCTGGCGTTGCAGCACACTGGGATGACATTCGGTCATCCCAGTGGAGCCCGATGATGAAGCATGTCACCAACCAGGTTGGCGAGTGAGGGCTTTTATACCAAATGGGTAATTTCATTGAGGTCTACACTCTTCTCAACAACACATCGGCTTGTTCGGAATTTGTGGACCAGTGCTCTTCTTATTAGTAGTGCCCCCTTTATTGACTTAATTTACACTGACTTTGTTGTTTTTGAATAAATCGTTGAGGGGACTAGTCGTGTGGATCCCTTCCTCTCTTGTTGGTTCTCTGTACGGTGAGGAAGGAGCCACAGAATTTATTAACATATTACTAACTAATAACCTGAATCTTGTTTTCAGACACAAGATTAACACTACAAGTATAGAATACCTAGACATCTGTCTCACAGTGAGTGAAAGACAACTTACAACGAAACTGCATAGAAAGGGAACAGCTGGCAACAGCATGTTACATTCTAGGAGCCACCATCCAACCAACCGTAAATGGAACATTCCATTTGGCGAGCTACTTTGCGCCAAAACAAATTGCTCAAATAAGGAAACATATGAGACTGAGTGCAACATTTTGATTGACAGACATCATGAAAGGGGGTATCCAAATAAGGTACTTAAATCAGCTAAAGGCAGGGTTGCATCCCTTAAAAGGGACGATCTCCTTATCTGCTATAAGAAAAAAAAACTGAGAAGACCAACACTATAAGATTCATCACCGACTTTAACAGCAGGTCAAGTGATGTCAGGAGACACTGGGCAACCTGAAAGGCAGACCCTATTTTGAAATCCATGTTAGAGCCACGTGTAGGCACTGCATATAGGATAGCCAAGTCACCCAGGGATACTCTTACGTACAGCCTCTTCCAAGGTCCAACCAGAGGGTGGTAGTTGAAAGACACGGAGGGATTTTCAAAATATGTGGGAAATTCAAGGCCTGCAGACACAGTACCAGTGCTATACCTACCAGCTAGCCAATGGCATAAAGATAAAGATCTTACAGTTCATCAGATACACATCAGATTACTATGTTTATGTGTTGCACTGCCCGTGCAAACAATGCTCTGTAGAAAGTACACCCTTCCCCGTTAAAAAGAGAGTATTGGAACATCTGCGGGCAATAAAAAATTATGATGAAATATACCCTGGTCCTAGACACTTCCATGTGAAACACCAAAGTAATCCTGATCTTCCCTGGTTTTTTTGTATTAACCGGGTTGACAAGCCAATCAGAGGAGGAGACAGGGAAAAGTCACTACGCATTATGGAATCATGCCTAATCATTGAGCTGGATATCATATTTCATCATGGGCTAAATATGGATGAATAATTAACAGTTCACATAAAACATGTCCTAGGCCTATCCGTCCATGACCCTGCTATACATTAGCATCTCAGGAGTACTGACTTCTCACATGTGCAATCTAGCTGGAGAAATATTTTTTCTTACCCATATTTTCTTATATTCCCCTTCCTTTTTACACTCTGTTAGTTGTTTTGGCATTTCCTTTCATATTTGGTATTAACAATTCAAGCATTCTCCGCTTTCACCACAATGGTGTCAGACTCATCATGTCCACTTGTGCTTCATTTCAGCATTACACAGCACATTGTCACTATTATGTGTAGTGTCCATCATCATAGTGATTATTGCAGCATTTATACCCGGAGACCAACACCCCCCATTTCCAATGTATGACTTTTTAGGTCCTTTATGGATGGCCTACTTTGGCGTAATCACGTGAACCTATATCTCACTGAGGACAAAATGGGTTTTGCTATTTCTGCTGAAAAAGATGCAATATCTTACACTGTGCCACAATAGGCTGTATGTGCATTGCATTTGCATGGGGAGTATATGCCGGCAACGATGAATCCACAATTCCTCCATGCATGCACATAAGTTTGAGTTCTGTATATAGTGTTGTTGTACGGCTTCTACTTTGTCAGTAAAAACTGTGTGTTTGTTGGACAACATAAACGTCAAAACTTTGCAAGACTGATTCAACGCACACCATCAGGATATGTTGGCTTTAGTCCTCCTAATTCACACTGCTCCATCTGTACCCGAAACATGAAAAATTAACAAATGGATTGTGTAACCTCACAACATGACAACCCTGACTCCTCAAGGAAAGCATGGTAACAGATCTAGAACCTTTTTGTTTGGTTACTCATGTATACCGACATGGATGCTCAATAAATACACAACATGCAGTTTCAATATTTATTGAAGCACTGTGATTCTTGAGTAAAATACGTGCACTGCAATAATCAATAGAAGGAAACGGAATAATGTGATTAGCATTGTGTAAATGGTGAAAAAGATAAACAGTTCAACCATTGCACTATAACAGAGAATATATGCTTGCATATAATACTGTAATATATTGTATTCCTACCTAACGCTCCATAACCTAGTATGCGTAGTGTGGGTGAATCTGTCAAATCCCTGTAGGTGATCTAACTCCCCGTTGCCTGTAAGTATCATCAGGGTGTCTGTCTTGGTAGAGAGCTGGGCAGCATCCCCTACATCAGGTAAACAGGAATCAGCTGGGCTGGAATTCCGGCATGGGTCGACCGCTCAGTGCCAGCTAAATGCTCCTCTATCTAAACAAGGAGGTGATGGCGTGTATATAATAGGCATCACCCATGCTGCCATACTGAAGCCCCAATCAGGCCACTATTGTTTTTTATATTGTGATAGCTCTGACACCGAAAGGCCAACAACAAATAACATTTTGCATAATGAACTTAGCCCTTGTACAGAATGTTGAAGGTATTTGAAAATGTACTTACAAAGTGGAAATGCAAGCACAGCTTAGTTCAGAGAATATTATACTGCACAGGCATGCACAAAAATGTGTTTAAGAAAAGAAGGCAACTTAAACATAAGCATGGAAAATTGTGTTTCTGTCTGGGCCTAAAATGTGACCACATGGCACCCACTCCTTGGATGTGAGACGACTAAAAAGCTTTCTAAAAACAATGCTAACAATATATGTAGAGACATAAAACCCTAAAATCATAAAAAGCATTGTGCTATTTTGAAGGTAAAAGCATTCAGAAAGACAAATATAAAATGAAAATTCAAAAAGCCAATAATAAATGTGTGTAATTTTAAAAGCAATTTAGGATGATAAAAATATGGCTGAATTAACAGTTCCCACAGCTCAAAAATGCCAGATTGTTCATGTGTTCCGAGGTGTATATGAAACATTGCTGTTCCCAGCAACTGCAGATGATGTCCCCATATGCACCCAATTCATTAGGTCCAAAGAGCAATAATGTTCCACTCCTACCCCCTCTGCATCCGCCAAGGGAGGATCAGCCTGTGTTGAATTTGCAGAAAACGAGCCAGGATCCAGATCACCAGCAGCCGGAGTATCCCGGGAGGACTCATAGTATGCATTTGAAAGCAACGGCAAACTCGATGGAGAAGGATACAAGTAGGCCTTTAAGAGACCTACCAGCAGTTCTATATCCAAAGATTGAACCAGTTGTGTTTCAAGGCATATGTCCGCATATGTCCAGGGCACACTCGAAGGTGCATGCAGACAGCGGAAAACGGGCTGAACGCAGTGTAGTCAGACGGGCCGAAAGAAGACGAACCAGTGGTCATTAAGTTCCTGAAGTAAGGATGCACCAAAGAACTGCATCATGCATTCACGCACAGGAGCATGTGTGGTAGCGCAATCCCCATTTGGCCGTGAAACTAGACATCCATTGCAGAGTAGAAAAAATGAAAGCACAGGCCCAACAATCAGGAACAGGACAAGCAGTAAGCCTTCAAAAATGCTTTCAAGCACGGAATGTATGAATAATGGACTAACTCCGATGACCATCCGAAAGGTGCTAACCAACCCGGTTGTTTTAAAAATTATTTAGGCTCAGATTGCTGTACTGGTGATTGTTTGACATTGTTCAGCATTCTTTCCATAATTTTTTCTTTTTGCATTTGTCACCCTATGTGGGATGGGAATGCCCAGTTGCGGGTCCTGTGCTCACCATGCCATCGTAGTCAAGCTATCCTGGCTGATGAGGGGTGATGCCCCAAAACCGTTCCTAAGATGCTTGTTTTCGGTCTGGGTAGGGCCTGGCATTTAGGGCCGGTCTGTTCCCATGGGGAGCAAGGTCAAGATTGATATGCATATACTGGGTCCAAACTAGAACGGCATGGTGGGCAAAAAATTATGGATTTAGGACCAGATCTCTGTGCTGGAGGTGAGTGTTTGACATTTTTCAGCATTCTGTCCATAATTTTTTCTTTTTGCATTTATTGCCCTGAGTGGGACAGGTATGCCCAGACATGGGATCCATGCTACCCATCCCAACGGAGTCAAGCCATCCTGGCTGATGCGGGTGATGCCCCAAACCCAGTCCTAGGATGCTTGTGTCCGGCCCAGGGAGGATCTGACAGTTAGGGCTCGGCTGTTTCCAAGGGTCAAGTCTGATATGCATATGGCTGGGTCCAAGCTAGATTGTCATGGTGAGCAAAAACCGATGTGTTTAGGTCCATATCTCTGCACTGGGGTTGAGTGTTTGACATTGTTTTTTTTCATTACAAATTTTATTGAGTTTCATCAATAAAGCATGCCCGAATCATCCTACAAACATACATAGGAGATTGTAATAAAACCCGTCAACAACTGTAACACAGCCACTTGCCCAGTCAGTCTCATACATCCCAACCGCATACCACATATCCTCCATAGGCCCCACAATCAAATTAAGTATTTTACATATATCCCAGTCTCTTGTGCCATGGCACATTAGTTCCGAATTTCAGCATCCAGCTGGGACTCAAGAGAGCAAACCGGACCCAGGACTATCCTCTTATAATTGGCCTACAGCTGCCAAATTTTGGGGTGTTTTGGGGGGCATCCCCAGCCTGAAACACTGCTACTTCAAGGCCCATACTACAAGGCCCATACTATGTCCATCCATTTCTTCCAGGCCCGAGTGATGAAGTAGTGTCCGCCTTCCACATTTTAGCAATATCTATGTCTGCTAATGTAAGCCCTAGAAACAACAACTGCTTGTTTATACCAGTTCCCCCAATGTCCTCCATGCTATTGAGAAGGATTAATTTGGGGTAAAAAGGAACGTCCCAGGAGAGTACCTCCCTGAGGCAGGATATATCCTCTGCCAAAAACGAGTCAATGCCACACAGCTCCACACTGTGTGAAGAAAGGTACCCTCATCTGCCCTACGGCAGTGGCACACTGGGGACTCAATCACATCCATGAGCCAGAGGCAATGCCAAGTTAAGTAAGCTCTATGTAGGTATTTGAACTGCATGAAGCGGGGAAGGGCTGGTATCGCCACCGCACTGGGAGCCCCCAGACTCAGCCCAGTCATCATCATCATCTAGGTTGTCGATGTCTGCCTCCCAAGACACCCATAATTCTGGTAGTGTGTTAGAATTGTTTGTGATCAGGTATTGATATATTTTCATGATCTTGTGGGTACCAAAGTCTCCCATCAGGAGTTTGCCCTTTAAGGGGCTAAACTCTGGCAGCTCCTGGGTGTCCCAAATGTAAAGGGAGATGGCACGCCGAAACTGTAGACATTGATAGAATTGGCTAATGTGCGTCTGATAATCACTTTGCATCTACTGGAATGATGTTAACACCATACATTTCCCAGCATGGATATTCCAATGGTGTCCAATTTCTGGAAGCCATCCAAAAGGGCCACTTGGTGAAGGGTAATGCCCTGCACAAGGGTGTCCACTGTTTCAGTTTTCCCCACCACCGCATCCGCCACAGGGAGCAGCTCCAGATGACTATGACTACTTGGTTTGCCGGAAGAAGGAACCCTACTTTCTTCCCACTATACAGGTAATCAAGCAGAGACAAATCACCCATTGCCTCACGCATATGGCGAGTCTTCCTGCGAGCCATACCACCAGTTGTTGATAATCAACAGATGAAAGGCAGCATAGTAGGACCACCCATCTGCGGCTGCAATGTCTCCACAGTACTTGGACTGGAAGCATGTCCGAATGGCAACACGTGCCACCCCTCCCCCCCACAAGAACCTTCTCAGGACCGCATTGACCTATCTAAACCATGATGTGGGGATAGCGTACGGGTAGTTCTGAAGCTGATATAATCGGGGAAGGAAGACCATTTTAAAAATTGCGGATCTACCTAACAAGGACTGTGGCAACAAGGACCAGGCCTTCACCTCCTCTTTGACGCGCAATAGCACCAAGACTAAATTATGGGTCCACAACAGTACAAGGTCTGAAGAGACATACACTCCTAAATATTTAAACCCTCCAGTGGCCAGTGTGAACCCCGATGCCCACTCCAGGCCGCTAGTGCCCTCTCTAAAGGGGAACATCACAGACTTTGCAGCATTCATATACAATCCAGAGGTCTTGCCAAAGATTTGCATGATCTGCAAAATGCAGAGTCCCGAGGCCACAAGGTCCATGAGGAAGAACAGGGCATCGTCAACATAGAGGACAGGATAGGGGACAGCGCTGTGGTACATTCGAAGCCTCACACTTGGCCGTCATCCACTACACACGCAGCAAAGGGCTCCATGGCCAGAGTGAACAGTAGCAGAGATAGCCAAGTTCCTTGGCTAGGCAAGGAAATTTGGAGCCCCGAAGATAAGTCTCCTGTAGAAGGAGTATGTCTGCCTTCAGTCGCTAAGCCTGTTTCAGAACTGCACCTCATTTAATCTTGTCAAGGACACCCTGCACATTCCAGATAATGACGCAGACGTATCCTAAGGGACCCCTGGAAACAGTGTCATACATCAGCGGTTGGTGTAAGGGTATATGAGCTTTCGTACATATACCTAGGAAGGTGGTTGTGCCAGGTCTGTGCATACTAACTATAAGCATTCTAACCAACTTGTTTCCAACTCGTTGCCTACAAAGTCCCCTCAGGCTCCTGTCTCACTCTCCATCAGCCAACTTAGGGTAGAGTGTTGTACGTGGCTGGCCCTGGTCCTCTCCGCCTCATGTAGTCACAGCAAAGCAAAGGGCCTCTGTCCCTATTGCAGCAGCGTGTATGTTAAGATGGCATTATAAGGCACTGGGTGGGCCCCCAGCCGCTCCTCACTTTGGTCCTGTGGCAGCATTCACAACTAGTGTTCTGGGTCCCCCTACTCTTGCTGCACAGCCCCAGCGGACACTCCCAACCCTGTCAGCAAAGGGCCCGACATGGCCGACATCCATGTTGTCCCTCGGGCTGTCTCATGGTGCTGGCTTACGAGGCCACAATCACCCGGATCAGCTGCTAGTCTTCGGGTGCTAATCTTCATCCAGCAGGGGGGTGCCAGGACCACCATGACCCCACCTGGAAAGGTAACAGGCTGGCCTGCAGCGGTGAGCCCCAATGCCCCCCCGCTTCCTGTCAACACTTAACACCTGTCTTCACCGCCTCCCAGAGCCCAACTCCTCACTTCTGCCATCACTTAAGCTGGCTTGCAGCAAGCAGTCCAGCCTGCGGGCCATACTTTTCTGCCGCACATTGTCTGTCGCCCTGGCACATTCCTACCTCACCGGCTACAGCGGCCCACTGTTGCGCCGTAGGGGCCCGATCACGGGCAGTCACGCCGCAGGCCATGGCCTCACATTCATGGCCCATGTTGTCTGACAGCTTAGCTCATCTTCTGCGCCGCTAGGAACTGACTAAGTTTGTCACCGCAGAATGTTCCCCACCGTGTACCCCGCCTTTGACGCCATCTGGGGCAAGTATTCCACAATACTATGGGAAATATGATGTCAGATAAGGGAATGACTGCGGGGAGCCCACTTACAGTGCATCGGCCGTGATGGCCCGCTAAGCTACACCCCCAGTGTTTGACATTGTGCATCATTCCGCCCATCATTTGTTCCTTTTGCACTCCTCGACTAGGCTTGCACCCTGGGAGAATGGTGAGGCTCTGCGATTGGAGATATCTTTGCGGATGATATGCTGATATCTCATCCAGAATTCACTCAGTTCACGGCCAGCCAAATTCTCTCTTTCTAATGCACACCACCATTCTACAGTATTTCCGTACACACTGGTCACCTGTGGAAGCAGAGCCTGATAACATCCCCGGATTCAGGTGGTAAATGGGAATGGGTAGGTATCTGGTTATATGGCGCTATAGGGGTGTTCATGCCCATTTACACGCAAACCTCAGCCCATCACAAGCACAGTGGGGAACAAACTTGAATTTGGGGACCTAACACTTCTAGCCAAACGACAGATCACGAAGCAGTGGAAGTCATTTCGGGCTCCACTTGCCTCATGCTGGCGAGAAGAAGTACTGATTTGGGGCATGGCTGAAAGCTGCACACTATGTAGATAGAGTGTGTCCCGCCCGGACACATGTCTTACTCTGATGACCAGTACATATATAGATGCTTCCCACTTCAGGATTATTGATAGTTCACATGGTCCCACGTTCCACTCCAATGGTTCACACGGGCAGAGTTTGTCGATGGCAAGTTGGGGAGAGGATGGTGGAGTGTACGAGTTTAGCACCCTGTTTTATGTTCCTTGTTGTTTGTACTACACAAATGACTTGGATAACGTTGCACTGCCTACAAACTATTTACAAATGTTTGTCTTTATCCTGCATTATTGTGCTTGGCAGCATGTGACATGAAAAGACGTTCTTTGTTTCGAAAATGCAATAAAATATGTTTTTTAAAAATTGCTTTATTTATTCTTTAGCTACAAACCAAACTTAAACTAAGCTAAAACATTAAGTTCTAAACTTATACCTTTGTTTTCTTCATTGAATATATATATATATATAGATATATATATATATATATATATACACATATATATATTAAAAGTAAAAAAAAGAGTATTCGTGATGCTAATTTTGTTTATTATTTAATAGCTTAGCTTAAATGTAAATTAAATAAAAATGTTGGCTAAGTTAAAAAAGTGTACATAATATAATTAATAAAAACATAACTTATAACTAAGTTTGTGGCAAGGTAAATAGAAATAGAAAAATTGAAATGTTAGCGACAGTGTATGATTTTAATCTTAAAGTATTATTCAATAATAATATTTACAACATGAATATATTTAATTGAATTTACAATTTAATATAGCATTAATTTTAGGAGGTAGTGTGTTTTATATTTTTGTTTAAGCAGTCATAAGTTTGTATTATTTATATTAAATTATTTTACATTTTTATTTTACAGTAAATGTATTTATTTCTTTTTCAAATAATAAGCTTTAAAAGTTCCCTCTATTCCTTTATTTTCCTATAGGAAAATCTAATCCGGGTGGCAGTGTGCTCCGCAAAGAGGTGAAATGTTGCTAATAGTAACTTTACAATCATAAATTCAGCCATAGGAGTTTCCACCCCTTTACTTGAGGGGTGGAATCGACTTATGATTAATTATAGGTGTAAATCTTCACTGGAAATTGGTGAATAGCATAAAAAAGAGAATTGTAACAGAGTAGGAGTCGACCTACACATACAAATTTACCTTTGTGAATCAGGCCTCACAAGAATTCCCAAACCCCCACCTTGGTTCTCAACCTGTCTGTTGTGCTCAGAACATGTCCTACACCAAAACAAAAACAATGGTTTTTCCAGCACAATAGGTAAAGATCAGTTTACACCACTAGACCAGAGAACGGGACTGATGATTTTCATTCTAGATACCTGTAAGAAAACTATAATTTAACTCTGTGCTCAACCCCTGGCAGCTATGGCCAGAGCAGAAAAGCTTACCATAGAAAAATGTGTCAAGTATTCAGCAACACTAAAACAGTCAAAATAAAACACAACAAAAATCCTAAACTTCCTACAAATTAAGAAAAAAAAGTGATAGTAAAAATGACACCAAAATAGCTCAAATTAAATTAGGAGAACCAGATATATGAATTTCTAAAGTTTTAAGGCAGAAAGCATCAAGAAAAAGTAAAGTGGCTATCACAAATCACTGTTCGAAGCTGACCGGTACCTACGGGCAATTTCAGGTTGACCACAATGGAGTGAAGCTTGGATACACCATGCAGGTTGTCCCAATCAAGGTTTTTGCACTTTGACTTAGTTGTAGTTTTTTTGTAGAAGTCAAAGTCCTCCAGTAGGGCAAGGTTGAAGACTGTATCTAACAAAGACGTCTACAAGCTGAATAACCACTGTATAAGGTCCAGCTGAAGCCATTGGTTTTGAGGAGAAAATTCAAATTTCGAAGCTGTTGAAGTCTTTTCATTGGGTGGATACTTTTTGCGCCTTCGCCAGGTCAAGAATTCTGACTTGAAACTTATTTTTTTTGTAGATCTAAATCTTCCTGCAGAACAACCTTGATGCTGTATCTAACAAAGTCGTTCTGAAATTAGTCATCATTCCTGCAAGGTTACACTACAGATGTCTTAGAAATCCAAAAGGTCTCTAAGACCCAAATTTGCAGACCATATGAGGCAATCCTCCTTAGCCACATATAAGGCATTCAGGATCTGAGGCACAGCATTTAGGAGTCAGAACACACTCCAGTAGAGGATACCAGCAAGGTCCAGCCTATTTCAAGTTGTACATGGTCAGCATGTCTCTCCAGTAAAAAGGCATTTTTCAGCTTGTTATATTCCTTTAGCCACACAGAAGGTCAGCTAACAGACTGTTGCAGTTCACTTCTTTGCCATGGGTATAAATGGGAGTATGTCTAGCCCTTCAATTCTCCACACAGGCTACAGACAGCAAGCCTAGACTTCTTCTTTTCACCTACAGGTCCAGAAAGTATTCAGAGGAACTGGGGTAAGGTGCTACTATTCTTCAAATCACTAGCCAGTGGATGAGGAGGTGTCTCTTGTACACTCCCTGACTAATGGGTAAACAAATCCCAAGAGCAAACCTTCCCACTTTTGCAGCACATCCTGTTTGCCTCCCTGCACACTATCCCACAGTTGAAATAGTTGAAATAGTTGAGTTTATTGTACAGTTAATTAAAACCTTTACAATCATGCATTAAAATTCCTTCTTTTTGTTAACGTTTTTAGTGACTTAAAATAGTGCATTGTTAAAACACAATAAAATTCAATAAAATGTGACCCAGAAGTAGTTTTAAATAGCAAAAAGAAGAAGTATCGGGCAGGCTAGGGATGTAGAGTAAAGTGCAGGGTATAAGGCAGCAGGTGTTGCTTCTACAGGATTCTTGTTAAAGGTCATGGGTGTTCTACTAGAAGAGATGCTGTTTGCAGAGCGTCTGCTTGCTGCGGTTTTACTAAAATAAGGCGATGCACGCATAGCCGTGGAGTGCTAGGGGGAACTGAAAGCTAGGTAGCGGTGGCTATAACTAACTATAGCGTAAAGCTATGGAGCAGTGCGAACCCTGCGAGGTACAGTGAGTTGCCCAGCAGCGTTAGTCTGGTGCCTAGCAGCAGTTTGATTAGAGGGACCGTGCTGGAAGCAATGATTCTTGCAGATAACGGGTGCGAAGTGCTGGCAGCGAGTACGGCATCTTCTAGGTATTGACGACGGGCAACGGTGTTCGGCCTGACTTGCAAGAGGGTAAAGTGCTGTGTGCTGAGAGTGCTGTTTTTCGAGAATCATGCTGTAAGGTAAGGAACAATGCCTTCGTTAGAGATTGTTGAATGCTAAGTGTAGTGATATATACGGGGGCTTGCAATGAAGTTATGCATTAGGGCTTTGAGTATTTAGAAAGAAAAGTATGGTCAACTTAGAAAAAGAGGGTTGGAGAAGGTATTGAACCTAGTGCAAGACATTTAAAGTGCATTGTATACATATTTGACATTACTAAAGTCACTGAAGCAGCTGCACAGTCCTTAAAGTGCATGATGTGCCAGTCTTAACGCTACTGAAGTTCTCATTTAAGGCAGCAGCACAGACCCCGTTGTCCGTTCAGTTGTAATACAGTCTGCGAGCTGGGTAGCCTGCCTTTTTATAATTGTTTCTGTGGCGGATAAGTATTTTACCAGGCGACAGGTTAGTTGGATGTTCTTACCAGTGAAGGATGCTAGCACTGCTTGTCTGCAGGTTCAAATTGATATCTTATTGAAGAAAGGTCTTAACAGGGTCCGTCGTCCCTGTTTTAGGGCCTTGCATATAGTTAGTAGGTGCACTATATCCTCCTCCCCCTCCCCGCAGAGTCGGCGAATTGCTGGCTTCAGGGGACGTAGCCAAAGTGGCATGTGGTATGTAGATGGTAGTATGCCCAGGCAGTGTTTCAGGAATTTCTCTTTTGTTGCTCTAGAGAAGCTGGTGAGGAGATAGGCTTGTGGAGATGCCTTGCTGTAGGTCTGCAAGGTAAACCAGCTGTGAGTGAACGCGCTCAGTCAGGGCGGCTTTGTCCTGTATAAGTGATTCTTTTTTGATCACGTAGTTTACTATTTTTTTAAGCTGGCAACAGTCGCTGGAACCTCCCAAAGTTCCTGCAAACCCAGCTGGTTGGGTGAGTCATCCAGGTAGCGTCGGGCTGGGTAAACCCCCTTGGTGTTCAGTTCTTTCCACAAATGCATGTTTAGTGAGTCAGGCAGACCCCTTTTGATTTTGAACCAGCTTTTGATGAATGCCCCTTTGCGGGCGAGCTCTTGCCTTTGGATCCCAAACTCCAGCCTTAATTGTGTGGGAGATGTATATCCTGGTAGCCCAAAAATCATTCGAATTGCTCTTATTATTGTGCGATACAGAGATTCAGCATCTCTCCCTCTCATAGCTTCACTTTTGTAGCTGATTGATGGCACTTTATAAATAAATAAATAAATAAATAAATTCACTTCCTTCACATCTGAGACAGTGTACGGACCATCTCCTTTTTAGGAAGCAGCTCAAGACCTTTCTCTTCTGTTTCTAGTCTATAATGGACTGTTCGCCACATGTCGCCTGTCCTAGCGCAAGGATACCCCTTTGGGGGTCTATTCTGGCACTTTATAAATAAATAAATAAATAAATATGAGCTTTGTCTGGATCACTCTGATCAAGGGAAGTAGATTTGGGCCAGAGATGTTGTTCTTAAGATTTCTTAGTGCCACAGCGGTCATTAATCTCCTTTTTTTTTTTAATGGCCTCCAGTTGAGCTGTGTACTTTCCTTTATCATCGATGATGATTCCCAGGTACTTGCAGTTTTGTACAGCTTCCAGCTTATATGACGCCAAATGCCAGCGAGGCTTTGTCTTTTTTTTTGCGCCAGATTATGCAGAGAGTTTTAGTTTTTTCTCTGTTAATGCTGAGTTTGTTCTTCTCCCAATACCGAGATGTAGTATCAAGCAGACGTTGTAGGCCCACTGGTGTCCGGCTTATGAGGACCAAGTCGTCTGCTTAGAAAAGGTTAGACAGCTGAAGGCCGCCTATTTTGGGAGCGTGCAAGTTGTTGTCATTGAGGGAGATTGAAAGCTCTGCCATGAAAAGATTACAGAGTAGCGGAGCAAGCACGCAACCTTGCTTTAGTCCGTTGGTGGTTGGGATTTTTTTGGTAGATGGTCTCCTGTGCCCAGTTTTACTTGCACCCAGGTGTGGCTGTGCAAGAGGACTATCCCACAGTGCACCGTTCTCTATAAAATTTAACATGGCAAACTTGAGGTAGCTTGTGGAACACCCATGGGTGTTTTTAAAGTAACGAGCAGTCATCTCCTACTCAACCACCCCAAACTGTTTCTGGCACCAACTCCCACCTCCATTGAAACTAAAGGCAGAAGGGTACAGTGTGTTTTTTGATAAAAAAAACTTCTCTACTCCAGAACTTCCTTATCACTAAACTATAAAAGTACAAGTCTCCCTATGGTCCTCCTTAAGTTAGTGATATTCCTAGACACTGCTAAACTGCCCTGCATGGGTTAAATTGGGTCACATTCCTTCCCATGTCAGCCTTCCAGACCCGAAGCCATTATCTCTGCTCTGATAGCAGTATCTCACAACTAATTAAAGCAGCACTGAGAGGCCAGCTGCAGGAAGGCTAATGCTTATTAGCCAGCAGGGAAAATATAACTTGTTAGATTTACTTTTCCTGTATATTTATCAAAAATCCAACCTCACCATTGAATTTGGTTTTTGATGGAATAGTAAAAAACAATGATAGAACCATCTTGGTGGCTTATTTCATAAGAAAGATACAGAATTAATGCATGCATTTTATTTTAGATCTTCCTTCATAGAAACAGCTACTTCCCTAACAGTGAAAATCATTTTTGGGGTTAGTCACTGTAGAAAACTGCAAACCTTCAGGGCGCATGTACGAAGCCTTTTTGAAGTTGCGTTTGGTCCATTTGTGAACTTGAAAAGGCATTTTGACATGTACCAAACACAAATAGCGATTGTTACCGAATCATATTTTGGGTTTGCAATTTGGTATTAGGAAGGGGCATGATGAGGGTGTCCCTTCCTACTACTGAATAGAAGTGGTCTGTAGGAATGTTTTGCGACCGAAATGCTGTCACAAATCATTCACATTTTATGACCAAATTCAATTTGGTGGCAACCCATTCGCAAATAGGAAGGGGTCCCCAAGAGACCCCGTCCCCTTTGTGAATGCTTATAAAAGCATTTTTAAGAGCAGGCAGTGGTCCCACGGACCACTGCCCACTCTTAAAATATGAAAAAAAAACTTTGCATTTTTATTTTTGAAGCACATTCCATTCTCCTTTAAGGAAAATGGTCTGCATTTCAAATGAAAAGATTGATTTACTTGAAAGCAATTACAGACATGGTGGTTTGCTGACCCCAGCAGGCCACCACCCCTGCGGTTTTAGTGATTCCCAATGGATTGCAAACCGAGACCTACCTCACTAATATTTATGAGGTAGATCTATTTGCGACCCGCTGGAAATCGCAAATGAAACTCAAAAGAGTTTCATAAATTTGAAATAACGATTTCTTAATTGCCATTCACCAGAAATCGCAATTAGGACCTCGCCATTTCAAACTTTCATACTCATAGCCCTAAATTCATACATTTACTGCATTCAAATACAAAGCACCTTGCCTTGTGGAATCCAAGGCATACTTAGAGGTGACTTTCTCTATCAAGACAGTTAAATAGAGGCAGTTGAACAGAAAAAAAGTCCCTAAGCGGAAGCAGACAAGTCCTAGGGCTGATCTCCAGAGCCCACAAAGTACATACACATATAAGTATATAATAAGTATGTACTAAAGTATATACAAGAGGTCTTGAATGCTCGACCTAAAAGTAGGGGGTCCCTTCTATCACATGGTATATTTTGACAGGTCTGTCTTCTGTTTTAAAAGCTGTAGAAGTCAGGCTACACATGTAGGCTTGAAGTCAGGCTACACATGTAGGCTTGAAGTCAGGCTACACATGTAGGCTTGAAGCCATGTTTTCCTTATCAGCCTAGTGAATGGCACAACATATGCTGCAGTTCACTGGCGACATTTAACTTTCAGTGTCATTAGTGTATTTTTTATACCCTATATTATGGCCTTACTGGAAGGTTACATACAACAATTGAGCATTAGCCAATTTTAACATGTTTTAGGGGTCAGAGCACATATAGCAGGCCTGGACAACAGTATCGCAATTCGCTGCGTCAGTCTGCAAAAATGGGGTGTGAACACGCAAAAGAGGCATTTCCTCAGTGCACCAATTCATTGCCTTGGCGCATTCATTGGCCTTGACAGTGCCAATGCTACACAAACTGCATGAATAGTTTAATACATAAAATCACAAAAATTACGTCTATTGTTTGCAAGGAGGAAAGGAGAAAAACGTTCCATCCGAGTCTCACTAAGGCCTGACTGCTTAATATGCAGAAAATGAACAATATGCGGCTGCATGTGCATTACGAAGACACAAATTGCACATGGAGAGAATTTCGTTCTTTGTTGCCCTTTTCAGATACAAGACATTGATTACTTTTGCAGGCGATTAGTCACCCCATGCTCATAAATGCGTGGAGATCTCACCTCTTTCAGCTATTAGGAGCAGAATACTTATCTAGCTAAAACGTATCTTATTCGCAGTATTTTATTATTAGCATGTTCATTTTCCTTGTGAATAATAAGCTATTTTTGATGCAGAGCATGGTGAAAAAAAAGTTGCTGTCACATAGCCATATCGAGGATTTTTTCTAGGACTATTTCCAGAGAATTACAGAGAGTAACACAGGTGGCTTTACTTTTGATTGCATTTGTTCTTCCTAATATTTATTAAGATGCTAAAAATATGTGTCACCAGTACTTGTTACCTAGAGAATGGTGTAGTGGAAGTCCCACATCACTTTGTTTGAGTTAAAATCTGACCTTCAAATGATCTTTAATGAAGTGATACCTTTTACCCAAAGAACACGTTTTGTGATGAGAAGTGCCCTTTTGTGATACCTAATTTTTGTTTCTTTTATTGCAGTTTTACATTACCATGAGAGCGAATGTACGCAATGGCCTGTTAAGTGGTGTCGTCTCTGCTATTTTAACTTTGTTTGTGAAAGTTCCTGTGAGAAATCTATATCGGAGAATGCCAGGTCACTTGAAAGGTACTGGGTCCATTTGTTACAACTGAGATCCTTCACCTCAGGTGTCTTTTGGTGTCACATACTGTAGAAATGCAAACTGGGAGCCAAATACCCCTTTCAGCACTTGACTCACTGGGTAGCAAGGAAGAGCAGTACATGAAATACTCAGGGGAGATGCTGTGGGATAGAGGTTCCGAACTTAACAACACAACACACAACACTAATTTTTTTTTAAGTTCAAAGGGATTTTATTGATAGAAATAGAAAATGTCACAACATGTTACATTATAATAAATATACATCATACCAAGGAGAGTCCACAATATTATTGATGAATCAGGTTCAGAGAAAACTAAAAGTAATAAAGCATCAGAACAAAATACAAATATTTGAAAAACAATTGAAGAGGGAATGGTTGGGGTTATTAGGGAGGTTTCGAGACTTCCTGTTGGGACGGATGCAATTGAAAAGCCTGACTAGCACATGTATCTAAATAGGTGGTAATAGGAGACCACAGATCCAGCCTTTTTGTCAGCAAATGAATAGGATATACAAAGGAGGTATCCAACCTGTGATTATGACAAACCGCATACCACCATGTCCTATAAGAAATTTTTGAGAAATCCTTCCAATTAGCTGTGATTTGTTGCAGCGCAACTGCTAATAGTAAATCGATGATTTTAACATTGGCCGCAACATTCTCCCAACAAGAGGACAGGCTTCCCAAGAAAACATGTGTATAGGCAAAAGGAAATTTAGTGCCAAAAATCAAATTGATTTGAGACCAGACCCGCTTCCAAAAGGCAGACACAGTAGAACAAGAAAATAACATGTGAAATAAGTCAGCCTTTGGTGAGGAACAAGTGCAACAAGTATCAGATACACTAGTGTAACTTTTGCTTAGGGCACTTGGCGAAAGCAAAAGTCTCTTATACACAAAAAACAATGTTTGCGTTGTGTTTGCAGCTCTAGAAGATCTGCGGATCCTGACCCATAACTTATTCCATAAAGAGACTGGCCAAGATGCTGCAAAGTCTCGTTCCCAAGCTTCTTCGGTCTTGGATTTCTGTCTAACTTTATCAATGTTATGCAAAAATTTATATAATGTAGAAGCTTTAGGTGTCCTTGTTAATAAGGAACGTAATTGTGAGGAAGGATCAGGATTAGCAGAGATGGCATGTGTTACCGAGAATTGTGCGTATGTGTTTAGCACAGTGTTTTTGAGAATAAAGTATTTATGGAAGAATGAAAGAGGTAAATTAAAGGAACTACTGAGTGAAGTGAAGGATAAGAAATCCGAATGCGAGAAGAGTTGATGGACCCAGACTAGACCTCTTTGATGCCACGACTTCCAGTAAAAGGGTTTATTACAGATAAGCAGACCTTTGTTGTGCCAAATTGTGGAGTTGAGAAAAGAGTCAGCAGTGTTATGAGGAAAAGGGAATAAAGGTGCTAGAAGTTTGGACGTGAATTTGATGATGGGAGTAGCTAGGGCTTGCGGTTTATGTGAAAAGGACAGGTATTCACTAAAGGTAAAGGGGGATAAAGAGAGACGTTCAATTGTGGTCCATAAAGGGCAATCGTCTCTAGAATCATGCAACCACAGCAAGGCCTGACGAAGAAGGAACACTTTTTGATATGCTGGAAAATCAGGAAAGTTAACTCCGCCCTCAGATTTGGGACGAGTCAACCTATGCAAAGAAATTCGAGGTTTCTTATTATTCCAAAGGAAGGAAGAAAGAATAGAATTAATCTTCTTGAAGAATTTTTGTGGGATAGGAACTGGAGTGTTGGAGATAGTGTATATAATTATGGGTGACAACATCATTTTTATGGTATCCAGACGACCCCACCATGATAAATAAAGAGCATTGCATTTAGTGGTTAAATCCGAAATCTTCTGCGTACATTTATCCATACACAACAAAACTGTATCTGAAATTGAGGATGTGACATGTAAACCCAGATATTTAATATTATTAGGACTCCAAGTAAATTTAGAGGCTGCGAAATCAGGTTTAAATATATACTTTGTCAAAGGAAGGATCTCACACTTATCGTTGTTCAATTTGTATCCCGAAATATCAGAATAAGCTTGTACCTCTGCTAAAAAAGCAGGGACTGAAACAGTTGGGTGAGACATAAAGAGCAAAATATCATCTGCGTATGCCGCAAGTTTAATATGAGAATGAGACATCTGGAAACCATGCACACTAGGATTTTGGCGCAATTTTGACAGGAATGGTTCCAAAGCCAAGTTAAAAAGAAAAGGGGAGAGGGGGCATCCCTGACGTACCCCTCTTCCTAGGTCAAAAAAAGAAGATATCAATCCGTTAGCACAAACCACCGCTCTAGGTCTAGAATAGAGGAGAGATATCAAAGACATAAAATTAGGACCAAAGCCAAACCCCTTAAGAGTATAAAAAAGGTACATCCACTCAACCCTGTCGAAAGCCTTCTCAGCGTCCAACGCAATTGCTGCTAGAGAGTCTTTAAAACGCGAGGATTTGGACAAAACATCAAACAGGAGTTGTGTATTATCAGTTATATAGCGACCCTTAACAAAACCAGACTGCTCTACCCCTAACAACTCTGGTAGGAAAGAATCCAGTCGCAAGGCTAGTGCCTTCGGAAAAAATCTTGTAATCAATGTTTACTAAAGATATGGGCCTATAATTCTTACAATACTTAGAATCCTTACCTTCTTTAGGGATTAGACAAATATGGGCATCGGAGAAGGAACCAGAGGAACGTCCTAATGTACTAAAGGAGTGTAATAATGAGTAAAGTTTCGGTAATAGGAGTTTGAAAAAGTGTCAGTAAAATTCAACGGTGAAACCATCAGGACCAGGTGCCTTCTCCCGCTTAAGGGAGTGAAGGGCGTTCAAGAACTCTAGCTGCGTCAAATCGGATTCTAATGAGGTCAAATCTGGAGTGGCATGTTGGGGCTTTTGAATCGTGGAGAAGAAGTGTGATAAGGCTAGGTCAGTGGGTTGTGTTTCGGAAGAATACAATATTTTGTAAAAAAGAGAGAATTCGTTTAGAATGTCAACATCCTTGAACTTTAGATCTAAATGTGCATCATAAATGGATTCAATTTTCGATTTGCTATGCTTAACCTTCAAGTAATTGGCCAAAATCCTTCCAGCTTTGTTTTTACCACCATAAAATTTAGCGCTGGATTTCAATAGATACAATGACGCATCCTCTGTAGACTTTTTGTTATACTGGAATTTGGCTTGGACAAGAGCTTTTAAGCTATCATTTGTATGCGATGTATAATAGGAGTGCTCCAGTCTCTTGATGTCTTGGAGAAGGTCCAAAGTCTGTTTACGGGCAATTTTACGCTTTTTTGCAATGAAGGATATTCAAAATCTCTAGCAGAGGCTTTAAAGGCATCCCTAATCGTAGAAAAAGCCATGGAATCATTCTGATTTAGCCTAAAAAATTCATCAAAGAAGTCGGTGAAAGAGGTTGTGAATTTTGGGTCTAGGAGAAGGGAGTTATTCCGGGGGCCAGTAATTTTGGGCAAAATATCAATGCCAATGGACACTGGGGCATGATTTGAAATCAAGATGGGACCAATCTCTGCATGAGAAAGAGTTTGTGAAAGATTATGGGAAACAAAGATATAATCAATTCTTGATTGGGAGTGGTGAGTCGGGGAATAAAAAGTAAATTCTTTGGTAGTTGGGTTACAAAGTCGCCAAGCATCAAAGAGCTTATATTGGTTCATGGTGTGAACAAAGGACTTGTGGGACTTGTTAGGTATATAGGAAAACTTAGAATTCCTGTCGATGAATGGGTCATATACCTGGTTACAGTCGCCTGCTAAAATAAAATTATCATCCATGCAAAGAAACATGTGTTTGGCATGTGTGGGCCAAAATGTGGGTTCTCCGCATGTGGGGGCATAGATATTCAAAAGCGAGACTGGAACACCCCTGAGAGACAACTTAACATTTAACCACCTGCCGCTAGCATCTGACTGTTGAGATAATAGTGAGAGCGAAAGGGATTTATGACAAAGTATCGCTACCCCATTGCGTTTACCATCACCTGGAGAAAAGAAAACCTCGCCCAACCAACCCAAAGGGAATGCAACACAAAGGTCAAAAGACAAGACAAAATACATACCTACGAAAGGGAAATGTGGAGGGGGGGGGAGAGATGAGACCACATAGGCAGACGGACCATCCAAGCACGAGCATACCTGAAGCCAGGGAGAAGTCACGTCAGGAGAGGAAGGGACCTGCGAAAGCAAAGAAAACATGAAACACCGAAATAGAACTAGGCAGCACATGCGCCCTGAATTCAAAACTAAACAACATCTAGTATGAGCTAAAGAACAACTTTGCTAGTGAAAAACATCCTGTGTAAAATAAGCAATGTAGAACAGGAAAAAAAAAATGTATACAAAGACCTACAAAATACTGCAAAGCATTAAACAGTATCTAAAATACTAAGTTTTAAATGATGAAGAAGGAGCAGTCGAGTCCATTCTAGTTGGCCCGCAAGAGTTAATGAAGCTTTGAAGTCTTAGCGGGTCTTCATACGTAGTTGTCCTATTGTTGTAAGTAACGTTAAAGAGACAAGGATGGAAGAGACCATAACGAGCTCCCATTGATCGGAGATCAGATCTCATGTTTAGGAAAGCTTTGCGCCTATTTGCAGTAGCCTTAGCGTAGTCTAGATCAAAGAATACAGTAGAGCCAGACCATGTAATCTTTGGAATAGATTTGGCCGCTGACAAAACCTTTAGTAAATCTGTGTACTCCAAAAAATATATGATTACACCTCTTGGCCTCTGTGATGATGAAGAATCAGAGGCTACGCGACCCAGCCTGTGCGCGCGTTGAATATTGAGTGCAGTACCATCCGGTAAATGGAGTAACTTTGGAAGGAATGTCTTGAAAAATGTGGGAGCATCCGACCCCTCAAGTCCTTCCACCAGGCCGTAAATGCGAAGGTTGTTCCTCCGATTGCGATTTTCAAGATCCTCCACTTGACGCTGAAGTGATGAGAATTGGGTGTGAAGTTGTGAGACGGTAGCGCAAGATTCCTTGAGTGAGGTAACACTTTGCTCCACCACGGAAACTCTAGAGTCTAATTGGGACCAGTTCTCAGTGAGAACTTGAAGTTTAGCATTCGTGTCCTCCATAAAGGGTCGGAGAGCTCTGATTTCCTCCAGTAATAGTTCCAAAGAGACCGGTGAGGCAGATTTAGGAGGAGAAGGGGGGTCCTTTTTCAGGCGCTTGGTGACAGATTTCCCAGGAGCTGCGGAGATGGAATCCATGATAGGCTGCAGAGACCGTGGCAAATGCAATGAAGAATCTTCGAGTTTGGAAAGTTCTGTGAAGAGCTCTGAATTTTTAAGGAAGGTTTGCCGCACTTTAGTCTTCGTTCTGCCCATCAACCAAATTAGGAGGTAAAACAATAGTGAGCTAATGTCAAGAAGAGTGCTCAAAATAACGGTATTCTCCTTTGAAGGGCCAACAAAAAAGTAATTAGTAAGTGAAATATATGGAAAGCGACTGCTGACTGGGCCAAAGTATCAACAAAAAACAGGTTTGCAAACAGCAGAATGCGCAAAGTTTTTTGGGAACATTCCTCACAACCAGTCACTTTAAAACGGCTGCTAGAGAAGTCCACTAATGACTGGCAGAGTTTCTTTGAAAAATGAGGCACAAATGCCTAAAAACATATAGCACAGGGTTAAACATTGCTCCATTACACTGCTGAGTGAGTCATAAGGCAGAAGGCAGGCAGGGGCAAGCGGTGTCCTGTCAAGCTCCGCTCGCGGCAAAAAAGAAGATGGCGGCCGCTACGAACATTTCTGTGAGGAGGCTTGAAACTTGAGAAAAGATGCACGTTTCAACGCGCACTCAAGAAAAATGAAACCCGCATTGCAGGCGGCATACCTACTGACGATAATTTATGCAGGAAGCTTCATTTAAAACTGGCGGGTAGCGCAGCGTCTCCGAGGCGAGCCCGAGAGCCTCACTTGAACGCCGCCATGCTCCGTGGGCGTCAAGCCACGCCCCCCACACAACACTAATTAAATCTCTGCCCCGTCAGTGCGTTTGCTTTTAAACATAAAACTTAATTTATTGCACAGAAAACTAAACATCAAACACAATTTAGCAACCATATACAAGTTGTCAAGTGGAAATACCTTCTAAAGGGCCTCGCACACTACTGAGGCTACACAACAAAGAAAGGTCACAGAGGTGAAGTAACCCCCTAAATACGACCTAGACACCGTATACTGGAGGCACCTGTAACGGTTTGATCCTATCAGGCTTAATCTCTGGATTCAATACCCTCCTAATGTGTCTAAAACAGGGGTGCATTAATATAAAGTCAGGCCTTCTGGCTTTGTCAAGTTTTTACCATATAATTCAATAGTAGAATATAAACCCTCATTCTCAATTAAACATTCCAACCATGGAAAACTGTTCAGGTGGTACACGGAATATACACTAAATGTAACTTTCATTTGCAGCACAGCGTTCTTGCAATAACCAACAGTTAAAGAATGAGCATTTCATTCATCAGTCTTATTACTACTTTCAACCAGGTCATCTAGGAACCACAGAGCCTCTTAGCAAAAGACACCCCCTTCCAAGAATCCTTGTTTCTAAAACTAAAGAAAAGTCTTCCGGGGGTCACTCTTTCAGTGCCCCAAGAGGCTTGCAAAGACAGGTCATCGCGTAGGGAGCGCAGCAGGAGACAGTGGTATTACAACTTATTTTAGGAAGCCCACTTTTGCAGTGTCACTCCCGCAAAGACTTGGGCGCCTCAACCGGTCACCTACAGGCAGATGTTTTCCCCATCATCGGGGAGCACACGTGCAGGTGGGCTAAACACTATGGGGCATATATACAAGTTAAGTGGCAAAGCGTGTCGTTAAGCAAGAAGGCTAACAAGACGCTTCGTCACTTCAGAACTGCAGGGATGCACCATATTTAGAAGAATATTATGCAGCCCTGCATTTCCCCCTGCGCTTGCGCTAAATTTAGCTATCTAGGATCAACACAGGCACCTCTGCGGTGCAGGGAAGGATTATTTATGTGCAGGAAGGTGTCCCTTCTTGCACATAACCAATCTTATGATGACATTTTGCAACTTCTATGTGTGCTGCTCAATGCTGCAGACGTGGAACTTGCAAAACGTTTTTTTTTTTTTAAATGAATGTTTATGTGGAGTAAGGGATACCTTCCTGCATATAAACAATCATTGGCGTTTTGCTGTTTCCATGTGTGCCGCACAACGCAGCACACATGGAAACAGCAAAAAAACGAGGAGAAAGAGAGAAAAAAAAATATTTTGCCAAGGTAAGACCAGGTTTTCCCTGGTCTTAAATTTGGCACTGACCCATATTTACGCTGCCCTTCTAAGTATGGGGTAGCATCGAAATCAAAGGGTGTTGCGGTGGAATGCCCACATCAACACCCATTGCCCACCCCTTTCATGCTAGGTGTAACATGAAAGGGTGCCTTATTTACAAGGCAGCGCAGAATTAAGCCACATTAAGTGGCTTAACGTTGCCCTGTAAATCAGGTGAAACCCCCATCGCCACCACAACGTCCAGAGAAGTGACACTGTGGTGGTGATGCAGCGCAGAACGTCAAATTCCCCTTTCGGCACAGACCAACTACCTCGGCATCCAATTCACTCAAATACATTCATTGGTGGAGCCCATAACACCAATATACTTACACTCCGTTGATCTGTTTTCTGAGGGAAAATACGCTTCCAAACGCTGACATGTGAGTAATACCTTTACCTTACCCTTAAACACATTGCCCTCAGACTTCTTAAGATATCCCTCTCATAAGGAGATGGATCATTTAGTTGTTATATTTGGTTTTAATGAATAATGCTCGTCTATCTATACATTACTTCCTTACAACATTTCTCTTATGCAAATAACCGACACAACACATTTGTCAATTAATCAAATATTCTTTTTCTAAATTATATTGCAAAAAATTAGAAATCATCATCATCATCAGCATTTCAGAGCATCATATTTACCTATTCTGTTAAAGTCGTCTTCTAAGTCAATCAGTCAAAGAAGAATTTATTCAGCAAAGTTAGGCCGCAATTCAGTCTTTCAAAGGTTCAGGATAACAGCTGTCCAGCAGTGTCACCGTCCTCTCCGTCAGCATAACGTCAGGAAATCGAGTTCGTCAAAGAAGAGCAAGGGGCTCAGCGTATCGTCTCGTAGCGTTTTCTATCCTAATTCCCTACCTACTTTTATAATGAAAATAATATCAAAAAGTATCAAGATCGAGGTTTAGAGAGTCTGGATTGGTCAACTTGGGGTGGCGGGCTACAGTTCTCAGGGTGTTGAATGATGAAGTCATCAAACTTGCTTGTACCGGCTTTTAAATTGAGCTTTGTCTTTAGTCTTGGATGGGTTCCCGGAGCGTCCTTGGAGGGTACATGTTCTCTCGGGGTCAGGTCCAGGCCACTGTTGCTGGCGGTGATGCCTGCGCACTTCACCCAGAACCTCGTGTTGTCAGGGCAGTCACGTTTAACGTCTCGTTCAGCCATCTTGTGTAGGCCGAATTGGTCAACTTAAGCAAAAGAAACACAAAAACGTAATTAAAAGATAGAAATGACTAATAAAATGTTATCCCCTTACTAATACCCATATGTGTGTGTATTTATCTAGCAAAAGTAACACTCAGAGCGGTTTATACTCACTGAATAAAGCACAAATCACAAATACATCACTTAAAGCAACAGATAACATGTAATATTCTAATTTTCTACTATTAATACGCGTGCACAAGTTAATTCACAATTAATATAGCCATGCAAAGTGCAATTCCCACGTGTAATTCTCTTGTTAATATAGTTGGTGAGTTATCACTTCAAACAAACTAATAATATTACAATTAATTGATTATTCGGATTAATATAAACATGCAGAATGGGGGGGGGGGGGTAAACAAAATGTTGTACTACCCGCTCCAGCAATCCCTCATTTGGTGATTATATCACCACACTAATTTAACATTTTGTATCCCTTTTACGGAAATTTCGAATTGATTTCTTGTTTCGTTCATATTTCAGTTTCACCTGTTTCTTCTCTTTTTGCTGTTTTACACATGCTATCCTTTAATTCTTCAAGTTCTATTTCTTCAAATTCTCATTCTTGTTTCTTATCCCTTCTCCTTAAGTTTTCTCTTTTTCTTCTTTTCAGTTTTATTTCTTTTTACAACAAATACAACCTAGTCTAATTATTAATACTAAGAAAATCACACCAGTTAATGGAAATAATATGTTACCTATAAATGTACTACCTAGTTTTACTACAAAGTCTTTAATAGCTGATATTTTCTTACCAATCTTCTCCCAAACACCTTCAACCTCCAGTGGTACAATTTCGTCATGCAATTCTGTAATATTCTTAATATAAATGTTCAAATCTCTACTTTCATCAGGAATGTAAATACAACAATGTTGAACTTTCAGCATTCCACAGACTCCACCCTCTTTTGCCAATAAAATATCAAGGGCAAGTCGATTTTGCATTACCATAGCACGCATGGCAACCATTTCAGTATTTACCAATAAGAATCCTCCAGCGGTGCTTGTTGACAAGCGATCCACTACTGTTGAAAGTTTTCCAATTTTGTTTGCATTCAGAGATATTCCCTCTGCGGGTATCAGTGCTCCAAAAATGTCACCCACAATATCAGTCCAAGATTCTCTCTTACTACGTGCTAAATAACTACCTAAACTATGTACACCATCTTCTCCTCAATCCATGTGAAAAATCTTTGGAAAAACCAGGCCAACATAACATGTGCCATACCAATGGTCTGGCAAACGATAATATGCCCTGTTCCCACAAATGAAGTACAGTCCTGAAAAGACTGGATCTCTTCCACCTTTAAATCCCCATCCTCCCATGATTCGGTATGTATCATGGCACTCACTATTCCCTAGAAAATAATTGTCATACACCGTCTGATTCCTTCTTATACACAATTTCCCTTTCTGAGGCCAATCTAAAGTCATAGTTGGACTCGTTTCTCCTCTTAAATGTTTCTCAGTTTCTACATCCCAAACCGTTTTCTCCACTTACCCTTCTGAAACCTTCCTTTGCATTTTCAATCTCCTTTCTTCAACCATATCCAAAAATGTCTTCTCCTCTTTCTTTAAGCTGCAAGTCAAGTTATTTCTAAATATATATTCTAAGGTTAGTTCATTTGTCTCTAAGAAAAATTCACCTAATACCTTTGCAGGTTTTACCTTGTTTAGTTTGTTAATTGCGGATACTTGTGAAAATATAGTATCTACATCTGAGAAATAATACTCTAATTTTCCTGTTTGATAAAATAAACTAGCTATTACACTACATGTTATTGCATATGTTACAGGAAGGTGATAAGTCACTCCTTCAGATACAGATGCAGGTAATTGCATACATACGTAGCAATCTCTTACGTCCATTGTTTTTACATATTCATACAACAATTTTGAAAACACATTGTTAGAAAAATCTGTTATTGACCTGTCTTTATGTAAATAGTTTTTATCTATTCTAGTTGGAACTACCTTTTGAACTTTCCCTATATTAGTTATGTTATCACTATGTCCATCTAATGTATCAACAGTAACTTTAAATGAAATCAGTAGAGCAAGAATACTCCAAAGAAGCATTAATAATCCTGTACAACAACAACACATTTTGCACCATCTTCTAAGAAAGGTACATCTACTTTTGCTACTTTCTATGTTTGCCATCTTTCTAAAATGAGCCGTGTCTTTTGACTTAGCCTCTTCTACTTCACAACTAGATTCTAACCCAAGGCTTCTAACCACCTACGTGGTTCTACCAGTTTTTGTCTTTTTCAGTATTTTATTGTTTTCCCATCAGTAATTTTCTTGTCTCATTCAGTTTGACATCTCATCATCTTTCACCTTCCCTTCGTTTTCTACATACAGGTTGTCCTGAACATCCGCTTCTTCTCCAATATCGGACAAGATAACTCTCAGGATTTCTGATTCTTCGTCTTCCTCAACCACTTCCGGTACAACCACCTCTGGATTTCCTTGGCTATCCACCTCTTCCTTCACTTCAGCCAGGGCCAAATATGTCCATTCCGGTGATTTATACTTCTGGTTAGGTTTTCTTGTTCTTTTGTTTACTTTGACTACTGTCTGTTCTTCTTCTTTCGATTTTTCCTGACTCGTTACTTCATTCACCTGTTCAGCTCTTGGCGAATTTACACGGGTCAGTAGATATCTCAGTCTCTTTATTTTGTTTGGCCACACCTCGTCTTTTGCCGCTCTTTTCAATTTACTCCATTTATCATTCTTTTCAGTTCTCCAAGCTCTCTTTCTGAGAACTCGGCCTTCTGGTATTTCATCTTCGCTTTCTTCAGACTCTCTTTCAATTTTCTTTTTCTTACCTTCAACGAGTTCTTTTTCCACCTCTTTTGTTTTCCCTGCTTCTGTCCCTCCTCGAATCTCCGTCACACAATCTTCCTGCTGACTACTTGTCCCTGCTTCTAACTGGATGTTGGAGTTCCCTACACCACCTTGGGGATCTTCCGCAATAATCTTTCCCTCTCTCTCTGTATCTGGCACCTGTCCATCTAAAGGTGTTGTTTCAGGTGGAATTTCTCTCAATCTTTCATCTGGCACTTCTTTCTCACAGATTTCTTTTATTGTCTCTCCACTGTCCTTTTCTTTGTTCTTCTTTTGTTCTTTCTTGGACAAGTGTGCTCTTTGTTCTGTCTCTGAGTCTGAACTGGATACAGAAATCTGTAACCTTTTCCTCAGGGAGTTACTTCTGGGGACCAAAGTTAACCTTGGCTCTGTCTCCCCCCTTTCAGAGTTTTCTCCTTCCTTATCCTTTGGCTCTCCCTCATCTGACTCAGTACTGGATTCTGATTCATCAAAATACTCCTTTTATTTACAATCAACTAGATTTGGAATTCTCAAAGTATGACTTGCATGGATCCAGTTCTTCAATCCAGCACACTTCACAGCTGTTGTTGTAGTCAAGATGACTTGCCTTGGTTTTCCCCACCTGGGAACCAAACAGTTTCTTCTTCTGTGTACTTTTATCCTTACCCAGTCCCCTGGGCTCAGATCATGAGCTGGCTTCTTTTCAAGAGTGGTGGCATCCGCTCCAACCTGATGAAACACAGAATGAACTGCGTCAGCCAGGCTTTTAAGTATTCCAATACCATGTAATCAGTTATTGTCATCAGCTTGTTGACTGGTATAAATACATGTCTCATTGCGCGTCCCATGAGGATTTCAGGAGGACTCAAACCAGTAGTTCTGTCTTGTATTGATCTAATAGTCATGAGTACCAGAGGCAAGACATCGGGCCATTTCATACCTGTGGCTAAACACATTTTCCCTATTCTGTTTTTGATAGTACCACTCATGTGTTCTACTACACCAGAAGCCTCTGGTCGGTAGGCACAATGCAGTGTTTGTCGTACATTCAATGCTTCACAAATCAATTTTATGATCTCATTATGAAAATGTCCTCCTCTGTCTGAGTCAATTGTTACTGGGAACCCAAACCTAAGTATAAATTCCCTCAACAATCATTTTGCCACCGTCATTCCATTATTTCTTCTTGTTGGGAACGCCTCTACCCACCTGGAGAATAGGCATACCATTCCCAAAACATACCTCAACCTGTTACAAGGAGGCATCTCAATGAAATCTACTTGCATTCTGGTGAAAGGTCCTCCCTCTCAGTCTATTGCTCCTAGACTCACCACTGTTTTTCTTCCTGGATTGTACTGTTGACAAATTAGACATCTTTGACAAATACTTTCCGCCACAAGCCTAAACTTGGCATTATACCAAGTCTGTTTAAAAGACCTAATCATGGTGTCTCTCCCTATATGTCCCTGTCCATGATACATACGTGCCATGGAAGACATCATGCTATCAGGCATAACTGGTCTTCCATCTCGATAGACCCACACATGATCTTTCTCTCTTAGTGCACATCCTGCTTTTACCCACTGTTTTACTTCTTCCTCTTCTGCCTCTTCCGGCAATTGTCTTACCTCATCCCATGTTCCCACAGTGTTAGTAAACATTGGGAAACAAGAAACCAATTCTTTTTCCTTTGCCCGATTGATTGAATTCTGATTTCGTAAACACTACTGTGCCATGTCATTGGCAAATTTATTTCCAGTGGCAATAGAATCACCACTGCGACTATGAGCAGCACATTTTACCACAGCCAATTGCCTGGGCAGCTGTATTGCCTCAAGCAACCTTCCAACCACTTCAGCATTCTTCATGGGAGTCCCACTTGAGGTCAGGAAACCTCTTTGCAGCCAAATTTGGCCGAAATCATGGACCACCCCGTAGCCATACTGGCTACCAGTTATCACAGTCACTCTCACACTTTTCCCCATCTTACAGGCTCTGGTCAGGGCAATAAGTTCAGCTACTTGGGCCGACCTTACTCCTTTCAAATAGGATGCTTCCATCACTGCTGCAACTGTACATACCGCATATGCTGCACTTAACACTCCATCATCTGTTCTCAAACAAGATCCATCCACAAACATGACATAGTCACTTTCTGGTAAAAGGTCATCTTTTATGTCAGGCCTTGGTTTTGTACAAAAATCAAGTACATCCAAACAATCATGATCTGCTTCATCTTTTACCTCCACATGCTCTACATCAGGCAACAATGTTGAAGGATTCACATTCACGCATCTCACAAGACTCACATTTGTTGCGCCCAAAATGACCTTTTCATACTTAGTCAGTCGGCTGTGCGTCATATACTGAGTACGACTCCTTGTTAAAAGATTCGTCACATCATGAGGCACAAACACTTTCACAGGGTATCCCATCACAATTCCTTCACTCTGTTCCAAACTTCGACATGTAGCAGCTACTGCTTTCAAACACCCAGGAAGGGCTACAGCTACTGGGTCCAACATAGATGAAAAATATGCAATTGGTTTCCTCAGTTTTCCATGTTTCTGCACTAGAAGAGAGAGTGCACATCCATTTCTCTCACTGCAACACAAATCGAACTCCTTATCATAGTCAGGCATACCTAATGCTGGCGCTTCACACAATCCTTCTCTTAACTTCTTAAATGCTGCCAACTCCTCTTTGTTCAAATCAATCGGATCTCTCACATCACTTCTTGTCAGACGTACCAAAGGTTTTGCAATCAATGAAAAATTGCCTATCCATTGACAACAATATCCAACCATTCCCAGAAACATTCTCACTTCTCTTTGGGTCATTGGTGGACTCATTATTTTTATGATCCTGATTCTATCTATGGTTATTTTCCTGTGTCCTTTCTCAATTCTGTGTCCCAAATATTGGACTTCTCTTTTACAAAATTGTAATTTCGATGGTGACACTTTTAGTCCTCCATCTGCCAAATAATTCAGCAAAGCTACTGTGTCTACCTCACAAGCTTCACGAGTTTTCGATGCCACAAGTAGGTCATCGATATACTGGACTAACACTAAATTTTCAGGCATTCCTAGACTTTTTCAATAGCTGATTGAATATTGAGGGGCTTTCTGTATACCCATGTGGAATTCGTCACCACGTCAAAATACGTTTGCCGAAACGAAATGCAAAAATTTGCTGGCTGTCATGGTGTAATGGAATGGAAAAGAAAGCATGGCACAAATCAATCACTGTGTACCATTCTGCGTCATGAGGGATCGGATATAAAATCACAGATGGATTCGATACAATGGGACAACATGGTACAACAATTTTGTTTATCTTTCTCAGATCTTGCACTATCCTGAACTTCCCACTAGGCTTTTCAGTCCCATTATTGGTGAATTACATGGGCTACTCATTATTTCTCTCAAAATTCCTTGTTTTATCATTTTCTCGATCACAGGAGTAACTCCTTCGATTATTTCAGGGGTCGATTTATATTGTGGGACATTTGGATAACATACTCCTTCTTTTACAGTTATCTTTACTGGATCTACATTCCTCATTAATCCTACGTCTTCTCCTGTAAAGTCCCAAACTTCTGCTTTTACGGATTGTTTTAATTCTTTCGGTAGTTCGTCAGGGTTAAATACAGCATAGGTTCCTGTAACCTCTTTTTCTCTGTTTGCCAATGTCATTTTATACAACACATCTTCATCTGGTGTTTCAAAGGCTATTCCATCTGGAGTACAAAATATAGTGCAATTCATCTTGCACAATAAATCTCTACCTAACAAATTCACAGGACTGGTGTCGCACACTACAAATCTGTGCATTTCAGAAAATTTCCCTATACTAACTTTCACTGGTTCTGTAAGGTAAGTTTTAATCTGTCTGTTGGAGACCCCAACTACTTGGATCGTTTCATCCGAGAGAGGAAGATTCTTGACATCAGCTGATCTAACAGTTGATCGAGTAGCACCAGTATGAACTAGGAAAGTAATATTTTCATTATTAACTTTTCCATCTATAAATGGGCCTGTCTGGTCTACTTCTAGAGTAGCGCCAAGTACGCACTCTTCTTCCTCCCTTCGGCACCGTCTATAACCTTCTTCTGAATCGCTTTCATCGTGTTGCAGCCAATACTGCGAAGCAGCGCTAGCGCGTTGCGGCTTCTTTACCTGTTCTTCGTTGTAGAATCCATTCTCCTTACTATACTTCTGGCAATTTTTGTTCTGTGGAAAAGGTGGTTTGGGCACCTGATTCTGTTGTGTTACACCCCGCTGTTTTTGTTGCTGTTGACCACTCACTTCATTCTGCACCTGTGGATTCAAGGATGAATTTTCATCATTAGTACTTGGTGGATTCTTACACTTGGATGTCCAATGCCCTATCCTACTGCAATTATGACACGGAAATTTCTTTTTAGCTTCCTCAATATTCCCTTTATTTTTCCCCGGATTAAATCTTTGTTTTGACCCAGCTTGTTCCACTAATTGTGCTTCCTGTCTCTCTGCTACTTTTACCTGTGCCCACATTGCCTTCTCTTTTAGTTTTCGCTGTTTTGCTTCAATTTCATCACTGAAATATTTAGCATGTCTCAATACTTCGTCAATTTTCTTGTTTTGCCAATCTACCGTATGCTGTTTGATCATTTCACTAATTTCTGGACGAAGACCATATACAAACCTGTATACGAAATGACTCAAATCCTTGTCACTCAAATTTTCATCTCCACTGAATTGTTTAAAGGCTAAAATTAACCTCTCATAATAGGCATGTACTGATTCTTTGCTTTCTTGATGTGTTCTGTCAATTTTCACCCAATCTGTCTCCTTAGGGGGTACTTTGTTCTTCAAAAATGCCATAACCTGTTCGTATTTCTTCATTACCTCAGGGTCTGGAGCTCCTGTCTTTGGATCCCTTGGGTATTCCTGTGTTGGCCAATCTATTACTATTTTACATTCTGTCCATAGATCTGCTGGTACAATTATGTCAAACAGGCTATTCAAATCAATCCACAGTACTTTGGATAATTTCATAAATCTGTCCACATGTCTATTCCACTCGACGGGCTTTTCACGCCGTCGAGGGAAGTCATTCGTAAATGACAAAATATCCTGTCTAGTCCATGGGACATGCACATATCCTCCTCCTGGAATCTCTCTCATAGGATATTCTGTCACAACCTTCTCTTGCTCCCTCACAGGATAAGTTGAAAATATTTTGTCTGAAACTTCGTCTCGCTTACGATACCATCTGCTCTTCCATTTGTCCACATCTCCCCATTTTCTCAACAAAATAATTGTATCCTTAATCTGACCTATTCGTCCTGTGGTATTCATGTTTTCAATGTCTTTTTCGGTGAAATCTACTCGATAGGGTTTCTGTAATGCTTTTACCTTTTCAATATCAATACCCATCTCATTTGCCACTTCTTCTAATCTTTCATGAAGACTTTTCGCTCTCTATGTTACGCTTTAGCACAGAAATAACAATTCCTCATCTTGGTACGTTTTTAACTTCTCTGTCGGGATAGTTCCTACTATTAATTCTTCCAGTACCATTCGTAATTTTGCTACATCTATATACTGGGATTCCTTGTCTTTCTTTTGCAAGCTTCCCAACCATTCACTCAACTCCTCTGTAGATGGTCCTACTGGCTTCTCTACATTTCCTTGTCCAAAATCCTTTTGAGTTTCTGACATTGTCTCTATCATTGTCATACGTTTTTCTGCACAGTTCTGACCTACAAACGGATCATTTGAAAAACTCGGTTCAATCATACTCATAGTCTGTCTCCATGGATTCTCACTCTGACTCATTCTTGGTTGTTCAACCAGCTTATTACTTTTATAAGGGACTGTCAAACAATGTTCGCTGTCTTTCTGTTTGTCAAAAATAGGCATTACTGGGCCTATCGTTACTGGTACAGTTACCGCTTCCAGATTCTTAGTCAATTCTCTTATTTTCTCAGTTAATTCTAGGGTTGTTTTAGCTAATTCTGCTGAATTTTCTCCATCCAATTTTCCTCCAGACTTCTTTTCTACCTCTATAGGATTGTTTCTTCCCAAATCTTGGAACTCTGGTTCCGATTTTATGATTCGTACTGTTTCTTTTATTGGGGCACTTGGAGTTAATATTTCTGGTTCTGGTCGGTATGGTGGTGGATTCTTATAGAACATATCATCAAGAACATCATCCTCGGACTCATTCACTCCATACCCTTTCGCCTCCACATTATGCCTCTTTTCTACACACTTTCGTCCTTAATTCTCTCCTGCAGTTCTTACGGGAAACAAACCCTCAGTCATACTCGCATTCCGCCACCTTCTCATTCAATCATCATGCGTCTCATGTCCATATGATCTGCCAAACAAGTACCTATATCCTCTACCATTTCTCTGTCTTTCTCGGTCATGCATTCGTCTTCCCATTCCGTCAAAGCCTTGAGTTGAGTTGGTCTATGTCTCGGTTCTAAATTCATCATTTTCTCTATCAAATTTCTCAAAACGGCCAAATTAAATGAACCATGTTCTGGAAAAGCCAAAACACCATCCTTCTCTGTATTCTTAACCCAGTTGTCTAACCAAATACAGGTGTGATATATATATTTCGCAATCATTAAGGCTGCAGGGGTTTTCGGTGGAGGAAGTAACTGTCCTTCCCTAGTTATGATCGGTTTGTCCTTCTTAAACCACTTCTTAATTTTACCAAACCAGGACTTTTACTCTTTTTCTGGTGGATCGTAATACATTTTCCTTTCTTTCGTGTCTCACTAGTTTTCTCCCTACGACTGTACCGCTACACTCTCCAATCACAGCGCGACTCACACTAACGCACCAATCCGGAGCGTCTACGTCACTGTTAAAATTCTCAAATCCCAGCGTGACTCACACTAACGCACCAATAGGGAGCGTTTTAAGCCACCCTGTATTTCTCCACACCTAGCGCGGCGCACACTATCGCACCAATTCGGAGCGTTTTACAGTTCTGACCGACTGTCCAATCCCAGCGCGGTCGTTCTGACATCAGCAGCCGCTGCGGCAGCTCCTGCTCCTGTCTACCCCTCCTTTACAAATCTGCTCCTCAAGCTTTTGTTTCAATTTCTTCAATTCTGTTAGTAACAACATAAATACATCTCCATTGTCCGCTTTGCTAACCTAAGAATAGCAATAGACCTTTCTCACGAGAATGCCGTCTTTCCCGAGAGCAGCGCTTACCTCTGCCCTACTACGGAATCGTTACTTCCGTTGATAAAGTAGCACATCCCTCTACTTCACCCTTCTAACAAGCATTAGTTAACTGTTTCTCTACTATTTAAGACACATAGTTGGAGACCCAATGCTCCTGAGAAATAAACCCAGAGTTTCGCAATTAACCCAAATGCCATTTCGTTCACACACTTTCACACTAGAAAATGTAGTACATTAACGCAGAATCCTGTCTTTCCCGAGAACAGTGAACAGTCTGTTCTACTACAGAATTATAACACACGTTAACAAAGCAGCGCTTCCCTCTACTTTGTCCTTCTAGCAAGCTCAGAGAATACCTATTACCTTTCCAGTGATAAGCGTTATCGGAATGCCAGTTGGATCCCTGGTACTTAAGACCAGAATTTCACAGGTAACCTTCGCTATCATACACACTTCTCTCTCACAGAAAATGTCTCTAATGGCAACACACGGCGATGTCACCGAATCGAACCCAGACAATGCGTCGTGCAACTTCAATCGTCACACATTTTCTCCTGTGTACCTACAGGATAACAACAATTCCGTCTTTCCCGAGAGCAGCGCTTACCTCTACTCTACTACGGAACCGTTACAAACTTCCGACTTCCTACATCCCAGAAGTCGTGCAAACAACATAAAGCTCAACACGACTCAACATAGAGTGTTAGTACATAAATCAATATCAATAACCAATAATCAATAAGCTATTTACAAGCAATAATCACCAAACCAAAACAATAAAAACCATCGTCTTGCTACCAGAAAACTGATGCAGCGCAGAACGTCAAATTCCCCTTTCGGCACAGACCAACTACCTCGGCATCCAATTCACTCAAATACATTCATTGGTGGGGCCCATAACACCAATATACTTACACTCCGTTGATCTGTTTTCTGAGGGAAAATACGCTTCCAAACGCTGACATGAGAGTAATACCTTTACCTTATCCTTAAACACATTGCCCTCAGACTTCTTAAGATATCCCTGTCATAAGGAGATGGATCATTTAGTTGTTATATTTGGTTTTAATGAATAATGCTTGTCTATCTATACATTACTTCCTTACCACATTTCTCTTATTCAAATAACCGACACAACACATATGTCAATTAATCAAATATTCTTTATCTAAATTATATTGCAAGAAAATTAGAAATGCTCATCATCAGCATTTCAAAGCATCATATTTACCTATTCTGGCTAAAGCCGTCCTCTAAGTCAATCAGTCAAAGAAGAATTTATTCAGCAAAGTTAGGCCGCAATTCAGTCTTTCAAAGATTCAGGATAACAGCTGTCCAGCAGTGTCACCGTCCTCTCCGTTAGCATAACATCAGGAAATCGAGTTCGTCAAAGAAGAGCAAGCGCCTCAGCGTATCGTCTCGTAGCGTTTTCGATCCTAATTCCCTACCTACTTTTATAATGAAATTAATATCAAAAAGTATCAAGATCGGGGTTTAGAAAGTCTGGATTGGTCAACTTGGGGTGGCGGGGTACAGTTCTTAGGGTGTTGAATGATGAAGTCATCAAACTTGCTTGTTCCGGCTTTTAAATTGATCTTTGTCTTTAGTCTTGGATGGGTTCCCGGAGCGTCCTTGGAGGGTACATGTTCTCCCGGGGTCAGGTCCAGGCCACTGTTGCTGGCGGTGACGCCTGCGCACTTCACCCAGAACCTCGTGCTGTCAGGGCAGTCACGTTTAACGTCTCGTTTAGCCATCTTGTATAGGACGAAATGGTCAACTTAAGCAAAAGAAACACAAAAACGTAATTAAAAGATAGAAATGACTAATAAAATGTGATCCCCTTACCAATACCCATATGTGTGTGCATTTATCTAGCAAAAGCAAAACTCAGAGCGGTTTATACTCACTGAATAAAGCACAAATCACAAATACATCACTTAAAGCAACATATAACATGTAATATTCTAATTTTCTACTATTAATATGCGTACACAAGTTAATTCACAATTAATATAGCCATGCAAAGTGCAATTCCCACGTGTAATTCTCTTGTTAATATAGTTGGTGAGTTATCACTTCAAACAAATTAATATTACAATTAATTGATTATTCAGATTAATATAAACATGCAGAATTTTGTACTACCTGCTCCAGCAGTGGCGATAGGGGCTTGTAAATATGCCTCTATGATCTCTGCCACATTTTGACGATTTGAGTGGAGTTTCGTTCCTCTTGCTACTGTGGAGTGCTTCAGTTACCAGGAGGTTATTTCTATATTTTTGAATGGTGGTTTCAATGTTGTTACCAGCCGCTGGCACTGTTGTTTCTTCCTTCTAACAGCAGTCAGCTGGTGAGAGCCCAGGACCTGCTCTCCTGTCCTAGCTCCAGGTAGTCTCCTGGTCCACAGACTTCCTGCTGAATTACCAGTGGCCATAAAGGCAAACTACTCTCTCTGACTTAAATGGCCTGGCCTCTAGGCCTCCTAGCTCCTTGCAGGGCACCTGAGTGTCCAACAGAAATCAGTGTGACTTCCTCAAGTGGTATCCATTATGGGAGCGGTCCAGAGAAGTCCAAAAGAGCCCTCTCTTTAAGGTCCCTGGCAAGTTCACCCTCTACTGCACCCCAAATGGAAGAGCGAGACCAGTGGCAATGTCTCTGGAGAAAGAGTCCAACAGAGTTCAAGTAGTATGAGCTCAGAGTCTTACCACTCCAGGTAGAGGGTCCATCCCGCATCTTCTGTGTTTCTCTCTTCTCTCAAAATATCTGGCCCTGTGTAGGGGTGGGAAAGTGGAGTTGGAGGGTTCTGGAAGTTGGAGTCCTTACCCAATCCAGTTTGGCACATCAACTCTCCACCACTTAATGGCACGGGAGCCGTCCACAGGCTGCCCATCCGCTGCACAACCTTCTGGGATTTTTAAAGATGTCAAAACCTGTGAGGATAAAGGTCTGCAAGATCATTTCTCCTGGACTGGCTCCGGCTGCAACTGACACAGCAAAAGTGATTTATTCCTTTCATGACTTCAAACTCCTCGTTTGGCTGATGCCAGAGTTCTGCCTATTCCACCTTTGTACATGTGAGAATGACATGTTTTTTTTTTTCAGGAAGAGGCTTTGAGCTGGTGGTGCCAACAGAGTAATTAACCTGGCTAAGTAAGCATGGTACTTCACACACGGCTTTCGTTACGGCTGAATCAGAAATATCACAAATGTTAAACAACATAAACAAAAGCATATGGGCCAAAGTTAATATTTCCTGTGTATTCGTTCCCAAGGAAAACATAAAGAAGATACTTCAATGGTTCCACTATACTGCGCCAATCTAAAATTGTATTTTTTTAAAAAGTCACTAAAAGTGTGAACACAGTTAAGCACTGTAGACGTACAATTTATTCAAAAAAGGAAACAAATATCTGAATCCCCAATACAACTATGACAGTAGAGAATACAAACAATAACTGTTTATTCATGTACACTCAGAGCGGAGCCCATCTGCCCAGTCGCTAGCCAGGGCCGTTTCTAGGTGTTTTGCCACACTAGGCGAGAATTGGAAAATGCCGCCCCTCCCTTTTACTACCATCACTCTCTCCCCCTGTCATCCAGGCTAGAGAAGCACACCCTCTACTGCCAAACCCTTCTATGTTACTCTCATTTACCATCAGGAAACACGAACACAACAGTCAGTCCTGCAAACGACCTCAACTAAAGACACAGGCCAGACCGTTACGGTAGCCATACACTCACAGAACTATGTACACGGATGCCCAATAGAGCCTTGTGTTTAAATGTTTAAATACCACAAAGGCGTCAAGTGCTCCTTGTTTTCAAAACCACAAACAACAAAATAGTAACATGCACCATCTTCCAAGGCCAGACCTAGTGGTTTTGCCAACGCTTGTTTTTTTTTTCACTGAGGCACCTGAAATAGTTATCATCTACCATTGTATCCATTTAATAGAGGCTGATCACAACAATTGAAAGATTTCCTCGTCAGGGAGATTATAGTTCATGATGCTCAAATCTGCTCTAATCAGAGATTATGGCAAGACAGTAATAAAGTTTGGCGTACAACACAAAATGAACTGCTTCTTGGTGCTGTGAATAGAAGTTATTGACAAGCTCGTGCATGGTACCGCTATGAGAGTAATCCTGACCAGAATTTGAGCCGGTGCAAGGCAGAGTGCACACTTCACCACAGTTGACAAGTGGTTCCATGTTGTGGAACACTTTCAACCAATCTCAGGGTTGCGGCCACCTGTGCATTGCATTCTGGGATTTGTAGTCTTACTTTTAACAGGGTAAGCACTGCCCTAAAAACCCCAGCGTGGACATTGACGTTGGCCTAAACAGTCACTACCGGATGACGGTATCGAGCATGACACTAGGCTAGTGGTCAGTTCTTTTCTTTTACGGAGTTTTATATAGCGCGATCTTGTCCTAAAAGTATCGGGTATCAGAGCACCTTACACAAGCACAAGTTGCGTTACATCATGAGGACACATTAATTTTTGTTAGGCACGAACAGCCTTTTATTATGACAACAGGCCTAAAGTTCACTGAGCTGCCAATATTTCAGCCTAGAATGCCAAAAGAGAACGATAACCATTTTTAATAGTACAAGGCATGTTGAAGATGAAGCCAACTTAAGTGCAAATCTCTAAACTTTCAGTTGTTAAGCCATTAACCAGTTGCCAGTAATGATCTGCGTAAAGGTTATATGTGATACTTACAGGATAAGAGGCAATCGCCACACAGTTGCTCTGCTCAATCTTCCAACAATGTCTTCAAAAAGGTACCAAGCGGTTAAAAAAATATATGAATTCGGGTTCAAAAATAGCCGTGATAACTTCCACACGAGAGTAGCCAAGCATGAGGAGGTGCTCGCCCTCTCCTCCGGGATGTACATCCACGCAGAGCTGATGAGAAGTTTCCCCATAACTTTTTAAACCAAGTTGACCAACTCCATTTTATTGCAGCTCCTTGGGTGTAGGAAGGTGGAATCTGACTATATGGTTGCCCCCAACTTTTTGCCTGGTATTTGAGTGGTTTTGGACTAGTCTGGCTGGGATCCTGCTATCCAGGACCCCAGCCTATCTGCTTTCTCCCTAAAACTAATGTGAAGTACCCTAGGTACAAGCCAGTTGGATACTGAGGATACCCTGGCAGTCCCTTGTAGATGGTACCCTAGGTACCCAGGGCATGGGTCCCTCAGTAGGCCTACCAGGGCTGCAGCGCTTATTGTGCCACCCTGGGACAGCCATACAAACTGACACCACCAGACCACTACTGTAGTCCGGGTAAGGTGGTGCTAGCACCCCTTACAGGGATATAGGTACCCTATATCCCACCCCATTACAACACATATACTCTCATAGGTCATCCCTATAGCAGGCCTTGGTAATCCTACAAGGCAGGGTGCTGAGGTATGTGTGAGGGGGGACCCCTACCTGAGTAGGGCCCCTCTGCAACCTTCATAAAACCATTGCTGGGTTGTTTGTAGTGTAGCCATACCATATACTCTTAACCGCATTATAAGTCTATCGCGATAACGCGATAACTTGAGAATGGCTACACAGAACCATATCGTGTTTGGTGTCAAACATGTAGGAATCATACCCTCAGTCCAGCCATGAGGGTACGATTCCCCCCTGCTAGAGGGTCGATATGGGAAAAGCAGCAGAATTTAGACACCAATTTAAAAGTGCACACATAGTACAAAATGGCTACTACCCGCCACCCACACAACACTGGCTGGCTGTTGCTGGGGAAAATCCCAGCCTCGCCAGCTGGACAATAGGGCTCCTGTGGCAGGGAGGTGCTAGCACCTCCCCAGACAGGATATGTGGATTGGAACTGGGTGGGTGCACCAAATGTCCTTTCAGAGTTGCACGTAGGCAGCTACAGCGCCTACATTCTGCATACACCGCTTGGAACCGGTTCAGGGGCATCCTGCCCCTCGCCCAGGTGGGAAACACACAAAGGAGAGCGGGTGTAGCCACCCTTTCCCGCCTCACCACTCATTGGTGGACACTACTCTGGACACTCCCCTAATCTTGGGGATAAAGGTGAATAACGTGGCCCCAGAGCCTCAGATTAATCTTGAATTTTACAGTCTTGACCATCGACTTGCTGCTGCCCAGCTGACGGAAGAAATCTCCCTTGGGGTAAAGGAGTTACCCCCCTGCTTGGCAGGCACCTGAAACACTGCAAGTGACCCGGTTGGAACTTCGCTGCTCCTTCGGACTTCGTCGACTCCCAGCGCCCTTGAGGTGGGTTTCCTCTGCATCCCAGAGGTCAGTGAGTGTGCCCAGCCAAGCTGAGCACCGTGGACCGCGTGGGTGCCGAGATCCCTGATACCCCAGGACACCAGCCACCTCTTGCATAGCACACGACCCTGACCAGTGGGGAAGTTGTGTTTTGGCCCAAACTTGAGCCAACCTTTCCGCAGCAATTGTGCCAAAGATCAGCACCCTAGCTCACCTCGGTGGCCCGTGGGCTCCCTTTTACGCACACCAAATTGCTGCCTTCCGTGGTCCCTTGTCTCTCGACTTGTGGGCCCTGGCGGAGGACAATCTTCATTTTTAAGAGTTCCCCTGGTTGCTCCAGGCCTGTTCTCCAGTCTCCTTGAAGGAGACCTCTCACAGACCTCGTGGGTCTGCACCAGTAGCTGATTTGTTCATCTTGCGTGGGTTGCGGTTGCCAAGGCTTAGTGGATCCAATCCGGACACTAACACCGCAGCGACCTTCATCCGACGTGGGACAGTTGCCCTCCAGAAGCTGGCCTTCCTTGAAGCCTCCCGGAGCCCGTGGCTGCAGATCCAAGTTACACCTCTTTCCACTTGAAGCACCCGACATTGAAGGGCTCTTTCCTTTGAGCTTCCTGGTCACTGTGCCGTGACCCAGACTCTGTCCCCTCTGCTTTCAGGTTCTTCTCTACAAACTCTACAACTTCAATCTTCACGGCATCATCAACGCTTTTGGCTAGCAGCAGTTTTGTACATTTTCCCATTGAAAATCAGCCCGCGACCCGACATCGAAAACGACCTATGCACCCGGCTTCCCTGGGGCAGGTAACAGTGGTACCTCGGTACTCTCGTGGTAGTGGGCTCTTCAAAAGCTTAACTCTAAGTTTTTAACTTTGAACTGAAGTGTCTTTAATCTGTTTAAATCAAACCGCGACATTCTTCATAGGATATAATAGAGATTCCGATAGCAGCTATTTCCACTGCACGCGCCTCCCGTGGGTCTCCTTCCTCATAACCTGGGGTGGATTCTTAAGGGGCCAGCGATCCTAAATGCCCTAGGCATTGTCTGTAGAAATGTCGTGGTTCTTATACCACTTTTTTAATGTATGGTTTGGTCCCCCCCTGGGGCCCTGTGATTCCAGTGCTATTTATTGTGTTTATAAATGCTTGTATGAATTGTAACTTTGCCACTAGCCTCATAAAGAGACTGTGGGATTCTGTCTAGAATAAATACATATATTTTATATATATACCTGTGTGGGCTACTCTTTCATTTGGTTATTCAAGAGGTTATCTATGGTAAAACAATAAGCTTAACACTCCTTCAAGACTTAGCCTGAAGGCTGCTCTCCACAGCTACCACTAGGATAGCTTTCTTTAAAGGTTGTCTTAAACCTATCATCAATAAGAGTCGAATTGGACTGGTGCAAGGTGTCCCTATAACTAGGAGACAGCATAAGCCAGGCCAACTTCTCACATTGGGGAAAAAAAATCAAAAGTTCTCACACCGGCAACGGAACGTCCCGAGCGCCACAAAGCCCAACACAGCGCTGCGTGAAAGGAGCCAAGGAAATCCGAAATATTAGAGTCTAACTGAAAGCGGGAACTGCCGCCCAGCAGAGAAAGAAGAGAGCGAAGTTTGGTTGGCAGAGTCAGCCTGCCCCTTTTTAATTTGTGCTTTTTTCAGCAACAAAGGAGCCAGTTAAAGCGACAGTACTGCAAAGAGCACACAATGCTCCGAAGGTCCCGGGCGGCTTGGCATCATTCCTAGACCCCGGGGCTGTGTTCATTGTTGTGCCTTGGGCGCTGGGGTCACGATCTAGGGGCTGAACAAAGGGAGGTGTGGGGTGGAAAGACAAAGCAGGTTTTCATTAAACTCCGTAGTGAATTGTTGCAGGACGAGCACCAGGGCCGTTTCTACCATCAGGCAAGACTAGGCGGCTGCCTAGCTTTACTTTCGTAGGTTCAAATTAATGTTTCCCCTTTTGCCGCCCTAGCCCTTTTGCCACCCTAGGCGGCCGCCTAGTCTGGCTTAGTAGTAGAAACGGCCCTGTCGCTAGGAGTGCTGCAGAGAGGACTGTAATCAACAACCATAAAGATACATTATGTATGTTTTGTAACACGCCCACAGTGGAATTTTCCAAGCAGGTGCAGCTAAAACAGTGAAATACAGAAAAAACGGTTTCGAGCTCATATCTTATACAAAGTACCATGGTCCAAGGTCGTTCCATCTGGGTCCGCCACCAGACAAGGGGGAGAGGGCCTCTATCTAGTGAGAAAGCTATGTGCTGGCATAAACAATGTGCTCATTACTGAAACAAGCCTTACGTGGCAGAAACAAAACTCTAAGAGGAACATTTCTCGGAATTGAACTAAATCAGTTTCGAACAGCCTAAAATGGCGCCCACATAGAAAATGGCACAGTGAATGCTAACTTAATTAGAAACAGGATAAGGATAAACAATTTCTATGCTAACTCTTTTCAAATGCTTTGAAGGGATAAGGTTCTTCTTTTTTAACTCAGCTTTGTTTGAAAAAGAGTCCAGGCAACCCTCTGTGGTGTCAGTGTTGTGCACCATCAGGGTTGGCATATTGTGCATGGTTCACCAGGATCAGGAGGTTGCTCTGGGGTTATCTCGTCTCTCAACTGTTTTTGATACTCAGAACAGTCACAAACAAAATGTGAATGACATCAGGGACAAGTATAACATGACTATCCCCATCATTGCAGGTCAACAACATCTTAATCTACTTTTGGTTCCTCAGCCCTATTGAATCTCTGGATAGCAATCAAGGAGTTGGTACACTGTGAAATGCCACAGGAGATTCTCAGTGATACAGTCAATCAGGGCCCCAAATGTCTGAGTGTGTGTGTACAGTAATTGGTCATATAGATCAGAGATTTGTTGGAAGGAAAAGCTATTCCTAGAGTACCATTTTCTTCGACACAAGAAATACTTTTATAATTTCCCTACTTTTCCAGCTGTATGCATGAAAATATAAGAACAGTAAGTGTGATATAAATGCATCAATTCCCACCTCCATTTTTTAAATGTAAAATGTTTATTAGTTTTATATGCAAGGTTAACAAAACACTCATAACATATTACAATCCCCCCACTACGGTACATGTCATCCTTTATTCACAAGACAAATCTGATCCCGTTTGTCGCAGCACAGTATCTTCCTCAAACATCTGGCACATCACCAGTCCTGGCCAAAGACATCTACTAATGTCCATCTCATGTACTTCATACAGGAAAAAATAAGCTATACACTCCCATCTGGTTAGATGCTCCATTCAATCAAGTCCAGTGGTCCAGCCACCCCACATTTTCTTATATTTCCTTTCACACCCCCTACCACGATTTCCCTTTCCATCAGCCTACAGTGGTCCATTCCAATCATCCAGTCTCGGTGTTGAGGAAGTGTCCCTAAATCTCCTTTCTGAGCTATATCCCTTTTCGCCACCGTGCATCCTAAATTTCTTAAGAGCTTGTAATAACGGGTACGATCCATCTGTCCCTATATTCCCAGCAAGGCAAGCCCAGCCTTGAGCTCCAGAGATGCCTCCGTTGCATCTTCCAAAGTTCCGCTCACTGCCTCCCAAAAGCTCTCGAGTCTTGGACAGCTCCAGAACGTATAATGAAATATGCCCTCCTGACCAACCCTGCTAAGACAAACGGCATCAGCTCTACCTAGCCTATAGAGAAGTGTCCACTTGTTGTAGACTCTATGGAAAATTTGTTATTCGATCAGATGGAGAGTCGCTAAGATGGCCACCTATGCTGGAAACATTAGTGCCTCTCTCTAATCTTCCTCATCCAGCTCCCCACAGTCCCTGACCATCTATTATGCAGACTGCTCGGGGGGTTGTGTTTTTCTCATCAAAGTCCCATATCTTAGGGAAATCAGTTTTTCACCCACTAGCTCGTCCAACTGTGAGTCTTCCTGTGTCTCCACATCGGGAGGATGGGTTGAATGACAACAACACTCAATTGAGCCTATTTCAACCACTGTGTATTTTGCATCTGGTAATCTGTTTGTAAATGAGCAAATGGGACCACCCCATTAGCATCCAAGACTTCTGCTAGGGTAGAAAGGCCAATTTTGGCCCAACCTTGAAAACCCGTCAATGCTGCCAGATATGGAAGCCTGGACCCCTTCCAAAGTGGTGTTCTTGGGGTCGGTCTACTTCCCCTTCCCATCTCCTTGGTTAAGTTCCTCCAAGTTCGAACCACCATTTCCATAGCTGTACACACAGCCAGGTTCAGTCTTCCACTGTACAACCAGTGTAGGTAACTTCTGTTCCCCATAGCCTGTTGGTACAAATGGAACATTGTATCCTCCAGTGGGTATATGCACGGTGCTTAACCACACAGACCTGTGCGGCCTCATTGTATTTTCGAATAGTCGGCAGAGCTATTCCGCCCTCATATTTACACTGCTGAAGTTTACACAAGGCCTCTCTAGGCTGTCCGCCTGATCATAAAAGGGTGCACATCAACACGTCGATCTGTGCAAAGAAAGCATAAGAGAGTCTACATGGCGAGTTTTGAAGGAAATGGGAGGGCCGGCATTTTGAACATTGCTGCTTTCTCAAGTATTGAAATCAGCAGTAGCGGCTGGTGTTTAACATCTTGGTCAAGATATGCTAGTATGGGAGTCAGGTGCCCAGTTTGTGGCAAACTCAGAGATCTCCCCAAAGACACAAAAGATATCCTTCAGTCTATGAAGTGTCAGGGTCACGCGGGTCAATTATAATAAAATAAAATCCACATAGAGGGATATTTGTTCCTCCCAACCGGACCCACGCGGCCGGCCCCAGACCTGAGCATTAACTCTGATGCACTCCTCCAAACCCTCTATCACCAGTGTAAATAGCATTGGTGACAGATGGCAGCCCTGTCTTGTGCCGCTATGTAGCTGGAACTCTCTAGAAGTACAACAATCGACCTTCACACAAGATCAGAGTCTATCATAAAGCAGCCGGACCCAGTTATGGTATTTAGGGACAAAGCTCTACAGCAGGCCTAACAGCCCTAGGGCAGGGTGCTAAACATAACACGTGAGGGCATGCCTGCATGAGCAGATTTGCCCCTGTGCTGGTCAGTCCTATTACTACCAGTACAAGTGACCAGGGAAGCCATTTTAAAACATGTGCTAGACACAAGAGAAATCGAGTTTCCCAGCTACATGATGGCTTCCCTGAAAATAGGGATGTTTGGTATCAAACATCTCATATTGGTAAACCCACACTATTGGCAGTATTTGATTTACCAATACATGCACCCAGAGGCCACCTTAGAGGTGGTCCTGAAAACCTACTAGCCTTTAGTGTGCTTGCTGACTGGTTTCTCCCAGCCTGCCACCCAAGATGCTTTTCTGACCTCCTAGGGTGAGACCCTTTGCTCTCAGGAGACCAGAAAAAAGCGTGTCAGGAAAGGGAGGTAGCACCCCGTCCCACAGGCTGACCTGCTGATTAGCCTCCTTGGGCTGGCAAGCTTCAAAGAAGCTGCTACCTTAGGAATGTGAATCTGACTGCCCTTACAGGAAAGGCAGCCACCCCCCTTGTTCAGAGCCCCCTTGGAACCTGGACTGGTGGGAAAGTTAGCCAGTCAAGTAGGCATGCCACCTACAGGCAAGTACCACCCCTAAGGTGGGCTACTGTGAGGTAGACTCGATTTTTCAGAAGTAGCCATCTTTATGATGTCATACTTAGGAATTCTGGAGCAGTGTTATGCCCACTTCTCACAGGAAGTGTTCATATAGGGGGTGTAGTGACCCCAAGGGTCAGTAGCTTATTGGCTACTACCCTACACTCCCATAACGGCCCTAAATTCAGTAGTTAGGGGAGTACCTAGCACCATAGAAGCAGATTATGTCAACCGAAGAAGAGAGAGGACTCCGAGGACCTGCAAAAGCTAAGAGAGAAGAAGCAGCTGACATGGTACCAACCCTGTTGGCCTGTCTGCATCCCTTGTTGAATACTGTGCCAAGGTCTACTCGTCCTACAGCTGTGGCTCCAGACATTTGGGAGGACTGCTTACAGTTGAAAAAGTCTCAAGACCTTCAGTGAACAGTGGGCCTGTTCTAAAGAATCTCCAAAGAAGAAGACTCTGAGGCCTCCTGAACTTCCAAAATCTGACACCCGAAGTCACCACTACACCTGTCACCTCTGGCCCGAGTTGAAGTGGACCACCAGTGTCAACCCTCCAAAGCTCAAGTCTATTGTGGTTTCACCCCTCCTGGACTCCCCGGCGTCGCCTGTAGCCTCTGCACGCAGTCCCCCTCAGCTGTGAGTTCTCCGGTAAGGAAAAACCTGATGGCTAAGGACACCCTGCACCCCTGCCCCTGGGCCTTGGAGAAAAGGACCAAAGGTGTCCCCCCCCCCATATCCGAGCATTACAAGGCCTGAGCCCACTTGCTGGTTCAGCCTGACTGGCTTCCTAGCTAGCGACTACAGCCGCCTTTTACAGAGACCAATCCACATCGTCAGGAGCATTTGGCTCCTGACGATGATGTACAACGTGCACACGACTGTCCTCGTGCCGTTGGTGGTGTACTGCTGGTGCTGCCTTTGAACTTGCCCACCACTCACTTTAACTTCTGGAGATTGGTCCTGTAAGTCAATGTACTGTACCTGTTTACAGAACTTGCTGTTCCTTCTATAGGATAACATTGCAGAGCTCAGAAATTGCAATGTCCACTTTTTAAAGTTGAAAGAATTTGTATTTAAAAACTTACTTAGCTGAACGATTTTCCTCTGATGCCAAATCATATGTAAACGTACTTGATATGTTTATAAATTGTTGTGGATCTCCTTCTTGAGTCGTGTTGTCATTTATTAAACATTGTGTGTATTTTGCAAATGTCTTGCACTTCTATGTCTTGAGCCTAAGCATGCTCAACCACACTACCCTCCAACAGAATACTTTCTGATTGCATAGCAAGCCTGTGTCCACTAATGAGAAAACCCCTGGTATTTTTACATGGTATATCAACTTTTAGATATGTCACAAACTTTCAGCTTCCTACATTGGTGGCAGCAGTGGGATAGAAGACTTTGCTGTACCACTTGGTTAATAAGTGATTCCCCTGAGGACGACAACATTTTATTTAGGTAAAAACATTTTTCCGATTTTGATATTTTTTAAATTGTTTAAAAATAGCTGTCAGGGCCTTAGTTAAGTCCCCCTTTAAAACTGTTTAGAATTTGAAAGTCTTTTGAGAAAGTTAGTCCTTTTAGCCTTTTAGAGAGCCTTTTTTGTCACTTTTCCAAAAAAGTTTCAACTAAATTAAAACCGTGACTGATGCAGCAGTTTCTTCCCAGGAGCTCAACATGGGGCCCTACAAGAACCTTAAGTTGGACAGACTTAAGGCACTGTGCAGAGGCATTGGAACCTTACCATGTGGCCTAGATCCACAGAAGCCAATCTGTAAAAGTTGTTTACAGACAATGCTAGATCCATGGCTGAGGGAGAAGCCCCTTTTGGAGAAGGAGAGATAGATGCTTAAGTGGATAAGTTGATGGTGATTCCAGCAGCAATCAAACTGGAGACAATACCACTGAGAGCACTCCTAGTAGAGTCTCAGAAGAATTAGATACTGAAGATTCAGATCTTCAGAAATTGCCTAAAAGGATAGCATTGGAGGCTAAACTCCTGGCAATAGAAAAGGAAAGCGCTGAGAGGGGCCTAGGACTCATCTTTGGTGGCAGCAAAATGTAAAGTAGGGAAGAAGGTTTTGACCCTAAAAGCCCCAAAGGGATTGTCCCAAAATACTCAGAGGGTGATGATAGAACCAAATAGTTTATAGCCTTTGAGATTTCCCTGTCTGCAGCAAACTTCCTTTATAGATTATTTTTATGTTTTTCATTTATTCCACATGTAGCTTGTGCAACTACTGATGTGCTCAGCCTATAAGGCACTATGTATATTTAGACTGCAACTACCCAAAATGCAGTTTTAATTTTATATACCATCTCTGCCTCAATTATAGTCTATATATACCACTGTTTCATCCTGAATTTTCTTTTATATGTTGTCATTATGTATTATTATATTTACTTCTCATTAAATCTGTGCACTTGCTGCTGTGATAACTTGGTAAAGCACTATATACATATTGTAGGAAGGTAGGATCCTTCTGCATGGTTACTCCCACTTTCTGACTGGTGCTAAGCTGGTTTTTAACTAGTCAGACTGGGATCCTGCTAATTAGGACCCTGCTCTATTTGCTTTCTCCCTACATTGTTGTGTTCAGGTCCTAGGTACATCCCAGATTGGATACTGGGGTACCCCTGTCAGTGCCTAGTATATGGTACCCATGTACCTATGGCATGGGTACCCCAGAGGTCTTCCATGGGCTGCAGCATGTATTATGCCACCCATTTGAGACCATTCAAAATGGACCTACAGGCCTGCCAATGCACCCTGTGTAAGTTGATGCATGCACCACTTACTAAAGATATAGGTTTTCTATAGAAAATGTGCTGCATTATCCTGCATAATTTGCCTTTTCTTGCTACATATAACTTACTCAACTCTGCTGTATATTTTGACCCTCTCCTGCTGCATAATTCAAATGGCCCTGATTATAGTATGCATTTTCCCTCGATGGATGGAACCCTACCCAGCACGGAGAAAAATTGCTGTAGTGAGAGTTGATACCCAAGTACAGAGTACTGGCTACTCTGGAGCCAGATTGTGGGACTCATTTCAACAATGAGGTCCTAAGGATACTTTGTGCAGCATTTCAGATGGAGCAGAGATTACACTTGAATTATCGACCTGAAGCTATTGGAATTGTTGAGCAGCTGAATGGAACCATAAAATCCCGATTGGCCAAGGTTTGTGCATCCACATCACTGAAATGCCTAGATGTTTTGCCTTTGATGAGTCTCCAAAGTATTTCTGACAGGAAAACAGGGTTATCTCCACATGAGATATTGATGGGGCATGCAATGAGACTGCCTGCTGTACCTGCAAATGCACTTTTGAAGATCACAGGTGACATGATACTCGATTACTGCAAGGAATTGGCTGATGTGGTGCATTCTGTCTGTCATTAGGTTGAAGCTGCTACATAAATCTGCATCAAGAACAGTACCACAACTTCAGTCATGGTGACTGGCAGTTTATCAAGAAGCATGTGTGAAAGTCTGACTTGGAACCAAAATGGAAAGGTCCCTTCCAGGTGATTCTCATCATGAGCACTGCTGTTAAGTGTGCTAGAGTACTATACTGCGATACCAAAGGGGATGATGGACAGAGCGTTTGAGCAAATCAAACACTCACCCCCAGTCAACTGATCTGGGTTTAATCCATCATCATTCTTTAGCTCACTCCAGCACTCCAGTTCAGACATGGCCATATGCAAATCAGTCTGACCCAGTGCCTCATGGGAACAGTCCAGCCCGAACTGCATTGTAGTATTCTCACATCCACTTCTACCAGGAAAGTTTCTCGAGTGACAAGCCCCGAGCACAGCGAGGGCGGGACTTAAGTATCCAAGTCAGGTGCCCTGACCAACCTTCTCTAAGGATTATGGGAGATATAGTCTTATACCTAATCATTCATGCCCCGTGTGCCTATCTCCGCCTAGCCATGACAGTTACACAGAAGAAGATCAACAGACACAAAGAAGGTCAAAGAGTGCGAGTGTGTCTTGTTGAAGGAACTCTGCACCTGAATGGACATAATACAGGAATGAAGTGCTGAAATCATCAGTGGAGGATTTGATTGAGCTGAGATCCAAACTGTTTTAACTTCTTTGACGTTACACTAAAAACTAATTTGGATATCATTGTTGGGAAAATATTTCTGAAAAGAAACAAAAGTTTGAGCGACATTATTAATATATATATATTTTTTAAAATATTTAAGCCAAAAGGAAGACATGCGCAGTTGTATGGTTCAGTCACATGGCTTAGCCCACTCCAGTCACACATGAGAGGCCCAAATGTGCACTAGTGATAAAGTCAAAAGACAAATATTAGTTTCAAGAATAAAGTGGTCACACTGTATACTACCCATCTCTACTCTATTTCCCTTTAATCATTATTATTTTGTCTGCATTAACGTTAGTGTAATAGCTTGCTTTCTTTTCAGTAAAGCAGATGCCACACACGTGAGCCTTCAAGCCGCCATATTAGTGCCTTCTGCTCATGCCCAAGGATTTCCTTCCCAAGTAGTAGATCGTCACTACGTAGATGTAGTTGACGCATGCGCAGTAAAGATTTCATTACAAGACCGGAGGCTGCCATTATGCATTATCTTTTAATGCAACTTCAAGTACAGCCACTTTAAAGTTACATCATAAGTAAAACTTCTAGAACAAACAAGTGTATCTAGGCAACGGCAGCACAAGTATCAGCCTCTTTTAAATGCGGCTTCAAGTCAGATAAGTTGCCTTTCTCATAGCTCCTGTCCTTCTTCTTTGCTTGCTTATAATTATACTAAGATTTCCTAATTCGTTATTTGCTATTACTTGCTTATCTATTTGCTATTACTTGCCTATCTATTCCTATAAGATTGAGTATGATATTGCCATTGTTTGATTATTTATTATGTTAAGTTTGTATGTTCCTACCGCTGTTGTTACTGACATACACCAATCCTTCAGGCTTCTTCTACTTAACCAGTTAATAACGCCCTCCACAATACGCTCCCCCCCCTTTTATTGCCGGTAATTTCAGGAGTGCTTTCAAGTCGCAACCCCCTTCGTGGAGTGTTTTCAGGTCGCATGACGCCTACCTCTGCCTCCCTCCCCTTCCCGCCTCAGCGCCATTACCTCGCAAGCGTTTTTTCACTCACCCGACGCTCCCCGCACCACACTGCTTCGTAACTCCTTCTGACCCCATTCGGCCGCCGCAGCTGCAACGTTCAAGCTGCAGGACGCGCGACACCTTCGCCTCGCCTTCCACTCGCCCGTTCCTTCACCGTGCCTTCTGCTCCAGCGCTACCCTCTGCATGAATTAAATAAAAAATAACAAAAAATAAAAAAAAGAGGCGAAAGACAACGCGTTCGTCTCGTTGATCCCACATTAGAGGAAAGTTGCTAGCAACGACTCCCTTCTCTCTAAAACGTCCCTTCCACACAATGCTGTCTCCTAGCAACTGCTTTACAACAACTGATTATCGACAGTTGGCAGCTTCAGTTTCCTACCGGTCCTCCTTTATCCTACAACCTTACAATTACCTAGACATTTTCCCTGTCGAGATATAACCGCCTTTTATTGCCCCTTGATTACTTCAAGTCAAGTGACCAAAAAAAAAAAAAAAAGGGGGAAGATGTCTGATTCCGACGATACTCAGACCCTTACACCCGCTCCCTCTAACAAGGAAGAGCTTATCAAACAACTGATTCATAAAGAGATTCATTCCTGCATGAGGGAGACTATTGATAAGATTGTTGCAGGTAAGAGACCCCCCGCACTCCTCGGAGCGCAGTCTAGTGAACCATCTAAAATCGGGGGTAAAAGAACCAAGGAATGCAACAATTTAGATAATGAGGGCAGTATGGGAGGTCAAAGCACCTCATTTATATTGGGAGGACCACGCGCCTCAAAACCTGAAGGAGGACTAAGCTCCTCAAATGTTACGGGAGGCCTAAGCGCCCCAAAAAGACTACGTGCCTATAACGACACACCTCTCTTGGATACCCTAAGCGGCTCACAATACCCAAATGGCAATACAGACCCTCTCTTGCCTAACGTACCCTCTAATGAGTCACTTGACGAATATATACTGGACCTGGATCAAACTGATGATGATATTGACCCTGATTTCTCGGAAGAGGAACTCCCCTCCTCATCTAGAAAAATGATTCTTGATCCCCTCGGCGGGGAAATGTTTTCCCCTGACAACATACAACACCCTAGAAGCTCCCAGTGGTGGCCCCAAAATCATGTAGTCAAATTTATTAAGACTTGGGTCAAACACCCATTGGAAAGAGAGGCAAGAAATATTCTTAGGGCAGAATGCCCACGCCCTGTCATCCAAGACAAATATTGCCTTACACCTAACCTAGATCCAGAACTTATTAAATTCTTATTTAAATTGGGCAGAGACCCTAGGAAAGGTTTTGAACGCTCCCTCAAAACTTGCCAGGATCGCATGCTTGACATACTCGGACCCTTAGGCCGTATGATCGATCTAATTGAGGAGAGCTATATCAAAGGTACTCAACCTAACATTGACCTCCTACGAGGATGGAGTCAAAGGGCTCTTATCCTCCTGGGTAATGCCAATGCATCTCTCAATACTGAGAGGAGGAAAATAGTCCTTTCTAAAATTGACCCTAAACTCTGCGATATGGCAGAGAAAGAATCCTCCTCTAATCCTAATGGACTATTATTCGGAGAAGATATGATTAAAGACCTGGGGAAGTATGTAGCAACCTTTACGGCTCTGGACAAGGCGCAAGCCAACATGCGCAGAGTTTTCAACCCTAACGTTTTTGCAAGGGCCGGCACAAGGGGTCGTTCTGCCGGCCGCTTCTTTCAAAGACCCTTTTCAAGATCAAGAGGTTTCGGACGAGGTTACCAACACAACTCCTCATTCTTCCCTCAACGAGGCCATTCCTTCCGCTCAAGAAACTTCAGATCGAGAGGCATCAATAATCCAAATTCAACAAGTGAGTACTCTTTCTCTTCTCTCTTCCTCTTTAACTCAAAAAGTAGGGAGTCGCCTAAAACTTTTCATTCACGTTTGGGAGCAAATTACACACGACCCTTGGGTTTTAGAGACAGTACAAGGTTTCAGAATAGACTTCACGGAGAAACCCTCCCAGACCTCAACTCCCCAACTATTAAACTTGACCCGAGAACAACACTCTATTGTCGACGAGGAAGTAACTTCAATGTTATCCAAAGGTGCAATTCTAGAAATTCCTTGGATTTGCAGGAATTTCGTAAGCAATATCTTCCTCGTGGAAAAAAAGGACAAAGGGTGGAGACCTGTAATAAACCTAAGGGAATTGAAGAAGTATGTCACTTACAATCATTTCAAGATGGAAGGTATCCATCTCCTCAAGGACATGCTTTTAGAGAAAGACTGGCTAGTCAAATTAGATCTGAAAGACGCCTACTTCACCATTCCTATGGCAGAGGAATCCCAGTCCTTTCTTCAATTTGGTTGGAACAAGCATCTATACCAGTTCCAAGCCCTTCCCTTCGGCCTATCTTCGGCCCCGTGGTGCTTCACCAAAGTTATGAAGGCAATTACCACGGTCCTTCGGGAGAGAGGTGTCCGCCTCATAATCTATCGAGACGACATTCTCATCATGTCTCAAGACAACTCCCAAATCCTGAAAGACTTAAAAACTACTGTGGATTTGATAAAAAGCACAGGGTTTATTATAAACAGGTAGAAATCCATCATGACTCCCTCCAGGTCTCTAGAATTCCTAGGCTTCATGGTAGACACCGTGAAGTCTATGCTTTTACTTCCCCGAAAGAAGATATCCAAGATTCGCAAGGAGATACGCCACGTCCTAAAATCAAACCTCCTAACCTTACAGGAGCTAGCCAGACTTCTGGGCCTCCTCTCATCATCTATCCAAGCCATCCTTCCTGGCCCACTTCATTACCGAGCCCTCCAGAGACTCAAAAGGAGTGCTCTGCGTTCCGGCCTTTGGTACGGAGACAAAATTCACCTGGACCCAGAGGCCAAGGAGGAACTCACCTGGTGGCTGGAGAATTTGGACGCATGGAACGGGAAGGCCATTTTTGGGACTTCACCGGACCTCATTCTGGAATCAGATGCAAGCCTTCATGGCTGGGGTGCCTGTTTTCAGAATCAGAGCACCGGGGGTTCATGGTCTTATTCGGAGAGCTTACACCATATAAATTTCCTGGAGCTAACCGTCGGGCTCTATGCCCTAATGAGCTTCAAGGAATCCCTTCAAGGGAAGTCAGTCCTCCTCAAGACGGACAACATATCAGCTGTTGCTTATATAAATCGCCTTGGAGGAACAAGGTCTCCAGACCTCTCCAACCTGGCCAAAGAATTATGGATGTTTTGCTTGAAACACCAAATTTCTCTAAAAGCAGAATACCTGCCCGGCCTAAAAAATGTCTGTGCGGATTGGAATTCAAGGTTCCTCGTAGATCACACCGATTGGAAATTAAATCCAATTATATTCAACAATCTAGACCATGTTTGGGGTCCACTAGAAATAGACCTCTTCGCAAGCCGACTCACAACCCAAAACCTAAATATGACTCCCTTTGGGACGTAATATTACTTCTTGACCTTTTTTGTAATTGGCCGGATAATAATTTATTAAGCAACAAATTTCTCTCGATCAAACTAGCTTCCCTCCTTTGTCTAATTTCCTACCGTAGAGTCTCGGATGTTAAAGCCTTAGAGATATCCAACAGATCCTATGATGCTTTCGGTGTCAGATTCGATATTTTCAAAAGAACTAAAACTATGTCTGATATGATTTTTTATCCTAGGTTTGACTCTTGTAAAAAGTTATGTGTAGTGGATTGCATGAGTGAATATGACTTAAGAACTAATCCTCTTCGCACTATTGGCATGACCCAACTCCTAATTTCATTCGTTAAACCCTTCAAACCTGTCTCTTCTTCTACAATAGCTAGATGGGTTAAACTAGCTATGCAACTGGCAGGCATCGATCTGTCTAGATTTCAAGCGCATTCCTTAAGGGGAGCTATGGCTAGTCAGTCCTTTTGGAAAGGAGCAAAATTAGACGACATCCTCAAAGCAGCAGATTGGTCAAGCTCCTTTACCTTTGCAAAACATTACTGCAAACCTGTCGAACACATGTCAGATGTAATTCTGATTGACTACCAACATGCATAATGGCAGCCTCCGGTCTTGTAATGAAATTGCGGTTCTCCTATTACCATGACCAGAGAATCTGGATTTCATTAAAGACACGGAGGCTGACATTATCCCATCCCTCCCTCCCCGGAGTGGATTTTAACATCTCTTTATTTGTCATATGTAATGCTTTGATTTATTATATAACTCAATTGTTTAGCAATTTTGCCTATTATTACCTAATGTGGTTTACACTATCTTTAACCACTGTTTTTTCTTTCCCCTTCAAAGGGTGATAAGTACATTTCCTAACTTTCTTTCCCTTTTCAGATAATTCGTCTTGATTGAACTCTTCTTCATCATCCATTGTAACAGCAGATACCTCCTTCCTCTATTCCATGGAGTGGCCTTTTCGAGATGATGCCAGCTTCTGGACTTCGTTGCCTCCAAGGAACTGTTTCTTATTTTCCTGTGTTCAGGATTTCCTTCCCAAGTAGTAGATCGTCACTACGTAGATGTAGTTGACGCATGTGCAGTAAAGATTCCCCGTTTAGAGCATTTTAGTCCTTCATTCATTCTGTTAACGTTAGTAAACACATAGGCAAGCTTCACTAACCCGCGTGTTTGTGTGGTGTGCATTAGTTTTACACAAAACAAACTTAATAATTGATTAGTTAGTTAAAGGAGCAGATTGCGTATAAGCAAGTCTCTTTTCTATGAGTCCTTGCTCCATCAATCCCCTCTCTGATGGCATTTTAAAGCCATCACAAAATTACCCATCCCAAACCAGATGCCAACTTTAGCAATTCTCATTCTCCTTTTTGCTTTCTCGTTTTCATCTTTATTTTCAAAATCTCTCATCTTTTTATAAATTCTTCCTTTCATTTCCTCCATCTGAATTTCATCATATTCCCTCTTCCTTTTCCTTCCCTTTCTATTAACTTCATATTTCCTTCATCTTCCCCTGTTTCTACAACATTTGCACCAAATCATTATTGTTAAAACTATTATTATGATTCCTACTACTGGGAGAATTATGTGACCTAAAATACTTTTCCCTAAATCAGAAAACCAAGTACCTATTGAGGAAATACCTTTTGTTAGTCTCTCCCATACACTGTCAACCTCTAGTGGTGTCAAATCTTCATGAAGTTTTGTAATATTCTTTATATATCCTCTAATTTCCCTACTCTTATCAGGAATGTAAGTACAGCAATGTTGCACTTTCAACATTCTACAGACTCCGCCCTCTTTTGCTAATAAGATATCAAGCGTAAGTCGGTTTTGCAAAACTATAGATCTAATCGCAACCATCTCTGTATTAATCATCAAGAAATCCCCAGCAGTATCCGTCGAAAGACGATCAACTACTGTTGACAATTTACAAATTCTGTGTGAATTCAGAATGACTCCCACTGAAGGTATTAATGCACCAAATATGTCGCCTACTATTTCTGAAAAACTAGCTCTCTTTCATCGTGTTAGTACATTAGTGTTTTCATTGCTTCCAGTGATTCTTTTTATATTATATATCTAAGGAAATACAATTCCGAAGTAACAGCTTCTGTACCACCGTGCAGGTAGCTTATAGTAAGCATTATTCCCACACACATAGTAAATTCCAGGAAATACTGGATCAGTTCCCCCTTTTAGGCCCCAACCTCCCAAAATCAGGAAGTTATGTTCACATTCACTGGAACCAATAAATATGTTGTTATAATCTGTCTTTAATCTATGGAGGCAGGTTTTCCCTTTCTTCACAAAGTCTAGGGACATCGCAGCATGAGCCTTGCCAGCTGTATAAGTTCCCTCTTTCTCTGCCCATGGTGGTACATTAGTTTTATGTTCAGCAGCTTTCTTTTGGAAATCCTGTCTCCTGTCTTCAACTAAATTCAGAAACACCTTCTCTTCTTCTTGTAGTGTACATGTTAAATTATCTTTGTGTGCTTTTACTATATCTATTGATTTCATTGTTAAGAAGAATTCACCCATAAACTGTGCATCTAGAGCACTAAGTACTGAATTCATATTCTTTCGAATAGGAAGCTCTGAAAATACTACATCTAAATTTGAATAATAACACTGAAGTTTTCCTGTTTTATAAAACAGACTTGTTAGAACGCTACATGATATACCATATTTAAAGGTAAGTGGTGATATGTAACACCCTCTGACACTGAAGCTGGTAATTTCATACAAACATAACAATCATTAATCTCCATTGTATCTACATACTGAAATAACAATTTTGTGAATGCATTTAAAGATGTATCATTTTCTAATACTGTGTGATGTAAATCCGTCTCATCCTGGGAATTCTGGACAACATAAAACAAGACGCTAACTCTTTTCTGTTAAACATAAATCATAAGTCAATAATCAATATCACTAAACTAGTCAATAATAATCATCCTCTGCTACTAGAAAAATGATCTAGCGGTTCAGCATCTACAGATACTCTACTACCATATACTCACCTGGGCCCATCAAACACACTACTGAGTAAAACCGCTGGGTGTCGAGTTTATGAGTTTCACAATTGTTTAGGATTAGTCTAAATACTTTTATTTTCCTTAACTAACCCTTCACTGATCAAAAAGTTATTTCCTCTGGTCAATGGACCATTAGTTGAATTAATTGATGGTGATAATGACAAACAAAATTTCTTATACCTTAAAGTTGAAATAACCACAGACTCCTTTAATTTTTCAAAGCTTTATCTAAATTTAGAGCATGTGAACCACTTCAAAAATACAATACATTCGCCTTTCATACATGAGGAGAGAGAATTTAATTAATTAGACATCATATATTTGTCACGGATTCAAGCAATGATCAATGCACAGAAAAGGGAGAGGACAGAGAGAGAAGATCAATCAAATAACGAGAAAAATACTTTATCAAGAATGGTGTGAAAGACCAACCCCCTGGCCAAAGGGCTGGTGAGGGTCCCCTGAGATTGATTCAAAAAAACAAAGTCTTAAGGACAGAAGTTAGGACAGGATAGTTATCTCTCTAATGCCGACGATTGCACAGCACCCCTCTCTAACAATCTCTTCCTCCTCGAGATTCTTCCGCAAAGCTTCTACTAACCCAATTAATTTAGGAAGGAAAGTTCTGCTTCAGATTTTGCATTTGGTTCTTCATCAGCATCTCACAGCATCTCCCCCAACATCAGATTCACCCGCTATACCGACAGCATCTCGCGCTCTGCAGCATTCAGCAAATCTTCATCTCTCAGGCTCTTGTACTAACTAACTAACTAAAGCTACCTTAATTATACCTTTCATTCAGATTGTTCCACCCATTAATGTTTCAATATCGTAAAAATATGAACTATGATTGGTCAAACAAGGGGGGGAAGCGCGATCACACCATGCTTACATGACATACATTCTATTAACTTATTGTTCATAAACCCATCCCCTTAATTCTTTATTCAAGCTTTATTTCCCACCTGCATTCACATTACATATGCAACAATTGTAAAAACTTCATCCTGTATATCCAAGATGGTGCACTCTTCACTGCGGGGTTCTCAGGTCTGGACATTCTGCAACCTTGGCGCGTATTGAAGTCTATAGTCATCGTTCTGGGTTCACTCTCAGTTTGACATGCGCAGTTGTATGGTTCAGTCACATGGCTCAGCTCACTACAGTCACACACGAGAGGCCCACATGCACACTAGTGATAAATAACCCTGGGCGTAGTTTGCGAAGTAGCGCTACGCGTTGCTACGCAAAGTGCACTTCGCACTACGCGTAGCACTTCGCGAACTGATTTTTACTCGAGCGGCAGCTTTCTCAACGCGGACTGGTAGTTTCTCATCGCGAGCGGTCGCGAGCATATTCGACCACTCGCAATGAGAAACCTGTCCTCCCCGCGTTGAGAATCTCGCCGGGAGGTTTATTTTCCACGCTCGCGATCCGCAACTTGATGTTGCTGATCGCGAACGAGGAAAAAGTCTCGCCAGGATGTCATTTTGCTTACTCGCGGTCGCCAACTCGACGTTGAGGACCGCGAGCAAGCAAAAAATGACCGCTGCAAATCGCTATGCTCCGCTACGCGTGTTTGCACTGTGCCACGTGCAATTCGCGTAGTGCGAAGTAGCGCAAACTTCGCAAATTACGCGAGCGTAGCGTAGTGCTTTGCCCAGGCTTAGTGATAAAGTCAAAAGACAAATATTAGTTTCAAGAATAAAGTGGTCCCACTGTATACTACCCATCTCTACTCTATTTCCCTTTAATCATTATTATTTTCTCTGTATTAGCGTTAGTATAATATCTTGCTTTCTTTTCAGCAAAGCAGATGCCACACACGCGAGCCTTCAAGCTGCCATATTAGTGCCTTCTGCTCATGCGCAAGGATTTCCCTCCAAGCAGGAGATCGTCATACTCGTAGATGTAATTGACGCATGCGCAGTAAAGATTCTCAGTTTAGAGCATTTTAGTCCTTCATTCATTCTGTTAACATTAGTAAACACATAGGCAAGCTTCACTAACCCCTGTGTTTGTGTGGTGCACATTAGTTTTACACAAACCAAACGTAATAACTGATTTGTAAGTTAAAGGAGCAGATTGCATACGAGCAAGTCTCTTTTCTATGAGTCCTTGCTCCATCACTGGGACTGGTTTCTGGGTATTACCCTTCATCAGCCAGGCTAGCTTGAATCGAGTGGCACAGTGAGCAAGGGACCAACGTCTGGGCATACCCATCCCACATAGGGTGAAAAGTGCTATAACAAATGATGGACGTAATGCTGAATAAATCATACATTCACCCCCAGTCAAGTTATCTGGGTTAAATCCAACGTTCTCTTGCTCATCATGCCACCCCAGTTTAGACCCAGCCATGTGCAAATCAATCTTGACCCTGTGCCTCAAGGGAACAGTCCAGAACGAAATGCCAAGCCAGGTCCTCCCTGCACCGGAAACAAGCATCCTGGGACCGGTTTCTTGGTATTACCCTTCATCAGCCAGGCTAGCTTGAATCCAGTGGCACAGTGAGCAAGGGACCCACGTCTGGCCATCCCCAACACACTTAGGGTGAAAAGTACTACGCAAACAAATGATGAACGGAATGCTGAATAAATCATAAATTCACCCCCAGTCAAGAGATCTGGATTAAATCTATTGTTCTTTTGCTCACCATGCCACCCCAGTTTAGACCCAGCCATATGCAAATCAGTCGTGACCCTGTGCCTCATGGGAACAGTCCAGACTGAACTGCCAAGCCAGGTCCTCCCTGTCCCGGAAACAAGCATCCTGGGACCGGTTTCTGGGTATTACCCTTCATCAGCCAGGCTGGCTTGAATCCAGTGGCACAGTAAGCAAGGGACCCACGTCTGGGCATACCCATCCCGCTTAGGGTGAAAAGTACTATGCAAACAAATGATGGATGGAATGCTGATTAAATCATAAATTCACCCCCAATCAAGAAATCTGGGTTAAATCCATCGTTATTTTGCTCACCATGCCACCCCAGTTTAGACCCAGCCATATGCAAATCAGTCTTGACCCTGTGCCTCATGGAAACAGTCCAGACCGAACTGCCAAGCCAGGTCCTCCCTGGACCGGAAACAAGCATCCTGGGACCGGTTTCTGGGTATTACCCTTCATCAGCCAGGCTAGCTTGAATGCAGTGGCACAGTGAGCAAGGGACCCATATCTGCCATACATATCCCACGTAGGGTGAAAAGTGCTATGCAAACAAATGATGGATGGAATGCTGAATAAATCATACATTCACCCCCAGTCAAGAGATCTGGGTTACTCACCATGCCACCCCAGTTTAGACCCAGCCATATGGAAATCAGTCTTGACCCTGTGCCTCATGTGAACAGTCCAGACCGAACTGCCAAGCCAGGTCCTCCCTGGACCGAAAACAAGCATCCTGGGACCGGTTTCTGGGTAATACGCTTCATCAGCCAGGCTAGCTTGAATCCAGTGGCACAGTGAGCAAGGGACCCACGTCTGAGCATACCCAAGACACTTAGGGTGAAAAGTGCTACGCAAACAAATGATGGACGGAATGCTGAATAAATCATACATTCACCCCCAGTCAAGAGATCTGGGTTAAATCCATCGTTCTTTTGCTCACCATGCCACCTCAGTTTAGACCCAGCCATATGCAAATCAGTCTTGACCCTGTGCCTCATGGGAACAGTCCAGACTGAACCGCCAAGCCAGGTCCTCCCTGGACCGGAAACAAGCATCCTGGGACAGGTTTCTGGTTATTACCCTTCATCAGCCATGCTAGTTTGAATCCAGTGTTCTGCATTCTGTCCATTAATTGTTCTTTTCGCATTTGTCACCCCGAGTGGGACAGGTATGCGGAGACGTGGGTGCCATGCTCACTATGCCACTGGAGTCAAGCTATCCTGGCTGATGAGGGCGGAAAGCCCGAAACCAGTCCTAGGATGCTTGTTTCCAGTCCAGGGAGGACCTAGCCTGGCAGGTCGGGCTGGACTGTTCCCATTGGGCGCAGGGTCAAGACTGATTTGCATATGGCTGGGTCCAAACTGGAATGGCATGGTGAGCAAAAGAATGATGGATTTAGGCCCAGATCTCTGTACTGGGGTGAATGTATGACATTGTTCTGCATTCTGTCCTTTAATTGTTCTTTTTGGATTTGTCACCCCGAGTGGGTCGGGTATGCCCAGATGTGGGTCCCGTGCTCTCCATGCCACTGGAGTCAAGCTATCCTGGCTGATGAGGGCCTAAAGCCCGAAACCGGTCCAAGGATGCTTGTTTCCAGTCCAGGGAGGACCTGGCCTGGCAGTTCGGGCTGGATTGTTCCCATTGGGCGCAGGGTCAAGACTGATTTGCATATGGCAGGGTCCAAACTGGAATGGCATGGTGAGTAAAAAGACATTGGAATTAGGTCCAGATCGCTGTACTGGGGTGAATGTATGACATTGTTCTGCATTCTGTCCATTAATGGTTCTTTTTGCATTTGTCACACCGAGTGGAACGGGTATGCCCAGACGTGGGTCCCGGGCTGTACATGCCACTGGAGTCAAGCTATCCTGGATGATGAGGGCTGAAAGCCCGAAACCGGTCCTAGGATGCTTGTTTCCAGTCCAGGGAGGACCTGGCCTGGCAGTTCGGGCTGGACTGTTCCCATTGGGCACAGGGTCAAGACTGATTTGCACATGGCTGGGTCCAAACTGAATGGAATGGTGAGCAAAAAAACGATAGATTTAGGCCCAGATCTCTGTACTGGGGTGAATGTATGTCATTGTTCAGCATTCTGTACATTAATTGTTCTTTTTGCATTTGTCACCCTTCACATCAGAGACAAATACATTTATATGTGGAGTCCCACAGGGATCCTCCCTCAGCCCCGCCTTTTCCAACATATACATGACACCGCTCACCAACATCCTCCGATCACAAGACATCACTGTCATCTCCTATGCCAATGACACCCAACTCATCCTCTTCCTGACGGACGGACAAAACTACCACCACCAGAACCAACTTCACCAACTGCATGACCATGGTAGCAGACTGGATGAGAATCATCTGCTGCAGCTCATCTCTGACAAGACAGAAGTATTGGTCTTCCACTTGGTGGCGGTCAACTGTGACACCCACAGTCCATGCAAAAATCTAGGACTCATCCTAGACGACAAGCTCAAAATGACTGCTCAAGTCAACGCAATGTGCACCACCTGCTTTCACATTCTATGGATGCTGCAAAAAATCTTCAAATGGTTGACTCAGAATACCAGACGGATCATCATGCAAGCACTCATCACCAGCAAGCTGGACAAAAGCAACACTTTCAAAGCCAAAGTCTCTAAACAACTCTTACTCAGACTACAGACCATCCAGAACATAACTGCAAGATTCATACTTGACCTCCCATGTCACACCCACATTACACCACACCTCAGGAAGCTTCACTGGCTCCCTGGTCACAAGTGCAGCCAATACAAACTTCTCAGGCACACATACAAAGCCCTACACAATACAGGACCAGAATACTTAAACAGCCGGATACACTTTCACCAACCCGCCAGATACATAGGCTTTTCCTCACTCTCAGTCGCACACATTCCCCACATCCGCAAAGCAAAACTGGAGGTTGCTCATTCTACTACATTGCACCCGAGACATGGAATGACCTTGCTCAATACATCAGAGCCTCCTATTCACTCCTTGTTTTCTGCAACAAACTGAAGTCCAGGCTCTTCGTATAAGCACCTTGGTGACATCAAACCTAAACACCTACCCAAGCGCCTGGATACCCTCTCAGGTGATTAGTGTGCATTATAAATCAATATAACATAACACAGGCAAAAATGTGAACCACATCGGAAACTAGATCATCAGGTGCCTTTTAATACTGGGTTTTTTAGGGTCATGTTAATGGACGATACCAGGGGAAAGCCTTTCAGAACCCAATTCATGCACTTAATAATGAATACGAGTCCTCACCTGTCTCTCTCTGGGATCTCCTGATGCAGGAATGAGCAAACATGAGTGAGTACATCACAGGGTAAAAAGTGATGCCATTAATATGCGTCCCATTCCTAGAACCCAGCACCCCGCCTAGAATTATTCTAATTCTGCCTCTTCCTACCACCCAGTACGGTGAATTACTGCCTTTTGGCTATGTTTGCACTATACAAAAAACAAATACAATATTACATGCATACTGTAGGAGAGTGGCATCGACTGCATAGTTGCCCCCAACTTTTTGCTGATGTTTTGACTGTTTTCTGACTCTAGCCAGGCTGTGGCCCTGCTATCCAGGACCCCAGCCTATCTGCTTCCTCTCTAAACTAATGTGAGTACCCTAGGTACAAACCAATTGGATCCTGAGGACACCCTATTAGCCCCTTGTAGATGGTACCCTAGGTGCCCAGGGCATGGGTCCCTCAGAGGCCTACCAGGGGCTGCAGCACTTATTGTGCCACCCCTGGGACAGCCATACAAACTGGCACCACCAGACCACTACTGTAGTCTGGGTAAGGTGGTGCTTGCTCCCCTTACAGGGATATAGGTATCCTGTATCCCACTTAAATACAACACATATATCCTCATAGGTCACCCCTAAGGCAGGCCGTGCTAATCCTACAAGGCAAGGTGCTGAGATATGTGTGTGAGGGGGAACCCCTACCTGAGTAGGGCCCCTCTGCAACATTTGTTAAAACTATTGCTGGGATATTTGTAGTGCAGCCATACCATATACTCTTAACCGCATTATAAGTAATCGCGATAGCGTGATAACTTGAGAGTGGCTGCACAGAACCATGTCATGTTTGGTGTCAAACATCGAGGAATCATACCCCCAATCCAGCCATGGGAGTGAGGGCATGATTCCCCCCTGCTAGAGGGGCGATATGGTAAAAGCGGCAGATTTTAGACACCAATTTAAAAGTGCATACGTAGTACAAAATGGATGCTACCCGCCACACACATGACTCTGGCTGCCTGTTGCTGGGCAGAACTACAGCAACGGCAGCTGGACAATAGGGATCTTGTTGCAGGGAGGTGTCCCCAACTCCCCAGACAGACTATGTGGATTGGAACTGGGTGGGTGCACCATAGGATGTCTTTCAAACTTGCACGTAGACTCCTCCAGTACCTACTTCTGCATACACCGCCTAGAACCGGTTCAGGGGCATCCTGTCCCCTGCCCAGGTGGGAAAACACACAAAGGGGAGAGGGTGTAGCCACCCTTTCCCACCTGAACTCTCATTGGTGGGCTCTGATACAGACACTCCCCTAATCTCTGGATAAAGGTGGGTGCAGGGTCCCCAGAGCCTTAGATTAATCTTGGACTTCAAAGACTTGAACCTTCGACTTGCTGCCGCACAGCTGAATGAAGAAATCTCCCTTGGGGTAAAGGAGTTACCCCCCTGCTTGGCAGGCACCTGAAACACTGCAAGTGACCCAGTTAGAACTCTGCTGCTCCTACGGACATCGAAGACTTCTGCCTACCCTGAGGTAGGTTTCCAAGCATCCCAGAGGCCAGTGACTGTGCACAGCAAAGCTCAGCACCGTAGACCCCGTGGGTGCCGAGATCCCCAATACCCCAGGACACCGGCCACCTCTTGCACAGCACACGACCCGACCAGTGGGGAAGTTGCGCTTTGGCCCATCATTGAGCCAACCTCTCAGCATTCCTTATGCCAAAGGACGATGATCCAGCCCGCTCCGGCGACCCGTGGGCTCATCTTTATGCACTCCAAACTGCCGCCTCCCACGATCCCTTGTCTCTCGACTGGTGGGCCCTAGCGGAGGTCAATCTTTACTTTAAAGGGCTCCCCTGGTTGCTCCAGGCCGGCTCTACGGTCTCCTTGCTGGAGACCTCACTCAGACCTTGTGGGTCTGCACCGTAGCTGTTTCATGATCCTTGCGTGGGTTGCGGTTGCTAAGGCTTAGTGGATCCAATCCAGACACTAACACCGCAGCAGCCTTCATCCTTTGTGGAACAGTCGCCCTCCAGAAGCTGGCCTTCCTTGAAGCCTCCTGGACCCCGTGGCTGCTGATCGAAGCTACCCATTTTCATCCTGAAAACACCCGACATTGAAGGGCTCTTTCTCCTGAGCTCCCTGGTCACTTGCTAGTGACCCAGACTCTGTCCCCTCTGCTTTCAGGTCCTTCCCTTCAAGATCTCCATCTTCAATCTGCACGACATCGATGACGCTTCACGCCAGCAGCAGTTCTTCACCTTTTTCCATTGAAAACGAGATTGCGACCCGACATCGAAAACGACCTATGCACCCGGCTTCCCTGGGGCAGGTAACAGTGGTACCTCGGTACTGTCGTGGGTGTGGGCCCTCCAAAAGCTTAACTCTAAGCTGCTGAACTTGAACTCCTGCTAGAAGTGTCCAGATTCTTGTAATTTCCAACCGCAACATTTCCCATAGGGTTTAATAGAGATCCCGACTGTAGTTTAAACACTGCACCCGTCTTCCGTGGGTCCCCTTCCTCACTACCTTGGGTGGTTTTGTAAGGGGCCAGCGACCCTAAGTGCCCTAGGCACTGTCTGCAGAACTGTTGTGGTTCTTATACCACTTTTTTAATATATGGTTTGGTCCCTCCCTGGGGCCCTGTGATTCCAGTGCTATTTATTGTTGTTTTAAATGCTTTATTGAATTGTATCTTTACCTCCAGCCTCACAAGAGACTAGTGGGATTTGTTCTTGGAATAAATGCATATATTTTGAATATATACCTGTGTGGACTACTCTTTCATTTGGTCATTCAAGAGGTTATCCATGGTAAAACAATAAGCTTAACACTGCTTCAAGACTTAGCCTGAAGGCTGCTCTCCACAGCTACCACTGGGATAGCTTTCTTTAAAGGTTGTCTTTTAACCTATCACCTTAAGAGTCGAATTGGACTGGTGCAAGGTGTCCCCTATAACTAGTGGACAGCATATGCCAGGCCAACTTCTCACATTGGTGTGCAGTGGTTGGATTCAAGCTTGCCATTGTTTTACCAGATAAATTGAATTTCTAAAGTGAAAGCCACTTTGGTACTAAAGGTACATATAAATCCAGCTTAGAATACAATAAGTTCTACTGAACTTAGGAGTTGTGTGTAGAGGGCTTAGCACACCTTGACTACAACTCAAGAAAGGGTTCAGTAGGCCACACCTAGTGTAGGTAGATGCAACAATCCACTACACTAGAAATGTCTTCAGGATCAGGAGCCCATAAGGCCCTGGAAGGACCTTCAAAGGTCCCAGTCGACAGGTATGACAATCTCACTTTTGCTGAGCTTAGGGAGATGTGCACTGCTAGACATTTGAAGACAACCAAAGGTGCCAACACACAACGTCTCAGAGAAATTCTGCTCATTGCAGACTTCAAGCAGACTCTAGTGTCTGATGGGGTAGACAGGTTGGGTGGGCATCCCACAGAAGAGGACACCCAGGGGGTGGACTCTAATGAGGACCAGGAAGAGGATAATGAACTTGACCTGGAAGAAACAGACCACTCTATACATGGAGGTGGAGGCCCAAGGGGTACCCCCTCCATCCCTAATGGGAGAGTGGTGGATCCAAACAGAAGGAACAGATCCCCTCAGAGGAGTCTGCCCATTCTGAGAGATCCAAAAGGACCTCTGCCTCTTCTCAGAGAAGAGACTCCTCCCAAGAGAGGAAATGCAGACTGATCCAGTTTGAGCAAGCTAAGCTTCAGCTCAGGAGAGAACAGATAGCATTAGACAGGGAGTCCCTGGAGCTTCAGAAAGCTTCAAGAAAGTGGGGTCTAGAGACCCCTGGTAGCAGTAATAATACCCCTAGAGTTAGAGAGAAAGCTCCTGACTATAGGAACCTGCATAAGATTGTGCCCCCCTATCAGACAGGGGATGACATCCATAAAAGGATAAAAGGATCACTGCACTTGAAAGGGCCTGTAAAGTTCAAAGGGTCCCAGTAGATCAGTGGGCAGCAATCTTATGGCTCTCCTTTGCTGACAAAGGAAGAGACAAGCTCCTCGCTGTTAGGGAAGAGGATGCAGATGATTATTATATCTTGAAAAGTGCTTTGATAGATGGGTTTGGTCTAACCACTGATCAATACAGGTTAAAGTTCAGAGATACCCAGAAAGCACAAAATCAAGATTGGGTAGACTTTGTAGATTGTGCTACCAAGGCTCTGGAAGGTTGGTTAAATGGCAGTAAAGTAAATGATTATCAAGGATTGTACAATCTCATCATGAGGGAGCAGATTCTTAATAACTGTCAGAATCAACTATTGCATCAGCACCTGGTGGACTCAGATCTGACCTCTCCCCAAGAATTGGGAAAGAAGGCAGACAAATGGGTCAGAACCAGGATCAAGCAAAAAGTCCAGCCCTTGGGGGGTGCAACTAAAAAGGAAGATGCCAAAAACTCTGAGAAGGGTGGGGAAAAGGGAAAAGACCAGCAGTCTTCAACAGGCCCCCAAAAAGCAGCATCTGAAAATTCCCAATCTAACAAAGCTAAACAGCCAAGGAAGCCATGGTGTAAAAACTGTAAGCAGAAAACCCATTGGACTTCAGACTGTAACAAGGCCAAAGACTCCACCAGTACCACTACACCTGCCCCTAAGGCACCTGTTCCCCCTAGTCCAGCTATAGGTGGTGGTACACAGAACAAGGGTATGGTAGGGTTGACCCTGGGATCTGGAGAGGACTCTGGTCTAGTCAGAACACCTACTCAGGCTGTGCTAGTTTGTGATTGGGACCTGTCCCTATTTGTGAGTCCCAGTGGTCTGGGCAAATACAAACAACAGCCTAGGATAAATGGAAGGGAGTCTCTAGCATACAGGGACACAGGGGCTAGTGTCACCATGGTGACAAAGGACCTTGTGGATCCTAGCCAAATCATACTTGGGGAAACTTACCAAGTGACCAATGCGAGCAATGTCAGTACTAACCATGCTCTGGCAGTTGTTAACTTCTCTTGGGGAGGGATAACTGGCCTAAAGAAGGTTGTGGTGAGTGCAGACCTACCAGTAGAATGTTTGCTGGGATATGATTTGGAGACCTCAGCATGGTCTGAGGTGGAGCTGACTACCCATGCAGCAATGCTGGGTATCCCTGCAAAAGTGTTTGCCCTGACAAGGTCAAAAGCTAAGCTGACAGAAACTGAACAGGCCTTGGATCCTGGAAAAATGGACCAAGGACCTTCCAAGAGGAGGAGTAGCAGGGGTAAGACGGTGCCTTCCCCCCAGGGTCAGTCTGAAGAGACTCTTGTAGCAGAAGAGGATCTGACACCTGAAGAAGGAACTGTCTCAGATGAACTTGAACCTGATCAGGTTGAGTTCTTGGGGACAGGGGGACCTTCTAGGGCAGACTTGAGCCTGGAGCAGCAGAGCTGCCCCACTCTTGAACCCCTCAGACAGCAGGCTGCTGCTGAGGCTGCTGGGAATGCTGGTGGAACCCATAAGATATATTGGGATGATGGACTCCTTTACTCTGAGGGTCGAGACCCCAAGCCTGGTGCAGCCAGGAGGTTGGTCATACCTCAGAAGTTTAGGGCTTTCCTCCTCTCACTAGCCCATGATATTCCCTTTGCAGGACACCTAGGCCAAAATAAGACTTGGGACAGAATTGTCCCTCACTTTCATTGGCCTCAAATGAGTGAGGACGGTAAGAGTTTTTGTAGCTCTTGCATTACCTGCCAGGCCAGTGGCAAGGCAGGTAAGTCCACAAAAGCCCCCCTGATACCACTACCTGTGGTGGGGGTTTCCTTTGAACGGGTAGGGATTGACATTGTTGGTCCCCTTGACCCACCAACAGCATCTGGGCACAGGTTCATACTGGTGGTAGTGGATCATGCCACCAGGTACTCAGAAGCTATTCCCCTTAGAACCATCACAGCACCTGTGGTGGTAAGAGCCCTCCTGGGAATCTTTTCCAGGGTGGGGTTCCCTAAGGAGGTATTGTCTGACAGAGGTACAACACTTCATGAGTAGTTACCTCAAGGCAATGTGGAAGGAGTGTGGCGTTAACTACAGGTTCACCACCCCTTATCATCCTCAATGCAATGGGCTTGTTGAAAGATTTAACAAGACCCTAAAGGGTATGATCAAAGGATTCCCAGAAAAGCTCAGGCGAAAATGGGATGTTCTTCTGCCCTGCCTTCTCTTTGCATACAGGGAGGTGCCACAGAAGGGGGTTGGTTACAGCCCTTTTGAACTTTTGTTTGGCCACCCTGTCAGAGGGCCACTCTGTCTAGTGAAGGAGGGATGGGAGTTACCTCTCAAACCCCCTAAACAGGATATCGTGGACTGTGTACTTGGTCTCCACTCCCGGATGGCTGAGTACATGAAGAAGGCGACAAAAAACCTTGAGGCAAGTCAGGAATTGCAAAAAGCCTGGCATGACCAAAAGGCTGTACTGGTGGTGTACCAGCCAGGACAGAAGGTATGGGTGTTGGAGCCAGTGGCCCCAGCAGCCCTCCAAGACAAATGGAGGGGACCCCATACCATATTGGAACAGAAGGGAGAGGTCACCTACTTGGTGGACCTTGGCACTCCCAGAAGTCCCCACAGGGTACTTCATGTAAACAGACTGAAACCATATGTGGACAGGGCTGACATGGGCTTGCTCATGGCAACTGATGAGGGACAGGAGGAGGAGAGTGACCCTCTCCCAGACCTGCTCTCTCACAACCCTGATAATGGGTCAGTAGATGGTGTAGCCTTGGCAGGCAGCCTCACTGCACACCAACAGTCTGACTGCAGACAAGTTCTCCAGTCATTCAGACATATGTTTTCACTGACTCCAAGTCAGACCACCTGGTGCACTCATGAAGTGGACACTGAGGACAGTCTGCCTGTGAAGAATAAGATCTACAGGCAACCTGACCATGTCAGGGACTGCATAAGGACAGAAGTCCAAAAGATGTTGGAATTGGGAGTTATTGAGCCCTCAGATAGCCCTTGGGCTAGCCCAGTAGTCCTGGTACCCAAACCTCACACCCAGGGTGGCAAGAAAGGGATGAGGTTATGTGTAGACTACAGGGGACTCAATGCAGTCACTAGGACTGATGCACATCCCATTCCCAGAGCAGATGAGCTCATAGATAAGTTGGCCACAGCCAAATATCTGAGCACATTTGATCCGACAGCTGGCTACTTGCAGATAAGGTTAGCTGAATCTGCAAAAGCCAAAACAGCATTTTCAACCCCTGGTGGGCACTATCAATTTATTGTAATGCCCTTTGGTTTGAAAAATGCACCTGCCACTTTTCAAAGGTTGGTGAACCAAGTCCTCGCAGGCCTGGATGACTTTAGTGCCGCATATCTAGATGATATTGCTGTCTTCAGCTCCACCTGGGAGGATCACCTGATCCACCTAAGGAAAGTTTTGGAAGCCCTGCAAAAAGCAGGACTCACTATCAAGGCTACCAAATGCCAGATAGGGCAGAGTCAGGTTGTGTACCTGGGCCACCTTGTGGGTGGAGGCCAGGTTCAACCACTACAGAGCAAGATCCAGACCATCATGGACTGGGTTGCTCCAACCACCCAGACTCAGGTCCGAGCTTTCTTAGGCCTGACTGGTTACTACAGAAGATTTGTAAAGGGATATGGATCCATTGTGACCCCCTTAAATGACCTAGCCTCTAAGAGGATGCCTAAAAAGGTTCAGTGGACTGTCAGCTGTCAGAAAGCTTTTGATGACCTAAAACAGGCCATGTGCTCTGCTCCAGTGCTCCAAAGCCCCAACTACTCCAAATAATTCATAGTTCAAACTATGCATCTGAGGTGGGGGTAGGTGCTATATTATCACAACTGAATGAAGAGGGCCAGGATCAACCAGTAGCTTTTATTAGCAGAAGGTTGACCCCCAGAGAGAAACGTTGGTCAGCCATAGAGAGGGAGGCCTTTGCGGTGGTCTGGGCCTTGAAGAAGCTGAGGCCATACTTGTTTGGCACTCACTTCATTGTTCAAACCGACCACAAGCCCCTCCTATGGCTAAAACAGATGAAGGGTGAAAACCCCAAACTACTCAGGTGGTTCATTTCCCTACAGGGGATGGACTATACAGTGGAACATAGACCTGGGAGCAACCATGCCAATGCATATGGCCACTTACAACATGAAGACTCAACTGGTCAAGGTTAGTTTAATGTCCCTGCATTTGGGGGGGGAGGGTTATGTAGGAGAGTGGCATCGACTGCATAGTTGCCCCCAACTTTTTGCTGATGTTTTGACTGTTTTCTGACTCTAGTCAGGCTGTGGCCCTGCTATCCAGGACCCCAGCCTATCTGCTTCCTCTCTAAACTAATGTGAGTACCCTAGGTACAAACCAATTGAATACTGAGGACACCCTATTAGCCCCTTGTAGATGGTACCCTAGGTGCTCAGGGCATGGGTCCCTCAGAGGCCTACCAGGGCTGCAGCACTTATTGTGCCACCCCTGGGACAGCCATACAAACTGACACCACCAGACCACTACTTTAGTCTGGGTAAGGTGGTGCTTGCACCCCTTACAGGGATATAGGTATCCTGTATCCCACTTAAATACAACACATATATCCTCATAGGTCACCCCTAAGGCAGGCCTTGCTAATCCTACAAGGCAAGGTGCTGAGATATGTGTGAGGGGGAACCCCTACCTGAGTAGGGCCCCTCTACAACCTTCGTTAAAACTATTGCTGGGTTGTTTGTAGTGCAGCCATACCATATACTCTTAACCGCATTATAAGTAATCGCGATAGCGTGATAACTTGAGAGTGGCTGCACAGAACCATGTCATGTTTGGTGTCAAACATCGAGGAATCATACCCCCAATCCAGCCATGGGAGTGAGGGCATGATTCCCCCCTGCTAGAGGGGCGATATGGTAAAAGCGGCAGATTTTAGACACCAATTTAAAAGTGCACACGTAGTACAAAATGGATGCTACCCGCCACACACATGACTCTGGCAGCCTGTTGCTGGGCAGAACTACAGCAACGGCAGCTGGACAATAGGGATCTTGTTGCAGGGAGGTGTCCCCACCTCCCCAGACAGACTATGTGGATTGAAACTGGGTGGGTGCACCATAGGATGTCTTTCAAACTTGCACGTAGGCGCCTCCAGTACCTACTTCTGCATACACCACCTAGAACCGGTTCAGGGGCATCCTGTCCCCTGCCCAGGCGGGAAAACACACAAAGGGGAGAGGGTGTAGCCACCCTTTCCCGCCTGAACTCTCATTGGTGGGCTCTGATACAGCCACTCCCCTAATCTCTGGATAAAGGTGGGTGCAGGGTCCTCAGAGCCTTAGATTAATCTTGGACTTCAAAGACTTCAACCTTCGACTTGCTGCCGCACAGCTGAATGAAGAAATCTCCCTTGGGGTAAAGGAGTTACCCCCCTGCTTGGCAGGCACCTGAAACACTGCAAGTGACCCAGTTGAACCTCCGCTACTCCTATGGATATCGAAGACTTCTGCCTACCCTGAGGTGGGTTTCTAAGCATCCCAGAGGCCAGTGAGTGTGCACAGCAAAGCTCAGCACCGTGGACCCCGTGGGTGCCGAGATCCTCAATACCCTAGGACACCGGCCACCTCTTGCACAGCACATGACCCCGACCAGTGGGGAAGTTGTGCTTTAGCCCATCATTGAGCCAACCTCTCAGCATTACTTGTGCCAAAGGACAACACTCCAGCCTGCTCCGGCGACCCGTGGGCTCATCTTTACGTACTCCAAATTGCCACCTCCCGCGGTCCCTTGTCTCTCGACTGGTGGGCCCTAGCGGAGGTCAATCTTTACTTTAAAGGGCTCTCCTGGTTGCTCCAGGCCGGCTCTACCATCTCCTTGCTGGAGACCTTGCTCAGACCTCGTGGGTCTGCACCGTAGCTGTTTCGTGATCCTTGCATGGGTTGCGGTTGCCAAGGCTTAGTGGATCTAATCCGGACACTAACACCGCAGCGACCTTCATCTTTTGTGGGATAGTTGCCCTCCAGAAGCTGGCCTTCCTTGAAGCTTCCTGGACCCCGTAGCTGCTGATCCAAGCTACCCGTCTTCATCCTGAAAACACCCGACATTGAAGGGCTCTTTCTCCTGAGCTCCTTGGCTAGTGACCGAGACTCTGTCCCCTCTGCTTTCAGGTCCTTCCCTTCAAGATCTACATCTTCAATCTGCACGACATCGACGACGCTTCACGCCAGCAGCAGTTCTTCACCTTTTTCCATTGAAAACGAGATCGCGACCCGACATCGAAAACGTCCTATGCACCCGGCTTCCCTGGGGCAGGTAACAGTGGTACCTCGGTACTGTCGTGGGTGTGGGCCCTCCAAAAGCTTAACTCTAAGTTGCTGTACTTGAACTCCTGCTAGAAGTGTCCAGATTCTTGTAATTTCCAACCGAGACATTTCCCATAGGGTTTAATAGAGATCCCGACTGTAGTTTAAACACTGCACCCGTCTCCCGTGGGTCCCCTTCCTCACTACCTTGAGTGGTTTCGTAAGGGGCCAACGACCCTAAGTGCCCTAGGCACTGTCTGCAGAACTGTCGTGGTTATTATGCCACTTTTTTAATATATGGTTTGGTCCCCCCCGGGGCCCTGTGATTCCAGTGCTATTTATTGTTGTTTAAATGCTTTATTGAATTGTATCTTTACCTCCAGCCTCACAAGAGACTACTGGGATTTGTTCTTAGAATAAATACATATATTTTGAATATATACCTGTGTGGACTACTCTTTCATTTGGTCATTCAAGAGGTTATCCATGGTAAAACAATAAGCTTAACAGTCTTTCAAGACTTAGCCTGAAGGCTGCTCTCCACAGCTACCACTAGGATAGCTTTCTTTAAAGGTTGTCTTTTAACCTCTTCTGTGCCCATGACGAGATAGTCTCGTCATGGAGCACAGTCGCGCTGTGCCCTTGACGAGACTATCTCGTCATGAAACCCATCCGCTAAGGAAGCGCCAGGCACAGGAGGGGAAAAGGCCTGGCACCCAAGGGGTTAACCTATCACCTTAAGAGTCGAATTGGACTGGTGCAAGGTGTCCCCTATAACTAGTGGACAGCATATGCCAGGCCAACTTCTAACACATACATATATACACATAGGTGGGTTCATATTCTCTGCTACACTGCGCCTTCAAGAAATTATTTAAAATGCTCCCCCAGCAAACAGATTGAGTTTTCCATTGTGAAATATCTTATAGGTTTGCTGCTGCCCAGGACATGAGGTTAACGGTCGCGGTTGTGCTTCCCTCAGTGTTGACTGTAATGACACTACATTACAGTCAACACAGAGGGGAGTGCACATTGTGGACTGCATGTACCATGAAACAAAGAAACACACTTTTCTGGAATGTGATGTAGTGTTCGGCCACACTCTTTTCTTTGCCCAAACTGATTTTCATGACCTCCTCTACCATTTATCATAAGGTCCTAATGTTCCTTTTTGTACAAGTTGCATTCTGGTCCATTGATTACACTTCATCCAACCCGAGCTGGAGAGTACCGCCCGGGTGCAGAGCGTACGGCCCAAGCCGGAGTTTCCGGCCTGACTGCGGACGTAAAGATACAGCTCATAAATGACCTGTGTGAATACAAAAAGTTGTAAAGTTAGACATTAGATTGCCTTTGTGAATCGGGCCCATTGTTTCTAGTCCTAAGATTTAAATGCGCTAAATATTGCTTTAAGGTGTGTTGATCTAATAAGCTGGCTGGAAGCAAATAAATACTACAATACCTACAATGCATCAGGTTGTCACATGAAAGCCAAGGACTACAAACAGTATCCATAATGACAAGGAGTGATTTGACCACCAAACATCATGCCCCCCTTAACCACTGATGACGTCACAGGGTTGATTCCTTGCCCACCCTTGGCCTCAACCACTGAAGGGAAAGGCATGGGGTGGAAATTGCATTAAGTAAACATTGATCTGTTAGCCATGTTCACTTTGCGCTCACATCATGACCCCCTTAAACCAAGTGTAGCTGGGTTGGTACCAAAAGGGTAAGCCAGGGGTTACAACTACTACTCCTGGCTATCACTGCGAGGAAGGCGTGCATGCTGGCACCGTGAATGACTTCTTTTTGGAACAAGACTTAAAGGATAGATCTGAAAAAACACATTTCTCTTCCAAAAGCAAACGCTATGCTCACATGTAATAAAGATCTCGATCATTTTCCTACCAGGATTAATATTTACAATGTGAGGAAACAGGTAGTTGATGTATTCATAAAAATCTATAGGCGGAGCAACAACTTAAATTGTATACATTAATAACACTGAATGCATGCAAAATTGATGGTATTAAAACTCAGATGTACTCTTTCGAATCAATAGGGTTTAACATATTCAGTGAACCATCATTAGTGGAAAGCGGCCGTAAGTGTTTTTGATTAGTTTAGGGATAGACTGGAAAATTCAATTATGCAAATTAGAGATTCAAGAAGAGGCCATTAGATTCTATGAATATGTAATAGGCTATTTAGCATGCATCACTTCCCTCACAACTTCTGTACTGGTGAAATTGTTAGCTATGGTATGCACGCAAAGTTCTGTTAATTCAGACTTTTTTGCACTCCCTTCAGAAGTCAAACAAAGCTGTTTTTATCACGAAAATAATGTATGCTCATGTTTGAGCATATGATTGGCAACGCAGGTGAGAACATGTGGATGGAGTTATAGAGTAATACCAGTGAATTGCTGTGTTAGTATGGATTTTGTGAAACGTTCGTTAGTAAATATAGTATTGTCTTACATTATACGTTAATACAACAGTAAAATCAAAATTGGGATTTAATTTTAAAAACATTGTTCGAGTAATGTGCAGTCAGGTGAATTATGGGTCTGCAAGCATTGACTCTGTTAGTCATGTGATCAAAAGGAGTGACAAAGCCAAAAGACTATATAATACATCAATAGAAACAAATAAGCATACTGAAAAGACTAACGATTCGCAGAAGATGGCACCAGAGGTACGTTTATTAGTCCGGCAACACCGAGAGTCAGGCAGAAACTGCCGACCTCGGTACCCCCCCTCACATTCCAAAACTCCCTGCATTCCAACGCTAAGAAACCGCCCGCAGAAATGCATAAAACAAACCCCACGCATCCCCTTCCCTTACAATGCACAAAGATTAGCACATAACAAAATTACCAACTGTGCACAGGTAATTGAGATAAAGAACATGACCAGGGAAAAACCTGCAAGGGAAAATGAAAACAGAACAGAAATCATATAATATGCACAATACAATATACTCAACGAAAAACCTGCTAAGGAAAATGAAAACAGTAAAAAAACAGACTATAATTTTATACAATACAGTATATTCAACATGACAGATTCAAATGGATACATTTGAGATGGACCCTAGTATGTCACGGGATACCTACTTATACATGACAAAATCGCTAAGGGCCAGATGTACAATGCTTTTTTGCGGTCACAAACGGGAGATCGGCCCGTGTGCGACCACAAAAAAAAGGGTGTAGGCATGTGCAAATGCTATTTTGCGACTCTCGCTATTAGGAAGGGGAGTCACTTTCAAATAGCGAGTTTCAATGCCATGTACTATTGTTTTGCAACTGCATTTGCGGTCGCAAAACACTCGCAGTTTACCACCTACTTTAAGTAGGTGGTAAACCACTCGCACATGGGAAGGGATCCTCGGTGACCTTTTCCCCTTTGTGAGTGTGTGCAAAAATATTTTTTAAGAGCAGGCAGTGCTCCCAGGGACCACTGCCTGCCCTTAAAAAATGAAACTGAAAAGTTAATTTTTCTATTTTAAATGCATCCCGTTTTCCTTTAAGGAAAATGGGCTGCATTAAAAAAAATAACTGCTTTATTTAAAAAGCAGTCACAGACATGGTGGTTTGTTGACCCTAGTAGGCCACCATCCCTGTGAGTGCTAGCCATTCCCAATGTGGTCGCAAATTGCGCTTGCCTCATGAATATTGATGAGGCATGCAATTTGCGACCCCATTGGGAATCGCAAACAGTGTCTGAGACACTGTTGTATATTCACTTTAGCGAGTTTCAAATTGTGAGTCGCAATTCAGCACAATTTGTGTCTCGCTAAAGTGAATGGTCAGACATCTGGCCCTAAATCTTTTTGGCATACATTATTTTCTCACGTATTTAAGGGACTCTAACCAATGCTCGTGGATTGCTTTGCCTTCGGACCTGGAACCACGAACACCATACTCTTCTTCCACACCATGCCATTCTCCAGGAGCATCACACGATCTTTAACCTCTCTCACTAACATTGGGAATGTAAATCTAGAATGGCCTTTCCCCACATGCCGAGGAATGAGAACTCTGACAAAATCACCAGCACACACACCAACCTCTCTGCTGGAAATGACATCACTCTTAGCGCTATAGATTCTTGAACATGCCTGCGCACATCCAACACACTTTCCATCTTCTCACTGTCTAGAGTCTTTCTCCCCATCCACTCTCTGTTCAAATGGGTACATAAAACTATGCCTCTCAGTAAAGAAAATGGAGACAGCCCGGTAATAATATGCAGAGTCGTTCTTATTGACCATAACATATCCTGGATACATTTCTCCCAATCCAGCCTATTGAATAATGCTAGCTGAAGATGATGTTTGATTACACAGTTCACTCTCTCCACAAGGCCCTTGCTGTGGGGATAATTTAAAGAGGTTCTGACTTGTTTGATGCCATGAGACTTGAGGAAATCACTCATTTCTTTGGACACTAATTGGACACCATTGTCTGTTACTAACTCCTCAGGAAACCCTTCCCTGATAAACACCTCCTGAAATAAGTTAACAATCACTCTCAAATTGATACAATTAACACATTTCACCTCAGTCCACTTGGACATGTAGTCCACCAATACAAGAGAGTATTTAGGCAAACTTCCTAGAACCCCAAAGAGTCCAGATATGACAAATGCTAGCTTGTGCCATGGCACACCATTACTAACTAATGCCATAACAGGTGTGGGCACGGTAACTTGTGACTTGTCACTTAAAACACACCCATTGCACTCTCTCGCATAGTGTTCCACAGCACTGTATACGTCGGGCTACCAAAAATCCTCTTTTACTCTACACTTCATTGCCCGTATGCCAATGTGCTCTTCATGAGCAAATTCCAGGACTTTAGATCTCATGCCTTCGGGCACTACCAACCACCAACGAGTCTACTCATTAGCAGACTTCCAAAATGGGACCATTGCATCTTCTAATTCACATGCACATGGCCACAAATCCATCACACACTTGACAACCTTCTGCAACACCTTATCTGCATTAGCAGCTGCACTCCTCTTCAGATAACACCCCACCAGTGATGGCACTCACAGATCACCCAAACTCCAACTAATCCTCTTTGTCCATTTCCTCATCGACCTCTTCTTTTACCAACAGATGAGACAAACAATCAGCTGCACAATTGCGGCCTTCTGGAACAAACTAACATATATTGCTACTCATGCATGCAGTACTGCCACATTGCAATGTGCGGAGTTGCTCTCCCTCCATTGCCCATATTGAATAGCTCCACTAGTGGCTTGTGATCAGTGCGGAGAATGAATTGATTTCTCCATGCAAAATTTATTTCTAAAGTACTGAACCCCCACACCACAAGCCCAGGGCCTCCATCTATATGGTGGAATAGGTAGGTTCAGTGCCACGAAGTGCCCTGGACGCAAAAACAATAAATTCCTCCTTGCCGTCATCTCTCTTTTGCATCAAGACTGCACCCAACCCATGGTTATTGGCATCAGTAGTGATGATACACATATCATGAGTGTCAAATGGCTTGAGAGGCTGAGCATAGACAATTTCCTTTTTCATTAGGTCAAAAACACTCTGACACTTGACACTTTATTCATATTTTACTTCTTTCTTCAATAGCTCATGCAAACACATGGTCTTGCTATCAAAATTACCCACACATTTGGCATAATATTCAATTAAGCCTGGATACGATCTGAGTTGATCCTTGTCACTAGGTGTGGGTGCACTTTCAGTCGCCTTTAAAAGTTTCATCTTTAGCTCAGTCCCCTTACTCGAAACATGATGTCCCAAATAATCCACACAATCGCAACAAAAGCTGCACTTATCATTCTTTACAGTCAAACCAGACACTTCCAAAATCTCCAGCACTTTGTCTAATCTTTCATAGTGCACATGACCATTCTTTCCATAAAATAAAATGTCATCTTGGAAGTACAACACTCCATACACGTCCTTGAACAAATTGTTTATCAGTCTCCGAAATACAGTTGATGCCGAGGATAATCCAAATGGCATCCCTGTGTAATGGAAAACTCCTTCAGGAGTTATGAAGGATGTCAGATGCTTGACTCCTCGCATAACTCTACTTGGTTGTAATCCGCCGACATTTCTACTGATGTAAATATTGCGGCACCATTAAGAGTGGCCAAAAATTCATTGATATTCGGGAGTGGTTACCGATCGACCCAGATGTTGGAATTTAAGTTGCATAAATCAACACAAAATCATAATGTTGTGTCAGATTTGTGTGCTAAAATGACCAGCACCAACCACTCCGATTCTTCGATTGGTTCAATGATGCCTAACTTGCATAACTTGTCCAATTCAGACTTGAGCTTGTTACTTAGACTGGGAGGTACAGGCCTCACCTTTTACACTTTAGGTACCGCACTTTCCTTTAATGCAATGAGGTGCTTCCCAAGAGTGTCTGTAAAGACACCAGGATACCTAGCTACCCACCTACACTCATCCACATTGCACACCATATTGCTGTGTATTTCAAACAAACGTTGTCTGGAATGAAATAATTCTGGATGATTGGGATCAAGAATTATGTCCAAATGTATCTGCTCATTCCATCCAAACATATTTGAATTGTCTCTGGCCACCAAAACTGTGCCACTGGAGTCCCTAAAGTTGGTTCAAATTGGCCCAACACCTCCACTTTTTTACACCCATAGGCAAAGATTTTGACATGTGACTTATTTAGACATGGAACACTCAATCTGGCAAAAGCAGTCTCCCCAATCAATGTTAGTGGTGAATCCGAATTGGCCATCACTGTTACTTTAACATTGTCTATAGTGATATCACAGATTGGAGTTTTCCTGTTTTTCCACACTATGCATGGTTGACACTTGTACATTTTCGTGACTGAGTGATGATGACAATATTAATATAATCGATTATCAAGGAGAGAGAGAGGACTGGGTAGCCAATCCGAATCCCCAAAGAATTCATATGTAATCAAAAATGGACTGGTCTAGCAAGATTTAGTACAGGACTCAAAACTGTATGTTTCGGGGAACAGAATGTGTTCCTTTATGAAGCCCTCACCCACCAACCTAGTTGGTGACATGCTTCATCATCGGGCCTACCCAGTGACACCGAATGTGTCCCGGGTGTGCTTCAGCGCCTGAGTTACAGCGGAGCTGGTATGTTACTGAGAGTGCATTGGTGGTGGAGTGATACGTGAACAGGTTAAAAACTATCAAGTGGTCCCAGTGCCCGCGGGGGCCATCTTTAATATCTGGGCCTCTGGTAGCATCAAAAACAAGGCATAAGCACATTATGCGATAGGACTCACCAGCATAAACACATTATGCAATAACCTCCTAAGCATAAACACATTACGCAATCAACTTCACTAGCATAAACACATTATGCATAAATCAAGGTGCATAAATCACATTTGGTAACCATCAGCATATATCACCTTAGGCATGAAATACATTCTGCAGTAAGTATCACATTAGATACCTTGGAAATGCACTAGGGACCTATTGATATTGATTATCAATACTGCTAAGAGACTGGCTGATGAATTGCTGACCAGAATCCAAACTGCCGAAAGCAGTCTCAAGAGCGCTGCACCAGGCCCTAGTTTCAAGACCAAATTGACAGAGCTCAACAACGAAATCGTGGAGCATAGAGAATATCTCATGAAGCAGAAAGTTACTAAGCTTCAGAAGGACGTAAAACGTTTTGACAAAGAAAAGGTGTATCCTTATCTGAAAGCAGACTTCGTACCATCTGGAACAGGCTACTTATCAGACACTAGTTCAAATTCCACCAGAAGAGGGTCATCAAGCAAAAGTGAATCTAGTGGTGACAATTGGCAACCCAACCAATCTAGGAGAGGAGGGAGACAGGGGTACAATACCTACCCCCCTCCACCTCAATACCAGGGACCTGCCTTTTGGCAATATCCTCTTTTCCCACAATGCCCGCCCCAATTTGCACCCCCTGGCATGAGCCAGTCTTTTTTAGGCAGAGGTTGGGGCAGAGGGCGCGGGCGAAGAAGAGGGAACCAGCAAGAAAAGCGGGTCCAGTGAGAGGATCCACAACAGCGGGTATACGAAACCCGGAGTCACACGAACAACAAAAAAAGACCCTAGTTGTCAATTTGTCACCTAGAATCCTCAACAAAACAGAAGAAGAGGTACTAGAGAGAGGTCTGGGATTTGTTCCCACACCCCTTGTGGACCACTTTAAACAAACATGTGAACTACACCAATTCTTTCGGAAACTGCGCCTCAAAGCATTCTTTGATGGCAAGGTTTATCAACGGGATGATGACTCAGAGTTACATAATCTATCAACCTTCACTCCCAACAATGGGATGATACCCAATGAAGTCATCACCTATGAACAAGCCGTACTCAAAGAGGTCAAAACCCTCACTACCTCTAGACCCTTTTACAACATGTCCAAGGAAGAGATGGTTGCCATTGAATCATTAGCTAATGACCCCACTATCACAGTCAAACAAGCTGATAAGGGGAGAGCAACAGTGATAATGGCTACTACCGACTATGACACCGAGTGCCTCAGGCAATTGAGCAACAGGAAATATTATACTCTTATCACCAGAAATCCCACTAAACACCTGACTAATACCATCATAGGCATTGTTGAATCAGCCGAAAATCAGGGATGGCTGAGCAAGAAGGAAGCCTTGTTCCTAAATAAAAAAGATCCGAAAACCCCCTATTTCTACATTCTTCCAAAGATTCATAAGCGGGTCACCCCAGTACCAGGGAGACCCATTGTCTCTGGTATAGGTTCAGTTCTGGAACCTTTATCCCAATTTTGCGATCATTTCCTGCAACCGTTGGTAAAACTTGTACCTTCATAATTACAGGACACCACGGGTGTATTACGCTTACTTTAGGAATCTCCATGGGCTCATGAGATTGACTTCCTCATCACCCTCGATGTGGTGGCACTTTACACTAACATCCCACAGAGGGCCACTCTTGAGGTGATTGAGGAAGATCTTCATCGAGCCACCTGGGAGTCATTGACACCTCCCAGCTTTATCATGGAATGTGCAACATTGGCATTGACCGAGAATTTATTCGAATTCAAGGGGCAACGTTACCACCAGACCCAAGGTACTTCCATGGGGAGTACCTTCGCCCCTAGTGTGGCCTGCCTCTATATGGCAGCCTTTGAGAAACAATATATCCACCACGATTCCAACCCATACTGTGATAACATTATGGAATGGAATCGGTTTATTAATGACATTCTCATTTTTTGGGAAAGGGAACTCAGAAACTCACAGGGATTTCTTGAAGTGGATTAATCATCTTAATCCATATCTGAATTTTACCATCACTGTCTCACCAACACACATATCTGTCACGAGGAGAGCCGCTGCGACAGTATACAAGGGGCCGACTGGTGGGAGGCACGAGACATCACGGACAGTATCTTTTGTGATTCACAGGAAAACAAGTGGACGACAACAGCAGGAGACGCCGATACGGACGTATACCCCTTTAACTGGGGATCTCCTTCTGGTAACCACGCCCCTTTTGATGACGAGGAACTCGCACACCCAATAAAGATGGAGGAAGACCGAGCCATGGTGTGTGGCTACACCGGAGCGGGAGAAGCGAGAGCGAGTGGAGCAGTGGAGCGGAGATCTGAAGACGAGAGAAGCAAGGAGACGAGAGGGACGCCGTCGAAGGAGGATAAGTCGGAGACAGGAGTACTCCGCACCTACGCATCGCCGAGCCGCGCCCAGGAAGGAGCGTGGCTGACCCAGGTACGTGACCGTTTCACGGGCTGGGTCGAGAGGCGGGAGAAGGCTACGAAGTAACACCAGGGCGTCTCGCCGCCTCGACTATCTCTAACTTCTTTTGTTCCCCCGCCTCACTTGCACTTCCTCTCTCACACCGGTCGAGTTAGATACTGTTTAGTTAAATTCACCTGAGCACCGGAGTGTTCCCTTCACCTCCCCGGGACCTTTGACCAGAGGTCAATTTGAGCGTCGTACTGACCCCAGCCTTTTGTTCTTTGTTTCTTCCTGTGTTGGGGCGGCTGCCGCTGGGAGTTGGCGAAACACCACGCACGGGACAAGAGCGTATCCTTCCCCAAGAGAGAAGCAATTGGAACCATCCCCTGAGGCCAAGGACAAACGATACAGAGACTATCTCAAGACCCCCCCTAGGGACCGGTTGGGACCGCAAACTGGATACCAAGAGCACTACTTTCCCCTTGAGAATAAAACCTTCGCTAACTAAACGCCGTGTGCTGCGTTATTCTTCCCAACCGCTCACAATATCCTTTCTTGACCTCACTATTAAAATCGAAGGAGGTCATTTGACAACTACTATGTACAGAAAGAGCACTGACCGCAACAGCCTCCTTCATTTTAACAGCTATCATCCTAAGTCACTTAAAGAAAACCTACCCTTCGGACAATTCCTTAGGATAAGAAGGAACTGCAGCATGGTGAAAGATTATAAATCTGAATCTGAGACCCTTGCGATGAATTTGTCAGCGAGAAATTACCCACTTAAGAGCGTTGCACTTGCAAAAAACAAGCACGCAACAACAACAACAGAGAGGCCCTTTTGGAACCCAGAAATCAGAGTGTGTCCGAGACCGAGACGCTTACTGCATCACAACATTCACACCTATGTCCAACAGACTCACCAAGGTGCTAAAGAAACACTGGGGTATACTGAATACGGGTTTCTTACACTTAGAGCAACCACGATTTGCGTTCAAACGCTCAAAAAATTAAAAAGACATGCTCATCCACACAAGACCAAAACCTAAGGACACCATGAGACAGAGTACACTTTGGCAGTTACCAGCAGTCACTGGACGCTACCCCTGCGGTTCCTGTGCGGCTTGCGCCTTCACATCAGTACACAAGACCATCACACTGAATAAGACATTTATCTGGGAAATGAGAAGTCACACAAATTGTAACACAGCCAACTGCATTTATTTACTCACATGCCCTTGTGATCTCTACTATGTGGGCATGACCACTCACCATATCAGATTGCGTATTTCGGAACATCGCAGCAGTTTTCGCTGCTGCAAAAACAATACGAAAATGTGCGCACACTTTCTAGAAACGAGACACACTCCCCAGACTCTCTTTAAATGGGTGATTCTGGAAACTACACAGAATCCTTCCAAAACCAGTCTGTTTACTAAAGAAGACAGATGGATACACCGTCTATCCACATATGATAGAGGACTCAATGATGATGTTCCCTGGAGCTCTATCCAGATTTAGGTGATAAGATGAGATATCACATGGTAACCCTTAATGTTTCACAGTGCCTCTTTATACATTAAGGGAGGGTATCCGAGCACCACTCTATCAGATTCATGCCTTTGTGGTCAAAACCTACACTCTAGCAGTGCCGTTACCAACAAAACCTTGCACCTTACTAATGGATATCTCACTCCAAAGCCTGTGGACAAACTAAAAATAAACAGTCCCTATCTTTTTAATTCATGTTCTATATCTGGTTCTTTGACCTTCCTCGTGCTCCACTTTTGAATAGCCTCTGCTTGATGACTACTGCCAGAGGACTATCCGGACCAAACAGACCAAATTCACGAACTACTGTGAGATCTTCTATCAGTCCACTAACATTATGGTTATTCAATACCATGGAACCGGGAGAGTACCTTAATAAATTACACTTTTTCCTCATGTAAGCTGTTACTACCATTAATCAGCTCCAACCACTATACGTACCCCATATTTGTTTCTACGCTGGTCATTTTTGCCTTAGAACTATAGTGGGACCCAATATACCAAAATAAACTAGCAGTTCACCAACCGAGATACCGTTCTAAGATGGCCGCCACATTAGCCACACAATCATTGAGGTACGAAAAAAAACCCTTCCCCACCCACATCCGTAGGCACGTAAAACGCCGTCAATTTAAACCCGAGTAGGGATCGTAAAATTCACCTCCCGGGACCCGGTGGACAGGGCAGGTCCACGTCTCTGCATTATGCGCCACAGCTATAAGTAAGAACGCAATGCCGCGTTGATGCCACTGCTTCGTTTAGTTGTTTAACACTCCGTAGTATTTTTCCCACACCGTTTGACTCTGCGTAGATCGGGGAAGTTATCGGCTTTGACCCCGGTAGCGCTTCAACATATTTTAATAAGACTATGGGCGACTGATGGTTAGTGGGCACAACAAACGTTCACGAGCCGCACTCTCATACAACAGAGCAACTTTCTGTTTTTACCTGATTCCCTACCATATGCTACATTTTACGCTTGCTACCGTGCCAACCACGTTAAAAACACCACACTTTTAGGAATAATTGAGAGGTATTTACACAACCCCGTCACCTGACGCTAGCAGTCAGGTTGCCTCATCAACTTGACCACAACATGTCCCACAGTGGGTAACATTCGGGAGAGCAGCCAAAATGGTCTCTGCCTTGATCTTCCCACATCTGTTACACACCTCTTACAGTGAGAAATACCAACACTATTTCTATAATAACACAAGCAAATTCCACGCCCCACAAGATCCCAATGCCTGAAACTTCCCACAACATTTTCCTAGTCCTCAGCCCACACACTAACGAGCAGCTTAGGGCTATATAGTGAATCCAACAGGACTCTCTGTATGCAGATCAACAGACAAAGAGAGACCATGTATTTGGCATACAACTACAGCTACCTTTATACCTTATATGTGAATTATCTCTCTGTCTAGTCCTACAATTATAGGAACCATGCGCTATGCATATCCCACCGGGAACTGATGAAGCCTGGGGTTTTACTGATTAGGGTGAGTACCTTATTTTATTTCTGCTCCATCACGGTTTTTCCATAGGGGCTTAGAGTCACACCAGCTCACTGTGGAGACCCACCACCTGTTTCTAAATAGAAATGTTTTAATCCTCCAACGTAATTACGCTCACTTCACATGTGTTTTAGATTAGAAATCAGAGTCACTGTTAGACTGTGCTTATGCTTAGATTGTACCACTTCAACCTGAAGGATATCTATACATTTTTTGTCTCGCAACAACAGGTAGATCCAGGTCTTTAACCAATAGACACCACTACCTTGAGTAGAAAACCTACCACACTTATTTAGGTGTAGATAGCTATTATCTAGGTCCTGAAGAATCGTGAGGAGATTATTCTAATAGCAAGAAACATGTTGACCAACACTTACTTACACAAGGTATAACACAATGCGAGACATACTCGAGCTCGTGCCTTGGTTCTTGTTTTTAGTTAGGGTAGGAGACCCCCCAGAATAAATACTTGTTTACCTCGGTACTCCCAACCCTATTTTAAACTCACCGCACTTCATCTACACTATATTGCCCCCTTACCCGCACTTCACCATACGGCATTCGGATATAAAGATCTCCGGTAAAGAGCCCCTATTACAGGGAGCCCGTCGGGTATTGCACTACCGACCCGACGAGGAGCAGCCCAGATGATGAAGCATGACACCTGCAAGGGTGTGTGAGGGCATTATTATCCGATCTATGGATTCCCTACACTGACCCCAGCTCTTGGGGTTCGTGGGATTCTTATACACCCTGACTCTGTACTTTTTTGTTAAAGAGGAACAGCATAACCTTCTTGTAAAACCTTTGCGACAGAAACCAGCATAAACCTGACCCCAGGCCAACTGGCCTTTTACTGGGCTCAAAATGCCCTAGGTCCACAATGTCAGAGCTTCTAGTGTGGCCTTCCAAATGGCCCCCTGGCTGCCTCGGCAGCGAAACCAATGTGCGCAAATGCGCTGGGTCGTGGGGGAGTGTATCTCACTTCTTTCCTTAAGAAGACAAGAAATGCCCCCAAGTCCCACTCCGGGACTTCTAAACTGATCTGGCCAAATGTTGCAGCTGCCCACTGTCCGGCGGGGCAGCTGTGGAAATGAGCCCTGGCACCACTGTGCCTCTTGAGCCCTCCTCCAGAACTCTTAAATATCAACTTGCCTCATACGTTGCAGCTGCCCGGAATTGCAGTGAAGCTGAGGAGAACCAAGAACCAGCACCCACTGTGCCTGGGGGAACCCCGTTCACCGGGCTCCTCCCTGTGCCCAAAGAGAAATCAGCACTAACACCACCAGTGCTTCAAGGAGCGCCAACACTGCTCCTCATGCCGTCCCCACTCACCAGGACAGATCGCTCTCCAGGCACCGACAATGTGCCTCAGACGTTCCTTCCTCTCTCTTTCTCCTCTGGTAGCAGGGAGGCACCGACAAGGCATCAGCGGTGGCACTAACAGTGCCTAAGGAGCCCCTCTAGCAGGAACAAATGGCGCCACGGTGCCTCGTGGAGCCCTACCCACTGGGGACAACTCTGCGGGCTCCGGTCCTCCGACGCAGGGAAAGCTCGGTGGCGTCCCTCGGTGCCGATTCTAACTTGGGCCTGGCCACGCCCCCAACCAGGCGCTCGTTGCCTGACTTCCCCATTGGCCGTACTGCAATTGGTGGCCTCGGCAGCCTCCTACCGTTTTCGCCGTGCTGCAATTGGCGGCCGTGTTAGCTTTGCCCCGCCCACAACCAGGCACGGCCGCCCGGCTTCCTGGTAGCGGTGTTCAGCGGTGGCTCTTCTTTTCTGTTGGGCAAATGCGGGGTGGGCTCCCGCTTTAGAAATACGTCAATGCGGGGTGGGCACCTGCCATTCAAATAAGCACGAGTGCTGGGTTGGCACCCGGTAAGAGAAGCATACATGCGGGGTGGGCACCAGCTCAGGGAGGCATACAACAGCGGGGTGGGCTCCCGCTCTTCCCACAGCAGCACGGGGGAGTCCCCATGCTGGGATTCCCCCTGCAATCACCGCCGCAGTGCACTTCACGATGCCAGCTCCTTGCTTCCTGGCAAGAAGAAGGTAAAGTACTCACAAGGCGCTAAAAGTCCTCAAAGTCCAAGGGGCACAGCTGGGCTGTGGCAGGCCAGCGCACAGGGCCCTCCAGAAGGGAGGCAGTCCCTCTTGGCTGTTCCTCCTGGAGCCCAGCAGCAGCAAAGCCCCCTGTAAGCACAGGAACAGCTCAACTTTCATGGGGTCACAGCCCCAATACTTATATCAACATTTTCTTTGTTCTGCCCTGGCACAGGGCTGGGAAAACCAGTTGCAACTGGTTCTGGGGGGTGTGGAGCACTTTGTGTACAGTGCTCACACCCTCCTTTGTGAGATGGGGGCACAGCCATCAGACACACCACAGGGGGGCGGAGCCAGCATTCACATAGGCAGGCACAGGTCTATTTAGGGTCAGGGGACTACTCCACCCACTACTCCAAATGCAGATGCCCGATTCAGCCTAGTGCTTACTCACCCTACATCTCCTGGAGCCACACACCTCACCAGCCCCTGTCACTCCAAAGCCAGACATGCAATCCACATCAGGCAGGCAGACACATAGCACACAGAAATGCCCTCTTCTAAAAGTGGCATTTCTAAAATAGTTATAATAAATCTGCGCACACCATTGCGTAGCATTTATTATTACTATTCCAAACATACCAAACTTGACCACGCTGCTCCTCTCATATCAGGAATTACCACTGAAAAACTTATCAGGGAATCCCCAATGCATTCCTATGGGAGAGCAGCCTCACAGCAGTGAGAAACCAAAATGGCTGTTTGTCGCTACCAGGACATGTCACACACTTAAGGTACATGTCTTACCTTTTACCTACAATGCACCCTGCCTATAGGGCTAGCTAGGGCCTACCTTAGGTGTGACTGACATGTAGTAAAAGGGGGGGGGTCACAGACAGGGCACACACTTTAGGTGCCACGTCACAGCGGCAGTAACACTGCGCGCACAGGCCCTGTAATGGCAGAAGCCTGAGATAGGTTTTCAAGGCTACTTTGGGGTGTGGTGCAATCAGCGCTGCAAGCCCACCAGTAGCATTTAATTTACCAGCCCCGAGTATATGAGATACCACTTTACTAGGGACTGACAGGTAAATTAAATAGGTCAAACAGGTGTAGACCAATCTTATCATGTTTATCACAGAGAGCACACGCACTTTACACTGGACAGCAGTGCTAAAGTGCTCAGAGTCCTAAAACCACAAACACCATGTCAGAAAAAGGCTAGGAGAAAGGCAAAAAGTTTAGGGATGACCCTGCAAAAATAGGCAAGTCCAAAACCACCAATGTAGGATGGTTTAGAAGAGTGGACGGTGACCTTGTCGCTGCTGCTGTGAGGCCCAGGTGATGCCGAGGAAGACCAGGAGCTGTGCACAAGCTGTCTCACATCTGATGTCGGTGACTAGGTGGTCGGTGTCCAGCAGGAGCACCAACAAACCTTAGTAGCCACAACTGGCGTGGAGAGTGAAGAATGAGCAACATTGGGACCAGCAAGGTCTAAGGGACTTAACACAAGCAGGAGAGTCAGAGCAGGCTCTCTGCAAGCCGGGGAGCCCACTGAAGCAGTAGAAGACCCTCCCGAAGACCCATAGGCCAAAAGCACAGGAGTCACAAGAGGACCTCTAGCAGCTCACCAAGAAGGAAGGTCCATGGTGCAAAGGATGCTGTGAAGGAGCTGTACTAGCCTTGGCAAGAGCAAGTTGATGCTGTGCACAGTAGTTCGGTCCCAGTGGTTCAAACAAGAGATACTGGCCTCAAAATTGCAGCGAGGACAGGTCAGGCCTCAAGGGAGTTGCAGAACCACCACCTGTGTTGCTGAACCTCGGGGAGTCTGTGGGATGACAGGAGCAGCAGAACGATCAGCTTCGCTGCAGTGATGCAGATGCAGGGGAGTGACTCCTTCACTTAAAGACAGATTACTTTGGGTGTCCTTGATGCTCACAGATCTGTTGAAGATCCTGAAAGAAGCACAGACACAGACGACGAAGAAGACTTGCAGAACAGAGAAACCAAGAGCAGCAGGAGTCTTCTTGGTGCCGTCTTGGTTCCAGGCAAAGTCCTGCGAAGTCCACATGTTCAGATGGTTGAAGAGTGACGTGGTTTCAGGCTTGAGTCTTGTCCCACGACAAATTTGAAGAGGCACCCACAGGTAATCTCTTAAGTACCCTGGAGGAAGGATTGGAACGACTCATTGGTCCCTCCCAGAGGATGGGCTGGACAGAAGGGATGATTCACCCATGTCCTTTGCCCAGTTTTGCACCAGAGCGGGAGCCAACGGTTCACTGAACTGGCTCAAACTGCAGTGTGCAAGGAGGGCACCAAATGTGCCCTTCAAAGCGGTCTGGTGGTGCTGGAAAGCACCCCCACCCCAGCCCAATACACTAAGTCCTGTATTGAAGGTGGTAACACCTCCCTTCGACAGGAAACCTATTGTTCTACCTTCCCCTGCTCGAGCTTGACTCAGCAGCAGGAGGGCAGAATTGTGTCTGTGGTCGGCAGCAGCACTAGCCTGCTGTCAGACACTGAAAGGTTGTTACCGATAGTACAGGGGGTGCCCCAAGGGAGCCCCCCAGTACATTGGATCATACTTGGGTTTGTAGGGGTGTCTTGCTCATGCAGAGGCACCCTCACACTTATATAACCAAGCACCCTGCCCTCAGGACTGAAGAGCCTGCCATAGGGGTGATATATAGGTTTTAAGTGTAGTGACCCCAGATATAAGGAAACCTATTTTTGTTGTGAGGGTTGCAAGCACCCACCCACACAGGCTGCAATGGCAAGCCTGTAGTCACAGTTTTAAGTGGACTTCCATGGGTGGCACAATGCATGCTGCAGCCCATGGCGGACCCCTGTTGTACCTATGCCCTGGGTACCTTAATACCATATATTTGGGATTTACAAGGGTACACCATTAGCCAATTGTGGATGTACACAAGTACTTACCATGGTCAATTTAGGGAGAAAGCGCAGTGACGGGGGTCCTGATTAGCAGAATCCCAGTCAGACTAGGTCAAAAACACACTGCCACCAGGCAAAAAGTCAGGGTAACCATGTGTTGGATCCTGTTATAAGGGACGGACACAGTATGTTCTTTGCACTCTCCTTTATTCTTCCCCTGTTCCCCTCCCTCACTGTTCCTCCCTTATACCTGTTTCCCTTTCTGGTTTTTCCTTCACCCCGCCTCCTCCCTTCCTTCCCACATCTCGTCCTTCCTGGTCTTAGCGCCATGCTCAGGAACCATGCATTACATTACATTACATCTCCCCCTTCTTAAAATGTTTAGTGCTCACTTGTTCACAGTTCTTCAATAAGCCGGGTGGGTCACCGAATGGTTCACTGTGGCTGGCGTGGAAGGTGCAGTTCTTTTGATTCTCTCAAGCTTGCCAAGGCTTCAGGTCTTTCACAGTTGTCTATTTCTCGATCTGAGTCATCTGTGTCATGTTCTGACTCTTCTGCCTGGGCGTAAGCTGCAGGATAGCATTTCTTGAAATGCAACACATTTCGTGTGATTCTTTGGTCCTCAGATACAGCCATGACCATGGTTCCCCTGTGACTCGTCACCCGTAGGGACTGGTCAAGATATCAGCTGTCAGATTTTGTCTTTTGTTCTTGTCTGGCTAGCACCCAGTCTCGTTCCTGGATATCAGAGGTTCTGGCGTTTTGACGATCATCAGCATACTCTTTCATTTTTGCTTTCTTGGTCTTATCGAGTTTCGACAGCACCACGTGATCATGATGGTGGGGGCTTGAACACACAATGTCGTCTTTGATGGGTATCTTAGTGCTGGACATTTGTTGGTGGTACTGTGGGCATGGTTCGATATGCTCGCAACACCTCATTGAGTGCGAGTTGGTCTTCCTGCCGGGCCAGTTCTGCTTGCTCTATAGTTTTCTTTAGTGTGGCCATAAACCTCTCTACCATCCCATTGGCTTGAGACCACATGGGGGTGATCTTTCGATGCCTGAAGCTGAGGTGATATGCGAATTCTGTGAAGTCATGTCCATTGAATGGAGGTCCATTATCCGTCTTCACTACTGTGGGGATTCCCCATGTGGCGAACGTTTCGTCCAGGACTGGTATGATGGTGGTTGCTCTTGTTGACGATACTGTCAGAATCTGTCAGGTAGTCAATCGGAGTACCATTAACCTGAATCTTTACCAAGCGGGGGAGATGTTTGAAGCTTATTCTCCAATTTACCCTTCGTGATACCTCTCAAGAGCATATAGCAAAGCTATCCCGAGAAGGCACCACTCAGGGGAAAAAGGGAATGGGATAAAACAAGAAAAAGCAACTGAAGCGAACAGGAAGGCTTCATCCGCAGCGTCCTTTCTATCGTGGAAAAGTAATTCATGTACAACGTATCCCAACTACGTGAATTCCCTGTAGAAGGATAGAAATAGAGAGAAACATTCATAAGGAAACAGAACAGCATCTCACTGTAAAACTAGACTATGTCTCCGAACTTAGTACTCACTTCTCACATATGCAGAAGAAAGAAGTGAAAAGGTCATCCACTCATGCACTTAAGCCAAGCTGTCATTCCTGACCTTCACAATGGCATACTGAGGAGAACTGTAAATAAATTGTCAAACGAAATTCCTCTTGCCGGAAACTCTGTAGCACTAATCCACTATAGTTCAAAGACAAAAATGTACTTGAAGGTTCAGAATGGCACAAAGTAAAACAAGAATCCAAAAAGTGCAGAAATATACATATACAAAACTTATCTTCAGAATGCTAGAATTCCTGATGCTCTGAAACCTCCAGTGGCACTTAAAGGACAAACAACGAGAAAGCCTTCACCAGCAAATCGAGGTCAAACTACTCTTTTGGGACTGAACTCGTCGTGGCCTTGGCTCGCTGTGGAAACGGTCTGGCTGCAGCCTCACGACGGAGCCAAACACAAAGCAGCAATCCATAAATCCGGTTGTCAGCAGAGGATGGGTTACTTTGTGGTTACACGCGCGATTCTGGCGTTTGAAGTGAATGCAAAGCCACCGCGCTCACCCACAGTGTAAAGAAAGGCAAACGGCTCCTGGCAATTACCTTTTGTGGAATTCACTGCAGGGGAGATGGCTCGCGGTAAAACAAAAGACCGCTGATTAATAGTCTCAGCAGCGGAGCCCACACTGGGTCGAGTCAGGAAACGAGGAGGTGTCGGCTCAGGGAGAAGGTTAGCGTCCTGCTAACTAAAACGAGATTGTTACGCTGTGAAAAGCTAACAGCACTGTGATGCACTCTAATGCTCCTTGCAAACTAGTGAGTTAGAGAGTATAAGGGAAAGCAGCCTGCTTGCTCCTCGAGGCATGAACATCCAGCAAACAATCCCAAATTGTCAAGCACCTTCCTCTTCCTGGGCAGGGCTTGTGTACCAGGATTACAGGTGTCGTTTACCAGTCCTGGAACAAAGTTCCCAGGGTTTCTGGGAATTGTAGTTACCACCATTATGCATCATTCCCCCACCAGTCACACCATTATATAAGAAAGGGAGGTAGAAAGGAAAATGTTTTGTGCTTGTGCATACTACCATGACAGATACTTGCTGCACAATAGGGAATCTTGAGTACTCATCCATGATGACGATGATGTACTTTCCAGACTTCATAGGGCCCAAGAAGTAAATGGCTACTTGTTGCCACACGCTGTCTGGGAGGTCGGACATCTGAAGTGGGGGGAGTTGTTCTACTTGCCCTACCAGTTGACATTGAAGACAGTCTTGGAGAGTGGTCTCTACCATTTGATCAAGGGTAGGGAACCAGACTAACTCCTGTAGCGCTTTTTTTGTTGCGCCAAGTTGACAACCCCTTGTTGTAGCTGTTGTGGGATGACAATCCGTCTGTCTCTTAGTATCAGTCCATTGTCGCTGATTGTGAGGTCATCTTTGAAATGTTGGAAAGACAGTAGTTACTGTGGGTTGCCATTTTTGTTGCATAATGTTTCATCCAGGTGTCTCCAGGAATTTGTTTGAATGCGATGCATTATGTTTTGAAGAGTGGCATCCTTTGCTGTGGCTTCTGTGATCACTTCCAATGGAACGGCTGGTGGTCTCGCTTGATCAATGATGAAGTGAATGTATTCTTCAGCCAGCGAGTGTCTAGTTCGTGTTGTGGCTCTGGGATGTCTTGGCATATAGTTAACTGGATTTTCCGCCTTCCCTGGATTGTGGATAATGGTGTGTGTGTATTCTTAAAGGCAAATGCCCCAGCACTCGATCCAAGGTGGCATCTTCACTCGGGGATTTCCAAATATTGTTATGAGAGCTTTATGGTCTGTGATTAGAGTGAAGTGCTTCCTATAGATGAAAATGTGGAAGTGTTTGCACGCCCAGACAGCCGCCAGGCTCTCTTTCTCCAGCTGTGAGTATGCTTTCTCAGTGTCTATTAGACTGCGGCAGACGTATGCTACGATGTGTCACTGGTCGCCTTCATACTGGGCTAAGATGGCTGAGTCCTACTAGGCTAGCATCCACAGTGATTTCTGTTTTTTCCGAGGATTAAAGTATGCTAGGTTAATGGCAGAACTCACTTCTGTCTTGATTTTATTGAGCGCCTGCTCACATTTTGCTGACCATCGGAAGACTTGACCTTGTTTTGCGAGTTCATGCAGGGAATAGCTGATGGTGGCGTAATCCTATATGTACTAGGCACAGTAGCTGGCCATGCCTAGAAAAGATCGTACGTCACTGATGTCTCGGGGGCAAGGGATGTCAGCTAGTGCCATCACTTTTTCAGGGTCAGGTCACATTCTGTCACTGGAGAGGATGTGGCTGTAGAATTTCAGCGTCGATTTGTGAAACTCGCACTTATCTCGATTGAGTGTGAGGTTGGCATCTAGAAGAACATGACACACTCGATCTAGAGCTTTGTCATGTTTCCTGAGGGTGTCACCGAACACCAGGGTGTTGTCGCTGTAGTTGAATGAATTAGGAATGTGATGAATGACTCGCCTTACTGCCTCTTGGAATATTTCTGCAACTGATGAAATTCCGAAGTTGAGGCGTTTGTATCTGAAAAGGCCTTGAATCGTTGAGAAAGTGGTGATGTAGCGGGATTTCTCATGAAGCTCGAGCTGGTGTTAGCCTTTGTTTGAGTCCAATATTGAAAAGACTTTTGCCCCATTTAGGCGCTTGATCATGTCGCTGATGTGGGGTCCTGGGTGCCATTCTCATTCTATGGCTATATTAGGAACACTAATGTCTACGCAGAGGAGCACTTTGTTATCTGATCCCCATTTGGGTACTACCACTACTGGGGATACCCACAGGGTTGGTCCAGTCGATCTCTCGATGATGTCAGCTTGCAGTAGATCTTGAAGCTTTTCATCTACAGCTTGTTGAAGGTGTCGGGAGGAGCTGGGAATACCGGTACCAGAACTCCCCTCTGATCCCCGTGTCATGGCCATGCAGGTACGGGACGAAGACGGTCCCTTTAAATCAGTCCGACAACAGGAGGAGGCGGGACTGACACTGATGACGCCGCGCCTCGAGGGCCTATCGAGAGAGGAGGAGGAGCGGAGAGTGAAGGGCATCCAGGAAGAAGACGCGGAAAAGACCCGAGAAACGGCTCGAGGAGAGAGATCCCTGACGGCTGGCGGTACCGGGACCCTTGCAGCGGGAGAGAGACCGGAGGCAGCGCAGCCGCCCTACTTGTGGAAGAATACATCTGCAAGGACCGACACCAGGCCATCGCCTGCCACCCGCCAGGAGGAGGGTAGCTCAAACAGGTACGGGGACGACTCCGGGGGATTTTAACCACACCGGGAGGGAATGCCTAACAGAGGGCAGTCACTGCTACCAATTCTCACCAGGCATCACTCTCTGTAGTCGCGGTGTTGTCTCCCTCACAGCCTATTGCTGGAGCGGGTAGTACAACATTTTGTATACCCCCCCCCTTTTTTGCATGTTTATATTAATCCGAATAATCTATTAATTGTAATATTATTAATCTGATTGAAGTGATAACTCACCAATTATATTAACGAATTAATTACACGTGGGATTTGCATTTGCATGGCTAAACTAACTGTATACTAATATTTGTACGCATATTAATGGTAGAAAATTAGAAGATTGCATGATATATGTTGCTTTTGTGGTGTAATTGTGAGTTGCACCAGATTACATCACTGGGTGAATATAAACGCTTTAAATGTTGCTATCATGCTAGATAATTACTTACACATAGGGGAATTAGTGAGGGTTTAACATTTTATTAGCCATTTCAATGTTTTAATTACGTTTTGTGTTTGTTTTATTTAAGTTGACCATTTGGGCCTAAGAAAAGATGGCTGACTGAGACACACGATGAGCTAGTGTGATATTTGATCTGTGACGAAGAGAGGATTTAAAATTCCACGCTGCATCACTATCTTCCCCTTCCCTTGCTCTGATCGGCGAAACCGCCATTCTGATCCTTGGTTTCTTTTTTTTTTTCTTTCTTTCTTTTTGTTCCGGCTTCCCCTGCAACTGAGACGGCCGTTTAGAACCCCGATAGGAACTCTGATGTAAGAGTGCCCTTCCAAGGTGACTAAACCGACGGGAGCAACGAAGTCCCCCCACCGCAGTTACAGAACTCGGACAACTTCCAGCAGAGGGACATTGCAAAGCTGTAGAACAATAAAATTACGTTAACCAATTATACAGAGTGTCTTTTCTGTCAAGTAAGGCTGCCTGCCTTCCCTGGGAGCATGACAGAAGGTGAAAAAGCACTTTACGGTGATGTTGAGCTATGGGTGTTACTTGTTCATTGATGTGTTTTCGGACTTTCAAGTGGGCTAGTTTTTCAAGTCCAGTGAACAGCTTTGGAAATTTGCTGATGATGTCTGGTGTGTCATCTACCTTGTATAATATATCCACTAGTTTCAGGCGCTCTGCGGTGGGCAGGCTAAGAAGGCAGTCAACTGCTTCGGGTCCTTCTATGACATGAATCTGTGCGTGAACTGTTCTGTAGACATGGTAGGGGTTCTTTGGACATCCATGTGTAGAGGAACACAGTGGCATTCTGCAGTTTGGGTTTCGGGTTCATTTTCAGTTGCACAGATATAGTTGAGTGACGCTCCGGTGTCTAAGACGAATTGTGCCGGGTGATTCCCCATTTGAATATTTAGCCTTGGATATTTCTTTAATCTGTCGGGTCTGCTACCATGCACACATATTCATCACTGTCTTGAGAGATAGGAGTGAGGGCTGAGGACTGCCTCGATGACGAGCATCAAGAACGGTGTGTGAGGTGAGACCGTCCACTGGATCTTGACGAGCTGGTTGATCTTTCTCACCTCTCATGTATCGCTCTTGTACGGTGACGAGGTCCAGGGTTTTGTTTTGTTAATGCAGGTTCCCTGCGGGATGCTTGGCACACTCGTTCAAAATGATTGCCTTTCCCACAGCTGCGGCAGTGTTGTCCCGTGGCAGAGCAGGGGCCTGAGTGGGGGTAGTCTTGACCACAAAAATAGCATTGTAATTGTTGTTTCCGGATACCGCTGCTCTTGTTCAAGCTGCGAGTTTGGCTTGTGGGTTTCAGGGGCCTTTTGTGAGCTGACTGGTGTTGTGGATTTACCTGAGAGTGAAGTCGGAATGCTTGTTTACGTTTCTCTGTCTTGCCAGCTCCCATCTTCCTGGTGTGTTCTTCAGCTCGATCATTTATTCGCGTCAGCTCTTCAATGTCGTCAAGTGAGTAATGCTTCTTCAGCAGGCGATGACGTAGTGATTCTGACTGGCATCCCTCTATGATTCCTAGGCGAAGAGCATCTTCTGTGGTGAAGTTATCAAATTCACAGTACCGAGCTAGGACTTTGAGGCATGTGATGAAGTCGCCCATCGGCTCATCCTTTTCCCGTGACGCCAAGTTGAAGGTGTAACGTTCGTAGTCTAAGTTACGTTTGTGGAGGAATTTTCTGTTTAGTACATCACTCACGTCTTGATATGAAGTAGACATGGCAGGCGGCAGTTCTTTGAAGACTTGTCCAATGTCTTTCCCAATCAGGTTGCACAGGGTGATGAGTTGTTGGTTGGGGTCGGGAACTCGGGACCCCATCATGAAGTCTTCGAAGTTTTCTAGCCAGCCTTGCCTTCTAGTACCCATGTTGCTGCCAGATGTGAGGCCCAAAGGTTCTGGGGGTCATAGGAATAATATGCCTAGCATCACTGGTCCTGGCTGCACATTTTGTGAGGTGTCTGGAGATAACAACATGGTGATGTACTTTCAGGTCCGTCAGTGAGTGACAGTAGGTGGCAGAGTTGAGGACGCCAGTGGTGCGCCGCTGAGATGTGGCATACAGGTAGGGATGACTGGCTCCTTCCAGGGGTCAGCAGGGCACTCTGGGGCAGGTGTCCGGAGGTATGGAGGCGTAAGTAGCAGTAAGAGTGGCCAGGAGAAGTGTATGGGCAGTCTGTAGATGGTTTCTGGTTTCAAGATGGCCACCGGGGTAGTGGCAGGGTGTAGGCGAGTAGGATCTGCACTTATGTTGCCCCCACTTTTTTTCTGATGTATACACTGGTTTCTGGCTATAGTCTGGCTGGTTCCCTGCTAATCAGGGCCCCAGTCTCTCTGTTCTCTCTAAACGACTTGGTGTGCATATTAGATGCACTAGTGCTTGGATACTGTGGTACCTTATGAGTCCCTAGTATATGGTACCTTAGGTACCTAGGGCATAGGCACTTCACAGGCCTACAAGGGGCTGCAGCATGTATTATGCCACCCCTGGGAGGCATTCTCAATCTGACACCACAGGCCTGCTACTGCAGCCTGTGTGAGGTAGTGTTAGCACTCCTCACAGAGATATAGGTTCCTATATCTCACCATAAACACACATATAAACCTATCAGCCACCCCTATGGCAGGCCCTATCAATCCTGAGGGCAGGGTGCGTGTTTTACAATGTGAGGGGGTGCCTCTGCATGAGCAGGGCCCCTCTGCAGCTACCAGAGTCAATTCTCTATGGCTGTTTGTGGATGCGGTTAAACCATATACTCTTAAGTGCATTAAAATGCTAACTTTGGAATTACTGCATCAAAACATGTCATGTTTGGTGTCAAACAACTTGGAATCATACCCCCACATCAGTCCATGATGTGGGAGCATGATCCCACCCTTCTAGAGGGGACGACATGTAAAACGATGGAAATCCTATAGAGCCCTGGCATCACAAAATGAATGCCACCAGCACAGACACTGGGCTGCCCTCCTGCTGCTGACTGAAACTCACAGTGGAGGAAGCCCAACAAAAGGCATCCTGTCACAGGGAGGTGTCACCACCTTCCAGACAGGATTTAGTGTATTGGAGCTGGGTGGGTGCACTCCTAGAGTGCTTTGAAGTCCTGCACTGGGGGAGCAGTCGGCTCCTCTGCGCATATGCCAGCTCAAACCGGTTCAGGGGCTACCTGTCCCTGCTCTGGCGCGAAACTGGACAAAGGGAAGTGGGTGTAACCATTCCCTACCCTGACCGTCCCAGAGGAGTGGTCATAGAGCTAGTCCCTCCCCTATCTTCACTATAAGATAGCAAACTTTGCCATTGCAAATCAGATAACCCTGGACGACGCTCTACAAAGAAGAATCCTGGCCCTTCGACATTCCACTACCTTTGGAAGACAGAAGAGTCTCCCTTGGAGTCAAGGAGTGACTCCCCTGCTTGGCAGGCACCAAAAACCTTAATCAACGGTTGCAAACTTTCCCGCTCCCGCCGGAGTTTGAAGTCCCTGCTGCCCCGAACGGCCATTGTGAGTCCCCAGCAAAGCTGTGGTGAGTGGACCCCACGAGTGATGAGGAACAGCAATACCCGGGGACCATGCACTATTGTCAAGTGCAATCCCTTCACGACGTTCTACAAACTTGTGCTTTGGACCATTTGTGGCCCAAGCCTCCAGCAGGTTTTGCAGCGAAAATGAGAGGCCTACCCCATCCCGAGTGACTCTGGGTTCCTGTGAAGCATTTCCTGAAGAGGCGTCTTTGTGATCACATGCCCGTTGGCTAGTGGGTCCCCCGAAGACTTTCCTATCAACTCAAAGGGCTCCCCTAGTTGCTCCAGGCCTGCCCTCACTTACCTTTGCTGGGTGAGTCCCTCAGACCTTGCTGGTCTGTACCATCGACTTTATTCAGTTTACACAAGACTTGCAGTTGCCAAGGCTTGTTGGCTCCAATCCGGTTGCCAACACTGCAGTCAGCTGCAGACGTTGTGGGACACTCCGAATCCAGCTGCTGGTCATCGTCAATCTCTCCTGGACCTCGTGAGCGAAGAGTCAAAACACCATCGATGACCAGAAATCACCCGACATCTGTGGTCATCCATCTTCTTGGCCACCGGTCACTGGCAAGTGGCTTTGAACACTGTCCCTTCAATTTTCAGGTCTTCTGCATCTTGAATCCACCCTGGGATTCCACCGGACACTTCTTCAGTCGACGCAAGCAGCAAGTCTTCTTTGATCTCCTTAGAAAACAGCGACGTGACCCGACACCAAAAGACACCTATGCACCCGGCTTCCCTGGGTGAGGTATCTCGTGCACTCCGGTGCCCTAGTGTGTGTTGGCCCTCGAAGTACTTACCTTGTAAGTTGCTTGCTTGTAGACTTCCTCAAAGTATCCTAAAACTTTAAAAATCAAACCGCGACTTGCACCATTGTAATCAATAGGGAACCCGCAACTGTGTTCACACACTGCACGCGTCTCCCGTGGGCCTGTTACTTACCTGCTAACACTGCAGTAGTGAAGCCCCAGCAATTCCCCAGGCCCTTGGCCTTGTCATTTTGCAAGTCGACATTCTTATACCATTTTTTTAGTATATGGTCTGGTACGCCCCTAGGGCTCCAGCCATATTTGTGCTTAATTTATTGTGAAACGTTGACATTTGAATGTGTACCTGGCTTCTAATCTCATAAAGCGATTAGTAGAGTGTGTCTAGTAATAAATACATATATATTTGATATATATACCTGTGCGGTGCCCTTTCATTTGGAAATTCAAGAGATTATTAGGTAAAACAAGCTGCTTTACATTCCTCTGAGACTTAGCCTGAAGGCTGCTCTCCACAGCTACCACTAGGATAGCTTTCTTTAAAAGGTTGTCTTAAACCTATCTACCATAAGAGTTGAATTGGACTGGTGCAAGGTGGCCACTATAACTAGTGACCAGCATATGCCAGGCCCACTTCTCACACAGGGTTTCTGACTGGGTGGCCTGACTTCAAAATGGACGCCCGGGAGGAAGATGTGCACGAGGTTACAGGCAGGTGGTGAGCAGAAAGGCTAACCCTGGGACCAGTGATACGGTGATGCCAGGCACCGGAGCTCAAGGGCTGATGCAGGCTCACTTGAAAATGCGGGCATTGAAATGTGGCAAGCAGACAGACTAAAATCTGCAGCAGCTGGCAGTCTGGAGCGTGAGGAGCATTCACGTGCTTCAGGGAGCACGTCAGAAGGCTAGCGCTCGTGGTGCTCCGTCTCCACCACTGCAGGAGTCGATTTACCCAGGAGGTGGCTGTCAGCAGATCGGTATGCGGTGGCCCGTGGGCTGCGTGCAGCACACAGCAGCGTCGTGTTAGGCCTTTGGCTGCTGCGAGAAGCTGCAGTGTGGGCGGTGAGACACGTTGCCAGACTTGAGGTAACGGCAGGTCCTAGTATCCCATCCTTGTCACCAGTTTGTTGGATACTGTAATAAGGGACGGACAAAGTATGTTCTTTGCACTCCCCTTTATTCTTCCCCTGTTATCCTCCTTCCTCGTTCCTCCTAATACCCGTTTCCCTCTCCGTTTTTTTTCCTTCACCCCGCCTCCTCCCTTCCTTCCTACATCTCGTCCTGCCTGGTCCTAGCGCTATGCTCGGGAACCATACATGACGACATTACACTATGCTAGAAAGATCCTACCTTCCTACACACACAAAACCGAGTTGCTGCCCAATGCTGCTTAAAACACCATGACCACAATCCAAGTTAATAGGAGACTGACGTTAAAGAAATATCACAGGATTGTCTGTCACCGTTCACTCCACAAGGGGCACTGGGCAGGCTGGGACAGGCAATATGTAGAGCACTTGAGGCCTAAACACAGGTGTGCCTGTCACCGAACACTCCATACGGCTATTGACAGGCAGATGCATGAGCATCGAAGATCGCACTTTGTTGCGACAATGTAAGCGTAAGGAACCCCATATGAAGGCTCCTGATCCAATATAGTGCCCACACGTCAAGCACAAAGCATCATGCAACGTAGTACAATGACACACTGCAGTTAGCTGACACAGCACAAGTGCTCTGCTCTGAGCTGCAGTGCTCAAGCTGTCCCTCTGCCTGCAGCAAAGCCCAAAAGGCAAATAATTGCCTGTAAAGTATGCACTGTACTCCACTGGAAATTCCATGCCAAGACGAGATGTCCAGTGGACATGCACTAGACCCGCACACGTCATCAGGAGGTCGTCGACGCACGAAGATGCACCCGAGGCATTACAGATGCCAAACCTAGAAACAGGGACACACGGGGCCCTGCATTCCAGCGCTAATAGTGCCTATATAGGCAACACTCCCCACCCTTTGCAAAGTTAGCACGCACAATGGAATAAATAAATACACAACACAATTCTTTGTTGGGAAAAGATTGCTGCAGGTTTATTCTATACAAAAGTATGCAACATGGTGGGTTAACTTACGGGCGATCCAAGGGCAGGCAGAAGTGACTGACCTACGCTGGCCTGCCCGCCTGAAGAGCCAAATTGCACCTTGGCCAATCCAATTGGTGCTACCAGTTATGAGGAGATTACCCCCTTGAATACCGTGAACCACTGGTCCACCACTTTACTCACTGTCGCGTCGCGTCGCGTCGCAGTAATCACAGCGACACCAAGTAAGTTGTTGATTCTTTATTGTATGTGCTCTGCAGCCAGCATGCTGCACGTCCTGCCTCGTCCCCTGCTTCCTGTGTACTCGTGTTTCCCCCCTGACCGGAACTGGTGTCCGGTGACCTGTCCGGCACTCTGACCTCCTCCGAGGTCCTAGTGCCCTCGTGCCCCATCTCTCAGGACACTACATCTCCCCCTTTTGTCACAAAAAGTTACAACAGTAGCATTCGTTGGTAATCAGAAATGGGACACTTTCTTTCGCATAGTCTGTTGCAAATGTGAAATGTCGATAGATGTTATTCGCGAGATGCTGCCTAGGGTGGCAGCTCACATTTCTTCTATTAGTCTCTTTGGTCTCACAATGTCTCTCCTCTGCCTCGTCACATGTCTTGGCCCTCCTTTGGCCTGGCGGCTTCTTCTGTACCTGCTTCTTGGCTCTCCCTTTTTGTTGTCTCTTCGATGCCTGTCACTTGCTCTTCGTCCTTTTCTTCTTTTAGGCCTTTGAAATGGGAGCTGTTCCTTGTTATTCGTCGGCTGTCTGACTCTGCTGTTACCATTGTTCCTTTTACCTTTGTTATCGTCAGCGGGTCTTGGGCGAATGTACTGTCCGACTTCCGTTGTTGTCTCTGTCGTACCACAACAGTATCTCCTTCATGGAGGTGTGATTTGATGGCATGTCGCCTTCCGTCAGCATATTCCTTCATTTTTTTCTTGGCCGCCTCATCTTTTGCTGCCACGCTGTCGTGCCCTGGTGCTGTCAGTCCTTCTACCTGCGGCAGCCTCGTTCTGCTTGTCCTCCCTAGTACTAGCTCCGCCGGGCATTTCCCTGTAGACCCATGAGGCGTGTTTCTGTAGTCTCTCAGTATTTGGCATAGTGCTTGGCCCAGGGAAATCTGTGACAACTTCGCCCTCTGAACTGCCTTCTTGATATTTCCCATGAACCTTTCGACCATGCCATTTGCTTGCGGCCATAGTGGTGTTATCTTTCTGTGCTGTATTCCAAGGTAGGCCATGAACCTTCGAAATTCCTCTCCTGAGAACGGAGGACCATTATCCGTTTTCAGTGTCTCTGGCGAGCCCCATGCTGCAAATATGTCGTCCAGAACCGGTAATGTTGCGGCTGCTGACGTTGAGGAGACCGATCTCACAATGGGGAATCTGGAGTATTCGTCTATGATGACCAGTAGGTACGTTCCCGCGTCTAGAGGTCCATAGAAATCGGCCGCCATTGTTGTCCATACAGCCCTTGGCAGTTCCGACATCTGTAGTGGTTCTTGTCTTGCAGGTGGACCTGTCGTTTGACAGAGGTGACAGGCCGCAATAGTATCTTCTACTAGACGATCTAATCCAGGGAACCACACTTTTTCTCTCAGCAACTTCTTTGTCGCTACTATGCCTCTGTGTGACTCGTGTGCAATGTTGACCACTTGTCGTCGTAGTGAGCTTGGAATGACTATCCTGGTGCCCCGCATTACAATTCCACTGTTGGTCTCCGACAGTTCCCCGCTGATTTTCTGTAGAGCCAGCATCTCCTCCTTCTTTACTCCTGCCTTCCAAGTGCAGTTGTTGTTTACGTGCCTCCACCTTTGCTGTCTCATCGTTTCTCTGGCCGCTCGAAGAGTGTCATCTTTTGCCGTTTCTCTCTCTATTTCTGTTAGAGTTACCGGTGCCGGCGTGCTTTGCTTTAACACGAAGTTTAAGTATTCTTCTGCCATTGAGGCCTTGTTTTCAGCGTGCGGCAGGGGATGTCGCGACATGTAGTCTGCTGGATTATGTTCTTTCCCTGGTTTGTGGACAATTTTGAAATCGTAATCCATTAATCGGATGCCCCAGCGCTCGATGCGGGGCGGCATCTTTGCTGCTGGGTTGCCGTAAATTGTTACTAGTGCTTGGTGGTCTGTGATGATGGTGAACGGCTTCCCGTACACAAACATGTGGTAATGCTCGCATGCCCATACCACCGCCAAGCTTTCTTTTTCCGGCTGAGAGTACGCCTTCTCAATGTCTGTCAGGCTTTTGCTGGCGTATGAGACAATCTTCCTTGGTGACTCCTTTCCCGGCAGGTGTTGTGCTAATATTGCACCTAAACCCACTGGGCTGGCATCGACCGTCAGCTCGGTGCAAAGCAGCGGGTCGAAGTATGCGAGGTGCTCCACAGTCATCACGGCCTTCCTGATCTCTTTGAACGATTCATTGCATTGTTGAGACCAGACAAATTTCTGGCCTTGTTTCGTTAGTTCTCTCAGCGGCGTGCTCACCGTGGCAAAGTCTTGTATGTATCTGGCACAGTAGCTTGCCAGGCCTAGGAATGATCTTATTTCTGCCACATCTGACGGTGGCTTTGTATTCTTCAGCGTCTCCACTTTGCTGGGATCAGGCCTCATCCCTTTTTCCGAGAATATGTGTCCGAAGAAGATCAGTTCTCTCCTCCCTAGCTCGCACTTTTCTCCATTCAGTGTTAATCCAGCCTGCTTTAGTTGTTTGCACACTTGCCTTAGGGCACTATCATGTTCTCCGTCCGATTTCCCAAACACTAGGATGTCGTCGCTGTAGTGGAAACTGTTATGTACTGGTCGTATCACCTGTCTTATTGTCTCCTGAAATATTTCGGCCGCTGACGAGATACCAAAACTGAGCCGTTTGTACCTGAATAGTCCTAGGTGGGTGGAGAATGTCGTTATGTACCTTGATTGTTGGTCCAGCTCTAGTTGGTGATACCCTTTGCACAGATCTAGCTTTGAGAATCGGCACGCCCCTGTCAACCGGCTGATCATGTCGTTCAGATGAAGTCCTGGATGACGTTCCCTCGATATTGCAGTGTTCGGTATTCTCATGTCCACACAGATCCGTATTTTGGACGTATTTTTCTTCGGGACTGCCACAATCGGTGATACCCACGGTGTCGGCCCATCTGCAGGCTCAATTATGTCTTGCTGCAGTAAGTTGTTTATTTCTTCTTCCACTTGCGGTTGTAGGTGAATTGGCACTCTCCTGTGATGCTGTGCCACTGGTCTCACTGCTTCGTTTATGTGTAGGGTAACCTGTTTGTCTTTTAGCTTCCCCAGTCCTTGCAGTATTTCTGGATATTCTTGCAGTATGTTCTCTTTTTCTGTCATGTGATATGTCATAGCCAACAGCCCCATGACTTGTGCCGTGACGTTGCTCAGCAGGCAGGGTGCAGGGATGTCCCCTTTCAGGACGTGTATTTCTTCTTGATATGTCATGTCCTGATATGTTAATGTTTCAGTGAACTTGCCCATGTTTTCTACGGGTGTCTTTGAACCCCACGTGAACACATCTACTTTTGATGGCGATAACTTTGGCTTTGTTCTCATCTTCATGTATTCTGACATGCACATTATGTTGCATGTGGCACCACTGTCTAGCACAAATTTTGTTCTGTGGCGCCCGACGTCGATGTCTACTGTGGCCGTCTTTTTTATTTGCTGTTTCTCCACCAGCTGGATGTGTTCCTGCTGTCTTCCTTCCTTTGGTGTGTCGGACATGAGGTATAGCCGTGCTTCTCTCCCAGCCGTCGTCTGTCCGTCCGACTCATCCGACGATCCTCTCTCTTCTGTCTCCATGTGTCTGGCATGCCTGGTGCCTGTTGTCCTTGGTCTAGCTGTTCGTCCCCTCTCATTCCTAAATTGCCGGCTCATGCAGGTGCTTGCGAAGTGGTTGTTCCCGTTGCATTTTCTGCATTTCTGGCCCATTGCTGGGCAGGTGCCAACGTGTGGGAAGTCAAGGCCGCATCTGTAACATGTGACCGCTTGTTTCCTGGGATGTTGTTGCTCCCTGTTGTCGTTCCTTTTGAAATATTCCGTCATCCGATGCGCCATCGCTGTTCCTTTTTCTTTGCCAATTTGTATCTGTTTGGCATGGTCCGTGGCCCGTGCTTCTGTGCGGGCCATCGTCAGTATTTTTTCAAGTGTCGTTGGTTCTTTTAGGATGCGTGCTCTGAACTCTACTGACAAACACCCTACGATGAGGCGCGTTCTTATTGCTTCTTCATTGTCAAACTTATCAAATTCGCAGTACGTCACCAACTTCCGCAACCTTGTCGCGAAGTCGTCCATGCTCTCTTCTGGTTGCTGGCATGCTGTGTGGAACGTGTATCTTTCGAAATCAATGTTGCGTTGTGGGTCGAATTTCTCCGTGAGGCACGCTTTCGCGCCTTTATAATCTGCCGTTTTTTCACTCGGTAGTGTCATCATTAGGTCTTCTATTTCGTCTCCCGCAAGGTTGACCAGCAAATCTAGTTGTTTGCTCTCTACGACGTCCGTTGCGCGCATGTATCGTTCAAATTGTCGTAGCCATCTCTCCCATCTGATGCCTGCTTGCGGTTCCGATATGTTGAATGGCAGTGGCCTGCGGAACACAGCTTGTGTGCTCCTTGTCTCTTCGTCACCCATATCCTTCCTTTCTGTTATTTGCTAATTTATTTATTTGTTCCTTTTTACTTCCTTCTTGTCCCTCTGGTGCTATTTTCCTTCTTTGGCACCTTTTTCTTGTCTTTTCTCTTTTATTTAGACCTTTTTTTTGTCAATTTTCCCTTTTGCCTGACCTTAAAATGGCCTCCCGGCCTTCCTGTGCTGCTATTGGCCCAAATTGCCTGACTTCAAAATGGCCGCCGCACTCTCGCGCTGTTCGGGACTTTGCCTGACCCTTCAAAATGGCCGCCGTCTATCTTGGACGCTGATTGGCTCAATTCGCCTGACTTCAAAATGGCTGCCACCTCTCGCGAGAGTTCGTTGAAACTCACGCGCGAGAGGGATTTTAATCTTTCCTTCAGTTGCTTGATCAGTTTCAGTCTCGCGCTGCTCTTACTTCTCTTAGCAGCGCCGGGGTGGGCTCCCGCAACGATGTTCTTTTCTTGCTGGGCACTTCGGACCAGGGTGGGCTCCTGGCTCCGATCTTCTTTCCGCGACCGGGTGGGCTCCGAAAGTCGCCGCGACGCGTGGATTTCGATCCCGCCTCGTCGCCAGTTGTCGCGTCGCGTCGCAGTAATCACAGCGACACCAAGTAAGTTGTTGATTCTTTATTGTATGTGCTCTGCAGCCAGCATGCTCGTCCCCTGCTTCCTGTGTACTCGTGTTTCCCCCCTGACCGGAACTGGTGTCCGGTGACCTGTCCGGCACTCTGACCTCCTCCGAGGTCCTAGTGCCCTCGTGCCCCATCTCTCAGGACACTACACTCACGCCCTTTTTAAGGCAGAGCGTTGCAAGGCAAGCCCCTGGTTACTCAGGCTTCAAACCACCCGAAGGACTAGCGGGGCACCGATGATTCTTTCTCCAGGGTCCTGCCTTAAAGACTCTTGGGGTTTGCACAGGCACCCCTATTGTGCTCCTGAAGAGGTACCCTTCTGTACCCTTCCACCTCTGGATCGCCCTGTAACTACGCCAAAGCTCTGGGTGTGGCCAACGTCGCCTCCAGAGCCCCCCACCAAGGTCTGCCGTTTCCTTCACATGCAACCTGCTGTTTCCAGCGCCTTGCTAATGTCCAATAAGAACGGATCCATGCCCACCTTTGACAGGTGCACCCCGTCCTTGTCTTTGTTGACCTTTAGTCCTTCTAGGTAGACCATCTCCTTAGCTATCTTTGACTGGTGTGCCCCGTCCCTGTCGGGGGACCATGTGTGTTACACAAAAAAGGCCACACCAATTTACAGAGCCCTTCATATACCATATTGAATTTGGGTTGAACCATGGCCTCCAGCTTGGTGGGCTTGTCCATGGCTTTATTTCCTAGCTGTCGAAATGAGATGGCCTCCCCGGGAAGGCGATCTTCTGTTCTTTTCTTAACCACAGCTTTATTACCCATCACGTTATTGCAGGCTCTATAACCTCCTGCAACCTGCTGTTACCGTCCTTCTAGTTGGACCACTTCCCTATCTACCTCTGATAGGTGTGCCCCATCATTATTGGGATATCGTGTGGTGTTTGCACAAAAGAGGCCATGCCTCAATTACCAAGCCCTTCTATTAGATATGAATTTGGGTTGCCAAACCCTCCTGCTTAGTGGGCTTGCACTTGGCTATATTTACCCTTCGTATGACTGTACAATGGCCCCCCCCGGAAGTTGGGAACTACTGTTCTCTTCTTTAACCACAGCCTTGTTTACCCTGCAAGTTATTGTTCGGGGCAACCAATACCCTTATCTCAACCCACTGACCTCCAATTGTATGGGAGCGCAGTGCCAACAGGAGATGGGACCCCAAGAGCATAACAAACTACTGCTCTACATTGAAACCACAGTCCTGTGTGTTATAATCAGTTGAGCAAAGTGTGCAAGAATATGCATTCACCTTTGGGGGTTGATTAAGCCATTGTTCACCCCACCCCCTACTTGATGAGTCTCAACTTGAGGGTTCAAACTGATAACCGACTGCTGACCCAGCAAGGATTGTCATGTCTTCCTAGAACACCAGGTGGACCTCCCCACCTAGCGAGACAAAGGTGGATCTAATCACAGAGGGGTGGGTCCTGAGGTCCCCTAAGGGGACTCCAAGATTCTGCTACATCTCATGTCCTTCTTGCCTGCACCACCCATTAGTCTGACTGCAATCTACAGATGCTGTGTCACCATGCTGGTGACCCCACCCAGCATATATGGCCCATCGCCAGCCTTTGTTGCAGGTATCCCAGGTGCCGTTAAAGATGCCAATGCTTTCGGATTGTGAAGACATGGGAAAATTATATGAGCATATTTACCTTTACCTGCTTAAATCGGAGTGCAGTGTGTGCTCTGGAATTGTCAGCAATTGTGCTTCAAACCCATATTTCTTGACGCTATCGGAGCCACTGCACGATTCCTGGCATAACCAGGTGACGTAACCCACCTGGCTGAATGGCCGCTGCGGGATTTTGATCTTGTCCCCCTGCTCTCATGTTTACCGGTGCACATCTTCTAAGGTCTGGCCCCCACTCTATTTTTACAGATTCCTGCAATGCACCCTTCTGCCCCTGTATGGGCGAATAGAACACCTGTAACATTGCAAATCCCACTGCCCTAACATCATAGGGCAACCTGGGGGGAGGGGTCTGTACCGTTAGGTTCTGCTACATTGCATAACCTCATTGCCTGCAAGCACCCTCGTCTGACAGCAGTCTTATCTGCTGTGTCACTGCTAAATGTCCGCACCCTGGCGCAAGTCATCCTGTTCCATACTTCTGTTAAAGGATTACCATAATGCAGACTGTAAGGGAAAGCTTATGAGCTGGTGACTAAGCGGAGACACTATGTAAACATCCCTGCACTTTCTTGGAAATGGGAATGCTCAATGGGCCATATTCTCAAGGAGCTATCACCAAGTTACCAGCACTTTGTTTCAGCCAAAATTGCGATAAACTTATCTCCTCATTCACAAGCTGGTGTTAACAGCCCGTACCACCAGTTTTCCTGCGAAAGCATCCTCATAAAACATTGCCACAGATGACCCCGGCAACTATCGCTAATGAGATGTAGAGTAGGCGTTCCCGAGCAAAAAGCCGCAACACCACTCCACAACATTCTCAACGACCAGCCAAATCGGCGATAAAATCACAAAACATGCGATAAGGCGCATTAGCACCAGGAAACTAACACCTGCACCCCAAAAGGGAGCCCAGCCCAGAGCCACACCTGAAGAACAACAGATGCCATGGAGCCACTGAACTTGCGTACCGGACACCCAAGAGGGCCACAACACCTACCGCCACCAACCCCAGGACAACACCCCCCGGGCCCCACCCCGGGCACCCCCCACATCCCCCGGACCAAGACACTGCACATCAACGTCACGAAAACATGAACAAAAGCACCCACTTGACATCGCACAATTGCAACAAACAACATACATGTAAGTACTGAAATCCTGATTCATACATTCACCATTGAAAGACCAAACAAAATGTCACATCCTAATTTAGCACCAAACAGCTATTCTGAAGAGTCATGGTGGGGCATCCCTGGACAATCTGTGACACACAGCCTGCAAGACATTATCCAAGATAAGACGGTGCGTCGGGCACTCATCAAAGGACGGACAGGGAGAAAGAGAGAGAGAGAGAGAGAGAGAGAGAAAGAAAGAGAGAGACTGAACAAGGAGGGCAAGGCCAATCGGGCCCTTGACTCATGCAAACATGACAACAGCTGCATGTGTGTCGAAATCTGTGCACCCCAAATCACAGGCCTGGCATCAAAGTCAGTGCGAAGACCACATCACATTCAAGAAATGAGAGCAATAGTCAGACTGATATCAGGAATTAAAGCCCCTTTGTCTCAACAAACAAGGCTGAAGGCCAACCCAACCCCCGACCTTGGTCTTGAATGCGGCTGGCACAGCCTGCAGGAGATACCATACCAGCCTCCGACGACTCCCACACCATGAACTGCGCTAATGAAACACCAACGTGCCAACACCCCACACACACCTGTCCCTGCATGACCTACACCTGCGAGGGATGCCCTTGACACAAGTCAAAAACTACCCATACATCCAAACGTTGCACACACATACGACTCATTGCCCAGAGCTGTGGCATATCGTCCACTGAACTTCCACCGGTCTGAGGAGTGCCGGTACCACGAGCCCAACAAACGCAATGGCAGGCATTCCTGGGCACATGCACAACCCCTGTCACTTGGAACTGTACCGTGCACGAATGCTGCATCTGTTGGGATCCCTGTCAATGGCAGTGTTGCAAATCAGTTTCCGTCTGAGTTTCCGTCTTGCCTACGTCAGCTGCATCCAGCCCTGGTTCCACTGTCGACTATGCACATTCGAGTGGCCCATGGAGGTCTGCCAATCCAACGCAACGGTAGCTGAATTGGATTATGACCTGACAGTGCGCCCACTGTTGGCCCACGAACAGGAGTGTCACCGGGATAGCTGTGCATGGGATGCACTGATCTTTGGCATATGTGCTAGCAGTTGCGCATGGGAGATTGCACAACTCCTCGTGTTCAGTGACCACATCGAGGCGCTCCCCTATTGGGCAGTGTTGCGGATTAGGGAAATGGCGTGGACGGAGCACATCTGCCTGGACCAGTTAATGGATTGGCTCACCCTGGTGTTTCTTGAACCCGACAACGACGTACTATTGGAACACATTGCACATGAGGCTGCGCTGGCATTCATGGACGAGTAACTACGTTCCTTCAGCCACATCGGATTGTCGCCCACAGCATAGGTCTCAACAACTTGTTGCATCGTGGTGCATGCTCACAGATCCCACCAACACAGAGGACATGTCTGCCTTCGCGTGGACTCTGAATGCATGTGTGTGGAACTGGCGTGTGTACACACACCTGTGCAAGGTGATGCAGTTCCATGGTCGGAGCAGCACAGGGCTGTTTGGCAACGTTCCCAAATCAAACACAGTGCTGGGGGGAGAGCACACACATGGCAATGTAGCACAACCTGTGACCTTGTCGGACTCTTTCACTTGATCACTGTCACCAGAGCAGACGGTTGGAGCAGTCCAGTGGCACAGCACTATGCAGACCCCATGGGCTGTAAGTCATGCCCCCTCACACGGGTCAATGGGCAGACGCCATACAACACTTGACTCATCCAGCAAGGCAAGGTGGGCTGAGACCGTTGCCATCCGTAATGATTGATGTTCATTTCTGCCTTCCCATTTCCTGCACCTCAACATGTTCCCATGCTGCGTGTAAGTGTCTTAAGCATGTCCCTGCATGTTGTAGCCGTTGCCTTGTCCGTACTGACACGCACATGCCAATAAAGTCTACGCAACTTCACTGGTGTCTAACTGTGATGAGTGTTGATTAGATTGTCCACTCGTGTGCCACAATGAGCATACTCCCTACACAGGGAGGGTCTGACTGACGCATGTACAATGGGGGTGGGTCCTTTTTTGACAGCTCCACTTCTGTGAGCCAGACATTGTTTTGGCGTAGTTGCTGGCAGACCTGTGCACTTACGTGTCTTCAGCGATGTGAGTATGGTGTCCAACCACTGACCATGTGGAGCAATGTCATAAATCATAACAGAATGTGTCCACACAGCTGTGTGTGAGTAGGTATGCGAAGTTTTGTTGCCACATGTGATGTAGGACACCACTAATGGCCTGCTACCGATTTGGTCATTCCTATACACAGCCCTATTCAATCAATGGATGTTTGCCTACGTTGGGGGGTTGTGAGATAGCTGTTAATGGGCAATGGGGACACAGCCAGTACTCACCTTTCAACAGAAAACAGTTCTGGTAGTAAGAGACCCTTCCAAAGACGTCATAGACATACAGGCCCACGCCACCCCAGAGGAAAAGAAAAAATGGACTGAAGCAGGAGGGACAGAGACTGAACAGGGGTGGGTGACAAAAGACAAAACAGTGTGGTTCCTACCTGATTCGATGGTACCCATAATCATAGAGACTACACATAGTCCAGCACACCTAGGTGAGAAAGGAATGTTAGATAGCTTACGATCATTATGGCACAACAAAAACTTGCGAGCTGCCGCGAAACACAAAGTCAGAACATGTATGATATGTTGTCAGTTCAACCCAGGTAAAGGGGTGTCTGTAGAACAAGGTGGATTTCACCCTCCTGAACATGCTTTTGAGGTCCTACAGATGGATTACATACAAATGGATAGATGTAGGGGACAGAAATACGTACTAGTGGTTGTATGTGCATTGACTAGATGGACAGAAGCCTCTCCAGTACCAGATTACACAGCCGAAACAACAGCTAGACAATTGGTTAGGGAATTCTTTCCCCGATATGGACTGCCACGAGTTATCTATTCTGACAATGGTCAACCTTTTTCCTCTAAACTAATGGAACAGGTATCATTGTTGTTAGGGTACACCTGGAAGTTTCACTGTGTCCGGCACCCACAGGCAGCAGGTTTAGTCGAAAGACACAATCAGACACTGAAGACAAAAATAGCCAAAATATGTGCGGAAAAGGGTGTAGATTGGATCACGGCCATGCCGGTAGCCCTTTTTTACATGAGAATGGTAGCACATTCAAGGACCGGTCTATCGCCTTATGAGGTAGTCTACGGTCGACCTCCTAACATGTGGGGCACACCTATACCCAAGTCTATCACGGATACTGACAGTAATATGTTGACAGATTATCTTGCCGCCATGATGTCTGCACTACGCTCTTGTCGTTCACAGGTGGCGGCTGCCTTTCCAGATCACACCAGTCCCGAAGAGCATGCAATAAAGCCGGGAGACTGGGTGCTTATCCGAAACTTCGACAGAGCATCGCCCTTGGAGCCCAGGTGGAGGCAGCCCAAATTGGTCCTCCTTACTACGTGGACAGCAGTAAAGGTTGAAGGGAGGAAAGGATGGCTTCATGCCAGCCATTGTAAAATGTACTTTGGGGACCCTGAGAACAGTGGTCAAAACAAAGATAACACAAACTATTTGCCCCCTCTCTTGGATCCGACCCCCCAACAAACTTACAGTTCAAAATTACGACCTGCCAAAGTAGCTCAAGTTTGATCAATTAAGTCCAGTCGGTATAGACTGACTGGTGAAGCGGTCAGACAATGACTACTGCTTTAGGGCAGACTGCCTGGGGGCCGACTAAAAAGGCAATAATGAAAAACAAATACTGCAAAATGTTACGTAGCAGATGTATAATGACTTTGATAATTTTGCTTTTGATATGTGCTATATTGACATGTGTGGGGTGGATATTACATGTTGCTTTTCCTTCCAAGACACCATCACCACACCAACAAGGACATGTCAATACAACTGCAGAACACACATACCTCACTTTAGCCTCCCATGAGCAGAGTCACAGGCTGGCCTTACAGAATAATACCTTTATACAGATGTTACATCATACACATCAGGTCAGCAACACCACAAAGTGTTGGGTCTGTGGTCGCCTTCCGGCGCACCAGAGTAAAGGAGCAATGCCTCTTTCTCCCTTGCCCTTCTCCTATAATGGGTCATGCCAGGCCTGGGCTGCCCTGAGAGTGAGCCTGAATGTCTCCTCAGTTTGCCCTGATGAAAAGAATTCTTGTAAAAACGGATGGCCATGGGGAGATCTGAATGTTGTCATGAACAAAGCCTGTTACCCTGATGAGAACGGCGACCCGCAATCAAGAGGGTCCACGTTAGAACAAGAAGAATACCAAATAGATAATAAGACTAAGACATTCCCATTCCAGATCCTGAACATGAGACCCAAAAGGAATAATGGCCCTCCCTCTATATTGGTAACACCAACTAAAGGCCATCTGTGCATCAGGCATAATGGGTCCCTAAAATTAGGACACAGTGATTGCTCCACAATACTGGATTTTGAGGATAGGGGAAAGTCCTCTGCCTTAGCCTCCCGACACACTTATTTTGTATGTGGCCCCATGGCCTATTTTCAATTGCCACAAGGATGGGATGGCACGTGTTACATCGCGTTTCTCCTCCCCCCAGTTTTCATAGCCCCTCCTTCATATCATAGGGACCTCCAGCTATATCAGCACAAGCGAAGGAAAAGAACAATTGATACCTCAGGGGTTGACCAGACTGAAACAACTTGGGAACAATATACCGATTTCAATAGGGGATTCTTCTTTTTCATAGGCCCTGTACAAAATAGTAAATTGATACGTAGGCTTACCAGGACTCTGGAGGCTGTCATCAATCAGACCATATCAGCCCTTGGAAACTTGACTGAGGAGCAGACAGCCATAAGGATGGTAACTTTGCAAAATCGTCGTGTTCTTGACGTCATACTGGCTGACCGGGGTGGAGCATGCAGATTGATAGGTTCTTCCTGCTGTGTGTATATACCTGATAACTCGCCGTCAGTCTATGCGGCAATTTCCAAATTGCACAAAATAGCTGCAGACATACACCAAGAGCCTGGCTCCTGGACACTAATGGGATGGTTATGGGGCATATTGTCAGCATGGGGCTGGAAGGTACTTTCAGGACTAGGCATCGTGTTGATGGTAATATTGTCCTGCTGTCTCTGTGTCCAGTGTGGCCCCGCCCTATGCGGTCTCTGTGCTACATGCCTGGTCCCGAAGCCAATTAATAGAGCGAGAGAAAATTAGAAAATTATGTTACAAGCCCATGTGGATGGCCTCATGGCCATGGAAGTAATCTGAAAGAAATGAGTAAGTTTAGCTTGGGGACAAGGAGGGAATGAGGAAATAAAAATCAAAAGATCACGTTCTCGGTTCTGTCCCCTCGCACACTTCTTTTTCTCTAGTGCTCTGAAACCATTCTATACAGCATCCATTTTGTTCATGACTCACTCACCACACCCTTATCTGTTGGGCACACAAGCTTCCCCTCCCTCTGACGGCATCCCCCAAGCTGCTTTTCTTGAAAAATGTGCTTATCTGTGTTTCTGCATATACGTCTTGAGCAATGCTAACCTGTAACTTTTTTTCCTTTTGCCGCAACCAGGAGGGCTCCTCCCCATGAGTTGAAAATTTACTGTGATATGTATAAAAACTGTACCTCGTGAATAAAGCGTCAGACCACTCCTGAACCTGTTGGTGAAGGAGCTCTCTCCCTTAACCCGGGTTATTGAATAAAGGCCCATTTAACTCTTACACCACAGACTCCTCAGTTCATTATTTCATTTATATTGATAATTCATAGAAATTCAGACCTGGTAATTAATTTACTTACCACAAATCGATGGATGTTTGCCTACGTTGGGGGGTTGTGAGATAGCTGTTAATGTGCAATGGGGACACAGCCAGTACTCACCTTCACAGTCATCCAATTGGCCATGTGGCTCAGGGATGAACATGCGCATTGATGTCATTCACCTGGGTGTACATTCTTGTGCAATCATTGTCCCTACATCCAGCCATACTTTCATACATGAGTGAACATATTCATGACACATCTGTGTGATTTCGAATGTTTTATTCACATTCTGGTGAATGACTGAGCTGGAGCTGTACATGGCCATCCAAGCCCACATAACATGGAAGCCCAGTGGTGGGCCAAACAGAGTCCTTTGGCGATTGAAAAGTGATTGGGAAGAGGGAGAGTGCAGCCCGAAGCAGGATTGCTGTGTAATAGTCATGCAGTGATGATGTGGCAGTCCATGTCGGGGTCCGGGTGGATGTCGCAGAGTATTCCGGGGCACAGATGGAGGTGTTGTCCCAGGGCATGATGCATAGGGCTGAACCAGGCCATCTGGCGGTGATGGATGCTACTACCTCCTTCCTCACACAGTAATTACCATTCACATCTTACTCCTCTGATACTTCTTCAGTGTCCGGTGTGTGTGGTGGTGTAATGGCTGCATCACTGGGTGCCACTGACACATCAGGATGCGAAGGTGATGGGGCTGCATCACTGAGTGCCACTGACACATCAGGGGTCGGAGATGTGTGCGTCGAAGTTCCCGCTGCAGTTATCTGGGACTGGCTCAGTGGCAGCAATGGCAAGATGATGAACTGCAGGGCCTGGAAGATCCCAGCTACATCTTGCTGGTATTCTGCCATGGCAGCCCTACTTTCAGCCTGCATCTGCTTCATGATCTCCATTGTCCTCCGCATCTATGCCAACTCTGTGCTGTCATCGCTGGTGCCTGTCTGACTGGACCATTCCTGTATCTGAGTAATAGCCCCAGCGAGGTCCGCCAAGGATTGTCGGTGAGCATGGTGCAGACAGGGGGTGTCTGTTAGGGACTGTGCGTGATCCCTGATGGGACTCAGACACCCACGTATGGCCTCGAGTTTGGCTGCCACGAGCTCGAAACTCACCCGCAGCTGATCCGCCAACTCCACCTGGCAACCCAATACACGGTGTTGAAATTCCATGTATTGTTCGTGGGGTTCCTGGGAGACAGCCGTGGTGGTGTGTTTCCTGCTGTATGGTCTGTGCAGGTGGTGGGGTCACCTCGAGGCAGCTGGTCTGCCCTGCTCCTGAGGGTGGGCTACGGAGGCTGTCCATTATCCGTTGGAGGGTGTCTTGACATATGTGCAGGTTGTCCTCTCCATCATCACTGATGGGGTTTGTGGACTGCTCTGCACTAAGTGTTGATTGTCCCTCTGCAATGTGAAGGTGAGATGCAGGTTAACAGAGTTCTCCCTGTATGTTGACGCTTTGCAGATGTTTACATCCAGACTGCATGACAATGCCCATTGTGACTAGTTGGTGGAGCTGGCTATTTGATGGCAGACAGTGGGATTTTCGAATAAATGACGAATGTGTGGTGGTACCCGTACATTATCATCACACAGTGTCAGTCAATGCCAGATGTGAGTGGCCAATTACTACGCACAAGCGGAAAATGTTATGTCCTCTGTCATGTGGTGTAAGTGTTGCACTTTACACCACATTTCCGTCATTGCTGATGTTCTGTGATTGCTATGTGTGTGTGCTGCATTGTGGGGGAGTTGCCCCTGCAGCTCTGATTTCGTGTACCCTTGTCCCTTTGAGGCGGTGTGCCTTTGCATTGTGTGCTTTTCGGGGGCTGAAATGTTTACGACTTGGGTCATATGTGCTCTTGGACAGATTTTGTGGCCTTGTACATTGTTCATCTGCTGCGTGTATTGGACGGCATGGGTTGTGGGTGCACGTGGATGTGTCAGAGTGTGACCTGCTCCTTTACGGATGTGATCCGCACTGGGCCACCTACGTGTCGAATCGTGCCCCATGTCATGTATTTTGGCTGCTGCCATGCTATCGGTCATGCAGTGTCACTTGCATAGTCAGTGTGGCTCACACAGCCGCCGCTTTTCTGGATTCATCACATGTGCATGGCTCGGTTGTGTCGTTGGCATTTGGAGGGGGCCAATATATGCACATAGTGGGGGTGGGCCTACTTGGTGTTCCTGTGTGTGCTGTAGTGTGCCAAGGGTGTCAGGGACATGTTCCACAATCGTTGTGGGTGTGCAGTGTGGTACACATAATTGTGCATGTGTGCCATTGTGCCCATCGCCCCCGTCCCCCCAGTCCCTGGTGGTTACTCACCCTGCTGCTGTTGGGTCAGGTCATTTCGAGCTGTATCCAGACCCCCAACTCCTGTCACCGCCTCCACACTGATGACTGTTGCTACCATTTGCTCCAGCACATACAGCTTCTCCTGTGGCGCAGGAGGCCCACCTCCAGTTGCCCTTGCTGCCTTCCTGTTGGCGGCGACTTTCTCCTTGGTTTGGCTGTGCACTTCATGCCAGCGCCTCTTGACCTCCTCCATTCTCCTCCTCGACACTCCGACTGCATTGACTTTGGTGACGATGGACTGCCATATTTCCATTTGGGTTGCCAGTGCCGAAGTGGAGGTGACGAACAGTTGGTGGTGGTGTTCTATCTCCTCTGTGACGATGATCCGGTCTTCCTGGGCACTGAACCCTGTCTTCCTCTTCTCCTTGCCCTTCCACGAACACAGGGTTTCTAGCTGGTCCTCTGTGGGGCTTGTGGAGTTCGGCTTGTCCTCTGCACTTGGTCTGGGTGCATCCATGGTGCTACGCAGTTTGAATAGGTTTTGGTGGTTTATTTTTGCTTTTATAGTGCATTTTCCCGCATGATGCATGGGTACTGCAGGCCTGTCGCTGGTTTTCGCTGATTTTGGTATCGCGCTTTGTGTCATCGCAGCTTTTTGGGCGTTCATGTTTCGCATTTTTGTTTGTCACGTTGGTTTTTCCGCAGTCATTTGGAGCGTTATCCTGCTGCTATTGCATGGTGCCGTGGGGTTGGGAATTGCACGTTAAGAAGGTGTTATTTTCTCGCGATGGACTGCGATATGCAAAGTTGTGTTAAGCTAAATTTGCGATGGTTATCACACCTTCTTGAGAATATGCCCCAATGTGTTTTGATAGCTGTGACCCTATGTGCTCTAAACCAGTGTTTCCCAGCTTTGGAACCACATCTATATTAAGAACAAACTTAAGAACAAACTTACGCAACCTGTCTGGCTGCAAGGGCGCTGAGGCGAGCGTAAATTAGCTAACCTGAAGCACCAATAACACGCGCTGGTTTACGGGGTCACATTTTTTGCTAGAAGACCAGAACATTGCCCAGTCGGGAATACTGATAAACTATGTTGAACACTAACTCGTGTCAAGACTGGTTCAGTGAATTTTTGTATGTTGTGCATCTGACAGTAAGTACCTTGATATGCTTTGGCTGGGATAGAATTATTGCTTCCGTCACACTCCGGATGGGGGCAATGTGCAGCTCTTTCGCTGGGATCTAGTCCGATCCCAGATACACACTGCATGCTAACCAGCTGTGACCCATGCTGTTTAAAGCACTAGACCTGGTTCACTTGGTTTACCCCAGAATTGATTGCCCTCCAACAAAACCATGCCGGATTCGTCTTACCTTCTAGTAATTTGTAATTCAGGTTAGAATTTTTTTCCCCACTGTAGCCATGCAGACGTGTGTATTATATTCCAATGACCAAGTCGGGATCTAAGATTCCCAGTTGCAAGTTAAGACGCAGCCCACTTTATGTGGGTCCGCTGGGACCCCTCTGCCTCAATGCAAGTGACCTTGTTAATTAATGCAGCTCCCTTAATGCACTTGCCTGGCACTCGAGGGCACCTAGCACAGCAAGTAGCACTGCGGCTGGTGGAGTGGATTTGAGGCCAAACGTGCCAATGTCTGTGTTTTCAGCATATACTTTATAGGGGTCCAGTTCGTATAGGAATGTGTCAATGGGATGACCAGGCAGACCCAATAGCCTGTTCTAAGATGGTGCCAACCCCCAAGGTGTGAGATGGCTCAACTACCAGATGGGCTTGGAAATATGTCGAATTAAGCAGGGTGTCCTTCTGTACTTAGGCCTGTGTCCCTCTTATTTTGCAGGGAGTTGCATGATTGGTTTGATCTTTGGTGTTTTTGCCCCCTGATTTCTCCGGCTGCTTAACTACCAGCAGCATGAGCAGGTGCAGACCAAATGGCGGGGGGGGGGGGGGGGGGGAAGGGGCGGAATCTAGTGGTCGCAACTTGGAATTTTTGTAGCCGCCCACCAAATGTGCTTCGAGGTAAGCAATAGGTGCTTGACTTGTATCTCTTCCCCCTGAAAAGATACTTACAACAATCCACTTGGTCATGAAAAAACCTTAATAAGCACAATTTCTTTTTACCAAGGACATACCTCTAAAAGTCTCTGAAGTGGGGCCACTGAAGGGCACAAGACCCAGGCAGTGAACCAGTGGGAATGCCTCTACTCGGTCAATCACCAGGAAGACACATCAAATCCGCTGAGACACCTTGGAGGTATGCTAACATACCCCAAAATCTGCCTCCCCTGCACCTGATGGGAACATTTTGCATGGAGGTAACAACCCCCCAGCCTCTGAAACTCGATGTGAGATCAGCTGGCTGAAGGTGTGACTAAATTGCATTCAATTGTTTGTCCAGGCCTGAAAAAAGCAAATTCTTTTTTTTAATTCTCTTTTTCCATTATTCAGAGCCTAGGTGAAATAGTGATATGTGTGATTGGTTCTGTGCTTTTTCGTTCCTGTAATGTATAGGGTAAATAAATCCCTCAATCTTGTATTGTACCTCATATAAGCAAAATAATGGTTGAGTATTCGTTTGCAGTGGTCTTTGTATTTAAAGCCATGTGTAGAAAACAAATGAACAGCCGACACGCGTTTTGCCCACAGGCCGGCAGGCCAGGGCTTTCTCAAGGCAGATCAGTCTCTATGTGTTGGTTGTGTCAATACACTGGATAATCCTGAAACGCGAGTAAGTGCTTCTTCTATGAGGCGGGTAAAATGCGGTCTGAAAGAGAGGTGAAATAGGGTGGCTGGGGAAAATCATACCTGCCTTCGGAAACAGGCTTGTTGTCTACCCACTTATTTGGAATACAGGCCGCAGAAAATGCCCCTTCCAATCTCTGCTTCTAGCCAATTGAAGGATAAATTGAAGTGGAATTTGCCTAAAGAAACCTAAAGATTTTGCGCATGAAACCATATGGCGCCTTACGGGAACCTGGGAAGCAGGAAATGGAGGACCAATGTGCGCTCTACTATGTCCATAGTGACTTTGTATTCTAGGTCAACGTGATGGACCCTGCTATGAAGCCAACCAAAGGACAGCCAATTGTAGTCCTCACAGACCGGTTAAATCATATCCCAAGCCTGCTGCATGGAAATTGAGTATGATTGTGCTCCAGTCAGGTGGTCAATGAAAGGTGCCATTGCCCATGCTTCTGGGATCGGAACCCTTGACATAGATGGGTTCCGTGGCACCAGATGCGGAAGACCTTGCCTCTTATCTGCAGGTCCTGGATGCAGCCCAGTTACTCTCCCTAGGTCTGAATAAATAAGACGTACCGACTCCGCCCGTCAGAGCACTCTGAGCCACTAAACTATGAAAGCATATATAGGAGCAGTGCTATGGAAGCTGAAGCTAATGGCTTCTTATGTTGACTCATATGACGCAATGATAATATGGCTTTCCATTACCGTAATAATAAATGGGATCGCTGCTTTAATACCAGTGCCAGGGTGTGACTGGGGCATTTCTTTGACCTGCCATGCCAATGTCCTGGTCAACGCTTCCCTTAGACAAACCTCCAATCTCTTCTAGTCAGTACCTAAATCACCCGAGTTATCTAGACCTGAACTGGCATGGTAAACTATATCGATTATTTGACCTCCCGGCGACATAGTGGAAATAATTAGAAAGGCGATGCACATTTGATCTTGTAGCTGATCATGTTACTTACGCCTGCATATACTCCGCTCAGAGAAACCAGCAACCAGAGGGCTACCATTGAAAAGGCGGTACCAGCAGACAGACAATTCTTCACCACACCACTCAGTTCCCCCTGGCAGAGATCAACAGAGAATGATCGATGACCACAGAAGGGGGGGTGGGGTCTGAACTCCCACAGGACCCTACTAACTTCTGGGCACATTACGCACAAGAATAGGCCATGATGAGAATGCACGGCTGGTAGAACATACGCAAGATATAAAGGGGGGGGGTTCTTCTCTCTGGGAGGCGATCCCAGCCAGCTCTTCCTCTTTCTGTACGGAGGCAAACCACCAATGCTGCTGTTCTCAGGGAGGCCAAAGTAAAACTGGCCCTCAGCAGACCCACGCTTGAACGAAGACCTTTCAGACTGGAAATCATGCTCTGCACCCATGCGCGCAGCACTGTGTCAGATGCAGGACTGCTCAGACAAACTACACACCAAGTTTTTTAGCACCCACCGCCTGATGCAGAAAATTGAAAGCTACAAAAATGTTTCAACCTTGTGAGATGCACCGTGTAGGTAGTTGCATATACTGAACGGATGATGCATGGTCTATGCGGGTCATCTGTGGCCTAATTTTAGACAAACAGTGGAGCACACGACAACGGACATTAATTCCATCATATGTCCCCCATATTTTCACTTTCTTCGGGCTTAATGAGGGTGAAACATAGCCGCAGTACCACCCGATGGCTTACTATTTGCATCATGGGCAAGCCTATAACTAACGACTGTCTTATAATGTACTAGGAGCAACACATTTACGGTTAGACATTCAGTCAGCAAGGAATCCTTAAATGTGCATCTGTCACGATTCCCCATATCCCTACCATCAGCACAGTGAGTAATCACCCCCGCACTCCCTTTCAGGTACGAATGCACGGGAGTGAATGGAAAAAGGGCCCGCGGCACTACAACTCCCAGAATGCCAAGGGACGGGACTTCTCCCAGCTGATTGGCAGACACAGATTCAAACACCCTCATAAGCACCTCCTACACAGGAAGAAGGTGCTTGACAATCGTTTTGCTTTCCTAAGACGGGGCGGACGCTTTCCTTCCCGCGGAGGAATCCAGAAACACCGCCTCTGCAACTTCCTCGAGGTTCCTCTCGGAACACCGAAGCGGCGTTCTTGAGACTTCGTTCCAGACCTTCCGATCACCGAGGACTGCAGAGAATCCTTGACCGCGTACACGCAAGTACTTGCTCCCAGAGTGTGTGCGATTCCGAAATCCTTGTTACCAGTTTCCTTCGTGATATTCCAGTGATAGTTGTATTTCCCGCACTGAGGTTGCGAAGAGCCCGTAATTCCTCAGTAGGAGATTCGCTTGTCGGAGCTGTTCCAACAGCAACAATCTTCCTCTGCTTCTTGATCCCTTCTCTCCTTTCCATCGTGCTCCCGCATCCCCTGCCCTGGTGGTACAGACTCTCGTGCCCGTATCTGGGGCGGTTCCCCCTTCGTCCTCATTTGACCCTGCTGTGCACCTAACAGCATCCTCGTCGGAAAGGACTAGAGGACACAGACTTCCTTAGAAACATTTGCCAGGGATTAGGAGCTACCAATGGAGAGTGGACCGCTTTCCTTGTTTTGTTGAAAACCGGAGATATATTTTCAAGCTGTTACTGTCTGGATTAGGGTGCTCCCGCTATCAGGATCCGAGCACAGAGCAGCCTCAGGCCAGACGCTCCCCAGGCAGTGACATTTCTTATTTTGTCCCCTTCCCTTTCTCCCCGGGGTGCTGAGTTCCATAGCTGTGTGTTATTGCACTGTGGGGCTTATCATTTCGGAGAGCTGGGAGGACTCTCAGCACATCATCGTTCCTGCTGGCTGCTGTGAAAACGGTTAGTGGTGTCTAACTCTGTCCGTCATCACTAACCTTCGTGACAGAATCGACGACCAGCCTGAACGATGGACACGAACGTAGTGTTGTCCTCTTTACTTGAGAGCCTAAATGCGCTACAGGTAGAGGTGCAAACTACGCGTTTAGAAAATCAAGACCTCAGAAAAGAAATGGGGACCTTGCGTAGAGAGGTGGCAGGTCTAACGAGGAGAAGTCCTTACATTAGAGAAGCAACGCTCCCCCCCCAGGGGCCACCACACATCCTCCAGCCAGAGAGGAACAGGCAGGTGGGGGGTTTTTCACCATGTCTTCGAGACCTTTACACTCGAGTGATCCAGGACCTACAGTTCATGTGATTCAGAATCCTAGTATCCCGTTGGCACCCCCTGAAAGGTTCTATGGCGAACCAAAGAAGTTTGAGACTTTTTTAAATCAGTGCAGGCTGCACTTCTTGTGTAAACCCGCTGTCTTCCAGGATGACACTGCAAAAACGGCATTCATGATGTCGTATCTGGCAGGAAACGCCGCTAGCTGGACCATCCCTTTGATGGAGAGAAACGATCCAGTGTTGCACCGGTTCCCTGACTTCTGCCTTGAATTACGTAAACTCTTTGATCGCAAGACTCATATGTTAACCTTGGACCGTGAGCTAATCACATTAAAGCAAGGAACACAAGATTTGCTTACCTATATCACCTCATTCAATCGTCTGGTGGTAGAAACCGACTGGCCACCTGAAAAACGAACCTCCTTGTTCTACCAGGGCCTGAGAGGGGAATTGAAAGATGTACTGTCCCAAGTAGTTCAATTACCTCCGACGTGCGAAGAGATGATAGACTTAGCCGTGCAATTAGACCACCGGTTACAAGAACGCAAAGGAGATAAGACACTGGGAGAATCAAGCCTCTGGTACCCCAAACCAAAAGAGGCTACCGAAACGAGACCCAAGACCTCGGAAGGAGTGGAACCGATGCAGATCGGAGGGATACGAGGACCTCTCTCCGTAGAAGAGCGAGAGAAACGGAGAAGGATGAAATTATGTTTATACTGTGGAAAAGGAGGCCATTTCATTCGAGAATGTAGAGCTCGAGCACAGCTTCCCGAAAAGAGCCTGTCTCCAAGAAGCCCTGCAGTGATGGGAACCAAAGAGACGGCGGAAAACTGAAGAGCCCGAACCAGATCGAGATCACTGGACCGGGCGGAAGAAGAACCCAGATCTCCTCCGTCATAGCCAATACCCTACAACCCGCAGTGGCTCACCTGAATGTATCTGTATCCATATGGGTAAACCGTGGTTCACCCCTAAAAACAGACGCTTTATTGGATTCCGGGGCAACAGGGAACTATATGGATATCGCCTACGCTCAAAAAATAGGAATAACCAGCGAAAGAAAAGAAAAACCTGAATGTGTAAAGGCTGTCGATGGCTCCGTGTTAACATCAGGACCAGTTACCTCACATACGCCACCGTTACTAATGCAATTCGGGGAGAACCATCTAGAAGGCATACAGTTTGACCTTATTGATGCACCGCAATTCTGTCTCATTTTGGGCATGCCCTGGCTAACTCTGCATGATCCTGAAGTCCGGTGGGCAGCCCGCACAGTTACCATGAACTCCCAATATTGCAAGGAACATTGCACGCATGACAAATTCCCCTCCGGCTCCGTTGAGAACACCAAGGCAAGGCTTGTAGCTAGCGCAAGCACCCCAGAAACCTATGTTAACGCAACCCTGCTACCAGAAGAATACGCTGACTACAAGTCCCTCTTCGATAAACAATCTGCGACACGACTCCCACCACATCGAGTTTACGACTGCCGCATTGAGCTGATTCCGGGAGCGGATATTCCATGCAGTAGGGTGTATGCATTGACGGAGGCTGAAACCCACTATTTACAGAAGTACTTGGAAGAGAATCTAGCCTCAGGATTCATTACACATTCATCCTCTCCTGCATCGTCTCCCCTCTTCTTTATACCTAAGAAGGATTGCGACGAACTCCGCACGTGTATAGATTATCGCGCGCTAAACCGCGTTACGGTGAAGAACCGTTATCCATTACCCTTGATACCGGTACTCCTAGACCAAATAAAAGGGGCCCGTTATTTTACCAAACTCGACCTTCGTGGAGCATACCACCTGGTGAGGGTAAAGAGCGGAGACGAGTGGTAGACCACTTTCCGAACAAAGTTCGGCCTGTTTGAATACAGGGTGATGCCATTTGGGCTCTGTAACGCCCCAGCAGCGTTCCAATACTTCATGGACAAAGTATTGAGGGGATATCTGGACAGTTTTTGTATGGTCTATATTGACGATATTCTCGTGTATTCCACCACACTCCAAGAACATGTTACCCACGTTACGGCAGTTCTGGATCGGCTCCGTCAGCATTCCTTGTACGCAAAATTGGAAAAATGTCTATTCCACGTACAAGAGGTCGCCTTCTTGGGCTATATAATAAACGCCCAGGGATTCAAAATGGATACGAGCAAGGTCAACGCTATCATACAGTGGAAAACACCACAGCATGTCAAAGCAGTACAAAGCTTCCTAGGCTTTGCGAATTATTACCGGCGTTTTATAAAGGACTTTTCGAAGATCATCCAACCCATCTCACATCTCCTGAAAAAGAACGCTCCTTTTGTCTGGGGTGAGGCGGCAGAACACTCATTGCGAAGTCTGAAAGAGAAATTCACCCAAGCTCCCATCTTGCGCCATCCAGACCCTCAAATTCCCTTTATAGTGGAAACAGATGCATCACAATACGCCACTGGAGGTGTTTTGTCCCAAAGACATCCCAAGACAGGGCAACTACACCCAGTGGCTTACTATTCGAAGAAACTGAATCCTAGTGAAATCAACTATTCCATATCGGATAAGGAACTATTGGCCATAAAACGGGCCTGTGAAGAGTGGCGACACTATCTGTTGGGGGCTCATCATACGTTTGAAATCTATACAGACCATCGAAACCTGCTCTTTTTAAAGACAGCGAAAGCACTAACCCCTCGCCAATTAAGATGGACTCTTTTCTTTTCAGACTATGATTTCATTATAAAATACCGGCCAGGACCCCAAAACGGGAAAGCGGATGTCCTCTCCCGTCTTCCTATCGAGGAGGTAGACTTAGAGGAAGCATTCACGGAAACACCGTTCATTTTGGGAGATGGAGTTGTAGAGACATCCACCATTGCAGTAATCACAGCAGACCGATTCCTGAACGAAATCCAGGCATCCCTGACCAAGATAGACACACAAGCCTGGTTAAAGAATGCCCCAGAGACGAGGTCGGAAAATGACGGTCTGCTGTTTGTTCAACACGCTCTGTATATCCCCACGACAGAATTACAAGAGCAAGTGATGTCATGGGCTTATGATACGGCCTTGGGAGGTCATATGGGAGTACAGAAGACAATAAAAGGGATAGAACGTTCCTTCTGGTGGCCAACATTAAAAGCGGATACTCGAGACTACGTAAAAACCTGTGCCGTATGTGCACAGGGTAAGGCCGTGCATGCGAAACCCACAGGACAGTTACGACCCATCCTAATTCCTCCACGCCCATGGCATACCATATCTATGGATTTTATCGTGGAAATGCCCCCTTGTCAGGGATATACGGCGATACTGGTGATTGTGGACCACCTGACCAAAATGGGACACTTTATTCCCCTGGAAAAACTCCCTACGTCATACGAATTGGCTAAATTGATGCTCCAACATGTAGTACGAGCCCATGGAATTCCCTGTGTGATCATTACAGACCGAGGGACACAGTTCACCTCCCGCTTCTGGAAAGCGATCTGCGCGTCGATGAATGTAGAAGCCAAACTCTCGACCAGTTACCACCCCCAAACAGACGGCAAGACTGAGCGCTTAAACCAAACTTTAGAGCAGTACCTCCGCTGTTTTACAATGCAGAATGCCACGGACTGGGTAGAGCTCTTATGGACAGCGGAATTCTCATATAATAATACCGAACACTCTACATTGGGATGCTCTCCGTTCTTTTGTTTATTGGGACACCATCCAAACATGCTCCCCTTCGAGTGGCCCATAGAATCAACCCTTCCAAGCATCCAAGAACACCATGCTCATCTCCGGGCAATCCTCATAGAGGCAAAAAACAACCTGATGAAAGCCCAAGCAGCTCACAAACGATTCGCAGACAGGAAAAGAACCAAAGAACCTGAATATAAAATCGGGGATAAGGTCTGGCTAGCTACAAAACACATACATTTGAAAGGCATCGACAAACTGAAACCCAAATACATAGGCCCATACAGCATTGAAGAAGTCATCAACCCTGTAGCAGTAAGATTGGCATTGCCCCCTTCCTGGCGAATACACCCAGTGTTCCATGTCTCCCTTCTCCAACCCTGTGCAGCCAACATTCGAGTTCTAGATCAACCCCCTCCAATTGTTGTAGATGGGCAGGAGGAATACGAAGTTAACAGGTTATTAGATTCCCGATTGATTCGGGGACGGGTACAATATCTGGTAGATTGGAAAGGATTTGGGGTGGAGGACAGAACATGGGAACCTGAGCAGAATCTCCATTGCCCCGAGTTAATAGACCAATTCCACGAAAACAATCCTGGGAAACCTGGACGACCGCCGAGTCGGCGTTCCTTCAGGAGGGGTTCTGTCACGATTCCCCATATCCCTACCATCAGCACAGTGAGTAATCAGCCCTGCACTCCCTTTCAGGTACGAATGCACGGGAGTGAATGGAAAAAGGGCCCGCGGCACTACAACTCCCAGAATGCCAAGGGACGGGACTTCTCCCAGCTGATTGGCAGACACAGATTCAAACACCCTCATAAGCACCTCCTACACAGGAAGAAGGTGCTTGACAATCGTTTTGCTTTCCTAAGACGGGCGGACGCTTTCCTTCCCGCGGAGGAATCCAGAAACACCGCCTCTGCAACTTCCTCGAGGTTCCTCTCGGAATACCGAAGCGGCGTTCTTGAGACTTCGTTCCAGACCTTCCGATCACCGAGGACTGCAGAGAATCCTTGACCGCGTACACGCAAGTACTTGCTCCCAGAGTGTGTGCGATTCCGAAATCCTTGTTACCAGTTTCCTTCGTGATATTCCAGTGATAGTTGTATTTCCTGCACTGAGGTTGCGAAGAGCCCGTAATTCCTCAGTAGGAGATTCGCTTGTCGGAGCTGTTCCAACAGCAACAATCTTCCTCTGCTTCTTGATCCCTTCTCTCCTTTCCATCGTGCTCCCGCATCCCCTGCCCTGGTGGTACAGACTCTCGTGCCCGTATCTGGGGCGGTTCCCCCTTCGTCCTCATTTGACCCTGCTGTGCACCTAACAGCATCCTCGTCGGAAAGGACTAGAGGACACAGACTTCCTTAGAAACATTTGCCAGGGATTAGGAGCTACCAATGGAGAGTGGACCGCTTTCCTTGTTTTGTTGAAAACCGGAGATATATTTTCAAGCTGTTACTGTCTGGATTAGGGTGCTCCCGCTATCAGGATCCGAGCACAGAGCAGCCTCAGGCCAGACGCTCCCCAGGCAGTGACATTTCTTATTTTGTCCCCTTCCCTTTTTCCCCGGGGTGCTGAGTTCCATAGCTGCGTGTTATTGCACTGTGGGGCTTATCATTTCGGAGAGCTGGGAGGACTCTCAGCACATCATCGTTCCTGCTGGCTGCAGTGAAAACGGTTAGTGGTGTCTAACTCTGTCCGTCATCACTAACCTTCGTGACAGCATCACAAACTCCCTCTTACAAAGTACTGTATCAAGCCGCAGGTGTAGCGAACAAAGGACTGGTGGCGCTCAAGATCGGGCACCGTTGCAAATCACATGGCAAATGCCTTTCTGTTTCTGATCACTTGCTCAACTGCTGCCGGGAATTTTGCTCGCAAATGCCGCCCCCCTGCGTTGCATTCTTTAATTGATTATATATATTGCCATTCTATATTGTGCTGCTCAACCAGCATATATTGGAGCACTCTACATGGGCAACGATTGTCGATGCCCACGAGCCGAAGCTCTTCCCGTTGCCATCGACAGAAGACGGCATGCCTGACAGGGCCCATGCACACCCAGGCTGCGGGCCCTCAACCCCTGCCACTGCCGACCCCCAACTTGAAAGCAGCCTGCCAGGCGGCATCAAGAGGGCAAAACAACCACATCAACGGGCCCTGAGCTTGCCCGCAAAAACCCCGATGCCGGCTGGAACCCATCGATCGGCACGTGGGCCAACAAGGGGAATCTCCAGTCTCCTCTAAGGGTGCTGCATGGAGTCAGCAAGACACAGCAGGGACATACGAATACCAAGTGGACTAGGCAATAGTGCATCCACTGGATGAAGAGCGTCAAACAAGGTCTACAATGGCCATCGGAGGACTAGACGTGACTTGGACCGAAATATTCTCCGACAACTCTCCTGAAATTCTGCACCCTGAACAAACCGATCATGGGTCGATGAGGTAGCACACACTGGAGAAGAAATGCCAGTAGGGTGTAAGTGCAACCTGCATGCCATTGTTAACTATGCTCCCAACCCTCAAATCACCTGCCTACAAACCCCTGAGATCTGAGTGGGCGCCCGAACCCTGACGAGGACAGGGGGCAGAGCACATGCAACGTGGCTGCACCATGCCAAACACATGGCCAAACCCACAGCACTCTGACCACCGGGCCCTGCATGCCCACCCGCAAAGCCCCGCCATGCACCGCCTGGGCCATGTGCTGCACAGACCCTGTCCCATGGCACTGCCAGAGACCCACAGGGTTTGCACCCTCCTCCCGACCGTCACGGTCCAAAACCTGCAACCAATACCATGCAGTCAATGGCATACCAGGCCCCGGGTACAGCGCAAATGGTCGTTCAAAACCAGCCCTCAGTGCCACTCCCCCATCCTGATGGGTGGGGGGCACCAGAACACCCAGGCCCGCCCACAATGATTTGACACTCTTGCAATACCAAACAAACCAAACTGATCTCACCTCTCACAACAAATCACCCTCCAAATGCAAAACTGGAATACATGGGCTGGACTTCCCCACAATCCACTTACAAGACGACGCAATCACGTCTGCCACGGTGCAAATGCATTCAACACATCCAATGGATGAGGTGCAAATGCCACCAAGCACCATGCTACCCAACATTGTCACATGTCGGTTTCCCCCAAATATCCAGAAAAAATTGTCCAGGCAACACACCGTTCCGCAAGAGGGACCCATCTCACCAATTAATAAAAACCCATCTGAGGAGCAACAGCATCTGGCAGGAACGTGCTGCACACAGGGGCCCGACAAGGCAAATGCAGCAATGACCAATCTGCCTGGACCGCCCTCCCCCCCCCAATATCAACACTTAAGAAAAGAGGGGGTGCAGCAGAGGGCACCGGTGTCAACAGAAGTCAGCCGCCTCACATCAGCCAAGTGAATCACCCGTGCTGGAGCGCCAGAAAACGACGCGCTCAGTGAGGGACGAGCCGGGGGGCACAACGTCCAATACGATCAAACGTCTCTGATCTTTGAAAGTCATTTTCAGCACCGCCTGCAACATTACGCCATATTGCACCGGCTCACGTGCCCAAAAAGCCAGGAGATTGGAGCAACCGGCCCCAAAGGCATCCCCAGGAGGCAACGGAAGCCACCACTAAATGTGGAGGGGGGGCAACTCACCGCCAAACATCACCAACGCAGCCTCCCAGCACAAACCGCCCTCCCCCACTTGCAGGCAAATATCTCTGGAAGTTCTGCCTGTTACGAGTCATGGCCATCAGCGGCTCGAGGCCCAAACTTGGCCCTTGGCTCCACTCGGGCCAGCTACCTCGGCGCCTGGCCCGGCGGCCACCCAACACCTCCTCCAGAAATGTTTGCTGAATTGAGCCGGGTGTACGACCAGGTGAGGAGCGGCATGAACACGGCTGCCTGCGCACCACCCCTGACGCCCCCTTCACCGACCATACCCGTCGCTGCTAGGACACCACTGGCGGGATACAGCAGGGGAGATAAAAAGGAAGGGGCGTGCACGAGTAAGACGTGCTCCCGCTCAGCCAAGACAGCACCCAGGGCAGGGGACAAACTCACCACAGATATCGCAGCACCAAGGCTCCAGTCCCATATGACCTACCTGATGTGCAGCGAGACGGCGTGTCCCGAGCCAAAGAGGTCAGACTGTGTGTCTGGCAGCAAAGAGGGTGCCCGAGAGGCGGGGTCAGGTACAAATACCTTCTCCCAACCCTCTGTGCCCGGAAAGGACACAGTCTGAGCGTCGGGTTGTGGGACTCCTCTCCAGGGTCCCAAGACTAGAGGGGGTGTTGGTGTGCGTAAGAGGTATTAAGGTGGCCACCCTTTTAGGTGGCCTACTGCGTGAGCCGCGGGCAGCCGCAGAAACCACATGCAGAATTGCATAACACAAACCCCACACATACCCAAAGAACAACTCTGTATTATATAGTTTTTAGGTCTCGCCCGACCCAGCGCATGCGCTGGTCTGGCGAGACTTATTGAGAGGGCTCCAAAAAGTGCTAGCAGGCCAGCCTAGAGCTACAGTGCATGTGCGCGGGCACGCGAGCCGCGCTTGACCGCGATTACTTTCACTTTCACGGCCGCTTTGATGTTTGATCGCGATCACTTTCACTTTCGCGGCCGCTTGTCATAGCCAATAGGTCTCGCTTTTGGGACCTTATAAGTATTTAGTTATGCAACTGTTGCATGGCTAAACACTTATAAGGTCCCAAAGGCGAGACCTATTGGCTATGCCAATGCTTGTTCCTTCCTCTAACTTTGACAGGCACCTCGTCTGAGGCCTCTCCGGTTTCCCGAATTTTTAACCGGTAGAGTTTCTTCTTCCCAATACATAAAGAAAAACTTTGGGCATTCCGTTTTTTTCGAAATTTGCTTTAAAAGCCGATTGGCATTGTGCAAAAGTAATTTTAGAATGCACTGATATGCTCATAAGAGTTAAGCACCTGATTTTGTTAGGTGGTCCTTTCCCTTGTGGAGCAATTGATACAGCTATCTGTGACCTGTGGTGAAACTTCTGCCAGAATTGCCTCAGCTGTACTACTCCCATGGAAGAGAAAACGTCTGCCGTCTGATTTTTCACTGGTGGAGGATCTACCACCGGACGACTGACCTTTTACTCCACATACAACAGAAAAGAACTTTGTCACCCAACTCTAATTTATGCCTTCAAAGAAATTTTTAGGCTTTTTTTCTAGCCTATGTCCGCGTGCACATTCCTTTAGTCAGTCATTCACAGTTCATAGCCTGCCGATCAGTTCGAGCACAAGCTTGGTGCTCAGCTAGTAGGCCAAAAGCAACAGGCAGCATTGATGATGAGATCTTGCTCTCCTATGTAATGCTGTTATGCTATGCTATGTTCTGTTATGCTATGTCATGCTGTTATTTTTTGGTGTTATGCTACGGTATGTTGTTATTGCTATGTTCTACTGTTATGCTATGATATGTTGTTACATTTTACTGTGTTGTACTGGTATGTGGTGTTATTTATTTGCTTATTTATTTACACATTCTTGTTACTTAAAACAAAAGTAAGAAACCATGTAACTAGAAACAATTACGTTAATGATTCACGGCGTTAATCTAAGCACCAAACCACATCATGAAACACCAGGATGGAGGTGAAACATGACTCAAGAGATCAGGAGTTAGGAAATAAATTTTGGATTAGGCAGTAGAGAAGAACACGGGAGAGAATTATTAACCCACGGGGTCGTGCATAGGACAGCAAACAAGAAAATACTGATGGCTATGGAGAACAAGTACTGCTCCAGATGTAGTCTGAACAAGAACATTTTCATTTTTTTTCGAAATTGGAACAGTGAGTGTTTCTGAAAATCTCACTTCAACTAGGAGACATTTCCAGATATACTTGATATGGTATGTTATGTTGTAATGCTACGTTATGTTGTTCTTCTGTTATAGGTTATGTCAGCTTATAAGGTGCAAACAATCACAACAGAATGTTGATGGGAAGACATTTAAGCACAACTTAAATTCTGGTCTTGTACACCTTCCTTCCTTCTAAGACGAATACTCATTCTCCACCCACTGTACTATCATTTGTTTGAAAAATGTATTGAGTGGATTCAAGCATTACAATTGATGCAAATTAAAAAAAACAATTTCATTGAGCAAATCTGTCCAATGGAGCCAATCAATACATGAATAAAGTGCTAGTGCAATAAAGATAAAATGCTAACAATACAACCAGAAATACAGTGCAAATATTACAAAAATAAAAAAAACAAAAGCAGCAGCCATTCTACATTACATAGATAGCAGCAACTTAAACATAGATCACCCTTACATCGAGTAAAAGAGAAAAAAAAGTTCACATTAATAGAAAAGATTAGCTCCCATCTAAAGGAGATAAGACCTTCATAGTAGAAAAGATTACAAGCATTAGGGGTGAGAGTGCCACCAAACAATCTAGTATAAGTTGTTAAAAAACCCTGACCAGGTTGCTACAAATCTACGAAGAGACCCTATACATTTGGCATATGCTTCTTCCCAGATGAATGTCCTAGCCATCTTCTTGTGTCAATGATGAATCTAAGGTATCTTATTGGACTTACAATTCTGAAGAATTAGGGACCTAGCCACTGCTATAGCTATAAAGAAAAAATATTGCTGGTACGGGACCTCTAGTGAATAACCAAATAAGACCAATTTAAGAGAAGGGGTATTGTGGACCGATAGTGCTAATGACTGATTTATCATTTGAAATACATCTGACCAAAATTGATGTAGATCATGACAATTTAAAAAAAATATGATTCCAAGACCCTATCTCTAGATCCCCGCATCTAAAACAATACTCTGAGGAAGCCAGGAACATCTTGTACAGTCTTTTCGGCATAAAGTAGGTTAGCCATCTTGACAAGAAGGCCATTCTTTTGTAGTTGGCAGCTCGCAGCGCTCTGTGCCCTACTTCACATAAGGTCTGCCATTCTTTTTTGCTGACACTGCACCCGGTTTCTTTTAATGGTTTAGAGAAAAAAATTACCAATCACTTTCTGTTCCTCCAGCTGTGATAAACAAGAATACCAAATGCCGACTCCGGTTAAGCCCTGAGCATATAGTTGGCTAAAGATCCTAGAAGCCGAATTATTGGACAAAGCAATAATTTGTTCTTAAAACGCTTAATATCTGATTAAAGCTAAAAGAGAGGGCTAAAAACCTAGGGCCCAACTGCTGAGACAGCGACTCGCTAGTGATCAAGTTTGATAGATTAAAAAAATCCCCCTAACGTTTAAAGTCCGCCTCCTTTCATAGTTGCAGGGCCCCCTGAGAGAGCTGGAAGCCTGGCAATCATCAATTGTGAGATATGAATGATATCTAGGAATTTTATGTAGTTTGAAAAATACTTGCATGCGATAAACTAAATCTGATATTGTCTTATATCTAGATTTTGTTTTGCAATTTCGGGGAACAAAGAAAAACAGGTAATTTGGTTGCATTCTCACCCGACATCGTATGTAGCATTACATTTCCAAATTCAGATGATATCATTGGGATTTTAACCAAAACATTCAACAATGCTACATGATACAGCTCAGAATTTGGGAGGGCGAGCCCCCCCCCCCCCCCGAGTTGGATTTAATTTTAAAATTGCTAACAAAGTTCTTAGCTGTTTATTTGCCCAAATAAAATTATGAATGAATTTATGTACATCACTAAAATAAGATTTAGGTATTTTAATAGGAAGGTGGATGAACAAAAATAATAATAATGGTTAAATGGACATTTTAACCAGGGATACACACCCTATTAAAGTTAAAAGGAAGAAGAGACCAGCTGTCTAATAACCTCTTAGCTTTTTTAAGTGTGCTTCCATAGTGTAGCATAAATAATTGATCATGATGATTAGTCACGAATAAGCCTAAATATCTCTTAGGTTTAGAGACTGCCTATTGAGGACGAAATGAAAGCGAAACAGAGGGAGCATTAAACCAGAGTACCTCAGTCTTTGCTTGATTTAGCCTGTACCCACCTATTTGTGTGAAAGCTAATATTTCATCAAATGCGTTAAAAATATTAGATGATTCTGCTGATAGAGAAAGAATAATATCATCTGCGAATAATTACATTTTTGGCATGGCCACTAAAGGAGCCACTATCTGGAGATTATTACGGTTTGTTATTGCCAGAGGTTCTATAAAAAGCAAGAATAGAAGAGGGGACAACGGGCATCCCTGTCTAGTCCCACGCCTGATCTTAACTACACCAACCTCGTCTTTATTTATCAAAATTTTAGCCTCTGAACCTATATAAAGCTCTTTAGCATTTTAACCAGCTGTGCAGGGAGACCAACTTTTGTAATAAAAAAATCAAAGTCAACGAGGTTGAATGTTTTTTTCTGCATCAAGCATTAAGATCGCTGCCTTGACCTTGTTGACTGATAGGTAATCAATGGCTTGTGTCAAGAAGTAGATGTTAGAGGCCATATATCTATGAGGTATAAAACCTGTCTGATCCTGATGGACCACCTGTTGTGCACATGGAGATAGCCTGGAAGTCTAAATTTTCATAAATATTTTATAACCTAAGTTTAATACACTGATGGGGCGGTATGCACTAGGATCGCTAGGATCCTTATCTTTCTTAAGAAAGCAAACCACCACCGCTTCTTTAAAGTTTTTAGATATAGGTTTACAATTTTTTATCAGATTGTAAAATTTTGTGAGCTAGGGCAAAATCAGAGGCTAGATGGTCTTAAAAACTTCAAAGGGAATGCCGTCATTACCTGTGGCTTTTGCGTTAGCTATAGTTTTTATTATATAACTCCCTTCAGTTTGTGAGGTAGGCTTATCGAGGGAGTTGCTCCTGCTCTTTGAGATAGAGGACAACTATAGTGATTCAAAAAAAATTATGAGTGAAGCTAGGCTAATTTCCTGCGTTTCCTCATAAATAGTTTTAAAATGTTGCAGAAAAACCTTGGCAATTTTATCCGTTGAGTCTTCTACTATACCCGTATCCGGATCTCTGATCTGGGTGACTATATTTTGACTATTCTGGATTTTTGTAGTGTCGTACTTTAATATTCGGGACCGCGTAGGGGACAGGGCTCTACCCCTGTCTATCTTGGTGTTAGCAAACCGCAAATGGTAAATGCGGTATGTACAAGTGCTTTATATATCGTTCTAGCTATGAATGCACTGTGTACACGTTATTCTGCTTCACTACGCGGGTTCCATTTTGGAAGCAGTGGCCATCTTGTCATTGCCCTCACATAGGCTATAATGGAGTAAATACGGGCCTCACAGTACATGGGCTTCTCCTCTGACTTCTCTGTGACCTGGGCAGCTGGCTCTGCTGCCCCGGGTCAAACCGGTCTCACGAGCTCCCCTTCCTCCGTCCACCTGTGATTAGCATCAGGGCTTGACCCATCATAAAACCCTTTCATTCTACACAAACCTCCGGCTAATCTCTTTCACACCTGCTTGTTCCTGCTTTATGACTTGTTTCCCAAAACAGGAGATGCTCATGTTTATTGGGGGGTCTATTGACATCCGATGTGGGATCTGAACCTTACTGTGTAAATCATTGTGGGCTGGCCGAACTGGAATGTGGGATGGTCATCATGACTCTGCTTTTTCGTTTGTAATGTATACTTGTAATGGCCATATCATAAACCTAGGAATGTATGCTTGAGGCAGGGAAAAGTGTATTTAAGATGAAGTCCGTTTCTATGATTTTCAGCAGTCTCCTGAGAACATACACGCTGTTGTACTTCTAGGATACCTGTAGTTGGTCTGCAGCCAATAAACGAATCTTTGACTTCACCCAGAAGACTCTGTGTTTCTGTAGGTCTGGAACACGGTGAACCCAGAAGTCATAGGGTGTGTGCCCCTGCACCGCTGGGACTAAAATACCCAGTACTTCAGTTTGGCGCCCAACTCGGGACGATTTCAGCGGTACCAGTCCAAGCCAGAGGTTCGTGAGGAGCTTCGTGTGGAAATTCCGGAGGAAGGCCGCCACTTCATCGACCCCTGCATGTCGACGTGGTCCGAAAGTCTTTTCTGCGAGGTTCTCCGCGTCCCGACGGCTACGAAGGACTGCTGCCCTGATTAATCGACCTGTTTTGGACCCTTGACGAGTTTTGAGAGAGCGAAACAATCGAGAGAGTCTTCTGGTGACGCCATCGATCAGCAATATTCAGTTAAGTATAAGTGGAGCGTCTCCCATTTGTTTTGGTATCCTTCGGGATCATTTGAATTAGTGATTTGGAGTTTGCAAACGCCAAAGCCAGAGGACTCGTGTATTCACGAGAATATCGTAATCGATAACCCTTTGACGTTTGGATCTAGACTAGTGAGCAAAGATGCCTGGTTCTGGACTATTTGGTAGATTATTCTGTTTGGGTTGTGGAAAAGATTTCCAGCTAGAGGAATCATGTCCGGTTCCTCCGGTTGGAACTCCAACTTATGAGCTCTATGTAAAACATGGCGTAGGCCCCATTGCATATAACGAAGTATGGATCCACTACACCACGAAAGACGGTGTTTTAAAATGGCCCCAAAATGGTAGTTTCGATACCGATATTTTAGATAATTTGGAAATTAAATTGTTTAAGAAGAAAGCCCGGCCGGCGATGTTTGACTCTTTCCGCTTATGGCGAAAGGAAGCCAAACAAAAGGAAATTAAGCTAGCGAACAAGAATAAGAGGGAGAGAGGTATGACAGTAATGCAAGCAGCTGTACAATTTAAAGACAATGAGGAGGAGCAGATGAGTGAGCAATTGCACAGACAGCGTAAGTTAGGGATTGACAAATGTTACCCAGCTTTACCACATTCTAAGCAGAATGAGTTAGAAGAAAAGGAGAAAGATCCCCTGATGTCACATTTGTTGAGTTCGCCACCCCCGTATGCTCAAAATGCCACGGCACCTCCCCAGCTTGTGAATATGCCACCTCCAGTGAATATACTGCAAGCCTTGCCGCAACCGCCAGTTGCTTTGCAGCCGGCTCTTATCCATATAGCGCAGCCCTCTCAAGGGCCGCCAGCTGTGTTCCCGACTGCCCCCGCGCTTCCTGCGACTTTGCCTAATTCAGCAGCTGCCTCTTCTGACACTCTTCCTTGCGCCACTCCAGTACCTGTTTCTACATCCTCTTTTCTCCCCTCTGTTTATCCCCCTGTTTTCGCCTCAGCTTCTCCTTCAGCGCGACAGCGCTTAGCTAATGTGGTTACCACATTAATGTCGCCTCTCTTTGAGTCATCTGGTGCGACTCCTGGTTTACAGCGCAAGCAATTGCGTAGCCAATTGCCTAACCCTGATGAGAAAAAGGTAATAGACAGCATGGCGCGTAGATGGATCGTTTTCCCTTCATTGTATGATGTGGGATCAGTTGTCAACGTTTTCCATCAGTGGGATGCCCCAAAACAGAGATATGTGTTTGAGAAAATGTGCGAAATTCTCTGTGAAGAATTGGAGGATAGTGGTAAAAATCCGAGCCCGCAGGAATTGTGTAGAGTGAGGTTTGATTTTGGAACTGGTATAATTGTGGACCGCGAAGTAGATAAAGCAGTTGCGGTTGTATTGTCCTTCAGGAATGATGATTGTCAACAGTCATTGTTTGAACAGGATGTCCTTGTGGGGAAAAAGGTAAAAGCGCGACAATACCCCATGAGAGAAGTTCCCCCGGTATGGAAGGAAGCAGTTGCAGCTGGTGCCGGTATCGCCGCTGTGCCAGCGCATTTCCAGCGTGTTTGAGTGCATGTTCCATGGAAGCGCTCTGAGGTGTTAGCACTTAAGCAGTCCTTACCTGATCCCCGTAAAAACCCAGCAGGTTATTATAAAGAGTTGTCACAGACGGCAGGGTCATGCGTTATGAATCTGGCCGACATAGACATGTTGTTTGGTAATGTTGTTCCACAGCCTCTATGGGGATCAATTCGTAATGCAGATCACGATGCAGAACTAGGGGATACATGGGCTAACATCGTTGCTGCTGATGCTAGACAAACTGGTGCGCGAAACCAGAACCTTTAGTAGCTGAACTGCCTGGTAGAATCATCACGTATATGAAGACAATAATGCCCGCGATGCGCGTAAATTGGGACAAGTTATCTGCATGTAAGCAGAAGAAAGATGAGACAGTGTCAGACTTCTTTACTAGGTTTGAAGAAACATTTATTGACCATAGTGGGCAGGATATGAGTACTGAGGGTGGCCAACGGTTATTTGTGGATAAGTTTGTGCAGAATCTACTTCCTGACCTGTGTAAAAAGTTAAAAGATTCAGAAAGTTCTTGGGCTGTTTCTTCTTCAGCGCAAATACTGGCTACTGCACAGTATTATGAAAATAGAGATAAAGACGAGAAAGATAGAACAGAGAAGAAAACGAAGGAATTAAAGACAAAGGTCCTTTTACAGCAGGCCTATCCGCCACACGGAGGTCAGAATAATTATAGACAACCCCAAGGTGTCTATCACCAACCCCAACAGTTTCAGAACAATCAGCAAATGAACGGGTATTATCAACCACGTGTCCCTGTAGGTCCCAACCAATGTTCATACTGCAAAGAGGAAGGTCATTATAAATATAGTTGCCCTAAATTAATGCAGCGGAACGGTAATGCGTATGGCGCAAGAGGTAGGGGTGGTCAGCAAGCTCCTAGAGGCAGAGGGCGTGGAAATGCCCCCCAGAACGCGCGTCCTCTGCCGCCTCAAAGTACCATCAATAGCTTTGATCAGCAAGCTAACGCGACTAGTAATACGGCCCAGTATTATAATAATGATTATTATGCAGAGGATGGCGATGCAGAAAATAATGATTACTAGGACAGCCATAGACAGAGAGAGGGAGTTGTTTCAGTGCCAGTGGATCAGAGTGGACCGTATGTTGAGGTGACTACAGCAAATGTAACGGAGCCTTTTCTGCTAGACACTGGTGCTGCAAAGAGTTCAATCATGCATTCAAAACTCCCTGGCGCACCTTTGTCTGGCGATATAAATGTTTCAGTAGGTTTTTCTGGCGCCCCAGTTAGGAACCCGATTTCTAGTCCCATGTCACTTTCTGTTGGGCCTTGCGAGCTGAAAGCACCCCTGATTCTGACAACAGGTTGTGGTGAGAATTTACTGGGATTAGATTTGTTGAAAAGATTGCACGCTACACTGTATTGTTCTCCTTCAGGAGTACAACTTACATTAGGCAAGAAAGTGATTTCCCCAATGTACTTGTCTAAAAACACAATGCCGCCTGAATTGTCATCCCTTCCGGATGCCCTTTGGGCTACTGGTCCCAATGATGTGGGCCTCTTGGAGATACCACCATATGTGGTGACTTTAAAGGCTAATGTCAGACTGCCACGTATTCCCCAGTACAAGATCTCTAATGAAGGGCAGAAAGCATTGTTAGACATTGTCAGCGACTTGATTAATAAGGGTGTGATTGAAGAGACAAGAGGCAACGTTTGCAATAGTCCAATTTTACCTGTCTTAAAACGAACGGACCCTTCACAGCCACCTGTTTACAGATTTGTGATCGATCTTAGAGAGGTTAATAAGATTGTTGTGCCACAGTTTCCGGTTGTCCCTGATATAACTGCCTTGTTAACGATGATTCCAGCCTCTGCTGCATGGTTTTCAGTGATTGATTTAAAGAATGCTTTCTTTAGCATCCCAATTGCAGAAGAGAGCAGAGATATTTTTGGTTTTAGTCTGGGAGGCCGAAGCTTCCGCTTCAAACGCGCTCCCCAGGGCTACTGTGAGAGTCCATCAATATACAGTCAAGCTTTGAAAGCGCAGCTTGATGCACTTGTTTTACCTAGTGGCGCTATTCTGATTCAGTACGTGGATGATTTACTAATCGCCGCGGATACTGAACAGATCTGTAAAGAAGCCACATTGTCATTGTTGCGCCATTTATCTGCTTTCCATCATAAAGTGTCTCTCTCAAAGCTGCAATATTGTCGACAAGAAGTGACCTACTTAGGTCATCTCTTATCGAAGGAGGGAAGGAAACTGACCCCAGAAAGAATTCAAGCCATTGCACAGTTGAGTGTGCCGAAAACACAGAGAGAAGTGCGTGCTTTCTTGGGCATCACTTCATACTGTAGGCATTGGATCCCTAGTTTTTCTTTGTTGGCAAAACCTTTAGTAGCCTTAACATGCAAAGACACACCGAATCCTATCCCAGGGTCTGAAGAGTGCCAGAGAAGTTTTGTGGAATTGCGTAATGCATTATGTTCAGCTCCTGTGTTGGGTACCCCTGACTACAGTAAGCCTTTTACATTGTATGTTCACGAGAAAGATGGATGTGCGTTGTCAGTGTTAACACAGCCTTTTGGCGACAGACCACGCCCATGCGCATATTTTTCATCTACCTTGGACCCTGTAGCGAGGGCATTGCCAAGCTGTCTGAGAGCGACAGCTGCTGCAGCAATGTCTATCCGACAATCTGCTGGTCTAGTAATGGACAACACATTGATCGTTATGGTTCCACATGCTGTAGACACATTATTAAATAGGACCAAGACACAACATTTAACTAGTGCGCGATTATCAGGCTATGAGCTGACACTGTTAGCAAATCACATACACATAAAGAGATGTAATACGCTGAATCCAGCTACATTATTGCCAGTTCCAGCAGACTCAGACGAGATTGAGCAACATGACTGTCTGTTCAGAACAGAAGAAGAGACGAAAGGGAGAGTAGATCTAAAAGATACTCCCCTGACTGAGTGTGATGGCACTTTATGGGTGGATGGTTCATGTTTCAAACTCCCTAATGGTGACACGACTGCTGCATATGCTATCACGACTTTACACACGGTCGTGGAAACTGCACGAGTGCCACATAATTCGGCCCAAGCAGCAGAATTAATCGCCCTCACGAGAGCGTGTGTGTTATCTGAAGGAATGAGAGTGAATATATACACAGATAGCCAGTACGCCTTTGGCGTGGCTCATAATTTTGGGCGACTGTGGAAGGAGCGTGGGTTCCTGACGTCGCATGGAGCTAAAATTCAGAATGGCAAGTTGGTGAATGATCTCCTTGAGTCACTGACCCTACCGTTGCAAGTTGCGATCATGAAATGCAGTGCGCACAGGAAAGTCACAGATGATGTTGGACGTGGGAATGCGTTTGCTGATGAGACCGCGAAAGAAACAGCACAGAATGTGAAGACTAGAATGTATGTTGCAGGCCCCGCAAGATGGGTTAATGATGTGGGAATGTGTGAGAACACAATAGAGAGTGTGAAGTCACTTCAGGCTGAAGCCACAGAGAAAGAGTTAAGCAAGTGGAGAGAAAGTATGGGTAAGTTGGATGAGAATGGTTGTTGGATTGATCTGACAGAACATAGGCGATGGTTGTTGCCTGATGCATATGTGCTTCCAGTGGTTACTATGGCACATGGAATGGCACATATCAGTACGAAAGGTATATGCAAGTTGTTGGCTCCTGTATGGCAGAATGCTGGGATTCCCAAGTGTGCAGAGAATGTGGTCAAGAATTGCATGGTATGCTTGAAGTACAACCCTGGTAGGGGAACCCCAACTCCAGCTGGTCACTTTGCACCCCCATCATGTCCATTCGAAGTTTTGCAGCTGGACTTTATTCACATGGAAAGATGCAACAATCTGAAATATGTACTGGTGGTTGTTTGTGCTTTCTCAAAATGGATAGAGGCTTATCCTCTGAAAGATAACACTGCCCTATCCACAGCCAAAGCCCTTGTGAAGGAATTTTTCCCTAGATTTGGAATGCCAAGAATGGTGTGGTGTGATAATGGAAGTGAGTTTGTGGGTAAAGTGATGAAGAATGTATGTGAAGGGCTAGGGATAAAGCAGAAGTTCCATGCTGCAAATCACCCCCAATCAGCTGGACTAGTAGAACGCTACAACGGAGCCTTAAAGCTCAAGCTGGCCAAAATTCAGGCGAGCACCGGTCTTAAATGGCCTGACGCTCTGCCTTTAGCACTCCTGTCCACCAGAATGACCATACACTCACGAGTGGGACTTAGCCCTTACGAGGTCGTTTTTGGCCGTCCGGCCAACGTATGGGGTGTACCGAGGCCTACGAAGTTTAGTGAGATCGAGCATCCAGTACTACTCGATTACCTATATGATTTGACTGTTAAACTGCGTGTTTTGCACCAACAGGTACATGATACTCTTCCCCAAGCCTCTGAACCTCCTGGACACCCTATCAACCCTGGCTTGTGGGTCCTGATCCGAAATTTCCAGCGTAAGAGCAACGACGAGCCTCGCTGGATCGGCCCTCACCTTGTACTCCTGTCGACAAGGTCAGCGGTGCGAGTAAAAGGGAAGAAGCACTGGATCCATGGTACCCACTGCAAAGTAGTCCCCTTGCCTCTGCCATATGACCAGTGGGTCAAGGAGGGTATCGCCGACTCTGAGACAGACACTGTACCTCGTTTTGTACCATTCAGTGACGCACGCATAAGAGACACAGTTTCAGACCAAGAGAGTGACAATATTCTGCAGGAAGCTGTGCCACCATCAAATCGACTGGACACCACTGACCCTGAACTTTTGTTCCAAGACCAAACAGCACCTGGCCGTCTCCGCTATAATTTGAGACCAAGACCCATGGACAAATAAAGATTTCCTTACTATTTCCTTTTTGACATTTTTTGCTCTCCCATCTGAAGGATTTTCTTGATTTTTGTTTTTCGAACCACCATCCGGGTTCTGCCGCAGGGTCGCGGTGCCAAGACTTTGGGGTACAGGCCGAAGACGTTAGGTCAACGGTTCTGGTTGGTCTAGGGCGTTTCCGTGGACTGACAGGCGTGCCCCTAAGCAGAAGAAACTCATCCGCCGCGAGCGGCCCGAGTAGAGGATGGAGTTTTTTAAGATGGAGAGACCGATTGAGGGAATGAACTTTAAAGCAAGGATGTGTAGAATTGTAAAAAGTAAATGTTTTGTATTTTTGTGCCTTTTTACACTGTGTAGTATCACAATGTTTATTGTAGGATTTGTGTTCTTCTCCGCTCAAAAGCCCATTGAACCCACTGAACAGCCTATACCTCTTTCTACTGCCTCCTCTCACTCTTTTCACCCTTTGCCTGAGCACGAACAGACCAGACGATCAGAGTTTGTAAATAACTCGTTTATCCAGCTCTTGCACCAGCACCAACTGGTAATGAACACGACCAATTGCTGGGTGTGCGGGTTAATGCCACACACCATTAACAAGGGTATTCCTTATTTGGTGCTGCCGTATAGTTACAATGGATCGTCATGGGCATTCCAGACCATGTTTCTCTATGCTCTAGATACGTACTCCCCTCGCCAACCGCGTTCCATCAGACCTATCACCAATAATAAGGCTTTGATAAAAGGAGTTGCCGATATGAGTAGGGATATCGATGCATACTCATCCATTCCCAAGGAAGAATTGAGACCTTATGTAGGATGGAACGCGACGGGGTATAGTATTAGTCTGGGTGAAAGACAGCGAAAAATCTCATCTCCAATCTGGGTCGTACCCCACATGGGTCGGTTCTGCTTACAGGGTAATGGTCAGAATCCTAGAGCTCAACTGGGAAGAAGTGACTGTACTGAAACGTACACTTTCCCGTCACAGTTTTCCCCTGCGTTTTTGGCTGCCAAGGGCACATATTTCATCTGTAATGACCGAGCATATACATGGCTGCCCCCTGATTTCTCGGGCACATGTTATATTGCGAACTTGCTACCGCCGACATTTACTGCTGCCTCGGACTATCACAAGACCAGAGTTGTGAGAGGTGTGATTAGTAAGGAGGATACTGCCGGTCAGGAAGCGGGAGACTTCTTTTTGGGTTTCCTGCCGTTTTGGGGACCTATGGTCAATAGTAGGAACCTGAGACAACTGACTCGTGTGGTTGAATCCACTGTCAATGTAACGGCTGGTGCCCTTGGTAATCTGACAGCTGAGCTCCAAGCGGATCGCCTTATGACTTTACAGAACCGCATGGTTCTAGACGTTATTCTTGCAGACCGCGGTGGGGTATGCAAGGTCATCCAATCCAGTTGCTGCATTTTCATACCAGATAACGCTCCAACAGTATATCAAGCCATCTCCAAACTCCATAAAATATCTGAATCCATACACGTGGATAAGGGAGATTGGTCACTGGTGGGGTGGTTCTGGGAATTGATATCTGCCTGGGGTTGGAAAGTTCTAATGGTCATTGGAATGATCTTAGCCATTCTTTTCCTGTTCTGTCTGTGCATACAGTGTGCTCCTACGATATGTGGCCTCTGTGCTACCTTATGTGTAAGGAAACCTGTATCGAGGGACGAGCTAAGTAATAGGATGATGCTACAGCAACATCTCCATGACTTCGTGAACATCGACTTGGACTCGGATTAAGATGAGTATAGTGATTGCCTATGTAAGGGCAAAAGGAGGGTCTGTCGTACTTTAATATTCGGGACCGCGTAGGGGACAGGGCTCTACCCCTGTCTATCTTGGTGTTAGCAAACCGCAAATGGTAAATGCGGTATGTACAAGTGCTTTATATATCGTTCTAGCTATGAATGCACTGTGTACACGTTATTCTGCTTCACTACGCGGGTTCCATTTTGGAAGCAGTGGCCATCTTGTCATTGCCCTCACATAGGCTATAATGGAGTAAATATGGGCCTCACAGTACATGGGCTTCTCCTCTGACTTCTCTGTGACCTGGGCAGCTGGCTCTGCTGCCCCGGGTCAAACCGGTCTCACGAGCTCCCCTTCCTCCGTCCACCTGTGATTAGCATCAGGGCTTGACCCATCATAAAACCCTTTCATTCTACACAAACCTCCGGCTAATCTCTTTCACACCTGCTTGTTCCTGCTTTATGACTTGTTTCCCAAAACAGGAGATGCTCATGTTTATTGGGGGGTCTATTGACATCCGATGTGGGATCTGAACCTTACTGTGTAAATCATTGTGGGCTGGCCGAACTGGAATGTGGGATGGTCACCATGACTCTGCTTTTTCGTTTGTAATGTATACTTGTAATGGCCATATCATAAACCTAGGAATGTATGCTTGAGGCAGGGAAAAGTGTATTTAAGATGAAGTCCGTTTCTATGATTTTCAGCAGTCTCCTGAGAACATACACGCTGTTGTACTTCTAGGATACCTGTAATTGGTCTGCAGCCAATAAACGAATCTTTGACTTCACCCAGAAGACTCTGTGTTTCTGTAGGTCTGGAACAGGGTGAACCCAGAAGTCATAGGGTGTGTGCCCCTGCACCGCTAGGACTAAAATACCCAGTACTTCAGTAGTCCAGGCCAGATATCATCCTATATGTTGGCTTTCTTCAGAGAGTTCTTGTTTATAAGCCTTACTTGATTGCCTGTAGATTAAAAAATTGCCTCAGTTTTACTTTGGCTACCGCTAGGTCTTGAAAAGAGGCCGTTTAATGGGATTTTGACCTAGCCTTATTTAAGCTATCGCTGGCTCTTTCGACCGCTGACTGTAGCGAGAGCACTTCTTGGGATCGTAGTTTACTCGCTGCAGACGTATATGCTATTCTCCGGCCTCTGAAGGCCGCTTTAAGAGCATCCCATACAAAAAAACACAGTGGCAGAATTCTCATTGATTTCAAAGAAGTTTTTTATGAAAAGCTGCATTGCACCAATCCAATCCGCATCGTCAAGAAGATATTTATTGAAATACCACCTCTTAATACTTCTAGACAGAGTTTCAGTCAGATGAATTATCATAGAAATAACTGAATGATCGGTAAATGAGTTGGAAATGATTGAAGACTCCCCTCTGAGTAGCAAGTTGTCAATTTAAAAAAAAATCATTCGGGAGGCAGTCTTGTACCTAGAGGAATAGCAAGTATAGTGTGACTGCCCGAATGTCTTTGGCGCCCCGGATGCAACAGGTCAAAATCCTGTTTCATCCTATTGATCAACTTAGTTGATTTGTTTTTTAATTGCTTCGTAGCTGGATTTGAAGTGTCTAGGTAGATATCTTGACTATAGTTGAAATCTCCCCACAAATTACTGAACCCGCAGAAACAGCCCAAAAATCATAAGTTTGGAGCAAAGCGGAAGTGTCATCAAATATAAAGCCATAATAATTCAAGAGATTAAACAATACACCTCTAAGCTTAATTAAAAAAAAAAAAAATCCATTGGCCTTGAACATCTCGACTAACTTGAAGTACTTCACAATTACAATTATTAGAAAATATAGTAGTGACCCCGCAAACAGACTTACTAGAGGAAGCAAAATAAGCTTGATTATACCCCTTAGAAAGAATCAATTTGGGTGTGTATGAATAAAATGAGTTTCTTGAATGAACAGCAACCAAGTCAACATAGAGCTTGCTTTTCTAGAATTCAGCAATCCATTAGCATTAAACGAAATAATATTGATACTATCCATTTGTTATGAAAGTTATAGCTTTTCATAGCACCAAAGACACGGGAGCTTAAACATTGAAAACAAACAAAATAAACACAAATAAGTATGAAGAAAAATAAGTTTGATCCACTCATTTTTCTCTGCAACCCAAACCCAACCCACACAGGACCCACCCTATCCATCCATGTAGCGGGAGAACCCCTTGAATCCCACCACGCAGGGTCCCAAACTGAAAAGATGCCATGGAATTGCATCCTAAGCCTAACAAAATCGCCTCCCCTATCCACCATCCCCTGTCAACACCACACCCTTGAGAATGCGCGGACCCCCAAAAGAAAGAAAAAAGGGTTAATTCAAATTCTAAATACATCTTTAGTTTCTAATTGACTTTAGAAAAGCCTGGGCTTCGGAAAGAACATTGAAGATCTTGAATTGTCCTTTCCAAAGAATCCTGAGTTTGGTGGATTGAACTAAGGAGGCCTGGGCACCTATCGACCTAAATTCAAAGGCTAGTGCTAGAAAGGCCTTTCTCCGTCTAGCTGAAGCCACAGAAAGATCAGAAATATCTTCAGGGAAGCGTTTTGCAGGACTTTGAATGTTTTCTGCTGAACTGCTCTTGAAAGAACTTGTACTTAGACTCGAAAATCCGAAAAGTTGACCAAGATAGTTTGTGGATATTTAGCCCCTATGGCTGATGGAAAGGAACTCTATGCACACGCATGAGTGTCAAATCCTTAGGGGCAGATGGTAAAATATGATCTTTAATCTGCATATTGATGAGCTGAGGAACAGACTGTATTTGACCCTGAGATTCACTTCCTTCTGGAATTCCCATGAAGCTTCGATTGAAGCGTCTTGCATGATTTTCCAGTGATTTTAATTTCATCTTCAATTCTGCGATTTTTGCAAACTCAGGTGAGGAACAAGATTGCAGAAGCACCAGCTTATCTTCAATGTCTGAAATTCTTTGCTCAGCTGTCTGTAGCTGTTTTGGAAGTGCCAGTAAGGTTTCCTCCATCTTAATAAGTCTTTGATTTAATAACTCCGTATCCAAAGCTTGTTGTACATTTAGCCTGCGAATGTCCACCAAAATTGTATAGACCCCCTTTTAACTGTCTCTGGCAGAAACTCCTGCGGAGCGCTGAGATTTTTGAGACAGGATGCTTGCAAGGGAGTATTAGGCTCAAGAGTGCCAAAATTCTGTACTGTAGAGGGCCCAGAAGGAAGTTCATCTGAGATCAGGAGGACAGCTGGAGCGCACTACAGTTTGGCCATTCTCTCTCATTTTGCGAGTTGCCCTCCTCGGTTCTTAACGGCATTGATCCACCTGATGTCACATTGCCATAGGAGTTGCTCTGGTGCAAAACTGGAGGAGGACATGTGAGTAACCTCCCCCCTGTCCAGACCCTCCCCTGGGACGGTCCCCTGAATCTTACCAGCACTTTCCTTAGGGTGCTTAAGGGCATACCAGGGTGTAGGTCCCTAGATTCGTTGTGGACAAGATTCAGAACTGAAACCACTGCACTTCTACCATCTGGGCACTCTGGACTTCGCTGGACTTTGTTTTTGCCTAACTTCATCTCCCTTCCAGTCTGCTGCCTTGTCTGTGCCTGTGCACCATACAGGATCTGTGTAGGGCCTGTGGAGCATCCAAGACCCTTGGATTGAAGGAGTCTCTCCCCTGTATTCGCAGGCACTGCAACACTGCTGAACGGTCTCCTGATCCCAACCTCCTACAGACTCTGAAGGTTTCAACAACAGAGGAGGAGGCCAGAGCTGCCCTCTCACCCAGTTTGAGGCCAGAATTCCTCCAAGGGGCAGCAATACCCAAACCCCTTTGCACCTTGTTGGCAATTTTGCAGCAAGTGCATTGGGCTCCAAGTAGCCCCAACCTCTGGCAACTTCTCCTGCAAAGATCTTCAATCCCATCACACCGTGTGCTCCGTGGCCTGTTGTTTTGTAAAGCTGCACGAGGTCCTCCTGCGACTCCAGTGTCTTCGACCTGTGGGTCCTGTGGAGGGTCAACTACATCTTCTTTGGGCTCCTCTGATTGCTCTGGGCTTGCCCTGACTCCCCTGCTTGTGGTGCGTCTCCTGGACCTTGCTGGTCCTATTCCTGCAACTTCTTGACTTCCTGCATGGGTTGCTTTTGCCACCAAGGCTTGTGGGTGTTTCTGCCGGACACCGACCCTTCAGCACTCAGCATCCTTTGTGGGACTGCTCGTATTTGGCTCCTGGTTCTCCTCAGCCTCACCTGGTCCCCACAGCTGCAGAGTCAAGGTCATCAACATCTATCCTGAAGCACCCGACATTGGTGGGCATTCATCTACCCAGCCCCTGGTCACTCTCAAGTGACCCAGACTCTGTCCCCTCTGCTTTCAGGTACTCTTCATCATGAATCCACATTTGGATTCTCACGGCCACTGTCTTCTCTTCCAGCAGCGGCACTTTCCTGAAGTCCTACATTGGGTTTGACAGCGGTTTCCGCCACCACTTCACACCTATGCGCCTGGCTTCCCTGGGATAGGTAGGTTGGGTACCACTGAATCCACGGGTGGGGTGGCTCTCCAACCTTCTGTCTTCCACAGGGTTTCTTCAGGGTATACCGGGAAGGGCCCCTAATCTTTAAAAGTCCAACAGCAACTTACACGTAGAGTTGTAAGGAGCCCGCTGTTGTGTACTCACACTGCACGCACCCTCCATGGGGTCCCTGTCTACTTACCTTGGGTGGTTCCTTGGGTCCCCAGGGATTCTACAACCTCTTGACATTGTCCTGACCCAAGTCGTGGTTCTTATACCATTTTTTTTGTATATGGTTTGGTTCCCCCCTGGGGCCGACTGTGTATTAGTCTTTTGTGCTTTGTGTAGATCTCCATGTGGGAGATACTGGAACATACTAGAGAGTTATATAATAAATACAAATTATATAAATACCTTGTGTGGTTCTTTTTCAATTAATCTATACTACAAGATTGCATTTGTCGCGCCTTCCAAATCTGAGTCCTCAGGGCTGTGTCGATGCTCTATGGGGGCCCACCTCTGAATCGACCCAAGTCTGGCACATATAGAAATACACAGACTCTTGGGGCAATTGAGCGGGGGAAGGAAAGGATGGGGACTGCGGAGAGGGAGTCCTGTGTGAAGAAACAAAGAAACAATATAAATACCGAACCGCTGTATCTTGCTCCTTACTTCCCACTCCCTTTTCCCCTACACCTAACCCCTCTATTTCTCCTTTATCCTACCTGTAAAGAAAAAGAAGGATGGCTCTTAGCATAGTCTGAGAGGAACCAATGGGGAATTGAAGGAGGCAAGCCAGGAGTAATCCGGACCGGTAGCCAGATGTCACTACTACCCTTCTTCCTCCGGAAAGCTTAAGTGTTGGTTTCTGAGTAAAATGCAAAAAAAAAGGAAAACCAAACTACTGCACAACAAAGCGTTCTACCGTATCACATATATCTGAGAACTCTCGTTTTGCTTATATGGCTACACCTGGCGCCTTGTCTTTTAAGGGAGCTCTGAGGTCAAAGCCACAAGTCACAATAGTTGCGTGTTGATCAAGCACACACACTTTCTTTTTTTAATATAACAACGGTGATATTGTTCGAAAGTCACTTCACACACCCACTCACACTGATACAAGACTTCACTCTGAATGCTGGTCTTTTCCACGGCTCGATAGGCACCGCACACTTCCACGCACACTGTCCAAATGCGCAAATGTGAATGCGTATCTTCCCACCGTACGAATGGCTCAGCACACACACCCACACTTACTGGTTCAAGGCGTGGATCCGAATGTGTTTCAATCGCGGGCACTATACCCTCCCTGCATACAGGACCCCGTCTCGCCGTTTTCCAACAGGGAGAATGTTTGCCCAAGCGCCTCTATGGGCGTCAACTCTCCTCTGCATGTAACGGCTATGGAAGCGTGTTACTGCCAACAGAGGAGATAGCGTGATCTAGGCTGTCCGTCACCGGACCGGAGCAAGGATCTGGCGGTTCCAAGAGTGTGTACTCCAGAACCCTCTTACCGCTTTAGAGGAGAAGCCGGAGTTCTGATCTGCGCGGGAACAGACCTCGAGGAGGAATAATCGGCAACGCCGCCCGGGGATCCAGCCGCTTTGTTCCTGTTTACGGCTCAGCCCCTGCGTTACGCACGCACGCCACGCCCCGCTAAGGCTTCTGGGGAATGTAGTTCCTGGCCGGAAATACTCTTTGACAGCTAGCGTTACAACCGGCCAGGGAATCGTGATAGCATTCTGGCAAAACAAGCTGCTTTACACTCCTTCAAGACGAAGCCTGAAAGCTGCTCTCCACAGCTACCACTTTAATAGCTTTCTAAGATCTCCTAAATCACCATTAGGGTTGTGTGGACTGGTGCAAGGTGCCCACTTACATTAGTGGACATTTCACACAGCCCATCACTCCTGATAGCTTTTCCATTAGGTAGAGTGACAATGGCCTCCTTAACTTCCTCCATCGTGAGTGGCTGAGCCAAGAATTCACGTTGCTCCTGGGAGAGCCAAACCATGGTGATGTTCTCAAGGTATACCGCTATTTCGGGCTCCTCTGTCGAGCTACAAGCAGCATACATACACTCATAATATTCTACAAATGTATTCAAAATGCTCAAGGTGTCATGTCTCATGGTGTCTTCTTCGGACGCCACCTTCACTATATGTGACTTTGCCCATGGCTCCAGTATTCTGCTGGCCAACGCGTGGCCTGGCCTACCACCCTCACCGAAGACCTGGGCCCGCCATCGCTGCAACATGTGTTGCACCTCCTGCTCAGCTGTTTCATTTTACTCTATGACTTTTTCTCTGATCTCTGCCAGCGTGTCTTCCCTATGAGTAGCCTCATATATCCTATCCAGTTCCTCCAGTGCCAATTCAATCTGCTTGAGATGCCTCGTATGGATTTGAGAATCCCAGTTTAGAGACCTATAAAAGTCCCGTGTATTGTAACTTTGAATGCTTCCCATACAGTTTCCATGTTCTGGACTGACCCTACATTCTTATCAAAATATTCTACAATTGCTGATCTCACTCCCTCCCTGAAGACCTGATCTAGTAGTGAGGATGACTGCAGTCTCCACTGGAATTGCAGGGGAGTGTGTGTGGGGATCGTCATTGTCAACAAAACCAGGGCATGGTCAGATAGCGTCTTGGGCAAATGTTTAACTGTGGTTGTCCATGCGTTTACTTCCTTTGTGACTAACCAATAATCTATTTGGGACCAAGAATTATGAACATAAGAATGATATGCACCCTCTTTACTTTCAGGATTACGTAGCCTCCAGATATCAATAAGGCCCATCTCTCTCATTCCCCCTATCAGTATCTCAATCGCCCGCTTAATTGATCCTCATGTGAGACAAATGGAGCATTAAAATGACCCCCCAGAGGATTGTAGAGAGTGGCAGAGCGTGTACATGGGACCATATTGACACAAAAAAATCAGGATCCTCGGTATGAGGTCCATATCTATTACAGTGCTCAATGTGCCACACATTTTACCCTGTACAATGATATATCTACCCTGCTCATCTGTTCCACAGTGAATAAGCTCAAAAGGTAAATTATTTTTCATGAGAATCATCACCCCTCTCGAGTATGAAGAGTAGGAGGAGGCTATCTTCACCCCAGCCCATTTCGTAGCCACTTTTTTCTTTGAATGTTGCATGAGGTGCGTTTCCTGCAGTAGTGCCACCCGTATTCCCTACTGATCTTAATATGCCAACACCTGTCTCATTTTGGGGGGATGATTAAGGCCTCTGAAGTTCCAGGTGATCCATGATATGTGTCCCATAGTTTTCCTCACTGTGTCACCCATTCTGCCTGTCGATATTGTCAAATATCATGAATCGCAGTATCGCATCTATAAGATTGATGCATGCACTGTGATTGTAATACTCTATGGCTAAACACTGAACCCCTAACTCCCTACCCACCCACCTAAGCATCCCAAACATGTGAAAGAAATCCCCTAGCAATGAAAATCCTACAGTTATAAAACAGTTAAGCCAACTTTTAGCCTGACTACAGGCATACTTATTCAGAGTCCTTATTATTTGGGGTATCCCCTCTGAGGGACTCTAGTGGCCATCACACTCCCCTGAAGTTGAGGGGCTGTCGGGACAATCTCTCGGACCATGTCCTGGTTGGGTAGTGCTAACGTCTTAGTTCGGCTCTAGTTGGTACTCACTCCATCTTGTACATATGTCTATTCACAGTATATTGCAATGGTACCTATATTTTCAGTTAGTGGCCATCATGATCAGCAATCCACCCAACATACCTCCTGTAGCGTTCAACTAGTAGGCAGCCAGTCTGTTATGTAAGTTCATTGTCTCTTATCCTCCCTCCCCACTCCTCACCACATAGTGTGCATGTCAACTCTTGACGGTTACTTCCTCCGTCCCACCGATTTATCGGCATTGTCTTCATTATCGCCTGGCCGCTTAGTCAACGCTGTCTTTTCCTGCTGTTTGATAAAACTCATAGCGTCTTTAGGTGACATAAAGATCTTCAATTTGCCCCTATGCTGCATACTGAGGTGAGCTAGATAGAGCATGGCGTACTGAATATTCAGTGTCTGCAGTTTCTTTATGACCTCTCTTGTCTGTTGCACAGCTATTGTGAAATCCGGATATAGGGCTATTTCATTACCGTGATATGCCGTGATGCCTTTCTCCCTCGAAGCCTTAGCGCCATGTCCTGATCCCGGTATTTCAATAGCTTTGCAATAATGGGTCTTGGGTCAGTGCCTAGCACTGGATCTGTGGTCTCGCTCCACAATGAGGACCGGCAAGAAGTGTTCTGCCCTGAACACGTCCCTGAGCACAGTTTTCACACATAGCTCCAATCTGCAATTATTGGTGGACTCAGACACCCTAGTAATGCGGAGATTGTTCCGTCTGAATCTGGCTTCCAGGTCCTCAATTTTGGCAGCTGCAACACCCAGGGGTGTTGGGTATCTTTCACCTATTGGTGCATCTAGGGACCCCTCACATCCAATTAAAACCCAGTGCCTCTTTACGGCATCACCCCGTAGCAGCCCTCCACATCTGTGGCCGCCAACGTAGTTCATTTTATCCTTCGTTACTGCATTGGTCTGTTCCTGCGAACACAGCACCAGATCGATTACCAGTGGGCCCTCAACGGTGTGTTGCGGCCTATCTGTGTTCCCTCACCGTGGTGCACACTCTCGGCTCTCAGCGGCCGCCTTCGCTGCACATTACACCCTCTCAGATACGGCCCGCTGATCACGTCTTTTATGCGCTGGGTCAGGAGGATTCTGCCATTTTATTGCACTCACCGGGTTCGTTATGTCTGGGCACGGCAGCATCTCTCACCCCTCAGAGCAGCCCACAGCAGTTTCAGTTATTGGCACATTCCGCCGCTTCACCCCCTGAACTCGCCTGCGAAGCTTGGGGGCCGCCATGTTGTTTGGATTCCTCAGTCGGCCGGAGTGCAGTCTTGCACACCAGGACTGCCAGCTTTATTTCACTTGCCTTAATACCTTCGGTTTACCAAGTAGGATACAGTTTCCTGTTTCCCTCTCTGTTACAGGATCAATGGTGGTCCATTTGCCCGATAATGAACAAATTTTGGCTCGACCAGCTGAGCAGCACTAAAGTGCAGCCATCTTGCTGCGGGCTCTCTAGCGCCCCCCTGATGAAGCGCACCGCCAGTTCTTAGATGTGCCTTTCACAGATGAGGACATTGTGCAGGTGATCCATAGTATGCCTAGGGACAAACCACCAGGCCTAGATGGAATAACTAACGTTTCATATAGAATATGCTCAAATCCTCCATCTCTATATTCTGGCAATGTATGCGGCGGCTCTGGCACATGGTATACTGCCTCCCTTCCTTCAGGAAGTGATAATTGTCACTGTCCTGAAACCATACAAGCCCCCTCGGTACTGTGACACCTACAGACCTCTGTCCATGCATAATATTTTAGCCAAACTAATTGCTCCCAACCTTCTCCCCTTACTGCCGAATACTGGTTGCCCAGATTAATCCACCTTTGTTCCCAGACGCTCAACAGCACCCAACCTACTCACTCTATTTGCTCTTTTTCACTGGGTTAACCCTCAGGTTGCAGCAGTTCAGCTTCAAGCCACTAAGGTATTCGATTCTCTAGAATATCCATACCTTTTCCTTCTAGACCAAACTGGATTCAGTAGTAACTTCTTGCGCCTGATTCAATTACTCCACACACAACCTATGGCCCGTTTGCAAGTGAACGTTGCAATACTTCTCCTTTTGTGGTGTCAAGGGGGACATGACAGGGGTGCCCCCTGTTGCCCATACTATTGGATATTGCGATGGAGCACCTTGCTGCCAGGTTGAGGCAATACCACTCCCACCGCCAGCTTGCATTCACCCCGAGAAGAATTCTGGTCTCCATGTATGCGGACGATGTCCCCATGTACATCTGTGACCCTGGAATTAAAACCGTCCATTAGGGAAATTATCCACTTAGGACAATGTGCTGAAATAAACATTAACTGGTCAAAATCCATCATATTTCCGCTCACTCCAGCCACGCACTCCCTTTGTTTCAGAGTACCGCTTACAGTGGGCTGAAGCACCAGTCCACTACCTGGGGGTTTGGCTCAGTAGTTGGAAGACCACGTTCCGGTGTGGAGAAGGCTGCCACTGTCCCTGGAAAGGAGGGTTGTTGTTGCCAAAATGGTGGTGCTCCCTACATTTTTGTATTTATTCATTAACCTTCCACTTATGGCCCACTTACCTCATCACCTCTGGTCCAACCTAATTACTCTGGCATGGGCAGGTAAACAGCTCTGGGTGGTATGGGAAGTTCTCACACTTCCCTTTAAGCAGGGTGGTTTATGTGCTTCAGGCACGGATCTCTACTTTTATTGTGCACAGGCGCAGTTTGCCCACTATTGGCTGCATCCCACCCGGTTCCAGTCCACATTGCTCCTGAACAGGATCAAATAGTGCCCTGCCCCCTGAGTGTGAAGTGGCCCCAAATGGAGATTGATATTGTAGCCTGCACAATATAGGTGTGAGATACACTGGGAAAATGCTCTGGGCTGGAGTATATGTATGCCACAACCGTGCCGCTTGTAGATCACCCATTGATTAATTCACTGACTGATACTGGTTCTCGCAGATGCCTGAAGCGTCTCTAACTCCACACCTTTGGAGATATATACCCACAAGCCTCTAGATGTACCTACCTAACACCATCTTCGAGCAGCCACTCGAGCTATGCACAGCACTCTTCTTGCAGCTCCACCAACATTCCATGCTTTGGAATTGATGCTCGACAGCCCCTTCCTGCACAAACTCATTACTCAACTTTACGCTACAATGGAGGAATAGACCCCGATAAGTGTGCCTGCTGCAAAATCCAAGTGGTCAGCAGACATGGAATCTCCCATTACTGAGGAGCAGTGGCACTACTGCTGCGCCTAGTCCAAAGCCCTCTCCCCAAACTATAGGCTCAGAATAATACATTTTAAATGCTTGCATAGAGTGTACTATGCACCTGCCCATCTGTCTAGGATGGGATTGGGTGATGATATGCGCTGGCTGCGCTGCGCTGCGCTGCGCCGCGCCTACCGCAATCTTTCTGCATTTAGCCGTGGAGTGCCCTGCTGTTGCAAACTTTTGGTCAGGGGTTTTTGACACTGTTGAGGTGATTACAGATCATGTGTCCCAGTGGACATCTCTGGTTGCGCTGCTAGGCTATTTAAAGAATATTCCACTGGGCACCCGTAAACTGACCACAATCTTATTTCTGTTGGCCAAGCGTAGGGCTGCTGTTCACTGGGACAGGCGCTCCACGCCCATATTTAATCACTGGTTGCGTGATGCAGCTTATTGTCAAGAACAGCTCGAAACCTATTGGGAGTTGATGCCTGTGTGCTCAAGACCAAAGGACATTTGGGCCCGCTAGTGACCTACCAGGCGGTGCGGCGAGATGTGACCTTGCTTGAGAGACAGATTGATCACTGGAACAGTGATCCTTTACCTTGTCCACCTGTGCCCCCTGAGGTCCACAGTATTGACTAATGAGATGTCTTTGAGTCTCGACATCGCCCCACTTTGGTACCGCCTTGCACTACAGTCTCTCCTGCTGGGCGTCTCTACTCCATCGGAGGACTGCATGTCATAGATATATTGTGACGCAGGTTTATACCTATATGCTATGCACTTGCAAATGCGATTGGGTTTATGCCTCCTTTGTGACTTTGCACTTACCCTTATTGTAAGGCAAATTGTGCACTGTTCTGTTATACCATAAAATCAATTTAAAAAAAAGATATTGACAGTTGGCGCTTTGTGCTTTTTAGTGCTATTTTTACTGAAATCTTTCAAACTGAATAGCTTTGGTTCTACTGGTCTTGTTATGTTTATTAGGAATTATTCTATTTTTCTAAGCTGGTGTGGGATGTTTTCGTGGTGGGGTTTCACTGTGCTACTGCTTAAAGTGTTCCTCAAATACTTTTCACATTGCCTCTGAGTTAAGCCTGACTGCTTTGTGCCAAGCTAATCGAGGCTTGAGCACAACTTAATTTAGGGTTTGCGGGTCACTTCACCCTGACAGAATTGAGGTTCCTCCTTGAGCAGGGTCCCCCCCCCCTCCTAGAACATCTTAGACTTTCACCCCAAAACGTTATTTGCTGCACGCTCGCTCTTGTTGGAATTAAAACATTTTGTCATTTTGTATGTTGCTGCTACGTGGGGCTTGGGAATAGGGGGGTTGTAACGCTGTATTTTTATTGCTGAAACTATTTTTTAGCCTTTTAAAACAATAATAAGTCCACTTACTTGCACTTTAAAACAATCTTGCATCTCGCTTTTAAATGGGAATCATCCTTACCGACACTCGCATTTCCTAGTCAGCACCATCTTGGTTAGCGCTCTAGTTGGTTGGTCGCTCAGCACACGCCTCCCCTATTTAGGAAGGGTGATGCAAGCGCGCACAACCTAGAACATCATAGACTTTCATCCCAAAACGCTATTTGCTGCATGCTCGCTCTTTTTGCAAAGCATTTTCTTTAAAACCTTTTGTCATTTTGTATGTTGCTGCTACGTGGGGCTTGGGAATAGGGTATTGTGAAGCCGTATTTTTATTGCTGACACTATTTTTTAGCCTTTTAAAACAATAATAAGTCCACTTATTTGTACTTTAAAACAATCTTGCATCTCGCTGTTAAATGGGAATTATCCTACCGACACTCGCATTTCCTAGTCAGCGCCATCTTGGTTAGCGCGCTAGATGGTTGGTCGCTCAGCACATGCCTCCCATTTTAGGAAGGGTGATGCAAGCGCACAGCGGGCGCGCCCCAAAGGTGCGCCAGAGGCGCGCCAGAGGCAGGCCTGTCTGTCCCATCCACGCTCCAATCGCGCTCAGCGCCAGACATGCTGCTAGTTCCACTCAAGGACACAGTAGAATATGCTATCCCAGGGAACTTCTCCATATAGGTAAGAGGAATGTTATGGGGACACAAGTAGCCATGGCCAACAACGATAACACTACTGCCACTGACCAGACCAAGGATAGATTAAAGTGTGGCCTGATTAACAGCAGGTCCTTGGTTAAGCACTACCAAGAGGTGTCAACTATGTTAGAGTACCTTGACCGAGATGTCCTGTTTTTAACTGAAACCTGGAAGAGTACCGACTCCTCTGTAGAGCTCGGATTCGCATGTCCAGATGGATATAAAAATTTTCATAAACCCAGGCCATCTGGGAGGGGAGGGGGGGGGGTCGGGGTGATTTTTAAAGAAAAATGGGATTTTACTCCATTACATGTCGACGATGTCGAGGGTATTGAATTACTAGTCTTTTCACTGCAAGAGGAAAATTACTAACAGGAATAGTATGCTACAGACCTCCGGGTCTAAACACCCAATATCAAGTCCTGTTTGACACCCTCGCCAACCTGACCTTAACACACTAAAGGATGGTTATATTGGGAGATTTCAATCACTGGGATAATGGGAATTTAGGACCCCCTCCGAGAGATTTGAGGCAAACCTGCGAAAGCCTTAACCTACACCAACTGGTACATCAGCCAACCCACCAAGGAGGGCATGCCCTAGACCTTCTGTTTGCTAATCAGAGCGAGACAGAGGTGATTGATGTACTGCCCTAAAGTTGGACTGATCATTTTCTAATCCACTTCAGGATAACATTGCCCAGATTAGCTGATAATACAAATCGGTCAGTAACCTATCGTAAGGGAAGAGAATGGGTTAAGCTAGTAAAAAATAGACAATACCCGACGTTCCCAGAACATAATCTTTTTGTCCCTAGCAATTCAGTAGAAGAAAATTATCAAATCTATTGTAACTATATAAATTGTACCTTGGATCAGACTGTCCCGGTAAAAAGACTGAAGAACAGAAAGAAACCCTCAGCCCCTTGGTATAGCGAGGATTTAAAATTGATGCAGAAAAAATGCAAACAGGCCGAGAGGAAATGGAGGTGGTCATATGTAGAATCAGATAAAAAAGAGTTGAAACTGTTGCAGGCTTCATATAAGGAAGCTATTTCTAGGTCAAAGGCAGAGTATTATGCTAAAACCATCCTGCAAGCGCCGAACAGTACTAAAGTGCTTTTTAATATTATAAAGGACCTATCCAATCCAGCCTGCATGGGCAATAAGGTGGATGCAACGCAAAAACTCTGCGATGACATTGCTGCCCACTTTGATGAAAACATTATTAAAATTGTTGGGGGTTTTAACCCCAACAATAACAGCTGTTTGGATGAGGAAAATTAATTATCTCAGACACTAGCAGAAGAGCCACAGATAGAAGCATACCATAGCCGTCAGCCGCCTGCTCTAGAGTGCTTTCAACCTCTTACCGAGGATACACTTAACAGCCTTGCTCAGAGTGTATCCTCGGGCTCCCCTCTGGACCCTCTTCCACATGGGATATGTAAGGAATTTCAGCTAGAATTATTCCCTTGGCTGCAGCAGATCTGCTGTCAGTCATTGGAAGAAGGAATGGTTCCACAAGCTTGGAAGCAGGCAGTGGTGACCCTGCTTCTTAAGAAACCGCCTCTTGATCCTAAAAGTCCAATGAATATCAGACCAATCTCGCTCCTGCCATAACCAGTAAAAATCTTGGAGAGGGCAGTTAGCAAATCTTTGTCCCTATATCTAGATGAAAACCATCTGCTAGACAAGGACCAGTTTGGGTTCCGACCAGGTCATGGAACTGAAACAGCCCTAGTGACCGTATTGGACAACCTGAGAATGCGAGCCGACAATAATAATCCATCTGTACTAGTGTTACTAGACATGTCGGACGAATTCAACACGGTGAATCACATAATACTGCTGAAAAGACTAGAGAATATAGGAGTGAAAGGACGGGCACTGAAATGGCTGCAATCATACTTGACGGGTAGACAACAGGTAGTGACCATTTCACCGTTCACATCCACAAAGACCCCTGTGCGCCACGGGGTGCCACATGGCTCTGCAATAAGCCCCATTCTATTCAACATCTACTTGCGCCCTTTGATCCCTATTATCAAGTCTTTTGGAATTGATCTAGTAAACTATGCGGACGACACCCAACTGGTGTTTTCCCTGTAAGGAAATCAAGCAGTAACTATGGACACATTTCAGGAGTGTATGCAACAGACCTCCAATTGGCTTAGGACAAACTCCTTACAATTTAATGGAGGAAAAACGGAGGTTGTGTACTGCTCCATGGCTAAAATGTCTCGGCACCTGCCGCTGGAGTTCAGACTCACCCCTAAGGACAAACCACTGGTTCCAGTAAGAACAGTGCATAACCTGGGGGTTTTAGTGGACAACAACCTTCAAATGGAGTCACAAGTCAATAAAATGGTTAGTACTTGCTTCTCCTTGTTAAGAGCGCTACGCAAGATTCTCCCACTAATGCCTAGTGCCACTAGACCTCTCGTAGTGAGGAGTATAATTTTGAGTAGACTGGACTACTGCAACTCTCTGTACCTGGGAGCACCACAATCAGTATTACAGAAGCTGCAGAGAATCCAGTCCATAGCAGCGAAACTGGTGTTTAACAGGTTGTGCAGGTCTTCAACAACGGCGGCTTCAAAGGTCCTACGTTGGCTACCCATCAAGGAGATAATTCAATTCAAGTCTCTCTGTATTGTGTTTAGAGCAGTACATGGTCTGGGCAGGAGAAACTCACCTGGTATAATCCTGGGAGAAATCTTCGTTCTTCCAGTGCAAGTCTGGTAACCACCACCAGATTTAAGAAGACCAGGATGGGAGGCAGAGCATTTGGTGTAGCAGCCTCATGTCTCTGGAATGATCTGCCCCCGAATATTAGACAAATTAATTCTCTACTTCCTTTCAGGAAAAGCTTAAAGACCTGGCTCTTCCCTAGGGATGAGTAAAACGAGCTCTTTAATTCTGAGAATAGGCTATCTGTTTTGCTGGTGCCACCTTGATAAGTCGTGGTGCCAGGATACCCGTAGGGTGACAGTTTTTGCTCTATATTAGTCTCTGATACAATACAATACAAATAGCAACCCCCAATAGTTACAGCTAATCACTGGGGGGACATTTCATTTTTAATGTCACACATGTTCCATTCTCACATATTATGCACCCTCCTCATGGAAAGCTTTACTTTGGGGTGACCTTATTTAAAATCAGGTTTTCCTATCTTTCAAAAGGGTGATTTTGACAGATCTGGGCAGAGATCAAACTGCTGATGTCACACTGCACAGGATAGGCCTGAAGTCATGTGTTACTGCCACTTTGGTAGATGGAACTATAGGTGCTGCAGTCTACAAGCTGCATTTAACTTTCCGTGACAGGGGTGTATTTCCTGACCATATACTATGGCCATATAGGAAAGTTAATTGTGCTAATCAGCTTTAAACCAATTTCAATATGTTTAAAGGGGGAGCACAGACACTTTCTCCTAATAAATAGGAGTGAAAGCACACAGAGCTGTAAAGCCAGCATCGATAAAAGACAGAAATCAGGGCTAAACATGCAGATTTCCTACAGTTTCCCTGAGATGTTCCCCTCCCTCCCCAGATTACAAGGGTAAGACTGGCATGCACTCCAGGACTAATTCCCATGGGTGGGCTAAGTTTGGCTCAGACCTTTTGCAGGTGGCACTCTAGAAAGCTAAGAGTGAGGAAGAGGAGAAGAAGTTCAGATTACTTTGGAGGTACAAGAGGAAAGAAGGTGGAGAGACAGGATGGATGGGCCCCAGAAGAAAAAAGTAGAGAGAAGGTGGAAAAAAATATCTTCATCTATATTTTCTGGGTGCTCCGGTCTCCCCTGGGCACCAACACCTCAGCATACTTTTGGGTGGACACCCAAGATGGCAGCGGCCCTGCAGGGTCCTCAGCCAGCACCTATCCTCGGGAGCTGGCCAAACTGAAATTGCTCCCTGGCAGGAGCAGCCTTTCTTTTTGCTTCCGCCCGTGGCGGGAGCAATGCATCGTTCCCTGCCCATACTCTTGTGGGCAGGGAGGTACATCTGTGCTCCCGCCCGGCGGGAGACTTTCTTCTCCCACCAATGTGGGAGCAATCCAAGCCTCATTTAGTGTACCAGGGATGTGGTCCCCGGTACACTCAACATTTGTCAGGGAATGAGGTCCCCAGGGCCAATATTTGGCCCGGGAAGGGGAACTGATGTAAACCCCCCATTATAATTTGTTTTCAAAGTAGAGCTAAATCAGCCCTCGTGGATTTGATCACCAGGGCCATAACTTGACCCAAATAAGGGGGGCTGAAGTCACCCCTACCACAATAATTAAAAAATAAATTGCTTCAACCCCCAGGCTCTGTCCCACCCCTTGGGAGGTTTATTGAATAGGGGTATCTACTCTTTTTAAAAACAAATCCCTTCTGCACCATGGTTTCACAGTGGAAACATGACACAAAGTATTTTTTTTTATTTTGGCACCAGTGGGGATCTCTCTGGGACACTGCCTAAAGGCCTGGTGGGATCAGGCTATTCTTAACCTTCTCCCCTATATGTTATTTTTGTGTTTTTTCCTCTTGCACTGGACCCTTGAGTTCTGTCATGGTCAACCAACATCTCTGTTGATGTTGACGGCAGCCAGCTTTTTAGAACTTATCTTTTGTTCTGCTGGTCTCTCGAGATTCCAGTGTTAATAGATATCAGTATATTTTTCACCTTAATTTCCTAAAACTACTGAACATATTTACACCAAATCACAAGAAGCACACTTTATGGGTGAACATCTAGGGGGCATGATTAGGAACCCATTTGCGTTGCTCTTGCACCATGCAACGTGGTGCAAGAGTGACACAAAGCTTCATAAATCTAAAGTAATGCAATGCAGTGCAAATTGCTGCGTTGCATTATTCTGCACCAGGAAGGCGTTTCCATGGACGTTGTGTGGGTGTTACCACACAAAATCCATGGATTTTGACGCATTCACAGATTTACCAGAAGCAGTAGACCTGGGAATATATCAAAAACGTACTCCTCCCCAGGTGAGGCATAACAAGGAGAAATATGTTTAGTTCTGAATTCTGCAGCACACATAGAAAGGGGAAAAAGCCTCAGGGAATTGTTTTTGTGCAGGAAGGTGGCCCTTTTCTTGCACAAAAACAGTCCTCCTTAAACATAGGCACCCCTGCGTCAGCGCTAGCCCGCCAAAATGGCGCCAGTGCAGGGAAAAGTCAGGAATGTGTTGTATTGACTTAAGTAAGGCACATTCCAGCCCTTTTCCAGTCACACAGTGCAGCGCAGCGCAACAGGGTGGCTTGCAGTGCTGCACTGCTTGACTTGGCCATAAATATGGCCACTAGTTTTTTGCTAAATTTGGTGCAATTTTGTTCAGCTGTTTTTGCTGTAGCATTATCTAAAGTTCCTATGAGAAATTGCATGGGGAAAATGCGTTATGGGCCCCCTGTTTTTTTCTGCACCAATATATCTCGCAGAAGTCTCCTTGAAGGTGCTGAGGTAGAAGAAATCTTTTGTTTTTTGAAGATGTACACCTTTGCTTTTGGTATCCGTCACAGAAAAAACGAATTATTTCTGTTAAACTAAGCACCAAACCTCTTCCCCCTCTCCTGGGTTTTTGCAACAGAATGAGCATTTCGGGAGTAAGTTTGTGTAGACAAATTATGCCCAAGGCACGAAATTTCAAACATGAATGTAAATATGGAAACAGACCGCTGGGTAAAAATAGAGCAAGGTAATCTGCATTCATTACAAAATGAAAAATACCAAGATGCTTACAATCAACAATTAGGCTAAAGGGTTTGTTTTGCATATGAATTAGTGTCGCTTACAACGTAAATTATGCATCTTTCAATAAATGTAGCATATGCATATATTGTTTGCATGTAGCACTCTGGAAATCAATTGGAAGGGCCCTGTTTAAAGGTCGCCGGTTTAAAGAATTAATAATGATAGTCTGAAGATGGGGAAATACCGGCCATCTTGAGTGTAGCATCCTCCACAGCCTGGGTACCCACTAAGGACTATGCCACATACAGATCTTAGTATAATACATCTTTATTCTTCATATGTAACCGTAAACTCAACATTCTAAACCTGCATTCACTTTGCTACGCTCTAATGCTTACATCACAGTTCTATCGAGTATATCGGGACCCACAAGGGTTCTGTCATTGCTAGCTCCCATAACACTATACCCCCCATTGTTAATGAAAAATACAATTTTCTTTTACAAATATATACAGAATCGTAGCTCTTCAGTGAGTCTGCGTGGGTTTTTGATCACTGGCAGATGAGCTATGATACCACAAAACCGATCCCAGAATGCTTGTTTCTGGTCCAGGGATGGCCTGACCTGGCAGTTTGGACTGCACTGTTCCTATGGGGAGCAGGGTCAAGACTGATTTACATATGACTGGGTCCAAACTGATCGGTGTTGATTTGCCTTAATTGGTGTGGTCGCTTTGTAGAAATAAAAACCTTTTAAGGGGTTCACTGATGCACCTGGTCCTTAAACCAACAAAGAAAAGATTGGCACGCAAGATGGAATATCAAAACAATAATTTATTAACCTCACATGAGGGAGACTGCGTCAATACAGTACCCTCAGGCCACTGTAGGAGGCAGTCTAAGGAGTACAGAGATCATGGGTCCTTTATACTGTATTTACCGTTGAGCATGCAGGGAGACTCAAAAAGAGGCAGTACAAGTGTGCACATGAATAGCTAGTTACATATAAGGATACATAAGAATCGCTTAGTCAACAGAGTGGGAGGGGTTACAATATTGCTGACATTAGTTAAAATAGCCTGACAGTTCTCTAAGAGCAGGTGCATTCAGGCAGCTACAGGTCTTTCTGAGCATGTGCAAGGCTCTGGATCAGTGCTGAAGGAGTTAACTAACTGATGACACAGCAGAATACAAGGCGGTACAAAAGGGGGTGGTGATGGACGGAGTATCAGAACCAATCAAACACTCACACCCAGTCAACAGATCTAGGTTTGATCCATCACCGTTCTTTAGCCCACTCTGCCACCCCAGTTCAGACATGGCCATATGCAAATCAGTCTGACCCTGTGCCTCATGGGAACAGTCCAGCCCGAACTGCCAAGCCATGCCTTCCCTGGACCGGAAACAAGCTTCCTAGGACCGGTTTCTGGCATTTCAGCTGTCTTCAGCCAGGCTTGCTTGAATCCAGAGGCAAAGTGAGCAAGGGACTCATGTCTGAGCATGCCCTGCCAACTTATGGCGAACAAAGCGGTACAAAAGGGGGTGGTGATGGACGGAGTATCAGAACCAATCAAACACTCACACCCAGTCAACAGATCTGGGTTTGATCCATCACCGTTCTTTAGCCCACTCTGCCACCCCAGTTCATCAAGACGTTAAACGTCATCTCCCAGATGTTGTCTTAATGCAGGAAACACACCTGGTCGGAAACAACTGCCATGCGCTTAGCAGATGGGGCTACAAAATGGCGACACATGCCGGCTTCACAAAAGGGTCCTGGGGTGTGGGCATTCTTGTACGACGGTCCTTCCCGATGGTAATTGAATATACCTGGACCGATCCACTGGGACGCTTTGCGGTACTCTCGGGAAGATGAGAGGGGCGCACACTCACCATAATGACGGTCTATATTCCGCCAGGTCTCCAAACCCAATCATACCAAGAACTGGGAAGGCTTCTCCTTTCCCTTCCTGAGGGACAACTCATACTGGGTGGGGACTTTAACGCGGTAGTTTCGGGTAGGTTTGACAGACACCCGCCCGAGACATCCCTACAGGGCATATGTGGCTTTGCAACCTCCTGGAAGCATTCGGCCTAACAGATCTGTGGCGTACACGTCACCCAGACTTCCAACACTACACATTCTTCTCTGGCCCACACCGCACCCTCTCCAGGATAGATCACATACTTATGGCTTTGCAACACAACACCGTCATTCAGGAGATCAAGCACCTAGCACGGGGCATATCAGACCACTCCTCCGTATGGGCACATCTCTCTATGGGGGAAAAAAAGGTAGGCTGTATTGCGCCTATAAACCCCTGGCTTCTCCACAGTCCAGAGACCAAAACTGAGATAACCTGCATGATCGGTCAGTACTTCCAGGACAACGAAGGGACGGTAGAGTCCCCTACCACTCTTTGGGAGGCGTTCAAAACAGTGCTGAGGGGTAACGGCCTCTCAACCATAGCCAGGCAACGTAAAGAGAAAGAAAAACAAATGCTCACCATCGAGCGCGACATACTTGAACTTGAGAAGGCCGCACAAACTGATGGAGACCCGGTGGCTCTCCACCAAATGCAGATCAAGGCAGCCGAATATAAGGAATTGGCGACTGAAGCCGCTAAAAACCTTGCGAGGACCAGGGACAGGCAGTTATATGACCAAGGGGATAAAGCGGGCAAAATGATAACCTGGCTAGACAAAAAAGAGAGGGCGCAAAGAGTGGAGGTGGAGATTAAAGACAGTATGGGCACCCTTTTAACTGAACCGCGGGAGATAGCCTGTGAGTTCACCGTGCATTTTAAATGTGTTTATCATAGGGGCTAGGAGCTCCCTGAGGAAGACTCTTCCGCATTATTAGCAGACATCAGTCTACCAACCCTCTCTGATTCAGACCGAGAGGAACTGGAGGGTGCGCTCACGGAGGAGGAGCTGTCCATGGCCATCAGGAACCTCCAACCCGGCAAAGCACTGGGACCAAACGGTCTGCCTATTGAGTTATACAAGCTCAAACCCGACGACCTTGCCACATACCTGAAACGTATGTTTGAGAATAGCAAAGACATGGGAATACTGCTGAGGGATCAACGGATCGCCACATTGGTGGCCATTCCGAAAGAGGGGAAACCCAAAGAGGTATGCGCCTCTTATAGGCCAATATCACTGTTAAACGCCGAACCCAAAATCCTTGCAAAACTTCTTGCAAACAGGCTCAAACCGATAATAACCAAACTAATCCGCCCAGAACAATCAGGCTTTGTGCCACACCGCAACACCGCACTGAACCTAAGACGACTCCATGGTGTGTTGGGACGCTGCCACACGATTTCAGGAGGACGCAATGGTGGTCTCGTTGGACGCCACAATGGCATTTGACACACTTGAATGGACCTACCTGATGGCGTTCCTCAAAAGGTTGGGCTCCGGTCCTAATTTTTTCGGGTGGGTACGGCTCCTCTATATGGAACCGCTGGCCCAAGTAGTCGTCAACAGCAAAATACCTGAGGTGTTCAACCTGGAAAGGGGGACGCGACAGGGCTGCCCCGTCACCCCTGCTCTTTGCCCTCTCCCTCGAATCGCTCGCAGCTTGGATACGGCAGGATCCCTCGATAGGGGGACTCAAATGGCCCGAGGGATGGGAGGATCGGATCTCGCTTTACGCCAACGACATCCTCTTATATCTCGCTTCCCCTTATGACTCGCTGAGAGTGGCTTTGGACATATTCACCAGTTTTGGGAGAAATTCTGTCTACAGCATTAAATGGGGGAAATCGTTGCTCTACGTTTTACATGGCAAAACCCCCTCTATTCAACGTCACTGCCCGATCCAAACAGCTACGGAGGGGTTCACATATCTCGGTGTCTTCATCACCACAGACCTGACAGCCCGCTATTAGAGGAATCTCCTACCACCCCTGCAAAGGTTTAAACGTGACACCGCCGCATGGAAGAAGCTCCCATTGTCCCTGCTGGGACAGGCGGCTCTTTTTAAGATGATGACATTACCGCATTTCCTATATGCCCTCCAGAACTACCCAGACCTAGTCCCACATAAATAATTCAAAGAAATCGAAGCCACCCAGAGGGACCTATTATGGGGCGGGACTCCGCGTATCTCGTTCCGTAAACTGACGCTTGGCTGGTATGATGGGGGGATAGCACTTCCAGACATCCGGAAATACTACTGAGCAGCACACCTCTCGGCCATCAACCACGGTACATACTGTAGTGGCGACGACCCCGGCTACGGGATGGATAGGTGGCTCTTTCTGGGTGGGAACTTCGAGGCGGCGCTCTATTCCAAACCTAATAAATACCCCCTCACAGGGCCCACAAGACACTCGGTCCAACTCTGGCATATTGTAAGCCATAATCTGGGATGGGCTGATAAACTCACACTGGCTACCCCACTCCGGGTTTCTGAACAACTGGGCATGTTGGGTCGATCTAAGTGGTTCGACAAATGGGACCTGATAGGGATATCCCGCATAAAGGACCTTTGGGGGCCGGATGGCATGGTGTTGTTTGCCTCACTGCAGCTCACTTACGAACTAGCACACAAAGAGTTCTTTAGGTATGCGCAGGTTAGGCATTCACTTCAGGCACACATCCCAACAGGAACGTCCCTTCCGGAGTCCTCCCCACTCGAGGATAGGCTACTTGACAGCTATCTGCCAGAAAAGGCCATATCTCTCACATACAAGAAACTTATATATCACACCCCTGACCCCCTGGTGTATCTGAAGGTAAAATGGGAGCGGGACGGTCTGGAGATAGATGATGAGGAGTGGAGGGAGGCGCTCTCCTCCCCCAAGGAAGTGGCTATATCAGCGAAACTTAGGCTGATTCAACTGAAAATACTGCACCGAGTATACCTCTCTGGTACTCGATTGGTCCTGATGGGCAGGGGTGAAGAGGGAGCCTGTAGGAGACAATGTGGTTCTGAAGGGACATATATGCATATACTCTGGGAGTGCCCATTGAATACAAGCTTACTGGAAGCAGGTGCATGAATGCATGAGCATAGTCTGGGGGGTAGAAATGTGGCTTGAAGCCAAAAGGTGTCTTTTAAATATCTGGGAGCCAACAGACCTGACGGCAAAGGGTAGAATCTGGGCGACGCTTGGTCAAACCATAGCAAAACGTAACACTGCACGTCTATGGGGGGGCGGTAACACCACCAACGATTAGTGCATGGAAAAAAGATATAGACTGGAACATGCGGCAGGAAAAAACAGTATATGTGGCCCGGGGTTGCCCACGGAAATGGATTGCAATATGGACAAAATGTAATGTGTACCGCGGCAATATTTGTGAGCCCCCCTTGATCCCTTCCATTGATGAATCACTATCACCCTAATTTGATATGTAACACGACCCTCTCACAATATATAACATCTAACGGTTGTGATATTTGTGTACGATCCCGGAAATGTAACACTGAAACAAGAAATGATCACATGTATGTAATGACCACAATTTAAGTTTGTACCAATAAAAAGAGTTATAAAAAAATAAAAAAAGTCTTTAGACAAGGCATTAGCGAGTATAAAAAGAACTTTATGGTGAATTGACAAGAGCAAAACGTTACACTATTTGAAGTAGCAAAGGAAGTCTATGTTTATTTACTAAATTCTGAGGGAAAAAGAAATACAATACAGACATACTCTAAATCCTTACATTTGTGTATTCCTATATTATTCATCTGAAGAACCTCAAGAAAGGGAATTTTTAGAACAAGCATCCTTTGGTCCTTCTTTTCTTAACAAGCTTGTGTTTCATAAGTCATAACCTTTCACTACTTGTACAGGACTGCAGACACTTCTAAAATGATTTTTCTTACATAAAAACACCTACATTTTACACTTAGGACCATGCTCTCATGTTATAGGCGTAGCGGGAAAATCTAAAACTGCTAATTTAACAAGGATTCTTATTACATAAATAACTAATAAAACCTCAACATAGTGGGTACATGAATTTCTCCAGCTATTCACCAGCTCTAATAAGGGCTGTCAGTTCAATTAAACTGACTAATAAGAGACTACTGATGCCTTTGCAAAACTGTATGTAGCATGAGAATAACATAAACAATAATGGTGTTATCACCTGAGAATTTTAGAACCAAAACTACCCACATATAATTCCCCTTTAAAGGTCAAAAATGGGAACAGCAACCTAGACTACTCATCCTTTCATAATTTCATCAGACAGGATGGGCAGCAACATGACGTATTTTATCCATTTTATTAATTCTAACAATTTCAAAACAGTAGTACTGAATAGCCAATTAAGTGTCTCATGGCCGTTCCTAGACAGCTTAGACAGGCTCAAGAGAGAGTGAGAAAAAGAGAGAGAGAAAGAGAGAGAGAGAGATAGAGAGAGAGGGGGCACATAATTCAAGAAAAATGACAATGTGTTACTTAATTTTGGTTACCCTTAATTTGCCCAGGAGCTAATCTCCCTAATCTCCTCCCTCATTCGACAGTAGGTAACCTGAAAGAGGTGACCTTCTGTCGACGCTATCTACTCCTATTTTTGGCAGATGGGCACAAACAAACTTGTAGGAGGTAGATAACTAGGAGAAACCACACCAAAGAGGCCATAGAACTGCACCACTTTACTAGAAGACATTAATCCTTAACCAACTCCAATTCCTTTTTAGCTCATTGAGCTGTGTAACATAATAGTACATTAATGCAAATTGTATTTCATAGCCTTTTGATCTGGCCCTAGCACAACAATTTTAAGTGAAAACCAGTATTACTGCATGTATGGCAGAGCTATTCTCTGCACATGGCCTGCAGACGCTGCTATCCCTTGATAATGTTATTCAATAAGATAAACCCCACCTGCATATCTCCTACACTTGTATTATTTCGCAAGAAAACAGTGATATCCCCATGTGCTCCTAACAGAATATGCAATATTTCCTGTAGCTAATGTTACCTAAAACATCACCTGTAGTGCTTTACCCTACAATGTGAGAATCAGGATATTTAATTAATACAAAAAAATCAGTTTATCAAACTACTCTTCAACAGTACAAGCTTTCATAGTGTAATGTAGAACTCACATACTGTCACAGTGGCTCCCTGCATGGAAATCTTTACGTTCAGTAGTGTTGGTCAGTTCTAAAAACAGACCTTGGCCTCTGACCCTTAAAGCTGTTGTCCCCTGTCTGAGAAAGGCTATTTCCATGCAGCAGGACTGCTCTTAAAAAGTAAATTGTGCCCAAACTCGACTTTGGTGGTAGGGGCACTTAAAAATGGATAACCTACAATGTTTTGGCATATTAGGGAACCCCAGGGTCTCCCCTAGATATTCCATGGGTGGGGGATCAGAAATGTATAAGGTACACCCTTATAAGATACATTTTTTATACGCCTGGGTATAGTGAAATTTCACATTTCACTCCCCACATTGTGGTAAAGTGCTGCTCAAATTCAACTTTGATGCTAGGAGCTTAAATATTTTTCACAGTAGGATTATTAGAGATTTTAGTGCATTTATTTGTAATAAAAAATATTCTCATGTAGTCCCTTTTTTAAAAAAATGATCACTAACTCTTTTGATGTTTCCACATATGAAAAGCAAGCCTCTTTCCTTTCTTTTTGCCTTTAAATGCATGTATTGATAACATTAAGCACAGAAGCTGTACTGAAACATAAAATAGTTTGTACCACTTTTTAAAGGGCAGTTATTATTTAACATCAGAACCACAGATGTGCTTATGTAAAAAGCTACAAAAAAGAAAGTCCCTACTATGAATCCTTTCTCTTTTATCCAAAATAATGAAATTGTATTTCTAACTTTCAAAAATCAGTAGTTGTTAACTCTGTAGCCTGTGGCCCGGTATAGCCATGCAATGTTGTTTACTCAGCTGCGCTTTTACGACCAGCAGGCTTCAATTTCAGAAGAAAAACCCTTTGCTGTATTGTAATGTCCTGAAAAAGTTTGATCTCCGTCTGTTTTGACAGACAGCTTCCTCTCAGTCAGACAGCATTAAATAGCTGTGTGAAAGCTCTTTTTCAGGTGCTGGAATTTTGAGCACGGTGTAGTCTATTTAAAACACAGGCATTCCAAGCCAGCACAAATCTATCATCTTGTAATGTGGAAAAAAGGCTTTTATTTCCGCAGCAACCAATTACTCAGATGATGTGAATGCCTTTTAATATTAATATCTAAGGATAATGCTGTAACATTTTGTATTGAGTCCTAGTTATGCAAAGCACACAAATTCGTTTTTTCCCTTTCTATGAGGCCTATTTTTTCCCTAGTGAGTGTTAATTGTAAAGTTTTTTTACCATTGTGGTAATATTTACACATCTAAACTTTGTTACTGTTTTACTTCTAATGGTAGCGTGCAGCTATTTAGCATATGTTACATAATTCATTCTTTGAATTTTAAAATGTAGTTCTTTCAATGACATTTGCATAACAGAATGACGACAAAAAAACAAATTGAGCTCATTCCAGACATTTTCAAGAAGGGGGTCATACACTCAGAACACACAACACTGCTTGTTAAAGCAAGCCATTCTCACACAATAAACATAGTCACTACTTACTGAAATAAGTACTTTCAAGCATCACCACCGGTGTCAGTCGACAACCACATAGACACTAAAAAAAACCAATTAACCCACAAATCAACACTTAAGACAAAGCAAGAGACAGCCCACAGACTGTACCTAAACCAAACCATTTGTAAATACCAATTGTAAGTCATATTTACAAATGAAAGCACTCTCAAAAACAAGGTACAGAGATTACACCAAGACAAATATACAGCCGTAAGACTGCCATGTTCAAAACAACAGGCTCAAGCCTCAGACCTTTTTCAAAAGTACACCATATTACTAGTTGGGCTGGAAGAACACTCAGAAGCGCTCCATATCACCACTTATGAATTTTACTAAGTGTGCAGATCAGGATCCTTTTTATATATATATATATTCACTGAAAAAACCATAGGTTTCACAAACGTTATAGTTACGAATTAGCATTTAAAAAACCTTGCAAATTCACTTAAAAAACCATAGGTTTCACACATGTTATAGTTAGCTGGACATTTCACTCGTAAAAAAACAATGAAATTCCCCCGTTATAGTTAGTGCAGGCAACTATAACTCACGCGACCGCAATCCTCTGCTGATGACGTCAGATATTACATCACTGTATTTAGACACTTATTTACCCATGTCTTCTTCCATTAATCTTTAGCTATACATATATAACAAATATTTATTTTTCATAAAGACACATATGTCATCAGTGATGTAATATCTGATGTCATCAGCAGAGGATTGCGGTCGCGTGAGTTATAGTTGCCTGCACTAACTATAACGGGGGAATTTCATTGGTTTTTTACGAGTGAAATGTCCAGCTAACTATAACATGTGTGAAACCTATGGTTTTTTAAGTGAATTTGCAAGGTTTTTTAAATGCTAATTCGTAACTACAACGTGTGTGAAACCTATGGTTTTTTCAGTGAATTTGTACGGTGTTTTAAATGCTAAGTTATGTATTTATTAATTTGTTTTTTTTCAGGTTTTTCACCGTGCGCGCACCGTGCACGCGCTGTGGGTGCACGGTACGCTTCGCACACCGAGCACCAACGCTTCGCCGTGCGCGCACTGTGCGCGCACCTCGCGATTTAAAAAAAAAAAAAAAGAAAGTTTTTTTTGCCCTTGGGGGTCCTTCTGTGACCCCCTGACCAAGGCTAGGGGGTCAGGAACTGTCCACTCTGCCCCCTTTTCAAGTTCTCCGCCTTTTTTTTTCTCCCCCTCAGACTGCGAGAGACAAAATGGAGGCCGACACTTCCTGGTTTCGACCGATTCGAATGATATGCTTTTAAATGCTATTTTCTCAGGAAATACTGAACAGATTTACACCAGACCTGCAAAAGGCACTTCCTTGACCTTATGGCTACCTCTGCCAAATTTCACGTAATTCTGTTCAGCCGTTCGGGCTGTAGCTGCGGCTAAAGGTCCTATGGAAAAATGCATGGGGAAAACGCGTTTTGGGACCCCCCTTTTTCTCGGCCCCCGCTTGACGAATCACCCCGAGACTTTCAGGGTAGGAGCTGAACGGAGCGCCCCATTAGTTTTTAAAATTTCTCGAGGATTCGTCAACCGGCGCCAAAGTTATTCAAAATAGAATTTTGAGATTTCCTATGGAAACTAGGTTGTAACTATAACTATCTACTAGCGACCCCCAGTAGATAATATATATATATATACTTGTTCCATGGTGTACTAGTCATCATGGAAGAAATACCTTTTTTAATATAAGTAAACCTATTTAGGTATCCCCTCGAGGGGAATCAGCTGAATACTTTCTAAATCCTTATTGGTACCACCAAGACAGCAACACTTTCTACGAATTGTGTGCTAGAAGCAGGCATGCCAAAAATATTATAGCATATATAATATTATCTCCAAGTGACACTTAACACAATTTGTGCCGTTCAAGACTTCAAAAATTAGACATTACCTGCCTTCATTTGCTGCAGCAAACAAACAAACAAACCAAAATCTTGGCCACGTCATTCCAATCAAAAAGTGTTGCTACAGCAACCTTACCAAACCAAAGTCTCCATGTTCCAACTGCCAAGCTCTGAGTGACTTAACGGTCATTTTAAAATACTCACGCCAAAGAAGATTTCAGTCGGGAGTGGCCAACACCTGGAGGGTCAGATCGGGAAAACCGGAAAACACGTTGGTCTGCAAAGACAAAGGGTCTCCTCATGCAAGGTACCTTCCTCAGTGGATTCCTGCCTTCTGTCATGACCGCACTCTTGGATGGCCGCTTCTCCAATGAGGTCCACGTTCAGGCACCAATTTGTAGAAATAAAAACCTTTTAAGGGGTTCACTGATGCACCTGGTCCTTAAACCAACAAAGAAGAGATTGGCAGGGAAGCTGGAATATCACAACAATAATTTGTTAACCTCACATGAGGGAGACTACGTCAATACAGTACCCTCATGCCACTGTAGGTGGCAGTCTAAGGCGTACAGAGATCATGGGTCCTTTATACTGTATTTACCGCTGAGCATGCAGGGAGACTCAAAAAGAGGAAGTACAAGTGTGCACATGAATAGCTAGTTACATATAAGGATACATAAGAATCGCTTAGTCAACAGAGTGGGAGGGGTTACAATATTGCTGACATTAGTTAAAATAGCCTGAAGGAGTTAACTAACTGATGACACAAGCAGAATACAAGGGCAGGCAACAGTGAAGAGGGAGAAAGCACATGGCTAACTAAAATGGCTGTCAAAAACAAAATGGCTTCAACTGATGCTAACAGCCATTGCAGCTAGTTTCCACAGCTTTGCCTTGTGGGTGTGCGTCGTGCATTGCTTCTGAGCATTCGGCATTGGATTTAACTTGAGATTCAATGCTTCTGTGATTTGACGGTATGTAATTTTGTTCACTCTCTACATTTTCTTAATGACTTCTTTTACACCTTAACCAGCTAGATTCTTAAGGTATATGATACTCTTATTCCTATATGTTTCTTCTTGTGCATCAATGAAATCATCAAATGTCTCTATCCAAGCAGTCCATCTGTCGCTAATTTTCAGCTTTTTGGTGGTATCTCTAATTTTGCTACTTTCAGGAAGACAGCAGCATTATAACCATTTGTGTGATTGGCTGACGCTGAGAGTGGTGGTCTCACTGACATTGCTGTCCGCTACCACCTGTTTTATTCATACCATCTCTAAGGCCCTGTGCTGTTCTGGCTTCTGGGTCATCCCTGCCAGTCAGTGACCTCCCTCTTAGTCTCCATGGGAACCCTTCACTTTTCTGGAGACCTCTGAAGTTGTTCTAAGCTGTCACGCAGCAGCTTTGATGGCATGCCACTTTGGGTATGGACAACTCCATAAACTCAACCCCGGGCACTTCTTCCAGGGCTACTTCGCCCACCGCTGTGGTATGATGACTCTCTTTACTCATTTCTAGTACGCAAATGACTGTTTCTTGTATCTGAATTGCTTTGCTCGTAAGCTTCTCTTTGTACTGCCTGACACCTGGTTGATCTCTGCATCACAGCACTTCTGATCACACCGGTATCTTGCAATTGGCTGTTGCTGTTTGTTGCTCTTTCAACACCTGGTTGTATCCGCCTTTAGCGTTATCACTCAGTATGATGTAGAGCTTTAGGTTGTGTAGTAGTGCTGTACCGTTCTTTGTGCCCATTCCAGCAGGTTCTGGGCCAATAATGGGTAGACTTCTCAGAGTAGCTTTCACTATCTTCAAAAGCTTTACATGGATTGGGGCTGCACTTTGACTCCACATACACCAAACTTCGATTCTGAACTTCGACGGAGGAACATGTGGCACACACAAACAGTTCTCTGGACCACATAGAGCCCTGTATATCTTCGGGTTACTTATCCCTTATCTCATTGTCAGTTATAACGTACTCCCCAGCCTGGGTACCCACTAAGGACTATGACACACACATCGCTTAGTATAACACGTCTTTATGCTTCAGCGTGTAACCGCAAACTTAACATTCTAGACCTGCATTAACTTCACTACAGCCTAACGTTTAGGTCATAGGTTTACAGAGTACATTAGGACCCACAAGGCTCTATCATTGCTAACTCACACAACACTACATTAAGTATGAGTTTTTGATGTTTTAGATTTCAGCACTGTAGCATCCACACCAGCTCTAGAGCAGGCTAATGACTATGCCACACACAGAGCTCTGTAATGCACGTCTTTATTCTTTGGAATGCCACTGTCAGCTAAGCGTACTGCATCATAGACTTTATTGACCATAGCCAAATACCTCCCAACTGACCATGTAACTTTATAAGGAATCCGCTTATGACCACAAGGGTCCTACTGCAATGATCACATGACACTACATCTCCCTCTTTGTTAAATAAAAAATACAGACAACATATATACATTAGAGTTCCTCAATTAGTCATTGAGGTGTTTGCACCAATCTTCTAGATTGAGTCGTACGGGGTGAAAGAGTTGCACTGTCATCCGTTATTGTAGATGTAGGCTCAGATGCTGGACTTCGGCACTCAGGTGGACTTGTCTCACTCATAAGGTCTGGAGCCGACGAAAATCGAGGCAGATGCATGAAATGTGATGAGTCTTTTGTAATGGACTTTGTAGGACGTGGTGCAGTCATCATATGTCCTTTACTTGTCAAGACTCTCAATGGTTCAGCATCAAACGGAGCATCAGTCTTGCCTTTCCATTTTTTTTTTTACTAGGACCCGATCTCTGTCCTCGAAAATCATTTCCCGAGCGCATCAGCACTTATCTGCATAGACCTTCATCTTACTTTTGTCAGTGTCTATTACTCTGCTTCTGGTCATTGTGGAGATCTGTCCAATAGCTCTCCTGAACAGCAAGGTGGCAGGGCTTTTACCTGCTGTAGAAAGGGGAGATGGACACCAAGGGCTGGACATAACCCTGACTTGAGATTTATTCCTTCGAGCACAGCGCGTTGAACCACTTTCTTCAGGGTTCCCATTAATTGTTCCACAGCACCATTTGCGAGTTGCCAGAGAGGTGTGCTTTTCTGATGCTTGACGATAAAACAAATAAGAAAATCCTTCAATTCTCTGCTATTGAAGGGCGGACCATTGTCAGATTTGAGGATGGAGGGAACACCCCAGCTTCTCGAAGACTTTGTCATTGGTGGTCGATGATAGATCTTCCACTAAGGGAAAATGTGAATACTCCTCAATAACTAGCATGAGATCATGGCCATTGTTTAAGATTCCAAAGAAATCAACTGCAAATTTCTCCTGTGCTCGTTTAGGAAGGTCAGACATATTTAACAGATGCTGTGTTGTCTTGGGAGATAAGCTATTACACAGGTGACATGCTTTCAGTTCCTTCTCGACTCATTCGTCAAGACGAGGAAACCACACTCTGAGGACTCTCTTGGTGGCTATAATGCCACAATGTCCTTCATGTGCTAGTTCAATGGCTTGTTGTCTCAAGCTCTCATGTATGACAATCCTCAAACCACTTAGTCTAATACCTTCTTGAGTGATGGAAAGTTCTTCCTGCACCTTTTTGAATTTTTGATATTTGACGTCATCTGCGAGAGGTCGAGGATGCATTCTCCATGAATGTGTTGCAATGATATCCTTGAGTGTGAGCATGTCTCTGTCTGTGTTGGTAGCAGCTATGATATGCTCAATGGATAGATCTGCCGGGGCTTTACTATGAAATTGATGTGTGCTTCTGTCGCTTTAGACTTGACACCGTGAAGCTGCAACTGCACTCATGAGAAGTATTCTACGGGGGTTTGATCCTTCCCTGGTCTATGCACAATAAACTAATCGTACTGTTGCAATGTCAATCCCCATCTCTTGGTGAGATGGCATCTTGGCTTTTGGATTTCTGAAAATGGTAAGCAACGCCTGGTGGTCAGTGACAAAGGTGAAATGCTTTCCATACAGAAACACATACAAATGTTCGCAAGCCCACACTAAAGCAAGGCTCTCTTTTTGTGGCTGAGAATAGGCAATTTCAGTCTGAGATAGACTTCTGCAAGCAAAGTCCACAATGTGTCTCTAAGGATTTGGATGTCCATTATGTTGAGCAAGGATTGCGCCTAACCTCACCTGGTTTGCATCTACATCAATATCAGTATGCAACTTTGGCTTAAAGTAAGCCATTTCAGTTGCATTTTCAATTGAGTGTTTTATATTTTTGAAACTTTGATCACATTCAGGACTATTGGAAGGGAATATTCATCTTTGTCAACTCTCTCAATGGGGCACTCACAGTGGCCAAATCATTAATGCATCTGGAGCAATAGCTGGCCGTGCCTAAGAAAGTTTTCAGTATGTTTAAGTCTTGCTAGGAACAGGTGGTTGACAATGCTTGTACTTTTTCAGGGTCAGGAGTCATTCTCCCTTCAGAGTAAATATGCCGAAAAATGTTTAGTTTAGTTTTGTGAAATTCAAACTTTTCTGCATTTAACATGAGACCTGTGTTGGGGAGAAAATGGCATACTTGTGTAAAAGCTTTGTCATGTTCCTTTTGTGTGGCCCCCAAACACTATTATTTCATCACTGTAGTTAAAAGCATGTGTGACAGGTTGAATTACTCGGCGAATGGCATCCTGAAAGATTTCTTTAGCCGACAACACACCAAAACTGAGTCTTTTGCATCTGAACAAACCAACATGAGTTGAAAAAGTAGTAATGTACCAACAGTTCTCTTCCAGCTTGAATTGATGGTATCTTTTGTTCAAATCAAGACGGGAGAAGACTTTGGCACCATTCAGCTGTGAAATCATGTCCGCTATGTGTGGGCCTGAATTTCTTTCTTTCTCAAATTGCTTTGTTGGCCTGGTGCATATCAACACAAATGCACACTGCACCTCTACTGTCCTTTTTTGGCACTAACACTATGGTCAACACCCATGGCGTTGGACCAGTAGAGCGCCCAATGATGTCATGTTTTGATAACATAAACAAAAAGAAATCCAACAGTGTCGTTGAGCAACAAGACAAATGTCCTCACTAATGTGGATTTGCACCTTCATTGGCTTCAGTATCCTTAGTCCATGAAACAACAATGGGAATTGACGCCCTATTTCAGAATGTGCATTGCGGTTATAGTCAATCAATATCAGTCCCATGTCAGCAGCACTGCTGAAACTGAGTAGACACGCACTCGACGAAGTCGCTGGTAGAACCAGAATTGGAGCTTGGAGTGTTATTATCTTATGCCTCATGGTCACTACAAATGACCCTTGACTGTGCAATGGCGTAGAAGCAGCCCATGATTACACCTTTGTTTTTGATGGAGTTAGACGTCGTAACAGAGACAGTTTGTTGTATTTTTCTGCCGGCATGATATTGATTGATGCACCACAGTCGATAATAAAAGTTGTAGCGCAGCCATTCACATTTAGATTGATCTCGGGGCATTGGCCAAATGAGTTTGGTTGCTTCACGTGGTGATCTCTCTTTGACTTGTGTTCTTCTTAGCCAATCCTACATGTGTATGTTTTTCTGCGGACGACATCACCATTGCACATCCATATTCTTCACTGTCACTCGATGTAGATGTTAAAGTGCCTTTGAAAGATGCATATCTGTCCAATGGCTGGACATTTACCTACATGTGAAAACAAGAATCCACATCAGAAACACAATTTCTTTGTCTTCAGAGACATCGTCTTCAAGGCCTCCACTTTGTTTTTCTGCTTACTTTTCATGATCAATGCAGATTCATTCTGGGTCATTCCAGCTTCCATATCAGCAGCCTATCAATCTGCCTGTTCCTCATCTCTTGCAGAAATTAGCACCTTTTCTAGACTGAGTATTTCTCTCAGCATTCATCATCTGAACAAATCGGAGAAGCAACCATCGATGACCTTGAGACACATGGCCTCTTTGTCATTGAATTCACTAAACTTGCAGTGCTTGATGGGGGTATAAAGCCTTTCGACAAGCTCATCCAATGTTTCACCAGCTTGCTGTCTTGCCTGGTTGAAAATGGACCTTTCATAGTTGACAATCGACATTGGATTGAACTTGGCTTTCAACGTTTCTTTGATTTGAGGGTAGGATACTTCATCAGCTTGTGATATTTTCTTTATGACTTCTTTTACTCCATCACCTGCAAGGTTCTTTAAGTATTTGATGATTTTTTGTATTATCTACTTCTTCAAGAGCATCTATAAAGTCGTAAACATTTTTGATCCATGCAGTCCATCTGGTGCCAATATTCTGCTTTTTGGTGTTATATTAAGAAAATTGCAAAATTATATGTAAAGATGAGGTTGGTGCGTGTAACCCTCGGATCTCCTTTTTCAAACTATTAAACCTAATAATTGTGAGTTTGTTGTTAATCTTGCAATTGGTCTTTCTATTTGTCGCACATTTTTCTTTTTATACTCACTTGGTGTAACAGCTGCAGGAACACTAATTTCTAACCAGTTTTTCAAGTATTAAATGTCTTTGGTTTATGTTTTTCTCTTTTTTATATGTACTTCTTCATCAGGCTTGAGAAAGTCCCATGTTCGAGACGAAACACTTCAGCTGAGATATCTACATGACCTCATCACTGTAAACATCTGTTTTTAGTGGTCAGAAGTGTACGAAAGTATTAGTAAAAAGTATAACCAGCATACCACACTAAGACTTGGATTTTTTTTGACTAAACATTGGAAAATGTAAAAATTATTGTTTCACATAAGAATGGCCATAATACCTATATTTAGGGGGCTTACAGTGAGAATTGTTAAAAGAATTTATATTTGGGGTGCCCTGCTATTTAATTTGTTTACAAGCGATTAGTAGCTATACATATATGCCATCATTTGCTAACAAGAAAGATGTAGATTTTACAAAAATAATGGGGGCTGTATTTTCCCTGTTGACTTGTATTGAAGTCAGGATAATTTCAGAGAGAAGAAAACTAAATTAAAGCCATTTTTGCCTATAGAAATCATGAGTCTTCTACCTGAATTTTGTCTGTTGGCATGTATGGCTATGGCTCTGTTTTCCCCCTTGCGTAACACAGCGTAGAAAATCTGGATGCTGTGCTGCATTGCATGACAATCTCGTAAATATGAGCCTAAGTGCATAGATGTAGATACATCTCCTGTGGTGACCCAACTACACCACTGGAGTTTCTCACGAAGGTCAGTGAACCACTGGATGCTGTAGTGTAAGACAATGCACAGCTGGTGCAAGGCTGCTACATTTTATGACTGCTAGTGTGTCATATTTTCATGTGTCAAGAGCTCTTATGTTTGGCTTTTCCACCTCTACTACCCTACACTTTAAGTGACAGAGTATCTCATCACAACATTCTAATCTGTACTGCTTGGTTCCTCCCCACCAATTAGTTATGGGTATCTGAAAGTGCCTTATACCCACCTCTTTCTTTCTTAACTGAGGCCTCAAAGTGCTTTGGGAGTTAGAACAGAAAGAGAAAATCTGGTGATGTAGAACCAAGTAGTCCATCAGGTAATGATGCACTAGTCCGAGGATACCCACCATATAATATTTTTCAGAAGGTAACAAAGCTTTAAAAGTAAATAATCGTTAAAGCCAAGGTTAAAAATGGCTCCCCTGTCTTACGTGTATGACCAGCTCGGACAATTTGAATTTTACCAAATGTTAAGGAAAATAAGTGAGCCTTGACAAAATTGGTCTCCCTGGTAGGGAGTTTTAAAGGAGGAGCCATGGACATTAAAGGTTTAGTCAGAAACCTCTAATATCTTAGTCATGAGGGTAGTCAAGAGACCTCTATTAGTAGACCAGAGAAGTCTTTGTCAGAAGAAAGGACAAACCGTTGTGTGAGGTAATTAGGCAATCACTTTAGGAGCTCCTTGTATACAACACAGAGAGTCTTGAAGGCCACTCTATCTTTAATTGGGAGCTATGCTCCATTGACCCATGATAATTAGTGGTTCGTAAACAAACTCCTAGTTCCTCCTCCCACTGCTCAAACACACAGGCTTTATAGAAATGTGTCTCGCTTATCCAAGTACCTCCTTCAAATCCTTCTCTTCCACACATCTTCCAAGTACACCTTTTTCTAGTGACATGACCCAGCCCTCTCCTTTCTTCACCCCTTCAGCTCCAACCAAGTCATGGCTCATGTTACTCACATTTGGAGGGTTTGACCATCTCTGTACTCAGTATTAGTAGTCAATAAGTGAATATTGTTGTGTATGCACCTTGAGAACAATACTCTCTAATGGATTTAAAAATCCAAGCTGTGGGTGGAGTCTGCCATGGAGGACACAGCTGTTTTCTTCTGATGCTCCGATGCGACTTGACAACAGTGACACTCTCTATTCATGTAAGAATGCAGTTTACCCATACTGTTTCCCCAGAGTTTAAATGGGGCCGCTAACCAATGGAATGTTATCAGCTCCTCAAAGAAGTTGTTATCAGATTTGTAAAGGAGATGCAGTCCCCATTGGACAGCTTCCCCTTTGGAAATTGATGTGGGTGGGCTCAGGGAGAACAGGTAGTGATCCAGAGGACTGCTGCCTACTCTCGTCATTATGTTGCCAAATAGAAAATATTTTTTTAAGCAGCACCAGCTCCTTTAAAATACGGGCTGCTTTCAAAAAGTTCCCCTTTTGGGAATGCAAACATAGGGATGTTGTTCGGCTGTTAATTGCAGGCCGCAATCCCTGTGTCTGAAGCTGATCATAGGAGGTCACAAATTGCAACCTGACTACTTAATATTCTTTGGGCAGGTCATTCTGCCTACTCCTTTAAATGAAGATTTTGTATCGGAACCTATTAGTAAATAGGTTGCATCGCGAAATCAGAGACAGGTCGCATATAGTCAGTGCATAATTTGTGAATACTATTTGCGACTGATCTCTTTGTACATCTGCCTCATAGACACTTGGGTGAGGTTTTCCTCTCACCCTCCCTTTCCACATGATGTAGCATTACTGCTAAAGCTGCCGACTTTGGAGGAGGAACCAGGTTTGGGTCTAAGTGTCAGATCAACATCCTGAGATTCAGGGCAAAGCACTTAATCTGACCTTGCCTATAAACAATGAATGTGACCTATTGTAACTTATGCTTATGTAAAACACTCCAAGTTTGCGCAAAACAAAACTGCAGAAAAATGCAGAGGGCTAAAAACAAAGCCTTAACATAGGGAAAGACAAAGCTAAGACTCCTGAGGCGGAAGCCGGGAGAGGTCGCATTTTGCCATATTGCACTGTTTTTAAAAACTTACCTTTTAAACTGTGATAACTTGTATACACTGCGCACTTCAGGGCACGGTAGAGCGGACCTAGCGTTCACGTGACCCGAGCACCGGCTGCCTTCGCCGCTGGACACGCCCACCTGAGGCCACGCCCACTTCCCGCCTTTAAAAGCGCTGATTTGCTAGCGCTTCGTGTGAAGCTAAGACTCCTGAGGCCGAAGCCGGGAGAGGTCGCATTTTTCCATATTGCACTGTTTTTAAAAACTTACCTTTTAAACTGTGATAACTTGTATACACTGCGCACTTCAGGGCACGGTAGAGCGGACCTAGCGTTCACGTGACCCGAGCACCGGCTGCCTTCGCCGCTGGACACGCCCACCTGAGGCCACGCCCACTTCCCGCCTTTAAAAGCGCTGATTTGCTAGCGCTTCGTGTGAAGCTAAGACTCCTGAGGCGGAAGCCGGGAGAGGTCGCATTTTGCCATATTGCACTGTTTTTAAAAACTTACCTTTTAAACTGTGATAACTTGTATACACTGCGCACTTCAGGGCACGGTAGAGCGGACCTAGCGTTCACGTGACCCGAGCACCGGCTGCCTTCGCCGCTGGACACGCCCACCTGAGGCCACGCCCACTTCCCGCCTTTAAAAGCGCTGATTTGCTAGCGCTTCGTGTGAAGCTAAGACTCCTGAGGCGGAAGCCGGGAGAGGTCGCATTTTGCCATATTGCACTGTTTTTAAAAACTTACCTTTTAAACTGTGATAACTTGTATACACTGCGCACTTCAGGGCACGGTAGAGCGGACCTAGCGTTCACGTGACCCGAGCACCGGCTGCCTTCGCCGCTGGACACGCCCACCTGAGGCCACGCCCACTTCCCGCCTTTAAAAGCGCTGATTTGCTAGCGCTTCGTGTGAAGCTAAGACTCCTGAGGCGGAAGCCGGGAGAGGTCGCATTTTGCCATATTGCACTGTTTTTAAAAACTTACCTTTTAAACTGTGATAACTTGTATACACTGCGCACTTCAGGGCACGGTAGAGTGGACCTAGCGTTCAAGTGACCCGAGCACCGGCTGCCTTCGCCGCTGGACACGCCCACCTGAGGCCACACCCACTTCCCGCCTTACGGCCCACAAATATGTGTAATTTTAGAACGCGCAGCGGGCGCGCCGTTGGCGCGCCGAAGGCGCGCCTAAGGCAAGCCCGTCTGCGCCCGTCCGCGACAAGCCGGGACCCGGGGCCACAAAATTTGGCTCTCGTGATATCCACAGTGGGACTTACAGCTCGGCGGCCCTACACAATATAGGTAGGATTGCCACTTCTCAGTGCTCCCACATTTTCGCGCCGTTAGAGCTACCCGCCCGTTGTCCAGGGTGCAAGCACTCATTCCGCAAATCTCCGTTAGCCACAACACAAACGTATCGTATGTGCGTGTTAAACTGCCGCTCCTTGCCCAAACACAGCATACAGATTGCCATGCTGCTTGAAGAACACAAGCCAGACGCGGTATTTCTGACAGAAACGTGGCTCACTGCACATTCTGAGCCAGACGTAGTTCAAGCCTTACCCGTGGGATATCATATTCTTAGAGCAGATAGACCGGTAGGGAGAGGCGGAGGTCTGGCGATCATTCTGAAGAACCAGTACCGATGTCGTACCACAGCAGAGACTATTCCTGAATGCGAGAGCATAGCATTCTGCATAGAGTTCAACGCCAACAACACTTTTTCTGGTACCTTGATCTACCGCCCCCCGGAGCGTATAAAAGAGTTCCATAGGTCTCTTCCTGAGACCATAGCGGGAAGAATTCTCTCTGCCGCTAACTACACGATCTTAGGAGACCTCAATCTCCATTTTAATTCCCCCTCAGATCACATTGCTCAGGACTTATTAGATGATCTGGAAGCCCTCCAACTGTCCCAACTAGTTGCTGCCCCGACTCATGAAAAAGGCAATTTACTCGACCCCATATTCAGTAACTGTCCGGATTTAATTGCTGATCAACCTACCCCTCTCCCATGGTCGGACCATTTCTTGGTCCCATTTACCTGGGTCAAACACAAAACCCCTCAGCTCCCTTCCCAAGTTTCCTCCAGGAGGAACTGGTCTAAACTCCCATTGGAGTCTTGGCTGCTTAAACTAGACTCCACTTGCCCTTCACTTGGCCCAGATCCTAATGTGGCTAACTCCCACTACGAAAATTGGATCACCCATTCGTTAGACTCGATCCTCCCGGTTCATAAATCCTCCTCGAATAGACTACAGAGATCTGCCCCTTGGTTTTCTGACTCTCTAAGACAACTAAAACGCCTTTGCAGGCAACGAGAGCGAGCCTGGCGCTTAGATTTCCTTCCAGACAAAAAGGCCTCCTATAAAGAGGCGATCAAAGTCTATAAAGAAGGGATCAGAATGGCCCAGGCAACTTACTATTCTGAGAAAATATTAGAAGCAAAATCTAAACCTAAAGAAATTTTCCAGATCATAAAACATTGTTCCATCGCCAATACGGCACCCCCACCCAACAAAACCAAGGATCAATGCAACGAGCTTGCGGATTTCTTTCATAATAAAGTTACAAAAATCTACTCCACCTTCCCCACCTCTGACATAACTCTGGATATACTTCACTCTTCCCCCCCTAAAGCACCTCGGCACCCAGATCAGCCTTCCCTTGAGCACTTTCCTCCTCTGGACCTTGACACTTTAAGCAAGGTGGCACGACAAGTAAAATCTGGCTCCCCCCGTGATCCCGCCCCTCCAGAAGTTCTAATGCAGGCAAGTCCAGCTACTCTGCCTATCATCCGGGATCTTTTAAATACCTCTATATCCGCATGCTCAGTCCCCACAGCTTGGAAGCAGGCCATGGTACGGGCGTTGCTGAAGAAGCCCAGCCTGGACCCAGACGACTATTCCAGCTACCGTCCCATTTCACTTCTCCCTTGGGCCAGCAAGGTGTTAGAGAAGCATATAAACACGCAGCTGGTCCAGTTTCTGGAGGACCACTCTCTACTACACACATCCCAGACAGGCTTTAGACCTATGCATGGCACTGAAACCGCCTTGCTAGCCGTCACCGAAGAAACTCGAAGGATACTGGACCAGGGAGGATCAGTGGCAGTGATCCTCCTTGATCTAAGTGCTGCCTTCGATACGGTCAGCTATACCACCTTGCTGGACCGTCTCCATGACATCGGAGTTTCAGGTGACGCTTTAAGGTGGTTCGGCTCCTTTTTGTCTGGGAGGTCGTTTCAGATCTTCGACGGAGAAATGGTGTCCTCGAGTAAACCTTTGAGCTGCGGAGTACCACAGGGCTCTTCCCTGAGCCCTGTACTGTTCAACATATACATGAGGCCGCTGGGGGGTGTTGTCGAACCATATGGCATTAAAATTGTGTCATATGCCGACGACACCCAGCTGGTGGTCTCGTTGGCCATGAAGAACAATAGGCATTCCGCAGCCGACCTCCTAAATTGCCTAGTAGACGTCAAGGGATGGATGACCAACTCCTCCCTAAAACTAAACGGTGATAAGACGGAGTTTATGCTCCTAGGCCCTCCCTCTCCCGTACCCTTCACTTCTCTGTGGCCCAGTGTTCTGGGCTCCCCTCCCACTCCCAAGGACAGTGTCAAAAGCCTGGGGGTGTGGCTGGATAATAAACTCTCCTTCTCTACTCAGGCCAAAAAACTGTCCTCCACCTGTTTTGGCCTACTCAGAATCCTGAGGAAGGTTCTCCCGCTACTCCCCCTAGAGGCTAAAAAGGTGGCGGTACAAGGCCTCATCCAGTCTCGTCTGGATTCGAACAATGCTTTATATGTAGGGGCACCGGAGATAACTCTCCGAAAACTGCAGGTCGTTCAAAACTGTGCAGCCCGCACATTGCTGGAAATCTCGCGCACTCACTCAGCCAGACCTGCTCTGAAAATTCTCCACTGGCTGCCAGTGAGGCAGAGAGTGACCTTCAAGGCGCTGTGCTTAGCGCACCGCGCCTTCTGGAAAACAGCCCCAGCCATCAACTCCGACCTTATCATTCCTTACCAACCTAACAGGAACCTTCGGTCGACGGAGGCGTTCCTTGCTGTTGTTCCCAGAGTGAAGCGAGCCAGGTCCGGGGGCAGGTTGTTCTCCTTGAACACCGCCAAGCTCTGGAATGCTCTCCCCACTTCACTCCGATCCAACCCTGACCTCCTCTCATTCCGCAAAAATTTAAAGACTCTATTGTTTGCCAAATCCGACTCCTCCTAGACTCCCTCTAGCCAATCCCTGCTTCTATTCAGCGCTTGGACGCTTTCGGGCAGCAACCGCGCTTAACAAGTACTTTTACATTTACATTTACATTTACATTTTATTGGTTGATTTGCACAAACTGGAACCATAAAACCTGGATAAATTGCAGATAAATTGTGTGATCTTAGGCTAAAATGTTATTTCACCCAAAACCTTTTTCTTCATTATCATGTATGAAAGCACTTTCAAATATGTGAGTTCAGAATACCAGTTTAACAAAACCCTATTGTGCTTGATTTAATAGAACTATAATGTTGCTCTATAATAATCTGGGCTACTTATAGGGTTTACATGACAATTGCGTTGTGTCTTAGTTCACTAATGGGTCATGTTTAAATGCTATCACTTTTAATTATTACTTCTTAGTGCAGTGTTTTGATGCGACATTTTAAGGTCAACACTTCCACATGTTAAAGAAAAAGATATGTTTTTGAACTTTGTAGAGACGTTATCATATTTCACATGATGTTTGTTGTATGATTTACATAGCAAACATTTTCGGGGTTGGCTTATGCACAAGCTGCAAGATCCGAGCCAGACCCTAGGCTCGGCTCCAGCTCAGCTCACCTTGTTAATTTGTTGGCACACCCATCTCTATTATCTACAGTTTTCAACCATTCATAAATAGTAGAGGGGTTGCACTGTAAAAATATTGCGCATATCTCCAATCTTGCTATAAGCATCAAGAAATATAATAGCCTCGTGAAAGCTGCAGTGATACACACATTAAGCTGCATGTCAGTGCCAATAGTAATCAAGAACAAGCTTACCTTGGTTCCCAGTGACAAGATTGCTGATATGTAGCACTTACACCACTCCAGTATTTCGCTGCCACTGGACAGCTTGCAAACATATGGATTTCATTGGCACTATGTTTTCCACATCTTCGACATCTGGGTGAATCCCCTTTAGTGAATCATCTCAATTTTCCTGGAATTAGGTACAACCTGTGTAGAAATTATTTTTCTTTAGGATAGCAGATTGCACATTAGAGTAAAGAAGATTCAAAAAAATTTGCCATAAATTCAACTGCTGAGGTTTTGGCAAGTGTCCTTCCCAGGGATGCTCCAGGATCTTCATATTTTTGTCATCCGCATTTGTTAGCTCCCAGTACCAAGCTGATACCTCTTTAGTTAATAGCTTTGGATCCTGTGCTCCCTCCTCATACTCCCAAACTTCCTTTAGGCTCCAGGTTTGGACGGCCCACCATGATGCTAATTGGAGATACTTAAACCTTGCAATCTCTCCTGAGGGTCTCCAACGAAATATGTTCCAGGCCTTCTTGTAGTTGTCCTCAAATTTTTAAGCCTGCTGTCAGTAATGATAAGCAAAGTTTATCAACCAAAGGTGCAGGGGCCCCTGAGGAGTTCCAACTAGGGACATCAATCAATTAATAATCAATGGTTAACTACTTTCTCACGTTATGCAATATTACTAAACAGGCTCTAAGCATTTTAAAATGTTGGGTTTCAGAATTTATGCATGAAATGTTCCTGCCCAAGATCACCTTGCATACAGGTGTCCTCAGGACTTGAGATCTTGAGTTCTTTAACTGAAAGGTGTAGCAATACATCTGAACATCAGAGTGCCTAAACGCCTTTATCTAGTATTCTCCTTGGTTTTTTCCATGTCAATCGCAGGACTTTCAAGGCTCAGATTAAAGTCCTGAATCTTCCCTGAATCCTAGTGATGGAGTCTTCTAAAAAGAGTAGTGGAATGTTGTCAAAAAGAAAAGCTAGAGAGAGGTCATTAGAAATCAGGGTGCTCTTCCCCTGGTTCTCCCCACACTCTTGCCTGCCCACAGGAAGCAGAGGAATGCTGATGTCAGATGCTGCCAAATGGAGCCATCATGGTCATTGTTTCCTCCCCATTGCTTTCAGCCCGAACGGGCTGCTCAGTTATTTGTATACCAGGCCTGTATTTTGGGATTATGTTTATGCTCTCTTGCTTGCATGTAGCCTCCTCATTCCTCGTAGCCCTTCTGCTGCATCCCCACTGTGTTCTATTCTCGGGGAGCTGGGGAAAGGAGCGTGCGCTCTTGTTATGGGCTCATCAGCCATGTGCAGCTTTGTTCCAGTGACACAGTGTGCAACTATGGACTGGAATGCAGCCCTGAGTAATTACCCGTGGCTGAGCTCAATTCAAGTATTCCATCCATCACTTTTTGTATACTTTATTATGTTACCCTAAGTAGGACGGCTATGCCCAGACGTGGCTCCAGTGTACACTGGATCACTAGAACCAAGCTATACGTGGCTGAAGAGCCCACAAAAAGGGCAAACGCGGTCCTGGGTTAGTGTGTTCTGTTTCAGGGAGTACCTAGCTTGGCAGTTTGGGATGGACTGCTCCCATTGGAGCAGATGGACTGCTCCCATTTGAGCAGTGTCAAGACTGATTTGCATATAGCTGGGCCGAACTTGAGGTAGCATGGTGTGCACCCCTAGTAATTACCAGTGGCTAGGTAGTCACTTTCATGGTTATCTATGACTATGACCTGGTGGAATGGATTAGGAATGTCCTGCTATTAAGACACCAGATGACACCTCACTGTAGTTATACTGGCTCCTGTGTCTCTCAGAGCCTCCACCCTGTGCCCATTGATGGTGACCCACTATCTTAATTTAGAAGTATTTGAAGGCATATGGGCTTTTGGCACCATATCTCTATCCCCTAGGGACATCAATGTACCCTCTGCTCTCTCCCCCATGCTAACTCAGACTATCTTCTCCCCAAGCACTACAATGGCCAACCCAGATGCCTGCCCACCGATGGGGGTCAGTGCCCTGTTGGGAAATTTGGTGTCTCACTTGGAGTGCCCATATTTGTAACACTTAGTACACTTGGGGGGCAAACCTCCGTGTCTGTTTGTCATAACACCCCTTTCTTTTAGGCTCAGACTGGGAGTGGTCACTGTGGCTCCTTTTGGAATTATTTTGGGGGCCTTTAGAGAACTCCTTAATTTTAAGTTTTTCTACCCCCTCTTTCTTCTGGTGGGATCCCTGACTGCCCCTCAGGGACACCCTCCCCGGATACCTTTTTGGACACTCTGGTGCTGACACACAGATCTGCCTCCTCAGTAAGCGTTCTGTGATCAGTGAGCTTACTATCAATTAGTGCTGGTGCAGCTCTGTAAAACAGACATTGAACATGTGCTCTCTCTCTCTCCCTCAGTATCAAATTAAGCAACCCAGTAAAATCATAATTTTTTCTGCCCTGCACCCAAACATTCAAGGCCTTGATAGTGGATTCAAGAAAATCCACCGAAGACTGGTTCTGCATCTTTTGCCTGTCCCTGAACCCAATGCAGTACCTCCCTGGGGTAAGTTCAAACTTGGTGACAAGGATGGTTTTCATCAGAGTGTAGTTTATCTGGTCCCCCACCTCCAGCATAAGCAAGGTATACCACCACACTATACGCATGTGCTTCCAAAGTGATGTCCCCCAAATGTCTTCTGGGACCCTGTGCATCTTAAGGCAGAATTCACTTGTCTATGTCTTCCCTCACCACGCAGCTAGGCACCAGATATTGAGGTATGCAACCTTTCTTGTCCCCTTCATTTGCTGGTGGTATGCTGCCACCACTTTTGCTGGACTCTGCTTGCCTAGCCTTTATGTCCAACTCTCTGAGACTCAGCTCATGTGCCATTCTCCTCATCTCCATGGCTAGTCTCTTTTTCTCCAAGGCTCTTTCAGCCTCAGTATTTTCCCTTGCCAAGGCTCTCACAACCTCAGCTCTCTTCTCCATCGTTTTGAGATTGGCTACCTGCATACTAAAGTGCCTTTCAGCCTTCCTGTCTGCCAGCTCTTCTGGGGACAGGTCTTGTGAAGACACACTACTGTCTGCTCTGGCAGGGAGATCCAACTCAGAAGACAAGTCATTTCCCTCCCCAGAGTGCTGCGTCTCAGGGCTTGATTCCAGGCCTTGCTCCTGCATAAAATCCTCCTTATCTCCATCCTCTGTTGCTGTCAGCAAATGGTGAGCCCCATCCAAGTCCTCAGAGCGTTTGGAAGCTCTACATCCGTGGTGCCTTTCTTGATTGAAAGTCTACTTTCCTTACAGGAATGCTTGAGCTCAACCACAGTCTAGCTCTCCAGGTTGATGAGCTTGAATTACATTTCTGCAGTTATGGTCACAGACAGTCAGGTAGAACCAGAGTGAATTTGGAAAAAGCAAAAGAGCCAATTAAGGAGAATTTAAAAGAACTCAAATGTATATCAAATAATTTGGATTTGGATTTTAGTGTAACACAAGGTCACTCAATGGCACTGCAGAAACACAAGTCCTGATCTCCAATGTAGGAAATCCGGTTACTGGTTGAGGGGTGTTAAACCCTACTCAAGCAGCAGCCACAATTTCTGTCAGTGTGAAGTCACACGCAAACCCAAAATTAACCTGTGCTTAACCCTCTGGTGGCTTGGCACAAAAGCAGTCAAGCTTAGCTTAGGCAATTTCGAAAGTACTGATACAGCCCCTAAACAGTAGAAGAGCAATAACACAATGCAAGAAAATTCCAACATCAATTTAGAAAAATAGATTAGAATAAAAAATTATTTGAGACCCAGCCGAAAAAATCCAATTAGTAGAACCAGAGATATGAAATTATAAATAATTAAGTGAAAGCAGAGTATAGAAGCGCTAAGTGCTAACTTTGGTAATCTGTTCGTGTGTGACCAGAACAAAGTCTTAAATTCAGGCTAACTACAATGGAGCACGAGCCGGATACAGGGAACAGGTTAAGCCCACTGAACAAAGTACCTTAAATCCAGGTTGCAGAGTGTTGTGAGGTCTCACGTCAAGGATGCATTGCACAGTGGCTGCTGCACGGTCCTGTATCGAGTATGTGTCAAGAAGCAGTGGTTCTAAGTAACAGTGGGGCAGTGATGTGATGCCCTACATTGAGGATGTGTCGCACAGAGTTGCTTCTTAGGACCTGCATGGCTGGAATGTAAGGTCCGGTGTTGAAGAAGCGTTGTGCAGCAGCGGTTCAGAGGAGCTCTGGGGTTCTGCGTCTGAGATGCGTCTCTCTAGGAGGGTTGTCAAGTGAAGCGATGTGTCGTGCTGCGTCAGTCTTGCCCAAGCGATCACAGCTGGGCTGGCAGAGCACCTTCAATCCCACTTCCAAGGGTCCAGGACCTGAGTGGAACCACTTGGGTGGGCAAGACTCCCAGCATGCAGAGTCCAGGTGCTTGGTTCAGGACAGTCTGAGCCTTTTCTTCCCCTGAGGCTCTGATCAGGAGGCCGACCAACTAGCCCTTGGAATCATTCGGGTGGTCCTGGGTTCACGATGCAGGTCCATTCCCTCTCACTGAGGCAGCAAAGTAGTTGTCCTTCTTGTAGAGCAGCACAACAGTCTTTCTGAGTCTTCCATAGGAACAGAGGTGTACTAAGAGGTGGGTCTGAGGGTCCAATATTTATACTTGGTGCCAGCTTTGTTGTAGGAGAAGGTTCAGAGCTTTACACCTCCAGAGGTGTTTGGAATTTTGTGCCTCCCGGCCCTGGCCCTAGCTTGTCTGGGGGCACAAAAGACTAGTGTAAAACCCTTTGTGAGTGTGCAGAGGCTTTGTAATGTGCAAGTGTGGAAGGTGACTGCTCCTCCTGCCATCAAGTCAGAGATGGCCCATCTTGCCAACACTCCCTGTCTGGAAGCAATACACAAAGACCAAATGCTAACTACACCTAGTCATCCGACCCAAGATACAGGCACCAAATGGTTAGGACAAGAACTTGCCAACTTTCTAAAACTGGCATATTAAGGATTGTGACTTAAAATCCAACTTTACCATTAAAAATGGTTTTAAATTACAATTCTGTAGACACCAAACTCGACATGCCCCCCTGCTCCCAATTCAAAGTTAGCACTTGTAATGTAATAAGCTAACCCAATGCTTTTCCTTGGGAGAGGCAGGCTTTACAGTAGCGAAAAACGAATTTATGAGTTTTTCCTCCTAACATGACATGTAAATGTTAAAAGTGCATGTCTAACTTTTAAATACACTGCACCCTGTCCTATGGGGTGTGTAGGGCCTCCTCTAGGGCTAGCTTATATGTATTAAAAAGGAAGGTTCAGGCCTGTCAAGAGTACTGCTGGCCCACTAGCAGCATTTAATTTGCAGGCCTGGGTACATTGAGTACCACTGAACTAGGGACCTACAATTAATAAAAGGTGCCAATTGGGTGTAAGCCAATGCTACCACGTTTTAGGGAGCGAGCACACACACTAAACCATGGGTTAGAAGTTTCAAAGTGCACCGAGTCCTAAGGCCAACAAAAACGAGATCAGCAAAAATGAAGGAGAAAGGCACAAAGGCTGGAGGAAGACACCCCTAAAGCGGACAGGTCTAACATAATTTTGAATTAATTGGAGATATGGTGTGTGGGTAGAGGCAAAAGTAAAAGGCCACCCTTGAACTCCTGCTGACAGCTACATAAACAGAGTGGCTTCTGTTGCTTGTCATTCTGTTGGAGAAAAGCCATGAGGAACCATTCACAAAAGTTATGCCACCTTTCCCACCTCATTACGTAAAGAAGATATGCATGGGGTAAAAGGCACAGTACAATTTACAAGGATTTCAATTGTTTCATGAAAACAATCTATTTCAGGATGAACACATTCAATCAAGTCATCCAGTTAGTCCCAGAGGGTAATTTTTTCAAATCCACAGATCTACTGGATGCTTACCTGCATATCCCCTAGCAGAAGAACATCAGATATAGCCCAAGTTCACAGTGGGAAGAATACATTGGCAATTCTGTGTGAAGACCTTCTATGGTTTCCACTAAGAGTATCACAGGGTGTTCACAAAAATCCTTGCTCTAGTGATCTATATCATTTTGATGACTTCTGATAGCAGAAAACTCCAGATGGCAGGAGATGTCACACAGCATTTTCAACACCACAGGCATATGGATTTCTGATAAACTCTCAGAAATCCCAGTTTCCATTTCATCCGAAAGTTTGGAATACATAGGTTATGGTTGCAGATGGACAAGGGTTTAGTGTCTCTTCAAAGAATAACCCATGTGCCTCAAAAGAATTTCGCATCAGAGGGACTGGTTGCAGATACAAGGGACATTGGGCCAGATGCATCAACGTGTTTTGCCCATTCTGTGTCTATGGGAAAATATGTTGATGCATATGGCCCATTGTGAGTAATCTTGCAGGTTTCTTGTGATATAATATGCCAATTAAACAAAGTACATATCCCTCATGTAATATTTATATTTCTAGGCGGTTTGCCTCTTTGTGATCCATGCGCATGCCTTCACATGGGTCCACTAGTCCATCACATCCTACACCATTGGCGTCCATGTTTGCAGGATTTTGAGTCTCACATTCTAGTAATAGTGGAAAAAAGGAAGAAGATGAAATGGTTTCTTCAGGCATCCCGTCTGGAAGAGGGGGCTTCTTTGACAGCCCTGATAAATATAGAAGATGCCAGCGAGAAGGGCTTAGGGGATGTTTTGCGTTCCCAGACATTCCAGGGTCGGTGGTCTCTGGAAGAGAAGAGCTCCTCGAACGAGAGGGAGCTGATGAGACAGACATTGTCAATACATGTGTATTAATCGAACCAGACAATACAGTAACAATGTTGTTGGCAAAAGATACATTTCTCCTAAAGCCTTAGTAGAACAACGGAAATATGAACACAAGTGTTAGGAGCAGTCATTGCAGTCAGTCAAAGCAGTTCATATTTAGGGAGTGAACGTGATGGTAGATACACTCGGCAGAATATCTTCCTTAATGTTTTGGAGCAGGTGTTTCTGAAGATTTGCATCAGATTTCAGTATCCCGCAGTGGAATCGTCAAGAAAATGCATTAAATCTAAAAATAAAAAAAAATCCAGGTACAAAGATGCAGTGGAGGTGAATGCTCTTGTGTGCCATTGCCCAATTCATTACTTTATGCTTTTTCCCCAAGTCAAAAATCAGAGCCAGAAGGCTGAAGTAATTTTGATATGCCCCTTTCGAACACAAAGTCACTGGTCTCGGATTGTAAGGGACATGTTGGCCCTTGACTGATGGATTGTGCCTCGAGGTCCTTCCCCATTCTTCCTTTTCTTCCACGTCTCTTTCTTCCACGTCGAAGACTCTCGGTTTGGAGGTTGAAAGAGAAGGCCTGTTAGTGTTGGGGCTACCAGTCCCTGTTTCAACATCTATTCAGGGATCTAAAAAGGAATCAACCAGAAGAGTTTAAAATCATCACTAGCTGTCATTTAATACATGGTGTCTAAAGAGCAATGTTTACCCTAATGAAAGTCCTCCAAAAATGTGATACTTGTATAGCGCACTACTCACCCGCAAGGGTCTCAAGGCGCTTGTACGAATACCGCTGTGGAACCCATCCTGGCTTTCCCTGTGAGGCGTCCACTCCTGGACACCCCCAAGGTGGAGGCCAGGCATCCTTAGCGTTGTGGGGGCCGTTGTGGAGATTAAGCAAGCTATTGCCCAGAGTTGCAGAGTGGGACTCCATGATTGGAATAGGCACCGAGGCGAGAATTATCAGGTCCGTAGAATTTTTGAGCCCAAGACCCGCCGAGGCGGGGAATTGAACCCTGGTCCCGGGCTAAACCTCTGCATCAGGGTCTGCCGCTCTAATCATTGAGCCACACTTCTCCAAATAACATATTTCCGTTTGTACAAAAAGGTTTTGAGTTGGGCCCATCATATTACAACACTTATGTTGCAGTGGGAATCCATTAAAGCCTTTCAGTCTTCTTGGGGAGCATTAAGTGAGGTGGAAAGCTGGGTTACCAAATTGTTTAAGGATTTCGAGTATTGGATATCATAGATAAAAAATGTATTTCCTTCATGGAACATTTAGTGCAAACAGCCTTCAAGTGTGCCTTGTTTGAACCATTACAGGAAGTTTCAGAAAAGTATTTGTCCATTAAGGTTTTGTTTTTGGTGGCCATTACAACAGCTAGACTTTTGGGGGGGCTGAGGGCCTTGCTGTGTGTTCCGCCATATTTGAAGATTTCTGAAGATAAAATAGTACTCAGATTAAAACCTACATTTATTCTAAAGTTAAACACAGCATTTTATATGAACCAGGGAATTGTCTTCCCTGTTTTGCATTCTGATTCAGGATCATTAATGATGAATTACCAAAGCTGGATGTTGTCAGTGATGTGAGAATATATCCTCAAAGAGCACAGTTCAGTAAGTATGATTTCCTATTTGTGAACTTTGGGGATGCTAAAAAGAGGTTACAAACCCTTTCCCCTCAACCTTTGCCAGATGGATTAAAGATGTGATCATGTTTAGCCTCTCCTTAGGCAGGCATACCACTGCCTGGGGCCATCAACCAGGATAATGGCCTCTTTGTGGACCGACTGAAGTGGGGCCTCATTCATGGATTCTGATTCGGCAGCAACCTGGGCAAATCCGTTCAAAAGTATCAAGCACTATAGACCGAATTTGGCAAAGCACAGGGAATTATTATGTGGAGCACACGTACTGAAAGACAGTGATTCGTAGGTTTCTGTGATCATCAACAGGAATATGCTTTCTTCTGTAATAAATTGTGTGTGACATGTTTTCCCGTTATATCAGTGTTTTTGTTTAAAACCTGAAGAATTATCGAAGCTCTGGACTATCTGCAAATGTAAGTAATGGGGAGGGCAGATGAGGAGGTAATTGTAGAGTGGTCGGGCACTAGACCCACATACCTAGATAAGGAGCACACAGACACTCAGTATGATGGTAGATAACTGGCCACGAGCACGTGCGCTCGGCCCCTTTTATTGTCAGGGTCACCTGACTGGTGACGCCTGTGGTGGGTGGGTGTTTAGTGTGGGTTATAGACTCAGTGAAACACTAGAATGTATCCAGACGGATACTACATCCCTCCCAACCTTTAATGAAAGGAAATAAACGAAGTCCAACCTGTAAAAGAAAACAGATACCCAAAATACATCACAAGTGGTATTATCGTCCGGCCGCAGGCCAGGCAATGTTAGATTTCTTGGACCACTCTGTTCGTGACGTTTGAGTTCGCCTGAACAAATTACTTGAGACCAACCTGGTCTATCAGTAACAATGTCTATGTACAAAGGTCCCACATCCGGGTACTGGGAGCTGTGATGAGATCCACTCTGTCATGTGTCTTGGTGTGAGGTTTCTGCCTGGAGGCGACGTGCTTGATGTTGCTCCTGTACCTTGACGGCCAAGCTACTTCAGACTTGTCTCTCTCACTTGGGCTCCTCTCTCACCAGAGCCTCCGGGTGGGCTTTCCTGCTGGGCAGCCATGGGACCGCGTGGACCATGCGGGCTCCGCGTGAGCCACGCTAAGGCGTCGCTTCCAAACTGCCAACGGGACTCACAGCCTAGTCGCTCATGTATCCGCCAAGGGTGATGTCTCCATCTCGGTGTTCTTGCCGTCAGGAATCTGGTTTCGTGCCTTCCTCTCAGGGTCGCTCGGCAACCAGTCTCCGGCTGTGGCCTCCGTGCATCCTGCGCATGTCGAGGAGCTGCTGCCGAACATCTCTCCCATTCGGACTCCCATTTCACGGGAACTCCGCCGAGGCCCCTTGCTCCTGGATTTCCACGTGACCGCGTGGGCTGTGCAGGCTTCATGTAGGCCACGCGTAGGGGCCACTTCAGAACTCCCAACAGGGCCACGGCCTAGTCTTGGAGGGGGGGGGGGTGGATCTTCTAATGGCCGGTTGTGCTCTACTTACGTATGCTGTAGGCTGACGTGGTGCACAGACGGTTCCTGGGTGTCTTGCCTTCTTGGACGCCGGTTGTCTGGAGTGTGTGGATTCCCTCAGGTGGTGTGATGCTCCTTGGTGGTGTTGATGAATTTGCACTTGTTCTTCGCTTGGGCAGCAGGCGGCAGTCGGATGTCTCGGGGTGTTCTCATCTTGTGACGATGCGAGTACTCTGCCTGGTCACTTTGCTTCTTCTTCCCCTGCCCGCCTGTGGTGGTTGTCTGCCCTGTGGCGCTGTGCCACTGTACCTTCTTCCTTTGCAGGGTGACATCCTGTCATCCTCTTCTCCTTTGCTTCTCTTCTCTCATCATGGCGTCTTGCCACTCATGCTCTGTCTTTTCTTTCCTTCCTTCGCGGTCTGGTCTTCTCTCATTCTTATTTGCTCTAACCAGGCTTCTCAGTGTAGCGTGCACTCTACACGTTTCCCCTTGGTCTTGTCCAAGCACTAGGACACTGTCTTCACTTCGCTCTGTGACTGGACCGGTCATCGCGACCTTCTTTCATTCGATTCCTTCTAACTTCTAGTTACTGTTGTTGAACTTCTAGTCCGTCCCTTTCTGGTCCTCTTCGCTGACCTCTCCTGGGGTCCTCTTCACAGACATCCCCTCGGTCGTTCACTTCACGGACTTCTTCTCCATTCTTCTTGTCGGACCTCTTGTCTGGTCTCTTCTCCCTCTCTCTCTTTGACCTATTCGTTGGTCACTTCGCTCTCTGACCTCTTGTAGGCCGGCGTCGTCTTTGCGACCATCTGGCTGGTCGGCTTCTTCCCTCTGGCGACCATCTGGCTGGTCGGCTTCTTCCACCTTGCGACCATCTGGATGGTCGGCTTCTTCCACCTTGCGACCATCTGACTGGTCGGCTTCTTCTCTCTTGCGACCATCGGGCTGGTCGGCTTCTTCTCCCTTTCGCGGGTCTTCGTGCTTCGGGTGGTCCGCGCAACCACCTCTTCTTCTTCTCTGCAATCACGTTGCTGTAGCGCACTTCTGATAGCGCTCTTCTGTTTACCTCATTGGATGCACTTGCTGCGCATTCCTTTCCTTCTTTTATTTCTGGAGCAGTGTCCGCTGTTCCTGCGCTCCATCGCACTTGCCTGGTGCTGAGTTCCTGAACCTCTGTTTGTTTGTCTGGTGGTGCTCCTTCCTCTTACTACTGCTGCAGCGACAACCTGTGGCCACCAGGTACCTCTGCACTCTCTGGCACGCTCTGCCTCAGCTCGGTTCAGTTCTTCTGGTGGCCTGCGCCACCACCCCTTCAACCTGCTCGTGGTCACCCCTTGTGCGCGCTAGTGACTGTGCCCTTCGTTTCTTCTTGGGGTTTCTGTCGCCTTATCACGTTAACTGCAGGGTACCTGCTTACTACACTCTTGCGATAGCCCAGTCACGTTGTGGGGCTATCTGTCCTTTGACATCATTTGGGCTGTCTTCACCTCGTGCCTTTAGCACGTTCCTCTTGGCCACCGCATGCATCTGTCTCCTGGCACATGTGTATTTTGCTCAATGCACCTGTGCTCTTCTGCCACTCTGTACCTGTTCTGCTGCACTTTCTGCTCTCTCGGTTCTTCACTTATGCAGTCCTGGCATTTTTCTCAGGCAGGCTGCAGCGCTCAGTCTGTTCTCTTCAGACCTGCCTATGCTTGGTATTGTCTTTTCTCCCTGAGGCAGTACCTGGAATCGGCCACTAGATGTCAGGGTTGCCTTGTCTCCAGTGCTGTCCTCGGCTCGTTCCTTCTCTTCCAAGTCCTCGCGATGCCTTCTCACTTCTTTTGGAGGAGTGCCGGTACAGACTTCTCCTGACCTCGGCTCGTCCTCATTACTTTACCCCGGGGCATGGGCACTCACAGCCAGGTAGGTGCCTTCCTATTTCTTCACTCAGTGAGATTCTATGATGGGCTGTCTTATCCTCCTGCAGGTGAAGACACGATCAGAGCGCTTTGTTGCAGCAATTACTTACGTGCCCTGCAGGGCTCCAAAGGCCAGAGCAGCATCACCCTACTGCAGGTCTCTACTTACTGTTCCTTTGCTCTCCCGCTTTTGGCGGCAGTGGGTGCACGCCGTTCCTTGGTGCTCTCGGCCCCACGCAGCAGTCTCCTCACTATTGTCACCGGCACTGGCCGCATACTGTAATTTCGCATACCCTCCGCCCCTCGCAGCAGGCCCTTTCAGTTAACGGGCTGCGCGGGGGGGTTTCCGACGTCGGCTTGGTCAGCCGCGGGCCGCACACTTTCTTCTTTGTGCTCCCCTCCCACCCGCAGCAGCTTCATTCAGTTCTCACGCTGCGCGGGGTGGGGGACGGAGCTGCGGCCTGGGCACTCACTTCTATATATGGCCCCACACACAAGGAGTCGCCGCTTCTTTCTTTCACCACACTGGGGCATAGGCTGGCACTGTGGACGGCCAGCTCTCTCCCGGACACCAGTCACTTTCGCTCGCAAGGGGGGGCGGAGGAGTGGGTAACTACTCCACCCTCTGTCTGCCTCGCAGCAGGCTCACCTTCGGCCGGCGCTTGGTTCTCTCACTCCCCCGGGGCTCTGGCCTGGGCGTAGTTCGCAAAGTAGCACTTCGCGAAGCTACGCAAAGTGAAGTTCGCACTACGCGAGCTACGCGTAGCACTTCGCGAACTGCGTAGTACCTTGTTCGCACTGTGCCAGATGTCGTTTTCAATGATTGCACAGTGCGGACAAGCAACCGGCACTGTGCAATCATTGAAAATGGCATCTTGCACAGTGCGAGCTGTAGTTTTCTGCTGCTCGAGTAGATTTTTACTCGAGCTTCAGCTTTCTCAACGCGAACTGGTAGTTTCTCATCGCGAGCGGTCGCGAGCATACGCGACCACTCGCAATGAGAAACCTGACCTCCTCGCGTTGGGAATCTCGCCGGGAGGTTTATTTTCCATGCTCGCGATCGCCAACTTGAAGTTGCTGATCGCGAACAAGGAAAAAGTCTCGCCGGGATGTAATTTTGCTTGCTCGCGGTCGCCAACTTGACGTTGAGGACCGCGAGCAACCAAAAAATGACCGCAGCACTACGGAACACTACGCTACGCGTGTTCGCACTGTGCTACGTGCAGTTCGCGTAGTGCGAAGTAGCGCGAACTTCGCAAACTACGCGAGCGTAGCGTAGTGCTTCGCCCAGGCTTACTCTTCACACGCCCTTAGCCTGACGAGGTGTGCAGCGCTTCATCGCAGGGGGGAAACCAATTTGCCGCAGGGACTTAAGGAGCGGGGTGGGCTCCTGCTGACCTTATTTCGCTCGGGGTCACTTCTTGAACCCTACAGCCCCTCGCTCGCTCACCAGGCTCGCCGCCTGCCTGGCGGGTCGTCGCGGCCGATGCGGGTGGGCTCGATCGGTTTGCTTTTGTCCCCCCACGGCTCTTCCACGCAGGGGGTGGTATCACAGCAGGCACATGAGGTGCGGGGTGGGCTCCCGGTCACCTCGCTTTCGTTATGCAGGCCCGGGGCTCTTCACATGCCCTACGGGGCTGGTAGGCGGGTGGCGCGCCTCCTCGCAGGGGGGGTGCCAATTTCACGTGGCATCTCTCTCCCCCTAACCTTTCCGCTGCTGGGCTGCTGCACGCATGGGCACAGCCCCCTCGTCGCCATTGTAGAGTGGTCGGGCACTAGGCCCACATACCTAGATAAGGAGCACACAGACACTCAGTATGATGGTGGATAACTGGCCACGAACACGTGCGCTCGGCCCCTTTTATTGTCATGGTCACCTGACTGGTGACGCCTGTGATGGGTGGGTGTTCAGTGTGGGTTACAGACTCAGAGAAACACTAGAATGTATCCAGCCGGATACTACAGTAATGTCGATATTATTTACCAGTAACTTTCATTAACCCAATTCTGCAATTACTTACGTCCCTCCCTCCCACCCGATTATTCTTTGCACAGATAGGCAATAAAGATTACCCGTAAGCAGTGCTTTAAATGGGGAAAAAAATAGTGCAGGTACTCATTTAAATGAGGCGAGTGGGCGGGGCTAGGGAAGGTACTAAGAGCAAGACATCCTGTTACTTATTGACTTCAGTACTAGTTTCAGCACGTACCAAAACACACGAGAAAGGCGTTTCTATAAATAAAATAGGTTAACTCCTAACAAAAGCCAAACGCGGTGATGTTTTAACATTTCCTTGTTTTATAATATTTGAAGTTTCCATACTGTTATTTGGTGTTGCTTGGCACAATACTATATATTCTCGAGTGTGCGTGCACACACACAGGCACGCGCAAACACAAACAAGCAGACGTGCACACACAAAGCATTCCCCACATTTCCTTTAATATATCTCCTAAGAGTATCTCAAATCTCCCTCCTCTTTCTCTCACTATTTTCCTCACACAAAACCGCCCACAGGCAAACAGACAAACATAAGCAGACACTCAAGCAAAAGAATCAGGAAAGATGAAAGCCCTTTTAACCTCGTTACCTTCTTTGGATTTCTTAATTGCGCTGCCTCAATCCTGTGTTTGCAACACAGCAGGATGTGAACACAGGACGTTATGCAAATGAGCCCACGCTGAATAGTTCAGCAGGGGCTCAGCTCACCAGTCACTGCTACAGAAGTGCCTTGGCTGTCAGACAGGTTACCAGCACTAACAGCCTAGGCACCTACTGTTTATGAGTACCGGTACTCTCCTTGGCAGCAGAGAATTGCCGGTACTCAGGGGCATATTATCAAGAAACAGCGTTACAATTATTGAGAATTCCCATAGAAGCCCATGTTCTGGTGTCAACATGGCCTTCTATTGGAATTCTCTGCTGCATATTATCAAGCCCATTATAGTTTTTGCCGCCAAAGCGGTGATAATTTTAAAGCTGTGCTTGATAATATGCCCTCAAGAGTGGTAAAAATAAGAAGTGTCGGTGAGTACCGGCCCATTTAAAGCACTGCTCGTAAGTAAACTAGACATGACAGCCAGGCATCGCATCATCACCAATGTCCTGGGGCCTGGATGGCAACGTGTTCCCATTGTGATCCCCATGGAGAAATAACAGCAAGTCATCAGAAAAGGCAACCGAGGCAGTAATAGGAGATTGGCGAAAATGCTACGGTGGCCTTTCACAGCTTGTCAGAAACTAGGCCCCATTCCAGTTCATGGTGCTCAGCCTGCCCTATGTCCCCAAGGGTGTCCTCCATTTTGAAACACTGCGTCAGTCAGGCTCGTGATCACTTGAGACGGGGGATTCGCTGCTTTTCTGCAGAGGGCTCAATGCGCTTTACCAGCAGCAGGTGATCTGACACTTTAACATCATGCTGGGAAAGTTCACTGGAGTATTTCACAGCAGTCACCGTGGCGGTGTTTCCTTAGTACCCTACCACAAGTATACCCCAAAATACTTGCTTTTCGAACAAGGAACAGAATTGCAGCAGCAGCTAAAACACAAGCCATTGCTTTTCTACAACAAGTGAAAGAAAAATGAAATTCTGCTCCCTCGTTAACCCTTCATAATCGAGGTTAATGCTGGCAAAATCTTTTAAAATTGCGCCATTTTACACTATTTTAATATAAGCACGCTTTAGAAGAAAGAGCGAAGGTAGAAGTATTAACTATCTCATTAGGAAAATTACAGAAAAACACCTGCACGGAAAATTTATTTCACGAACTACAACAATTTCAAGCAAAAACGCCGCTTTGTATATTTGTATCATCTTCGAATTTTAAGGTAACTCGAACACTTCCTCGCCTGTGCCATCGTACACGAGGACCATACAGACCAGTTTATAAAACACAACTAAGGCAATAGAGCCACCTACTGGGCATATTTCATAATCTTATCTATCATTGAGGACAGATAAAACAACCCAGAATCAGCGCAGGCAGCTAATTCATGTGCATTAGTTGTACATAAATCGCTAAATAAAAACAAGCATTGGCATAGCCAATAGGTCTCGCTTTTGGAACCTTATAAGTATTTAGCCATGCAACAGTTGATGTTGTTGCACCAAGGATATTGTGCTGCATAACTAAATACTTATAAGGTCCCAAAAGCGAGACCTATTGGCTATGCCAATGCTTGTCCTTATAGGCGTCAAATCCTCTTCTGGCAGACAGAAGTACCTCAGCGTATGTATGTTATTTGCTTGAGCATGTGCATTGAAACTGGTTCTATTCTACGTGAATATTTAGGTAATATTGTACCCACAAAGTAAGGATTTGTGACTTGGCCTTTAATGTCAGCTGTTCAACTTAATGTTACAAGCAAGATGGACTATTTTCACCATTTAAGCGTTTACTCGTCATATAAAGATTTTGTTTAAATGAATTTCATGAGCAAATCATTCATATAACCACTTAAAAGGGATACGGTGTTCAGCAAATAAACACAACGGTGTACTTTATTCTAAATTGTGCCGATTTTTGCTCATTTGGCGCTTCATAAGCAGTATTTATTTTCTATTGAGGGCTAATAGTGCACTTACCCATTTTTAACCACTAAACAACGTGTTAATAATTCCCGATGTCATAGTATTTTTTATTACCTAACAATGGGAACTGACTAGGCCATGACAGTACTTGAAATCTTCACCTACGGATGTGAGTGGTTCGCACTTACCTCACTGAGCCATATAATTGTATATGTGTACGAGTATGTCATCTGACAAGGTCACCAAAAACTATATGTCTCTTCCTTATGATCTAGACTTGTTTCGCATTCGAGGTTATACTAATGTTAACAAAATGCACGCCATATACATATATTATATCAAAATAACTCGAGATACTGAGGCAGCCTTTTATCAATCCATTTTACTGTAATCATGAATTCCATACCCATCAAAAACAGAGTTCGGTGTAATTATTTTTTATTACATTTTCCTCTTCATAGATACGTGTTAAAAACTGATAACGGACTGACTGAGAAGCAAATAAATATACTAAAACAGCACCCTCATTCCTATGACTTGCATGTACTTGCACTTATGGCATTTTAAGCACTGGTAATACGGAACCGCGTTTGAGTATTATGAATTATTCTCGGGTGCCCACTCCCAGCACTGTGCCATGTGTGACCTTCGGGCTGGAAGGGTTGCAGCCATTGCGAAGGTGCTAAGAGCCTGACTCGGGGAGGGGGTGGGAGAAGTTGGGAAGGTAGCAATGGGGGTCGGAGGTAGCGCTGAAAATGGGAGAGGGAGACAGAAAGAGGGAGCGAGTTACAGTTGGATGGGAGGGGGGTTAGTTTGATGGGGGAGAGTGTTCCAGCTCAGTGGTACCCCACCACCTCGTTCCTCTCCTTTCTCCCCCTAATTATGTCCTCAATTCCTATCCTCCTTGTAACTTCAACAAAGACAACTCTCCTTGCACCTCTGATGCACCAACACCCGCTCTCAACCACCACCTTTCCCCACCCTTGAACCTTGTACCTCAACTCCCCACCCATACCCCCACCTCTCCCTGCCCTCCACTGCCAATTGCACCCCCTCCTGTTTCCATCGAGCCACCCAACATGCCGTGCTCTGCCCTACTCTCTCTGGAAAATAAGCTTGGATCTCTCATCACCTCCATCTCCCAGCTTGACGCTACCATATCACTTTTAAGCTCCAAGATTGCCACCTTTCCATACACCTCAATTCCTTTGGAAAACACTCACCTTCTCAAACCCACAAGATGTACCTCGCCCCCACACCCCAAAATAGCCAATCATAACTGTCGTCTCCAAACATTGCAAACTCACACAAGTCCTCGAACGCCACCCTTCTTCCACTTTCCTCTCCAAGTAACCCTACTATCTGCACTATTCCGACCATCTTCCCTGTCAGAACCAATCACCCGCCTAAATACTCCCGGGCACCCTTGTACAAGTACAATATCCCTATCACTCCTCATAGCCCAAGTGCCCCCATCACCAAAACAGTCGTGACAGAGTTGCGCTGTCTGCTGCACAACTGCAGATCTGCAATGAAACACAAACTTGAAATCTACGATACCATCATCCTTCACAATATTGACATGCTCTTCCTTACAGAGACCTGGTTCAACAATACCTTTCACTCTATGGTTGATCTCCTAATTCCCACAGGCTACTCTATACTTAGAAAGGACAGAATAGACAAAGTTGGGGGAGGTGTTGCAGTCTTTTTTAGAAACTATCTTCAACTCAAGGCTTTTCCTAACAGTTCCTTCTGTACCTTCGAATGCCTATCTCTTGAGCTTCAAGTGCACCATGGCTCACCCCTCAGATTCCATGCCATTTACCGCCCGCCTGCTAACGGCCTTTCGTTTTTGGAGGAACTCACTGACTTCATCAGCGACCAATACTCGCGAAGTGATAGTCAGATCTTCCTGGGTGACTTCAATCTCCACTGGGGCTCGCTGGAAAACTCTTTGGCGAATTTGCTGGCCACCTTTCTCTCAGCAAATGATCTTGTCCAACATTGCACAGAAACAACACACTCTAAGGGTTCAATCCTGGACCTTGTTATTTCTAAAGCAGATATGCTTACTATCGCTATTCCTATTCATGTAGACTGGTCTGACCACCTCCTCATCCCCTTCTCTCTTCACCTATCACACTCTATAACTCTCGGCCAACCTAAGAGGACTACCACCTGGTTCCGCAACACAAAAAATATTGACCTCGGCGCTCTCTGTGATTCGGCTCTGCTATCACTTCCAAGGCTAGACCCGAACCTGGATGTCAACGAACTCACCATCCAATGCCTCTCAGTCCTTGCAGTCGAAACCAACAATGTCGCTCCTCTCCAAAGCAAAAAGAAAAGGCCTGCTCCCTCTGCACCTTGGTTCAACAAACCCCTTTATGAAAAAGAAAGTACCTAAGAATCCTGGAGAAACAATGGAGACATGCACCCTCCACCAATAATCTTGCTACGCTTCGCTCGGCAAGATCCAAGTACCACAAGCACATCTTTCTTGAAAAAGCATCACACTTCAGAACCCTCCTCGACTCAGCCAAAAAAAGACCCAAAAAACTATTCGACCTCATCAACAATCCAAACTGATCTCCCCCAACCCCCAAGTTGGAGGACTCTACAAAGAAAGGAGCGGAATTCGCTATATTCTTTGACGGAAAAGTGAAATCCCTTGTGGAGCAGTTCATTCATCCTACCCCTCCAGAGGAGCACAAATCCTTAGCCATTTGGCAGAACTTTGACACCATCTCTGAAGATGTCCTCCTCAAATGCATCCATGAAACAAAGCCCTCCAACCATTCTCTTGACCCCATCCCTAGTGAAATTGCCATCGACTTCTACACCCATTCTCTTTCCTATTGGACCACTCTGGATAACCCTCTCCCTCAGTCAAGGCTCCCTTCCTGTGTCCTTCAAAACTGGGCAGGTTACCCCTTGTGATGAATCCCCATCATGGACAGACTCCCTGGAATCCCTCAAAATGGCGGACAAGACGCTCCACAGAGGAAGTGGAGTGAATGGTCCAGACGCCTAGGCCGGTTTCCACAAGATGGAAGCAGAGAGCTTCGGAGGCGGGGCTAAAAACACCGTCTTCGCGTTACGGGAGGCGCGCAAGGAGGTGAAGGAGGAGAAGACCGGGAGAGAGGACGGAGAAGAAAAGCCGGAACAGGAGAAGACGAAGGCGGAGGAAGCACCACGACAGCGGGACTACCCCAGACTGAAGAACGACGAGGAAAACCGCTCTAGGAGCAGCGCCCTCGAGTCCGGTACTCCTACAGGGGAAGTGGAGGCTGTGACTTCCCTTCCCACAACCCCGGAGGGTCGTGGGCTCAGGCAAGTGCCGGGCTCCTCTTTGTTTTGGGGTTGGTGGGCGGGTATACAGAACATGGCGCACTGAACCACCGATTCTCCCCCCCCCCCCCCCCCACTTAGGCACTGCGCAACTTAGGGTTTAGATGATGGTGGCACTAACACCTACTGCATTAGAGAACAGGAGAGAGGCCTGACATTTTTGTTCTTTTCTTTTTTTTTTTGCTTCCCCATCCGGAGGAGACGGACCTCGGTATTCAGAAAAGGAAAAGTACTGAAGCACCTCACAGACAAGACCTCCGGACGGAATAGAGAGAACCCCTCCAGACCTAGAAATGCCTAGAGACAATCCTTTATTTTGAAGACTTTACAACTCAGCCCTTATCCATGCTTATGTCTCTTTTCTTTCAAATCAATAATAACCCACACAGAACTGAAGGTGTATATATCAGGGGGACTAAAGGGGCGGTAAACCACGGCCAGGGTGGGATACGACGACAGTGGTGTCAGAAGTGGGATAAACAAGTGTCTAGCCCATTATGATACAGCCCATCACCATGGAGTCAGTGGTGACTCAATTGGCAGAGGACCAACGTCACCTTCAGCTCCTCTTCGAGGAACAGACAAAGGTAGCCCAACAAAAGAGAGAAGCCGTACAACAGGCCCTAAAATACCAAGCGTCCCTAATGGCTTCTAATCAACAAGCCCAGGACTCGGCTATCCTGAGATTAACAGACGCTATAATGAACACTCAAGTACATCCCAATGTACCCAGCTCTGTACTCCAGAAATTTCAGAAAGGGAATGACCCCGATTATTTTTTTACTAATTTTGAGAGGGTTGCAACCACCGCAGACTGGCCACAAGAGAGATGGGGGCAGTATATAGCTCCCTTATTGTCCAGGGCACTTCAAGCCGCATTTCAAGCTGCCAACCCTGATGGAACAACCCCCTATGATGAAGTAAAAAGAGCCATTCTGGACCAACTGGGCTGTGATCGCGAATACTATCGCAGCAAATTTCGCAAAGAAAAGTGGTCAACCGGGGATGATCCCAGAGCCTTATATTACAGGATAAGAGACCTAGGAAATGGATGGTTACGCCCAGCCTCTTCCACTATGGATGATGTGACAGAACAAATTTACCTAGAGCAGTATCTGGAGGCTCTTCCCCTTTCTACACGGTCTTGGGTCAAACAACATCCCCACCTAACGATCCCCGTAGCAGGAGATTTGGCATGCGCCTTCCATAGAAATCCCGATTTTAAGGTGCATTCTCAACGACCTCCTGCAACCAATGCCATACCTCCTGTTAGAATTCTGGAGACCAAGGCTCAATCATCCATAAGACCTATGCACCGACCAACCCAAGGTGTTCCAGTGCTACAGGGACCACAGTGCTTTCACTGTGCCGAATGGGGGCACATAGCCAGACAGTGTACAGCACGCAACCCTCCTCCGGAACCCATGGAAGTCGGATATACAAGGGGGCGTATATTGGTCTCTGGGGAGAGTCCGCCAATATTCACACACAAAAATTCGTGTAAACTGTAAACCGGTGGTAGCCTTGATGGACACAGGGTGTCACCATACCGTTGTTAGTCAGAACCTTGTCCCTGAGTCCCAGATTGTGAGAAAAGAGTATGTCCAGGTCACTTGTGTGCATGGGGGAAAAAAGAATGTACCCTCTCGCGGAGATACTACTTGAAATTGACAGAGAACCTCAACTAAGGAAAGTGGGGGTCGTGTCCTGTCTACCCAAGTCTGTCCTTTTAGGCACGGATCTTCCAAAGTTCCAGGAATATCTCTCCACCCTCATATCTCAGTCCTCCATGGTAGGATGGTTAGATCAAGCCCCATTTTCCCAGGTACACATGGAAGAACCAAAACCCCCAAAACACGTAAAGAGAAAAGGGAGGAACGGAAGGCATATCTGAATACCCACAGCGTTCTGCCATCTTCTCTTCTTTTCTCCACGGAAGCCCCCCAATCCCCTGGCCGGAACTTTCGGGCCACACAACGCGACGACAGCACTCTAAAACACGCCTGGGAACAAATCCAAGAGGATCGCCCCAACAAGGTAGGCCCATTGTCCTGTATGAAAAAGGGTTTACTATATAGGGTATCCCGAGAAGCAGGGCACCAGTGGAAACAATTGTTGGTCCCAAAACCATTCAGAGAACAGGTGTTAGACTTAGCCCACAACCGCGTTGGAGGGAGACACTATGGGAAAGAGCATACCCTGCAATATCTACTGAAGAAAGTCTATTGGCCTGGGGTCTATCGGGAGGTGGCTAGATATTGTGACTCGTGCCAGAGATACCAGTTAGTCAACCAGCCTGTCCTTCCCCGGGCTCCATTACACCCACTTCCAATCATAGATGTGCCCTTCCAAAGAGTAGGGATGGACCTAGTAGGACCCCTCCTACCCTCCTCCCGAGGTCATCAGTACTTACTCTTACTAGTTGACTATGCAACCTGATATCCCGAGGCGATTCCCCTGACTAGCATGACCACTACGACCGTGGCTCAGGCGATGGTCTCTTTTTTTTCCCCGAGTAGGCTTCCCCAACGAATTGGTTACGGATCAAGGAACCCCGTTTGTCTCCCGCTTGATGAAGCAGATATGTAAGATCTTAGGTACTAAACAAATACGAACCGCGGTGTACCACCCCCAAACCAATGGTTTGGTTGAGCGGTATAATAAGACAATAAAGACCATGTTGAGAAAAACCGTCGCTAAAGCAGGCAGGGACTGGGATAAACAGTTGCCTCTGGTGTTATTCTCTATCCACACCAATGCCCAGAAATCTACGGGGTTTTCCCCGTTCGAACTGTTATTCGGGAGACAGCCCCGTACCCTTCTGGACATGGCAAGAGAACAATGGGAAGAGGAGGAGGAGAACAGTAAACCCCTTTTACAGTATAGCCAAGGTCTATGCGATACGCTAGCGTCTCTCTGGGAGGAAGTCCATACAAATATGGAAAGAGCACAGGATACACAAAAAAGGTATTATGATAAGAGCACAAAATTAAGAGAGTTTAAGTCAGGAGACTCAGTATTGATCCTTCTTCCCAGCACTGATAAGAATTTGTTAGCAACCTGGCAGGGTCCTTACAAAATACTAGAAAAGGTTACCCCGGTTTCCTACCGTGTGGCTGTTCCCCATAAGACCCAAATAGGCCAAACATATCACGTAAATCAGTTGAAGGCATGGGAGGAACCCCGACCGACATCTCCAAACGTAGACACATCCATACTACACGCCACACTCACACAACCCCTGGATATTCCCTTTACACCTTTGTCTGATATGGGAAACGAACCTGTACACCTAGGGGACCAACTCTCCCTCACCCAGGGACAGCAGGTGCAGGCTTTATGTAGCGAGTTCACCGATGTCTTATCAGGAAAACCAGGAAGGACCTCCCTTGAACATAAAATAGACACCGAGGGGGCTGAACCAATTAAACTGAAGCCATATCGCATACCGGCTGCCCGAAGGCAAGCAGTGGACCAAGAGGTGAAAGACATGTTAAAGGCGGACATCATCGAGCCCTCACATAGCCCCTGGTCCTCCCCAGTCATTCTCGTTCCCAAACCTGACGGGAGCATTCGTTTTTGCATCGACGTTCGCAAATTAAACGCTAGATCCAAATTCGATGCTTACCCTATGCCCCGTGTTGATGAATTAATCGAGTGACTGGGAGAAGCTAAAATCATGTCTACAATCGACCTCACAAAGGGATATTGGCAGATTCATCTTGCCAAAGAAGACAAAGAAAAAAACGCCTTCTGAACCCCCTCGGGCCTTTATCAATTTAAGGTTCTTCCCTTTGGCCTTCACGGCACCCCAGCCACCTTTCAAGGATTAATGGACGTTCTCTTAAAAGAACACCATGCCTATGCCGTGGCCTATCTAGACGACATTGTCATCCATAGCCCTGATTGGGAAACCCACCTTCTTCATCTGAAGGCGGTCTTAATAACCCTGAGAAAAGCTGGTCTCACTGTTAATCCCAAAAAAACAACGTTTGGAACTGAGCACATTGAGTATCATGGTTATGATATACAGGCTGGAAAGATCAGGCCCCAGATGAACAAACTCGAGGCCATCACCCATATTCCCCGTCCAACCAATAGGAAAGATGTCCGTTACTTCTTAGGATTGGTAGGGTATTATAGGAGATTTATTCCCTGTTTTTCCGATATAGCCTCCCCCTTACTGACCTCTTGACTAAAACCTCGGCAGGGAAACCCTTCCAATGGTCCCAACCTCAGGAACATATTTTTACCCTCCTAAAAACAATAATATGTAATGCTCCGGTCCTTACCTGCCCTGATTATAACAAAACATTTGTTCTTCAAACCGATGCTTCAGGGAGGGGACTCGGGGCTGTCCTATCTCAACCAGACGAAAAAGGTGAACTACGCCCTATCCTTTTCCTCAGTAGAAAGCTGTTCTCTAGGGAGACCCGATACGCTACAATAGAAAAGGAATGCTTGGCCATCAAATGGGCAGTGGAAGCCTTACAATATTACTTCCTTGGCAAAAGATTCCTTCTTCTGACCGACCATGCCCCCTTGACCTGGCTCTCTATGCATAAAGACTCAAACCCAAAAGTACTTGTGTGGTTTCTTGCATTACAACCTTTTTAGGTCTCGCCTGACCCAGCGCATGCGCTGGTCTGGCGAGACTTTTTGAGAGGGCTCCAAAAAGTGCTACCAGGCCAGCCTAGAGCTACAGTGCACGTGCGCGGGCTTTGATGTTTACCGCGGCCGCTTGTTGTAACTGGTTATCTATGCATTGGCATAGTTAAATCCCAGCAGCCCTGTAAGTAAAATAAATGCCTATAGACACTTTATTATGTTTCACTGTTGAAACTGTTCTGCCGCTCCTCTCCACTTTTTAAAATGAAATTAAGCATTTCCAATAAAGGCTTTTTAAATTAACTGACTCATCCTATTAAGTCTTAACTGGCAGATCAGAATTAGATCCGGAAATCAGCAAACGGAAATGCTTCGCTCATTCAATATGATGCGTGTTATTCAGCAGTTTGTTTGTCAGGGTGTGAAAGGTAAAATCTCCATAAGAAAATGCTTAAATTGCAAATATGACTTCACCTTCGGCGTATGGTGGTCTTGTGTTGTGCTCTCAGATTTCATTGATCGTGAATGGAAGAGCTGTGTGATTTCGGCCTTCGGTTGCCTGTGCCTCTATTTAGGAATCTGACTGAATTTCAGCATGTGCAGTAGATGCAGTTAAGTGTTTTTTAATTTGCTCTAAGCTGGGCAGTACTAGGTTGCTCTTTTTTATCAGGGAAACTAGAAGAGACTTGGTGTGGGAGGAATGCATCCATTCCTGCCATTATTTTTAATGTAGTTGCTATTGTTGTGAAACCAAGAAGCAGTTAGCTGCATTGTGCCATTCTTAATGTGTACAAATAAGAATGAATACTTGGATTTTTTTTTTGACTGAGGGTCTAGCAGCATCTAACATGATAAAACAAATCATGCACTGACGAAAGGCTGGCGACCAGTTGGCTTTGCCAATGCATGTTTATGTCAGGCTTGTGTTTTTTTTAGGTCGCTGCATCATTAGATTGCTCACACTGGTACTGCTCAGTCAGCAGTGGCAGCCGCTATGACTACTGTAGGAAGGTGGATATCTGACTATGGTTACCCCCAACTTTTTGCCTAGTGTCTAGCTGGTTTTTCGACTTAGTTGGCCTGAGATCCTGCCATTCAGGATCTCAGCCTATCTGCTCTCTCTTTAAAATGGACTCCATGCACTTCAGGTGCATAACCAATTGGAATTGGATCACCCTGTGAGCCCCTGTACCAGTGTAGACTAGGTACCCAGGGCATTGGTGTATCTAAGGCCTACCAGGGGCTGAAGCATGTATTGTGCCACCCCTGGCCTGGCCTAACAATTTTAGACAACTGGCTGATCACTCAGCTGGGGTAAGTTGGTGTATCCACCTCTTACTTAGGTGTAGTATACCTATACCTAACCTTAAATGGGACACCTTGTAACCTAGAAGTCACTCCTATGGCAGGCCATAACAATCCTGAAGGCAGAGTGCTTGGTTCCATGTGAGATGGTGCTCTGGCATGAGCTGAGCCTGCCTGCAGTGGTCGGAACAACTTCCTTCTACCGTTTCCAGATATCGCCATACCATATACTCTTCAGTGCATTATGAACCTCGCGGTTAAATGCTATCTTTGGTTTGGCTTTATCAAAACATGTCGAGTAAGGTGTCATACGAATTGGAATACTAACCACTCGCCAATTCTGGCGACGGGGTTAGCATTCCAACCTTCTAGAGGGACACGACATGTACAGCACCTGAAACCCGGGTAAAATCAGACATAGCCTCAGCTCCACAAAATGGACGCTGCCACCACCGACACAAGTCTGCCCTCCTGCTGCTGGGAGTCCTTCCAGCTTGGGAGATGTGGACAAAGGGTTTCCTGCCAGGGGAGGTGCGTGCACCACCCCAGACAGGATTTTGTGTATTGGTCAGGTAGGGCTAAATAGAATCAGACATGCCTGAGGCTCACAAGGAGCCTCGGTGCATATGCCAGTTCAAACCGGTCTTGGGGCACACCAGCCCCAGACCTGGGGCGAGCTGGACAAAGGATTGGGGGTGTAACCACCCCCTTCCTGGTCCCACCCTTAGGGAGGGACCTAACAGGTAGTCCGGCCCCTAGAATCCGCTTAAAGGTAGGAGCTGTGTCCTAAGACTTCAGACATCCTGGAATCAACTTAACACTAAGAAGAAGACGGGAACTTCGACGCTCTGCTGCACAGAGGACAGAAGGAATTCTCCCCTATGGTCAGGGAGTGACCATCTTGCTAACGCAAGCACCAACCAGCGAATCGACGTCTGCTTTGCCGCCGCCTCCTGCCGGAGCCCGAGCCCAGAGACCGACAAGAACTGGACCTCCAGACCTCTCACAGCCCGATCCACAGTCCCTGCAAAGAAGGAACCCGTGGAGGCACCGAGACACGTGGAGTCAGCCATCTTGAAAAACACTCAACAAGCTGCAAGCGCGACAACAGAGGCTCCCTCCAAGTTGTGCTTTGGGACCTGAGAAGCCCAATATCCGAGCAGCATCTGCACCAAAGGTGAGCCCTCCAGCATCTCCATGATCTGCGTGGGGCCCCTCTGCACTTTGCAACTCGACGCGCCTAACCGGACCCTGGCCCAATGGCTAGTGGCCATCTTGGTGACCATCTTTGAAAACTACGACACTGGTCTGGTTGTCCCAGACTGGCCCCTGCTGCCCTCCAAAGGAGCAGCCCCTCTGACCTTGCTGGTCAGAACCACCAGCTTTCTTCATTTCCTGCGACTCCTGCTTTTGCCAAGGCTTGTTTGCTTCTTTTGAGTCGCCGACACCGCCGACAGCGAGAGCCTGCGTGGGACAGCTCGTGAACCGACTCCTGGACGTCGTCGACCTTCAGGGACCACGTGGCTGCGGAGACAAGCTACACCTCTTCACCTGTTTGCACCCGACATCGCCTGGTACCTACCTGGTGCCACGCCGGTCACTGGCTAGTGACTGTGAACACTGTCCCCTCTGCTTACAGGTCTTCTCCAACTCTGATCCACCCTTGGATCCACCGCATCTCTTCTGGACCGGCCGCCTGCAGCATCTTTGTCACCAGGCTCCATTGAACAGATAGACGAAACCCGACGCACTTCGAGACCTATGCACCCGCTTCCTGTGGGTGAGGTAAAGCTGGCACTCCGGTGCACAAGTGTAGAGTAACATCTCTAATGTTTAGATCTGAAGTCTTGATTCCGTAGTTCAACCAGAAGACCCTTTTAGCAGTAACTTTTGAACTTTTACGCACCCATTGAAAACCTATGGGAGCCCGCGTGTATCTTTCCTCACTGCACACACGACCCGTGGACCTCCTGGTCACTAACTGAAGTTAGCTCCTTGTAGGCCCAGCGATTCTAGAGGCCCTAGGCCTTGTCCCTTTCCTTGTCGTGGTACTCTTTTTAATCTATATATGGCCTCACTAGCAAAAGTGGTACAGTCCTATGGGGTGGAGTTGGTGTCGTACGCTGACGACACCCAACTGCTCATCTCCCTATCACAAAACACCTCCAACACCCCCCACAATTTCAAAGCATGTATGCAGGCCCTAGCTGAATGGATGGACGCCCACTGTTTAAAACTCAATGGCTCTAAAACGGAGGTGTTGGTGGTAGGGGGAAAAAGGGAAGACTGGTCGGATGAATGGTGGCCTACTTGTCTGGGTCCTACCCCCATACCTTGTCAGGAGGCAAAGAATCTAGGGATCTGGATGAACCCTGCTCTCTCTTATGATGGCCACATTAGGCGTCTTGTAGGCAAATGTTTTGGAGTGCTAAAGACTCTAAACAAAACGTTAGACCTCCTCCCTCTATCGGCCAGAAGAACGCTAACGCAGGCACTAGTAACCTCGCGTTTAGACTATGGTAACGTCTTGTTCCTAGGGGCTACCGAAGGCAGCATAGGTCGCCTACAAGTCATACAAAACTCCGCTGCCAGACTGGTGCTAAGAAGACCCAGGAGAGCCAACTCAAAAAAAGCACTGGATGCGCTTCATTGGTTACCTGTAAAGAAACGGGTGCGCTACAAGTGTCTCCTCTTCTGTCACCGCATCGTCTGGGACAGATCACCGACATATCTCAGAGACTTAATCAGCAGATATGAACCTACCAGGTCCCTTCGATCAGAGGGCGCCGGACTGCTGAAAGTGCCTAGAACTAAGAAGGCTAGAATGGGCGGACGCTCATTTGCACTCCAAGCAGCCCAACAGTGGAATAAACTCCCCTGTGCAATGAGACTGGAGAGCAACGAAACGCGGTTTAGGTCCCTGCTCAAAACTCATCTTTACTCATCTTAATCCGGTCGGTCTGTATGCTGAGTTCTTGGTTAGTGTTAGCGCGGGGACACGCCGTGATGGCGTTACTGTGCGCTCTACAAACTCGATATTATTATTATTACTTATACCACTGTTTTAGTATATGGTTCGAGCGGCCACCAGGGCCTATCCATATAAAGTGCAACTTCTGTATATTGTAATACTTTCTTGTTTAACGATTTGTGCTCCTGTGCTCATAAAGAGTCTAGGGGATACTTTGAGTAATAAATACATATATATTTTGAATATATATCTGTGTGGTGTCCTTTCATTGGTATAAAGGGGGGTTACATATGGTAAAACAGCCTGCTTAACACGCTTTAACGAGTTTAGCCTCAAAGACTGCTTAGCCTACGCTCCCATTGGGGCAGCTAGTCCGAAAAGGTTGACTTACAACCACACCATAAGGGTTGCTTGGCATAGTACAAGGTGGTCACTTTAAATAGTGAACATCATATACCAGGCCAACTTCTCACAACTACAATTCCCAGAACACACTGGGTTGGCTGATTACATCCCAAGGGTGAAGCGCTTCCCTCCACGTGACTCTGCGAGAGTCTCCTTTCTCTACATCTCTCCCGTTGCCTCTGTTTCTGTGTGGCTGTCTGTCACACTTGCTCTCTCACTGTCCCGTACCTGCCTTTCTGTGTCCCCCTCACCGTCTCTTCTCTGACCTGCTCTCCTTTCTCTGTCGGTTGATCTTTTTTGCTCCTCTAGGAATGTAGCCATTCTTGTTTATTATAACTTTTCAACATGCTGCACAGCAGCCACACTACTTTACGACATGGCATAAAAACAAAGGCCAAGCCAAAACCTCTGGCTAAGCACTTATAAGGTCCCAAAGGTGAGACCTATTGGCTATGCCAATGCTTGTTCTTTTTGTACCTTGCATGTCCCCGGAAAACACCAGGCGAACGTGGACTTCCTTTCCAGATATCCCGTAACTGTATGGCCCACACGTCCATTCCTGGATGGAAGGCAATGTGATGAATCCCCATCACGGACACACTCCCCGGACTCCCTCAAAATGGCGGACAAGACGCTCCACAGAGGAAGTGGAGTGAACGGTCCAGACGCCTATGCCAGATTCCACAAGACGGAAGCAGAGAGCACCGGAGGCGGGGCTAAAAACGCCGTCTTCACGTTACGGGAGGCGCGCAAGGAGGTGAAGGAGGAGAAGACCGGGAGAGAGGACGGAGAAGAAAAGCCGGAACAGGAGAAGAAGAAGGCGGAGGAAGCACCACGACAGCGGGACTACCCCAGACCGGAACCAAAGAACGACGAGGAAAACCGCTCTAGGAGCAGCGCCCTCGAGTCCGGTACTCCTACAGGGGAAGTGGAGGCTGTGACTCCCCTTCCCACGACCCCAGAGGGTCGTGGCCTCAGGCAAGTGCCGGGCTCCTCTTTGTTTTGGGGTTGGTGGGCGGGTATACGGGGCACGGCGCACTGAACCACCGATTCTCCCCCCCCTCCCCCCACTTAGGCACTGCACAACTTAGGGTTTAGGTGATGGTGGCACTAACCCCGACTGCATTAAAGAACAGGAGAGAGGCCTGACATTTTTGTTCTTTTCTTTTTTTTTTTGCTTCCCCATCCGGAGGAGACGGACCTCGGTATTCAGAAAAGGAACAGTCCTGAAGCACCTCACAGACAAGACCACCAGACAGAATAGAGAACCCCTCCAGACCTAGAAATGCCTAGAGACAATCCTTTATTTTGAAGACTTTACAACTCAGCCCTTATCCACACTTATGTCTCTTTTCTTTCAAATCAATAAAAAGTCAGTTACCCTCCTAACCCACACAGAACTGAAGGTGTATATATCAGGGGGACTGAAGGGGTGGTAAACCACGCCCATGGTGGGATACGACGACACCCCTCTTCTTAAAAAACCCACCGCTGATGCGAACGACCTCAACAACTTTCGCCCCATCTCTAACCTACCTTTTCTGGCGAAAATCACAGAAAGACGTATAGCGAAACAACTCTCCCGTCATATCAAGGATAATGATCTTCTTGACAATTTCCAGAATGGCTTCACGCAAAACTGCAGCACTGAAATAGCCCTGCTGCAAGTGATTGATGACGCGCTGCGGATACTCGATGCAGGGGAGTCTCGTCTACTGATTCTCCTTGACCTTTCTGCAGCCTTTGACACTGTCAATCACAACACTCTCCTTAACACTTTTCAACAGAGAATGGGCGTGGAAGGCACAGTGCTTAAATGGTTTGCTTCTTTCCTCTCTGATAGATCCCAAATGATAAAAATAGCGAACAGTCTTTCATCTCCTTTGGCGGTAGGTCAAGGTGTCCCTCAAGGCTCTATACTTGCACCCACTTTGTTCAACCTCTATTTGGAACCACTGGGAAATCTCCTAAGTAAATCTGGGATCCTCTATCATCTTTATGCGGTTGAAACCCAAAACTACCTTAAGGTGTCCGCCACATACGATCTCTCCATCCTAAACTCTACTCTCAACTCCATTCAAAACTGGATGTCAACTCATCAACTCATTCTGAATCCCTCCAAAACTGAATTCCTCCTCCTCTCCACTCCTCCGGTTCAATCATGGATGGATCAGATGAATCTACTTAACAATAAACCCATCATTGTCAACAGCGCAAAATCCCTTGGTGTCATACTCGACAAAAGACTCAATCTACTCTCCCACATCAATTCCATTGCAAAGTCTGCTCGATACCAACTGTGCCTTCTTTGGGGGATCCAACACTTCTTACCGGAACAAGACCTAAAAACCCTGGTCCAATCGCTGGTTCTCTCTAGATTGGACTACTGCAATTTTCATCTTACTGGCCTCCCCAAATCTTACTTGTCCCCCCTTAAATCTGTTCTCCATTCTGCAGCTCGTTTCATATATGGGGCCAAAAGAAGCAACCATATCACACCCATTTTATCTTCCCTCTGTTGGCTTCCCATCGAGGCAAGATCTATCTACAAGACTGCCTGTATCACCTACAAAGCCTTGCACTCCTCCTCTCTTTGCTACTTGGCGAATAAACAAACTCTCTGGAGGCTCTAGACCATCACGCAATGCGTAAATGTATTGCTTGAACCTCCCACTTTCAAAAGGGAAAGATCGATGGCCCAATCTTTTTCAGGCAACGCAGTGAGAATCTGGAACTCACTTCCGCCTCAGCTCCGGACCACCACCTCCCCCCGGTCCTTCAAAACTGACCTCAAACTTCTATTCCTTCAAAGACTCTTCCAAACCGAATTCACGCCATATCTATTCCCTAAAGGAAGTTCTCTCACTATAGGAAGTTCTGTACTCCATGCCTATAGAAGTGCCTTTCCAGTGTGTTTGGAGTGACTGCCACTTATTGCAGTATTATATCTCTATTTGTATCCAGTATGCTTAAGTAACATGCACACTTGTCACTCTTTCCTGTTGTAACATATCGTTTGCTACCTTATCTTGTATCTTGTTTACTGTTGTTACTTGCACAATTGTCACTTTTTCCTCATGTAACGTAACGTTTGCTCTTGTCCTATGCACACTTGTAATTTTCACCTCATGTAACGTTACTGTTCCTATTGTGAAGGGCTCTGACACCTTCGGGTAAAGTCCGCACTATATAAAAACGCATAAATAAATAAATAAATAAATGGTAGTGTACAGCAGTGGGACAGTGACTTGCAGCACACCACCTGAACTCTATTGGCACGTGCGTTGGCACAGTGAGGAGCTCTTGTGACACTGTTCTGGAAATACACTGGCATCATGGGTAGAACATTCCAGAGCAGTTCTGGCTAACGAGTGCTGTACTTTCTGGCATGGCATAATGGCGTGCAAGTTCACATGACCACAGGTTCCTTCCTCCTGGCTTGGCTACTGTTTTCCTGTGAATTGACCCGTATTACAACTTTGAGAAGCGGGGAGCTAGCATAGGAAATAATGTTTTTAAAATGAGGACAGCCAACAGGGTTGAGGTTTGATATAACAAAAATAATTTCAAACTATTCTAAGCAAAAATAAAAGTTTGCTCAGAAGAGCGGGTGATTGGGGGGAATAATAAAGATGTTGTACCTTGAAGACTTTCTCTGTGTTTGCACATAGCGGCTGCGAAAACGAAAAATACAGAATCCGGGTGGAGTCCGTGCACAGTCCCCCTTGTGTTCCTTTGATCATGTGTTTTCCTCCTCTCGCACAAAAGAGCTGCCTTGTCCTACCAGGGGTATTAATTGACACTTCATTGACATAAGACGACTTGCAGGCATGCCTCTGCTCCTGCTATTGGGGTCGGGCAGCACACGAAAGAGAAGAAAAGATCCTTTTGAAGTCTCCAAAAACAAGGTGATAAGATACTGGCATCCATTGCTCCAAGGTCTCTTGAGTGACATTATGTGCATATCTTTTTGTTGAAATCACAGTGCCCGTTTGCTGTAACCTAAACAAGCCCGTCCCTGCACTTTCTCACCTCTAGCTACCTGGTGCCGCTATGCTTGTTTTCCTGCAGCATGCATGTCATACACTTCCGATTCAACATACACATTATAAGGAGGGGCCTGGCTTACGGTTGATTGAATGTAGTGGTCTCTTCGTGCTCAATACAAAACAAGTAAAACGCAACTGTTAGTCGGGCTGCGTTGTACGCTGCACATACAAGGATCAGGTGTTAGGGCAGAGATGGCATATGGGGTTTTGTTTACAGTATACCTGGAACTATAAGTGTCACCATGCCGATTCCATGAAACAGCAACTAGAGAAGGGTGGGAGAGGACAGCAGGGGGAGATAGCCGCTAAAGGCAACACGGACAATAAGGGTAATTAACAACAGGGGAGGGAACGGCTATATCCGCCTTAATCTAAATCTTCTTCCTGGGATCCTGGCACCCTCCCCGAACATAATGAGGAGATGCGGAGAGAGACCGGGGCTCAGGAGAAAGCTGATTGGCTCTCCCTGTTTTTTTTCTGGTGTGTTTTTTCATCCAATGAAGAGACCCATTGCCCACACCCTTCCCCGTGCTAGTCCATGGTTAAAGCAGGACAGTATAATTTAAAATTAAATGGTGTTTGGAGATAGAAGCAGAGATCGCAACATGAGCAGGAAACACTGGCTTGCCAACGAAGGCGAATCTGGGACAGCGCGCCTGCTTCTACGAAAGTGAAAGCGGGTAAGGGACGATAATTAAAAAAATATATGGCCCCTGCGTGCCTGTAGACGCTCAGGGTGGATGGGTGGGGGGGGGGGGGTGGGGGGAGGGTGGCCGAGAGCACACAGACCGTTTCCCTTGCGGGAGCGAGCAGGGGCACCACCCAAAGCTCGCTCCCGCAAGGGAATCGCCAAACGTGCACACGTTGCTATTGAAAGCAATGCAACGCGTGCACGTTTTTCACCGAAAAAGCAAATCGATTACAAGAGGTTGCCTACGCAGCGCATGCGCGCTGCGTAGGCGAGACCTATAAAGACGGTATCCAAGCGCCGCGTGTCAACCAACATAACCATTATACTGAAAAAGATGACAGAAAAATGATTCTTGATTCACAGTTGTAAAATTAATGCTGGAATCCAGTGCTGGAAATGAAAAACATTTACTTTGGGCACCATAAGTTGAGGATTAAGGGATGACAGAAAAAAGTGGGTGGGAGTCACAAGGGGCGGAGTCATGAGGAGCAGAGTTTGATAGTCAATATATACCAGGGGGTGCTTAAAAGCACAAACTTCCAATGTTAATTCCCATAAGACCTTTAGACATGGCTGCAGCGAGAACTCCTGGACGGAACTACACCAAATTAGGAAGGAAAGTAGATGTTGGTCCAAGGAGGTGCCTTTTGTGTAAATCCGTTCAGTACTTGCAGAGAAATGTTATGAGAAGTTGGCCTGGCATATGCTGTCTCCTAGTTATAGGGGACACCTTGCACCAGTCCAATTCGACTCTTATTGATGATAGGTTTAAGACAACCTTTAAAGAAAGCTATCCTAGTGGTAGCTGTGGAGAGCAGCCTTCAGGCTAAGTCTTGAAGGAGTGTTAAGCTTCTTGTTTTACCATAGATAACCTCTTGAATGACCAAATGAAAGAGTAGCCCACACAGGTATATATATAAAATATATGTATTTATTCTAAACAGAATCCCACAAGTCTCTTTATGAGGCTGAGGCAAAGTTACAATTCAAACAAGCATTGATAGAAACAATAAATAACACTGGAATCATAGGGCCCCGGGGGGGACCAAACCATATATTAAAAAAGTGGTATAAGAACCACGACAATTCTACAGACAATGCCAAGGGCATTTAATATCACTGGCCCCTTAAGAATCCACCCCAGGTTATGAGGAAGGGGACCCACGGGAGGCGCGTGCAGTTGAAATAGCTGCTATCCGGATCTCTATTAAAGCCTATGGAGAATGTTGCGGTTTGATTTAAACACATTAAAGTCACTTCTAGCAGGAGTTCAAAGTTAAAACTTTAGAGTTAAGCTTTTGAGGAGCCCACTACCACGAGAGTACCGAGGTACCACTGTTACCTGCCCCAGGGAAGCCGGGTGCATAGGTCGTTTTCGATGTCGGGTCGCGGGCTGATTTTCAATGGGAAAATTTACAAAACTGCTGCTAGCCAAAAGCGTTGATGATGCCTTGAAGATTGAAGTTGTAGATCTTGCAGAGAAGAACCTGAAAGCAGAGGGGACAGAGGCTGGGTCACGGCATAGTGACCAGGGAGCTCAAAGGAAAGAGCCCTTCAATGTCGGGTGCTTTCAGTGGAAAGAGGTGTAGCTTGGATCTGCAGCCATGGACTTTGAGAGGCTTTAAGGAAGGCCAGCTTCGGGAGGGCAACTGTCTTACGTTGGATGAGGGTCGCTGCGGTGTTAGTGTCTGGATTGGATCCACTAAGCCTAGGCAATCGCAACCCACGCAAGATGAACAAATCAGATACTGGTGCAGACCCACGAAATCTGTGAGAGATATCCTTTGGAGAGACTATAGAGCAGGCCTGGAGCAACCAGGGGAACTCTTAAATGTCGAGATTGTTCTCCGCTCGGGCCCACAAGTCGAGAGACAAGGGACCGTGGAAGGCAGCAAAATGGAGTGCGTAAAAGGGAGCCCACGGGCCACCGGAGGGGGCTAGGGTGCTGATCTTTGGCACAAATGCTGCTTGGTGGTTGGCTCAAAAATGGGCTAAAGCACAACTTCCCCACTGGTCAGGGTCGTGTGCTATGCAAGAGGTGGCCGGTGTCCTGGGGCATTGGGAATCTCGGCACCCACGCAGTCCACAGTGCTCAGACTTGCTGTGCACACTCACTGGCCTCTGGGATGCTTAGGAAACCCACCTCAAGGTTGCTGGAAGTCGATGAAGTCCATAGGAGCAGCGAAGTTCCAACCGGGTCACTTGCAGTGGTTCAGGTGCCTGCCAAGCAGGGGGGTAACTCCTTTACCCCAAGGGAGATTTCTTCAGTCAGCTGGGCAGCAGCTCGTCGAAGGTCAAGTCTGTGAAGTCCAAGATTAATCTGAGGCTCTGGGGCCACGTTATTCACCTTTATCCCCAAGATTAGGGGAGTGTCCAGAGTAGTGTCCACCAATGAGAGGTGAGGCGGGAAAGGGTGGCTACACCCTCTCCCCTTTGTGTGTTTCCCATCTAGGCGATGGGCAGGATGCCCCTGAACCGGTTCCAGGCGGTGTATGCAGAATGTAGGCGCTGTAGCTGCCTACGTGCAACTCTGAAAGTCAACATATGGTGCACCTACCCAGTTCCAGTCCACATATCCTGTCTGGGGCGATGCTAGCACCTCCCTGCCACAGGAGCCCTATTGTCCAGCTGGCGAGGCTGGGATTTTCCCCAGCAACAGCCAGCCAGAGTCGTGTGGGTGGCGGGTAGTAGCCATTTTGTACTACGTGTGCACTTTTAAATTGGTGTCTAAATTCTGCCGCTTTTCCCATATCACCCCTCTAGCAGGGGGGAATCGTGCCCTCATGCCCATGGCTGGACTGGGAGTAGGATTCATACATGTTTGACACCAAACACGATATGGTTCTGTGTAGCCATTCTCAAGTTATCACGCTATCGCGATAGACTTATAATGCGGTTAAGAGTATATGGTATGGCTACACTACAAACAACCCAGCAATGATTTTACGAAGGTTGCAGACAGGCCCTACTCGGGTAGGGGTCCCCCCTCACAAATACCTCAGCACCCTGCCTTGTAGGATTAGCAAGGCCTGCTATAGGGGTGACCTATGAGAGTATATGTGTTGTAATGGGGTGGGATATAGGGTACCTATATCCCTGTAAGGGGTGCTAGCACCACCTTACCCAGACTACAGTAGTGGTCTCGTGGTGTCAGTTTGTATGGCTGTCCCAGGGTGGCACAATAAGTGCTGCAGCCCTGGTAGGCCTACTGAGGGACCCATGCCCTGGGTACCTAGGGTACCATCTACAAGGGACTGTCAAGGCATCCTCAGCATCCAATTGGGTTTGTACCTAGGGTACTCACATCAGTTTTAAGGAGAAAGCAGATAGGCTGGGGTCCTGGATAGCAGGATCCCAGCCAGACTAGTCAAAAACCACTCAAATACCAGGCAAAAAGTTGGGGGCAGATTCCACCTTCCTACAAATGTAAAGACATTTCCAGTTTTATATATAGGGATGCGGTGCATCCATGACCCCTCCCGATCTCGTGCTGAGATCTGATTGGCTGCCAACACGTCAAACCAGGAAGTGTTGGCAGCCATCTTGTGACTTGGTTGAACCGAATCACAGAAAAAAGATTTAAAAAAAATAAAAGGGGGCAGGGTGGAAACACCCTGACTCCCGAAGCCTCTTGGGAGGACCCCGATGGGCCAGGTCCCCGGGGCAGTTAATCTAGTAATGCGGGGGTGCCCATGCAGCACCCTCATACCCTGGGGGCCATCACCTCCCCGGGCTATTGAATAAAATTGATGCAGGTGGCCATATGGCCTCCCCAGCATCTCTGGGGATCACCACCTTCCCGGGGCTAAAATGTATTAATGCAGGGGCCTGCTAAACGCCTTCCTGCAGCCCTGGGGCCTGCCACCTCCCTGGGCAAGTAAATAATAAATACAAATGCGGTGGCCAGCATGCCCCCCCCCCCGCATTATATATATGCAGAGGGTCCACTGCAGACCCCCAGCCCTGGGGACCATCACCTACCCGGGTCAAATTTGAACAAAGATGGCCCTGGCGACCGCCACCTCACAGGGCCAGCTCCAGCACTGTCCCTGGGTGCCCACCCCCATGACATTGCAGTTTGCTATGGGAGCACAAGCTATAGCAAAAAAGAGATAATGAAATGGCCTGGCTCCGGGAGGATGGGGTCCCTGGGACCGAAAATGGCCCGGGAGGAGGGCTGCTGGCTCCCCCCTTGAAAATGAAGAAAACAATGACCATGCCCCGGGGGGGATGGAGTCCCTGGGGCCGAAATCGGTCTGAGAAGGGGGCCTCATACCTTTTGTAACTGAAAAAAAGAAAAGCCTAGCCCGAGGGATGGCATCCTTGGGGTCGAAATCAACCTCAAGAAGGGGGGCCACACGGCACCTCTCCTTTTTTATTTCAAAATAAAAAAAATTAAAATGGTCAGGCCCCAGGGGATGGGGTTCCTGGGGCCCAAAAGGATAAATGGAAGAGGAGCCACACAGCCTCCCTTCCGAAAATATGCCCCCTTTCTCCACTACTCTGCACACGCGCCTCCTGGAATGCTCTTGGTTGGGGGATGAAGTCTCTTTCGCTCTTGAGGGTCCTTAGGGGCCAACTACCCCACCTGTTACCTCCAGTAAGTCCCACACAGTGGGATTGCTGAGAGGAGATTGGAGGCATGCCTCTTTTTCCACCACTCTGTAAATGTGCCTTCACGCGCACTGCTGGTGGGGCAATGAGATCCCCTTGCATCCTGAGGGTCTCAGGACTAAACTGGACTTCATCCCCAATCAGCAGTGCACCAAGAGGCACATTTGCAGAATGGTGGAGAAAGTGGGCGTGGCCTCTGACTACCGCTCAGCAATCCAGCTGTGTGGGGCTTACTTCTCCACCACTCTGCAGACTCGCCTCCTGGCACACTTCTGGTTGAGCGATGAAATCCACTTTACTCTTGAGGGACCTTGGGGGCCAAGAAGCCCTCCTGGCATCTCCTGTAACTTCAATGCAGCTGAATTCCTGAGAGCTGGTTGGAGGCCCAGCCCTAAGGGAGAGGGTGCCCCTGCATGAGCAGGACTCCCCTGTAGCCAACAGAGTCCATTCTCCCGTGTTGACAGTGTAGCAGCCATATATTATATAGAGGGGCATTGCATGACCTCACGATGACCATCTCGAAAACGGCTGCAATGAATCCTATCATGTTTGGCATCAAACATGTTGTAATCATACCTACCACACCGTAAACGGTGTGGGAGGTATGATTTCAAGCACTGGAAGAGCCCTCCATTAGGCTCTCGGCGTTCCTGGTACCAGCCTTCTAGTCCCGGACAGCACAAAAGGGTTGCTGCTGACCAGACACATTTCTGCCTTCCTGCTGCTGAGCCAGGCTTGAGCAGGGGAAGGCAGAACAATAGGCATTCTGTCACAGGGAGGTGTGACCACCTCCCAGACAGGATTTAGTGTATTCGGGCTGGGTTGGTGCGCTTGCCAGCACCTGAAAGTCTGCTAGAGTGGCACATTTGGTATCCCTGTGCATAGTCCAGTTCAAACCAGCCCTGGGTGCCATTGGCTCCTGCTCTGGTGGAAAACTGGATAAAGGATATGGGAGTAACCTCCCACCTGTCCAGACCCTACCCTGGGAGGGTCCCCTGAATCTTCCAAACCCCTTCCTTCAGGTAATTAAGGGCTTACCTGGGTGTAGGTCTCTAGAGTCATCGTGGGATAAGATTCAGAACTGAAACCACTGCACTTCCACCATCTGGACAAACTGGACTACGCTGGACTTCGTTTGGGCCTGACTTCGTCTCCCTTCCAGTCTGCTGCATCATCTGTGGTTTTGCATCATACAGGAACCTTCCAAGACATGTGCAGCATCAAGGACAACCAAAGTAATCTCCCTTGGAGTGAAGGAGTCACTCACCTACATTCGTAGGCAACTCAACACTGCTGACCAGTCTGCTAATCCTGAGCTCCTGTGGACTCCAAAGGGTTCAACAACACAGGTGCACTGCGTACTTTTGCAAGTGGATCTGGTTGCTGGCAACTCTGCGACAAGTGCTTTGGGCTCCAAGTAGCCCCAACCTCCAGCAACTTCTTCCACAAAGATCTTCAGCCATATCGCCTCGTGGGCACCGTGGCCTGCTCCTTTTGGTGAGCTGCCTGCGGTCCTTTTGGGATCCCCGTGCCTTTGGTCTGTGGGTCCATTTGAGGGTCACCTTAGTTTTCCTTGGGCTCCCCTGATTTCTCAGGGCCTGCCCTGACTACCCTGCTTGTGGTGAGTCTCCTGGACCATGCTGGTCCCAACCGTGCACCTTCTTGACTTCCTGCGTGGGTTGCATTTGCCAAGGCTTGTTGGTGCTCCTGCCAGATGCCGATCCCTCAGCACTCAACATCCTTTGTGGGACAGCTCGTATCCAGGCCCTGGTCATTCTCAGCATCACCTGGTTCTTGCAGCTGCAGAGTCAAGGTCACTGTCATCTGTCCTGAAGCACCTGACATCAGAGGGAATCCGTCCCTCTGAGTGACACAAACACTGTCCCCTCTGCTTTCAGGTACTCCTCTTCCAGAATCCACATTTGGATTCCTCCGGACACTTTCTCCTCTTCCAGCTGCGGCACTTCCCTGAAGTCCTCTAGTGGGTTCGACGGAGGTTTCCTACTCTACTTCACACCTATGCACCTGGCTCCCCTGGGATAGGTAACTTGGGTACCATGGTATCCACTGGTGGTGTGGCTTTCCAACCTTCTGTCTGAAACAGGGTTTCTTCAGGGTCCCCTGGGTAGGGTCTCTAATATTTTAAATTCCAACCACGACTTGCACATAGACTTGTACGGAGCATGTGGTTGTGTTCACACACTGCACACGCTCTCCATGGGGTCCCTATCTACTAACCTTGGGTGGTTCTGTGGGTCCCCAGCAATTCTACGTCCTCTCGACAATGTTCTGACTCAAGTTGTGGTTCTTATACCACTTTCTTGGTATATGGTTTGGTCCCGCCCTGGGGCTCACTGTGTATTAGTGCTATTTACTGTAGTTTCTTTGCTTAAGTATTGTGTGCTTTATGTCTATCTATGTGTAGGAGATACTGTAATGTGCTAGAGTTATATAATAAATACATATTTTTATAAATACTTTGTGTGGTTCTCTTTCATTTAATCTATACTATAAGATTGATTTCTGGTAAAAACAAGCTGCTTTACACTCCTTCAAGACTAAGCCTGAAGGCTGCTCTCCACAGCTACCACTTGGATAGCTTTCTAAGGTTGTCTGAGACCTCTTTAATCACCAAAAGAGTTGTCTGGACTGGTGCAATGTGCCCACTTACATTAGTGGATATCAATTACCAGGCTAGCTTCTCACACAGAGCACAATAGTTAAAAGAAACATTTTAAACTTTTCTTGTGTCTCTGTCAGAGCTCATTGTGGCCTAGTATGAGTATGAGAGCGAAAGGGTGTGTCCTGCAACCGGGATTCCGGAGAGGGTCGGGAGTGTTGTGTTGTGTTCTGGGGTGTCTAATCAATTGTTCCTCTGTGAGTGAGTAGGAGGGCAAGTGAGACGCTATAGCTAGTCCGTCCTGGGCTCATAGGTACTCAGGTAGTAAGATGACTCAGTCCCTGCCTACTAAGGTCCCATAATTCCAAGCATAGTTCTGTGACTCTGTAGAATCCCTGCATCAAATCCAATGCACTAGTAACTTATACTCATTTGTGTTCAACTGCGCACACACATTGGAAATCAGGTCTTCAGTGGATAAGGGTGAAAATGCAGCCCTTATGTTAATAGAATTGTCCACAGCATTTAATATAGATGATTTAGGTTGGTGCGTGAATGTGGCGCTTAATGCAGAGAAGTTGAAGTGGGTATCAGGTCCGTTGTGGCCTAAAGTCCAGGGATAAGAGACGAAAAGTAAAATTTCAGTGGAGAAGACACTGGGTGTAGTTGTCCACTGTGTTGTGGTGCTGATTGTGAGATGTCGTCAACAGCATTATAGAGATAGGGACATATATTTTTGTGATTGTGAGATGTGGTTGGTATAGTTGATCTCAGTGCACAGAAAAGAACTATCAATTCCGAGTAAGATCCCGCTGGTCGAAGTTTCACTTGAAATGAATGTTAGAATAGGCTGGAAAGTATTTTTCTGAATTGCCTCGTGTGTGAATAATCTTTCATTTCTTTAGAGGAGCAGACAGAATTAGTTATTGAACTGTGCTGGCACTGGTTTGCGTAAACTGCTTATAGAATGCGCTTGGGAAAATTGTAAAGGAGGGTGAGCTGGTGCAAGAAGTGAGGTTGACGCCACAGTGTGCCACACTGGCATAGGTCTGTTGGTGTAGAACAGCGCTGGTATTGGTTAAATACATCATAGAGAGCAGCGCTGGGATTTGTTGCAATCGCTGAACAGAGAATTGTGGGGGGAAAATGATTTCCTATTTTCAACGAAAAGTCATTTGTAAATACTGCCTAGTCTGATTGAAGGGAGATGTGACTGGGCCTGTTAGAAATGGGCAAAAGGCACCACCCAAAGGTATGCCTGGTCATATTATGGCGATAGACATGAGTTTTCACAAGGGCGTGGCTCACACAATGTCATAGCACACTAAGAATGATGGTGCTTTGACATTTCCTTATTATGGGGCATTTAATTTGAGGTTTGTGGGCATGGCCTTTTCTATAGGGTTATCCCCAAACATTTTTCCTTTTTGTTTTCTGACCCTTTTTTGTTGGCTCTAGGACTCTGGGCGCTTCACCACTGCTATCCAGTACTAAGGTGCATGTGTTCTCTCCCCTAAACATGGTATCATTGTTTTACACCTGTTTGGTATATTTGATGTACTTGTAAGATCCTTGTAAAGTGGCTTACCATATACCCAGGCCCTGTCAATTAAATGATACTAGTGGGCCTGCAGCACTGATTGTACTGCCCTCAGGAGTAGCCTTTCAAACCTGTCTCAGGCCTGCCACTGAAGGGTCTGTGTTTGCAGTTTACTGTCACTTCAACTTGGCATTTAAACTTACTTGCCAAGTCTTAAACTCCTTTTATTGCCCATAGGTCTCCCCTAAGGTAGGTCCTAGGTAGCCCTATGGGCAGGTTGCTGTGTAAGTATAAGGTAGTGGTGAAGCAAGTAGTATGCTGTTCCTGGGAGGGGCTCAGCGATAGATCAGGCTGGGTGGGAGGGTTTTAGGGGGGGCGAGGAAGCTCCAGGTGTGGAATGAGAGACGGGTGGGATAGCTACTATAAGAAGCAAGGGCCCTCACTCACCCCGAGAGGTGTCATGCTTCATCATGGGGCAGCTCCTCATCAGGCCAGCGCTGCAATGCCTAACAGGCCCCGCAGGGGGGCTCTTTGCCGGAGGTCTTCTCTGTTTGCCGCCGTGAAGCCAAAACAAGGGGGCGGGTATATGTAAGATGAGTAGAAGTGGGAGTGAAAAAGTGCATCTAAAAATAGCTGTGGGATTTCAAAGACAGCTTTATTAGTTGGATACCGATGCTAGGGTTAAAAACAAACAACTGTAAAAGTCGTGGCTGGCGAGGAAAATTAAACCTGCTGCAGCTCAAAGTGATGGGTGAATGGTAGAAATAGTCTACATGTTTCATGCCCAAGATATCCAGTAGGATTTATTGCATTTCTTCAGGACCGGGGATCATCATCTACTCTAATGAGGAAGATCGGAAGGTGTACTAAGAGATTCCGTTCCCTTTGATCTGGACTTGTATTGTAATCTAAAGTGCAAGTGGAAATGAGTGTGAAAAACCATCTACCTTCTTGCAAACACCTAGAAGGGGATGTGGTAAGACCCCAGCCTTGACGTCCAAGACATTCGCACACTGGCGAGGGTGAACAACTCAGTGTGAGGAGTCCCGACGCATGGATCCTACCCACATCTTGACATCAAGTATAAGGTAGGACATGTATCTTTATGTTTGGCATGTCCTGGCAGTGACAAACAGCATACTTTGTTTCTCGCTGCTGTAAGGTCTACTCTTGTCATAGGCTAGTATTGGGAATTCCCTTGTATACTTTTAAGTGGTAACTCCTGATAAGAAAGGAGTGGCGTTGCCATGTTTGGTCTGTTTGGAATGGTAGTGGACACATGAAGAGTGTGTCGATGTCATTCAATACTGAATGTAAAACTGAGATTCTCTACGTCTTTGTCATGCCCTGTATGATGGGCGTTGCATGAATAAAAATAAAATAGAAGTGATAAATCCTACTTACTGGTGAGATTGGATTTCATATTACTATTTTAGAAATGCCACTTTTAGAAAGTAAGCATTGCTCTGTGCTTATACCTCTTTGTGCTTTGCAACCTCCCTCCAATACACGTCTGGGCTGGATGACATCTACACTATGTGCATTCCCTCTAGACAGCCACAACACAAGGAGGGCTGGGTGTGAAAGGGGATAGATTTGTATAAATCTGCATAGTGATAGCCTTCCTGGGCAGAGAGAGGTGGTTCAGACTTACATTTGAATTGGTTGTATCCTACCCTCTCACAAAGGGCATATTTACCCCCTACTGATAGTCTGAAGCCAGGGCTAAGCTTAAAGGGATCTTTTTGCACTTCAGAGAGTTCTTTTGAAGTCACCCCCATATCAAAGGCATTTTGAGTATAGGTAGTGAGGCTTTGACCCCATCTAATCAGTCACTGCGTGGGACTTGTAACCAGATGCTGCTCGTGTTACATCTGCCCATTGTCAGGAGGACTGCTGTGCTGCCAGGAGGGACAACAGTTCTTGCTGACTACTTTGCTGTGTTGACCTTATGCCTGCTGATTGCTGGGTTGCAGGAGGGACTGCCACTTTGCACCCTGCCTTGCTGTGCTGACCTGCTGCTTGCTGCCTTCTCTTGCGCCCTACTAGTGCTCTCCAAGGATTATTGGCTTGCCCCCTGTTCTCTCGAGGTCTCAGGTCCATCAAAGATCTCATTGCTCGCTTTTTCTGACATTTCTGCAGAGGCATGTTCTGTGAGAACCAGTTCTCCACTCTGCGGCAACTAGGAACTTTCGTATAGTGCGGCACAAGTGTCATCTAGGTTGAATGTTCTCTGTTTGTGAGAGATAACACTGCCTGAGTGCCAACTAGGTTCAGCGCTCTTTGGGTGTCTTGTCGAGGGACCTGCATTTTCTGAGTGACCACAGCAGAGTCCTGATTTATGAGAGCCCACCCAATCTCCTCCCCGCAGTTCTATAGAGAAGTGTCGCGGAATCAACACCTTGTCTCACCTGTTACTCAGTCGGAAGGAGGCTGCCAAATTTCTACCCCTAATCACCGCTGCTGTGCTGGGCTCAGCACCCTAGGTGTCAGGATGGAAATTGAGTGCTTGCCTGCTGTCCTAAGTCTGGTCGGCACCAGCCGAGGGGTCACCGCTTGCCGAGTGGTCAATTTGCCAGGCAACGCTGACCCCCCTACCCCACAGAATGGGGAGACCGCTGTACCCTCGCCTGATCCATGTCTCAGCGTGCCTACACAAGGTACTGTGCCTCCACGACCAGTGTGGAACCAGGGAAAGTATCAAGGCTTTCCTGCCTGAGGGGCACACTTTTAATTTTTCTTCAATCGGCCATAATAATGAGTCCTGTTTTGAGGCCAAATGCTATGCAATGAGGTTGGAGAGGCCGCGCATAGCTCACGAGGTGCAAGTGCTCTCATCAACACTTCCTCCCTTAAAAACACTGTGTTGGGACCACAAAACTGTATGGAAATACCTCCCCACTCAGCTCTATTGTGGTTTGTGATGTTTTCTTGTGACTCATTGACCTCAAGTGCTGCTTAGCATGGTGTTTTGTTTTAGTACCTGTAAACATGCACATCTCATGCACTTTTTATGTAATTCATGCTGCTTTGGTTTTCTTATGTGATTCATAATATAGAAATCTATTTTTATAATCCTGTGTGGAGTCCCTTTGAGGTGTATTCATTGTGTTAATCTATGAGTGTGTTGCACAAATGTTTTACACATTGCCTCTGTAGATCAGTTTGCCTGCTCTACACCAAGCTGTCAGAGGGTGAACACAGGTTATCTTTGGTGTGAATCTGACATACCCTGACTAGAGTGGTGGGTTCTGCCTGGCTTGGGTGCATACCTTAGCCAGCCAGAAACTCCATTTCTAACAAAGATTATTGAGCATTCAAGGAGGATACCGAATTAAATGAAACTGCCTCCTAGGCCTACACAATACAAAGCACTTAATGGCTAGGAACATATGGCTCATCTTAGGCAGAGTGAGAATTTTCAAGGGAGAGTCAAGAAGGCCATACACAAGTGTGTGGATGCTAGATGGGATGCAGAGCAGAATCTTGGAGAACTGACATGATTGAGGGAGCTAGACTATATGTTGCACTAACGAGAGAAGAAGAAGGGAAAGGTAACCGCAAGGAAAAGGAATAGAAGAAAGAGACAGATGACACAGAAAACATAGCTGAGGATAGTGACAGCAACTTGAATGAAGATTTTATAACTGAATTATTGTTAAATCGTCCACCTCCGTACTATGACACCCAGACTGGTGGAATGAGTAATATAACAAACACAAGGAGATGATGGACGGAGCTCTGAAACTTTTCAGTCACCCCCAGTCACAGATCGGGTTTGAATCCATCACCATTCTTTAGCTCACTTTGCCACCTCAGTTTAGTCCCAGCTATATGCAAATCAGTCTTGACCCTGTGCCTCATGGGAACAGTCCAGCCCAAACTGCCAAGCCAGGTCTTCCCTGAACCGAAAATAAGCATCTTGGGACCGGTTTCGGGGTAACACCCTTCATCAGCCAGGCTAGCTTGATTCCAGTGGCAAAGTGAGCAAGGGACCCATGTCTGGGAATACCCTGCCAACTTAGGGCAAAACAAAGCACACACAAGGAGATGATGGATGGAGCACTGAAACATTTCAGACACTCACCCCCAGTCACAGATCTGGGTTGAATCCAGCATTATTCTTTAGCTCACTAAGCCTCCTCAGTTCAGTCCCAGCTATATGCAAATCAGTCTTGACCCTGTGTCTCATGGGACCAGTCCAGCCCGAACTGCCAAGCCAGGTCTTCCCTGAACCAGAAACAAGCATCCTGGGACCGGTTTCTGGGTAAAACCCTTCCTCAGCAAGGCTAGCTTGAATCCAGTGGCAACTCAGCAAGGAGACCCATTCCTCAGACTCCTATTGTTCTGACACAAGGAAATTCTTCATGTGGCATGAGTGCAGACCCACATTAAATCAGATAGAGTTTGACCTAACAAGAAGATTTCTTCAGAGATCACCTTTTTTCTGCCCTACATAAATGCACCTCCTTATGTGAATTACAGTATCCCCAGGGCAGAGGTGCCCATAGGAATGCCAACTTCTGACATGTCCCTTTTGAATTCACTGACTGGTGCAAGTAGTAGTACCTACAGTGGAGAGATAACCCTTAATACCCCAGCAGAACAAACAGGTCTTTCTGCCCGAGAATTTGATGATTGGCTTAGACGTAGAGACACCCCAGCAAGAAGTGGGAATCCTGAAACGAGTGGGACAACTACTCAAGTCCCAGAGGGAGAAAGGGTAATGGATGTGGCCGAGTTGAAAACAGAATTAGAAGAAATGATAATTGACAGGAATGAAATTACAGATCAAGGAATTAATTGCATACGTTTAGAAATGGAGTGAATAAGATGCATGGGAAGGTAGGTGGTCAAAGAAAAAGGAACTGAACTAAGATAGGGTGCAAATGCCTCCATTTGGAACAGAGGAGAAAGATGAGGATATACACATGATGCCTACAAGGCAAGTGCCTGGTGGAGGGTATGTCCATATGCCATGGGGCAGGACGTATCTTGCATTATTCACAAATGATTTTTTGACATGGTAAGAGAACCCGGTGGAATGGTATAGACAGGTTGATCGGTTTGTGTAAATATCAAAAGTTCTGTGGAAAGATTTGGATACATTTGTCAAGGTCCTTGAATCCTCTGAGTCGTACGATGCTCAAATGGGTTCCACCCCTTGATATCCCCAAGGTCTGAGTGAAACCGACAGACTCGTTGGAGGGATCAAGTGAGGGAAGGAAAGGTTGGGGACAGCGGGGAGGGAGACCTGAAACGAGAGCAAAGCACCATGAAATTTACCATACAATTATAGCACTAGGAAATAATACTACCCTGAAACATATGCTACGCCTGGCGCTGTACCTGTAAAAGAAAGTAAGCAGTGTAGACATTTCTCATGAATACCAGCGGGAAGTGTAGCACCCAGCCACCTGTGCGTCTGTCGGGTAGCCAATAAAGGGTAGGAGGAGCGAAGCGACTTTTCGTACTTGCTGCGCCTTTCCTCCTATTTATGTCTATATATCTGCATAGATGGCAAACAAAACAAAACTGCAAGAAATGACACCACAGCTACTGTAATATCCTGCTTTCTGATAGGCAATAGTTTAGGGGTGCTTCAGGAGCACGGAATCCACACTCAGGTTATTCTCCACACCTTTGTGTGGTAATGAAGCAAACAAGCACAACCGGGAATTTCAATGCAAATAAACGGTGCCAATAATCACAACATTATACATTATATTGCCACAACAATGGTAAACGTTAGCCTCATGCACGCAACCTTGATTACGTTCCCAATGAGGTCAAGATCCCCCCCTTGCCCTTCCGCTTTGTTTTTAAGGGTGAGACGGGGTTTCGTTCCCAGCAGCTGCTGAGTTTTCTTGAGCCAAAGACTTGGGGTCTGTTACAGCAGAGGACTATGACATGCGGCGTTCAGGCAAAGTAAGTCAAAGAAAAAATGCGCCGATGAGAGGGCACGCCCCGCAAGAGCCACTCGGCTCGACCAACAGGGTGCCAAATGTATTCTCGTACATAGTCACGGAGAATCAATGGGAGGCTGATACAATGGAACAAACAGTGAACAAGGGTTGGTGCTCAGGGCACCCTTACCAGCCTTCCGTAGATCTGCCTGGAGCTTGCACACGGGACATCTTGGAATCAACGGCATCGTCCGATGCCCTGGAAGGTGTCTTTAACGGCTTCCGGCGGTGTGATGACGTTGCTCACGCATGAAACCAGCGGTGCTTGGGAAGTGTAGTTGTTCCCGGTGCCGGTGTCCGGGCAACACCTACGAACCTGCCGTGTTTCTTCGGCCGCCGCGGTGAGCCGTGACAACATTGTTTGAAATTGTGGTTCCAGGTGATCTGTGTTTTGAATGCAAAATTTCTGTGGATTGGGCCGAAGTGGAGCCGATGAGACATCCTTACTCACATGCTCCGTCCCCACTGAAAAAGTATAATCAGGTGATTACATTTCTAAAGTTCAAAATCTCTCCTAAAGAGACTGATTGGCACAAAACTCAGAGAATAATTCAAAAATCCAAGAATTCAATGCATGCTTACTATGAAAAACGGGTGCAGGCATTTAACAATTCAGCAGTAAAGAGGCTATTGAGGCAAAGGACATTTTGCTTACAGGTTTGTGAATGGATTGAAGCCTGAGGTTAGTTCCATGATTCAGCAGCATTTGATTTGTTGGCAGAGTAAGCCCATTGGTGAGATATTTAGAGAGACTAAGTACTGCAGGGATGAATTAGAGAGGAAACACAAGATTGTGAAGAAAAAATTTATGATAGCACAAATGAAAGCTGCACAGCGAGGTCAGAATCAACAGTTTGTTGAGAATGCTGATCCCATTCAGGGAGTGTATCAGCAGGGACCTCCAATGATGCAAGGTAGTAATTGGTTTTAACAGAAAGGGTTTCAACTGCAAGGTAGAGGATGTGGTGTCCCAAATGAGCTAAGTACATGTGTTGTTGTGCTGACTTTGAAGAATAATCCCGGCCACGTCTGCAGCAGGTTAGGGCATTGGAAGCGCGAGTGTCAGTTTAATGCTGGTAACATGGTTAATGGGAATCAGGTTCAGAATGGTGGATTTGTGCAATTACAGGGAAATAATATGATTCAGTCACAGCAAGTAAAGGGTCAAAGAATTCATAATCCTAATGTGCCCCACGTTCAGGTGATGCAGGTTCAACAACCTCGAATGCCACAACAAAACACAAATGTCCAGAGATACAATGCAAATCAGATCCCCAGTAGAAACATTAATCCCTTTGTGAATCAGGGTACGTCTCAACAGTACTCCATGATTCAGGCAGATGATGATTTCAGGATAGACCTGTTGCTATGACAGGGCCTGAGAGGGGAGGAGTATTGCGTGCTTGGCGCAACCTTAGAGGTAGACCAGAGTGGTCCATATGTGGATGGAGAGGTGAATAGAAATCCCATCTCATTCCTCAATGAAACTGGTACTACCCACTCTAATGTGAAAATAGCAAAGGTTCACAACCCACCCCTCGCAGGACAAAGAATCCAAGTTGTAGGAGTTGCAAATAAACAAGTGACTAGTCCAGTTTCCGCACCAGTACCTGTCAAGATAGGGTCCTTTGAGGAAAATCACTGATTTCTGGTGTGTCATTTGAGTCCTTTAAATCTGCTTGGACAAGATCTCTTGTGCAAGCTGAATTGTTTCATTTACTGTACCCAAACGGGATTGAGTTTCCACCCAATGATGAGGACATATCTTTTAAACTTGTCAGACAGAGATCAGGAATCGTTATGTACCCAATGTTGACAAAGGATATTTGCCCTTAGAGGTGAGAGACACAGTTTTACCTGGAGTCTAGGACTTTTCAGGTAATGACATCAGACTTATCAAAGGTGTTGCACCAGTCCACATTACAGTGAAGCCACATGCTGAGTACCCAAGAATCTCACTATATAATCTGATCCTTGAAACCATTGCTGTGAATTCTACTGTGTTGACTCAATAATTGAGTAAGGAGACATTGGGGAGTCCATGTAACTCACCCATCATGGCATTGCAAAAACCCAATGGAAAGCACAGCATAATACAGGATTTGCGAAAGGTTAATTAGATTGCAGCTCCATGTTGTCCTTTGGTACCAAATCCAACTGTGATTTTGTTTCAGATTCCATGTGAGGCAGAGTGGTTCTCTGTCATTGATTTGTGTTAAGCCTTCTTTTCCATACCATTGAATGAGGATAGTCAGTATCACTTTGTTTTCCATTTTGGCAGCCATATTTTGGCCTGGTGCCGAGACCCACAAGATATACGGAGGGCCCCTTGATCTTTAATCAGATACTCAAAAAGAATTTGGAATCCTTGACCCTATCACTCAGTCCTAGTGCAATACATTGACGACCCACTGGTGGGGTCAGATACACAGGAGGCTTGCAAACGAGACACAAATGCACTCGTGAACCACTTAGCTGAGAATGGACATAAAGTGACGCTGAACAAGTTGCAGTACTGTAAGAAAAAGGTCCTGTATCTAGGACAACACATTAAGAAAGTAGCAAAGAAAGTGTCTAAAAATGAATCTGCCAACAACATAGAAAGAAACCAGAATGGTGTTGGGAATGTTGGGTTACTGTTGACAGTGGATTCCCAATTTTTCCCTGATGGCCAAACCTTTACAGAGGCTGACACACTGCCGTGTCAGATCTGATACCACGGGATGACAGCTGTGTGCGTGCCTTCTCAGAGCTGAGAGAATGCCTCTGCCATACCCCGGCACTGGGAAAGCCTGATGATAATACATGTTTTGCTTTGCTTGCATTGAGAGACAGCGCTGTGCTCTCTCAGTGCTAACCCAAATGCATGTGAATGCCCACAGGCCAGTGGCATATTTTTCTGCCACACTTGATCCTGTAGCTGCTTCTTTGCCTAGCTGACTTAAAGCTGTTGTCTCCACTAGTGTCAGCATAGAGCAGTGCAAGACCATTGTTATGGGTCACCCCATGACCGTTTTTGTTCGCCACTCAGTCAAGGTGTTGTTAACAAGTACCAGAACTTAGAACCCTGCCAATAGAGGGCTTACCAAGTATGAACTAGTCACCCTTGGAGCCGAGAATCTGACAATAAGGAGATGTACTGTACTAAATCCTGCTACTTTATTACCCATCCCTGGGAATGAAAATGTTGAAGGTAAAGTTGAGCAGGACTGTCTTGATATTAGTGTATTATGCACCAAGCTAAGACCTAACATGCAAGATGTGCCACTACCTGAATCAGATTATGTGCTGTTTGTTGATCACTCCTGCTTACGGGATCATGATGGAAACCTGAAAAATGCTTATACAGTCTGTATGGTCTCAGGTGTGGTTGAAGTTTCGGGTCTTGTTTTCAGCACAAGTGGCAGAATTGATTTCTCTTACTAGAGCATGCTGTGTTTCAGACCAGCTGAAAATGACAATGTTCATTGATAGACAGTACAGCTTTGGTGTTGTTCATGACTTTGGAGAGTTATGGTCCCAACGTGGATTCAAGACGTCCTCTGGTTCACCCATCAAGAATGCAAAAGCGCAAGGAATCTCTTGTAGGCTTTAAAGTTACTGCTAAGTTTGCCTTAGTTAAGTGTTCTGCATATCGACATGGCACTGACTTTGTGACAGTGGGCAATAGGTATGCTGATGAAGCAGCGAGATACTGCTTTCTGAATTCTTACACCTTTAATGGAGAATATGTCAATGAAAATTGAGATGCCACAAATTGCAATCTGTAGTTGACAGCAGTTGATACATGGGAGGAGCTTAAGAGGTCACAGGAAGAAGTGCCAGAAGCAAAACATCAAGGTTGAATCAGAGCAGGTTGTGCCAAAAGAAATTAGGAAGATATTTGGATTTCAGGAGATGGAATTCCTGTGTTGCCAGATAGCTTGTACATGTAGGGAGTGATGCCATCGTGCTCCTATTTAGGCAAACATGAACTGGAACGGGGATTTCGCTCCAAACGCCGAAAGCACAGCAATTACGTGGTATAATAACCCAGCTACTCTAAGTTCATCAAACATTCAACAATATTAAGCCATGTACTCCAATTTTATTTATCCAATTCTTCACTTTATTGTATTGTCACATGTGGAATTCTAATGTAGTTGACCATTTCTGGTACTGCAAATATGCCCATCCAGGCCTTTTTCTACAGTATGATGAATACATAAAACATCCGTAGCAGTTAAAAATATTAACCCAATGCATGAATTCAAACCAATATATAAATAATATGGTCACATAAGTTCAACAATTTATCCCATGTATCTTTGATTCTCCCCAAACTCGACGTTTATCCCTCTAATAGCGCTGATATGCACACAAAATATACATAGAAAAGCCTCTCTCCACCTTCATTAATCTCCCATATGTTCTCGCCATATACTTAATTGAACCCCCACTGTCTATTTGCAATCGCCTAGATTTGATCCCTCGTCTAAATTAATCCATGCCCGCAAGCATTCTCACATACCTTCTTTCTGCCACAAAGTAATCTCTTGGATAAAACTTTTTGGAGTACATGGATTACTATTCTTGAAAGTTTGATGAACTTGGAGTAGCTGGGTTATGATACCACGTAAATGCTGTGAGTTCGACGTTGGAGCGAAATCCCCGCTCCAGTTCATGTTTTGTCTATGAGTCAGTGGTACTTGGGCAGACCATGTAGCCGAACTGCACGCAAAAAATTCAAATGATGGTTTAAACTACAGAAAAAATGGAAGAACTGGTGTGCACTTGTCTACCCTTTAAACATGGTTTAACGCCAGATTCATATTTATGGCTGCAACAGCAGAATATAGGCAGAAGAACAGCAGTAATACTGAGTCACATAGGGAGATCAAGAGGTCCTTCAACAGGATGCAACTGGAATGTTTGGATATGGCGGTGTACAATGGGTTGAGATATGTCCTAGTGATTGTGTGCATCTTACCATGATATGTTGAAGCTTACCTGACTGGGAGAAATTATAGTCTCACAGTGGCTAAGTTGTTGAGAGAATTAATTCTGTCTTTTAATTTCCCAACTTCTTTGGAGTAAGACTGAGGAACTCAAGATGTTATGTGCAGCATTACAAGTCGAACAGAGGCTCTACTGCAGTTAGTGACCAGAGGCTTCTGGTATCATGGAGCACGTCAGTGGCACATTGAAACCATGCTGGCTAAAGTGGGTAAATCTCTGAAGTGGCCTGATGCTTTGCCTCTTGTACTGATGAGTCTACGTAGTACTCCAGATAGGGGGGCAGGATTGTTGCCCCTTGAAATCATCATTGGAAGGGCCATGAGACTGCTAGCTGTGCCTGCAAATGTGCTTGTGAACATTACAGATGACATGATTCTTGATGACTGCAAAAGACTGGCTGATGTTATGGGTTTTGTGTCTCACCAGGTTGTAGAGGCTACAGGCCCACCTCAACAGGAGCAGTGCCATGACCTTTGGTGAAGAAGGACATGTGCAAGTCGTTCTTGGAGCCTTGGTGGCGTGGGCCATACCAAGTGATATTAGTCACCACAACTGTGAAGTTCAGAGGTCTCCCCAATTGGGTACACGCCACCCATTCTCACAGAGTCCCTTGTCCTCTTGATGATATAACAGCACCTGCTCCTGATGTGCCAGTGAATACAGTGAGACAGAGGGAGCAGGTTAGACAAGCTGTTGGGGATCAGCAAGAAGTTTGGATAGCACTTATTTAGACTGAGAGGGGTCTGAGGGAGTAAACAGTTGAAGTCGGTACTGAAGGGTCCCATCCTGTCTTGTTGATTGCACCAGAATCAGACCTTGGTAAAGAGCGTAGTGCAGTAACAACGTGGGTTGTACCTGGAGACCTGTGGCCAAGAAGGCAGGAGAGAGGGAGATGCAGTTTGTCTGAAGTGTATGTACCACACACCATTCCAGAAGATACTGAAGGATTTGGCCTAAGTGACAGTGATCAAGAAGGGCCAACAGCAAGGAGATCAAAGAGAGCTAGAGTATGCCTTCAGAGGTACTTTTCACCTAAATAAACATACCTAGCAGTCAATGACTGGGAGAGAGCATTTTTCACCTTTTGCTATATCAATTTACATCCAATTGGGCCTCCTTGAACTGAACTGTGTGGCTGAAATGTGTTTTGAAACTGAATTGGTTCCAGATGTGATGTGTGACGCAAGGAGAAGGAGGAAGATCTTGTGGCTGAGTGGAGAGAGCGGTACCAAAGGACCAAAGCAAGCTTGGCTCCTGGGGCTACATAGAAAGGGAGAGGGTTGGCACAGCAGGCTCCTTTAGAATTTGCCACCCTCTGTCATCCATTGCAATTATCGTGGACAATGACTGCAATTTCTACTGTTACCGATCCAGGTGTCCTGGGATCTGGTGCGAGCCTCCTCAGACGGTGAGCATGACGGCGAGGGAGGCACTCTTGGAGTGGCGGTTGTGATCGATCACAAAGTCGGCCGGCTTTAAGCTGGTGCGGCTTGTGTCCACTTCGTGACTTCCCCCCCCCCCACACATTCATCTTGGACAATCAACTGATCCAGCTGAGAATTAAGGGATAATAGGCTGAGTATAAATTCCCTGCAATCCTGCCATTTTTAACCAAGCCCATAAGGAGATTGTGAGTACTGTTGAGGATATTGAGGCCTTTTACAGAGAAGGTGGCTAATACAGGAGATCCCCAGGCTGTGGCTCAACTCCCTACCTGTGCGTGCTTGAGTGCTCCTCCTTAATAACTAACAAGCCATCAATTCAAGGGAGGGGTGAGGTGGCGCTCTTTGAACTTTTGTTGGGTTGTGAAACTGTCTTTGCAACATCCAACACCACCCACATGGGTCTAAGTTGGAGGTGACCTACCTTGGCTCTAGTTGCGGGCAGGAGTGTTTTGTAAAAGAGTCCCCAGGTTTCTGGGTTGTGAAGGGCAGGTGCAGAAGCAGCCATTTATTTTCTTGGGTGGCCTGCTCTTCTCCTACCATCTGGCTATCTTACATTGTGCAACTGGCGCCCCTATCATGTGCGTATCTCTACCTGCATACGGTACTGGGACTTGTTGTGACAAAACGAGAAAAAAAAATACCTACAAACACAATTAGGATCACAACTAAGAAATTGAGCTACCCCGCATAACTTTAGATATGCGATCCAGCAAGTTTCGGGGGCCTGTGGTGGCTCAAAGGATGTGATGGAAGAGGGTAGACCATTTGGCGCTTCCAGCTGTACCAGAGCAGATACTTCAGATTACTCCATCTACACCAATAACGGGTCATCAGCCTGACTCAACATTGTATACAAACACAACTAACATCTCTTTAGGAGTAAACACTGACTTCTTCCAACCAAAAATCACTTCCTAATTCAACTTTTTAAAGATTACTGGGCAGTCATTCTTCCCCGCAACAGAAACCCTAAAGGCCTGCCCATTCCCCTGAGTCTCAGCGTGATATTTCGCAAGGGGACCCCGCTCTAGAGGTGACTCAGCTGGAAGTGAACGTAGGAACTGAAAGGGTCTACAGCAGTTCTGCAGCCCCAAAGGATCCCTCCCTCAAAGAATGTACCCTTATGACAGCTCCTGTCTTAGGCAGGGAAGAGGAATAGTCTGTACTCTGCGCAAAAATCCTTAGCAACATTTGGATTCAAGCTGATCAAAAGGATACACAGAAAATGCATGGGATGTCTCTTTTAAAAACCAGACGGGGGGTCTTTTAACTCTTGGGGGGAAGACTTCTCACATTTACTTACCCAGATAGAAGGAGAGGAGAAGAAGTGGGCAGCTCCTAAACTTGAGGCACAACTTGCTTCAATAACCTTAATGACATCAGGACAATTAAAGTGTGCCTCATCATAGACAAACATCTTTCCCCCTAAAGACTGCAAAAAACCACAGGAAAATGAATCAAACCAACTGGTCGACACCAAGGAAACACGCAGTCCCTTGTAAAAGATTTATCTTATCTTCACTCCAAAGAGTGGGAAAACATGCTGACCTCATATGGTAATAAAGCTCCTAAAAATTCAAGCCTCACCGGAGTTTGTAAAGAAGAATCCCAAGGGTCTCAAGATTCGCTTTGGACTACCGCACTTGACATCCTGCAGAGCTCTGCGAAAGGAACTGTCCTTTCAAGCTAATAAAATGGACATACAGATTAGCCTCCTGAATACTTTAGCAGTGTATGTGGCCAGAATCAAGGAAAACATTTTAAACCTAAAACAATTTAATAAAAAGGGCTCAGGTGGAGGCAGACGGTTTCTACTAGGTTTGCAACTGCTCCCCAGTTCTTGACAAGCTATGTACACTACCTGAGATGATGGCAAAGTTAGTGCGAGCCTTGAAGGAGGCAGTCAGTGAGAATTCCCCAAAGAACAAAGGTTGGGTATAAGAGAATGATGATGCGAAAACCGAAAATGGAAACTTGGCTGGTCAAAAGGATGGCAATTACGCAGCCACACCAGCTGAGGATGGGACCTTATGGCATGCAATCTCAAGGTACAGGGCAAATGAAGGCAACAGATTAAGTATACCAACTAAGGGTATTACTCCTGGGGATATACCAGCCTCCTTAGCTGAACTAAGTGATCATGTTAAGGAACACCTGATGGTAGCTGGTGAGCCAAAATGCAAGATCAAAAAGAGGAAGGGCCGAAATAAAAAACTAACCATGAATCATAATATAATGCCTATCCAATCTTTCATACTAGCATGAGCTCAGCTCTTACTGCCCAGGCTAAAGAACAAAATTCCACCAGAGTTTTGGATGAAGTGCCTGAAACAGCTGACTCAAACTCGGAACCCATCCCCGCATCATTAAAGACTATACGGAATCTTCTGAAGCAACAGCCTTACAAGATGATGCTGAGCTGGATACATCAGAGAAAAGGAATCCCCTCACTACATTTGCACCATCAACCAACCTAGGCCAGTCCAACTTTGGAATACGTCCTAGTGTCTGGCTGAACAACCCGCAGGGCAGTAACAATGGGATGATCAAACAACTAAAGACCAACGTTGCAGACACTAACCCAATAAGCCTTATGCATAATGCCAACGGACCAGCCATGACGAACCCAATGGAGGCTTAGACACTTTCCATCTTGCCATCAGGTAGTAGCATCCCAAGCCCTGATTATAATCCCCTTGAGGGAGCCCTGTACTGATCTTCTATCAGTGCACCCGGCAACAAAAGCATGGCAACAGTTCTCTTCCGTGGTTTCACAGGAAGATCCCATGATCAGCATGCCCCACTTGCCTCTGTCAAAAGTAACCCTGTAGCTGTTGGACAGGGTGGTATTATCACCCACTAAACCACATGCAGGCTGCCAAGATTCTATGCGAGCTCAAACTACTATACTTTTCTACCCGGAATATAAATCCTGAGGTTCTTTTGACATTTTAAATAGTGGTAACATTCTGGAACTACCTCAATCTATGAGCATCCTTGAAGTTGTCACATCACAAGGTATCTCTTCAATTGAATGTATTGCTCCAGGGCCCAGCCAGATTAATACAATGACAAAACTAACCTGGAGAGCCACAGAGCAGACCCTGAAAGTCTGAATCATACTCAAACCTTCAAACATGGGGGTGTACAATCACACCATCAAAGTCACCTGGGTATCAGTATGAACTTGAAAATCTGTCCAAAGAGGTCAAAACATCTATCCAGCCCAGATGTATCTATTCAGTACTTAGAGGTGCATTAGGTAATACTCCTGCCCCTGCAATTGAGCAAATCAGCGGCTTCTATGAAAAACCGGCAGCGGGCTCAGAGGTGGCAGGCAGCTGGGGCTGGCTTTCAGGGTCTCTAAATTCAACAAGATTGCTACGTTGACAAAATAGTCCCCCAACTGTTCCATCGGATCAGGCACTCAGGATATGTTCCTGGAATATCAACGGGTTGGCAAATAAACTGGGGAATTTGGAAACCATTCTATATTTCTGCTCCTTTCAAATTGTTCTGCTGCAAGAGACTTGGGCTCAGAAGGCTTACCATCTGGAGGGCTAAATAAATCATTTTCTACCAGCGTTCAAACAGCGAAAGTATGGCCGAAGCAGGCGCGATCTAGCCATTTACATATCGACTAATAGTGCAATTGAGTCCTGGGAACATGGCAGTAACAACGCAGGGTCACAAGTAGTAGATCTATCTCTTAGAACTCCTAACTGCCAAACTAAAAGAATTCCCACGGTAATTGTCTACATCCACCCAAACTCCAGCTCAAGGACAGAGGTTTTAAATAAGTTGATCAACATTACTTTAGGCCTCATATCGGAGAATTCCAGCAAGGACAATATAATATCAGGTGATTTTAACATGTGGTTAATGAGCGAGCCACCTGCAAATGAGATCACAGAGGTGCAAGATGCAGACTGGGCAACACCATCTCAAGATCCCCCCAGTTGGCTTAATGATGATAAGAGGACGGACCCTACAAGGGAATCTGGAACATCTTAGATTTAGAGCCTTGAATATTACCTGATTAACTGCCAGGACTCCCTTATTTAACAAGCACTAGGGCCGCCTTAATTGACTATACTTTTGTCAGTCTTCCTTTACTGTATATCATCACCTCCTTTGGTTTTGGAGAAAAAATGGATAGTGATCATCGACCTCAAGACCTAACCCTCAATATCGGGGCTGGACGCATATGATCATACAGTAGACCTTGGTTCCAAAGGCCATAGAGTCAGTCTTAAGTACACTACCTACGCCTTATTCAGCTTTGCTGTAAAAGCCAAACAACTACTAGCAGCCACTCACAAGCTGGACGAAAATCCCTTAGCCAGCTGGGTAAGGTTCACTGTAAAGCTTGCAAGCAAACAATCAAAGCCTGTCCTTGGGGAAAAAAAATAACTTTAACATCCAAATGCTGACCTCGTCACAAAGCGGGGAAACAAATTGCCTGATGAGGAGTGCCAAAAGAAGGATTAATCAACTGAGGACAGGGCTCAAATGATCATCAATGGACCCAATAATACTACACAAATTCAGGCAGGCACGGAAAATCCTAAAAGCGGAACAGAAGAATAATTAAAGGGAGAAATTGAACTCCTTTTGGACAAAACTATTACCTGATATTAGGTCAAACAACTCTGCAAACATCTTGTAAACTATAAATGGAGTGGGCAGAACTCTTCCAAATGACGCCACCTCCAACATCTCAGAGAAAAATTGGTGCAATTTCCTGCATAATCACTTTATCAGCAAGCCCAATTGGCCTGGCTCCAGGTACAGGGGTAGGGCCTTGAAGTCAGGCCAACTCAACAATCCGTTACTAAGAGCCACGATTTGGAAACATCTTTCTGCCCTATTATTGAACCTTTAGTCCAAAAGCAAATTGGGAAGGGTCAGAGAGAGGGGTGCCAGTCCCAGGCGGAATACCATTAGCCATCTACAAGGAATATTCAACATTCTGGCCCACTCAATTGACCCGCTCTTCCAGACCATACCACAGCAGAATTGTATTCCCCCATCAAGGCATAGCTGAATACTTGCTCTAATATTCAAGGGTGGTGACAAGAGAGCCCCTGGAAATTACCATTTGGTAACACTAATTGACAACAAAGCAAAATATTTTGCAGGTGTGCTATTCGGCGCTCTGCATGTTGTGGGTCAAGGCAAATAAGATCATCCAGCCAAATCAACCTGGGTTCACCAAGTGCACCAGGTGGAATCTTGTGAGAAGCTGGCTTGGTATATGATGTCCATTAATGTAAGTGGGCACCTTGCACCAGTCCAGACAACCCTTATGTTGATTTAAGAGATCTCAGACAACCTTAGGAAGCTATTCAAGTGATAGCTGTGGAGAGCAGCCTTCAGGCTTAGTCTTGAAGGAGTGTAAAGCAACTTGTTTTACCAGAATGCAAACTTATATTATAGATTAAAAGAAAAGGAACCACACCAAGAATGTATAACAATCTGTATTTATTATATAACACACTCTAGTATGTTACAGTATCTCCTATACGGAGATAGACACAAAGCAGACAATACTTAAGCAAAGAAATCACAGTAAATAGCATTAATACACAGTGGGCCCCAGGGGAGGACCAAAGCATATACTAAAAAAATGGTACAAGAATGACTCCTCGAGTCAGGACAATGTCAAGAGGACGTAGAATTGCTGGCACCGCAAGGAACCACCCAAGGTGAGTAGATAGGGACCCCACGGAGAGGGTGTGCAGTGTGTGAACGCAACAGTGTGCTCCCTACAAGTCTATGTTTAAGTCGCGTTGGATTTTTAAAGATTAGGGACCCTTCCCAGTGGAGCCTGAAGAAACCGTGTTGAAGACAGAAGGTTGGAAAGCCACCCCACCCATGGATACCATGGTCCCCAAGTTACCTATCCCAGAGAAGCCAGGTGCATAGGTGTGAAGTGGCGTCGGAAACCGCAGTCAAACTCAGTGGAGAACTTCAGAAAAGCGCCACTGCTGGAAGAGGAGAAAGTGTCCAGAGGAATCCAAATGTGGATTCTTGAAGAGGATCACCTGTAAGCATAAGAGAAAGAGTCTATGTCACTCGGGGGTGACCAGGAGACTTGGAAGACTAATGCCCTTCAATGTGGGGTGCTTCAAAAAGGATGAAGGACACCTTGATCCTGCAGCTGCGAGGACCAGGCGATGCTGATGACAACCAGGACTCAGATGCGAGCTGTCCCATGAAGGATGTCAAGTGCTGAGGGGGTCGGTCTCTGGCGGGAGCACCAACAAGACTTGGCAAATGCAACCTACGCAGGAAATCAAGAAGGTGCACGGTTGGGACCAGCAAGGTCCAGGAGACTCACCACAAGCAGAGGAGTCAGGACAGGCCCCAAGCAATCAGGGGAGCCCAAGGAAAACAAAGATGACCCCCCTATTGGACCAAAAGTCCGGAGGCACAGGGATCGCAAGAGGACATCGAGCAGCTCACCAAAAGGAGCATGCCACGGTGCCTATGAGGCGGGGTGGCTGAAGATCTTGGTGAAAGAAATTGCCGGAGGTTGTGGCTACTTGGAGCCCAATGCACTTGTCTCAGAGCTGCCAACAAGCATATGCACTTGCAAAAGTACACAATGCACAGGGGTTCGGTTAATGCAGCCCCCACGAGGGATTCTGACCTCAGAATTGGTGAGAGGACAGCTTTGGCCTCAGGAGATGTAGATAACCAACACCTGTGTTGTTGAACCCTTCAGAGTTTGCAGGAGCTCGGTATCAGCAGACCGGTCAGCAGTGTTGAGAAGTAACTCCTTCACTTCAAGGGAGAATATCTTCCAGTGTCTTGGATGCTCCACAGGTCCTGCATGGATCCTGTATGGTGCACAGGCGCAGACGAGGCAGCAGACTGAAATGGAGACAAAGTTAGGCCCAAACGAAGTCCAGTGAAGGCCAGAGTGCCCAGACTGTAGGAGTGCAGTGGTTTCAGTTCTGAATCTTGTCCACAAAGAATCTAGGGACCTAGACCCAGGTAAGCCCTTAAGTATCCTAAGGAATGGATTGGGAAGATTCAGGGGACCATCCATGGGGAGGGTCTGGACAGGGGGAAGGTTATTCCCATGTCCTTTGTCCAGTTTCTCGCCAGAGCGGGAGCCAACTGGACTATGCACAGGGACACCAAATGTGCCCCTCATGCAGACTTTCTGGCACTGGCAAGCTCACCCACCCAGCCCTAATACACTAAATCCTGTCTGGGAGGTAGTCACACCTCCCTGTGACAGGATGCCGATTGATCTGCCTTCCCTTGCCCAAGCTTGGCTCGGCAGCAGGAGGGCAGAAATGTGTCTCTGGTGGGCAGCAACCATTTTGTGCTGTCCGGGACTAGAAGGCTGGTAACAGGAACACTGAGAGCCTAACGGAGGGCTCTCCCGGTGGGTGGAATCATACCTCTCACGCCGGTGACAGTGTGGAGGTATAATTCCAACATGTTTGACACCAAACACAATAGGGTACTTTGCAGCCTTTTTCGAGATGATCACGTAATGCCCCTTGTATATGGCTGCTTCACTGGCAACCCAGGAGAATGGTCTCTGTAGGCTGCAGGGGTGTCCTGCTCATGCAGGGGTACCCTCTCACTTAGAACCAAGCACCCTGCCCTCAGGATTGTAAAGGCCTGCTATAGGAGTGACTTATAGGTTTTCACTGCAGTGACCCTTAGATATAGTAAACCTATATCTTTCCTAAGTGGTGCATGCACAGAATAAAAACTGGTGATGGGTCACTCTTTTACAGGTCAATTAACACCTCACAAGGCCTCAAGCAGGACTGTGTCCTTGCACAAACGCTATTTGATCTGTTTTTATCTAACCTAACCCTGGTTCTGAACTCAGTCAACTCTCCTCTACCCAAGCTGGGGGGGCTTCCACCGTCAAACACTGACAATCTAGTTCTTATAAGCAAACCAAGTTCAACCCGCAACACCTCCTGGATGCCACCGCAGCTGTCACAAACAATAATGACCTGACGATCAACAAAAATAAAACTAAGATCTTTGTGGTCAGAGGCACAATAAATCAACAAAAGTCATGGTTTCTGAATCAAGCAAGGCTAAGGTAAAATAAGAGCTTCAAGTACCTCGGAGTCCACTTTAACAACAATACGAGATATAGTGATCAATTGAACGAAATCAGGAAGAAGGGCATTGCTCTATTCCTTGCCCTTAGGTCGCTTCACACAAAACTAAAACGCCCTATGCTTATGCTCATTCTTTAGGTGCCCCAAGCAAAGATAGATCAAACTTTAGCTTATGGAAGCAAGGCCCTCAAAGGACTGGACTCAGCAATTTTGGATAGGATGCTCCTTAAGATCTACAGAACAATCTTTCAGCTTCATTCCTATATCTCACCAGCTCAGGTAAAACTGGAGATTGGAATCACCAGGCAGGCTTTGGCATGGAATGCAGCCTTAGCAATATGCTGTCATAAACGTAGGTCTGCAAGTGAATACTCACAGGTGCGCTGCCTCTGGTTGGAATTAAAAACATAGCCAAAGTCTCCAGGAAGGTCCTACCTGTCCGAGGCTCTGAGTACACTTGATTTATCTAACGCCTGGGATTCAAGCATCATTCTTCAGGAATTCAAAAGGGTATAAAAAATTAGCACCAAACAGCTCACACTACTAGAGGACAGGGCCAGCCTCTCTCAGTATAAAAATGACTGGTTGACACTGAACTCCTACAAATTTCTGAAACCGCAGTCCTATCTAAGCAAAATGTACAGCGACTAGCTAAAAGCACAGTTTATGAAACTCAAGTTGGGGGTAATTCTGATCCCAACACACTACCCAGCTTGGAAGAGAGTTGGGGAACAGACAAGGTGTCAACTATGCAAACAATATGAGGAAGACATCAATCATGTGCCCCTCCCTTATGGAAGATAGGAGGGAGCTGCTACGTAGAGGGTGAATTGCCCAGAGCTCAAGGTCCTGCCGGAAGGTAGTATTGGCCTTCTTGATCCATTGAACACTAGCCACAAAGGCATGGCTAAAAACAAGGCATTTTGTAACTATGTTGTTGGTCTTTCACCTTCAATTATCTGCATATGAAACAAGCATTGGTAATGTATCGGGTACGCTTATATAATAATACTAAGCTGTTTTCATCAATCACCGTCCGGGACGAAGGAAAGAGCTCCCTGACAACCATCATGGGAGTCGAGAGGATGTGGTTTAGTGGCCAGAGCTGCTGACTGAAGAGCTGGGATTCCCGGTTTGTGTCTCGCCGCCGCAACATCCTGTGATTCTGAGCAAATTACTTAACCTTACCCGGTGAAAAGTTGCAGCTTTATAAAACTGCTGCAACACGAAAAAGCATGAAGAGGTAAAACTTTTTTTATGAAAAAAGAATTCAACCAGCGGATGTTAACAGTATTTCCGCAGCGGTAAACTGATAAGAGAAGCAGACAAGGAACAAGCATTGGTAAATGGATTAAAATATGCTACAGCTAATAGAAATGGATGAAAAGGAGTTGTGGAATGTCTCCTTTTGGTCTCCAAAATGGTGGCTCGAGAGGTTCTTTCTTGGAGAAGTATGGCTTCTCATTTGAAGGACAAGGCTGTAAAACCAGGCTCTCATTGGTCTTAACAGGTGTGCCACCAGAGGGCGTCACCATTTACCTCGGGCTCTTTTAATCACAAAAGATGCCCTGGAGAATTTGAAGGAAAAACATAGAATCTTGTTGCATGAGACACTGGTTAGCCGATCGCAACACAGTAAGAAGGGGCTATCTCAAAATACTGCAATACTGGAGAGGTTCACCACAAACCATGTTAGCCAAACAACAGTGACAGTCTTTGTGTGGTGGTATGCCAGGAAGTGTGCCACCCCCTTTTGTTATTGGCCCGTTTTTCAGCTCTGGGCTGCACCTGTGCTCTGGGACTGCTACTTAAACCTCAAAAGACTGTGAGCAGCATTGCCAGCACCACCAAATGTAAGTTGTTATCCTCTACTAAAGGAGGTCAAATGTCCTGAAACACATCTAGAGATGGATAGCACTGACTACACCAACAATGGTGAAAATTAAATCTTATATTAAATATTTAATGGTGAATATTACATGCCTGAAGACATGAAACTAGCTTTCCAATCACTGGTCATCTTCCGTTTAAACTACGGAATTGTGACCCTGGCTGGGTTGCCCAAAGCTGAACTGGCACTTTTAGGGCTACCGTGAATTCTGCTTCCACACTCTTCACGAGATCAAGTGAATGTGACCACACAACCCCTAATCTAATCCAACTCAACTGGCTCTCTCTTGATGCAAGGATGCGGTACAAGATAGTGTGCTTAACGCTCAATGGGCTACATCATAGCACTCCCTCTTACTTGACAAAAAAACTTGAAACTTCAGGCATAAAATGAGCCCTTAGAAGGTCCAATACTCTTCTTCTGAAACCACAAAAGTTCAAAAAAGAAGAAAACCTACAACCACGCCTTCTCAGGTCTGGCTCCAAGAATTTTGAAAGATTTCCCTCCTGAAATCAGAACAAACCCCTCAACTGCAGCATTAAACAATGAAGTCAAAAGATTACTCTTTAATAGCCAAATGCGACAATAAACCAATTGCCTTCCAAAGTAACTCTCACTCTTTGTGTACAACTCTGGCCTACCACACTACTAAGCATTTTGTCCATTTGTAACCTGCACGATTTCTATGATTCGATGTACAGCGCTCGGATACCCTAGCGGGTCTTGTTCGTGCTATATAAATCTTTTTTAAAAAAATAAAAAAAATTGCTCATTGGTACATTTTAATCCATCGCTTCTCAAAAAAGGTGATGGCTTTAGCTATGGCAGCAGAAGGCATGGGGTGTGATTAGACAACTATTTCTGAGTCCTGGTCTCCTACATACGTACCTCTTGGATCTATTTTTAAGCCCTATCCTGATAAGGTCAATCAGGTGCATGCAGGTTAATTACCTGGCCACAACCTACAGACATTTAGATCCAGCATAAACTTCGGGCCTAGTGCCAATAGTTACGATGATAAAATATTTTAGTTTAAGCACCTTGCACTTTACTGCTCTGATTCCAACATAAACTTGGTACCGAGTGTCAATCGTAAAGATTTTAAAATATTTTGGTCTAAGGACCTTGCACTTTACTGCTTTGATGTTATTATCCTAAGTTTGTCCCAATTTCTTAGTATAACTCTAGTGTATGCCATCCTACTGCTTAGGTCCAGTAATTGGTTAAGGCTCCAGTCATCTGGACCTTCTGGTCTATGAAATACTTCTTTTTTCTTTTTTGTGATCTTATCTGCTCACCCATTTCTTAGGCTCCTTATAGATAACTACCCTAACTAAAGTGCAATGCTTTGTGGTGGGAGGAGTTTAACAAGGAACACAGCCGTTCTCATAGAAGGATTTAAAGTCTTAAAATGAATTCTTTTATACTCACTACTGCATTTAATAATGTTTTGCAATGGTTTTATAATCAAGCAATAAAGTATTTATTCTGAAATTGCATTGCCACTAAACAGACTTAGTCAATTTATTCTGGAAATGATCATTAGTGAGTTTAAATTGCGCTTTTTAAAAAAAATAGAACTTAACAGATTTGCCCAAACTACAAAGAAGAATACCAAGACCAGAGTTGGCGAAGGAGCGTAAGGTTGTCCCTTAGAAGAACATGGAGAAGGGCTAAGGAAGTCTCACGGAGATCATTATACATATTTTACTGGAAAAGACATTTGAACTTTGCTTTGCAGATTTGCACACGTGGAAACTAAGTGCAAGACCTTTGCTGCAATCTCTAGTTAAACATCAGTCACCAAAGAACTCAGAGAGCCAACTCAAACGCTAATAGACATAAACGCATGTGTGTAGGAGTATTTGTTGTTGTGACCGTAGTGCAAATTGTTTTACTTGTAATTTTAAATTTTACCCATTATTCAAAGGTAGAAGAGCTTAAATCTAAACATGCCCCTCAAACACAACTTCCTACTGTCAATAGTTTACCTGCAATAGATGAGAACAATTATATGTAGATGCTTCTAGAGAAGATTGCTCTTTGAACATTTATTCAAGACTGCTTTAAGAATATGTTGACACTATGGATGCTAGGGATTGCTACTTTTGTATGCAATTGCCTGCATCAGTTGCTGAGGGATTGCTTATCACCACCTCCCCTCGATTTATGGAGTTGCCTGTAGCTTAGTGCTGAGCGTATTCTACAGGAAAGGTAATTTCCAATATTATTACTTAAATCATGACTTGTTTTTTTCAGAATTCCTGTGATGAAGCATTTGAGCCGACAGCATGATGCTAAAAACACTGAGATGGTGGAACAGTTTCTTTAGACCCACCATGACACTAGACACTGCTTATGCACAGACACTTAACTTGCCCCTTGATGGATGTAGAAAATAAATTAATAGAGTCAGTAGAAGACGGAAGGAGAAACATCTTGGCTAAAGCAAAAAAAATCATTACAAAAGTGCCACAATGGCCTAAAGATGAAAGTGAGCATAGACTAGTGGGAAACATGGCAGCATTCGCTTTGGATTGGCAACATAAAGGGAGATTATGCATATTCATTTGGAAATCCACAGCTGACACAAATTTTGTAAAGGCCAGTGATCACACTTTTGAAGTTTGCAGAAAATGGAGATTAAACTGGGATGGAGCTGATCCTGTATCTCCTGGAGTCCATTACATTTGTGGGAAGAATGCATTTTACAGGTTACCCAAGGGGTGCTATGTAACATGTTAAAATGGGATAGTTTCTCCAAAGATTTTTCATGTGGGACAAATTGATGATTCAACAAGGGAACAACATGTGAGAAACAAAGTCAATTTTAACAATTACATTAGACTTCACACCTCAATCAATCAATCAGATCATTGATTATTCTCAAACTATTTCAATTCAGAAATGCATGTCTTATTTTAACAATTACATGGAATCTTTAAGAGATAAGACATGTCAGAAAGGCTTCCATAACTCCTACCTGGCAAAGTGAATCAAATACTGAAGTTTTGAATGCTCATACCTGTATAGTGTGATATAAAGCATGAAGTTAAAATACAAGGTTCATCTGCCTCGGGTCAACGCCATTGAATAGAAAATAATGAGCACTTTAATTTTACATAGAAACAGTTTTTAACATTTAAAAAAAAAAAAAAAAAAAGCTTGGCCTTTATATTTTTAAACAAACGTGTCAATGAGTGCAGAGGTATGGGTAGCCAAAACTTGGATGGGGGAGTACAACATTTACTTAAAAGTCATAAATTACGCCCAAGTGACTATCAATATCAATTCTATTGAAAAAAAGAATCATATATAATAGCTTTAACCCCTCTGTACCACACAGTTTTAAGCTAAAGTTAAAAAAACTCATTAGTATATACAAAGGTTGGATGCAAAGTTATACCAACGTGGTCTTTTATATATACACAAATACATTTGTTTAACAACTTCTGTTCTTCTTTCTCAGGCATATTAAGCCTGTGTGTTCAAAATTGCATTGTTCAAATCACTACAAAAACTAAAGTTTATGTAAGCTTGTTTTCATACCTAAACTCAATTAATTTCAACAAAATATCCATAAACATTCTGAACCATACTTGTCCACTGAGTTCAAGGTTGTTTAGAGTTTATTCAAGTGAAGAAGAGGATGTAGCCTTATAGTTAGAGTGGTTGACTTTGAAGCTGGGGAATTGGGTTTGAGTCTCAGAAACGATGCTCAACATCCTGTGATTTTGGGCAAATCACTTGGGGGCACATGCACCAAGCCCACATTTTGAGATTCTCAAATAGCAAATTTTACCGATTCGCTGTTTGGGAATCGCAAAATGTTATGCATGTAGGAATCGCAAAACAAAATTGCAGTTCCTACACATTCATTATTCGCGATTTGCAAATTGTGAATCGCAAATAAGGTTTGGCTTCCCATTCATTCCTTTGGGCCTAAAGGCCTTTCTGAATTAATGGGAATTGCATGCGCAATTTGCGAGTACCAAATAGGTACTTGCATATTGCGCATTCAATTTCATGGGTGCAAGGGTGCCAAAAGGACACCCTGATGCACCCCTGAAAGTGCAATTCAAAAACATGTTGCACACACACATGCCCCAAGGGCATGTGTGTGTGCAACATTGAACTTTGAAAAATTAACTTTTGTGCATTTTTCAAAGTTTTCGCAAATTACCATCAACTTTAAGTTGATAGTAATTTGTGTTTCTTAAAAGTGAAATCGCTATTTTTTTGTTTTGTTGCATTGCATTTAGGGAATCGCAATTTGCGATTCCCTAAATGCATTCGCAATTTAAGTATTCGTAAATTTTGCGAGTACTTAAATACTGACTTTTGCATTTGGGATGATGCATCCCAAATGCAAAAATTGCGGTCGCAAAGGCGCAGATTCTACAAATCTACCCCTTTGCGACTGCAAAAAACAATGATGCATGTGCCCCTTAAACGCCCCGTGCCTAACAAAAATGAATATGTCCCACTGTAATGAAACTGGTGCTTATGTAAAGCGCTCTGATACCCGATATCTCGGCTCTAGTTCACGCTATACATAAAACTCTAAAAAAACAAAAAAAACAAAAAAAAAAACATTAAAAGTCCCATTTAATTTAGAGGATTGTTTTTAGAAGGACTCAACAATGTCTTATTGTCATTCTCTGAAACTGATTTGAGGCAACTAATGCAAATAAAATTACAATTTCACTTTACTTCGAAAAGCTTACAACTATTAAAAAAGCTTAAGAGTTCAAATTTCCTATCAAAGTCTCACAACATTATCTTATCTGCATGATAACTGGCCCCATACTATGCATTATTCAAGCGACAGACAAACAGGAATGCCATCTTTCATGTTTATATTGCTGTACTCCGACGTGAGTACCGATACCCATCCACCTGAACCGAAGATCCCCATCATCATAGAGGTATGCTAGAGCACTAGAAGGTGTTTAGAGCTTGTTCAAGTGAAGACAGTTTAAAGTGCCCTTTGATTCTGAAGTTTAATTGGTTTGTTGAAGGACTCTTAAGAGACTGTACAGGTAATTAGTGCAAATAAAGTTACACTAGCAATTTACTTCGTAAAGCTAATAACTAGTGAAAAGCTTAAGAGTTCAAAAGTGCCATCAAACTCTCACAACTTATCTTACCTTATCGTAACCGGAACCACACCGAGTGTGTTTCAAATGAAAAATAAGCAGGTTAGCCATCTTTTGTGTCTATATTTCGTCACTTTGACGTGAGTACATCTACTCCTCCAACTGACATTCCTCGTTATCGCACAGCGATGCTAGAGGTTATTTAGAATGTATTCACCTGGAGAAAGTTAAAAATGTCCTTCCATTCTGAAGATGAATTGTTTTTTCAAAGGACTCATCCAAGTCTTATTGGCATTCTGTGAAACTCATTTGAGGCAACTTGAGCAACTAAAACATTGTTACCTGGAAAAGCTAATAGCTATTAAAAAGCTAAAGAGTTTAAAAGTGCCATTAACATACAAATCTCAAAATCTTATTTTACCTTATATCAACCACTCACTTTCACCATGCGTGTCAAGTTAAAGACAAGTAGGTGATGCAGCGTTTTCTGAGTCCATCTGCTTACCATAGGTCCTCCGATGGACCTTTCTATCCGACTGAGAGGTGATGGGAGTTAACATTTACATCACTCAAATTCAATTAACAATGCAACCCATTTGGCTAAACAATGAGGACCAGGTCTCGATAGCTAGGGTTAAGAAGGTTTATTACAAATTCAAAATCAAATTCAGATGCAAGAATCTTAAAACCATGCTATAGAAATACAGAATAGACACAGAAAGTACTAGCCTGTGGAAGAAATTAAGGTGGACCAGTATAAGGAACTCAGTCTCATCAATACAAAAGATTAGAAGTAATACTTGATGCTCAGAGATGAGTCGAAAGTTCTGTTGTCTGCATGAATAAATCTAGACTATCTAGGATTGTGATCCGGCTAAAGGACGATTAAAAAAAAAATCCCAAAAAAATCGAAGAAGTCTTTAAATCTGAAATTTCCATAGAGGAAATGTAAACAAACAAGGAAAAAATAAGTAGGGAAGGTGTCGGCATCTCAGAAACATGGTAAAAAGTCTTCTATGGGTCAGAAAGTAAGTGTTGGCCTAAGCCACACTTAGGAAAGGAATAAAATAGGCATAAAGGTCTAAACTTCTCAGAGTCCTGAAGGGATCAGGAAAGCATCTGCAAAAATCGAAAGGGGCTTCTGAATCTAAAAGGGTTCTGAAGATTACTGAACTCGAACGATTTGAAAATTATATTATAACACGGAAGTCTTTTAGGTAATGCCCGTTTGTATGCATCATCAGCGGTCCATTGTTCTTGCCCATTACTCATGCTGCAGACTGCAACATCGGAGGAAAGTCTCACCCTGGACATAGGAACGACATTACCTTCTCTCGCACGAGTCAGTTTACAACATTTGTTCAATAGGCTTTCAGTTCACTCTCTGGTTCCCCATGTTCCTTCGTCAAGGTCTTCTTCTGAGGCTCTCTCCTCTATCTCTAGTACCGTAATATCTATTCTACAACTAAGAATACATGTGAATGCCTGCAAGAAATGTCACATGAGCAGGAGACGGAAAACAGTGTTTATGCAGCACTGTGAAGTGTTAACTCTATTGTGGACATTTAATATGCATATGCACAGTTAACACAAATGAATATAGGTTTTTTAGTGCATTAGATTCATGTTACATATATCATTCATTAAGTCTCATAATGATAATATGTCAGTATGGCTAAGAACTACATTTTAATCAAATATATGAAATATTAATGCATGCACTACATAAACTTGCTATCTTTTTAATAAAAATCCCATTCTACACATGCTAGGATGATTGCTATCCTATTAGCTAAACAGTTATTGGTCGATTATGATGTTGTCAGAAAGCCTCCGTATGCTAGTTGGAAGGTCCTAGCAGGGCGCCTCTGCAGTCTACGGTTGGGGGTGGAGGGGGTACCTAGGGTACTCCCCTGTAAAAACCCTGCACTTTGTGGCAGGCACACTGGGGTGCCTGCCAGAGGGTGCATGGTTGTACACACCCCTGTTTCGTTATGGGAGCCTGTATTATGTCCGGTTTACAGCCATGACACAAGCTTCCATAGAGAACAGTAGTAATCCGACCTAACAGTGTTCGTCACATCATAATCAGGCGGTCGGAACCGCCGACCTAAGGTTGGTCAGTCCCGAGTCCTATTGGAATTCAGTTTACAAAATGATACATGGTGAGAATGTAAACACTTTCATTCCTTCATCAACCTTGGTTTTATTATTGATTATGTATGGTTTCGGCAAACAAAGTCCAGCTATTGGTATATGTTTTGACATGGAGGACTACCTCGCCCATGATTCCACAAAGTCACAATTCTCCAATGAATTGACATGCAACACATCATTGCGTTACATGTGACGTGATGTGCAGCGTTGGAGGAACATTCCCTAAAAAGAAAGAAGCATATAAATATCCTATCTGTCCACACATCAAGCACCAAAACGGCTGACAGAGGGAAATCACAAGGCTAAATAGACAACACTATCTCTTGAGGAAGGAAGTGACATGAAGAGGATATGTGTGTGAGACGTATCATTCCAAAGTCCTCCATGTGATCATGATGCATGATCTCAGAGATTGAAAGAAGCTACTTAGCTGTTAGAGCCACACATTTGCTATCAGCATAGATACCCATCTCATATATATATATATATACAAGTAAAATGACATGTGTAACACACTTACCATGGAATATGGATCCAGATGAGGGGGAATGTATGCCATAATATATGTATGTTTATATCATATTTGGTATATTTGAGATTAACTATCAGTAATCATGCTCTAATAATGCTTTCAATATATAATTGTGTGACTACAGATGGTGCCTTGCCTGTTACGACCATGAAGACAAACTGTCCCTTAGACATGGTATGCTAAACGACAAAAAGTGGGTGTATATCCCCTCCCTCACATGTGTCCTTTGTGAATTTGCAGTGTCATCATTTTTTTTATCACAATGGTTACAATATCTTCTTGATTCTCTCATATTAGAGGTGCATGTAAAATGAACTTGTTTTAGATATTTTTACTTATCAGCTTTGTATTCCCCTAGATTGCTTGAATGAGGATGTTTTGACCCAGTGAGGTATGAAAGTGTTATTAGGGCCCCATATGCACAAGTACATGTAGCAGATATATAGTGATCTAGTTCAGACATGAAGAAGGTCTCTGACCAAAATTGGCAGTATAATAGGCCTTAACAGGTTGGTAAATGATGTGGATGTATGAGACATTGCACTCACTGAAGATACAATTTTTCCTCTTTAATTTTACCGGAGATATCTGTTCTAATGTAAACAAAATACAGATGGGTCTACCCTTGAGTAACTTTAGATTGCTGGTTTTATCCAGTAACATGTGTTTTAGGTACTCTCTCCTTATGTAGTTTGAGTACATCCTGGCTATTGTATTTTACCAGGACGGAATAATGCTGCTCATTATGAAGCATGTCATTAAAGAGTGGGTGAGGTTTCCTTATCCAGAAATTCTGGTCCACTGGGATTCCTCTAGTCCATTCTCAATTCAGGTTGTTGCATTTGTGATATACTATGCCAATAGAGATCGATGTTCATTCAGAGCTATAAGTTAAAAATATATAGGTCCTTCTGTAGAGATGCGAAATTCCGGTCAGTTACAATGCTGAAGCACATAAATAACAGAGATGGTTCTAACATGTCCTGGTATTAGGCTGTGACCAAACAAATGTATTTCTCACAGAAGGAACAGTGCTATTAGCAATTAATGTTGCATTGCCTGGCCAATGTTATCCTGAGCCTGGGGCTTGCATTACACTACACGCCTGATGCAGAGAGTTTGGTAATGGAATATCATCTGATTTCTCAAAGAAGTGCTAAACCTCAGATAAGAATGCCACCTTGTGTGAGTGAGGGCTTATACCCTTTTATATGCACCTACCATGAACAATAGGACTATATTCATTTAAGTATAAAGGGATTACTCCCATCATTCCCTCACACAGTTTAAAATATGGGTTATAGGTTTGTTTTTTGTGTATACCAACGGGCATATTTACAAGAACTTAATGCCGCCGTAGCGTCAACTTTTTGAAGTTATGGTGGCTTTTTTTTTATCGCCTTGTTTACAAGTGAAGTTGCTGCTAACTCCAGCTAGCAGCAATTTTCGGGCATAAACAGTAAATTTCAAGATCGCCACTTCTGTTAGCAGGACTTACCAAAAATTAGATGCAAGGTAGGCGTTCCCGTGAAAAAACTGCAGCTAAACACACTACGCGATATTTACAAGGAATTCCTTGTATGTTGCCAAACCAAAAAAACTGCTGCTAAGTCCAAATAGAGGCATTTTTGTAAGATCGAAAAATACCTGGTCTTAAAATTGGTGCAAACACTTGGGTCCACACATAAGATGTTTAGGTGCTGGACAGCGATGCAAGGGATATTGCTGTGCTGCTCTATACCCGAACAAAAGAACAGTAATGCGCCCTATGAATAAGATAGGGTGCATTCCTGGGCCTCATTCACGAAAAGTGTTGCACTGCTGCGACAGAACAGTATTGCAACACTTTTCACAGCGCCCTCCTTGCGACACCATGGATGTGCTGTATTTACTGTATGGTGCTCCATGTCACAATAAATGATAGATATGTCTGGAACCCTGCGCTAAAGTTGTGCATTGCTGCAGTTGTGTCGCAAACATGACCAAACTCCAGCAATGTATGGGGCAGGCCTATCCCTATGGCACTGCATCACCCTTACGCCTGCCATGCGGCAGGCGTAAGGTTTTGACACAGTGGCGTCCTAGAATTGTCACAGTGTAAACTGATATATTGCACTGCACACTCCTACAAGGCTTTGTGGCATGGGAATGCCTACCCTGCATACATCATACCTGATGCTGGTATAATGTGGCACAGGGCTTTACAAAGTCACATATATGCCTAGATGCATCACTTTGTAAATACAGTGGAACATGGTGCAAACTTCACGTCAAGAAAATGACACAGCTGCAGCATTAAACTGTCGAATGGGGGTCATGAATAAGCCCCCCTGTATTTTTGTGTAGCCTATACACATGCTGTGGCACATTGCGCAACCGGAATGTCAAACATGTGACGTCACAGCGTTGCAGGAGTGCCACTAGGGCCTCATAAATGAGGCCCTTGGATAATAAAAGAACTCCCACAATTCATCCTTGTCAAGGTTAACAACGCCATGGACCTCATGCCATTGCAGCTAGGAGCACCAAGGAGACCACCTCCCCTGACATGCATCGCTCACCTGGACAACTGTTCCGTTCCCTTTGGGTGATGACTGGACCTGATCCCCTCTCAGTGCGGACCTCGGTAGATCAGAAATCCAGCAACAGGAAGCTGGAGACCAGGGACCACCGAAAGCCAGAGACTCTTCGGAGCGGTCTGTAACCATGGAAGAAGGAGTGATGCACAACCAGTCAAAATTAAATTAGGTTATCTGCTGTCTGAGGAGTCACATCCGGGGGGCTGCACAGACTCTGCACCAGATGACCACGTCGCAGTGGAGCCCACGTCGCTGGGGGAGCATTCAGAGGAAGTGTTGATATCCTGTTTCTCTGTGCGATTGTCCGTGGTCAGCACCGCATACAACTCCTTCTGTCTCTCTTGCCCAACCTGCTGCAGATTGGGGGTGGCTTGTAGTTGTGGCGGGGACAACTGTTCCTCCTATGCTCCAAGTCCAACTGGCTCTGCGAATGACAGCTTGTTGCTCAGACCCTTCACACCCTGTCCTCAGTACCTGGTGACCAGTAGATTGCAGCCTGGTCCAGATCTGTTCAGCGGCGTCAATGATTTGCGTGTCAACATCTGAGATCACTCGCAGCCTTTACGGATAGAAGAGGGAGCATTTGATGCCCAACTCTTGGAGGCATCGCTTAACCACGCTGCTGGCAGTGTCGGACAGCGTCAGATGCATCACTGACCAAGGGGGTTCGGTGGCTCTGATACTGTTAGACCTGTCGGCAGCGTTCGACACTGTTTCACACAAATGCCTACTGAACATCCTCCGGTGCAAAGGTATACAAGGCACAGCGTTGCAATGGATCGAATCCTTCCTGTGCAACCGCACCCAGGCAGTGCACATGGGCCAATTCCATTCTGAACCCCGCCCCATCAGTTGCGGAGTCCCACAAGGGGCTTCCCTAAGCCCCACTCTCTTCAATGCCTATGTATCATCTTTGGCCGACATCGGGAGAAAGTGGGGCATCGGCATTTGCTCATATGCCGACGACACGCAGCTGATGGTGACCTTGGATGAAAGATCGGAGAAATTAGAAACAACTAAAAATAAACTCCACAGTTGCCTCTCCGAAATGGCCGACTGGATGCGTAATCACTGTCTTAAGCTCAACGCCGGAAAATCCGAAATTCTACTGTTCGGAGGAGCTAAACTATCATGGAATGATTCTTGGTGGCCGCCGGCTCTAGGGACAGCCCCCGCCCCGAAACAACACGCCAGGAATCTGGGTGTCATGATGGATGACGCACTATCCATGAAGGACCACGTACGCACACTTTGGGGTAAGGGATTTGCAATCCTGAAACTCCTCGCCAAGATCTTCAAATGGATCCCACTGGACTGTCGTCGCACAATCACACAGGCCCTCCTAGTTAGCCGCCTGGATTACGGCAATGCTCTATTCGAAGGAATGAACGAGCAGTTGTTCTCTCGCCTCCAGGTCCTGCAAAACCAGGCTGCCAAGCTGGTATGTAACAAAGGCAAAAGGGACTCAGCATCGGCATGCTTAAAACAACTCCACTGGCTGCCGATGCGCCAGCGCGCCACATTCAAACTACTCTGTCATGCGCACAAAACCCTCCATAAAACAGGCCCTACTATCCTGCAAGGGAAAATTGAATTTTACATTCCAAACCGAAACTTAAGATCCACTAATTCAGCCCTAGCAAAACCCAGGCGTATCTACAAAACAAGAACAGGAGGACGAGCCTTCTCGCATTTGGCGGCCAAACGCTGGAATGAACTACCGGCGGATCTGAGACACACCACGAACCTCCTTGTATTCAGGCAAAAACTCAAAACTCATCTCTTCCCCAAATAATAAACCCCCGGTCCAAACCTCAGCAGCCCTTTCTCATTAAGCGCCTTGATATCCCTTGGGATGAATGCTGCGCTCTACAAATACCTCAAATAAATAAATAAATAAAAATAAAAAAGATGATCCCCTCTACCTCTGCACCCCCGTGGCGTAGTCAGGAAAGAAAATAACTGTGGTGTTATCCACTTTCACCTGCCCCAGCTGGTGTACCTCCCTCAGGATAGTGTCATGATCCCTGTAAGAGGCGGAAGAGAAAGGGTCTAAAACCTATCCCCGGCAGTGTGCGGCTCACTGGCACTCGATAGGCCTGCGGCTCACCGGCACTCGATTGGCCTGCTCCACAACAAGGAATGGGGAGAGTGTACCTGCTGGCAGTAGCTCACACAACCATGTCTCAGTATAAGCCACTGCATCAGCCCCTTATGCTCCCTCAGGCACCCAACACCCTCAGGTTGTTACAATGGGAGCGGACCTCCGCATTCTCCACTGTTCCTTCCTGTCAGGGACTGTCCGGGACTATGTCGGGAACACAGTCAGAGACTTGGGCAAGGACTGGGGACTAGGTAGGAAACGTACACAGAAAGAGTGGTACAGCGCTGCCCAGGATCACACAGGAAGTCAGAGGAGGTAAAGAGATCCAAAGGCACAAGTGAACAAGATGGCTAAGACCCAGAAAGGACGGGCACTCATCAGGTAATTTAGCATTCAGAAAAACTACACCTAGGACAAATGTGCAAAACATATATATGAAACAACATTAACAATAAAGGGGAGTGTGGGGTAAAGCACTCAGGAGCTCCACACGGTAAGACTGAAGCTCAGTAAGTTTCTCACTCACAATTGCTGTTACAGATATGGACTGCAAATACCCACATATGGGATATGCATGCAAAGGCAGGTTCCGTGGAGCTTATACCTATGGTGATGTTATAAATGTAACTCAAAGACAATACTCACAGTGAAAAAGAAACACCACCTAGGTAGTCAGCTGTGCTCACGGATCCTGGCAATCAAACAGGAACTCACAAGGCAGTAACAGCAAGGGGGTAGAACTAAACACAAGCACAATAGACAAGGAGCTAGCAAGGAGGAGTGCTTAACAGGTAAGGAAGGAAAGCACAGGGCACACTAGGAAGAAGGCAGGTAACAAACATACAAGGTAACAGAAGAAAGACAGCAGAAATAGAAAGACAGCAAACTAGGAACTGGAACCTAGGATATGGAAAGAAAGGCAGAGGCTGGAAATGGATATACAGAAGGGGAGGCTACAAGGGTATACTAGAATAGCGCAGGTTCAGGAATCAAGAAAACAAAGTAGCATAGAAGTCAGTGCTGGGGCAGGAACAAGAATTGAGCTAAGGCTCAGGAGTCAAGGTAGCACTGCAGACAGTGCTGGTTCAGGAACAGGGAATTACTAAAGCTCAGGAGTCAAGGTAGCACTGCAGGCAGTGCTGGTTCAGGAACAGGGAATTACTAAAGCTCAGGAGTCAAGGTAGCACTGCAGGTCAGGAACAAGGAATGCTAAGGCTCAGGAGTCAAGGGAGCACTGCAGGCAGTGCTAATTCAGGAACAAGGGAAACTGCTGCAGTTCAGGAACAAGGAATAACTAAACTAAAGCTGAGGAAACTCTGGAAACAAGGATAGCGAAAGCTCAGGAAGCACTGGAAACAAGGGTCAGTCTCACCAGTACACAGCTGCAATGACCAACCCTGGGCTAAAGGGAGCTGGGGCTTAAAAGAGCTCACAGTACTCATGCACATCAGGTGTGAGCAGGCTAGCAGAAGCCAGCCACAGTTGAGCTGAATTCCTCTACCCGTCCTTGGCCTGCAGGGGTGGAGACAAAGCTGTGTGAAGGGGATTATAGGTAATGGAGTTTCCAGCTAGAGCAGACTGGCTTCCACAAAACCAGGCATGGATTGGGAATGGATGTCAATTCCTAGATGGTGTCCAAATGCCTGGAAGTCAGGATATGCATACAGGGGAGTGTCTGGCAGCATATCAGAACACTGGAAAGAACCACAATTTGGCCCCCTGGTGGTAGGCACGAGAATGCAGGGAGCAAATTGTGACAATTCCAGTGACTTCACATGTGCCATTAGATGCAACACCTCCAAAGCTTCACTCAGAGTTCTCAGAGGGACTTTGGCCAGTTCTTGCTCAATGTTGTGTACCTTCTCCAACAGATTGTGATAATCTGTGCGATCCAGGGTGAAGTCAACTGTGATTTTGTCTATGCGGCCCTCAAAGGAAGAGACTATTTGTTTGAAGGAGGTACCTGCTATGAGAACAGAGTCTAATTCGGAATCCAGGCTGTCCACTATCACCTGCCCCAGTGGCCAGTGACCCCCAGCCTCTTGGTTCACTGAGACGGAGGTGCAGCTAAATGTCAATGCCACCCCATCTGCAGGTGGGCCATCATTGCGCCAGACGCCCAGGCACTATTTATGACATGCGGTGCAGTGCAGTGTGGCCAGCCAGCTCTTCTCTTCTCTTTCAGTCAGGTGTATAATAGCCAGGAATCTTCGTTCGGGTGGCACCGATGGAAATCCCCCATACACCCAAGAGCTCACTAACAGGGGTAAGGAAAGTCAGCACCACCCGGGCACCTCCTATGATCCAACAGTGGCAACCAGATTCCGTGTTCCCCAGTACCCCATTGAGTGACAGCAGATCAAGAGGAGCTCCCAAGGGCCTGGGCCTGAACCAATCCTCGTACCCCTTGCATCCACCAACGGCCGTCATCAGTGACTAGAGCCAGTTAGTGGTGTCCCCCATTAGTCTTGTGCAGTGCCCTTGATGATGTTTGTCAGCCACAGTGCAGGGATTGCTCAAGGCATGATATGTGTCACCAATTAGTGCTAGGCCTGGGCCCAACTCAACCCCCGGGCCTCCTCCACTTTGTTTCCCACCTTTTCCTCACCTGGACATCGACATCTGCTCTCAATCTGCTGCGCTCTCTTGGAATCTGTGATTCAGCTAGTAGAAGCCTCATCCAAGCAGGATTTCACAAGCCTGGGTACAGCAGTTGCCGCCAAGTCCGCTGAGGAAGCTCCCAATGCAGGTGATGCAACAGGGCCCCTTTAGGTATGAAATTGCAGTGCTCCTGCCACACAAGTTCAGCACAGCTCAGGGGCCCCACCCTCCACAGCATCCAGACAGCGCCATATCCTCTGGCCTGTGATGCAGAGAGGCGTGGTCCAAAATTGGCAATCTCCTCCGTGCACCCCGGGGTAGTGGTGGTGCGTGTTACGCAATGCAGACCTCCCTACATTGGTGCGTAGGAGCGCCTCTACCGATCATAGCTCCAAGAGGCACAAGGCAGTCTTCTCACACAAGTCAGCAACATGTCTCCATGCAACCTGCCAGACTTTGCCACCAGGTATGGGCGATCGCCGACGCCTCAATGTCTACTGCCATGGCCCACAGGCTTGGGCCCGACGTGGCCCACCACCTTTATCAGGCCGCAGGTACTCCACTGCCCCGCCGCCTCCAACTACAGGTCTTAGACGCAGGCCCAGTGAGGCCTCTGGGCCCCGGAGACTGTCCACGCTTCCAGCCATCAGCTGCCATGCTGTCGCAAGGACGGTGCTATGAAAAGTGCTGCATCACTGATTTTCCCCAGCCATGCGCCACTTTTCATAAATGAGGCCCTGATTCTGCATTTCCTCTTCACCTGGGACTCTGGCTAGTCAAACTGGCTGTTGGGGGTTTGGTGGGTTATTGACCTGTGCTGACCTTGACCCTGTCTGCTCCATTCTGCATTCTATTGTTTTTCTTTTCTTTTTTTCATTAGTGGTGTATTTATAGGCTAGTTTTGCCTCTAGAGGCTGAAATGTGACTTTGAGCTGACTAACGTGAATTTGTTTGCCGCTAATTGGCCTTTCGTCACTTTTCTCTCGCTAATGTCAAGTTTTTATCGCCTTGACGCTAGTGTTAGCAGCAGTTTTCGCTGCGGCTTGGTGATACTATCACCATGTTGCGACGTATTGTAAATACTTCGATAACAGGGCAACAGTTTTCGGCAATATACAGCATTACAAAAATTGCCGCTAACTAACGCAAAATCTGGTGAGCGGCAATTCTTGTACATATACCCCCAAGTTCCTTGAGGAGGGTAATCTATAACCCTCCATTCACTTTGCCCTCTCTATTACCCCTTTAAATACTATAAAACCTATGATGTCCTCAGCACAATTTGGTGAAAATAATGGATTCTTGTGGTGACTGGGAACATGGCGTTTCATGCATTCCTAACTAGAACATAGTGAAGTCATGATATAACGTATATAGGAGCATTAGAAGAGTGGTTGGAAATCTTGGTGGGACAACAGTACTGACCCTGTGCTGTGCCTCAATAAATAAGGAACTATCATTTTTTTTATTTTTTTTATATTTTTATTTAAGTTGTCTGATCAGCAATATAATATACACTTATAGGCATTTTCATTTACAAACGGCATATAACATAGCAGTAGTAAACTGTGAAGCTACAAGAGTGACACTTTCCATTTTAGATGGGCATATCTAACACTAAACATCTTTTCATATCATAGTTCCACATTACAAACTTTAGTATCCAAGGACTACAGCACCGCAAGCAATATTTTGCTCTATCGCACTTGACACATGGCACAGAGACACGAGACCCTCCCATCCTCACCTTAATTTCGAAAAAGAGAGAAAGAATATCCCCTCCTGAACATCGTCTATTTGTATTTTGTCGATCTTACACATATATTACCCATCCACCTGTAGCCTCTGTAGGTATTGCCTCAGTGGTTCCCAGAAATCACGAGGCCTGGGGGAGAGCGGCAGTTCTTCCGCATACGTGTCCATAGTTTCTCTGCAATATGTCATGTCAGTGAGCCAGTCTTTGAATCTAGGTGAAGGAACTATCATTTTTACATGTTATGATGAAGTCATTTCAATTTAGAGACAAGTTTCATTCTTGAGGCACTGCAATAAAACATGTTTAAAAGAGTATGGAGCTAAAGTGGAGTTCTGCACTGTTCAACGTTTATTACTTAGGGGAACAGTGAGTACTACAATTGTCTGAAGTTCAGCTGCCGACCTCTTGGCACCTAGCATCAGATTTCTTTTGTGCAATCTACTTTTCTTGAAGACTGGGAAAAAGCCAATAGTGTTAAAGGTGCAGAATGTGATACTGACCCCAGTCAAAAGGCTTGAAAGGCAAGTGGAATCTACTTCTGTTTGCTGTAGGAGACCATGTCAGGATCAGAGATCCTGTAATGTGCAAAAAGAAATGTCCAATGTTCATGATCCTGCGCAGGTTATGAAAGAGTGTGGTAAAGCAGTGCAGGTTGAAAGGAGCAGTGGTTGTGTTGTGGTCGCTCGCTTAAAGTACTTCGGTTGCTTTCATCATCGGCATCGCCCAGAGATGGTTACAATTTTCAGGAGCCAAACGCTTCCAAAGCTTCGTCAGTATCTAGTCAAGGCTCAGAGGATTACTCTGGAGATTCCTCTACAGAACACACACTACTAATTAAACGTTTTTCTACAACACCCACAGTACCACTTAGTCAATTGGTGTGGTACAGTGTATAAATGCGGTGTGTACCTCAACAATTTTTAGATTTAGACTTTTTAGTTTTTATGACCACATGAAATTTAGAAAAGTGTAAGATTGTAGGGATATTTTAAACATGTTGGTAGATATGTGTGTGTTGTTTTCGTATAACATGTATTGTACAATGTTAATGTTCTTGTTGTGACATTAATGTTGTAAAGGGGGGGCGAGTATGGTGACTGGAAGTGTGGGGTTCTAATACCTCCTAACTAGAGCATAGCGAGGTCCCGATAGAATGTATATGAGGCCAGGGCACTAGAAAAAGAAGGGGTTGGAGAGTTTGGAGGGACAGCGCTGCTGTTGTACTGTACCTCAATAAATAAGTAACTTAGGGGCATATGTATCAAACGATTTTGTATTCGCAAACGCTGCGAATCGCAAAAAAACTGCGTTTGCGAATACAAAATCGCAAAATGAGATGTATGAGGCATTTCAGCAACGCATTCTTAAGGAATCGCTAAAATTGCGATTTCTTAAGTTTGCGTAAGCATTTAAGAAATCGCAAATTGCGATTCCTTAAATGCTATGTAACACGCACCCAAGTTGTGCGATTTCTCCTTAAGAAATCGCAAATTACCACCAACTTCAAGTTGGTGGTAATTTGCGATTTCTTTGAAAAATGCACTTTTTGGCATTTTTCAAAGTGCCATGTGGCGCACATACATGCCCTTAGGGCATGTATGTGCGCCATATGCGCACACATGCTGATTTCAGGGGGGCATCAGGGTGTCATCATGACACCCTTGCACCTTTGAAAATATTCTCAATTTGCGATTAGCGATTCGCAAATTGAGAAAGACTTCCCATTCATTGCTATGGGCCTCCTGGCCCATAGGAATGAATGGGAAGGTATTCCTTAATTGGAATTTTAAGAATTCGCAAAATTTGTGCGAATTTTTAGATACATCCCGTTTTGCAATTCTCAAATAGCGAATCTCAAAAAATCGTTATTTGAGAATCGCAAATGGAGATGTTGATACATATGCCCCTAACACTTTCACAAGTTATGATGAAGCCATTTCAGTTCATCTAATGATTTGCTATTTCCTCTAGAAATCGGAGGGTTTTCCATTTCCAGCCATTTCAAAATGAGTCCTGCGGCTTTTGCTAAGGACAATTTCATTCAACGAATCAAAAGTCTGTCATGATTACTGCAATGACAATTTATCTCTGCATGTGTGTCTTTTCCCCTAATTCCCACACATGCAATTTGGATGTCAGCAAAAGCCCAGTGAGTTGAACACCAAGACCCACAACCCATCATCTAAAAATAAATCGAGACTCACCCCAAAAACAAGGTGCTGTGTATATGGCTGAACAGAAGTCCTGGGAAGAATCAAATTAACTGGAGCTGATTGAACTCTGGTTGTCAGTGGCACCCGAGGTCATTGCGACTGATGCAAATGAGTTACAACCAATGACCAAGGCAGCAGTCTCTCTTGAAAAGAGGGCAGCGCCAACCATGGAAACGTAAGGGGGTGGGAAATATTAATTGTCCTGTGTCTTGAAAAAGTCAGATTGCAGTCAAGATTTTACAGAGAACTTAATAAAGGCACACACCTGTGATAACTTATGTGGCGCTTTGTCTGAGCTCTACCACAATCGGTGTTGATGTCTTTGAAACTTCCAGCTTCCGGGCTAGTTATCTACACAAGGTGTTTGACCCCATCCTGAAAAAACACATGGGTATTTTATCATCTGAATTGCTCTGCAGCAATACAAGCTGTGTACCACCAAAAAGGCTAAGCTCATTTGAAAAGCTTTAAAAAAAGTTAATCATTAGGAAATCTGGAAATTACCTTATTGAAATGAAACGATACTAACTGTTTAAATGAACGACTATTACGATGAACACATCCTTATTTAATGCGAAAAAGAAGGATGGAAAAAAATGAAAAATTCTAGGATTTCATCTGTCACAATGTTATGTGGCCTTTCTAGAGGAACAACCTGTGATAGGTTCTGTACTGCTTTGCCTAAGGGGTAGGATAATGCCATAACCTTACATCAGAAATACATCAGGTACCATAAATGACAGGTTGATAGTTAAGACGTTCCAAAATCAGCATCACTTGGTCCATGTGATGAAAGGTACACCAAAGGTATAGATGTAAAAGGGACTCTATAATGTTTCTCTCAAGCTTGGGAACAGGAGATAAACCTATCCCAAAGGTCAAAAGTGGTCAAATAAGCCTCCCCAGGCCACACTCCGATTCATCACTGGACCAGGTACACCCTTTGTGCTATGCTTCAGATGCACAGGTTGTAGGAAAGTGCCCTTTTTGATATGCTCACGCTCACTTTTTGCTTGGTATTTGATGTGATTTCAACTGGAAGTGCACTGGGTTCCTGTTAACCAGGTCCCCAGTCCCAGATCTCGTTCCCAAAAACTGTCCAATTGTAGCCCAATTGGCAATACCTTAAGCACTCCCTGTAAGTCACTAGTAAGTGGCACCCCTGGTACCTAGGGTGGGGACACATCGGCACGAGCAGATATGCCCCCTGTGCTGGTCAGCTATATTGCTGCTAACACAAGTGAAAAAGGAAGCCATTTTGAGTACATGTGCAGGACACGGGTGAAAAAGAGTTCCCCAGTGTTGGACCCGATACACATCAGATAGCGTTCCGTAAACTATTTAGCTTTTTCTGCCTGAGTTTTGCTGATTTTCTTAGGGGGCCTCCGGTCTCTGGACACTTTAACACTAAAAAATACATGTGAAATTGTGCATGCCCTTCCTATCTGTGTTGGGAAGTGGTGCTGATTCCATGTCCTAAAACACAGGCCGATCTGTCATTGCAGACCGGTGGGTGCGCACTGTTATCTATTGTGAGTAAACTCATGGGCAGGGTACCATTGTAGACCGCTGCGAGTAGGCACCTGCACCTATGGTGAGTGTGATTGCGTGCTGCCTACCAACGCAGGCTTGTGTGTGTGCACAAACACACGTATTAGTTGAACCCATGTTCAGTCTGCTGTGTAGACTCAGGCGGGTGCAGGGAACTACGTGCCCCTCCGGTCATCGCAGGTCGGTGTGCACAAAAGCGCATGTGCAACCTGGTAGTAATACCTATGTGTTTTTTCACTACCTATAAGGCCTGCTCTTCCCATAGGTTAACAGGAGGAAGTGGTTGACATTACTTCAGACTTAATTGTAGTGGAGCAGCCTCATGATGTTTTATATCAATGGACTTGGAGTGCAAAAATCATTTCCATTGGTAAAGGGGGTTTGATACTACCTGCTTAGAAATGGCACTTATAGGGGGCACGGGCAGCAGCCGATTATGGCAGATGCACCTTAAGGGAACGCCTGGGTCTGCGCGGCCTTCCCTCTTGAATATCTGTCAAATACCATTCCCTGTCAGAGGGGGGGGATCCATCTCCATGCCCTGAAACGGCTGGATAACAATGAGGCCGCCTCATGCTTACCAACGCCGATTGCAGGGGCCACCCTAGTTAATTCAATACAGGCCGTGACTGCCTATGTGACGAGGCCTTCCACTGCTTTACAATGCAGTGCCGTGGAGACGGGGTGAGCGAGGGAGCTTGTGCAACCTGCGGGGGAGTGCCTAGGACCAAAGTTGTTGTCGGGAGCTGCAGGCAAGGCCTGCCTGGGTTGGTGGCCGAAGCAGCAGGACACCATGAGTATAGCAGCCTGGCATTGATGTGCCACGGGCATGCTCTGTACTGGAATCTGCTCGGCCTTCCTGTTCCTGCCTGAAACCTGTGGCTCCTACGGTTGGACCGGCTGAGTAAACAGGCCGACGCGGACTGCGGGGTAGAAGTCGGAGAGTGGCACAGAAGCCCAGGAGGCACTCCAGAGACGATCAGAGGTGAGGGCCAGGGGACAGAGATCCTTTGAGGGTCAGCTGTCTTTAGAAGTGGTGTGAGGTGGGGACATTCGGCCCCCCTCTCTCTCCTTCCTTGATTCGACAGGTGGCTGCCAGTGGTGTGGGCATGAGGGGGGCCTTGCAGCCTACACCCACATGCTGTGCCTGGAAAACACCAGGGGGCACACGTTGAACGAGTCGAATGGCAAGAGTCCTTTGGCATTTGGCCCCAAGGAGGCACAGCACAGCGTGCCTGACTACAAGAAGTGAGGCCTGGAGGCTCATCCACTAGGCATCCACGGGTGAGGGTGCATGGCTGCATACTCTCTCTTCTCGCTTCCTTGGTCCCCAGCTCGGCAGGTGGCAGTGAGTGGTACTACAGAGTGGAAACAGACCCCTGCAGGTGGTGGAGCAGCACTTGGGAAGTGCCCGTCCACAATGGCAGGGGGTAAAGACATAAAAAAGACAAAGCAAAATAAAATAGATTGCTATGCAGTCCCAGTGCATGCACAAAGACAGCGATGTCACTCCTGGCGAAAAGTGGCCCGAAGAGGAGATTCAGGAGCAGCCACTACATGAGATTATGGCTGCCATCCAAAGCATAAAGGGCACTCTAGAACCAAAACTCGACTCTGCTGTGGCTGAAATGTCACTAATGAGAGCCGAACTCAACAAAGAAAAAGACTGCCTCTGCGACACGATGCAGACTGTCACAGGCATCAATGAGGCCACAGCTCAATTGCAGAAACAGGTCACCTCCCCCTACAAAAAGTCAGCGCAACCATGCATACTCATCTGGAGGACATGGAAGGAAGATCCATACAGAACAATATCCACATATGTAAGATGGTGCATGCACCACTTACTTTAGATATAGGTTTACTATATCTATAGGTCACTACACTTAAAACCTATAAGTCACCCCTATAGCAGGCCATGACAATCCTGAAGGCAGGGTGCTGGGTTTTACGTGAGAGGGTGCCCCTGCATGAGCAGAGCACCCCGGATGCCTTCGGAGACCATTCTCCCGGGTTGTCGGTGATGCAGCCCGACATATAGGTAGAGGTGCATTATATGCCGCGCAAAATGCTATCTGGAATACGGCTGCAACAAACCATGTCGTGTTTGGTATCAAACACCTTGGAATCACACTTCCACACCGGTAAGCGGTGTGGGAGGTATGATTCTACCCCTCAGAAGCAAGCTTCGTGGGTCCCTGGTCCTCCCGGTACCAGCCTTCTCGACCCGGACAGCACAAAATGAATGCTGCCGACCAGAGACACATTTCTGCCCTCCTGCTGCTGAGCCAAGCAGAGGAAGGCAGCACAATAGGCATCCTGTCACAGGGAGGTGTGTCCACCTCTCAGACAGTATTTAGTGTTTTGGAGCTGGGTGGGTGCACTTCCAAAGTGCCTGAAAGTCTGCACGAGGGGCACATTTGGTGGCCCTATACATAGTCCAGTTCAAACCAGTCCTGGGAGCTGCTGGCTCGTGCTCTGGTGAAAAACTGGACAAAGGACATGGGAGTAACCTCCCGACTGTCCTGAGTCGCCCCTGGGAGGGTCCCCTGAATCTGTCCAACCCTCTCCTGCAGGTACAAAAGGGCTTACCTGGCTGTAGATCCCTAGATTCGATGTGGACAAGATTCTGATCAACAACCACTGACCTTCGACCGTCTGGACACTCGGGACTTCGCTGGACTTTGGCTGGGCCCAACTTCGTCTCCCTCTCCATCCTAAGCATTGTCTGTGCCAGTGCACCATACAGGCTCTGTGCAGGACCTGTGGAGCATCAAGCACAACTGAAGTATCTCCTTTGGGGCGAAAGAGTCACTTCCCTGCATTCGCAGGCACTGTATTGCAACTGACCGATCTGCTGATCCTGAGCTCCTGCGGACTCTGAAGGCCCCAGCAACACAGGAGGTGAGTTCCTATGTTCCTTGAGGTGAAGCTGCCCTCTCACCAAGTTTGAGGCTAGTGTCCCTTGTGAGTACTGCATAACCTGAACCCCTGTGCACCGCGTTCATTTGCAAGTGCATATGCTTGTTGGCGTTCCCCAACTAATTGCATTGGGCTACTGATAGCCCCAACCTCAGCACACATTTCTTACAAAGGACTTTGGCCTCCTCACACACTTTGCCCTGGAAGCTGTGACTTTGTGAACCTGCTAGAGGTCCCCTTGCGACTCCTGTGCCTTCAGCCTGTGGGTCCATTTGAGGGACAACACTGCTTTTCTTGAGCTCCCCTGGTTGCTCCAGGCCTGCCCAGACTCCCCTTGCTATGGTGAGTCCTCTGGTCCTTGCTGGGCCAGACTGTAACCTTTCTTGACCTTCTTCGTGGGTTGCCGCTGACAAGGCTTGTTGGTGCTCCCGCTGGACACCGAACCCTCAGCACTCGCAAATATTTCAAGAGACAGCTCGTATCCGGCTTCTGGTTGTCCTCGACATCTCCTGGTCCCGGCGACTGTAGAGTCAAGGTCTCCTTCACACCTGAAGCACCTGACATCGGTGGGCATTCGTCTACCGAGCCCCTGGTCACTCCTGAGTGACCCAGACTGTCACCTCTGCTTTCAGGTTCCTTCCAACAAGAATCCACATGTAGATTCCACAGGACACTTTTCTTCTTTCCAGCAGTGGCATTTCTTTGAAGACTCCCATTGAGAACAACAGCGGTTTTAGACGCCACTTCAGCTCTATGCACCCGGCTTCCCTGGGATAGGTAACTCTGGTAGTTTGGTATCCACTGGTGGGATGGCTCTCCAACCTTCTATTTTCCAAAGTTGTGGTTCCTTATCACATTATTTTAGTATATGGTTTGGTCTCCTCCAGGAGCCCACTGTGTATTAGTGCTACTTACGATTGTTTCTGTGCTACAGTATTGTGTGCTTTGTGTTTATCTGCATGTAGCAGATACAGTGAAGTAGTTAAGGTGTTATAATAATAAATATATATTCTTATAACTACTGTGTGGTTCTCCTTTCATTGAACCAATAAAATACGGTTGCATTCTGGTAAAACAAGCTGCTTAACATTCCTTCAAAACTAAGCCTGAATGTTGCTCCCCGCAGCAACCACTTGGATACCTTTCTAAGGTAATCTTTGACCTCATACATCACCATAAGGATTGTTTGGACGGGTGCAAGGTTCCCACTTTAACTTGTGGACATCATATACCAGGCCAACTTCTCACAGGTGTATAAGTTAGCCAATCAGAATCCCCATTTCTAACAGTGAGTATTTGAGAATCTGAAATCACAGAAGACAGTTAAGTGCCTCCTGGGAACAATTAAGGAAGAAGGAAGTTCTACCCCCTTCTGCACTCCAGCTCCTGCTCATTTTGTAGCTGCAGTAGTCCTACCAATGTAGCCCTTGTAACATTTGATAGCTAGGGCAGTAAACAATCTCGGAGTGAAGACATAGGATGATTACAAATCCTCTTGGAAGACATTGTAATGAAAATATATGGTTCAATTCTAATGAAAGGAGAAAAGCATGTAAGGGATTGGATAACATGAGAACTTGGGATGAGAAGTAATGGTTGGCCATGAAGAGCAGTATAACAAGAGTATATGGGAAGCAAAATTAACTTATATAGGTTTGGTGTGGATTGATTTATCTGAAAATAATTACATATAATTTGAGAAAATGTGCTTTTTGAACATAAGCTACATGGCAGATAATTGAATGCTATCCAGTAAGTGTTTGAGAAAATCATATAAAGTTCTGAAAGGTACAACCTGTTTAGGTCACTCTCAAGAACCAAGTCAACAGTTTTGCTTTTAGTTATTTAAGAGCCTATATTGGAGTTTATTTTGGAGCAGTTAGGGCCAGAATCCCCATTATTTTAATTAAACAGGACAGTGTGTTTACTTCTTTCTTCTGGAAGAGGTGATACCATTCTGGACTCAAGACTTTGGGGTATATTCACAAGAACGTGTGATAACTACCGCAAAAGTAACTTAACGCACTCTCAACATCGCAGCCCATCGCGGGAAAATTACGCCGTGCGAACCAAGTGTTCACAACACGGCGGTAGCATGCGATAGTCACCAGATAACACACCAAATGGCTGCGCAAAAATCAACGCCACGCCGCAAAAATGCAAAACACAAATGCAAAAAATCATGCGATGAGGCCAATCGCGGTACAAAAGTAGCGAAAACCAGCCACAGGCTTGCAAATCCCACGCGTCTAGCAGGAAAATGCAACATAAAAACCACAGAAACAACACACTAGAAACAAGCCAAAGCATGGATGCACCCTTTCAGAGCGCAGAGGCCAATGCGAACCCCACAACCCCCACAGACCACCAGCAAGGAACAACGGGGACGGCCGATGAGAAGAGGGAGAGAAAGACGGGGTGCAGTCCGCAGCAAAACCTGATCAGCGTCACGGAGGTGAAAGAATACTGCCAGCAACTGACTCACAAGTAGACCACCTGGAATGCAGTCGGAGTGCAGAGGAGGCCAATCGAGGAGGCCAAGAGGCGCTGGCATGATGTGACAACCTAAACCAGGCGCAAACCCTCTGCCAACAGGAAGGCTGCAACGGCGTCAGGAGGTGGCAGTCCTGTGCCACAGGAGGAGCTGGAGGAAACCGAGGCCACAGTAATCAGTGTGGAGAGGGTGCAAGGAGTAGGGAGTACGGACACAGCTCAAGAGGACCTGACAACATCAACAGGGTGAGTAATGACCGGGGACGGGGGAGATGGACACAATGGCACACATGCACAACGAGGTGTAGCACACTCACAATTACCCTGGATCATGTCCCTCATCTCCTTGGCACACTGCAGCCCACACACATAGCAAGAACAGCACACCCACATTGACAACAATGTGGTACAATGCGCAAAGCAGACACTGCAGAACAGAGGACACAACTGGCTCCGCACATGCACAGAAACATGCCTACTATATCTGAGCGCAGGAAACTGTGAAATGGAAATGTACGCGTACGACCTCACATCCATCATGTAGTCCAAATGTACACTGTCCCTCAGCAGTATTTAGCACCTCCCAAACAGTCACAATGTACATTGTCATACAGTCTGCATGTAACCCAGAAAAAAGCGCCAACATACATGTCAACACAATGTCAACACGCAGAGGGGCACACAACACCTCCAGCAGAGCACAGAAGACAACACATCTGTGATGCCGGAGAGGACCACCACACCTTCGAAACCGACGCCCTACAACAACCCATGGACATCCCACCCAACCCACCACCAGGACCCGGGCAGCCAAGCTACTTAGAGGAGAACACAGAGCCTGCAACAGACCACACAGCAGGAAGCACCCGCAAGCACAGCCGGCTCACGACACTTCAGCCACCCACATATGGCACCCCAATGCCATGCGTCAGCACGCCAAAAGGAGGTGGCCCAACAGGTGTGGGTGGGCTCCGAACCCATGGAAGGCGAACTAGATCACATACGTTGGTGTCTATTACCCTTCAGGGACCACCTACACCCCACAAAGGAGACCCACACTGCCATAGAGACACATGCAGATGCACATTCACAGTACACAACCACGCCCAGGGGCCCGCACATATCAGTCACACACCCACGTTGGCTCTGCGTACGACAACCCAGGCCCCTCCCCTTACGAAGTGAGTGGGTGACAACAAAGCTACATGTCCAAGCTCAAACCCGATGCCTGCGGTGACATGCCTGCATCCGCTATACTCAGCACAATGTAATGTCGTAGGGCCCTGGGCCCCCATGCATACATCAAGACCACAGAGACGCACGCAGACATTATGTTGAACTGGCTACGGGCACGTGCGCCCGGCCCCTTTATTGGCAGGGCCACATGTACAGTGATGCCTGTGCTGGATGTGTGTGGGGTAGGTGCAAGCCAGCCCTCAGGGAGTTGTTTGTGCTGGCAACAAATACAACAGTTAACACAATGAATACGTAAACAGACAACACCAGCATCACTGGGACAACTGCGGAGCATCATGGAGGTAGCCTGAGCAAGGCCAGAGGGCTCACAATGAGCAAACAGAAGTGTCGGTGAGTTGCAGTGCACTGAGGTTGGGGCACTACAGCTGAGCGCGCCCAGGTGAAGAAAAAGTCTCGGATTGTGTCCCTTCGAGATATTCCTGATGCAGATGCAGTGGGGTGTGTTAGACCTGCATCATCTTCCTCTTCACGTCCCAGGTCTTCCACACTGCTTGAGGTGACATCGCTGCACAACCTCTCCACAACACAAAACTCAATCAGTAAAGGACGATGACTTGCGGTGCACTGAGTCAGTGGCACCTGGAGTGCCTAGCAGGGTATCAGTCTGATGATGGCATCCACGTCAGGTGAGAGCAACTCCGTAAGTCTGTCAGGACCACCGTTTCGACTCTGGCAGATGGCGGTTGCAGGTGGTCCTGGTGGTTGTGGCGTGTGCCTCCTGCAATGATGCGATGTCCGGGCCGGTCAGGACTCGATTTGTTGTGTGAGCTCTGCTGGACCGCAGTTGAGGCCGGAGGCAACGGGCAGCACAGGGCCACAGACACATGGCGTTTATGAACCTAAGGCCATCCAATATCTCAGAAGGGGTTCGGGTCCTGACTAGCACAGCGTTAGTGGCCCCGGATGCACAGCGGCTGGCACAAGCACCCTGCCACGGGACAGTGACTTCCGGTGCACTAAGGTAGGTCCAAACGCAGTGAGCGGGTCCTCATCGATGTCGAAGGTGAATGTGGCGGAGACTTGCCGGGGACAGAGGAAGGTGTCCTACAGGGTATGATGTGGAAGGTCTGATGTTATCCGGAAGCAGCAAGTGGTGGTGTGGAAAGCGACCGCCTCGTTTTCACCACCAATTCGATATCGGCTACATGAGGATGAAAACTATCCCCTAGTCCATAGACTCAGACGCCACCAATGTACGACCAGAGTGTGTCCATGAATGTCGGGGAACAGACTTATTGGTACCGGTGCTGAGAGGGGATGCAGTCTGCGATGATGCCGATACACTGATATGAACTCTGCCATCACTAAATCAAGACTCGGTGACCTACCGGACCGCAATGTAGGCTGGAGGCAGCGGTCAGCAGTGGCCCACACCCACCTGTCGTTGGGATGTTATGCACATGGTTGCTGCCACCTGACCAAAGGGAGTACAGTGAAGTAGAATCTTCCTTTTTGTGCGTACACAGACAATGTATGATCAAGACTCAGTTCCAAATGTGTGACCTACTTGTCCGTAGTGTGGGCCAAAGGCAGTAGTCAGCAGTGGCCCACACCCACCTGTCGTTGGCTCGCGATGCTCCGAGTTAGTGACACCAGGGCAGTTGTCGGTAGTGTTCGATCACCTCCGTAACGATGATCCTATTCCCTCCGGACTGCAATGTGTCATCCTCTTACGCCTCTCCTTGCGTGCGATGATATGTATTCTGTCTTTGAATAATCGATGTTCAATTCCAATTCTTTGACCTACTCTTGCGCAGCATAGGCTGAGGGCAGTAGTCCGCGTAGGCCCATAGACTCGTGTGGTTGGAATGCTATGCACAGACTTGGTGTCACCACATCGAAGGGAGTATAGTGACATGAACTCTGCCTTAATTAATGTTCACTGCCATGGTGTAATCAAGACTCCGTTCCAAATGTGTGACCTACTTGACCGTGGTGTAGGCCGGAGTCTGCAGTAGAGTGCGTCAATAAGAAAGGAGTAATGCAGGCCTGTGTCGTGGAGGCCGTGATGGTCTGAGAGGCTGCCAAGGTTGTGGGCCTCGGGCTTGGAGCTTGCGCAGGCACGTGGTGGGCCTCCTTGACACACGCCGGTGTTGGAAGGTGATCAGTGTGGCCTGGCTGCACAGGGCGCAGACCTGACGGGTTTGGGGTCCAGCGGGCCGGGGTACAGCAGGTGCACAGGATCGCAGGCAACTTCACTCATGAGGACGGGATTGGCCTCGTGGCATGGTGAGAGGCACCGCCCTGGCAGAGACGTTGGGCTTTCCGGAAGAGGACCACGCCCAGGGCTACGTGCTTTTTATTCACACCCCTACGTTGGCCTGGCGTACTCCGGGCCATCCCACACCACTCACGCATACGGGGGGGACGTAACAGGCGACATTTCCGTGAACTCCCCCACTGGCTGGGGTGACATGGTTGCATCCACTGTCCACTACACTCCATACACCAGAGGTGTATGTCGCCATGGATATGGGTGTGTTTGGCATACTGCGGTCTGTCCAGCCACTCTTGGCATTGTGTACTTTCCCAATCATGGTTCTCCTGCATCCGTCACACATGCCTGGTTGCCACCTCTCCCCACATTCGGCTAGTGTGTGGCTGAGGTGCCATGCCGTTGATGGCTCATGTTCATGGCTTGCCCAGGTTACCATTGTGAGTTGTTCGGTCGTGTTTGGTGGGTGGGCACATTGTTTTGCATCTTGGTTGTGATTTTGTGATGTGTGCATTGCCAGGGACGTGAGTTGCATGGTTGTGGAGTTGAGGTGAGTGGGGTGTTCATTTGGAACTTGCCAAGGGGCTGTGCATTTCCCTTGGTGCCATCCTGGGAACGCTGGCTGCTGATGGACTGTCAGAGGATGAAGGAACCATGCACATTGGCTGGGTATTTGGAGGCGAGATTGGTGGAGGTTCCACGGTATTCGGATGTTGCCTGCACATTGATGTAAGACGTGTGCTTTCTGTTGCGGGGATTGTGTGCTGTGTCACCAGGGGGCACAGGTAGGACATGTGTGCTGTGGATTGCCCCCAACACGTGCGTGCATCCAGCTATGGCGTATGGTCCTTGCTTGGTCTCCAGCGGATCCTGCGCATTGGGTTGGACATATAGGGACTGGGGTACCAGGCTGATGGTGATGTTCAGGACAGGTGTGAGGGACTTGAATGTGGCTGGCTGTGAGACTCATCCAACTCTGGTGGGTGTTGGTTGGGGGGTACCAGGGGCCAACAGGTGCAGCACAGCCGTCAGCTTTGTGTGGGGTGGGTTGTTGGTTGTCCGCTGTGTTGGTGACGTCGGCCTGTTGGGCGATGTTGGTCATGATGCGTACGATGGTTGTCCTGTTGTGCCTGTAGTGGGCAATGACATTGTCAGGTGTTGGGTCTGTGAGGCTGGTGCGTTTCCAGGGGGTCCGCTGTTTTTGTCTGCCCAGCCTCTGTGGTGGTCCAGGGGGGGTCCGGGTGGGTGTTGGGGTCCTGGGATGGTGGCGGTGGGGGTTGTGGCCCTCTTGGGTGTCCGGGCAGCATGACCAGTGGCTCCATGGCATCTGTTGCCCTTCCAATGTGGCTGTGGGCTGGGCTCCCTTTTGTGATGCAGGCTGTAGACCAACTTTGCACCAGGTCAGAGCAGGTGTTATTTTCCTGCTGCTAACGCACCTTATCGCCTGTATGGTGTTCTTATCACAGTTCTGGCTGGTCGTTGGGAAAGTTGTGGAGTAATATTGGCACAGCGCTTTGCACGGGAATGCCTACTCGGCATCTCATTAGCGATAGTTGTGGGGGTCATCTGTGGCGATGTTTTTTTGCGGCTGCTATCACGGGTAAACTGGTGCTGTGGGATGTTAACACCAGCTTGTGATTGGGGCGATAAGTTTTTCGCAACTTTGGCTGCGATAAAGTGCCGTTAACTCGGCGATACATCCTTGTGAATATCCCCCTTTGTTTCTTGCTATGCCCTTTTTACGTAAGAGGAGACCGGCAGAGTCTGGTTGACTACAGATTGATTGACCTTCTGGATTGAAATGCGAAGATATATGCAACTAATTTTACTTAAGGAGCTTGAGATGTGGGTTGAGGATAAGGGTCTCCTCACAATTTTGCAAACTGGTTTTAAGAAAGGCTACTTGATTGCTCATGTTATCTGGACACTTTCAATATTAGCACAAAAGGCAGGCAAATGGCAGGGAGCATCACAGTTTGCCTGTTTTGTAGACGTCTCTGTAGTTTTTGATTGAGTTGTTCTGGAAAGTCTGTGTTGAAGCTAAAAGGACAGTGCATTATCCCGCTCACTCCTGTGCACGATTCATCAGCTATACACTCAAACTTGGGTTACAATCGGGGTGGGCCAAAATAATTCTTTGACACCTTCATATCCACTATCTCACAGACAAAAACAGGACTGTGTTATGGCATCTCTGCTTTTCTGCTCATATACAGCTAAGGTAGGTTCTAGCAACTGCTACTGTATTCACCCCAACCCCTCATAGTTTACCCACTCTCATATCCTTGGTACTCTGACTAAAAAGGTTCTTTAGACTAAACCTCTGTAGACCTTCAATGCGTTCTGAATGTTCTGGAGACTTATAATACTCTGAACAACTTGGTGGTTAATCTAGCAAAAACAAGGTTGTGGTGTTTGCAAAACACAAGTACACCTTCTAATGATCCTTGGCTTAATCTGTTTTTGAAAGATCGGATGCAAATGAATTTCTGGATAGCAGAATCCCTCCCTTGCTTGCGAGGTTAAAGGTCTTTCTGAACATTTGTTATTACCTTGATGGGCCTATGGTCACATAAAAAGGAATCTTTAGGTGTCTCTCGAATTCCTCTTGCTCCCAAGGATCAGTCTGTGCTCTATGCAGCATTTGGAGGATTGTAAACCGACCAATGGGGTATAATGCAAAAGCAATACATGACATGCTATTGAAAAGTAAACAATTGGAATATAATTCAGCTAATGATGGGGAGAAAGGGAGTTCTGTCTCCAGGTTTGAAATATGGGATTTATTAGAAATGATGAGAAGTTAGAATGGTGGGTTATAGGCGTCATGGGGGAGAGGGAAGAGGTCAGTGTTCCTTTCAGTACTGCCATGTTTCCAAACTCCAGTAAAGACTTTTTTCAAAGTTGGCCCTCTAAGCCTTTTATTTTTTTGGGGGGGGCGGAAGACACAAAATGCAATGTAATGAACTAGTTGAGGATTGGTTTACTAGTCGTACCCACAGTTTGATGTGTGGGCATCTTAACCGCTCCAATTTGGGCAGCACGGTCAAAACTTTCAACATTTGGAAAAACCAATACCTCTTTGGTCATAGATTTATACGTCTCTTTTGGTACCTTGGGTACTTTATTGCGCCAGACAAACTGTACCAATTTCTGTTGCATTTTTGGATTATCAGTTTAGAGAATCTGAGGGGAAATGTTTCAGCAATGCATTAAAAGCATGGCATAAAGTTAATTTTGAGGCTTGGTACATGTCTAACCCACGATATTTCAAGGTGACCCCCATCTACATAGCTCTGTGAGAAGAGCGTATAGCTCATGCAGAACATTGTACTCCTGAAGCAGCAGCAGAGAGGAGGGCAAAAACACCCCAAATACTTCATCTGAACTTTGACGCTTGTGAATCCAGCGTTCAGTATTTGGTGTTCATTTAGGTTGCTCATCACTAATTCAATCTTTCAAAGGCAAGCGTTTTATAGATGATTATTGTTTCTTTGTGGTATACTTGAAGACAGCTGTAAAGATAAAAACAAAGTATTTATACATTCTTGTCACTGCGTCTAACATTTTTCCACCATCTATGTACCTAGGCCAGTATACGGCAACTACAATGTAAATTATTAACTAGAACCTTTTTTGTGTGTAATTGTAATACGTAGCGTAATAGACTATCCTACTGATAGTGTCACATGAGGACAGATACTACATTTTCCCATGATCCTTCCATGTAGGCAAAGTTATTTGGCGGAATGTATGACAGATTGAGTATATTAGGTGTATCTGTCCCATCACCATCAAAACATACATATGACTGTTCTTTAACAATTGCAGTTTCATTCTGTTGTATGATGTGTATTTCAACTGTGCTACTGGAGCACTGATCCCTTGTTTCAGCTTCCTCTTTACATGAGGTATTCAGGGCAGTATCTTTTTTGTGATTTGGCATGAACTTCACGTGACCTTAATAATTGACAGTACCGCAGTATATGTGTGGTAATACCATGAGATCAAACCTCTCCTCACTATCCCTCCAAGATGGAAGATTCATGTTTAAATCTCCTCAAGATAAGTTCATGGTGGAAACAGTCACATGTTGAGGAGCGCAGGGGTGTCTGACGCCAGAATAGGCAACTGCTGCCCACTTATTTCTTACGGGTCGTGCACCTACCTTGTTTGGATCCTTTCTGGGTCCCGCAACATTTGGCGACGAGGATGGGATTTCGCAGATGAGACCACCGACCAGCCATTTTCCAATTTTTTTTTCTGTTCATCTGCTTTTCATTCCAGCCACAAAGCCGTTTTATCTTTACCGAAGCTCCCTCACGATCCATCAGACACGGAAGAGCACTGAAGGACTTACTGTCTTCAAGGAGGGGCTCCAGTACAGCTTCTGGGCGACTTTGAAAGGAGTGTACTCTATGGGCACCTGAGCAACCAACCAAATCTATGTTGCCAGGCAACCTAACTGTCAACAGGATGTGTAGCGCTGTGCTCGTGCTCCCGGTCGCCATCTTTACATGCAATCCACTATGGCAAGTACCCGACTTTGGCTGCCTGCACTTTCGGTGGCATGCACACCTTATTCATAACTTTTAATACATATTACCTGCACATTCTGTGACAGACACACCATGTAACAAATTCGACATTTGCATGGCCTTCACATTCGGTGACAGGCACACCATTTTACAAATTTTGAAATTGTAATATTACTTTTGCATTGCCTGCATACTGGGTTACAGGCACACCTGACATATTACTTTAGTTGCTTGTGTTCTACTACTCAGTTATTAGTACCAACCTTAACACTAAAAAAAGAGGGTTTGCATTGCAAAACTTACCATTGCTCATTACCATTTATTTCTTTTGTTTGTTTTGTTGAAGTTATAAATATTGTGTGCTCACAGTTAAATAGGCATGGCATCCAACAACCAACTTCTTCAAATTACGCATTGCGGTGCAATTTTATCTCAATGGGTGTTTAAGAAATAGAACACAATTGCATTTGCATCACGTTTCTTAACCTCTGCTGAGTTTACCTACAGCACTATTGAAAAGGAAGCGTGTGCATGGGCAATCGAAACATTTTAAACGTATTTATGGGACACAATTTAAAATATTCACTGATCACAAACAACTTCTTTATTTACATAATGGCAATGGCACAGGTAAGGTGTCTGCAAGACTAGTTCGCATTTTGTCAAAATTGCAAGAATATAACTTCACTATTCATTATCTTCCTGGTGGGAAAAATGCCAGAGCAGACTGCTTATCAAGAATGCCTCTTGCCAATGATGAGTTATGTGAACCTCAGGCGGAGATTGAATGTATGTTTTCTCTTACTGGAGATTTTGATGTAGAACAACCGTTGGATGCTCAGGGCATCCTGTAGTGACAGGTCACATATTTAAAGTTAATAATTCAAGGTCCTCCATATGTATCCCCACCTCCTCTTTTATTGGGGGCAGCAACTCCTTCATTGACTTACATGAAACGATATTTTTTGCCAGTAACCAGTACATACAACTGCTAGAATGCCCGGGACGAGTGTAGAACAACTGAAAAGTTTGTAGAGGTTTTCCGAAGACTGTACTACAAATGAAGAGTAGCGAGCTGGATGCATATTCTTCCAAGACAAGGATCTCTGTCTTCACATCATTTGCGCAGCTGAAACTCTTTCATACATAGGAACACATAGCCCAGGCAATGTTGGTAGAATCTGTTCTCCTGCTGGAGGTGGTTTTGGCATTATGTGAATACATTTGGAAGTCCACCTGTTTGTACCCAAGGAGCTGGCCCAGGGCACAAATGTAAATTTCGAACAGCAAGGAGGAAAGAGAGAAGTCCCAGAGAACACCAAAAGACACTTGATGTGTGGATGTTTCAACTAATCATGTCCCTATATTTTAGCTGCAGCTGGTGTTAAATGATTGGCTCAAATAAAGAGTTGGTCCTGTACTGCCCAGTCTCTGTTCTAGCCTTTTAAGTAGTATTGGATGTTCAAATGTTTCTTATGTAGTGGAAAGTTCCAGAAGTATGGACCTGTTTTCTTGTCTGCATAAGCTGGAGAGGAAGAGCTGTTCCTTGATGTAGGCTATGGCTGAGTCTTACATTTCGGTGGCATGAATCTAGACTGAATATTGTGGAAAAAGTAGTAAAGTTCACAGTCTGTTGAATATGACTTGTTGCTTCCTTTTTCAAGATCTTTCTAGAGAGGTAGGAGGTGTACCATGGGTTCATCTGAATCTCCGGATCTGTGGTTGTTTTGTCCCAGAATGTTTTAATGATGGCAAGTTTCAGACAGGCAGGAATGACTCCAGAGATGTGGAAGACATTTAAAATGTATGTTGTGTCTACTTCTAGTGCAGTGTAGAGCTGTTTGAAGCAAACAGCAGAGCAGGTGGCAACACGCGGGTTGTGCTAGGCTTAGCCCCAAGGCGGTCTCTAAGGTTTTGCAGAAAGTGAAAGCAGATGGTGTTTAGGGTTGCTGGATGAGAGGGCTCGGAGGTTGTTCAGGAGTTATGGAAATTGAGTCGCCGATTTTGGCAATTTGTGGCTTAAAGAACTCAAAAATGTCTTCACAATCTTTTTGAGATATACAGAGGTTGCTTCTCATGCCACCGAACAGTTCTTGATACATAGTGAATATTTACTTTTTTGTTCGAGTACCAGAACAATACGGTTAGCAAAGTTGACCCTTTTCAACTCTCTTGATGGATTTATATCTTCTCCCATGTTTCTTGTTAGTGGGTATTATCCTCATTAGAATTTCACATTCACCACTTCCATCCAAGATTATGCCAGACAAATTAGATAAGCTAGTTCTAAACAAAATGACCTCTTGGTTGATTTGCTGTCCAACTTGTGTTTTCTGGCTTAGGTAGATGCTAGAATTTTGACAGCAGACAGTTTATTGAGGCAGAGGTTATCAAACGGCACTTCACAGGCTATGTGGTTAAACCAGATAGCTTTCACTGTACTACTATACGTTGATTTACACTTCTCTCTGCTTGTATCTCTTATAAGCCTTATGGGAATAAGGAAAGCCATTTCTGATGTCAATTATTGGCTTGTAACTTAGATTAGACTAGTAGAGATGAAGATGTGCTCTTACCATATTTATGGCTGTACAGCCATGTTTGCAAAGCCAAGACTGTAGGTGCTCTGAGTGTTGGTCCGCTTAATAGCTGTTAAAAACTAGCTGCTTGCATATTGAGTAGATCTGCCCCAAGTTTTGAGTTTGGCATGTCAATCCAAAGATAATCAGGATTCTGTTAGCTTTGGTTTACGGGTGAAGTGATCTTTCGATGAATGCATCTAAGAAGTTTTATGTTATGTCGAACAGTAGACAAGTTGTAAAAGCGTTGTTTCACTTGATGGTGCACTGGGCAACTACGTGATTAAGGTATCGGTAAGTTGTGTCACGAACAATGATACAAGTCAGTTCGGTCACATGGAAAGGAGATGTTTATGAACCCTGATTGCATTATTCCCAAGCCAAGTCTCAGTGAGGACAACCAAGGTTCAGTTATATTTGCACATAAGGTCATGGATTTCGAGCGAGTGCTTCAGGGCAGCAGGAGCCTTGATTAGGCATATTTTATGTTGAAACAATGTGCTGCTTGGGTTAGTAGCAGGGAGGTTGAATTTAGTTGTGCTGAATTTTGCAAGGCAAGTTCCTGTGTTTTGAATTGTTCTGTCCGGAAGACATTGTGTGGTGAACAGGTACTTGTTCAATGATGGAAAGCATGAGCCCTAAAGTGGTTAGCATTAGTGCTTGACACAAGTGTCCGATAAGCGAGTAAGGTATGAGAAAAAAAGGATGACCTAAAAGACGTACAGTTAGACTAAAGCATCAACATGGTGCATCGTGGCATAGCTACAATATGTTGTTTTGTCATTTTAAACACTAGAAGGACTCTTTGAAGAACAGAAGATTCTTTTTGTTGTGTGGATCAGAAGAGTTACATAGTTGAAATCATTGATGGGGGGTTTTCTGAATGCAATGCAGAGGATCGTAGGTTTGAGTATGTAGCCACCGTGCATTTTTTATATTTTATTTATGGTGAGCAAAGCTTAGAATGTTTACCAATGTGTCGATAGACTGGACTTGGGAAAAGGTGGTCAGTCTTGATGATATTTTTGGGCTGGTGTAGATGACTGACAGGGTGGTTGCTTGCTCAGAATTCGGGTTACCATTTTTATATTTTACTTTACATTTTTTGTATATTGTACTTGCTGAGTAAAGGATAGAGAAGGTGTTAGGACGAGCACATTGTAGCTGTCCTTGTGATAAGGCGGATGTGCAAGAACATCTCGGACCTCTTCAAACGAAAGAACTATTTATAGTTGGACTGAGTGCAGACAGTGAAGCACAGGCAGGTTTAGCAGGCATCTACTAAAGCAGGCATGTGTGAATGCGAAGAACTGCAAAAGGATTATGTGATTGCAGTGTGAAAGTTAAGGAGCAGGTGGGACTATCTCCTTTGGAATATTCTCCCAGGTGCATAGTCACACCCGTGCCAGGAGGAAAGAGACCCTGAGAAGTGACTTGGAGTGTAAGGTGTCATAGTAGCTAGGGGCACAGTATTTGCAGATGGCAGTGGGAGAGATACAGAAGAGGGCTCCCTGGACTTGCTTGCGCCCATCATCACAGAGAGCCTTATGTCTTTGCCTTAAAAAAAACAGTGGGCAGAAAAGATTCATACGGCCTCGTTCATTGGTTGGAATGAGGAAGCAGCACAAAATTATTGTTTTTATTTTAAATCTACTGCCTCAAGTAACAAGGAGACACGTAGAACTGTACAAAACTCGCAGATAAATAAACATAATATTGGTGGGTGATACTAGTATGCCTTTACTCTTTCCCACTATTAACCTGCGAGTACTCCTACAGGTTGTTGCTAGGTAGTTGCAGCACTGGAAACTGAAATATTAATAAAGAGCTGTTTGCATAGGTACCACATGCACATCAGTTCCTTGTGCTGGGCATGTCCCAAGCACTCTGCATGTATCCACCAATGTAATTTGACCTGTGTCACCAAATCAAAGTGAATCAGAACCTGCATCTTTTCGGCTTAGAAATTTTCCTGTGCAGCGCCGTGCATTAAAATCTTGTGCGTATTGTCCTATTTTTTGCAGGCTCCCGGAATGCATATACCAGCAGGCCCCCCTAACTTCTCCATATTATCCTTGCGGAACACTCATGAGATACACACCTACAATCTGAGTGCTACCACTGGTAAAAGGTCTTTCTCATACCACGTAGCTTTCATTGATCCCCAAAGATTATGAAATGTATCATCCGGAAGAAGAGTCAGTGGATTGGTACAGGGCATCGGCAAACAGGTGCCTAGAAGAAGAGGCTCGATAGGGTTCTCAATCAACCCCCTGATCAGGAGACTTTTTTTGTCACACGGAGTCACGCCCAGTGACTCTTTGGGGTGAGAGGATTTTAAGAGGTCGCTCCTTCGAGGGGTGTAGTGTGATTTTACTTTCTTAGTTCAAACTGCACCTTGAGCCATCAGTCCCACTCAAACCATGGAACGACCCAAGATTTACACCGGAGAATTTCAACGTGGGTTAAATTCACCCTCTCCAGAGTTACCTGTGGCACTGCCTGTCCCTTTCTCTCTTCAATCAGGCAATGAAAGATGTAACAGGAGGCAGCAGACTGAAGCTTTACTTTTCACAAATTACTGAACAGATTTTAACAACAAAATGTGCTTTGCGTCACTAAAATTTGAAATAAATCAACCTGGCAAAGCATTCCACTCCATTTAAAAACGAATGAGTAATGCAGAGCAACAACATATTTTAACTAAAAATAAAAACAAATCTTTCATAGGTAACATATTTGCGTGCTTTATTGATGTACACAGTAAAGCATTATATAATACAATAGTAAGGCATATATTTGGTGAAATTTGATATGTTGTGAAAATGCTGAAAAACTGAAGTCCATAAAAAATAATTAGTAAATGTTATAGTGTCGGTGTTAAAACACAATATATCAAACGGAAGGTAATGAACCAGCACTTGATAAAAATGACATATCATGCCATATGAAGTCTATGGTTCTTCAGATACATGGATTAACTTTCATGATTTAATTCAAATTCAATACTCTGTGGTTATTGAAAGATAATGAAATAAGATCCAAATTATTCTTCAAGCAGCACTAAAACTCTCCATCTCTTTCTGTTAAATAGGCCCTTAAAAGACTCACTTCAAAGCTAATGTCTTGAAAATAAACGGACACATGAGAAAAAAATAAAACCATACAGATGCATTCAACTCAAGGTTCAACAACACGTTTAGAGCATAGAAAAAAATGGCAACATTTCGTCAACGAATGGCCTGCTGCAAGTGACAAAAAGGGAAAGGACGGAGTATGGTCAAGTCTTCCCAGTGGCCAGGATATTTACAAAGTCACCTGATTTATTGCTTGCTTGTGCTTTGGCTGACACGGTTGTTAGCAGGTGAGTGAGTATCAGGAGAGGAACAACGAGGCGAGCACAGACTCTCGTCCCTGTGAGGGAGCATATCAAGGCAGGCTGCACCCAACCTTCAACTCCCAAAATACAGCGTGAGGGCACCATACGGAATTTAAATGTAATGCAGATGCACCGTACATGGAACAGACATGTAACAATGACATTCCCTGGCCAATGAGAAAGCCCACCTATAACTCACTTCCATGTTCCCTTCCCAGCAGAGTGAAGTTTAGAACTGATGTAGGCTCAGCATGGACATTCACTGAAGAAAAGCCAACATAAAGAAAGACCACAACCTTCTGCAAATTAAAGTGCTTCCAACTGTTTTAAAGAATGCCTCTGGATGTGTTAGCATGAAAAGCCTTGCGGAAACTGTTCATCCATGAAACGCCACACGCTGGGGCGCATTAAAAGCCACCGCCAAGGTGTATACTCACTTTGACGTAGCTTACATTACTTTATGCCTACTGTGCGAATAGTGAACCTTCCCATAAATGAGGAGGTTGAACGTTTTGGTTTATGGGGACTACAACCATTAGTATAATGTATCCTGCAACGCTCAGAACTATACACATCAGAATGATCCTGTCGCAATTAATGCCCATGATGGATGAAGAAATGCTAAAGGTTTTGTGCTTTCGACCTTTAGTTTGCCTAGCTTTTGGGAGCGTTCAGGAGATCTAGCTAGAAAAAGGTTTCCAGTGTTAGACTATTAAAATTCTCAGAGGGCTCATATAGGTGACATCAATCCTATGACTATATGAGAGTACTTTGAATTAACTATTGCTCTGAAACAAAGTTTTGCTTTGACATCCTACATTATAAATATGAAAGTCATAAGAGCAAGACATCTCCTTCCGTTATGTCAAATTATGCACATTCCAAATGAAAGTCAACAATACAGCACTTCATCCTGCAACTTTGAGGTGATACCTCAGAAACTAACTGTGATGTGATCAGCCGCTTGGTGATGCAGTCAGGGTGATTAAGATGTTTGATCTGGCACGATAAACCTGATTCTGCATGCCTAGCGACCAGGCTAACTGAAGCTTGCAAGAGTTCAGCAGGCCGATGGGGCCAATTGTGGTGTAGAGCCACCACTCCAGGATTCAACACACCCACAAAGAGGACTAACCTGTAGGTGCCAATCAAAAAAGGAATGGGTGTAGCTTGTGTCTCCACAATGTGGTGGCTTGCTTAGCAACCACATTCACAAATCTTAAGAGAGCAGAAATTGTAACAATGATGCGAAGTCCAAGATGTGCACATTCACAAAGCTTTAAGGATGAGTCAAGCTGAGTGTGTACAAAAGTATGCATCATGACAAACACTTCCTATCAAATAGCCAGAAACACGCCTTGAGACCTCTGAAGACGGTATATCTATTTATAGTGTTTCACAAATCTTATCCAAGCTACCCAATATAAAATAATCTTTACCACATAATTTCTAGGAAATGTCAGACTTTGCTATGATATTGCACTGCTACACTTAACGTCTATCTATATTTCATGTCAAAGGCTGAACTCTGTTCCCTTTGCCCATTTGTACATCCTGCTCCACACCTTTCTCATTTACGTTAGAATAAATAGTTAATGAAATTGTGGAGAACATTATCATTCAACTGGTGGAATTAATGAAAGCTAAAATGTTTTACTTTGGAAAGTCTTGGATTTTTCGCCGAACACCAGCTTTGGATGAATTTCTACAGCTAAGTCCCTTTCCTTGAATGTTTTCCGACAGAATTTGGATTTGTGAATTTTTTTTCACCAAATACGTGAAACAACTATTTATTTTGCTAAAAAAGAAAAATGCAAAATATGGAATTTGTTGGCCATAAAATTCTTTTGGACAAATTTTTCTACTGCATTATAAAAAGATTTGCACATTTTGAGAATTTTCACAAATGTGGCCACGTTTTCCATCCAATATACAGAATTTTATAAAAGCTAAATTTCAGATCTTCAAACAATCTTTTTTCATTTTAAAATATTACTGAAGTTGCATTACGCTGAGGCTAAATATGCAACTGATATATATATATTTTTTTTAAAGTGAACACAGCTTTGCAAAGACAAAAGGTGTCGACTGGACTTAGCCTGAGGAAAAATTGATCGTTCTCCATCACCTCGGAAATAACCTTTTTCAAATAACTACTATTACCAACGTTTTTTTCCAAAACAATCGCCTACTCTCTTGTGGATGTCAACAATATTGGATTTATTCTGATTATGTGTAGGGTGCTCTCTTTTCCACCACCTGACTACTGGGCACCACCGGTCAGGTGTTTCAACTCAGAACAGTTCCCGCAAAAAGCCACTTCATTTAAAGAATTAAAGAGTTAAAGTTGGAGAAGCACAATTAGCACAGTTACCAACTCTGGAAAAGCATAAAATAAAACCTAAAACACATGCAGAGAAAGGTAAAATGAAGAGGCTAAATACTGTTTCCTCTTGCTGAAAAACAAGACTAAGATGAAAGTCCAAGAATGGCTGAATGATGGAACACGTGGCTAGTACAGGCATATAACACTTTAATGCAAGAGCTTCTCCCTTCCAGTGTATGATGGGCAGCTGCTAACACCTTTTCACTTGAGCACTTGGTACATTCCCATACCCCCCCCCCAACCTTGCCAACTAGATGCATTCCGAGTGGTCGGGAGCGGGGGGGTGCAAGTGTGGCGAAAAGTAAAAACACGATTTCTTCTTTTAAACGCATTAAGAAGTGTTGATAGGTGGCTTATTAAAAAAGCTGCGGATGGTTTTATACCCTGTTTCAGAGCTATGAGCCACAGCTTTTCTTTGTTGGTTTAACCAACAATATTATTTAAATACAATGACTGGCATGAAGAGCGCCCACAATGAGTTGTTGTAGAAGGCATAAATCCACAGGAAATGCCTGCTGTAGAAACTCACTTTTAGTTTCTTGCTCCCATAGAATCGGGAGCAAAGTCTGGCGCAAGAGAAAAACCAAAGACCCTTTTTCTTCATTTGTAAACTCCATCTCCTCGCCCACCATAGAATATTTGGTACATAGTAGCAATAATCATATATGGATACAACATCAATTAACCATTAATGGCACAATTAGGATGGGGGCCTTCATTCCCTCGATTTTATTCAAGACCCCCTCCCCCCTAGACATGGCAGGAGATTTCCCTTCAAGGAAGTTGGACACTGACACTCACCGGAAGTCTGCTACAATTGTACGTGGCAGCAACTAGCACGTTTGGAGGACAGATGCGAGCTTTCCCTGAACATGCTTAAAACAGCATTCTGCTTTTGGGATTCTTGCAATGAAAGACAAAAACACCATGTCCACATTGGCACGAGCATCAGTCTGTACCTCACTCACCATGCCACGAAAAGATTGCTTTCTTTTCACTGCAGTTGTGAATTTGCTGAGGAGGGCATTACACGATTATTGCTGCCAACAGTAAAGCCTACAGCTCGATTCAAGGCTAAATTTTGGTTTTCACCAAATACACCATTTGACCAAGAATCCAACTAAAAGTGTTGTCCATCAGCAAAGACAGGTTTGATGCGCTGAGACTCTTCCTTCAGCCAGTCACATGTCGGAAACAGCCCCAGCACCGCTCCAGTGCCTGCCCTGTGCGTGTCCTTTCCCTGACATCTTTAGAAAGCACCTTTGTTACCAATAAATTGCAATAGCTCTTTGACTGCTTAAAGAGGCAGTGCAGTTTTCCTCTTTATCAGACCATGTAGCCTTTTTGCCAAGTTTCTTTTTGATTTTTTTCCTTTTCAAGCAATTAAAATACTTCCAATGTATGTAATTGTTTTACTGTAAAAAGAAGACAGCATAAGCGAGGTTGGAAGTTCTGCATTTAGCTCACATATATCTTTTATGTAAAAGAGTTCTGTAATCTGCTGCAAAGGCTCAGATTATTAATTCATAGACAATATCCATGATGTGGAAGTGGGAGTAAAGGTATGTCGTGTGCCTTATGCTTCTTTTCAACTAGATGAAAACCTAGCATCAAACTTATCAATTAGACATCTGATAACCATTGGGACCAATGTTAAAATATTCCACTGTTGCTGCCCAGCAAAGAGTTCTTCCGTCTTCAATATCACCCGAAAACAACACTACAACATATTCCACCACTCTTCATCTAACAGCGCGTGGGTCTCTTCTTGCATTCTCTTAATGTTTAATTTAAAGACACAAGGGAGGTAACCACAAATGTTGGTTCTGTAAGACATTTTGGCCTGGATTAAAAAGTGTGAAAAGCTGAGGAAAATTAGTAATATTAAGATGTGTTGCCTTATGCAAGCCTACCAGGACTATCAATGGGAAACAATCCACGGATTGTGATGGGTAAGAGAGGGTCTTTAGGAGCAGCACAGATTACAAGGGCTGCACTATTGTCAAGAAGTGGGACAGATGACACCTAGCACTAGGTTCAGGTTTTCTCACTTTGTCTAGAAATACTGCAGGATAAGAGCGGTAACTACAGTGGACCCCAAAAGCAGGTTTAATCAGTACAGGGTACAAGGTAATAAGCATTTCACTGCACACGATGCTTGGTCATCTTAATTCATTCAGATGTGCAGCTCTAACTTGCAACTTAATCAGTTGTGGAGAACTCTATAATTAGATCGCCACAGCATATAGTAATGGTGAATCTAAAAAATAGTCCTAAAATGTGTTTTAGGCAAGTTGTAATTTGCTCAAGGTTCTTCTGGTGGTATTTCTTTCTGACTCTTCAAATTCCAGTGTACACTTATTGAGAATTGTTGTGCTCCAATTGGTCCTCATTAGCGTACTCATGTTTAGAAACATGCAGCTTTAGCAAATTAAGATAGGTTTAGGCCTGTGTGATTGTTCTGTGGCCTTATTTTTTTGGGTACACCTGTATGAATATCAAGGGACACCTTAATTTATGACCAGGCTGAGACACTATTAAGGCCTTCCAAATGTTTTCGTTTAATGGATGTTGCAATGCATGACACCCAAAACGTTCAGAACACATTCAAGCAGTATATCCTCCTGCTGTGGTGAATAACGGTTGCTAAAGGTCTCAAACCCAAGCCAAGGGCTGGAGGCAAAGGCCTTTAACAAACATAACCTGATGCAGAAAGGCTATGAGGTTCTTAGAATACCCGACCAACGGGTGGGGGTTGAATGTTAGAATTTAAAAAGGAGGAAAGAAAGACAAACAGTGGAATGTTGGAGCAGATGGTCTGTACCAGCAATTACAGGCCTGAGCTTTTCCACGGTTTCTCAACATCCCAATGCTCTAATATTTTTTCATCACTTTGTATGCAGAAATCTATTTGGCGGAAAGTTTCCCTCAGAAACAAAAAAGAATCGCATTTTGAATTGCTGCACTTTTTCGCCAGAGTAAAAAATAAACAAGGTTTCATTTTATGTGAATCTCCCTACTCTCATACATTGTCAAATGTGCTCTCTAGGTCTACTTTTGGCAAATTTTCCTTCTCGAGTCTTTCAGTAGATTTTTAACTTCTGATTTTCATTTTAGGTTCCAAGAGAGACAAATGAACTGGGATGCCTGGCTGTAGGCACAGCAGGTTACCACAAGCAGAGAGTAACCCGTACCACGCGTCTCTATATCAGCAGCAGGCCTGCCGCATGAGCAACAGTTCCAGTGACATTTTTTAATATATTCTAAAATGGATATCATGGGGCTGAGTCAGCAAAGTGTTAAAATATAATCTTTGGCATTTAACTGAAGAGTTCCAATTATTTTTTCTAAATTTCATAATCGAACCTCCAAGTTTAAATCATATGCTGGATAAAAGCCCTTCTGGAAATACTGTGTAAGCAAAAGATTTTCTTTGGACTTAAGTATAAAAAGAATATTGTAAGATCTCAAACATGGCAAACTACCAGGATTCCTGACAGGTAGATTCCAGGTGTTTACAAGGCTCTTTGAGAAGATGTCAGTAAAAGGACATGCTGGGCTTCCTCAAGCTGCTGTTTCTCCCAACTGGTGAGCGTAAAGTCTATCTCCCATGTCGGTGCCATTCCAGGTAACAATGTTTTTCAATTAAACAAGGAAAAATAACACAGAACATGGATAGGGTGTTCTTCGATATTGCAGCTGAAATGATGCTAAATGGATGTACTGCCTCAAAGTTTCTATTTTTTTTGTATTTTGTAAAATTTTTATAAACAATTATTTTTTTTATATAAAGCACACTTTAGTTTACAATCTTTCTTCATATTTGTTATAAATTTTTTAAACAACCCCAAAGCGTTCCATATAAAGAAATGGCAAGGTCATTAGCTATCGAGATTTTACATGTAGTTTTCTCTTCATTTTTGTACAATTGCATAGACGTGTAAAACCTGCCATTGTTACCAAAACAATAACAGACTTAGGAAACTACTGAAATCTACAGTATAGTACCACTACCCTTCACAAAAATATAGATTTGTTTTCTTGTAAACTCTTACAGTCTAATCTTCTCTGATGTATGAATATTATATAAAATAACATGCGGGCCATTTTGAAGTTGTAAAACAGATCTCTTCATTCTAACATCTCGTCGTCCGTCATCACCGTAACTAAGGTTTCCATCGCTCGCCCCAAATCGTCTGCCATGTGGAACAAGTTTCCTACATTGTTGCCTGAAAAATAGAGCAGAAGAGAGAGTTAGCACATGGTGCCTCGCCCCAAATAACCGAGCGGGTGTAGCCAATAACTCAACTTCAATGGCAATGCATTGGGGGACAGACAGAAGGAATGAGAGCGAAAGCTTGCTTCACATAAATCATGCCGCAGTGTCAGTGTGTCAACACCAGTCACTACAACCCCTGACATTCGTTCTGTGAGAGCATCTACTCAACACTGGCCTTCACTCCCTAGGCAATTTTTCAGATAGCCTCACCTCAAATTGTTTTACTCTTAGTCGACACAAATAGTCCAAAAACAGAAGCTAATTAAAATGATTTTCATAACCCTTGCCATGTAAACATTGCTCCCATAAACTAAAATCATTCAGAATTCCGTGGTTACTTACTGGGATTTACTGTTACAGAGAACTCTGCATATTTATATGTCCTTGTTGAGGTGTCTTTCGATACTTATATTAGATAAATTACAGTCTAAAAGGCTAGAAAAACACAGTAAGGTATGCTGGCTTTATACAGCTGCGCCTGTGCGATGTTCCATTCCCCGTTTCTATTCTGTAAGCAAATATTTGTTGATATTTCGAGAGGAACTAAAAACAAAAACTCCAAAATACACCTCATGATTCCCTCTATCTTTTGTGTCCCAGCACGAAGCACATAGACTTCTTTCTGATGGATTTGCCCTTAACAAAGCTAATATAACAAGTGCACTATAGAGAACATGCATATTCCCCTGACTGCCAATGTGCTAATCATTTAGTCAATAGATGACAAATTGTTACAGCTCTCACTGTAAGAGGTGTCACAATAAATTGGAGTCAGTATGAAAAATGAAATACTTTGACAGAGGAGAAAACATGTAGCACTTGTTCCTGTAACATTAAAATGTTTACCCTCTCAACAAATTTACATACACTTAACTGACCAATGGGTGGATATGCCTTTTCAAGGTCAGCCAAAATGCAAGAGAAATTTAACATAAACCAGCTTTTCCACTTATCACTTCACCTTAAACAGCACAAAGCAAGTTGACAAAGTAAATAGAAAAATTAATTGCTTGAGTCAAGAGGATTACTCCGCACCATGATGGCTAATTGTAGATCTGAAACTGCTTGAACTAGTTCCCTCCGTGGTCTTTTTATAAGCATATGTTGCATCTGGAGCCTACCAAGAATTAGCCACGAGCTAAGCCAACGAACTGTTGTGCATTTTGTCGTTTGATATTGTGATATCATTTCTGTGACTTGTTGATACATATCTCTGTATCCCAATATTATAAGACGATGAGACAAGATGACCTAGTTTACTCACAGAATAGAACATATTTGATGGAGTCATTAGTAATTTGCTTTGATTTCTAAATCTATATTTTTGGTAATAAAAAGTCAAGGTAAATTTTATTTGTATTGTTTGGCTCTCCTTATGTTATTATTTTTTAAAGTAAAATAATAGGAGGCCTAAAGCCTTTATATACAATGTACCTGGTGCCTCTGTCCAGAATCTTATGCCTCAACTTAAGTTACTGACTAGGACCTCATAGAGAATCACAAATCATGTCCTCATAACCGAGTGGTTGATGATCAAAATAGACCAAGTCCACAAAGGAATCAACAGCTTAAACTTCCACTCTTGAAAAAGCTCAAGGTATGCATAGTCTCTAAATGTTTAGCTGCAACTTCCAGCCAACACCCCACTGCTTGAATTAAGATAACACACTAGGTCAGCACTGGCGGAGATGTGTTTAACCGATAAGGGTGTCGACACAAACATCCGGATTCAATACTGTTTACAGAAGAAGGCTCGATAAAAGAGGCACGCTACTTATCATACAATTAGAGATTGGTTTCTCTTACACAAACAAACAGGCAAATCAACTTTATTTTAAACTATTTTAGTTTTAAAATCTGATGCAATTTTGATTAGAACATTAAGTTGGCCCAGTTATACATATATAAAAGGATCAGATTGAATACCGAGTTTTTAAAGTTAACGCCCAGTTGCCAGTTCTCCAAAGTTATGTTTTCGATGGTCATTGGCAAAGGCCAGTCCTCATAAGTGAAGCATTTTTCTGGGAAATTTGGAAGGTGTCTCATTTTTTAAAGCTAGAAGAAGACGACGATACAGGTCTGCCCAGGAGCAGTCAGGGAACTTAGAACAGAGGCCGATGTTAGAATGACTTAATTTTAACATGCTACATGTAGATTTAAATCTAGCTTATTATTTGTTCGCAGTAAACATGATAGCTTTCAGGGCCAAAAAGCAGCATATGGTGGTCTGTAAATTAATGTTCAAGTATAAGGACAAGGGGGTAGGAATTAAATCTAAAAAGTCCTGTATTATTTTTCATAGATAGGAGTGATCTCCTTACAGGTCTAATTTCTGTTCTCTTTTCTTAAAATCAAAGTTGGTCTCAAACGATTTGGTGAGAAAAACTTGCATTGAAGCTGGAGATGGTTTTCTGCAAAAACAATGTTTTGCTCTCCTGTGAGGTTCTAGATTACCCAGGTGACCATACTTCACAATGAATCATTAATCACTACGGACAATGTGTTCAGGTATGCCCATCTTCTCTTTTAAAACACATACGCAATTGTATATGTACCGGATCAAACAGTACACTAGTCTGCTCTGTATGTATAATTGCATTTCATTTTCAGCAGCTTTTTAATCACTGAAGGGTCATCAGTGTAATGCACTGCCCAGGAAATGGGGATGTGGTAAATAAATATTTACCCTGGGCACAGAATTAATGAAGATACATGGATTTCAAATTGGGATTACTGGAATAGTCCAACTGAGCAAAGGTTGATGTGGAACAAATTAGTTTCATGTTGATATACAAACATCTTACAAATGGATCCCGGTGTGGTTGGTCAGTGACAAAGCAAAAACATGCTTTTGCCAGTATTGCCATGGCACTATCAGGTAAATGATCAGTAGTTCCTAACTAAGGTATCAACCGCTCGCTCCCACTTCTGACCTCCTGGCTCCTTTCCAAGTCCATAAGAAAATAATATGACATGTTATAGTGAACATTGTTAATCTTTTCGTGGTCACTTCTATTTTGACAGGCGCAGTTAAATGAAATTCAACCACAGTAAATGTACTTGTTAAGTTTGCTAAAGCATAATCTGATTGATTATATGGAGGAATTTGCAGCTTAACCACATGGTTTGCAATACAGCCTTAAAAATGTCAAAGCTTCAGGAGATTCTGGAAGAAGACTCATGCTCTGGGTAATGTCAAAGGACAAGGAGACTGTTGACTCGCTCGTTACCAGGGAGTAGGTAAGTCATTTGATCAGCTCACTGGGAACGGATGAGTTGCCAGGTGGAATGTAAGTCAAATTCAATGCGATCTCTGAAGATTTGCTGTTCCCTCACTTACTTGCAATGTACATTGAGGCATTTGAAATATGTGAACTGCCTCTTTTCCACTTGAGAAGCAAGAGCTGGGGTTCTACTTTGGAATGGAAAGAGACCATTGGAATCCACAACTTTGGGCCGCTGCCAATCTGTGAGGAAATTCTGGAAGACTTAACCTCTTGAGTGCCCATGACGAGCTGGTCTCGTCATGGGCCGCGGTTGCGCTGTGCCCATGACGAGACCAGCTCGTCATAAACCCCGCCCGCTAATGAAACGCCCGGCACAGGGCGGGGAAAAGGGCGGGCACTCAAGGGGTTAAGGGTGGATATTTTGCTTTACCTAATGCATGACGACTAGGTGTGGTTTACTGTCCAACATAATACTACCTTAAACAGGAGTCCAATTTGTTTTTGAAAGAGGTCAGACTCATTCTAAGAATACAGGCCATGCTAAGCACAGGTAGCGGGAAAAAAGACCTTTGATTCTACTGGCTCAGTACTCATCAACACTGAAGAGATTTGATGTTGATCATAAATCAATTGAGTGGATTGATGATTTATAAACTAACATGGAAGATGGGATTGAGAACAAAGGGATGACATCTGAGATCAAGTATGCACAAAGACAGAGCTTACAGGGATGCTTTTGTCACCATTAGTTTCAAGCAAGGGAGCCTCTCAGAAATGTATTTGCTAATATGAAGCTAGGATGGTTGTGGCATCATAACTAGGGGTATGAGGCATATCTTTATATGCAGAGGATGTATTTCACCATGTGTCGTCATCTCTGGTCTAATGGAGATGAGCGCGGAGTTTTAATTGGCATGGGCCTCGGAGTTAATCCAGATAGCGGATTCTCTTTCACATACTAGGCTTGGTAATTGATGACTTGACTGAGGTAAGCAACCCCAAGGAAGACTTATTTATTAAGGTACAAAGAAGTTCATATGCAGTAGAATGATGAGAAGGTATGAAGGTGATTTATCAACATACTTATCTTAAAACTAGAGAGTCATATTGAGGTCTGGGCAAAATGTCCACTCTTATGGATCTGCTGGCTTTTACTACAATTTATTTTTCCAAGAAAGCTTTATTTTCTCAGAGTTATAAGAGATCCTATTCCTGACTCATGCTTTTTAAAGCTTGATGCATTGGTGTCTGGACTATATTCACATGCAGGACAGCTTAGTTTATGCTAATCCTGCATATGAGAGAGAAGGAATACGTGCTTGTTACTTTCAATGATGCTTGTAATCTTGGCATCCGATATGTGGCACTGTTGGTGTCACAGGAACCCTAGCATTTTGACTACATTACTCAAAATGTTATTCCAAATATGATTATTACTGCTGTTTCTGGCTCAGTAGGTGTCCTGGGCTGGTCAAATTAATATGATCAATCAGGTGTATATTTGCTCATACTCAAGGGGTTAAAGCTAACTATTGTGATAGAAAACAAGCTTTTAAAGAATACTTGTGCAACTAGCGGCAGAAGAGAATGGATAGTAAAGGGATGTGCGACAATTAAAGGCTGTTTTTTTAGATGTTTGCTAGAGCTACATCTATTGTCTGATCGGACAGATCAGTCAGGATTTCTGCCTCAGCTGTCCAAGTTGCTAACAATACTGACTTTACTAGAATTAGTGGTGTGCAGCTGAAAGTTTACCCACTTTTACAATGCTGTCTGCAATCCTAAACATGGAAATGAAGGCATTATTAAGGATAGAACCTAGTCCACTGTTGAAATATTTTTTTAAACATTAAACAAGCCTGCAATGACCTCCCCCTAACCATCTCCAATATTCAAAGTTCTAAAACAGAAGACTTATTTGCGTGTGTAAGGGTGTCTATGGGATATGATGCGGGTGAATCGGCTTTTCACAACCGTCTTCTAATGCCTGGGAAGGAAGAAGGGATGGTTGGCCACAATAAGCACTGTAAATATCCTGTTTTCAAACATGAGAACTCGTATGGTATTAGCATTGTGGCAGTGGTGTGGTGTGAAAAGTTGCCTAGCTCAACACTAAACTAGAAATAGGCTATAGTATACACATTGCAATTGATACAAACCTGGATTTTACATATTATCTAAAAGAAGGTGTAATGCAATCACATTTAACCAATATTGCATGCACACTACAGGCAACAGACATTTTTAATGAGCTAGTACTGTATTAATAGATGTGAACGAAACAGTTGACAGCTAATGTAGTTTGAAAGTGACTCATTCCATTAACTGCGAGTCTGCGGACCACTGCAACAAAGTTAGAGGACACACTGCAAAATGGACGGACTCAGCTACGCACAGACATAGAAAGCAGGATGCGACAGAACGAAAGTGGGGGACTGTGAGCAGGGTCTCACTAACCTCTCGCATTTCATTTCCCGGGACATTTCTTCCTTTAGTGACACAAAGGAGGAAGAGCAATAGCGTCAGAAAAGAGAGGAAAACCAGCGTGAACATATCGCTATAAAGTTTAAAGCAACAAAGTCGACTGCGTTTTGTGTGCGCAACACACGAAGGAACAAAATGAGAAACAGATGAGTTTCTACATTCTGCCTTGCGTCTGATATAGCATAGCCACCCAAAGGAGATTATAGAAGAATGATGAGTTGTGATAGGTACGGTTGTTTTTTCCCCCCCATCACAGTAAACGGTAACAATGTATTAAGGTTCTTAGTACTTCTGACAACCTCAGCACATAGTTACTTTAGGCATGAGATGCTTTAAAAGACAAGCAAATTGTGAGGAAAACCAGAGGTAATAATTTGTTAGGAAAAAGATTTTTCTTAGCTTGGTTCACAGTTTCGTCCGATAGGTTATTTTACTTTATCTTATTGCTGATACATGTATACTAATATCAACATTAAACAATCAAAATCTTCATATGTTCATATCCAATACATGTGCAGTGCTCTACAAACCAAAAAGAACAAACCATCACCTTTTTAGGTCTGGCGTTAGGTAAAGCCTTTTGATTTTATAAAAAAAATACATGCATAATATTATTACATATAGGAGCTTTCTGCCAGCTCTCTCTAGGTTTGGTATTGTGTCAGTCACATGTTTCTTCCGCTGACTAAACTATACACCTGGGTGTTGGACAAGACCTCCTTAGTTTGGTTTTAACCAACATTTTGCCTTCAATCCTCCAGGTTTTTTTTGCCTTAGGACTCTGCACACTTTACCACAACTAACCAGTGCTAAAGTGCTTGGGCTTTCTCCTTTAAACATGGTAACATTGGCTTTCACCCAATTGATATATTTAATTTACTTCAAAGTCATATAGTAAGGTAGTACTTGTACCCAGGGCCTGTAAATTAAATGCTACCAGTGACACTGCAGCACTAATCATGCCACCTATTCAAGTAGCCTTTTAAACATGTCTCAGTTCTGCAATTGCAGCATGTGTGGGCAGTTTTAAACTGTCACAGCAAAATAAGCCTTTTGCCAGGCCCAATCCTTTCTTTATAATGAAAATAAATCACCCCTAGGTTGGTCCTAAACAGCCCATAGGGCAGGGTGCAGAGTATTTCAAAAGTTGGAAATGTGCTTTTAACTAATAGATGTCCTAGTAGTGAAAAGCATCTACATTTGTTTTCCACTACTGCAAGGCCTGCCTTTCCCACAGCAGAACATTGGGTTACCTTATTACATTTAATGAATGATAACTAATAACTGGAGCAGGTAGCAATATCAAGTTTGGTCTCTAAAGAATTGTAATTTAAAACACTCTTTAACTGTGAAGTTGGATTTTAAGTCACAATTCTGAAAATGCTGCTTTTAGAAACTTGAAATTTTTTTGACCCTATCATTTGGTGCCTGCAACCTGTTTTCTGGATCACATGACAATATGTACCAGCAACCACAAGCCTCATCAGGGTGAAATCACAAGCAAACCCCAAATTTACCTGTGCTCAATCCTCTGGTATCTTGGCACCGAACAGTCAGGCTTAACTTAGAGCAATGTTTAAAGTATTTATACAGCACTTCAAACAGTAATAAAGTGAAAATACCACATAAGAAAAAATCCAATACCAATTATGAAATAGAGTAATTTTTAATGAATAAATCAAGACCAAAATGACAAAAATCCAACTGGTAGAACCGGTGATATGCAATTTTAAAGATTTCAGTGATAATAGCACCAAAAAGCACAAAGGGCCAACTATGGCTATCTAGTAGCGTCAGACCAAATGAAGTCACGAGTTCATTCCGACCACAATGGGGAGCTGGCTGGCTACAGCGACCCAGTTAAGCCAGCTGAACAAGAGGTTATGTCATGCAGTGGTGATTCCTAGGAGCTACAAAACTGCAATCCAAAGTCCTACATCGTCATTAAGGCAGCTGTCCATGAGGGACTTGTGATGTGATGTCCTGCGTCGAGATGCATCAGGCACCGGCTGGTTATGAGGAAGCTGCAGGGCTTATGATGTGGAGTCCTATGTCGTAGTCGAGTATGCCGCCAACAAAGGGCTTGCAATGCGCAGGACTGCGTTGAGGATGCGTCATGCAGCACAGGTTTCTGGAAGGCTGAAGGTGGCGATGTGTTGGTTATGTTCGGGTTGTATCATGTAGCAGAGGGATGCGCCGGTTCTGCTGAAACCACAGATGGGCTGACAGAACACCTTCAGACCCACTTCCAAGTGCCCAGGACTGGGATGGGCAGACTCACAGATGGCAGAGCCCAGGACTGGGTTCGAGGAGGTTGGAGTCCTTTGCCCCTTAATTCTTATTCAGGAGCCAGCCAAGTAGCCCTTGGAGTCACTGGCGGTCCTGGGTTCAACAGATGCAGGTTCAGTCCTTCTCACCCAGGCAAGAGGGCTGCTGGCAGCAGGTCAGCACAGTGGGGCAGCAGGTCTTCAGCGCAGCAGTCCATTCAGCAGCACAGTAGTCCTCCTACCTGCCAGAGTCTTCCAGGGCCCAGAACTGCACTGAAGAGTTGGTGTCTGAGATCCAAAATGCATACCTGATGCCTTCTTTGAAGCGGGTGAAGGTTCTAGAGGATTCCCTTTGAAGTGTTAAGGTTTCCTGCTGCACCTGCCCTGGCTCCAGTCTAACTACAGGGGGTATGCAAGCCTTTGAGTAAAGGCAGGACACAGCCTATTCAGGTGTAAGTGTGGCTGTGTGCAGCTTCGCCCCCTATCCTGCCAGCGATGGCCCATCCAGGCACACTTCAGTTCTCTATTGCGTCTGGCTGTCTGTGAGGAATACACTAAGACCAACTGCCAACTACACCTACTCATGTGACCCAAGGACAGGCTGTTGGCACTAAATGGCTAAGGCCCAAAAATGCCCACTTTCTAAAAGTGCCATTTTCAAAATTGTAATTTGAAATCCGACTTCACCATAACAGTACAATTCCAAAGAAACCAAACAAACTGTTTACTTGCGATTTGGAAGTTACCCTTATTAAATGTAATAAGGTAACTCCAATGTTATCCTATGGTAAGGGTATGCCTTGCAAAAGTAAAAAAAATGATTTTTTCAATATGGGGCCATGTAAAACTTAAAAGTACATGTCCTACTTTTCAAATACATTGCACCCTGCCCGATGGGCTGTTTAGGGCTTACCCTAGGGGTGACATGTATTAAAAGGGGAGATTTAGACCTGGCAACAGGTTGACCTTGACAGTCCAAATTGTAGTCTAAAAGTACACACATGGGCGCAATGGCAGACCTGAGACAGGTTTGCAAGGCTACAACAAGGGCTGCAGGCTCACCAGTAGAATTAAATTTACAGGCCATAGTTAAATGTAGCACCAGTTTACTAGGGAACTATAAGTAAATTAAATGTCAATTGGGGAGGAGCCAATCCTACCATGTTTTAAGAAGTCAACACACCCACTTTAGTACTGGTAAAAATGCACAGAGTACCAAGGCCAACAAAAATACGGTAAGAAAACATGGAGAAATAAGGCAAAAAGTTTGGGGGAAGACCACCATAAGGCTGACAGGTCTAACAGACATATGTTTATATCTGTAAAATTTTCTTGCGTAACAAACTAATTCTTAACTTAGTTATGATTCGGATATGGAAATACAAAAGTGTTCCAAAGATTTTAGTTTTCTTTTCTCCAGCAAATTCCAGAAATCATGCCTGAAACACCTTTCTACATAAATGTGCTATATTTTAAATTAATTGGCACTCTTCATCCCAGTTATGCCTGTTTCACTTAGGGGTAAATTGGGTGTAACCAGTGCAGTCAAAACTTTTGGTTATGTGACTAATGTATACTACACTTCATGAATGTTCACAAAATGTGTACATAATGTGCTTGGCAACTCCTCTAAGGCTACATTCTTTAGAAATCCTGCCCCCTCACATCCTAAATTAAGCAATACTTGTCTAAATAATGCAGAAGTAAGTTAGAATCATCGAGTTTCCGCATGAGTAAAATAAATAGTTCTTGCTTTGTGAATCACGCCTCTGTTGTACATGTCTATTCAACAATATTTTTGGGGAATAAGTTATAGATTCTATCCACGGTAAGCTTGTAATCAGGTCCTTGTCACATTGTTACATTAATGTGTAACAAAAACACCATTTTATGCTATGCCTTCCATATGGCTTTTCTTTCTCCAGCTGATCATATGACTCAAGTGTAAAAATGCATCCAGTCAGCCCCTTTTCTGGCCGGCTCTTGAAACAAAAATCCTGCATGAAGCAAATTTTTACCTACTTACGTGGGTCAGTTCTGCTTTTGAGCCTCGTCCAGCCACTTTTGGTCTCACTTACAGGTAGCTTTAGCAGTCTGTCGTTGGCAGACCTATTGTATCTAATACTTTGCTATATGCTTAAAGCAAGTTTTATGTCAGCACACTTCAAACCATTGGATTTTTGTCTTCTTCCAGCCATGAATTTGAACCACTAGCAATCAGATCTTAGCAGCCCACAGGCAACTGACTCTCACAGGGGTGGTTCCTCTGCAAAGGCTCAGGGGCATCACCCCACTGCTTAATGGCAGAAAATTAAAAATAAAATGATAGTAAAACATTTTTATTATCATTTTATTTTCCATTTACTCTCCCGGGTCGCAGTGTCACCGGCAAGGTGGGGAGGGAGGGAGGGAGGGGGGGGGGGGGGGGGGGGGGGGGGGGGGCACTGAAAGTGCGCATGTCGATTTGGCCAGCTGTTCATGGTCGTTCAAACCGACATGAAGACTTGGACATCTCCAGGCTATTCCTTGGAGACATCTGCAAGGCTCAGGAGTACAGGCTCCCAGTCAATGCTAGAGGGTGAAACCGGCCTACTCTGCTCAATCCCAGCGCTTCTCTCATGCTGGGAGTAATAGCACGAGAGAAGCACTGGAATTGCGTGGTGAGTTGGGATCCTGTGCTCATGGGAACTGCAGAGCCGGGAACAGAGGAGTAGGGAGGCGTGGGAGCAGAAAGTAAGCATATATTAATTTCTTTTTCCGCCTCGCCCCATTCTACTGGCGGTTTCTGAATCTTTCCACCTATAATGGAATCTTGCATTTCATTGCACGAGAAACTATTTGCCCCACTGCCTCTCCTGTTCTCTCTGCTTACTGCTGGCCCCCAGCCCTAACTCTCTCATCCTGATTCTCTACCAAAGGATCATGAAGTGCACTTCCCTCCCTTTCCCGCCCCCTGTGCTATCTGCTTTTTTCCAATAAGCTATTGTGAGGATTTGATAACTGCACAGTGCTACCTGGCTGCTCACTTGGATGCATGTGAATGTCATACCATGCATACATTTAGTATTAGCATAGTGCTTCAAAATGCCCACTGTCCAGCATTGAAAAGTAAATTAATAACATAAAATAAATAGGGCTGCCCATGCATGCAAATGCTAGATGGCCATCTTTCAACAGTTTTTCTATATTTATCACATAAAGTAGAGCTATCAAATCGGGTTCACCGTCAGATCCTTGTCCCCCCAAAATCTTACACCTATCGCCTGAGACCTTGGCACCTCCCTTGACAGCGATTTTCAATGTCATGTTCATTTCCGGGAGTTTTCCTTTAGAATGGAAAAAAGCGTTCATACTCCCTTTATTTAAAAAAATCCCTCACTAAACACCAAAGATCCACTTACTTACAGGCCTATTTCCAGACTCCCCTTCCCTTCTAAAGGCCATTAATTCAGAACGGACTCCCTTCATAAAGCAAAAGAAATTTTGTATCCCTCTCAGTTCCGTTTTTGTGCACATTACAGCACAGAACTGGCCCTAATCACGGTCACTGAGGAGCTCAGACAACAACTAGATAGCGGCGGGAGCGCCGCCCTGATCCCGCTAGATCTATTAGCAGCATTTGACACGGTCAATCATAGGCTGCAGTTGGACCGTATGGCCATCATCGGGATAAAGGATAAAGCGCTCTCACTGCTGGGCGCCTTCCTGTCGGAGCAATCACAGTGGGTCGCTTTAGGTGATCCCCCAGTAGGGACAACTTCAGTGCCCCCTCCCCAAATCCTCAGAAAGTTGAAGTAGAACAAGTCTCAGTTTTCGTGGAATGTGCCAGGAAAGGACCTCACTAAGATGTGGCGAACATCCCCACCAAAATCTGTCCAATGCAGGACAACTCCACATCATATGAAGGAAAGTGCCCTCCTCCGTATCACAGCGGAGGAGGGCACTTGAGGTGGTGATGATTCCCATGCACCAGAGACTATGATGTGAGAGGTAAACCCTGTGTAAGTATTTAAATGTTATCAAACGAAGCCTAGATGCAATGGCTGCCTCTCACGGAGAACCCAGAATCTCTGTCCAAGTCCTCATTCTCTAGCTCCCCTACATCGGTTTCCCAAGCTCTGCAGAGGGCACCAAACCAATCCCGTTCATTAGATATGAGGGTCTGGTAGATTTTGGCTACATTGTGGTCTTCTAGGTATTCCATAAGGATTTTGCCCTCAAGGGGATTGAATTCTGGGAGGTCCAATAGGGAGGCTATGCATGGGGTCAGTGGATAATGGAGCTGAATAGATCTATAGAATTGACTACAGTGTAGGTGGAATCCCTCGGAAGATCTTGAAAGGATTTAAGGACCTTACCTTGCATAACGTCCCCCAAAGTAGAGATCCCGATGAGATCCTACTTCCGGATTTCTGACATCTATGCCACCCATGGAAATAAGCCCCCACATCACAGTGGCATCTGACCCGCCAATCTGCCCCATTTCATCCAGTGTAGCCTTGAACACCAGGATTTAAGAGCCGTTTTTGTGGTCGGAGGAAGGTCAGTATGTCTACCTGCCCTGGAAAGGTAAGTCACTAGAGAAGTGGTGCCAATTGTCCGTTTGTCTAGAGCATACGCTGGGTCACCCGTGTATCATGCCACCAGTCTTTTATGTTAAGGAGATGGGCTGCCAGATAACAGGATTCTTCATAGGCTGCTTCAATATCCCCACAATCAGTAGACTAAAAACAATTGGCAAGAGCCACTCTGGGTGTGCCCCCGTCCCACAGGGACGTGTTAAGGATGCAATTCAGCCTATGAAACAAACATCGCGGGATCTCATATGCATAATTCTGTAACTGATAGAGGAATCTGGCCAGGTAGACCAATTTAAAAATTGCTGACTGCCTAGACGTGAAGGTCACATTTTTAACTCTTGTCTCTGAATATAGTTTTGTTACATGCATTCATTAAACTTTCCATGAAAAACATTACCTTGTTTTTTCCTGCTCTGTTTTTTCCTGATCTGTGAGTGGGTGCTTGAGTAGGTTTGTTAGTGGGTATGAGGTAAAAAAAAAAAAGTAGGGGGCACACAGGAGCCGGTCCTTGTGCCAGCTCCCCCTGTGATGATCCTCCTATCCAGCTTGTTTGTAGTCCGCTACCCTTTGCTGCCTTCAGTTTTGTGCCTCTTCCGCTTGTTTTATGCTCATTTTTCTGCCTATCCTGTCCTCTACTTTGGCGCTTTCTGCTCATTATTTTGCCTCTTACTGCTCGCTCCTGACCATTATTCTGCCTCTGGCTGCTCATTTCGGACGTCTATTTTGCCTCTTGCTGCTGGATTCTCTTCTTTTCAACATATTTTATTGAATTTCTCATCTTAAACGGAAAAATACTTTTTCCCCAAACTGATTCCAATAAATCTTTTGAAGTGAGACTGCATCCTGATAAACCACTGAATGCGAAAATAAACTGTTGAGTACTTCCTATGCTAAAACACATATATTTCATATTATATACTTTTAAAAACGGCGTTTGCAGTTGCAATCTTAAAAAAAATAGTGTCTCAAGTTAATCCAAAAGAGTGAAATAAAAAGGAAATGTAGATGAACATCCCATTATGATCAAGCACCCCTTAGGAATGTGAATTTGGAGACATTAAAACAAACACTAGTGTTGGAGATTTATGTGGGCATATATTATTCATGTAGTGGAATGGTGCTGTTTGGGTAATATGACTTTTTTATGTGTTCTGATTTGCTAATGAAGAGCTACACTTACTTACACTCCAATGAATCTACAGAGTCTAATTTCATATGCAAAAATAATGTATAAAAACCCTTGATGTTGGGGGTGAGGCAGAGGACTCTCCTGTTCTAGGCTTGCTGTCTGTTGCTCTCTTGATTTTTCTGGCCACTTAGAACGTATAATAATTTCAGATTTTTGGATTCTCTGTATAATTTTCATTGAGAGCCTTCATGGTATTGCTCTATACTGCTTACTTTTTTAATTCTGGAACAAAACCTACAAATGTTTCCATTTTATCTAAAACTCAGTCATTGCGTGGGGACGTTTCTTAAACAGATGGTATTTTCTTGATTATGATGTTGTGTTAACACAGGGAAATCTCATGAAATGAAGGGTTAACACCGTCTCCGATCCAGTGAAATATGGGTATTCTAATTGAGGTAACATTTCGGGGTACCTTGCGCCAGCAACAGACTTGTTCAGAAATTAAAAGTGTTGTTGAGCTCTGGTGTCAGGGGATTAGCCATGGACAAATAAGATAGTTAACGTGTAGTAGTTTGTGTAAGTATAAAACGTTTTTTTTTTTTTACTCAAAAATTGCAGAAGAAGAGCATTACAAACAAATCGTCTCGTGTATTTTTTTAATTCAATTTGTTTACATTTATCACAATAGAATTTTTGATTAATAGTGCAACCCTAGATTCACTCTGCAAGTTTTAGGCAGATGTACTGGGATATCGTCAAAAGCCCTGCCCGGTGCATGTCAATCAGATGTCTACCCACATATGAAATTAAAATTGTCTTGCGTTCAGTATTTTTACAGTGTGATTCCTTATAACTGTCTTCATATTTGTTAGTATTTATTTTTGCTTTAGGATGCATCTCATTTACTGTGCATGAGAAAATTCAATTTGTGAATACATTTGGTGTGAACAACATTGTCCTCTGTGGCTCGTTCTCGGGCAGGGTTAAGTACAGAATGAGGTGCCATGTAACAGAGTATTTCCACGGACTGTCAGATGTCTGGCACCGACATCTGCTCTGGGTTAGCAGAACAGCTGTCCCAGTCAGCTGGAACAGCTGCGCCTTTGCTGTGCACAGAAGGCCAATGGCAACATGAATGGGATCGGCACAGATGAAAGACAGGTAAACTCCTCCAGGACGACAACCACCAAGTACAAAGCAGAACGTTACACCACTGACATTAAAAGCTTTACACTCAAATGTGTGCCTGAAGCCTAAAATACAGCTTTAAAGTTTCACAGATTAATGGCTTCATTGCAAAAACACAGGGTAAGAATCTTCATTTTACACTTTGACATCTAGAAAGTGCAACTTTTATTTTACTATATTTATAAGGCTCAGAGTGTGGTACGATAGGTCCTCTGGTTAGGTGCTAGCACATGTTATTGCTGACTCCGAGAGTTGCAAGAGGGAAACACATTCTTTGGAAGGAGGAGGCAGTTTTTTGCCAAGGGAAACATATTGACTCGGAATAGTAATTTAACTTGTGCAATAGCTTAGTATACATCTTTAACTCTCTACAACATTTATGAAATGCTTAAACTCACTAGACAATGTCATCAGAGATAACATCAGTGATGTCATTTGAGGTGTCATCAGTAATGTCATCAGTGATGTCAATGACCATGTCATCAGTGATCTAATATGCGAAGTCATAAGTAGTGCATTGCGGGGGCGTACGTTATAGTTAGTACAGGTAACTATAGCTGCTGAATTTCTATGGTTTTGTTCAAGTGAAATCTGAGCATAACTATATCGTACCTTCAGCCTTTGTTTTTTTTTGTGAATTTCTATGTTTTCTATGAATTTAATTTCCTAACTATAATGTCCCTGTAACCTTTGTTTTCTTTTCAATGAACTTCAACGTTTTAATTTTTTGTATTTCCAAACTGTAATCCGTAACCTTTGATCGTGGGTGTTTCAGTGGCTGTATAGGTATGTGAGTGGGTGTGTGAGTCTCTGAATGGGTGTGTGAGTTGGTGCATGAGTATGTGAGAGGGTGTGAGTCTCTAAATGGTTCTGTGAGTGTGTCTCTCTCAATGGGTCTGTGAGGGGGTGAACGAGTGCTTGAATGGATCTGTGAGTGGGTGTGAGGTAAATAAGCGTAGGGTGCACACAGGAGCAGGTCCATGTGCCAGCTCCCCCTGTGATAGTCGTCCTGTCCAGCTTGCTTGTAGTCCGCTACCCTCTGTTGCCTTCAGTTTTCTGCCTCCTCCGCTCATTTTCTGCCTCTTCTATCCTGCCCTCTATTTTGCCTCTTTCTGCCCATTATTGTGCCTCTTTCTGCTCACTCCTGACCTTTATTCTGCCTCTTGCTGCTCATTTCTGACATCTATTTTGCCTCTTGCTGCTGGTTCCTCTTTTTTTTTCTCAACAAATTTTATTGAATTTTTGTACCATACAGACCGGACTAATCCAGACAAAGTGAGACATACATATCCATTTTGAGATACAGCAGATATATCAATTTTCTCACCAACTATGGCTGCCGTATGTACAGAGAAATGAAAACAAAGTAATTAAACTGTATAAAACGTTGGGCATCCATTCATTGCGTTCCATACCTTGTCCTCTTCCGATATCTCCTTTAATTAGAAGCCCTAACCTGTTTTGTATTATTTTGATCTTGCCCATATATCATTATGTCATCTTCTAGTCGTTGGTCCAATGTGATGTGAGGGTCACGTGATAAGCCTTGTAGTGAGGTTATGGATTCACTGCGCAAATTTCTAAATTAGCATAAGTTAGTATAAGCTTGACTGTCATGTTGCCGCTTTTTGCACACGTTTCTACATGAATTGGTTTTCACAAATCCTATGCTTGTGCTCGCTCACATGAGAACCGTCTACCTTTCACTTTTCTTGCTGTACTCTGAGGCTCTGTCTGCACAGCGCGTTCAAGGTCGAAAAACAATGTGCTTCGTTAATCTGCGTTGGTCAGTCCCATGAATGTTAGACATAATACTGCCACAGGTGCACTACTGAAAATCAGGTGCTTTTAATATTGCGTGTAGGCATGTTAAGACACTTGAGGAAAATATTTCTGAAGAGAAGAGCTGTGTTTGTCCGGAGATGTAAACCCTTGCATCTAAACCTGGAGGTATGGTGTCCCCCTGACAAAGCCCAGAGGTCTTCTATAGGTATAATAAACTAGTTCCTAGGGTGGCAAGGCACATTAGGCCTTTTCTCCACTAGCTTTATAAAATGATCTCCCCGTTCATATTATCTGGAATTGTAACAATGCTCACTAAATTGAGTTTATGCATTTTGCTGCTAGTATTGGCTTGTGTACTGCATTATAGAGCACGTTAGTTAAAATAAACATTTTAAACTATACTGTGTCTCTGATTACTCACGTTGTGTACAAGTATGAGCGAGTTGATGAAAGAGTGCTTTTGCTCCCGTGAGAGTGTCTGTGTTACATGTTCTAGGATGTCTAATCTTTGGTAGCTTCGATGTAGTATGGAGAACGAATGAGACACTATAGCTAGTCGGATAGGGGTTCTGGGCACTAAGGTGGGCGGTTGGTACACCACTGTACACCGAGGTTCTGGTTTCTTGCGTGTAGTTCTGTATATGTGCAGAATCCCCGCAACATGGCGCCACCAACATTTGGTCTGGCTCTTATCTGCGAGACGCTCGAGTAGTCCTTGTGCTTGTCCACAATCCCCTTGCTTCTGTTTCCGGAAACAGGTGTGACGGTGAAACCTCCTATATTGATGTTTTTATAGGTTTCTTCAAGCTTGATATTATTAAAAGGTGTTTTCTTTTCATAGTTATCCTCTATTGTGCTGGCACGCATTAGGTTGCTAAACATTCTTTGTCTTCATGGCTGAAGTAGATATACCGGCGCATAGTCGCACGGCACTCCGTCAGTATTTGACAGCAGATGGGGTGCCGGACGCGGGTGTCGATCTTATCTTTGTGGTGGAAGCTGATCCGACACAACACTTTGAAGTGTTTTATTCGTGGGTCACTTTTCCGGCGGTAGATGGGGACGATGATTTGTTCCATACTTACACTCCGTTGGATCTTCCTCACAACTATCGGCCCTATACAAATCTTGAAGTTCCGCTCTCGGCATGGCAACACCATGTTTGGTTTAATGGCGCCCTCCCACACCGAGTGACTCCGATCCATTTAGGCCCTTTATCGATGGGGCCACTTGGCCAGTTTTGGTTGGGTACACCTCACACGCACATTATCTGACAGTTTGAATGGATGAACTCCGCGTAATGCACACCTCTTTGATACGGGTGCATACAGCAGTTGTAAGATATGTTATGCGCAAAGTCCAGGTGGGACCACCTAGGGTTGCTACGCAACCAGCTGGACCTGGCGGTGGGACTATCAGTCCTGTTATGGTTAATTCAGTAATGGGCAAGCGTCCTCAAAATAAGGATAGTTTACCTTATTGGCTTGCTGAAAAAATTTACCAGCTGAAGGCAGTATTTCCAAATACCTCTCCTGAGGAGAAACACAGGATTTTGGCAATTAGTTTGCAGAAAGACTTAATACCCGAAATAACCGATTGTAACAATGGGGTAAAGGTGTTCGCGGCAGTGTATGCGAAATGTTTCGGCACTCCCTCAAGGACCATACTCCCCTCCATGATTAAGCATGTCCAGGATGAGCGTGGCCCAGAGGCGGCTGTTGAATTAGGGATGAGATTGGTCAGGGTGTTCGACGTAGTTGCTGATCTAATCCTTGCTAATGTTAAGGGAGATGCAGTAAACTTTCAAGTGGCTAATGCTTTGGCTCTGGTCTCAGAGCCTGACAGGTGACGCAAATTGCCAAAGATTATTCCCCAGGCTTAGAAGACCATTGGACGCAGTTGTTTGGGTGTTAAGCCTTTTGCTAAGATATGAGCTCAACCGCAAACACAACAGAAATCTCAGTCTGAGAAAGACGAGCTTCCTATCTTTAATAAAAAGAATTGGAGGACTAAGAAGCAGGGAAAGCAACAACAGAAACAGGGGTCGCGTGCCACGTCACTGACCACAGAGTCTTCGGAGTGCACTTATGATCTGCGCGACCGCGCGAGACTTAGGTCCTGACCGGTTTCAGGTTCCTGATCAGTGTTCTCCTCGTTCTTTACAGGAAACATCAGGCTCACAAGCCGGTGGAGGAGAACGCCAGGACTGTGGCAGAGGTCGAGGTGGCCCACAGGGGCGTGATCAACTTCATCAGGCAGACGGAAAGGGGAAAGAAAAAGATTTTCCTCGTCAGCGCCCATTGTTTCAGAAGAAGAAAGATGCAGCTATGACTGGCAGATATGCTACAGATGGTGAGGACCCGACTCCAGAATTTAACTAAGTCGAAATGGCTGACACTCTTGTGGCTCCCCCTGACAGACTATATGATATAGTTCTTTTAATTGAAGGCGACATACAACGAGGTATTAAAGGGATTATTTTTGAAAAATCTGACCTCTTAAGCTTTTGCAGAAGAGTGAGCTTTGGTGCTTGCACCAGCTTTGTACCGTACTCATGTGGGCTGGGACAAAGACTTGCCGCCCCATGAGATACCACTGTGGTCTATGCCTCAACCACAACCCCAATATCCCCTCCGGTGGGAAGCAAAAGGTCCCGTTTCTGAAATTCTGACACAGTTGGAGTATAAAGGAGTGATTGAGACATGTGTGTCACCGATGAATAACCCTCTTTTTACCGTTACTAAACCCGATGGGTCATACAGCATAGTTTTGGATTACCGGCATTTGAACTCTCATTGTCGCACTTTTGCGGTACAAAATACCCACAGTTCTGCTCTTGTAGACAGTCTTGTTCGTAAGAAATAAGAAGCTACACTTGACATTTCCAATGGCTTTTTCAGCCACAATTGGTCTCCGGCATGCAGTCAATGGACCGCATTTACAGGCGCTGGTAAAGAAAAACAATGTAAGCGTTTAGCTATGAGCTATAAAAACAGCCCCGGTGTTTTCGCTGCCCGTGTTGTCTCTTTGTTAGACAGCATAGACCCAGATGCGTACTCGTACGTTGATGATATTTATCTCACGGACGATGAATTATGGCTGCATCTGTGCCGAGTTGACCGCATCATTGTTTTATTTCGCAGACTACAGTTACAAATGTAACTGTCAAATCACACATTGCAGAGTACACAGTGTTATTTTTGGGCTAGGAGCTCAATAATGAAGGTAGAGGCTTGGCGCCTCACTTCCTGGACAAATGCGCACGTTTGCGACCTCCAACGACCCTGAAAAAGCTACAATCTTTGCTGGGATTTTTGAACTTCGGGGGTACTTAAATTTCCGAATATGCCCAGCGTATCAAGCCTCTTTATGCCTTGATACAACCAACATTTTCAAAAGCCTGCTGACTTCCGGAACATTCAGCTATCCTGCAGTCTTTGCAGTCTGATCTTCTTGAATCTAAATACTTGTTAACACGTGATAACAACACAAACCTTGTGATAAGAATAGTGCCTGGCGCAGTGGGTTTCACTTACTTGACGTTTAATGAAGGTGACACAGTACCTATTGTTTACAAATCACATTTATACACTTCGGCTGAGATGCGATTTTCCAGTGTTGAAAAAGTCTTCACAGCTGTGCAGATGGTGATCTTGAAAGAACGCGCACTGGCACAGTGGAAACGCATTTTGGTTGGGACACCTTACCCTGCCCTTGAAGCAGTGACAAACGCAAGTGTACCAAACTCAAAGGCCTTGCATCCACGTTGGATACAGTGGGCTACTTCTATGACATCTCCCAATGTCAACTTTATCTTTGACTCCTCGCTACAGACACAGGAGTTGTTGCAGTATGAATTTGTTTATCCTCCTCCTCTGTCTATGTGTCCGCTAGAGGAGTACGATTGTATCATTTACACTTATGGCTCAGCGCAACCGGCTACAGATTCTAAGCATGCGTATTCGGCGGCCTGTGCAATTGTCGAGGGTACCATGGTAAACGGTGAGTTCAAATCCAGTGTTGTGCATAGACAGGCATTGGGAGACCGTACCGCCCAATTGGCCGAGTTGCGCGCTTTGGTGCTTGCACTAGAGATTGTGGATCCTAGTGTGAATACTCTAATTGTAAGTGATTCTTATTACTGTGTTCAGTCTTTCAATGACAACTTATTCTTTTGGACTCAAAACGACTATAGTGATTCCAAGGGTAGCACAATTCAGCATAAAATGCTTTGGGTTCGAGTGGCAGATCTTAAACAACGTCTGCCACTCATGCATGTTACACATACTCTTGGCCACCAACATGTGGGAGCACCCGCGGTTGGCAATAGTTTGGCTGATGAAGATGCCTAATCAGCAGTAGCTACGTGTCTAGTTGCAGCCATTACAAGATCCATGATTCAGATTGATAATGACATTTTGGCAGCAATCGCTGCTACTGAGAAAGGTGGTAATTACCCTCAAGGGCTTCCTTCAAAGTACTCTTATTTAAGTCCTGACAAGGTTCCGTATGTAAGAATTAATGACGTTGGTGACAGGTTGATTCCAAACGCAGACCACAGACTTTCTTTGATAACAGCAGCACACGCAGGCATGGATTTGGCGCATGCTGGAGTGCCTGCGACGGTTTCTATTTTGCAGCAACGTTACTGGTGGCGTGGTTTATATAAACAAACCCATAATTAGGTACTTTTGTGTGACATTTGTCAACAGATTAAACCCTCTACTATCACAAGACCACCACTGACACAACTCTGCATTGCTAATAAGCCGTTTGTCTGTGTATATCTTGATCACTGCGGTCCTTTTTCTTCAGATACTGCTTATAAATATATCTTCGTTGTAGTTGATTCGTGCACACGTTTCGTGTGGGTTTGGCCACAACGCAGTGCTGATGCTCGAAATGTCATCAGGGATTTGCGTGTCTTTGTGGGAATTTTTTTCGTGTGGCACCTTCCATTCTGACCAGGGTCCAGCGTTCGCCTCTAAGGCGTACAAGGATGCTATGAAGTCTTTGGGGGTGCAGGTGAAATTTTCGTCTCCATACAGGCCTGACGGCAATTCGTTTGCAGAACGAATGAACCGTGACTTAAAGCAATCCTTGACAGCTAGAGTCTTAGTTACTGGCAGGAACTGGCTAGCCCACTTGTACAGCGTGCACTTAATAATCTCCCTAGAAGATCTCTGGGTGGGCGGACCCCATACGAAATGCTCTTTGACATAAAAATGTTTGTTCCGGACATTGATGGTCTAGACATGGCGGCGGCAGCTGCAACCTTGGACGCAGATAATCATTTTTCTATGTTACAGGACTTACAAGTGACCCATGACAGTCTTGCAAAAGAACATTTAACCTCTGCCACTGATGCTGCACTACAGATTCCGGTTGTTGGCTGGCTACCCAAAGTTGGTGATCTGGTCCTCAGAGAAGGTGGCGGACAAAAAAAGAATTTGGCCCCTCTTATCGTGCACCGGTTCCAGTGCTTGGCGTGAAGGGTACATGTACAGTTATTTTACCACCACTTCATGGTCGCAAAGACAACAGATACATCTCAGTGGACAATGTCAAGCTACAACATCTGGCCGATTCTGAATAGTAGAACATCTGCTGCATCATGTACAGCAATTTCAAGGAATCCTATGATTGACGCATCTGTCATCGCGCAAAACGACACTACCATCGAGATGGATTATGTTGCTGATCCCTTGCTAATCCCCCCAGCTTCCACCTGTGCTGATGAGACTGAATATGCATATCCCACAAGCGAGTCTGTGCCTGGTTTGCAAACAACTGCGCTTGCACAGTCACATTTTTCTTTTGACTCTACTTCCATCTCATCTTTTGGCCCAACAAAATTTAGTATTTTTGTATCCTGGTTTAAACAGACTTATTTGGTCCCTCTTTGGACATACATCTGGTTGGTGCTCATCCTGATTTTTTTGTTTATGTCCGTTGGCTTTGTGACAGTTTCTTTCTTACTCATCAATGGACATTACTTGCCAGAACGCTCAGCTGTTCAGTTAGTGACTGGAACTTTAGCTCTCCACTCGTCTTCTCACATCATGAAGCGAGATCAGACTTTTGTTAACATCTCTGCCTTTCCAGTAGCTGATGGCATTGTCTGGGATGCTGTGAATTTCCAGATTCATGGGCCTACGGAAATTATTAATATACCAAATGTACTTCGGGTTTCAATGGGAGATGTAGTGAAACAGAATATACGTTCGGATGAATTGGATGTGAAAGGAATACAGTCTTTATTTTCAGATTTGAAGTGTTATGCTGCCTTTGATGCTGAAGATTTGTATTTGAATACAGCAAGTTATGCCAATTTATATTGTTACCAGCATTTTGGACACCACTACCTGAATAAAGCCAATACATTTAGAATTTTTTTTAATTACACACAATGGGAACATTGCCCAACTCCATTAGAAGGTAGCTCTAAAACCCTGTTAAAGAAATTTACATATTTTACAGATTTTGATAGATCCAACAAAGAGTCCTTTTATTTTAAATTAAACATTTCATCTCCTCCCAAAGTGATGTTGACTCACACATAATTGTTGTATTCCAATTAGTTTATAGGCAGCTTATCAGTGGGTGGCTATGAACATTGGAAGGCCAGCGTTGATTTGAAATCTGTCTGGGGTTCAAGATCCTGGCAGGTTCGCGGCACTGAAGCTTTGCATCGTGCGTGCCTCATCCCAACACAAATCCTGTTTTTGAATGATTCCATATATCAAACAACCTTTTTTGGCCTAGCCACTACAAAACAGATGAGGGGCCCTACCATCCCTACTCTGGCTGAATATCATAGTTTTCTTTTGTTTAAATTTACCTTGTGCATGAAGCATTACCCAATAGGTCGCTATGAACCCCTGGGCAGCGCTTTCCTGCATGAAGTGTGGTCCTTGCCTTTCACATACAGATGTTTGCGAGATTACAGAGAAGTATACCTTACAGGAGAATTTTGTGACTCTACATTAGGTCGTTCCCTTGTCTGTAAAAACATAGTTACACGGGCTTGCAGTGTTACCTCCCCGAATCTTGACTGTGTTTTGAGGGGTATTCCTGTACCGGCTATAAAACCCACTTGCTAACGGTAGCTATCTTCTTTTGAATAACGAGGAAAGTTGCGGCTTGCTAGGTGGCAAACCGTACATTGTAACAGTTTCACAGTGCGTAGTTTGCTGTAAAAATTTGCTTTTCCCGTCCCCGCATGGGAAGCTTGATACCTCAATTTGGCCTTGTATCCCAACTTTGAAATCAGACTTCAATAAGATGAGCAGAATAAAAGCGCTATTATTCCAGCAGGAGGTCCCGCTCACCTCTGCGCGTGAGACATTTGTCCTTCAGATAGAGAGTACAAATTCTGAGATACAGGCCCTTTTAAATACAAACCTCCCACAACATTTCGGTGAACTAATTCATTGTATCTTCAATGCGTCTGATACACATGGCCTGGTGCATTTTTTTCTTGTTGTGGGCTCTGGCCTTGTGACTTCTTTTCAGACTATATTTAGTGTAATACCAGCCTTTATTCATTCTATTTTTTCCAGCGTCTTTGGGGGATTACCTCTGTTGCTTACCATATCCGCTGGTGTCCTTCTATTGATTTGCCTGCTACGCAATGGATGCACCGCTTGTGGTCCTACATTACCAAGAAGGGTTACAAATGCTCCGTGACCGGATGCTTGAATGATATGGCACGCTGCCACTGGCAACACTTTTCGCTTTGCGTATCACACTTGGTGTTTTCGTGCTTGGAATCCTCTTTTGAATGAGCTTTAGATCTCTGCCTCTCCAATACATCACCACCCGACCCGGATTACAACCTGTTGATGAGTCCCTTAGTGGCCCATGAGCAAGAATGCTCCGGGGTTGGATTTATGGCATGTGCGGCTGCAGTTGGTGTATTGGTACAATAGGATATTTGTGCGACAGCACAGGATTTCATACAACGTAACTACATTGAATATCACGCAAGTTGTCCTACGATGGTGCTAGATGCCCCCACCTATGAAGATCATGAATGCTCGTTCTGCTTGCTTAACTGGATGGCGTCTCTTTTTTCTACTGATGACAATGATTTCCTATTGGAAGCCGTTGCTGTTTACTGCTCGTACACTCTGATAGGTTAAAGGTTGACGCTCATCTTTGCCTATTTTTTTTATATATATGCTATACATATTTTTTTGGGGCCACCTATTTACGAATCCAGAAAAGTTATTTTTTCTTTTCTTCTCCTTTTCATTTTTCCTTATCTCACTAAATTCGATGGACTATAGACGCTTTTGAACTCTGCTCATACTTTTAGAACTCTGTGTTCATCCCATGACTACATGCAATGGACTTACCAAGGGGAGGATGTAGTGAGATTATGGATTCACTGCGCACATTGCTAAATTAGCATAAGTTAGTATAAGATTGACAGCCATGTTGCCACTTTTTGGACACGTTTCTACATGAATTTGTTTTCATAAATCCTATGCTTGTGCTCGTTCACATGAGAACCGTCTACCTTTCACTTTTCTTGCTGTACTCTGAGGCTCTGTCTGCACAGCGTGTTCAAGGTCAAAAAACAATGTGCTTCGTTAATCTGCGTTGGTCAGTCCCACGCACGTTAGACATAATACTGCCACAGGAGCACTAATGAAAATCAGGTGCTTTTAATTTTGCTTGTAGGAATGTTAAGACACTTAAAAAAATCTTTCTAAAGAGAAGAGCTTTGTTTGTCCGAAGATGTAAACCCTTGCATCTAAACCTGGAGGTATGGGGTTCCCCTGACAAAGCCCAGAGGTCTTCTATAGTTATAATAAACTAGTTCCTAGCACGGGGAGGGTAGCAAGGCACATTAGGCCTTTTTTCCACTAGCTTTATAAAATGATCTTCCCGTTCATATTTCATGTAATTGTAACAATCCTAACTATATTGAGTTTATGTATTTTGCTGCTAATATTGGCTTGTGTACTGCATTATAGAGCATGTTAGTTAAAATAAACATTTTAAACTATACTGTGTCTCGGATTACTCACGTTGTAAACAAGTATGAGTGAGTTAATAAAAGAGTGCTCTTGCTCCCACGAATACTGAGAGAGTCTGCGTTACATGTTCTAGGTTGTCTAATCATTGGTAGCCTCGCTGTAGTACGGAGAACAAATTAGACACTATAGCTAGTCGGATAGGCTTCCGGGCACTAAGGTGGGTAGTTGGTACACCACTGTACACCGAGGTCCTGGTTTCTTGCGCGCAGTTCTGTATATGTACAGAATCCCCGCAACAGCCTCTAAAATCAGCCCATCTTTGCCATATTTTGATATGCTTCTGTGGGAATCCTCGTGCCGTGAAAACCGGGAGTTCCAGACCCATATTGAAGTCCATGCCCTTTTTCCAGGCACCTATGCAAGGTGGAGTGTCGGCTTAGCGATGTCCCGTTTGACTAGTGTGAGGGCTAGAAACAGTAGGTGTTGTTTGTGTCTAATTCCCCCTATTCCCACTGTGCAGTGTAATAGTAGGAGTTCTGGGGATCTGTGGAGATCCCATGCCAACTCTTCTGCCAGGCAATTTGTCATGCTGCACCAGAAGCAACCTACTTCAGAGCAAGACCAAATCGTATACAAGAATGTACCTTTGTCTTATTAACAACGTAGGCACTGTGGGGATACAATGAGCTGCACCCTCCATAGTCTATATCTGGTGTAATATACCATGTGCAGATACTTGAATTGTATGAGCCTCAGGCGGGTGGAGTTCGCTGCCCCTCTGAAGACTCTAGCACTTCTTCTGTAAAGTGATCGTCGTTGATTGGGCCCAGGTCAGTTGCCCATGTTGCCCTCAAGGTATCTAGGGTACTCGGGTTGTTCGTGATCAAGGATTGGTAGACTTTGGTGATTTTGTGTTCTACGAGATCACCCATCAGGAGTTTACCCTCTAGCGGGCAAAATTCGGGAATAATGGTTACGTCTTGAATGAATGGGTGTAAAGCATGTCTTAATTGTAGATACTTATAGAATTGATTGTGGGGCATTTGCTGCTGGTTTCTGATCTCTATTTTACCTCTTTCTGCTCACCACTGACCTTTATTCTGCTTCTTGTTGCTCGTTTCTGATCTCTATTTTGCCTCTTGCTGCTGATTTCTGATCTCTATTTTGCTTCTTTCTGATCGCTCCTGACCTTTATTTTGCCTATTTCTGCTCCCTTCTGACCTTTATTTTGCATATTTCCTTCTGACCTTCACTTTGCCTCTTTCTGCTACCTTCTGATCTTTATTCTGCCTCTTTCTGCTCATTTCTCACCTTTATTTTGCCTCTTTCTGCTCTTTGCTGACTTTTTTTTTGCCTCTTTCTGCTAGTTTTTCAGCTATATTTTTCCTCTTACAGCTCATTTCAGACCTCTATTTTGCCTCTTCCTGCTCTTCCCGACCTTTATCCTGTCTCTTTATGATGGTTTCTAATCTTTATTTTGCCTCTTTCTGATTGCATCTGACCAATATTCTGCCTTTGATTGTTTCTGAGCTTTATTTTGCCTCTAGCTGCTCGTTTTGGACCTTTATTCTGCCTCTTGCTGCAGGTTTCTGACCTTTATTATGCCTCTCCCTGCTCGTTTATTACCTTTATTTTGCCTCTTTCTGCTCATTGCTTACCTTTATTCTGCCTCTTTCTGCTCTCTTCTGATCTTTACTTTGCCTCGTTCTTCTTCTTTCCCCCAGGGCAGAGGGGGAACCCTGAAGGCCTCCGCGGTCCCAGCCAGCTTCCCGCCTCCTGCGGGAGCTGGCATTGCTCTTGCATGAAGGGAGCTGCTTGAAATGCAGCTCCCTGCATATGAGAGCAACGATTTCATCTCTTTCCCTGCCTGCAAGTCTGCGGGCAGAGAAATAGATGAAACCTCCGCTTCCAGTGGGCAGATGCACTTTGACTGCTCCCGCCCGCTAGAACTGGAGTGTTTGCTTTGGCTTCGCGGGAGCTGTCACAGCAAAAGCAACCAGCTTACAAGTGCCGGCCCTGGGGGGTGGCAGTACCCAGGCCCTTAATGGCTCTTGGATGGGGGCTGCATGGCCCCCGCTTTAATGTTAAATGTAGCCCGGTGGCAGTGGTCCCCATGGGTGCCACGCAGCCCCCCAATTCATTTCATTTATAGCCTCGGAGAGGTGGTGGTGGTCATCCCAGGGGGGTTCTCGCGCCCCCCGTATTTAATTTAACATAATGCCCCGGGGAGGTGGTGTTCCCCAGGGCTGTCTACGTGGCCCCCTATTCATTTTCTATATAGCCCTGGGAAGGTCGATGTCCCCTGCGCATAAAAATACCTAATAAGGGGGGGCTACGTGTACTCCCTCCTTATATTTAATAAAGGAGGCATGCCCCCGGGACATGGCCCAACCCGGAGGCTCAATTCAAAACAAGCGCGGTAGACCACACTTTTCTTTTATTTTGACTCGAATTTGAGGATTCACCTGTGATTTTTACAGCAAACTTGAAGTTTTTTTTTTTAAACCCCTCCCCCCCCCATAGGACCCCACCATCACGCCTAGAGGGTCAGGGCATTGCTACCCTGCCCCCGATTATTTTTTTAAAATGTTTTATGTGTGACTCGGCAAAAGCAGAGTCCCAAAATGGCTGCTAGCACTTCCTGATTGAAGTTTTGGCAGCCAATAGGATTTCAGCACGGTTACGGTCTGATCCGCACCCCTAGATATACAAATTTAGATTTCGGTTATTATCTCTAGAACTACTGAATGGATTTACACCAAAATACCAATCATCACTACTCGAACAAGATCTAGATTTCTAACAAATTTGGTGTAATTACGTTCAGTGGTTTGGGCTGTAGTCATGTTCATAAACCCTATGGGAATTAACAAGGGGAAAACGCGTTTTGGGATCCCCATTTTTTACTCAGCCCCCGCTTGAGGGATAACACCAAAACTTTCTACACAGCAGCTAAAGTGAGAGCCTAATTGTTTTGGAAGATTTTGTGGAGATTTGGTAAACGGCATCAAAGTATAGGCAAGTCATAAAATGCATTTCCTATGGAAACTAGGTTCTAACTATAAATACCTACTGGCGACCGCCAATTTGTTTAGCTCAGCTAACTAGAACTGTTGCATTTCACTGGTTTGGTACGAGTGAAATCTGAGCCTAACTATAACGTCCCTCTAACCTTTGGTTTTTTCAGTGGAAAAAAAAATGAAGATAACAAATATATATATAGATATATATGCAATGACAAGTAAAGCCATTATAAATTGAGATATAAAGGGAAGGAACTCTATTATGAAGCATGCCACCAATGAGTATCCCTGGTGGGTGAGAGTTCTTTAAAGCAATAGGATTCTCTTTCCTTAGGTCGACGGGAGGGCTCTTGACTGATCCAATCATTTACATCAACACCATTCCACAATATCTGAACATAAGAATTACTTTTTGTGAAAATGTCTAAAAAGTGTTCACTATTTCTTGTACCATCTCGGAGAATATTGATTGGAAATCTTGTGAACATGTTTTAATTGGAAATGTTAAAAGTCCAATAAAATTGGTTCATGAAAAAAGAGAAAAAAGAGACAAAAACAGTGTTACATTTTCCAAAATGAGTAAAGAGAGCAAAGCAAAATACAAGGTATGAACACCTAAACAAAAGAAGTTAAATCATCAAGAAACTACAATTATTATTCTGAAAAAAATACTTCTGTAGCTGTCTTTTCTATCGGTATATCTGCACCAAAATCTCTGCACATCATTCTTGTCATCACATCATGCCTCACCCAATCATTTTTCACTTCTGTCACACTTGAGGTAACTTACCTCTTGTACTCGGAAATGAATTATTCAGCTGCTCCATTACTTCTTCTAACCCTGTGCTTGTTCCATGTGGAGGGCTCAGCAGGTCATCTTCTGCTGAAGGAAACAGTCACGTACACAGCAAATTAAAAAAAGAGCCGAAACATATGTTCAACACAATACTATAGGAAATCCCCCAATAAAATGCTATGAAACCAAAAAAATTATCCGTCATACATTATACTTCTTACTTCAAAATCAAAAGTAAGCAATTAACCCGTTGAATCTAAGCAGAAGGACAGCTTCCTAACTCGTCTACAAAACTCCTAGTCATGATGTGCCTGCTTGACTTGTAGGGCTGCGTTAAATAGTGTAGCACTTAGTACATGGTCTCTGTAGAAATTCTGTTGATAGAATTGCTTCTTAAAATTATCAAGGGATTTCTTAGCAGTATGTGCTCATTCATAAGAAAATATGTCCATTCTCAAACTTTGCTTGAGAACTGGATGACTCAGGGGCATGTCCAAAAAACATTTAGCAATGTCAACTCTCAAGCCTTAAGTAATTATGAAATCTAGGGACGAATATGACCTATATATTACACACCTAGCCATAAGTCACTTAAGATCTTCTGATTTTTGTATTGGCACAATTCTATACTTGTTGCAAACGGTTGTTATTCTGTTTCTGAACTTCAATGAAGTTGTCTAGAAGACTTGTCATTTTCTTTGTTTAAAAAAACTGTGAGAAATGCAGTGTACAACAGTAGCTTTTGTATTTGATGCGTCAGGCATCTCTGACGCAGCATCCACCCCAGCCGGAGGCCAGATCAGTCTGCATCACATACATCTAGTCCCACCTCGGAACCTCCTTTTCCCGGTGTTCTCCATGGAGGCATTTTATTAAGGAGATGCACTGAGGCATCTGCCAAATTCCATCAGGCAGCCACCAACATCGCAGAGTCATTAGTCAGAATCAGTAATTTACCCACGTTATACAGCCATTGAGAGTGTTATGGTCCTTGTGTGGAATTACAGGTTATAACTTTGGGCTTTTTTTGAAATCATAGCCAGGTTTACGAACCTCCCTTGCTGTTTTTACTTTCATTTTGCCCACAAATCAGCCCTGAGATTGTATCTGTCACTTGTTGCTAGAAGACCTGTACCTTAAACACTCCATAAGCAAAAGTATTTCTTCTGTTTTATCACTGGAGCATCAGGGACATCCTTCGAATATGTCTGAGTTCATTTTTTGCAGTGTTGGCTATGGCAGTCCTACCAGCGGCGGACGGCACAGGAAAAGGTAGGGGGTGGGTGAAGTCGACAGACAACGGAATAGGAGTGATTAAATAAATAAATAACACCTATTCCGCCGTCTGTCGGTTCCGCCCACCGTGCCCCGCCCCTGCCACGCTTACTTGTGCTGGCCGCCTCTGAGTCCTACATAGGAATTGGATCAACGTCATTATGGGATCCCTACCTTTTGAAGATGTGTATATTCTGCTACAATGACTGATTTCCATTCACTATCCCATCCTTGTATGTATACTCTATACCCTTTAATTCATCTTCTCTTCCCTACTTCTTTTTGCAACCTGGCTAAAAAGAAACTAAAAAACGAAAAAAAGACGACACTTTGAATTAGTTTTATCACATACAATTTGAATTATGTTGTTTACTGTGCACTGCATATTATTCAAGATGTGCTATAAGCTGTAATACACCTTGTAAATTCAGTCTTTCTTTTAACGTAGTGGGTTTTTTTTGCCACGTAACTTACATGGTGCTAAAGGCACACCTGAATATTTAATAACGTCTAGAGGCGTAGACATTTCCAATCTTATAACGTTGTCAATAATTGCTTCAATTCGTACAACCAGTACTGCTAAATAGACAGTATCATGGTGAATCTGAGATAATCTTTCTTAGTACAGATTGTAGGGGAAACGGATTGGTTTGGATAAACAGTAATTATGAGTCCGGTAAGCTTTTAGATGGATTCTGAAACAGAACAAGTCCTTTTGTATATTACTAAACATTGAACGATAAAAGGTTCCTGAGATAGCAAACCATCCAAGTTAAACATTTCGGCACAGGGTAAGCCTTATTATCTCACCTTTTGCCTGCCTTTTGCTTGTGTCCTAGTACCTTAAACATGTTTTTTCACAGATGCGTTTTGCTTATTTGTATGTTGTATATTTCTGCTCCTTTTCTGCTCATGTGTGAGGTTATATTGAAGTGTTTATCTACCGCATCTACTCTACTCCATTTTTTCTCATTCCTCCATTTGTTGCCCCCACTATTTCCCTGGTGCAGGTCTTGGGTTACGGTGTTGGGAGGCGTCATGGCTGTATAGCTATCCATTACGAGTCATTTGTTGCCATTACTAGTTTACTATCAGATAATGGTGTGCAGTAATGTTCTGTGAATTGGGCGCTGCAGTAGGCCGCTGTGAGCGACCTTCTGCGTGAGCAGAAGTAGCCAACAGTAGCACTCTGTAGTGACCAGTTTGACAGCGTGACACCCTGACATAATAGTCGTTGTGTGGGCTCTGCAGGCACTGTACTGACATGGTCATACGCAAGGCAACAGGAGCCCTTGAGCAGCAGCTGCTGCACAAGCCAAAGGCACGTCCATCAACTAAATGTTGGAGACGGCCGTGGGTGTTATTAGTAATGAAGACGCCTTGAATGAACGCAGATTGTCTTTGGGCCTTAGTCCTGTTCCTGGTCCCGCTCTTGCCACTGATTCATGAAACAGACCCTCTGACTTGGTAACTTTTCCTACATATTTCATTGGTTTGCCAGATCCTTGCCACCTGCCACTTACTGCCACCAGTATGGTCAACCCTGGTTCTCTGGCGGCCAAAAGAAAAAAGTGGAGTGCGAAGGTTTCACAATGAGGAGAAGTCAATCAAATCAAGAGGGATTTTATTTGGACACTAACTCTATCCGGACTATTAACCAAAACTTTATTGGATGATTGTTGTAAAAGGTTTCTGGTTATTCTTCTAGCGGAACTATCCCGGATTGTGAATCGCCTCAAGGCTATTAAAATCAATTTGAGTTTCTCTCACTTTTTCATAGTGCTGCTGTCTCCAGAGAACCTTTGCCCAGTCCTAATGCAGGACAGTCTTTGGATTTAGGAGCCATTTCTGATATTACCACTGGTGTTGTCACTGCTCCCTTATCATCCAATGCACGCTTGAAGGAGAGCAACCCCACCAGTTCTTTACTCCCTTTACAGACTCGCCTTTTGGAGGCTGCATAGGGTACCCAGATAAAGACATCTTGCAGTGAGGTTCTACAGCCTTCCTCTCAACCATCTATTGCCTGCAAAGGCCAGGTAGATGAAGCTCAGCAATTGGGACCAAGAGTGCACCGAGTTCAGGCAGAAGTATAGTAATTAACCTCCCTCTTTGCTGCTTGTCCCTATGTGGCATTACTGCTAGGGGTCCCCGAAAGTTTGTATGGACAATCAGACTGTCGAATAACTCCCCAACAAGGTGCTAGGCTAGTTAGTTAGGAACAAAGGTTTCCAGTTTTACTGCTGCATCGGGGATCATTATGGTCACCTGGATTGGTGCAGTCCTAGAAAAAACAGTGAAGGTAAGTGTGTCGTCATCAATCTTAGGCAGCCCGAGATGGCACATAGTTTGTTGACCTGTTCTTTTGACTGGGCACATAATGCAAGCAAGATACTGATGGCCCGTTGGGTAATTTCGATAAACCTCTGTTTGTTTTGGCCATGTCAACTCTTTGTACAGCCCAGTACCCCCAGGGTCTATTGGGTTGCAAGGTAACCCTTATAACCCTCACCCGAAACCTGATCAGCTTCTTAACACGGGCGAGTAGGCCAACTCTATGTACTCATCTAAGGGCATCTCTTTAGCTAATCGTTATGCTGTTCATTCGAGTTGTTCTCAAACTGATTGACTGTTTATTTCTTTTTTTAGAGGACATAGCAAAGCCTGTTCCTGTTATTTCTACTTTAGTGGTAAATCAACTCAGACCCAAGAGGCGCCTTAGCACCAGGGCACCCTGTTCCTTGGTGCCCTCCTCTTTTTCACTGATTAGCTGGAATATAGCAGGAATTAGTTCCAAGATTAACGATCTGGGTTGGTTGACGACTTAATCATTTTGAAATTATTTCTTAAGGGACATAGGGCACTGTCCCTAAATCGTGTGATGGGTTTGCATGCTTCACAGTTGCCCCCACTTCCTCTTCTCATGGCCGAGCTAAGGGCGGTCTTTCAATTAGGATTAATCTGTTGCTTAATATTTCAGTAGCTGAGTTGGATACCTCTTCTGCTTTTCAGACTGCGTTGATCAAGGATGCAAGGAGTTCTTTAATTTTATCAGATTCATTTTTATAACATTGATTTTACTACTGTAGCCTGTGATAATTTTGCTAATTTGTTTTCTTCTATATAGGAACGTAACGTCCTGAGGTATGGGAACGAAGCACACACAAACTGTATTATATGTGGTGATTTTAAAACTAAACTGAGGCTCAACACTGAGTTGGGGGGGGGGGGGCATGACTGTAAATGGCAATGCTGCAGACACGAGCCATAGAGGTTCTGAGCTAGCATCTTGTATAGGACCGTGCGATCTTATTAACATCATCTAGCTTCTTGAGAAAGATGATTACCCCGTGCCAACTAGTAGAGGGTGAGGTCGCCCTTCTACTATTGACTATATTTTTTCCATCTGCAATTTGTCATTGGTTTTTAACGAGGAGCTACATTCTACTAACTGACTGGGTGTGACCATAATGCACTACTGGTAGCAGGGTGCGTCCCAATATAAAAAGTGATTTCCCCAACTAGGCAGCTTGAGTGGCCATCTTCTTCTAATGATGACTGAAGGTTATGTTGGTCCCTGTTGGCACCCAACCCTTTTCTTGTTTCCCTTATTACTAACAACCTAGGGACCTTCCTCACCTGTTTATCAGAAGTTGTGATGGGGGACGATATGTTGGATAATTTAGAAAATCTTTGCCTACGTATTAAAGAAAGTCTAATGAAGCCAGCAAAGGTTGTACCTGTTCAGCCGAGATGGTTTAATTCTGAATGCTCCGCAGCTAACCGCAATGTTAGGAACGTTTTGATGGGCAAACCTATGTTTCAGGTTGAAGTTATAAAAGCATGGAAAGTTTATACAAATATGTTATAAAGGAGGAGAAAGGACCAGCTAATGGTAGATTGGGAAAAGACAGAGGCTGCAGCTCTCCAAAAGAATAGTAAAGTGTTTTGTAGGCTAGTTAGCAGAATTCACCAGAGGGATGTCCCAGTCAATACACTGTGATCTAGCATAACTGGCAGTGATTGGGTTTCTTATTTTTAGGCTATTTATTTCATAAAGGAGGATGAGAGGTTAACCCAGTTGCTACTGAGTATGTTGGAGGGTGACACTCGTTTGTCATTTACGTTAGCTGAAGTCTCTTTGGCTATTAAGTTAAGTCCATGGGGGCAAGCATTTTGCCCAGTAAAGGGTGAGGTACTGTCCTGAAAACAAAATCATGTTTTATCGATTGTAAGTTCATTGGATGCCCCTCTGTCTCTTTTGTTTTCTCATTTTTACATTTAGGGTTTTAAACATTAGCTCATCAGGGTCCAGTCCATACAAGATTTTCAGAATAATCTCAATTTGGTAAATAAATTCTGCTTAGATTTACTGCAGGTAAATGAACCTTATGCAGGCATCATGAAAACAATATGGCTGTGGCCCTGCCGCTACACCGTCGAGTGCCCAAGTATGTCCGTGCTGCTGATCTATACATAGAAGCTGGTCTTTCATACGATTAATTTTTTTGTGTTATCGTGTTTCTAAACACAAACACGAAGATATTATGGATATTCTTGAGTTTAACTGTATTAACTCTTGGCTGTTTTCGATTGGTGCTGTGGTTCTATTTGTTTTAAATAAGCATTGTAGCCTAATGTTTACTGAATCAATCATACATTATCATTAAAACATGAATCCTGAGACTATACTGGATCTTGAAAGTTTGAGTCTTATTTTAGTAAAGCATGGATTGTAAAATCAATTTTACACAATAGATCACTACAGAATTTTATATTTTATCTCTTACAACACATTAAAGAGGTTATAGTTGGCGACAATCGTACTTCAGTTTCAGTTACTACTTCTTAATTATTAGTTATTCTGATGACCAGGCTCTTGGATCTGATTTTAGTATAAGCCTATGGAAATCCTTGCATCCTTAAATACTGAATAACAATTTCCAATTCTGTACTTGTAACCATATTCATTCTATTATCAGTATTATCTACCCAGCAGCACACAGAGTGCTTTGATACACTTTATTTTCAACTGCTTAAAATACTTAAAACACCAAAGTACATTTATCAATAATAAATGTATTGTGATGAAAATAAAGAAACAAAATTAAAAATAAAAATTTCAAAATAGCCTATATTAGTGCACATAGTACTATTCATTTGCTCTCTTTTTAATACTCTACAGTCAATACCACCTAAACAGAAAGTGAACGTCACAAAACAGAGCAGCAGATTTCGCGTTTTTACAAGCTGTTGCATGCAGCAGTTGCACAAATGTGTAAAAAAACAAAAAAAATACTAAGAATAGGTTTCTTAAGACATATATCCTACTCTTTCAGTAGTTTTAATATTTTCCAACTGCAGTATGAGGCAGCAGAAGTTCCAGAATCTGTGCGTCACTCCTGTCCTGAACGGGCCACCACTATAGAAGTGTGTCTAGTTCACGCTGTAGATCATTCCCATTCAGCTTAGTTGGCCATGTTGTTTTGTGATGTGAGCATCATCCACAGGGAACTAGCTGTCTGGCAATAATGACTCTCAGTCACAACTCATCTGATTCAAGCTGGTGACCCGAATGGGAACATTCATGTGCAAATCCATATGGGTGTCATGCACTGTGAAGAGCAACTTCATGTTGTAATATTGTAATAATACATGGATTACACTATTCCTCAAGCAAAAGCACAAGATAATACAGGGCAGAACGAAAGGATATAGTTGAATGAATGTAACTCATAAAACGTGTGGCACACTCCAATTCTAATAAGAACCAAAAGAAAATTATGCTAAGGCAACTTGTGTGTCATACTAATAGAGTTTCCAGAAAACGAGAAAATATTTTGTCATACTTGACGCAGCACACTAAAGTAATATTTAAAGGCCGAGTTTTGCCAACTCTTGCTTTCCCAGTCACCAGTTCTGCATATTTTTGGGCGGATTTTTACAACTGAAAATGGAGAACAAGAGGAAGGGAGGCAAGCTTTAGGGCCAGCGTGAGCAAGGATGTGCAATGTTTTATAGACATCCAAAAATAGCTGTCAGAGTAAGAAAGAACACATGCAATAATCATTGATGGATATCACAATACATGCTCAACACTAAACCCTAATGACAAAACATAAAGCTTAATGTTAGAAATGGGGGTCTCTTATTGGCAGAGGTTTGCACCTTTGTCCAGGTAGGGACCGTTTCTTCTAGTCAGAGTAAGGGGATTACACACTTTAGACAACTCCTGCTTACCCTTTGGTAGCTTGGCACCATTTGTGGTGTTCTTATCCCAAAAACACCACAAATGGACATCACACCAGTTTAGAAAAATAAAGTATCTTTATCTAAACCAAACAAGACCAAAACAACAAAAATCCAACATACATGTATCAAGATATCACTTTTAAAATGGTTATATAAACAAGCATTTGCAATGCAAAGGTCTCGCATTTACGTGAGTTTGAGCTATTGGCATTGTAAATGACAAAGCGTTTTATTTATGCTTCAAAAACCAAAACATAAAAGGCATTGTCATTTACAATCCCGATAGCTCAAACTCGCGTAAATCCGAGACCTGTTGCATTGCAAATGCTTGTTCTTCTTTTGAGAAAGGGAATGGTTATACATATATAGACATTTGTCACTTTGATGTTTTAGTAACACCAACAACAAAGTGGACCGATTTATATGCCCTAAGTACCTCTGTAGTTATTGTAAATCGTGACAACATAATATGGTTGGTAAGCTTCTTTTGTGACAAGTGGCAATTCTACCGATGGGTTAATTTGATTATTTTGAAAGAGCCCTAATCCGGCTACGGTAGAAAAGGTCCGCTGACCTCTCCGAAGCTGCAAGGATTCTCCACGTAAGATTGAACCCTCTTTGTGAGTCCTTGGGCTTCCGCAGCGTTCCCATACTCTGATGCACTTTGACTATTGTTAATAAACACTGGGTGAGCCAATAATTTTGGGTGAATATGGACGTGTGGTTTAGGGGTGGGTGGGATGGTTGTCAGTTATGCAAACTATAATAGTGAAGTGAGGGTTAAACTGTACGCTTTTGTCATATTTTAGGACTGCTCCTTGTTAAGGCGAACCTGTTTCAATAAAAGTTCCCTTTTGTTCATCACAGAGGATTCTTTCATAATTTGCGCCATGTCGAACGGTCCACCATATAACGCACCGAGGTCGCTGGGGAAAAATCAAAACTCTACTTTATTTGCACTCCTGGGGAAATGTTTGCATGTTCTGCCCTTGTGCATACTCGCCCACCGTAGGTACAGCACCCGGTCAAGTCAACCCTCAGCGCCTCTCGAACATACATTGGCCGAGTTGGGAAACGTCACGACGCCAGTTGTGAACTGTCAGGGGATCCAGGCTCCATTCGGGACGGGACGGGCTGTACCATCAATAGTAGGAAAAGGAAAGGAAACTGGCACCATCCTTGCATATAACCGTAGGCTGCTATCACAACAGGACGTTATTTGTTCTACAGATGCTGTGCATAGACGGAGAAACAGAGGGGAGAGCTACGAGCTCTATACCAACTAGGCGCGTTATTTTAAAGGATTCTTTCAAATCACCACCCCCAGGTAATTCAGCCAATTCTGTGTTCCGTCTCCAGAAAGCGCTCGCGTAGACTCAGCTGAAGCACGTGATCCAGGTCGTCAAGCACGAGCGTGGTGGACAACATACGCGTGCGCGCGCTCGGAGCCGCCGGTTTGTTGTGCCGAGCCTGAGCCCGGCAACCCAACGGTGGTGAGGGTGATGGAATGAGGCTAGTGAACCCAGCCCCGTATACTCCCAGTTTGCAGTAGACGAGGCAGTAGAGGACACACATTAAGGTAAGAGCCTATTATGTGTTATTAATGACTCGGGGGACTATCCTCTACCCGGGAGAGGCACGGAAAGGATCCGCCCCCTCTAGTCGCCACTTCATTGACACCTGCAGGGCTGCGGGATCTGAACGAGATCGGTGATCTGTGCAGCCCGAGCATTGACTGACTACCTGGCCCAAACTCTAGCAATAGCTACAATGCCTGGAGCCAAAGCCAGCACCGCCAGCTAGTTCCACCTATCATTCACTGACTGCACAGTACCAGAACCACTGCATGCTGCCAGGGAGGCAGTGCATATATTGCACACTAAAGAGGCCACTGCACAAGAGAGGCCTTTGCATTGCACAGTAGCAGACTGATCAAGGATGAATACAATGTATAGACAAGACCACAAGAATCAAGTCATAATACACCCCCTCAACAAAGTCAGTGGCTTAGTAACCTTCCAACAGAAATTCCTTGACCCAACTCGGGCCATACGTTAGCGAGGTCTGATTCTCCTGTCAATGAAGCTTTACCGAGCCCAAGTTTAGACTTTACTGTGTGGCTCATCGATTCCAATATAATATACTTTAATGAACTCGAGTGCAACTCGCCCCACCCCCGACGCCATAACCACACTCTTAAACCATCTACTTTACCGAAGCACATGTATCACATTGAAATGCCTTTTACAAATGCCTCAGCCTTTCTGCTCCAAGCTCGGCAGACGATCCCCTGCCCCCGCGTGTGCACCAATCACTCATTTAGCTCCCAACTAGCCTGCAGCTTCCATCCGTCGGACCTGGTCCCATGCTCATCCTCTTGGCATAGAAGCGCAGCTCGTCGGCGCGAGCCCAGGTTGTCTATATGCGCTCGTGCCGCACCAGCGCCGTCAGCAAGTTCCACAGCAGGTCCAGGCGCGAGCGGGGCCCCTGCCCCATGCGGCGACCTACGCGGCCATGAGAAATCCACAGAGCAGGAAACAGCCGCATGGCGCCCGGAATAGGTGCGTTGGGTGAGAGTAAAAGCAGCCGATCGCCAATGTGTCCGGTACTGCAGAATAGAGGTGAACGATGCCACCGGAAGTGAACAGTACAGATTGGAAGTCGTTGGGACTTATTGCTGGAAGTCAAGTGTGCCGAGCGGTAGAGGTGGTTGATGTTGTTGCCGGAAGTTAAACTGTGCGGGGCGGAAGCGCTTTATTAGTGCTGCCGCCTGAAGTGGTAGAAGTAGGCGGTAGTGGATACCTGCAATGAACTACAGATCAGCTATTGTTCGTTACAGACCCTAAAAATATCATTATCAAAGCATGCCGACAGGCGCCCCACGCTGCGGACCTATAATTAACTCAGCAGGTCTTCCGGAGAGGAGCACTCAACGCGCAAATGCTGGTCATGTGAAGCGCGTTCACAGACACAAGACACAAATCACAACACTGCGCGTGCCCCAGTCTGTCTGCGCGTGCCCCAGTCTGTCTCCCTTGAGAGGCATCTCGGCGACAATAGGTCTCGAGAGCGAGACCTAAAAATGGAACCACAGAAACAAAATAGCTTCACCTGGGGCTATTGAAATGTCGTGACAGGCGCAAATCCAAAGTAAGGCGCCGGCCACGAGGTGCAAGTCACACGGACACCCAAACAACAGTACCTTGGAAACGAAGTCAACAGGCAATGCACGGCGTCGTGGAGGTGATGTTGGTGCCAGGGCAAAGCCAGTTCCCTTCTGTCACGGGGGGGGGGGGGGGGAGGCGAGGCGTCTAGTTCATGAAGAGGCGAGGCATCAAGTCCAGGACAGGGAAGTTAGGTGACAGTGGCGGTGAGGCGTTGGTTCCAGTGAGGCGATGCAACGAAGAGTTTGTGAAGTGACACTTGGCGTTTATCAGCTCCGCGATCACGTCGTGCTGGTGATGAATGCTTCGGTGCGGCTGTTGGCGCCGGGAAAGCGGATATCTGTAGGTGTCGAAGGGCGTTGGAGCTGCGGTGCATGCAGGGCGGTGCGTTGTGAACTTCACGAGCGGTGCCCCTGGCCTCTGTGCAGGTCGTAGCTTCGCTGGTGGCGGCACGGACGGCATTGGAGTTGTTGGTCTTGCTTTGCAGCACTAACCACACACTTCACAGGGCCCAGTAACTGGAATTGGCACCCTTTTGAATACAGGAGTCCATAGAGGAGTCCAGGTGCTGGTCAGTGGGTGCAGGTTAAGTCTTTGTGGCCCTGAGACTTCAGAACAGGAGGCAAGCACACACAAGCCCATGGAGATTCTTCTTCATGCAGGTTCACAGCAAAGTTCCAGTCTTTGTCCTCTCCCTGGCAGAAGCAGCAACTGCAGGCCAACCCAGCAATGCACACACAGCAAAAGGGATGTACTCCTCATTACAGCTCTCCAGATCTTCTCCTGGGCAGAGATTCCTCTTGAGTCCAGAAGGGATCTATTTCCCTGGGGTTAAGGTCCAATACTTATACCCTATTTTCTCATTGTGGCATGTGTCTCTGAGCCCAGTCCAAACCAGTACTGTCCTCTGTGGCCCAGCTACCACCCAGGAAAGGCAGGGCACACCTCAACCCCCGTTGGGACTGTCTACAGTGAATGCACATCCTCAGCCTTTCTAAAAGTGGCATTTTCAAACACATAATTTAAAAACCATCTTCCTAAAAAGATTTGTTATTAAATTTGGAGTTCATAGAGCCTAAACTTAATTTCTCTGTCTTGTCCCAATGGAAAGTTATACTTGTAAGATGTTACAAAGCAGCTATAGGACAGACCGCCTTTAAATAGTGAAAAACAAAATACACAGTATTTCACTATCAGGACATGTAAAACATACCAGTACATGCTCTGCCTTTAACTAAAATGCACCATGTCCATGAAGGTACCTTGGGCCTACTTGAGGGGTGCCTTACATGTAAGAAAAGGGGAGGTTAGGGCCAAGTAAGTGGGTGCACTTGCTAGTTCAACATGTCAGTTTCCAACTGTTTGCGCAGACACTACAGTGGCAGGTCTGAGACACATTTACAGGGCTACTCTTATGGGTGGTAGTTTTCAACTTTGTGCACAGACACTACAGTGGCAGGTCTGAAACACATTTACAGGGCTTCTCCTATAGGTGGTACAATCAATATTGCAAGCCCATTGGTAGTATTTGATCTACAAGCCCTGGCACACACAGTGCACTGTACTAGGGACTTACCAGTAATGTGCCGATCATGGATAACCAATCATAATTTACACAGAGTGCATATGCACTTTAGCACTGATCAGCAGTGGCAAAGTGCAGAGTCCTAAAGCCACCAACAACAAGATATCAAGAACTATACGGGAAAGAAGCAAAAAGTTGGGGATAACCCTGCAAAAAGGGCGATTTCCAACACATAGCCAGAACCACAGATGCAGCTAGCACAATAGCAAACCCATTGATGTAGAAACATCTCACCAGCTTAAAAACATGCCTACTTTTGTCTTGAAATAACTACAAAGAACACAAAATCAGAAAACTCACAGTGCATGCACCAACACAAGAATACACTGCTACTCAAATGAGTTTCAAACAAGCATTTGAAAAGCCTATACGTCTCACCTTTAAAACCTATTGGGTTTCCCACAGCTCTTTGTTGATGATGTATAGCATCGGCAAAATACTGTGCAGCATGGCCAAGAGTTAAATAAAAAAAAAAGCACACAAAAAAGTGTCTACAAAATGATATGAACACAATTTTTTTAATATACCCATCTGAGATAGATAAACTTGAACAGGAATTCAGACTCGCCCTCACACACTGACTTCCACCGTCTACCCTCACTAGAAGTTGGAATCAAATCTTTACGTTTTTTTAATAAATAAATTAAATCATGTACGGTGTACCGACAAAAGGCTAAGCCATGGATACTCACCACACGCAGATGCATAAAAGAACTGTAAGGAGGTACACTTCAGTTATTAGCAATTTAAGGCAACTGAAGCGGATGAGAATACAGATGTTTACCAATGCTGCAGATGGACAGGATGAGGAGTACAGGCACCTAGTGGAAACACAAGCTATGTGACTGGCAGGAGACAGGATGCAGAAGGAATCTGCAGCATTGCACAAGGTTATAAATGTGGGAAATGAGGCATCCCTCCAGGTATTCACTGCACACATGGCTCGTTGACATATGTTAAAAGTACAACAAAACATCTTGTAGTATTGGTGAAAATGCACAATGATATGCAATCACCATATTTTTTTGACCAGCCACTTGGGGTGCTGGGAAACCTGGCCTGTCTAGCTATTGGCAGTTTCACCCTGGATAATGATGGTGAAGATAGCAGAAGTGGTCAACCTGTACTTGAAGTCCCTCTCCACCCTTGCCTTCCTTGCTGAGGTGTACTGCTGGAATTTGCATAATGTCTGTGTGTCATTTGTTGTGCATTCTTCTGTCTTGTGTTCATGCCATAACAGCTGCCAGCTTCACTGCCATTCCCTTGTACAAAACCCAGTGCCAGTCAGAGCAGTCCTTAGCCATTTCCAACCCATTCACCTATGGATCTGGCTGTGGGTGGTATAAGTAAGATTGCTGTGGTGCCAGGAAACTGTGGTGGAAGGTGTCTTGCAGCAGCAGTGAGGAGACTGAGGGTTCCAGTCCCTACTACAGTCCTGTGAGAGCTCATAGTTGCCTATGCAACCCGTACATATGTATTTGTCACCTAGGCATTCCACAGGGTAGTGCCACTATTCTGCACTCAGTGCTTCTTCCAGGACAGTGGTTTTGACACGTTTGCTCAATCCCCCTCTCTTCCAGTTGTGAAGGTGGCCCTAGAAGGGGCTGTTCTTGGTAGTCCAGAGATAAGAGTCTGTTGATGGTCATGTTGCATAATATCAGGCAGACCATCAGCATATCTTCTCTTCAGTGTGTTAACGTGGCTCATCTAAATGCTCTGAAGCAGACAGATGAATCTGAACACTACAAGAGTACACTCTATGGTTTGCTTTACCAGGATTCACAGCCTACTGTATTTCCCCTTTTGCCTGGTGGCTGGGAGAAAGGTGTCAAAAGTAATGTCTTCAGGGAGCTTCTGCTAACACCTGTGGGTTGGGTAAGTATGGTTTTCTTACATAGCAGAATAAGATTATATTTTGTCTTTTAATTCATACATATATTCTACTAATCAGTTCCTCAGTCCCTCAGCTCTTCCCCACTGATTCTTCAAGGGACAGTTGACTGATATTTCTCTGTTTGAAAATGGATCACTAAATCCCTAGACCATCTGATCCCCTTCGAAAAGTATGTGGCAAAAAAGATCTAGGCCTTCTGCTCCCTGGCTTTCCCCCCTGCTCTAAGGGATAAGAAAAGCCTGTGCAAGAAATTATAGCATAATTTGGAGCCAATCTGATTCCAATGCCAAGATCCTCTATAAAGTGCTGTTAGAATCTTCCACAAGAAAACATGCAATGCAATGCAAAACTACTTTGTCCATCATATTGAGACATCTGCCAACTCTTCTAGTGAAGAGTTTAAATTTGTGAATTATTTTATCTCCCCAGAAGGGGCTAAATCCGACATCATCTCTTCAGGCGAACTTCGTGAAAAAGAAGGCCCAGAAACTTTACTCCACCTTCCCGGAAATACCTAATGGGGACAAAGCTCCCAGTCCCGTTTATGTGGGAAACGCCCTCCCCAGCGCACCCCCTTGCCCCAAGCCATCTTTCTCAGAATTTGCTCCTATAGCTGAAAAAAATCTCAATAAATTAGCTAAACAAATTTAAGTCTGGCTCCCCTGATGCCCTTGCCCCCTGAATATGTATAGACTAATAGACCAGCACTTCAACCTTTTTCTTAATATACTCTGGAATACTTTGATGAAGCACAGTGTTTTTCCCATGCATCTGAAATAGACGTCGCTTCTGCTGCTCCTAGAAAAGCTGAATGCAGACCATGGCGTCTTGAGTAATAATAGGCCCATTTCTCTTCTCCCAGCCCCATCAAAATCCTGGAGAAATTGGTCAATCAACAACTGTCCACCTTTATGGAAGCTAATTCCATACTTCACAACTCTCAATCGGGCTTCTGCGCAGGATATAGCATGGAGATGCTCTCCTGGAGGTGGCGGAGTTTGTTACAGAGAGCCTTGATGTGAGCACACCTGTCATGGTGCTGCTTCTTGATCTGTCGGTGACCTTCAACACGGTGACCCATTCCATATTGTGTAACAGATTCAGTCATTCAGGGCAAGGTTCTTTCATGGGTTAGAACTTTCCTGGAGGGCAGATCCCAACAGCACTTTACTTTATCACCCAAACCAATGCTGTGTGGTGTCCCGCAGAGATCCAGCCCTGAGTCTGCTCTGGTTCAACCTTTACCTTGCTCCCTTGGTGGTTCTGATTGAAACCTGGGGTGTAAAGGAAGTGTGGTACGCGGACGACAACTGTTTTTTTCCATTTAAGACAACTCGGAGGCAGCCTTTTACAACTTTAAAGAGTACTTAAAGCAGTCTCGGCCTGGATGAAGGCAAATTGCCTGAAAATAAATTTCAAAATAACAGAAGTTTTGGTTTTCAGTTAAAAGGGCTTGCCGCTGTCCACCCTCTAGTGGCGTGCTGAACTTAATCCTCCCCCAACACAGACGCCTTTGGCCAGAAACCTCGGTATCATATTTGACTCTACACTCTTCTTCGCCACTCAAATCAAACAAATTTCGATCTGCTTCATGAAAATGAAAACCTTGAAGAAGTTGATAATTTGGACAATGAGGAGAGCTGAAAAATGGTACCCATTCGTTGGCAACTTCTCGTCTGGACTACTCAAACAGTCTCTACCTTGGCCTTCCTGTAAATCTGATATGCAGACTACAGATAATCCAGAAAGCAGCAGCCAGACTTATTAGGAGAGTCCTTCATCACCAATATCACTCATCCCATCAGAGACATCTATCTGCATTAGCTTCCGGTGGCACAGTCCAACTACACAGAGAGTCATCCTTCACTGCCAAAAGTGTCACAGCATATTAAATTTAAAGCTTTGATGCTGGCATTCAGAGCTTTCCACTGAGAAACCTCTCACTACCCGACGAAAAGATTGACCCCCCCCATATACTCAAGAGAGTACTCCGGTCTAACAGCAGCAGCTTGCTACAGATTTCGAAATACTTGAAGATGCTGCAGAGGATGCTCATTCACTGTTCTTGCAGCTAAATTATGGAACAGCTTACCATCTAATTTGCGATGGTCTGAGTCACAAGCCACCTTTAAAAGGAAACTCAAAGCCTGGCTGTTTGATCCTGTCTATGTTCTAAAGATTTCACAGCTAGCTTTCTGTTGTCTCATCTGAGTACCAAGATGCTTATGCTTGAAGCAGTTCTGTGCTTTATCAAATGTTGATTAATATTGAGAACTTTTATCTTGTGTGATAAGACAAGGACAGGTATTGCATAATGAGTAGATGTTGACCTGGTTTAACCTTTGCAGTTAAAGCACATGAAGAGGTGCCTGTGGGGCATCTTGATGGCTATGTGTGTACTACTGATAGACTCTTTGGTAAAGAGCAGGTCATTGTTAGAAATGGATGTCTGTAGCTGGCAATGGTTTGCACCTTTGTGCAAGTTGGGACCCTTGCTTCTAGTCAGGGTAAGGGAGTTAAGCCTTTAGACAACCCCTGCTCACCCCCTTGGTAGCTTGGCACGAGCAGGCAGGCTAATCTCAGAAGCAGTGTGTTAAGCATTTGTGCACACATACAGTAATACAGGGAAAACAATACAAATGGACACCACACCAGTTTAGAAAAATAGGAAATCTTTATCTAAACAAAACAAGACCAAAATGAGAAAAATCCACCATACGTATACCAAAATATCATCAAAAATAGGTTATTCACTCAAATAAAGTTTGTTGCAACAAATAGCTCCACCTGGGGCTATTACGACGTATTGACAGAAGAAAATCCCAAAGTACGGTGCTGACCACAAGGTGCACGGCATTGGGCCCGAAGTCACAAGGACCCCAAAGAACAATACCTTTGCAAACAATGAAAACAAAGATGGGACACGGAGTTGGGGAGGTGATGCTTTGTTGGCACCGAGCAGCGTTGATTCCTTACGACCACAAGGGAGGTGAAGCGTTGGTTCCTTACTGCAATGCAAGGGAGGTGAGGTGTCGGTTCCTTAGTGTTGCTGGGGAGGTGGCATAACGGTGGCGTCGAGGCATTGGTTCCTTACAACAAATCCGGGGGAGGGAGGATGGGAAATCGATGGATTCTGAAGGTCACCCACATCAGGTTTCAGTTCCCCAATGATGAAGCACCCGAGTCGGTGAGGTCAGGGCTGCAGTGTGAGTTGGGGCAGTGCGTTGTGAGCGTCACAAGCGGTACCCTCGGCTTCGGTGCAGGCAGCGACCTCGGTGACGGCATCAGAGTCAGTTCAGTGAGGCGTTGGCAGGCGTCGGGACTGCGGTGCCAGCATCGGTGTTGCAATTTCCCTCTGTGGAGCTGAAACAGCAGTTTCAGGTGCAGGAGGAAAGAGAAAATGAAGTCTTTGTGTCCCTGAGACTTCAGAACAGGAGGCAAGGTCTACATCAAGCCCATAGAGATCTTCTTCAAGCAGGATAAACGGCAGAGTGTTGGTCCTCTCCTTGGCAGAAACAGCCACTGTAGGCCAACCTCAAAAAGCACAGGGGCAGTACTTCTCCTTCAGTATTTCCAGCTCTTTTCCTTGGCAGAGGTTCCTCTTAAGTTCAGAAGTAATTTAAAGTCCTGGGGTCTGGGCCGCAATATTTATACTGAATTTCTCTTTGTTCTCTTGTGGCAGAGAGGCTCTGTGCTCAATCAAAACCAGTTCTGTCCTCTCTGGCCCAGCTTCCCTGCAGAAGGGGGAGGGAAGCAGGGAAATCTCCTCCTACTACTCTAAATGCAGCCCAGGTCTATTAAGCTCAGCCATGACTCATCCAGGAAAGGCAGGATATACTGCCACCCTCCTGCCCCCAGTGGCTGTCTGTAGAGAATACACAATACCCAGCCCCTGTCACTCGAAAACCAGACAGTCAATCCACATACCAGCAGAGGCACACAGGCTGGCTAAGCAAAAAAATAGCCACTTTCTAAAAAGTGGTATTTTCAAACACACAAAATAAAAATTATCTTTAATAAAATATGCATTTTTATATTCTGAGTTCAGGCATACTAAAATCCATCTTTCTATCTTGTCCCCAGGGAAAGTTATACTTGTAATATGTTACAAAGTATTCCCCATTCTATCCAATGGGGCAGATGGCCTTTCAATAGTGAAAAACAAAATACACAGTATTTCACTATCAGGAAGTGTTACACACACCTATCACATGTCCTACCTTTCCCATACACTGCACCTTGGCCATGGGGGTACATTGGATCCTACCTTAGAGATGGCTTACATGTAAGAAAAGGGAAGGTTAGGGCCTGGCAAGTGGATGCACTTGCCAGGTTCGACATGGCAGTAAAAACAGCATGCAGACATTGCAGTGGCAGGTCTGATAACCTATTGAAAGGTTGCTTGTGTGAGTGGCACAATCAGTGCTACCGGCCCACTAGCTGCATTTGATTTACAGGCCCTGTGGACACACAGTGCAGTTACTAGGGAATTAGTAGTAAATCAAATAAGCCAATCATAGAAACGCCAATCCATAAACACAATTTACATGGAGAGCATATGCACTTCAGCACTGATCAGCAGTGGTAAAGTGCCCGGAGTCATAAAACTAACAACAAGCATTTACAATGCAATAGGTCTCACACTGACATTATTTTGAAGTATTTACATTATAAATGACATTGTTTTTTTGTTTTGTTTTTGTTATGCAAAACATAAATAAAATACATTGTAATTTTAAATGGCAATAGCTAAAAAAATGTTAAATGCGAAATCTATTGCATTGCATTTACACTAGTGTGAACTATTGGCAATGTAAATGGTACTGGCTTTTATTAATGTGATTGTTTTTTAACAATATAATGCATTTTCAATGCTAACATCATAAACTAATGTAAATGTGATACTCATTTTATTTCCAAGATGTTGAGAGCTATTTGTAAGTGCTTTTAAAACCTACAAAGTGTGCATTAATATGCAGACCTTGGTACACTGGCAGTGAAGCCGAGAAACATTGATAATGCTTATATTTGTAATGGTAGTTTTGGCAATTATCAGCCCCACTATGTAGTGTAACTTGGAATGTACTAGTTTCCACATATTTTAGCCTACCATTGCTTAGTGGACCAACAGCAACCATACCTATGAAGTTATCTTTAATAAAATCCTTCAATCAAATAATATTGAACCATATGCTGTTTGACATTTGCCATCATTTTTGCTCAAACATCAATAGACCCCAAATCCACTGTGTAGCTATATTTAAATTATATCCTATAACGATCAATGTGTTTATTGTGATTGCTCCAATATGTTTTATTATATTATGTTCACTTTTGACTAGCATGTTTTAAAATTAACACATTTTTCACCCATTTCATTCAAATATCCTTAAGGATCATACATTAGCCAAATATACAAACAAATGAACTGCCTGTTTTCAAAAATCACCAAAATTATAGATTCTTTCAAACAGATTCTGCAGAAAGAAACCATTACATCCCACCCGGAACCACCTGCAGTCTTTATGTGGGGCCATGTCCACCAATAACGTGCATTTCTGGCTACGGGCCTATATTAAACTGAATACCATTTATAAAAACACTCCAGAATAATGCTTATTTTTAAATCCATGATGTATTATGGGAGATGTAGTGGATACACTTTAGTGGACTTGTCACAATTAATTCATTTTTATAACAGAAAGAAATATGCATCAAAACATGTCAAAGAAAATACTTTAAAACTGTATGGAGCCATTATAGAAATGTTTAATGGAAAGTTTGTGAAAAAATACCTGATGCTTCAAAGTTCAGCATAGTAATATAAATATAACGGCTTGATAAATAAACAACCTACTTTGCCACGCATTTTGGAGTCCGGGTCTCTCTCATTGCCGCAGTGGAAGTTGGGAGATCGAGTACTTTTTCAGTAATATAAATATGTATACATTACATATCCGTCCATGAGAGGGCAAGAGTCCAAACATGAGGCGCCACAAGACCTCAGGCATGGAGGAAGCCAATTATCCCACAGGCATACCAACATCACCTGTACCATCACAACGCAGACCAGCACTCTCTCGCCTGCCAGATTTCCATGAAGACTCAGAAGAGCATACAGCAGCCAGGGAGACACCATAACCTGCTGTGAGGGACAGACACATTCATAGGATACGTACAGAGAAAGGTTGAACAAAAAGCATACACATACAAGGACGCTTTCATATTATTAAGAACTGCAGCTAAATATTAAAGAGGAAGGAGTTCAGACTACTAGAGCCTTGGATTCGCCCAACTATACATACAGGCGGGGTTTTTACAAAACGGTATCTCTTCCAATAACAAACTAACCCTTGAAAAGCTAATAACGTGGTGTACTAAAACAAAAACTGTGCGCTGTATATATCTCAGTGGAGCCTGCAGCCCCCATGTTTCGCAGTCCTTCTGCCCTAAATGTTAAACATTGGGGGGGCAATCCATTGTCATTTGTTATCAACTCATGCTTCCGGCAGGTGACCCTTTAGGCCACGTCCTTATTAGCTTCAACAATCACGGAATGTCTTTTTACAAAAGCTCATTAGTGCACCGATACGGTTTCCCACATAATCATAGGCTGGATTTCTAGCCGTGGGAGATGCTGTACCCAAAGCTTATCTTACTTGCGATCATCGATCTTTATCTCATGACATCACACATACTCCCATTCACCCAATCCTTACCTTCATGCGTTCCCGGCGTGGCCAGGAGCCTTGCTGGCAAATAGGGTGCCTGAGCCCTCCAGTTGATGGTAGTGCGCATCCACCAATCGCTCGTTGCCCCATACGGCTGTAAGTGCGTTCGTTTCTGCTGGGGTCCAGGACATGCCGCGACAAGCGGCCTACGTGGAAAAGGAGACTGAGGGAGACGAGGCAAGGCCTGGACTACCGGCGCATCCCTCCAGAGGCGACGAATGGCTTGAGGTAGAAGGCACTGACAACGATGGGCGTTCATCGCTCAGCCCGGTTGAAGTAGAGGACATGGCCTGGCGCTTTGGACTCGTCAGTGGCGGTGGAGCGGGATCCGATTGCAGATCCGACTCACAGGGCGCAGCCATGTTGACTTCTCGGAACCAGCGGGAAGTTACGTCTGAAACTAGGAAATGGACTATCACTAGTAAAAGAGTTAGGGAGCCCCTTTGCAAACGTTCTGGCGTATGAACCAATATTCCCTAAGAGAACTGCCTCAAATATTAACAAGCAGTACCAAACGACGCGATGAGCCGTGGGGGACGCACATCATGCCTCGCAAATCTTCCCAACCGTTCTCAGTTTAACACAGTCTGTCTATAGTTAAAAAAAAGTGAAAACATTTGCTTCAGGTGGTGAACAGCACAATTCTGTGAGTTAACATCTGAAGGCGACATGTAGCACCTTGGCAGATTTTCAACAATTTACACCTTTTGTTTAGACCTGGTGCCAAGGTGGAGACAGACGTAGGACCAAATGGAAAAAGACGAACAGCCTTTGGTTTCTGCTTTGATAAAAGCAGCAAGACATCACCATAGCAGTAAATGTATGTATCGTGTTTACAACCTGCATATGCGCAGAGTTTAGGCAGGAAGACAAAGTTAATTAGTGCACATTACAGGATTTCAACATGCCATGAAAACAGAGATTAAATGATTTGCCCAGATTCAATAAATATTCAGTTAACACCGAGACTTAAAGGTGGTTCCCCAGCTTCAATTGGTTTGGTCCATAGAAAAAGGCTTTGTATTGGCGGCAAATGCCCGATTTTCCGAATCGGGCCGTTTGCGATGACAAAAAGCTAGGTACCTGTGGGTCATAGTTTGTTGAGTATTTGCTATAAATAGTTCATGGTGTGCAATCCTTTCAACAGGAGGAAAATGTCCTGAGGTAGTATGTTCATTCATGTGCTGTCCGCCAATGCAGGTTTTAATGCTGGACACACACAGGAGTCTTTTTTATTGGTTCGACGAAAACATTTTTGTGGTAACACAAATAAACTCCTATTTTCTCCTTGTAATATTGTTTTTTTATTTCTGTCACTATATATTTGCGAATCAGAAGAAGAACAATTTCAAATGGTGACTTTTTTTTATCAGAGATTGTGTTTTGTGTTGAATGTTGTAATTTATCATTCTAAGCGCTCGTGGGAGAAATGGTTAAACTACAAGAAGAGAAATGGTTTAACCGTTAAAATTAGTGGCGCTTCATGCTGTTGTGAAGGTGCTATGGCTAGATATAGTGAATATATTATTAATAGTAATAATGGTGTATGTATTATTACTCGAGTGACTGATTTGCGGTGAGACAGGCTGGGCTATGCACGAGGCGGCACAGCTGTTTGTTCCCTTTGCAGCCAGATGTTCTTTTTGAACAGAGGAATGGTCGAAAACGTCATTTTCGTGTCCTCTGCAGCATATTTGCCTCTCAGTCTCATACGCCATCCCCACATCAAACCTGCATCACATATTGCTTTATTGTAGGCGGGTGCGGAGCGCTAAATAGCTGCAGCGTCTCCAAAAAATGCGCTTTGTTGTTTGAAGCGCTTGCGACCTGCAGCCCCGCAGACAGGCGCTACTATCCTATCCAAACATTGTGCCCCGACTACCACGTGAAGGAAGGGGTGAGGGCACAACCTGCCCACGCTCAGCCTCGCACCTCCAGATTTTATCACTTGCCTTGTGATGTTTGCATCGGTCCTGCCATTGCTCCTGATTTTATCCTTATCTGCTCGTCTCTGGCGGATGATGTTTCCATATAAAGATTTTTCCATTCTGGTGCATTTTAGGCAGGAGTCGCCATTAGATAATTTATGGAGCTGGTAGGAGTCTGTTGTCAGCAAAGACGGCAGACATCGAGTCACGGCTCCTCTGCGTTAATATGTATGATCCCGGGGAGACAGCTTTCTAGTCCGGGTCCTATTTTCTTTTTATCCTGAACGGATATAATATGCAATAGTCACGTGTTATATAAAAAGTTGACGTCCACCCCCAGAAGCAGGCTTCATAATATGAAGATGTTGAACTGCAAAATGGTTCGACAAAAACAAAAGGGTGTGCGCCCCTCGAGGTGTATGTGGGTCCGTACTCTGATCATAAAACACCGACAAGGCAATACAGGGATATTTTTTAGTACAAATGACGCCGAGGATGGGAAGTAACTCGAGCAGTCTCAGAATCCGCCCCCGGTTTCCACCAGCCAGAGACCCCTATGGGTCGGCCGGACCCGGTTCGGCCTCCGAGGACGTGGTGCAAGACACAGGATGCAAATAACAGGAGTTTCTCTTTACACAACGCTCACCACCACTGCGCTCTATTTATCAACCACAGAAAGGTGGAATGTGGAGCCGCCCACCTTGCATTCTGTCCTCGTGCCTTTCACATTAGACACAGGTTTGTTTTACAGCCGCATTAACCCACTGAGCTGGCGCAACAAATATTTCTTTCTGTCGAGCCTCTTTTCCGAATTTTGCTTTTTCATTTTCCAACGTGAAGATGGATGTAAATCTATCGCCTTTCATTCGAACCCACAGATCGCGATTTAAGGTCGTAGGAGCAGGGAAGAAAAAGCGCTCGCCAGTCAGCCGCTGTTTAAATTTGCATCGCGCTTTCATTTGAAAGTGAAAGCGCAATGCAAAAATAAACACGCGGCGCCCTGTCTCCTTTAGTCCGGCCCAATCACAGAGCTGGACAGCCGCGTGCAAGGCAGCGTGACGAAGCTTCTGATAAGAAACTTCGTCACGACAGCCGTAATGCAGACGATCCAGTCCGGATGGGCTGGACAAAAAAGCCAAAGAGAGGCAAGACAGATAGCTCATTTCCAATGGCAGGCCACCGTTTAGCATAAACGGTGATGTCAGCCAATGGAAATGAGGGGTGGGGTTTAAAGCCCTTTTCTAAAAGTACCCATTAGCAATAAACTCGCCAAGCGAGATGTGCATCGGCTCAGCAACGCTAGGCGAGACCTAAAAACAGGTCAGAACAGGAGGCCAAAAAGCCAAAAGTCTGGGGATAAACCCACTGAAAAAGCAAAGTATAACAGTCATTGATGCTTAGATCCTCCAGCAAAATAGGAAAAGATGTGCTCCCTGAAGCTTGAGGACATTGGCAACTGATCATACAGCCTAGGGCACACAGTCACTTAGTTTCCCACAGTAACCATACAAGGCAAGGATTATTGTGGCAAAGGGGGTCACTGACCATGTCCTTGCTGAGTTTCAATCGATGAAGGCATTACTAGTCACTGTAGTCCCAGTGGCGTAATGAAACTTGACCCCCCCCCCCCCTGCAAAGTCCCTCCAGATTCACTCAGAAGGGGTACTGCGCTTAGGGGGCCCTCTGGAGCTCAGGGCTCCCTGCACCATGGGGGATGCGGGGGCCATAGTTACGCTACTGTGTAGTCCTAGAGTACAGTCCTTTGCCAGAATCTCCTTTTTCTGTGAGGTCTCCCCATCTTTCTATAGAGGAAGGTAGGAATATGCCAATCAGGCCCTATGTGCCCTTTAGTAATACTGAAAGGTATAAAAGTCAGTGAACGAATCAAATATAACTGACTGAAGACTCCTTACTTCTTCTACATTTCAAGGTGTGTTCCAGTAAGCATTGTAAATGATGAAGAGCCATCCCTTTGGATAACACTTAAACTTTGCTTTGGCATATTCTGTCATATCCACATAGCAATTTGCTCCCACTAATTGCTGAGAATTATGAAATTATTGCTCTCCCCTATATTACTAAGACCATTCCAATGGCCTAGTTCTCACTCTGTCTTCTCATTCTCTGTTTCAGAAGGACTATGTTAAGCTTCTTTAATAGATCAAGTCACCAGTGATTTTCCTTGTTAATCCTGTTTCTAGACTCCAATTTTTAGGAGCAAATACATTCTTCTCTTTTTTGACCAAAGCACAGCCCTAGAATGGACAGACTACACCCTGGAAGAATAAGAAAATAATATGAGCTTTTTTTGCATAAGATCCAGAATCTAAGCAATAACATTCAGTCTTGAGACTGTGATTTTCATGTGAGAAGAAATCCTTCCTCGTTGGAAAACACCAGTAACAGTAATGGTAATCCATGATTATGATATACCAAATCCCAGCCTTGCTTTGTGTATTCAACGTAACTCTCCATTAACCCATAGGTATCCTTAGATAGCTATGGATGTACCTTTGTTTAGCTACTGACTAATGTTGTTAAAGTGTCTATGTGAGGTTTGTGAATAACGTGTTCTATTTACAGTTTCCTAGCCAGGGGTATAGTGGATTTGGCCATGAACCAGGACAACCTCAAATTACAGGCCTGAAGCTAGTCAACACTGCTGCTTTCTTAGCACGTTACACCCCACACAGCCAACAAATCATACCAAGGAATATTATCACATGATTCATCAACCGAAATATTTTATCAGCGATCAATATATTTTGCTTAGCCTATACTTAGTTGTTAGGGATGAGCAATATATAGGGAGCCTGGTCTTTATTTTGGACACTAACTTGCAACCATATTAGAGGAGGCACTGCACACACACATACACACACACACACACACACACACACACACACACACACACACACACACACACACACACACACACACACACACACACTTTGGGCCTTCCTCCATTCCACAAGGATGAAACCTTCAACCAAACACGTTTGTACCGACTCACTGACTCTACAATAAACAAGGTAAAATAAAGCAATATAATCTTTGAGAACTTGTGCAGGGGAGGCTCAATGTCTCACTGTTTGCTCTAACCTCTTGGCACAATGACTGGTGGGAAACCCTTTAGTGTAGCTCAGCACTAATGCTCATCAATGGAACAGAATTAAAAATTAAGAAGGAACAATGAACAATAACGGATCTGGGAAGTATTAACGCTGAAACATCCAGCAGCAACAGTGCATTCTGCTCCCTCTTTATTTTCAATCTGAAAAGAGACGGAGGGCTTGCTGTTTTTTTTTTAATGAATTAATGCATTTATTAACTGTTACATTACAGTAAAGGCAAGAATATTATTAAAAAGCAGTTAAAAGGCAGTTCCCCTACTACCCCCTACACCCTCCCCTTTAATGTCCTTGAATTCTAAACGTCCATCGACCTTTGCGCAAATCTTCAGAGTTACTCATATTTCCATATTTGAATAAAACAAATAAAAACTAGAACTTTAAAAAAAACTAAGACTTTAAAAATTCTGGTTTGCGAGTGGGCCTTTAAGTAAGGAGGAGGGAACCCCTTGGTGCCTGTCGGGGGCCACCCTGCCTCCTTCAGCGTGTTACAAGATGTGGCGTAACTGTCACAGGAATATTTTCTGGTGGCTCGTTTAAGGCGATCCTGATCAGATGCGTACTTTTACCCAGTCTTGGTAGGTTCATTGTTTTTTGTTTCGTGAAGCATAAGGCCAAGACCTCTCTACAGGACTTTGCCCCATTCGCAATAAATATCGGGCAGAGAATGCACCGACGCTCGTTATTCAGTTTGGGGCAACAGTACAGGAGAGCCGCCAAGATTCCTTGTGGAAGGCACATAGCCTGCACTCTATGTTCTCCCCCCCGGCGTGCCCATGCCTGGTTGAAGTCAGTGATGCGTAACGTAATAAGTCCCGTAGTGAGAATTTTCCTGTGGAATTGTGACGTCGAGCCTCTTTAAGATAGTGTTGGGCTTTTCCCGGAATGTATGATTTGTTCAGGGGCTCCAGGCTAGGGCTTGGGCGGAGAACTTTGGTGTCTTGAGCAAAAGGACAAGAGCTTGCTGTTACCCTAGAGGATGATCATAAAATAGAAACCAAAATCAAAGTGTGGTCGTTCTGGTACGAGTATGGTCGCCTCCTGTCAATCAGTCAGTAAGCAGCTACCTATAAATGAAGAGGACACAGCTTTAAGATTGCCAGCTACTCTCATGTGATGGAGCGCAGAGCTGTGGGTTACTGTAACAAGGACATTCATTCACTGAGCGTTTTCAATCACACGTCAGGGTTCAGATGGATGTAACTTGATCATTGATAAGCATTGGCAGATCCAAATGAGATCTTTTTCAGTTTATTCTCCTTAGCCAATACATACGTCTTAGTTTCTTGACAGCAGCTTCTCCGTCATGCTTTACATCTCAGTTGGCTAGTGTTCACCCTCCAGTTCGTGTTGCTCACCTTCCCAGGTGAGATAAGATGCAGTCACTTCAAGCTTATCTAATCCCATAAAAGATCTTTGATCAAATCCATGGCAGCGAATTGAATTCTTGACACAGATGCCTATGCTTCATTATCTTTCATTTTTAGGTTTCATTTTGTTTTTATTGCATATCTCGCATGCTCGTGTTGAATCTTATTTTCATAGAAAACGCATTGAAATCAGTACAATCAAAAGTGTGTCAGGGTAAGGAGAGGAGGCAGTAGCAGCCCACCGCCTCGCTCACTAAATCAGAGGCTGCTAAAATACTCATCGGCATCAGTGTTAATATTTCTGACAGTTTAATTGCATCAGATTGGAGCACCAGTAACATTTAATCGCTCTGTGCAATGATTTAGCAGATGCCGAACAAAGCAATATGCATTCTATCCTCTAATAACCCCAATCGTCGGCATCCCAGGAAGCAGCTTAATGGGGGGCTCGATATATGGCCCTCGTTGCAGTGCCAGATATATTTTCCTTTTTTTAATGAACAGATATTTCAACCCGTGAAGCAGTGTTTATTTCATTATATTCCGTGCATCCTTCTATAACTATGGTTAACACACAAATCTGAACTACTGCAGTATGATGAAAGGGTGGAAACTGTACGCCCTAAATTACAATATTAGCCTCTTTTTAAATTTATGTAATTTTTTCCACTCCTTAGCACTAGCTGCCGACAACACATTTCCTTTACCGTGTTTGCTTTTCAGCATTAAGTTTGCTACTCACGCAGCACCACCGATTAGATTTTCTTGTACGAATTACGTGAGTCAAAAGCAATGTCTTCTAATTATTCCCTCCATCCAATCAATGCAAGGGTACTTCCTGTTACTTGTTTGTTAAAGCGAGATCTCTTATACTGCCCATTTGTGACGTCTCCTCTGCTTTGTATAAAAGGGCGGCCGCGAAAGGCCCACTCTCTTCTGCTAGGGCATGGTTCATACTCCTAGCCCTTTAGGCAAGGCGTGGCCAACACCAACTCTACCCATTCACCTGGAGGGGCTGCTAGTCAGCGATGGCAGCATTTTAAGTCGCCTCCTGTGGCCTTGGAAAAAGGTAAGCATGTGTGTGAGCTGTCTCCCCATGCCAGGAGCAAACAGAGGAATCAACAGGCACTGCAATGTCTGGTGTGCAATGAACTGGTCTCAGATAATTATGACAATGTGTTGGCTCTACAGAGTACCAGTGATTCTCTACCAGGAACTACAGATCAACGGAATTTGTGCATTCCTGTTTGGTTTCTGAGGACTGCTTTTTGGGTGGAGATAGCCATCACAGTAGGCGGTGGTGAATACCATAGAGCTGGGGTTCTTGATCTTTTGACTTCTGCAGACCCCACTGAATCACAACTGGAATTACACAGTAAATGAACACAGCACATCCACTTTCCTCTGAAACTAAATGTTTACATATGAGCGGGCCTACACACCGGTGTAAGACCGAGGTTATATTTACAAATCCATAGGCAGCCGTGTGAAATCAGGTCTCTCCGCAGATGTTGTGGGACAAATCTAGTAACTGGATGGACCTTCCATCAAGCTAGGTATTGATAAAGCTAGAGACCGCGCAGGGTCTTTGTGTCAAAAAGTGACAAAGAGAGTGATTGCATAGATGGAAGAATACCACAAGCTCATTATGCTAGAGTGCATGCTGCCTACTGGGAAGTGGTATGGTTCATCTGGAATTAATTCGGCTTTGCTCAAGTGTGACAGCATGCCCCTTTCCAATACAAGAAGGGTAAGTGCCTGGAGTCTGTAATGGCCTTTTGAGCAGTCTACCTGTCGATAGATGTGTAGATTAGTGAACGATTAGAACATAGGCACACTGTCTCTCTAAGTGTGCAGATGTCTATGCTGTATTATTTTACTTTATTTCGGCCGATGGCCATAAAAGTAATGCAATTAAAATATTTTACAAAGGAAGCACAATAAAATGTCAGGTCAAAAATATAGAAATACCATGAATAAAATATTCTTAGAAGTATCCACTCTTGGCCTATGGACACAAAACACATGCACTAACATTTGACCATAGGCAAAAAACTAGTGTGGTTCATCATGCCTACAAGAACAGTTTATACATGTCATGCTGAAATGAATGAGTCATTAAGAGCATCAGACCAGAATAATACATTTTAATAAGCAGGTACTTTAATACAGTGCATTACACTGAATGCGAACATACTACATTTAACACCTAAAACATGCAGGTTTCTCCATTCTAAAAAAAACAAGATGGTATAGATACAGAAATAAAGCTGGGGTTGCTGACCCTTCCCTGTCTCGAAGGATAGTCTAGCTAAATAAAGTGCATGTGTTCCAGCTTTCATTACAATTAAAAAACACAAGTTCTAAATGCAGAAGTACCATGATAAACAATTAGGGGGGATTTGTATTAGGCAGAGGACCGAAAAAAGGAAGGGGAGCACATTTTCAACCAAATTAGCCATATGCTCTCTAGGTATTTAGTAATAGATGAAAATAGCCAGAGGCGTGTCCATGCTAAATAACTTTATTGCTACCCTATATAGGGCAACATCCAAAAGGCAGCACAGAGGAGCAATCCAACGCCTGCACTGCTTATAGTACTTTGGGCAACAGAAGAGGAGGTGATCATCTGTTTCTTATGCACTTCTGCAAATAGGATATAGCTTACTATCTCCTTGATTACCATTCCATTTGAAAGTAAAGGTAGCAAGCGGTAATGTACCTAGCCTGAACCTTATATAAAGGGCTGGCTGGCCATAAAATCTACATTAGTGGCATTAATCGCCAATCCGTGATCTAGCCAGAATAAAGTAAACTTGCTCAAAAGGGTCTCTGGGCCCTTGGGGATTTTTGATACTAATAAAGTATTGTCCGCAAATAGTAGGGCAGGTATTTTGGTCCCCCCCAAGTACCGGGGAATCATAATCACAGCCTATAAGGTAATCAATGCAGCCATTTCTAAACCATAGAAACAACATGGGGGCAAGGATGCATCCTTGTTGACTCCTTTTTGCGACCTTAAAGGGGTCGGTACTTTCCCCATTAGTATCCCATTTTACTTGAGCAAAATCATCATGGTGGACCCTAACAAGCACTTCGAGTAGTGGACGGGGAAGCCCTAGGTCACGTAGTACTCTCCATAACTTACCCCTAGGGACCATGTTGAATGCTGCCTTAAGGTCAACAAAAGAAACAGAGGCTACCCCTTTTTATGTCTACTTCTTTCCACCTTATTAAATGGAACCTAAAAACGTGATTGCCTGCTAATTTTGGGATGAAATCCAGCCTAAAACTGTGTTAAAATGTTATTTTCATCAGCCCAGCTGCTGAGTTGATCTAATAAAAGCTTACTAAACTTTTTTTTAGCTAGAATCAATAAGACTAATTGGGAGGTAGTTAGCTGGGTCAGACTTTGAGCCTTTTGTATGTGTAGAATAAGCTCCGCCCCTTTCCAAGAAGTTGGGATCTCAGCTCCTGCTAAGATGGAAATAATAACGTGTATGGGAAGGTGCTCAAATTACTGATTCGGACTTTAAGAGGTCCGCCAGTATTCGATCTAGCATGGGCGCCTTTCCTGCCTTTTGAGATCTAATGGCCGCAGTCACTTCTGACACTGAGCATGCCCACCCATCTTTATCAGTATGTGGTTTTGAAGAAGTCTTGCAAGATATGGGGGCAGCTTAAATCCTGTAACATCAGGGTGCACAAAGGACAGAGGGAAAGTACTATATAAGGGTTTAAAATGTTTGACCCAATCTTGTGGAAGAAAGTGTGAGTCTGTCTACATCCTATTCATCTTGGAGCCGTGTGCTATTATATGCTGGAAAGCTACCTGGTCCCCTGAGCGCATTGCAGACAGAACGTCACTGCAAATTGCAGTATTTCAAGTTAATTTATCTCATTTTAACGCTAGTTTGCAGTCTGCTTTAGCTGACTTTATAGCCTTCAGTACCTACAAGCCCGTTAGAAATGGGGGTCTCTAGTTGGCAATGGCTTGCACCCTGTCCATGTAGGGACCCTTATTCCAGGCAGGGTAAGGGGATTACACAGCCAAGATAACCCCTGTGCACCTGCTTGGTAGCTTGGCACGAGCAGTCAGGCTTATCTCAGAGGTAGTGTGTTAAGCATTTGTACCAAACACCCACAGTAGCACAGTGAAAACACTACAAATGGACACCACACAATTAAAAAAAAAACAAATCTGAATAAAACAAGACAAGAACGCAACATGCATATGCGAAGATATTAATATCTTAAGAATAAAGTAAAATTATAGTTCCATGAAGTCATTAGCGCCAACCAGGGCTAGAACGGTTATGTGACCAAAAAATCCAACTGTTCAGTCGGACCTCGATAGAGTCGAGGCTGGCTACGGCATCAGGGAAGACCCACAAACAGTACCCTGGAGTTGAAGAGGCCTCAGGGACCTTGCAGTGAAGTGTAGCATTGAGGGGTCGCTGGAGTCATGAGGCATCGGTGCTGCACATCGGTGCAACAGTCGGTGAGCCCTTGGAGTCACACACGTTGCAGATCGAACTCCGTGCGATCAAAGTCAGGAGCGCTGATGTCAGCAGAACCAGGGCTGCAGGGTCGTTGCGAGCGGTGTGCCGTGCACTCCATGATGGGGTGTCCGTGGCTTTGGCGCAGGCAGCGACGTGGCGTCAGTGTGGAGTGCTTGCGTCAGAGTCGATAAAGCTGTCATCGGTAGCCCGAGGCTGCGATGTCATTGAAGCGCAGTGCGACGAGTTGGTGACTACAGCTGGGGGCGTCGTCAGTGAGGTCAAAGTCGGTACAACGAGGCGGTGCTCACGGCCATGGTGCAGGCATTGGTGTAGATATTAGCAAGAAGTGTGATAGTGGTGAGACCAGAGCAGCGCTGTCGTTGAAGTCGGTGCTGCACTCTTCCAGCGAGCGGTGACCACAGCATTGGTGCAGGCGGAGGCATTGATGACGGCATTGGGAATCCTCCAATGGCCCAAAACTGGAATCGGCACAATTTGGGTGTTGTAGGTGAAGTCTTTGATGGTCCTAAGACTTCCAACAGGAGCCAGTAGAAATGTCATGGTCTAGGGATGGGTGTTGTGACAGACGGTCATCTGTTATTTCGCCCACCAGTGCCTATTTACATGATGGCCACTTCCGTCTCACCATTTCCGAGAAGTTTATTATTTTAACCGGAGCTCAGGAGGTTTCTTGGCTCCTTAGGGACTAGCTTGAAAAGTCTGGATTCCCCCTAGATGTGCCGCCTCACCTCCTGAATTACTACATCTATGGAGGGGCACAAGCATGCAGCTAGGGGACCTTGTGGACAAATGGCAGTTGAAAGCAAGCTGAGAGCTAAGGGAGGCAGAGAGGATTATACGGCAGTTCCTGTACCCTGTAATTGAGACTGACAGGGCTCTCACAAAGACCACCAAACCGTCAAACTATCACACACTGGTTCCCAGATATCTCCTGTCAACAGGTATGCCAATAGATCGCCCGCGGGGTTAGTGACAACAGTAATAATAACACCTGAAGAACAATAGTTGCGTGATGGTTGGCTCAATAAGGCTAGAAACATAATTAGGCATAAAGCGGAATTTGAGTCTAGCAGGCATGTGCCACCAAGTGTAAAATGCACTGGAAAGTCTGCACAGGGTAGGTAGCTTTACTTCTGGTCCCTTGAATTCTTTCTCTGTGTCAGCTTAAAGATGTCCAGGAACCGGTGGTCACTGCATTACGATATGTCGCTTCCACTGCTTAAAGACAGGAGAGGAGGGAAAGGAGGAACACTGGTGGAACACTGGTGGTGCGATGATAGTGTGGTGCTATGATAGTGTGGTCCGGTGTCGAGTGCTGCGGTGTCGGTGCCCGGATTGGACCCAACAAACCTTGGCAACAGCAACCCACGCCGGAAGAGAAAAGATGCTTCGGGCGGACCAGCAAGGTCCTGGGGACTCCCCAAGCGATGGAGAGTCAGGGCACGTCTGGAGCAACCAGGTAAGCCCAATTAAAGTTAAAGTTGCCTTCACAGGGACCCACCAGTCGACGGACTAGGGATCGCAAAGGGACCTCAAGAGAAAACACAAAGGGCCAGCTCAGGGAACACTCGTTGAGTGTAAGCAGGCAATCTTCGGTGCAAATGTTGCTTGGAGTCAGGGCTACAAGTAACCCAAAGCTCAGCGGCAGGAGTCATTGGAAAGCTGATGCTTCTGCAAATGGTCGCGGTGTCCAGGGGTTCCGGGTTGCACGGTCTTCCACGAGGAATACAGGCCTCAGAATTGCTGAGGTCACAGATCGACCTCAGAGACCATGGAAACCCACCTCCTGTGTTGCAAAATTATTTGGAGTCCGGCGGGAGCTTCGGAGATGCAAACCAGACAGATGCGTCTTTGGTGCTTGCCAAGCAGGGGAGTAACTCCTTTACTCCAAGGGAGATTCTTCAGTCATCTAGTTCAATGTAGCTCGTCGAAGTTCCAGGATTCAGTATCAGAGTTTCATCCAGGTGTAATCTAAAGTCCTGTTGCCAGGGGTTCCTATCTTATACCCAAGGAAGGGGTGGGACAATCTCTAGGGACCCACCTATGGGAGGGTCAGGAAAGAGGGGTGGCTACACCCATTTCCTTTGTCCAGTTTCGCGCCAGAGCAGGGGCTGGTAGCCCCTGCTACCGGTTTGAGCTGGACTATGCACAGGGACACCAAATGTGCCCCCAGTGCTGACTTCAAAGCACTCTTTGAGTGCACCCACCCAGCCCCAATACACTAAAGCCTATCTGGGAGGTGGTGACACCTCCCTGTGACAGGAAACCTATTGTCCAGGCCTCCCCAGCCAGAGTTTCGTCCATCAGCAGGAGGGCAGACTCGTGGCTGGCAGCATTCATTTTGTGATGCCAGGGCTCTGTTAGCTGGTACAATGTATACCGGTGCTGTCATGCCTCTCCCTCTAGAAGGGTGGGATCATACTCCCACACCAGTTACTGCTCTGGGGGTATGATTCCAAGGTGTTTGACATCAAACACAACATGTTTTCGTGCAGCCATCCCAAAGTTAGCATTTACCGTTTGGTTATAATGCACTTAATAGTGTATGGTTTGGCTGCATCACAAACAACCCCGGAATAAAGGTTCCAAAGGCTGCAGAGGGGCTCTGCTCATACATGGGCACCCTCTCACATAAAACCCAGCACCCTGCCTTCAGGATTAGTAAGGCCTGCCACAGGGGTGACTGATAGGTTTATATGTGCAGTGATATGGTGAGAGATCGTGAACCTATATCTCAGTAAGGGTTGCATGCACCACCTTACCCAGGCTGCAGTAGCAATCCTGTGGTGTCATTTTGGAAGGCTTCCAGGGGTGGCATAATACATGCTGCAGCCCCTGGTAGGCCTCTGGGGTACCTATGCCCTGGGTACATAGTATACATATACTAGGGACTTATAAGGGTACCCCAGAATCCAATCTGGAGTGTACCTAAAGTACTGGTAATCAATTTAGAGAGTTAGCAGCTAGGCTGAGGTCCTGGTTAGCAGGGCCCCAGCCAGACTAAATTCGAAGAACAGTGAAACATCAGCAAAAAGTGGGTATAACTATAAGAAGCAGATCCTACTCTCCTACAATGGGCCAGGCTCAGTGAGTGTGGGGAGGGGGTCCGTGAGGTTGCTAAAAAGAACAATGTAATCTGTAGCTAAAACAGGGTCTTTAACCTACATGTAACTGTACATAAAATGTAATAAAGACACATTAACTCAACAAGCACTGACAAAGCTTAAAAGCTCTCATTTATGAGCCCTGTTGGCGTTGGCAATGGTTATTAGCCATGGTGTATACGCAGCATGGCTGAAAACAATGGAAAAAATGGTTACATGACATTACAGTCGCGTCATTTTGTAGACACGCTCACAGGGAGATTTGCGCCTACAAAATGAGGTGAGCAAATGGGGGAGTGAATTGGGGGTGTTGAGTGCCACTGCATTGATGCGTGTTTTATAGAAACAAGGGAACCCAAATTAGGTAAGCAAGGACCTTGGGTATCAATTTTTATCATGGACAATGGTCATTGTAAGTAGCGGATAAGGTCAAATAATTATAGAATGGAATCAAATCTATATATTAACTATCCAGCCGGATAGGGATTAGATCCAGTTTATTCTTAATAACAAAGCTCAAGAAAATACACAGTGGGATACAGTCCTGTATCCAGAGACATAAGGGTTAGGTAGTTTGTGACATTTAAACACAAGAAACAAAACATTCAGGCAAAGTAAAAAAGCTTGTTGGAAAATATAAAGGATAAAACAAGCGTAATGATTGGCACAACCGTGACACTAGTTTAAAGAAATATTAAGTGTGCACGTTGTTTACAGAGGTCGATGACGTTTCGATCCCGTTTACAAAAATAGTGGGAAAAAGGTTGAGATTATTTTCGTCGTTGTGCCAAATCAAGAAGATGTCATCGATGTATCGCTTCCATAGGGTAATACCCATATTGAAAGGATTATAGGGTGTGAGAATTGTGGACATTTCGAGGTGGTCCATATATAGTATGGCTAGATTTGGGGCAAAAATGGCCCCCATTGAGGTGCCCTTCACTTGTTGATAAAATTCATTGTCGAATGTGAAGAAATTCTGTGACAAAAATAATTGTTGTTTTATAATTGCACTGTTCCTTGAACTTACTAAGTGTCAGGCTGTTTTTAAACATGTCTCTTTACATATACTCTATTGACCTCACGTACATTCATACTACTCGTGTTGTCACGGGCACACTTAAGTCCCCCAAGATGGCCGCCGCAGTCCGCGCTCCAGCTTCCCTTTCAATTGAATACGATAGGAACTCCTGCGCTTGTAATTTTAACTCTGCTTTTTAAGAGCTCGTTAATAGAACCAGCCAGGACCATTGAGCCATTGAGCTCTCTGCAAACGGTATCCCACCGTTTTTGGACCCCCACGCACCAAACGAATTGGCATTCATCATTACTTAGGTAAGCGTCCCTAGTCCATGCGGAGCCCCGGTCTCCACTGCATACCCAGCCCCTAATATCACCTTTTTTTCACAGGCTGGTGGTTCCCCCCCCCCCCCCCCCCCCCCTATTGGCGATGAGCGCACTGATCTAAACCCTCGGAATATTGATGAATAACCTAATGATCCTGCCGCCACATCCTTGCATTAAGTGCAATTTCATAAGGTATGAACCTACATTCAATGCAGTCTCCATTTTCATCGCCTTCCCCCTGCAACCAACCTCACTCTGTTTTTACCCCCTTTCAGGTTTTCCGCAGTTGGTCATTGCTCCCAACACTCCCCTTCCTTGCATCATTCAATTGTTTCCTAACCGCATCTGCTAAACCTAACCCAACTTATCGAGGTACGTTTTCTGCCTTCCCCTACACGCGCACTCCCCATACGCCAACACGCCTTGACCTTATCCTTTAATTTCTTTTTACCCAAATCGAGCTCCCCACACAAAATAGGCTTGTCATTTTCGCTTCAGGTAACACGGTTCCTTGAACGTTATTCGCCTGCTTTTTCTTGACACCCCTTATTATGATCCATATGTTCACTCTAGCCCCTGCGTCAGCTCTCACCACGGCATGAACTTTATGCGGCTGCATCCCTCCAACCATCTATTTAATTGCTCTCACTTTAGACTCTCTCTGCGTGGCCGTTCACCGTGACCCCGTGGCCTCTCAGCTATACCCTAGCGCGCCACTTACTTTTAGCGTTGAGTAAATCTCTAAATTAACACACGTATTTTTCTTTCTTTCTTCCCCATTCCTTCATCTCAAAATTGTTGGTATATAAATCCTTTTAAGACACATATGTCATTTAGGCAAATAATGTTTGTCCTGATGATGATCCCACTATTTTTGTAAACGGGATCGAAACGTCATCGACCTCTGTAAACAACGTGCACACTTACTATTTCTTTAAACTAGTGTCACGGTTGTGCCAATCATTACGCTTGTTTTAGCCTTTATATTTTCCAACAAGCTTTTTTGCTTTGCCTGAATATTTTGTTTCTTGTGTTTAAATGTCACAAACTACTTCACCCTTATGTCTCTGGATACAGGACTGTATCCCACTGTGTATTTTCTTGTGCTTTGTTAATTAAGAATAAACTGGATCTAATCCCTATCCGGCTGGATAGTTAATATATAGACTGCATTGATGCAGCCCTCTGGCACAACCCAAGCTGTGCTTTTTGGCCGCTGAGAAAATTAGCCTAAATTATTAACAGTTGTTCAAGTGTTAATGGTTTAAGATGCTTTAATGCAAGTGCTTGTTGGAGCACAGGACGAGCTAGGTAATATTTTAGATTGAGGGAAATTAAAAACAACATAGATTTCAGTAATCCAAGCCAAAGTCTTACTTTGTTACCCCAAATGAATGAAGTGGAAATAGGTGTCTTTAGAGGCATGTTCTTTCAGCAATATGTATAGCAATAGAACATAATCTAAACCTTACCTGTAAGCTCCTCTTTTGCTCAGTCTACAACAAATATGTTAGCTTACCAAAGGCTGACACAGCTTAATTCATACTGGTGTATGCTGATTATAAAGGGGGTGAAACACTAGTTAAAATGGCATCTAGGAATCCAGTAGACCAGAATGAATTAAAATAAGCCCAGTTTCCTCACTTGACCAAAATGTAGGCGCCAGGAATAATTACATGACTGTGCCACAGTTTATTTATGATTAAAAATTGAGAAAGATGCAAACCAACACAAGGGTATTTACATTCAAATGTGCTCATTGTGCAGCCAATTTATCCTATATTATTTAGAATGAACTTAGCAGGACAACTAATTAAATTGTTCCTATATTTTCTCGCCTTCCATCTAAGGCCCATAAGATGAGTGAAATCTGAAATTACTGACCAGCCCTGGCATCAGACATGTGACTTAATGTTGCGTATTAATGGGTTCCAAAATGTTTCCGTAGACAGACAGTAAAATGAGTGATCCAGTGGTCACTTTCTATTTTCCAACTTTTCCCTACATTTTCTGATTTTGCTCCCTTCTTTTACTGGTAAAATATTCACTTTAGATAGCTGAGATTTGATGAGTCTTCAGGAAATAATTATAAAGATCTTCTCTGTAAACAAAGCAGGTCTTATTTACACTCGGAAATTCTCGGTTAATATTTTTAAATAATGATGTTAAGAAAACAAATGGACAGTTCAAATTTCCTTTCCTCCCCAACAATTATTTCCAGCAGAAACCCGAAGGGTCTCAATACTACCCCCTCTTTCTATTTTCCCCTTTTGCTCTTGTTCATGATGTTTGCTGCAATTGACAGATTAAGCGTGAAAAATACCAAGCATGCCTCAGCCTTACTTTCAACACTCCTTTTGTTCCACTTCTGCCACTGCTTTGCAAAAAGCCACTGGTGCTATTCTTTTTCTCTGCATTCTCGTTTGGGGTGTAGGTGAACTCTTGTGGGATCTGATCATCACAGAGAGCAAAGCAAACACGAGGAGATGGACGGTGCACGGAAACTTTTTGGACTCTTCACCCCCAGTCAAAGATCTGGTTTAATCCATCATTGTGCTTTAGCTCACTTCGCCACCCCAGTTCAAATGCAAATAAGTCTTGACCCTGTTCCTCATGGGAAAGGCCAGCCCGAACTGCCAAGCCAGGTTATACCTGGACCGGAAACCAGCATCCTGGGACCAGCTTTGGGGTAACACCCCACATTAGCGAGGCTAGCTTGAATCCAGTGGATAAGTGAGCAAGGGACCCACCTCTGGGCATACCCTGCCAACTTAGGGTAAACAAAGCAAACACAAAGAGATGATGGACAGAGTGCTGAAACCTTTCAGACACTCACCTCCAATCACAGATCTGGGTGTAATCCATCAATGTTCTTTAGCTCACTTCTCCACCCCAGTTCAGACTCAGCCACATGCAAATCAGTCTTCACCCTGTTCCTTATGGGAACAGTCCAGCCAGAACTGCAGAGCCAGGTCTTCCCTGGACCAGAAACAAGCACCCTGGAGAGCAGCCCATATCAGCGTTCTTTGGCTTTTCTTTGTACGATGTAACTTATCATTATAAAAGACACAGTATCCCCTCTGTACTCCATTTTCTAAACTCTCATTCTGACTTTTAATTGGCAGAAATACATAGACACACATTGTTGGAATTTTGTAAATGAGCTATACAATACAAATCACTTTTCCCTCTGCCACAGTATCTCGTAATCTTACTCTATGACGATATTAACAACACACAGTAAATGTAACCCTTTTCAGGTATTACACTGCACACCACAGCAAAGCTTCCGGTGTTTTTTTGCTTTATTCCCGACAATAGGCCAATTTGGCATAATAGAGAAATAGAAGAAGGGTGCACTTAACTGGCGTGTCCTCAACAAACCTCAGTTAATATTTGACAATGTTGTACAGATTACAATTTAATTGCAGCAACTTGCTTTTGAGTAGATACTTGCTGGAGAGTTATTTTGGACGCAGAACACTTACATTCACTAACCATAAAAATGAAAATGATTCTGTTTCTAGTTTTGCAAAGCACAAACTATCACTGTTTATCATGTGCAGATTAAAAAATGCAATATATATTATTGGAATATGCGACTCTACTGAATCCTATTTCGACAATGAGGAGATTGGTGTCCTTTTTTACACTATTCTCCAAATATATATATTGCTACTATATGTGTATTACTTATACACACACACACACACTATATATATATATAGATATCACTCTCAGAAAGCAAGCATCTCATCTACGACCTTTTCACTGACACACAACCGGACTTATTCTTCATAACTGAATCACGGTTGGAAGATGACATAGCTTCAGTGTTGCATGAAGCTGTTCCTCTAGGCTATCAAACTATCACACAAAATTGAATAGGCAAAAGAGGAGGTGGCCCAGCTGATGTATCCAAGCAAACATTAAACATCAGAAAAGCTGACATCACCATACACTGTTGTGAGGCCCGCTTCACCAGATGCAACCCTACACCTTCTTCCTCCTGCAACTGCCTACTCCTTTACAGATCTCCACCTAGAAATGCGTCATTCCCAGGCACACTTCTAGACACAGTTTCAAATCATATAACACTACACTCCAACCTATGCATTCTTGGTGACCTAAACATTTGGTTTGACAAACCCAATATTCCCCATCCAAAAACAATTATCACTGGCATAAACAAGCTGAACATACATCAGATCACCCACAAACCCAAACACATCGCTGGACACATCCTACATGTCATTTTTGCAAATCCAGAACTAGTTACCTTTCAAACGATTATTCCAGTCACATGGTCAGACTATCATTTGCTTGCTTTCCAACTTAAAACAATACAAACCAACACACCTAAAACCCCTTACATGCATCCACCTATCGACTGTGGAACAAACTCAATTTTGAACACTTAGAAACACAACTAACATCCAGTACAGTTCTAGACGGAATACATTTAGTTCAAAAACTATATGAATGGCTACAGGAAGTTTTTGATATCCTAATACCACTAAGAAAAACACATCAGAACAAAAGAAAACAGGCACCATGGAGAAATACAGAGCGAAAGAGATAAAACAGCAAATTAGACACCTGCAACGCACCTTGCTCAAAACAAACACCAATCAAGACAAACTTCACCTACGCAAACGTAACAGATTATACAAGTCAGCAATCAAAGAAGCAAAGAAAATATACTATTCAAACAGAATTCAAAATGCTAAATGTGCAAATAAAGAATTCTATAAACTTCTCACTGAATTTCGTACACCAAACTGCCTAGAAGAAGCTCATCCCAATTGCTCAAGAATTCACAGATAAACTAGCAAATCATTACGCGACCAAAGCACACACATTGGACTCCTATTTAAAACTAAGAAAAACCTCCAACACCAACCCTTTTCCAAAAACAAAGGTCCAAAAGTAGCCTAACCCAGCCTCTGCATTCCTTCCAACAAATATCACACAATTCATTTATGGAACTGGTCAAAGCAAGCAGACCTACCGGCAAGTCCTTCTGCCCCATGTCCACTATAAACCTTCAATAAAAATCTATCTCTGCCACCACACCAGTAAGTATCCTCATCAACAATTCTTTAACTAGGGGAATATTCCCAGAAGATCTACAAAAGTCATACATATGCCCATTTCTAAAGAAAACAAATCTGGACCCGCCTAACCCCGACAACTACAGACCAACCACAAATGGACCTTCCCTGGGTAAACTGATAAAAAGAGCAGTATTCGCTCAGATGTGTCAATTCATTGAAGATAATTCCATATTTTCCGATTTCCAAACTGATTCTGTCCAGGAAGAGGCACAGAATCTGCCCTCATTGCCATCTGGGATGACCTTAAGAACACAGTTGACCGGAATGGGGTTCCTGCACTACTTCTTTGGAACTCTCAGCTGCCTTTGACATGGTTGACCATGATACCCAATCCAAAGACTCTACGAAGCAAGCATAGAGGAGACTGCTCTCAAATGAATTGCATTCAACCTTCAAAACAGAACTAATGTCATCCATACCCCCTTTCTCATCTTAACCGTACTACACAAAAGTAGGGGTCCCTCAAGGCTCTATCATCTCGCCCATGCTATTCCATATCTACATGAAGTCATTACCGGCACTGACCAATCAAATTCACCTCACAGGCAATAACTATATAGGTGACACACAAATACTTCTTAAAATGGAAAGCCCCAAAGAAAGTGGAAACTCACAAATGTTTAGTTGCCTTAGAGCCGTTGATGACATGGAGCTATCTCAAACTGAATGCTTCCAAAACGGAAATACTCACATGTGGCGATTGGAAAAATGATGACCCACTCACCGCCTGGACTGACGATCTGGGAACACCACCTAAAGTATCTAAAGAAGTAAGAAACCTCGGAATTACCATGGAGTCCAAGCTGTCAATGAATGCCTAAGTGGATAAACTAGCAAGATCAAGCTTCATTACTATAAAAACTCTGCAACACATCTTCCCCCAACTGGGATTTCCACACAAGGTCCAGGCTACTCTCTCTCTTGTTCAGTCTAAACTCCATTACGCCAATATCCTCTACCAAGGATAATCTTTAACAACTATTAAAAGACTACAATGGATTCAGAAATCTGTTGCCAGTATACTCTTACATGTAAAGCTCAAAGCCCACATCTCCCCTGCCTTTAAGGCACTACAATGGTTACCAGTTACAGGAAGATCCACATTCAAGCTTCTTTATATACCCACAAAGCGATACATGGAAAAGGACCACTCTTCATCAGGAATAAAATCACTGAATACACTCAACAAAGAAACCGCCGCTCTAGATTGACACCTTGCCTCAAAATCCCACATAACAAGAAAAAAAACGTAGGTAGCACATCCTACCTTGACGCAGCCAAATTTTGAAACTCTTTACATCTAATCACAAGATCCACTGATGACTACCATATTTTCAGAAGACTTCTCAAGAATTGGCTCTTCCCCACATAATCACCACACTCAAACATAAATATAGAGCATATCCCTGTGTATAGAAGCATTTATTTAGACTATATATGTGTACCTACATATGTGTATTCCTTTGTAGAAACATATATAATAATTATGAATATAAATATATAGATATTTGTTAATTGTGCTTAACAAATGTACAAATTACCTATGGTTATATTATTCTATGTTTAACATGTAGATAGGCCACTGGATAAATAAGTACATTTTTATCAATTTATAAAAACAAATAAATTAGCTTATAGTACAGCAACACTTGAAAGTCTGAGTTTGTTAAATACAATTTAAACCTACATATATTACCTTCCTTATGCATTTATACCTTTCATGTACTTATGTATCTTTATATTTATTACTTTATTTCTAATTCAGCATCTCCAGTGGAATATCCTATTTCTCACCCTATACCTCTCTCAATATATCCTCTACCTCCACTCTCTGGCTCATCCCAAACCCCATTCTACTGCTATGATCCAGAAAATAACAATTTCTAGAGGCTTCCCTCCTCTACCACCCTTGCATCATCTCAAACCTCTTTTAATATTCAGATCTCCCACATAAGGCTTTCTAAACCCTTCCCTATGACTCGCCCCTCCTCCATGTCCCCTTTACTAATCCCAAAACTCTGCCTAATGCTATGATCTCCAAAAAAACACTTTCTAGACCCTTCCCTCTTCTATCCCTCCACTATCCTTTTCAACCCATCTAACAGACTCACATGTCCACAGCTCAATTTAATGTAATATTTCCCTCTACTAATTCCCCACTAATCCAGTTTAGTTTCCGGAGTAGCGTGCTACCTGCCAAAAAAGGGCTTTGCCACCTCATAAGGGGTAGCAAGCGCTGCATAAATGTAAACCCTTCCCTCTTCTAGCCATCCACTATCCTTTTTCAATCCAAATAAACTCATGTCCACCGCTCAAAATTAATTTCATATCTCCACATACAAATTCACCACTAATCCTTTTTTGGTTTTGAAGTAGCGTGCTACTCGCCGAAAAGTGCTTCAACGCCTCACCAGGGGGTTTAAGCACTATATAAAAGCAATTACAATTATGGTCACTTCTTTCTGTACATTAAGCCATCAAAACCTAGTAGAAAGTCTTTCTCCAGCTTTGCTAAACAGCATACAGTCTGAAAACAAATCAGTAAGAAGAAAAGATACCTGCAGCTGTAGTGAGCAAGTCAGTGTGTTAGGCATAAAATATTCACGGTAATACATGTTTAAAGGTAAGGTAATCAACCTGAGAATGAGGGAAGCTATGAATTTTTAGGAGGAGATTGTGAGGAATGAATGGAGATGCCAATAGTAAGGAAGGAAAGAAAGAAAGTAAGAAAGAGCGTTGTTTTAGGAAAAGTGTGACCCAAACGTCTGCATGTGAGGGCACAGATGGGTGTGAGGTTAAGGGGCCAAGCTCAAGCTGTACACACTATCTACATTCAATTTTCCTACCCCCTCCAGATGTGAAAATCACATGACTTCTTCTCAAATGCTGAGGAAGAAGAGACACTCCTTTTAATGCTTCCATTGGCGAATGGAGGGCGGGGGTCACAGAACACCATTTAATTCAGGCAATTTTGACGGCAAATGACAATATCATAGAAGTCTTTATGTCTTGGTCTCAAGTTACCACTAATCATGTTGCAGGACATATAGATTTTTTTTTTGCAATCTATAAAAAGTCCTCTAAATGGGACTGGTACCTTGACAACAGAACCACAAACCTGCTTCTTAAAAAAATGATTGGTTATATTTAATATATTATTTTGTCTTTTTATTAAAATATTCATTGTAAGATGTATTATGATGAAGTTCATATTTGGTCTTCTGGCAAGGAATACTCATTTCATAAAATGAGTAGAGCTTCCACTTCAATTGCATATATTAATCCGCCGAATAAATGATTAAACCAATGGATATTTTACGACTGTACATGAAAAAATTAAATGTGTCTGAAATTGATTAGACGACTAAATTGAATTTCCGTAGCTCAATGAGCAAATTCATACATTATTATGTTCCTAATCCACTTTCTACATTATGCTTTGTGCCGGTGATGCATTAAGACAAATACAGAATGAGAACTATGTGGAATATGCTACTATTGTGGTTCCTTATGAGAATTTTGTTTTCTTCAATCACTTTAAGATTGCTTTTCGATTTTCAGGGCAAACTGCATTTGTTAGTCCCTTTTATGATGCAATGAATTAATTATATTATCTTAATGCTGTGCACATAGACACAAGTCAAAATCATGGGGGTATGTAGAGTAGCACACTTTTTCAAATGCCAGAGTAGTGCAAATTATGGTCGATGTCACAGTTGAACAGTGGCAAAGCAGAAATTGACAATGGACAAGTTGTACACACTATTACTGGCTTTTGAAGGTTAATGAATAGCCATTCATGTTTTACACGTTTGTATTGTAAGAAAAGTATGGTTTGGGAGAATCAAATCAATCAACATTTTCCTATATTGCTGCCCTCCCAAAGACATCAGAATGCTGCATGTCAAGGAAGAAAAGTCAGCAATAGTATTACCACAATAAAATGGTTTAAATAATTTCTCTTTAAGGCCAAAGCCTTTTACTCAGTCTTAATACCTTCTGCAGTTTGAACAACATACAAGGGTAAGGGTAAACAAATCGATCTCCAGACACAGCTCTTTCTACTTGTGGTGGTCTTGGTAAATTTTTATCACATATCTAAGTGTATTTAGATGAGCACACAATAGTTTGCAAGATAACATGGAATACATGACTTGGTCTCATTCTCTATGCATCTTGTGAGCCATTTTATAATGCTTTAAAGGACACACCCTTACTAAGGTGTAAGGTCTGTTTGGCCTTAAACTCTCTATACACTCAACTGAGTCTTCATTGCAATAAGTTATTACAGCTGTGGGTGACTTTGATATGCTGTAAAAAAAAATCTTATATATGCATTTAATGCTTTCTGCCCAGCAGTGTAACTTTCACTCTTTGTTCAGTAACTGTGGTACAAAGCATCCTAATTAACATGTCTACTATACACTCAGTCAAGTATTACTTCAATCTTAGCCTAAACAGAATCATATCAAGTACGCACATATGGGTTAATCACAAATGTTTTTGTGCACCTGACTGATTCTACCCTAATTCACAGAATCCGGAAATATGATTCTTTTAAAGTACAATTATTAGAGCTTAAACTTAACCATTAAGGTGCATTTTTCACTGTGAGTGGCAGGGCGGTGGCTAGGTTCGGATACCGGAGTAGCCAATAGTTTTCTTGGTATTTTGCATGACCATTCATACTCTAGAACCCATCATAAAGTTACACCCAAAAATAATTGGGAACTTTTTGACTCATGATCTAGTTGGAAATCTACTCCAAACTAAGGACAACCCCTAGTAGATTTCTAACTTTTTAAAGAAGATTTTGAGAATAAGATTCATATTTTTGAAAACTGTTCAACTACTCTATCCAAAGTTACTGGAAAGGTTATCTGAATTGATAAAACAATTCCATCAATCTGTATTTGTAAATATATCAGCACTATCTTAGCTTCACCAAATTATGTATAAATTTACTTAGGGCAAGTGATGTTCAGGCCAGCCAAATCTCTCCAAGTAATGGCATCTAAGAGAAACCTTTCCTAAAGACTAAGGGCACTGTCTAAAGAAAATATATGAAATCTGGCCAATATGTGGCATGTTCAGCTTAGTTCCTTGATTTAATATATCAAACTTGCCAGTCATGGGAATAGTGGGAGGTTTAGTTATTTAGGGTGATCTCAAAGTAACCCTTATGTCAAGTCTGATGTGAATTTTTGTTTTCTGCTACAGCAAAAACTGTTAATCTGTTTTAAACCAAACTTGTTATGAAGGCTGAATTGTCCTCAGAAATGACCTTGTTGTAGCTAGTTGCATTTCTTCTCAATAGTTTGAGGTATTTGGACTACAGAAAGATGCCAGGCATGTTTCAATCGGCTAATCTGCGGGTCAGCAGAGGAGTCAAGGGTAATATTTAAAAAAAATATTCATATTTGATGGACATGCAATCTGATTGACTGAAGATGACTGGAAAATGTAATTTTTGCAGCCATTAAGCTAAGTAAGGGATATGTGGCGGACTGTGGATCCAGTGTTATAGGACAAACTGGGGAGGCTTAAAGGTGTCCTGTAATTTTCTTTGCATATCTGGTGTCCCAATAATACCTGTGAGGATGACATAAAATGCCAAGTGGATCATCCCCAGACCCTGGGAAAACGTGTGATGGCAGAACCTTCTTTAAAAACAAATATTTGGTGTTGAGGAATCTACAGATTCAAACGGGGGCTCTTATTTCTAATTTTAGTGGATGATATTTCTAATCCTCAAAGCTCTTTTTAGGTCCAAGATCTGCAGACACTTTAAAACAGTTAAATTAAATGGGCGGGGGGGGGGGGGGGGGGGGGGGGTTGAGAGGTATGTACTGAGCCAACAACCAGCCAAACAAGGCTAAGGATGTATGTGTGAAATGGGTTCAGAATACACAGAAGCTTGGAAAAAGAACAGATCCTATGTCTGCGGCCTGCTATGCCTGCCAAAGGCTATGTGCAGTGGGTTATCGCGGTGGGTGAAAGTTCAAGAGGCTGGCCAAAGCACTCACCATCCACTCACATCCCGAAAACAATGTAAAACACTTCACATACATGCTCACAGCATATATCATAAAACTATGAATGAGAGCAGTAGCGGCCCGTGGAGGGAGTGCCGCGGTGAGGTGGGGCGGGGGAGGGCTAGTGATTTTTTTATTTATTAATTTATTTATTTATATTACTCCGGTCGGCCGTGAGCTGGAGTTTACTACCCCCACCCTGCCCCTCCCCGCGTCACTCCCTCTACGGGCCGCTACTGAATGAGAGTAATAATCAGAATGAAAACAAATTGTATGAAGTAAACTCAGACAAAGCAAAATACTCACCTGCTTGCATTGTACATGAAGAAAAAAAATTAACGGAGAGTTACCTCTTGCATTCAACAGTGAGCTCGCTGCTACCTCATTATGTGAGACATCTCTGACCTCTCATACAAAAATGTTATGATAAGTTGTGTATTCTCTGACACATTATTCAGTTAAGCATATACTTCTATATTTTAACATATGCTTTGGTTTGAACATTCTGTAAACTTAACTTACCCATAGATTCTGAAGTCTGACTGCCGACTACACGAAGCACCATTGGCTGTCTGCTGTCTGACCTCTGCAGGGAGGTAGAAGGGGAGGGCAGTGTTGTACCATTCACCTTGGCTTCTCCTTGAGGCTACAAAAGTCACAAAAGAAAATTAAGTTAGAATTCATCTCTTTCCATAATTCAGCCTTCACCTTCAGGTTTGATATAGCTACGATTGACATTGACGAAATGATCATGAAAATGTCTGTGTGAAACAGATTTTAGCCAATCTAGCTAGACGGCTGCAATTTGGTTACTGCATTTTTTCTTGAGTTAAGGTGTGATGTGTTGGATTCAATTCATGTTGAATAGCTCAGTTATCGCTAACATACAGAAAGTTTTGAATACCCTTTAAGCTGTATGGAAAGGATATCTTATGAGTTCTTATTGCTTATCAGACAAGAACAGGAAAAACGCTTGTCGTTGGCAGATGCCATCAGATGCTCAAAAGAACTATGTAGAAATCTGCAGCAGAGAAAGAGAAGTCATATTTACTGAGGATTACTTAAGGGATTATTTTGGTTCTAGTCCTTGAAGCCGACAAGTTTGCCCTTTGTACTTGAAAAATACATTAGTAAAGTTGATGAATGTCCAGCTAAATTGGTGACAAACCGATTAGGTAGGATAATGTTGTCTGTTATAAACGAGTCACAAAAATACTGACTTCTAACAAAGGTATCAATAGAGAGTTGTTTAAATACTAAAACAACTCTGTAAAGAATAAGCTGTTCCTTCACTGGAGCAACTCCATCCACTTTTGCTCAGTTAAGGATGCCTTTGCCAGACTCTAACTTCAAGGTCAAGTTAGATAAGGTGGTTACAATTAAAGAAATTCAACCACACTTTCTAGAATACACTCTGATAAGGTTTAAACAGTTTTAATTCTAATGTCTACAAAACGTTTAGTGGATGGTCTAGCATTCATTGATATCAATTAAGCTTGTGACTAAATTCCATGAAGTCAGTGTTGATTACTCATTACAAAACACAAAATAGTAAGCATCAGCTGATTTCTTTATTGCACATGAATGTTAAGATTATAACCAAGATTTATCCAGCAAGCTTGAATGTTGTTATAAGGAAGGTGATGAATCCTTCACAGTGTGGCTGTGTTAAGGGAAAGTGTGCTTTTGGCAAAGTTAGCTTCTTGATTATATATCTAGAAACAAGGATGAACCTGCTGCAGCTATTTCACTTCACTAAGATGGGGTCCTTCAACAGGGTAAATTGGAAGCACTTCGATTAGGTGTTCAGTAGGTTTGGAGAGCTCTTTTTTTTACACGGATTATAACCATGTGTAGGCATTTCGCCACATGGCAAACCCTGATACGCTTTTGACATAGGTGTTTGCCCTGAGGTGATTGCCGTTCATTCTAGGTCTCTGCTCTAGACGGCGTGCATGCTCTGTCTCGAAAATAGACCTGTTGTATGTACTTTGAGGGTTCAGCCTAATAGGCTTGCTATTTGTTGGCTCCCTTGTCGCTCCATTACTTGTTCTCCCCATTTGCCCCTGGCATGCATGTGTCAGGCCTCTTTCAGTCTTTAGCGTTCCCCAGGAGCAGCAACCAATTACTGCTACACATACGCAGCGGCCATTTCTAAGGCACTGTTTCAGGACTACTTTTTTATTACTTTAAGAGTGGTTTTCACAAGCGCTGCCGTCAGCTCGTGCCACTTCTTTATTTCTTTCACCTGCTCGAACATGAACTCATGTTAGGGTAAGCTACTGCATGTGAAAATTAGAGGTAGGCACTATATTCACACATTAGTTAGAAACACTCCGTATTTAAGCTATGGGGTGACATCAGAAGCTCATATCACAGCTGGCACTATATGCTCATGTTAAGCACAGCTACAACACTCATCTTAACAAGCATTTGCAATGCAATAGGTCTCACATTTGCGAGAGTTTAAGCTATTGGCATTGTAATGACAATGCCGTTCATTTATCTGTTTTGATAATTAAAACATAAATAAAAGGCATTAACAATGCCAATAGCTCAAAACTCTTGTAAATGCGAGATCTATTGAATTTCAAAGAAGCAGCTGCCATTGTCTCGGGCTGCTTGGAAAGCGAAAGCGTGCATGGCGCGCTGAATGTTGCAGGAAAGCATGTTGTGCGTGGAGTAGGAGAATATCATTAAAGAAAACAGTGCTTACAGACTAAATAAGACATACCATGTAACAACAGAAGTAAAAGGGCCAGTCCTCCTGGGAGGGTACAAATGAGGACCAGGCTGTACTAAGGAGGGACTAACAAGCCTATTAACGAATCAGAAGCCAGCATTTACAAAGGACAATGACACAAGCCAATGACGAATATGGGCTTAGGGTGGGCTGGGCTTCGAGTACATACGCAAATACAGCATGCCTCACAGAGCAGCGCATGCACTGCCCAGGCTCGACCTAAAAATGTTGGTCACTTTAGAAGTAGACACTCATGAACTGACACTACACACTCACATTTGGGGCAAGGCAATACACGCTCAACTTATGGGGCCACTATATGCTCAAGTCAACCAGAGGTTGACCCTAAGGGCTCAGACTTCATATAGTGTGCAACAATATGCGCAGATCTGTGCTATGATATGCACATTAATGAAAGGGTCATCATCTACCCCTCTCTTCTTACCTACCCTACTTCTCTGAAGCACCACAGACAGGTAGAGATGGCGCACAAAGATCAAAGGAAACCCCACACCGCTAAACGAACGAGAGCTGAGGTGTGAAGTCACTTCCGGTGTACTGATGGAACCTCAGAAGCACTGCCAAGGCAAGGCTTGAAATGCAAGTGCAATACAATTTTCAAAGAGCAGTACCTGGATACACTTTGTAGCATCCAAATGCTTTATTGGTGCTTGCTACAATCAAATTCAACAATTGGGTTACTACACTACCGAAATGAACCATAACACATTCTATATCTGCCTAAGAGCGAGTCTTGGAATGCAGAGATCTGCACTAGTTTTGAGAATGACTCGATCACAGGACTCCGCTTGTTCTGAACTCAGGCAGCAACAGATGTGAACAGAAACGTGTGTCGCTCTCTTCCAGAGATAGTAGTCCTGAACACGGATATCTTCATGCAGTTTTATACAGGATGAACTACACCTAAAGGTATTCAAGCGCTTTACATGAGCGGTAGTTACATTACAGAAGGACACATTCATTTTCGGTGCCTCGCGCACTGTCAATCTCAGCTAAGGCTATGAGTGACAGGTGCATTGCGTTTTACTCACTGCTGATTTCTATGCTATACAAACCTTGCTGAAGCAAACTTAAATGCAGAGTAGACATCTCCCACACCTTGGAAACCTTCTATAGAGCGTATGCTATGGTGGGTGGCAGCTTCCTTTTTCATTGCTGGCCCACTGCCTGTGAAGGACAGTCTAGAGGAGTAGCTGTGCAGGGCCGTGTGCAGGATAATTCATTAGAGCCAGTTGTTGTTTTTAGGCCTGATTGGTCTGGTGACTGGGTACTACTGGTGATTTCCGGGTAATGCAACAAACCTTTCCTGAAGTATCCTTAATTAAACGCAGTTGCCTATACCTTGCTAAATATCTACAGCGTGTAAAGTGGCAAGCTGCAGCTAAGAGCTTCATTTTTCCTTGCCTCTCCCGTCACCTGTACTGTCCTCAAAGGGTAGGTGTGATGGGTCAGTGAGGGTTGACTTTTAGACTGTCTGGTATGCTGGGTTTTACTGTTGATTTACAATGTATTACCACAAACATTGTGCTGCAGCAAACAAATTCACGCAGTCTCCCAAACCTTGAAAATCGCCTATTTAGCATTCTTGGCGAGTTCAAAATTGCCACTATTTGCAAATGTGGGCCACTCTTTTAGCTGTCCGATTTGAATTGATGAGGATCACTTTTACTTTGGTGCCCGGGCTTTTTTTCTGTCCCAGTCCAGGGTTGTCGGGGGATATTTTCTCTCTGGTCTGGCTGGCAAACACAGGTGAGCTTTCTGACAGCTAAAGGTTGGACCGTTCTCAGTTCTTCTACTTACATAAATCATCACTGCCTGTAGCCACAGCCTGGTGGCCCACCTGCCCAGCCAAAAAACTTGAAAGGCACTCAGGGCAAGTGGTCATCCTGGCAGACACACACTTCCTAGACAGTTCTAGTGGCACAGTCTAGTCAGGTGTGCTATGCATTCTCTCTGCACTGAGGATCACCCAACTCTGTAGCATGTGCATAAACCTACTAGGCTGTGCTTCTAGTTTCAGCTATATAGTACTGAAAACCAGAGGTAAGTTATTCTAAGATTAATTTTATTCTAAGACACACTGGTCTCCACACTAACTTGGTGCCTATTAAATAGCGTCTATCCACAATTGAGGTCTTGTCAAGCTAAGGATATGGCTCATCAGGCCCCCTGCATACTTCCTCATAGTGTATCTTAATTGAGATGAATGATGATGACACAATTGTTTTACCAACAGTCAACATAGAAAGAGGCTGTAAGTTAGGGACCTCCCTTTTCAGGAGTTTTGCCTGTGTTTCAAGATAGTTTTTGAGCTTCTCGTTGCTCAATACAAAAGTTTGCAATTTGCAACATACCTTACTTTAAATCGATTTGTTAAATCGAATTGTTAAATGATTTTCCATAATTAATATTCTAGAAGTGTTTATGAAAAATAAAAAACGATTTTTTTGCCTTTTATCTATAAATCAAACTGTAACTGTTAAAATGATTTTGGGACAATGTAAATGCGTATCAGCTCCTTTTTTGATTGTGGATCCGGCACTATTTTGAAAGTATCAAAAAGTCATGTTTAAATGTAATAAATCAGAAGGATGTATTTGAAGAGGTCGGGGATACTTTTTTTTTGGAAGGATACTATACGAGAACATACAGTGCTTTTTTCACCATAGTTTCGACCTTTTGGGTTCAGCTTTCTGCATGATGTGGTTGTGCTGACTAATAAAAGGCATGGTAAAGTGTTCTTTAGAATATTACTCATACTGTAGTATTCTTTGTTTTAATTGCACCTAAAAAGGCTGTCTGTACTGTTGTCAGCTTTTTCATGAAATAACATTTACAAAAAAATATAATATGCAGTGCTCCTTCTTCAGAGTAAATATAGAGTTTATAAACACTTTCAACAAACATTTTTTGGTTTTAAACATTTTAGACCCACCCACAGATCTATTTTATGTAGTACTAATGATTTTTTGTCCTCTTTCCAAATATGTCTTCATCAGCACACTGCTTGCCCCCAAAGTCCTAGCAGGCCCTTTCAGAAGTATTCTAGTCATCTTTGCTCTCACCTGTTCCAGAAGCTGCCTCAGTCTGTGTAGCTGAGACTCCAGTTGTTTGTTGTGATCCTCCAAGATTTGCATCCTGGCTTCCAGACGCCCCTTGTGCTGGCGCAGTAACTTGGCTTCCGCAATGAGTTCTGCATCTCGAGGGCTTTGTGGTGAGATGGGAATCATCTCTGGAGGGGATGGCAGTGGAGACAATCCTTTGTGATCATGCTGTTCCTTCAGCTTATCATACTCGGATTGCAAGTTCCTGTTGGAACGGAAGAGAAGTTTAAGGTTACTTTAGTCTTTGCATAACTAATGTATAATCTATGTATTGTACTTCTAGTTTTTTAAGATACCTAGCATGTAAAAATAGCTGCTTAATACTCTCACCCAACTATCATTGGTACACACTTTGAAAACGAATAACATTAAATGAAATGCTCTTGCCCTAGAAACCAGGATCCACACGCAATGTTTCTCATTGCTAGCAGGAAATTTGTGAAAAGTCAATTTATACTTTCAAGTTGCAGAATCCTTATGAAGTTCCCTGAAAACCATTCGGTATCAGGAAAATGAGGGATGTGTTAAAATGCAAATGTGCATCTTAGACATGTAAATCTAGTCCTGTTCTGGAGGACTGGAACATAAAATAAATCTTTATTATACTAGACTTGTATCTGCTTCACAGTAAGCAAACGTTTTTGGGAAAAATGCTACTTTTTAGATTAAATAAAATAGGGGACAATGGGCAGATTCATAAATGGAATAGCACTTTCTAAAAGACAGACTTCAGAATGTAGCAATCACTGGAACAGAAGGGAACAGACGAGAGAAGCCTCGAAACACAAATTAAGTAACACTGCAAAAATGTAACCCGGATCTTTGTGAACAACAAGCCTGGGAGTGAGATGAAGCCTGTGAGGTCTTCACATTCCACTGGATCTTTCCCGAGTGACTATCCCTCTGAATGACTATCCAAGAGACCATATGTATCATCAGAATCTTTTGATTGAGTGGCAAATTGACAAAACTGCTTATAAAATTCTCTCTCAGATTATATTGTTGTCTACAATTTTGTACACTGTATGTGAAAGGATAGATCAGTGAACTGATGAAAACAAAATAACAGAGAATTATTCATGATGTAGGACTTGAATTATTACGAGGAATCCCAGGAAGGTGGGGATAGTTTCTTTACAAACTATGAGGATGTGAATTATGTGAATTACCCTTTATCACTTTCTAGCACATTCCTATTGCACCTACCTCAGGTGTTTAAGTGGTTCACATCAAGAAGTTAGCAGGTAAAGTTCTGAGCCAAAGATAATTAAACAGAAAATGTCACCAATCTACTAATAAAAGGGAATATCTATTCAACTATACATAAAATGATTAGTCCAACCCATTACAATGTGAATTAATCACACTACTTGACACAGATGCAAATATATTCTTTCTACTGTAATCACTTAGTGCATGGGTAGAACAACATAATTGCCTTCCCATACACCAACCCAGTTTCAGGCAAAACAATGGTTTGCATATGACAGAAAACACTTCACTGCAAAGGGCCAGAACCTACATATGCTTTGCCAGCTGCATTTGACAAAGACTAGTCATCTTTGGATGAATTTCGCAACCTGGGGCATTCACAAATCTCTTCCGACAATATAAATTCAACTGCATGCAGATACTTATATTTGTTTTAAACTGTGCTTTGTAAACTGCCTAGCACTCAAGATTTACACTAACAGATCAGTAGGGGTCTACACTCAAATCTCAGAGGTGAGTGACAAAACATTGCTTGCTTTTCCCTAATTAGGCTACAACTAATTAGCTGATAACGCTCCTGATCATATCAGTAGGGGTCTACACTCAAATCTCAGAGCTGAGTGACAAAACATTGTTTGCTTTTCCCTAATTAGGCTACAACGAATTAGTTGATAACGCTCCTGATCGTGACCTAATGAGAGGAGATGTGCTCCATGGGCCAGTTTCACAGGGTACCCACACCTTACCGGGTACCGTGTGAAGGGTGTATGGACGGGGTAGGTGCTAATGAGCCAGCACCCGAGCAAAACTCCCGGTAAGGTGCAGGTACCCTGCACAACTATCCCTTGGAGCACTTCTCCTCCTCTTATTAGGTCACGATCAGAAGCGTTCTCAACTAATTAGTTGTAGCCTAACTGTAGGGTTCACAGTTTTGGCCTGTCCTGATCTTATAGAGGCACTACTCACGTGCACATCACACCACAACACACTATGTTTTTCTGGTCCTGATGAAGCCCCAAGGACCCCTGTGACTGCACAGGTGTGAAACATGTTGACCTTCTAGTTACCTGGGCACATTATGCCTATTGGGTTAACATTTAACCTATGGGTTTTTTACTCTGACAAGGGTACCGTCACATTAAACACACCTTTTCTGGTAACCCTTAGTCAGTTTTAAACCATTGCACGCTCTTCAACACCCTCCACGTAGGACTCACCCCACACACCCGCATGCATCAAACGGCAGTTCTCAAAAGATCTCCTCTTAAGTGACCCTTCGGAGGATCCGTAGGGCATTGCAGCGCCGGCCCGATGAGGAGCAAACGCCCGATGATGAAGCATGACATCCTTCGGGGTGTGTGAGGGCAACAAGAGGCAAGACTTGCTCTTCCCTCTTACTGGTGGGCTCTAGCCCTAGGATCTCTTCCTTCCTTGTTCCCCCTTTCTTAGTGAGTGGATGACACGCTGCACCACTCCTCAGGAACAGTGTCCCCCGTTTTGACTTCACGTCTAGCGCTTGGAGCACAGGCACTGGACCTTAACTGGCCCCTGCCCCCCCCTCTCTTTAATGACATAATAAATAGATTAAGGCCACAGTACAAATATCTTTGAGGAGCCATGGAGTAGAATATTCACTCCAGCTTATACCAGTTTTGAGTTTCACAAGAGAGGTTAAATCATCCCATGAATTGAATGCAAAGAGCTTATGTAGACCACTTATTACATCAGACATTGTACTGCTTCTGAAGTTCTACAGCAAGGGCAGCTGACATATAAGAGGGAGGTTTGCTGACCTACAGAATTCGGCTCTACCTAACTAATTGGAAACTGCAGGAATCCTTAATTTAAGCTAGATCGCATATTGCGGTATGGATAGACTTATGTGGAACATTTCATGAAGACGTTTGCATTCAATGATACCTGGTTACTTAGGGAGATAGGTAGGAAAGGAATGCATACTATCTTTGATTCATACTCTTTCAGTAGAGGAGCAAATCATGAATTACCACCAATTTTGCTATTACAACAGGAAATGTCAGCACTTATTCTTGCTGTTATATTATCAAGATGGGAAGGAGAGACACATAACAATACAGTAGTATGTATACTATCTTTGACTCATACACTTTCAGTAGGAATGCAAATTATAATGCATCACCAATGGTGTTATTACAACAAGAAATTCCAGCACTTATTCTTGCTGTGCAAGTTGTTAGATCCTAACTTTAACTTTTGAAGTTGTTAGTTCCATTTTAAACTGCTATCGAGAATGACACCCAAGTACTTGTATGCTGATTCCACCTCAAGTTTAGATTCTTTTACAAATTATATAGTGTGTGAGTGCCTGTACAAAATGTCACCACTTTCTTCTTAGACTTTATCAACGAAGGTTAAAACAGTACACAGTTATAAACAACTAACACATCAAGTAATTTTAAGTTCAATAGGCAGTTGGTGAATTAGAGTTATACCATCAGCATAGGCTATGAGTGAAAGATGGATGACTCTTATGTAATGGAAAAAACATCTAGATGGTGAAAGGTGATCTGACAAGTTAGGGAACCTACGAATTACATAAACGTGGACCAATGATGCATCCTTGCGTAACTACATTGGTTGACTTGAGTTTAGACATGATATTTCCTGAGCAATCAAGTTACACCTGCATACAGGTGTCTGAGCGCAGGGTGCAAATTAATGTCATTGGCAAGATTTGATTGCTAATTTTGTCAGCTTTTTCCACAGCATATGCCCATCTACCCAGTCAAAGCCACACTATAGTCAACAGCATCACTATACAGCTTACAATGAGAAAACAGACCATCAAAAGCCAAAGATTGTATAAGAAGCAAATTGTGAGCAATTGATACATCCTTGAGAAACCCTATCTGAAGGGGGAATTATAGCTCTTATTTCTATCCAATAAGTTTAATCCAACATATGAGCTTTAGCTAAAGGTTTGCTCTCTGCATCAAGCAGAGCAATTCATCAAAAGTACTATCTCTTTTTTAATGAATGGGCAGTTGGATGAATCCACCACGCCAGAAATAAGGCAGTCTGTCTTGTCCAAAATGCAGCCTCTAGATTACGTATTTCTCCCCACAAATGTTGTTTGGCCACTCAGCTCCTCGGCAATCTTCACTGTCTGTCTTTTGAGAAGAGTAATCAGTTCAAAAGCTCTATGCATCTCACAATTTTTTTACAAGCCTTGGTGCAACCATATCTGCCTACAAGAGCATTATGCTTGACAGATCTGAACCTGGCACATAAACCCCGTAACAGTGGATTCAGAATGGGAGGACGTTCTTTTCAAGTCCTAACTCAGACCTTATGGAATTCTATGCCACTTAAGCCAAGAAAGATCCATAATCATCTGAGTTTTTGGGAACAGTTAAAAGACCTAGCCGTTCTCAGCCTAAGCTGTGTTTGGTCTTTTCTTTGGTGGCTTTGGCTCTTTTCTGCTATGTTTTGTCACCTCAGTGATTTGCACCAGGAAGCCCCATTCTGGGGCAGCTGTACCCTTTAGAAATCTTTTTAACATAACATAACATATTTTCAGCTTGCGCTGTGCTTGAAAAAAGGTCTATGGTCCTTATGCCCAGAAATTGGGGTTCAGTCGAATGCATCGAAACAACTGGGGTCAGTTGCCCAGGTATTGTTGCCTGTTTAATTATAGTTAAAATATTGTCTACAAACCAGTTCTTCATGTACCTACTACAATTAAAAAGGATTCATTGTTATTTTCAGGTTTACCATGATATAATGAAGTCACATGTTCTTGCATGGCTATCTATGGACCGGTTGTCCTCAACTGATTTTGTTGACTTGCATGAATACTCAACACTAATCAAGGATCACAATCTGCAGGAATCTTTACGTTTTAGCACCAACCTCACAATGATCTACTGGTGCTCTTTAAGTAATTTTTTTAGCTGACAACATTGTCTTCCGATAGGCTTTTCTGCACACCTCCACTCTTTTTTTGATGAAGGGCTAAAGCGTTTTTGCGACAGTCCGAATAACCTTCATAAGATCTTTCCTCTTTGCTGTACAGGGCCGGACTGGGAACCACAACCGACCCTGGCAAAGTGCTCGGCTATGCTGCAATAATGGCCTTGTAACAAAAACGGCTTTCATGGGCCCAAAACCAGCCCCCACCCATGCAGCCTACCGGGGGATTGCCCGGTGCCCGCTACGGCCAGTCCGGCCCTGTTGCTGTACATTCAGTGCCATACCATATTTCTTGTTTCACTACCGTCCTGCAACTCCTTTGGTTAATTGAGGTAGTAAACCTTTCATAGAATTTTGCAAATTGGCTACATCGGAAGACTCAATGAGTCGATGCAGTGGGCTTCCCACACTCCACTCTACACCAGCCGTGAAAGGCTGCCAGTCTATCTCCTCCTTTTTAGTACCTTCAAATGTTTATTCCTGACAATAGTTGATCACATTACATTGGGATCTGTCTGCAGCAGCAAACAGCAGCAGAAAGAAACATTGCGCAACTTCAAAATACATCATCAAATTAAACCAGCCGATCTATTCGTACATAGTCTAGGACATTATTGGTACAGTCATACATTATACATGTCAGACAGACTGGACAATCAACAGCAAAGTGGGTAATAAGCTTTCTAATTTATAAAGCTAGCAGGCTTTCCCTCAAGTCTTTGCTCCTTAGAATAATGAGTCGCTTAACAAATTTACAGACTGGTAATCCTTTAAGTGAATCATAGATTAGGAAACAGGAACCTTTTGCTCAAAATCACATATATTGTTGTTAAGATCGCCTGCTACTAATATTGGTAGATATCAGACAGGTTCGTCCACATATCAAGAAAACCTTTCAGTATTAAATCTGCTTTATTTATTTATTTTTACTTTTTTATTGGGTTTTTCGGTGTTATAGTAGCATTACAAGTTATAGCCATACGCATCAAAGTACATTACATAGGAAATACCATTGAAGTCTAGAGGCATAACATGTCATTCAGATTTATGCATTAAACATCAGGTAGGGACAAGAAACAAACCTAGGAGCTTTAAGCTATCACTGTGTTAAGTGCTGCATTGTTTTATCTCACCCATGAGGGAAACAAACCATTAACTTGGGGAGCAAACACTGGGTGGGGCGACAAGGAGGAGGGCGGGTGTGTTTTGGTACTGTGATGGCAGTAGGTAAAGCAGGTGCAGGAAATTGCACTATGGTACCCCAGTGTGTTAGACAATGTTGAGAGTAATTATGGGCTTGGAAAGGGCATCCCTCGTAGGGGAGGCTGGTCAATTCCACAAAGAAGAGTACCCAACTAGATGCCCTATGAATGCAGGGATTCAGAATCTGTGTCAGTTGTTTGCCGGAAGGGTGTGCGCAAGATGGCCCACAGCAGGGAGATGGGGAGTTGGTGCACTTGAAGCACCTCTTCATATTAAAGGGCTTCTTCCTCTGCAGTGCCTTATTTGTGCACTGCCCCCAGCCATGCCTCCACTAGAGGGCCCGCAGGTGTGTGCCAGTGTAGTGTGATTGATCGCTTGGCTAAAAGGAGGGCCAGGGCTGCGAAGTGTGTTTGCAGCTTGTATTGCTTCCTGCGCTTTCAGAGAGCAGGCTTCCCAGGTGTAGATGTCTGGGAGTCCTGTTACTTCCAGCAATGTTGTGTGGATGATGCACCAGTAGTGCTGTAGGGAAGAGCAGGACCATCACATGTGCAAAAGTGTTGCGTTAGGCGTTTGACATCAGGAGCAAGCAGTGTGACTCCAGGAGGTGGCGGTGGAGCTTCGCAGGTGTTAGATTGCCTCGGTGTAGGATGAAGAATGTAGGTCTTTGGAAATTAGGTTTCGGGAGACTTCCTTTGGGAATTCTAGGGCCCTTTCCTATTCTTTAACATGAAGCACCCTCCTGAACTCCTCCTCCCATTTATGGCGAAGAGTGGCAAGCGTGGCGGCTGACAACTTTCATATGGCCAGGTGATGAGGTGAAAACCGAGTCTGATGGTCAGCACGGACTGAAGCACTGGGTGTGTCGCACCCCTTGGAAAGGTCCCAGAGACGCTGGCAGGTGTGTATGAGTTGCCTGCGGAGATGGAACTGCCTGGAGGGAGCACACTCTCCTTGGCCAGTTGAGCAAATGGGAGAAGCTTAGATTATTTAAATTTTCACACACTGGGAACATGTTTTACTATGAACAGAGCTGAAGTTACTAAGTAATGATACTCTTATCCATTGCCAGTTGTTGCAGTTTTTACCACTTCGCACATCGTCAACAAAAGGATGTATCATATTTACTTGAATATGTGGGAGAATCTGCTCTGAAAAGCCCACCCATATCATTATATCCATAAACACAGTAAGTATTGTTCAAACTACTAAACTTTAGACAAAGCAGGCTGGTTTAGTCTCTTAGATCCATCAGGAGATATTCTGTTTTTTTCAAATACGATTCTCAGGATAAAGGGATAACCTACATTCCAAGGTGGAGTTTGTTTTATTCTCATTGATAGTAGCGTTTTAATAAAATTCTGCTGTGAGAGATAAGCGCGGGTAATGGTAAGTTGAGATGTTTCAGGTTTAGATGCTTCTTTTTAAGACACAAATTGAAGAGAGTCTGCAATTGAAGTAGTGACTTTAGGTAGATCTTTTAGTTCTGTCAACATTTTCAGGAGGTTGCCTCACTTCAGAAAATTGTAGTTCTCTTCTGAAAGGTACAATACTTTAAATATCATAGGCCAATTAAGGTTGGTTCCCTTCCCTAGGGCTGCGATGGGCACTACGTGAGCACACCTCAGCAAAACGGTTGTACTAGAACTTGTTATAACATGACTCTTTAAAAATCTGGTGTGGTTTCACCAACTCAGCAGCACTCATATCACCACAGTCAACAGTGTTTGTTGCTGATTGATATGAGATGGATATAGTTGAGAAATTGATGTTCTATTTCTAGCTCTGTATAAATTCTTCTTTCCTTATTGGAGCCTACTTCATGGAACCCTACATTGTTCTTTTGAATCTTTTTTTCTCCCCTCAATGGTGCATGGGAGGAATGACGAAATGTAGTAAAGGCCTATGTCAACGAAGAAGTGTGGATGTGTCTGTTATTTGAGTACAGTTAACCTAGTCAAAGGGCAGCAGAGAGGAGAGCAATTGGCTCAGTCGAACAGGAAAAGTGAAGCATTGGAAACATCATAGGCAATTCAGTGAACAATCATTACTGTTTGTCAATGTAGTTAAAGCTAAAATCACCCCAAAGCTACAATAACGCAGTGAAGTAATGAAAAGTTGGATTTAGTGATGCTACCTCTCAAGACTCAGACAGAAAAGAAGTCTTACTGCAAATTTATTTTGATTGGAAACAAATGTTCTTTACATATCTGCACAGGATACAAACTATTAAACCAGACACACTGCATTGCTCAGTGTGATTACATTGCCCACTGATAATCAAAATCCCTATTAAATTATTTTTTAGATCATATTATTCCTCCTCACAGCCAGTGATCAACCTCCTATACCCATTGGGACAGTCAAACATTCCTGTTCACCTAGAGGGAAAAATAGGTGGTGAGTTCTGATAATAAATAGAGCATGCACTAAAAGTGAAAGCTTGAAGAATAATTAATTTTACTCTTCAATTTTGGTCAGTTGAATGAAAACTTCAAATTACAATGTACTAGATCATATACCATCCTTCAGGTGTTCATCACTTATTTTTCAAACAACCTATGGAGCGCAGATGAGAAAAATCTATTTCCTCCAGACATAACACCTGCCTGGGGGAAATAAAACTTCACTTGGTAACTGTCCCTCTTTCTGCTCAACAATGACCTTGGTACAATTTTGCTCAACAGCTACACATGTGACGGCCTAATCTTCAACTTTCTGTGAGAGACTGCTGATGAACTTGCCCAATTAAAATATAGATTAAGGATTTTGGACCCTATATGCAGGCTTTTAGAATTTTGAACAAGCTGCCAAAAACGCATAAGAAGAAACTTTTTGATGTTGTTAAATGAACACCAACTCCAGGGCCTCTCAAAGGCCCAGTTTACTGAGAAATCACGCAAAGCAGTGGTGCAAGTAAAGTTGCTGCAGTTCATTGAGTGTAAGAGAGAGAGAGCAGAAGAGCGCCATATCTATGAATAAGTGGTGCTGTTCTGCACTTTCCCTGTGCCGGCGTAATTTTGGCGCCCATGAGCCGATGCAGACATCCTTGTGCCATAATGTAAGGGAGTCTGCACTGTGGTAATCCTAGTTTTTGTACAGGAAAGCGTGCCATAGGGAACACCCATGCACCGCCCATAGAATGCGCTCTTGATGCAAAGTAACACAAAGAAGGGCACTGCCCAGCTTTGCCTTATTTTTGGTTACAATCCAATGTGAATTGTGATTTGCATTGGATTGTAAATACCAACCCAACACTTTGCATTGGATGTGAGTTAATAAACGTAACGCAAACCCAATACAAAGTGTTTGTAAATCGTGGCCTTGATATCCTTAATACCAAAGCTAACTCTGAGGAATTCTTCCACTTTGTTGATGACATACTAAAGATTTAGTACTCTAGCATTTCCATAAGAAAAGTCACAGGATAAGATGTCTCATCATGCAAATCTACAGAGTCCTGGACACCTTATTTTTTTTTCCAAAGAGAACTCCATTTGGTCTAGTAAAAAACATCAGACCTTAGGCATTGCTCACAGTTCACTAATCCTTCCACCTCCTATAGATGTGAAAGACGCAAGCACCTCACCTCCCTCACTCGTTACTTGACAAAGGTGATCAATACCTCTCTGATACAAGGACCAGTGCCTGATAGCAGGGAAGGTCACGTCCATAAAAAGCCTGGCGTGGACTCTGAAGGCCTAAATAAATACCACCCTGTGTTTAATCTGCTCTTCCAAGCAAAGGCTTTCGGCAGTTGTGTTGAAAAGCAGCGGGAACAATTTGTCAAAGAAAATAGCCCTCTAAATGATGCTTAATCAGGATTTGTATCGGAGGCTGCATAGAGATAATAGCTTTAGAAATGAGCTATTTATCTTTGACACTAACAAATCTTGTCTACTAATTCTTCAGCTGTCAGCAGCATTTGACAGGGTCAACCATGCCTCTTAGCTCAAAATTCTGAAGTATGGATAGAGATCAGTAGAACAGTTTGGAGATGGTTATGGTCACTTCTTTACAATTCTTCCAGCAAATAAATGTGTCCAATCTTCCTCTGCACCAATGAGTTTGAAAAGGTTACATCCCAGGCTTTTTCACTTTATACCCGGAACCTCTCTGTTTTCCAATGAGACAACTGAACATCACCTATCACCCCTAGGTTAACAACACTCAGCTGTAAATGAATGTTTCACTTTTGGAGGACAGAGTCAAAGTTGCAAAGACCCTAAGAACCTTCAGTCACTCCGCCATCTCAAGTTTAACCGTCCTGCTCTTCCTCATAATTGCCCCATACCTGTACAATCCTGGCTTCATACATTAAATCCGCTCAAAACTGCAAGTCATCTATTATCGAAAGCACTAAATAACTTTGCTTCATCCTTGGCATAAACCTGAATATGCACACCTATTTAAATACTTCAGCAAGAGAAAAGGCATCCCTTCACAAATGTCCCAGCTAATAACTTAGACCAGAAGATCAGAACTAAGCATCCCAATCTTGAGAACTGTAGTGACAAGAAGCTTAAGATGGCTTCTATATTTTAAAAGACTGGACCAGTGGGGCCCCAACGTTCGTGGCAGGTAAATTGGTTATCTCCAGAGGTTAGCTTTTGCTTGAAGCGCAAATGCACTCAGTCTGGAAAGGTGACCCTTGACAAAAGCAAGAACTTGAAACCAAACATTCTCAGGGAGCACACCCAAAGCCTATAATTACAACATTCCTCCTATGTGGATGGCTCCATTCTGTGTGATTTTAAAATATCTTAAAGTCATACTTTTAGAATGTCGCTTCACCTTTTGCTATACTGACTCCATGGACAATAAGATTTAAGTGATCCAAAGAAAAATCAGAAAATAAATTTGTGTAGATATCCTTTGGTTTACTACTACTTAAGTCCTCAATGTACCTTAATGGTCAAAATCTTTACTGGTAAATAAAGGAATCCTTTATTCAACTCTCACAAAATAAATGTTGCTAAGAGGAAAAAACTTCTAGAAGGAGGAGGAACCAAGAGCTTTTTTAATGAGGTCCTGCACCATGCTCCGAGGAGTATAGACAAAAACCAAGGGGTGCAGTTCCTCTGGGGGGTGGAAAAGAGGGGGGAAGAGCGGTTAGTCTCTATATAATGCCCTCACACACCTAGCAAGGTGTCATGCTTCATCATAGGGCTGTGCTCCTCGTCGGGCCGGCGCTGCAATGCCCGACGGGCTCCCGCGGAGGGGCTCTTTATCGGAGTTCTTTTTAAGAGACAGCCGTATGGGTGCGTGGGGGTCAGTGCAACAAGTGTAGTGAGTGGTGGTGTAGTGAGTTAAAATAGGTGTGGTATTACCAGGCAATGTGTCAATTTATTTTGATGGTATACCAGCCTAAGTAAAAATATAAGTGATCCCAAAGGGATTATGATGGTCCCTAGGGAACTCAAACGGTCAACATGTTTCTTGCTCTATGCCCAAAGGGTCGGTGGCAATTCATCAGGACCATTGTGAGAAAGTGCTCAAAGAAAATTGTGAGAACTCTACTACATAATTCGTGATGTAGAAATTATCCATACATCACCATGCAATCCAATGGGGTCCCTAAGGAAGTGGACCCGTTGTTGCAGTACCTGGAAGAAAAAGGGGAGGGGGAGGGGGGGGAAAAGGAAGGTGGGGGGGGGGGGGGGGGAAGGAAGGGGGGAGAGAGAAGGACAACACAGATGCATGAAACATTATTCACAAAAATTCGGGGCTCCTGGAGGGAACCGTGTGTATGTTGTGGCCGCCGATGGAGGTGCTCACACAGTGACCCAACCAGAGTCATCTCTATATACAAGTGTTTAAATGAACAATTGAGGACCACGTTATAAAGTGCTGGCACAAAGAGTTGCCAGGTGGTGAGCATGCCCGGCGAAAAATGAGAGGTGGAACACGTTGTGGGCATGCTTAGTGCAACTGCAAACGTGTGCCTTCGTGCACACGAAAAACAAATAAGTGCCAAGAGCAACTGGTGCAGTACACATGCTCCTAAGTGGAGGAGTAAGGCGGAGTATTGTTATCAGATGGACCGCCTTACAAAATTGAACACTCGTACTCATGTTGTGAAATTTACGAGGTGACTATAGGCTGTGCAGAAAGTGCGACGCGAAATAGATGCTGGGGGCTACACATGCTCCACCGCGAGAGGGTCAAGCGTGGAAATATGTGTCTAGGGGCGCTGATGTGGGGGACAATAACGTCAGAAAAAGAAAGATTGCCACTTGCTCGTGCATGTATCACACTTTACGGGAGATACAGACTCACCCCTATTTGGGAGTAAACTTTCCGTACGGGTTCGCCTGGCGGCCAGGGAGCGCCTGCCTTTAAAAAATTATAGACAAGGAAGGTGAGTCGTACCTGGAGATTCGAAGAAAGCTGTAGAAGGACCCAAAATGGGGGCTTACTTACAGAGAGTCGGCGCATTCGCTGCCGGATACCTACTGCGGCTCAGGCTTCCGTGACGCACAGCCGTGCGTGTGTGATTAATAACGGAAGAGAGCAGGCGTGGCTGCAGTGCACAACTGGTACGCGATTGACGGCCGCCATGTTGGGAGTGAAGAAAGTAACTTTATTGTTCATAGTGGGAGGCAAAAGGAAAAAGGGGGCAGCTGGCCCAGTACGGCCGCCATGTTGGGAGTGGAAACGTAACTTTGTTGTTCATAGTGGGGGAATGGACAGCTTGTCCAGTAAGGCATTCAGGCGTGATAGGGACAAGGTATATGGGGGAAAAAAAGGAGGGGGGGGAAAAAAGAGATTATTGTATACAAGTGGTTAAGTGTCCCCTAGGTAGACATAAAGATCGATTCTGTCGCTACAGTGGTGGCAAAAAAGGTAATTATTAAAGGCGATATATGTGTATGCGTTGTATATGAAGCTGACAGGTCAAAAAAAGGGGGGGGTTTTTTTGGACCCGAATTCCAGGCCGCCTGGCCCACCATACGTGGTTTCAGAAAACCCAAAAATCGCTGTTGTTTGTCGTAATAATTAGCATTGAGTGGATATGTCCAATGTAGGACTCTTGACACCAGAGGGTCATGTGTTGTTAAGAGTGGCCCACGGTATATCATCGTTTAGGCCCCTGGTATGGCTCGAGATTCTAAAAATCCACTGTTGTTCTTTGCGGAAGAGGGCTTCCTTGCTGATCGTTGGAAAGGCTTGAAGGACTGTCCATGAAAGGTCATTGGCAGTATGATTAGCTTCCAAGAAATGTGTGCACATTTTCGTGCTGATCCTTTTGCATCTGATGTTACTTCGATGTTCAGAGATCCTGATCTTTATTGGACGTGTTGTCATACCAATGTACATTAGCCCACAAGGGCACTGGATTAGATAAATGCAGTTGCGAGTATTGCAATTGGTGTGGGTTCTTTGTTGCCAATTCAGAGTTTCCGAGAGGGTTACAGATTTACTTGTTTTTGTTAGATTACATGCGGTGCATTGTCCGCATGGGTAGTGTCCTGTCACCGGCGGAAGTCCCCACAGTCTTTGCTCAGCTCGGGGTGCTGGTTTCGGTCTGGTGCTGATGAGCATTGTTTTCAAATTGTTAGTTTTTTTGAAAGCAAAACGTGGTTTTGGGGCTTGCCAGCCTCCTACCGATAAAAGTTTCCAATGCTTTTTGATTATTTTTTGGAAGGTGTTAGATTCTGGAGTGAAGGTGCTAACACAAGTGATTAAGTCATCTTTCGTTCTTTCTGTGGATACCAACAAGGCCTCCCTGTTGGTATTGCGTGCCCTTTTGTAGGCCATTTGCGTTAAATTCGCCGGATATTCTCTGCGGGCTAGGTGGTCAGTGAGTTCATGTGCCTGCAGTTTGAAATCCTCCAGTGCACTACAATTACGACGTAATCTGAGGTATTGCCCGTAGGGCAGGTTCTGTCGTAAAGCCTTGGGGTGAAAACTGCTAAAGAGAAGTGGACTATGGCTGTCAGTTGGCTTTTTATAAGTTTTGGTGGTCAACCCCGTAGTGCTTTTTTGAATAAGCAAATCCAAAAACGGCAGTTCAAGTATGGAGGAGCTAGCTGTAAAGCGCAAGTAAGGGTTAAGGGAATTGACCCATGTTACAAAGGAAGGGATGGAGTTTGGATCCCCTTTCCAAAAAATCAGTATATCGTCAATATACCTCCGCCAAAGGGTGATGTTACCCTGGTAGATGTTATTCTCACAAAGGATGTGGTTGGCCTCAAAATGAGCCATGTAGAGGCATGCCAGGCTGGGAGCAAAGGTGCTCCCCATCGAAGTACCCTGGACTTGATGGTACATCCGATCTTCGAATTGAAAATAGTTATTGGTTAGGGCAATCTCTGCACACTCCATAATAAAGGAGACTGGGGTGGGTGAGTTCCATGCTTGTGCTCGTAATACCTCTTCCACCACATCCAAGGTGGCCCTCTGCGGGATGTTGGTGTAGAGGGCCTCTACATCTAAAGTGACCAAAACATCCACTCTACTGCCCGTGTCGTTAGTTTGTTTGATGATATTAAGGACGTCCCTGGTATCTAGAAGAAAGGTTGGTGTTTTCTGTACCAGAGGGCGTAAAAAGTGGTCGCAGAACCGCGAGAGGGGTTCCAGTACCGAGTTGATGCCTGACACAATAGGCCTCCCGGGTGGGGGTAGGACACCTTTGTGGATTTTGGGTAATGTGTAAAAATAAGGTATCCTAGGATCCTTATTTGTCAGAAATTCTGATTCATTTTTTGAAATCCAGCCCTGTGCTAGGGCATTGGTCACTAATGTTCTGATAGTGATGACCAGTTTGCTAGTTGGATCTTCTTTGATTTGTTGGTAGTACCTTGTGTCACTTAGTTGTCTTAGGCATTCTGTTCTGTAATCAGGAGTGGACATAATTACTATGGCTCCCCCCTTGTCGGCCTCTTTTATGGTTATGGTGGTATCTTGGCTCAAATCAGTTATCGCCACATTTTCAAGGCGTGAGATGTTGTGGAAGGATTTTTTCTCAGTCATGTTGTTGATGTCATTGAGGACTGCTTTTTCAAAAGCCAAGACTTCCGGAGGAACCATTGCGGATGAAGGTGTAAAAGAGGATGGTTTTCGTAGGCCTGAATCAGATGAGGGAGAAGAGATTTGGCCTGTGAAGAAATTCCTCAGGCGGATTTTGCGAAAGAGGTCATGTACCTCACAATGCATTCTAAATTCATTGTATCGTGGTGTAGGCACAAAGCCCAGCCCCTTGGCGAGGATCTTGGTCTCCTGTTGATTTAGCTGTCGTTCTGATAGATTTACAATCAGTTTTACTTCCCTCTGTGGCTCCTGAGTTCCATCGGGCCTTGGTCTGTTTGGTCTTTCCAGTGGACCTGTTTTTGTTGATTGTAGCCGCCTCTTCTTCTTCCTCTGCCCCTGCCCCAGCCTCTGCCTAAAAAAGGTTGTGGTAGGTAGGGGTTGAATGGAACAGGTCCCTGTTGGAAACCGGGCGGTTGCCACATGTGCGGGCCTGGAAAAGGTGGCATGGGGTAGGTATATTGTGGGTTCAGTGGTCCGTGTTGCTGGTAAGGTTGTTGGCCTCTCCAACTCTCAGAGCTAGAATTACTGCTGTTGGAATTCGTTCTGCGACGGGAGTTGGAACTTTCGTCTGACGAATAATCACTCTGTGCATTTTGGAAATCGTCTTTTAGGTAAGGGTAAATTTTTTCTTTATTGAAGCGATTGATATCTTTTTGGAGTTTGTTGATTTTTTGTCTCATTAAATAATCCTTATTTTCTGCGATTTCACTATTAATTTCTGACAGCTTGGCTTTGAAGGCCGCAATAGTAATGGTCGCTTTTAGTGCTCCTTCAGCAATTGTGATCTGGATGATTAGGTCATCAGCAAGGCGTTTGGCGGTCTTAATAATCAGTATCAGCCAGTCCCTAGTGCACTTCCATGCAACTAGGGACCATTCTTCCTTAAATTGTTTGTCCTCAAGGAAGATTCGTGGCATATTTGACACAATAAGTCCATTGGGGGCTATATTTGCACGCAGGTATTCGGTCATAATTGCCCCGTGCATTATGATTTTCATTAGTTGACGTTTCATGTTGGTAATGCTGTTCCAATCACTGCCCATGCTCGTAGTAGCCATGGCTCCGTCTGCGTCCAGTAGAGATGGTGTTCTCAGAATTTCTGACACCAGATCGTCATCAAAGGATAAACCTTGGTGTTGTTCCATGGTCGGGGTTGTCCAAGGGAAGGGTAAAGAGAAAAGAGGATAGAGCGGTAATTATCCGCTAGCCACACGGGCTAAGGTTCCACGGCTGAGCCGCCGTACGTAATACTTCTAGAAGGAGGAGGAACCAAGAGCTTTTTTAATGAGGTCCTGCACCATGCTCCGAGGAGTATAGACAAAAACCAAGGGGTGCAGTTCCTCTGGGGGGTGGAAAAGAGGGGGGAAGAGCGGTTAGTCTCTATATAATGCCCTCACACACCTAGCAAGGTGTCATGCTTCATCATAGGGCTGTGCTCCTCGTCGGGCCGGCGCTGCAATGCCCGACGGGCTCCCGCGGAGGGGCTCTTTATCGAGCCATGGCTACTACGAGCATGGGCAGTGATTGGAACAGCATTACCAACATGAAACGTCAACTAATGAAAATCATAATGCACGGGGCAATTATGACCGAATACCTGCGTGCAAATATAGCCCCCAATGGACTTATTGTGTCAAATATGCCACGAATCTTCCTTGAGGACAAACAATTTAAGGAAGAATGGTCCCTAGTTGCATGGAAGTGCACTAGGGACTGGCTGATACTGATTATTAAGACCGCCAAACGCCTTGCTGATGACCTAATCATCCAGATCACAATTGCTGAAGGAGCACTAAAAGCGACCATTACTATTGCGGCCTTCAAAGCCAAGCTGTCAGAAATTAATAGTGAAATCGCAGAAAATAAGGATTATTTAATGAGACAAAAAATCAACAAACTCCAAAAAGATATCAATCGCTTCAATAAAGAAAAAATTTACCCTTACCTAAAAGACGATTTCCAAAATGCACAGAGTGATTATTCGTCAGACGAAAGTTCCAACTCCCGTCGCAGAACGAATTCCAACAGCAGTAATTCTAGCTCTGAGAGTTGGAGAGGCCAACAACCTTACCAGCAACACGGACCACTGAACCCACAATATACCTACCCCATGCCACCTTTTCCAGGCCCGCACATGTGGCAACCGCCCGGTTTCCAACAGGGACCTGTTCCATTCAACCCCTACCTACCACAACCTTTTTTAGGCAGAGGCTGGGGCAGGGGCAGAGGAAGAAGAAGAGGCGGCTACAATCAACAAAAACAGGTCCACTGGAAAGACCAAACAGACCAAGGCCCGATGGAACTCAGGAGCCACAGAGGGAAGTAAAACTGATTGTAAATCTATCAGAACGACAGCTAAATCAACAGGAGACCAAGATCCTCGCCAAGGGGCTGGGCTTTGTGCCTACACCACGATACAATGAATTTAGAATGCATTGTGAGGTACATGACCTCTTTCGCAAAATCCGCCTGAGGAATTTCTTCACAGGCCAAATCTCTTCTCCCTCATCTGATTCAGGCCTACGAAAACCATCCTCTTTTACACCTTCATCCGCAATGGTTCCTCCGGAAGTCTTGGCTTTTGAAAAAGCAGTCCTCAATGACATCAACAACATGACTGAGAAAAAATCCTTCCACAACATCTCACGCCTTGAAAATGTGGCGATAACTGATTTGAGCCAAGATACCACCATAACCATAAAAGAGGCCGACAAGGGGGGAGCCATAGTAATTATGTCCACTCCTGATTACAGAACAGAATGCCTAAGACAACTAAGTGACACAAGGTACTACCAACAAATCAAAGAAGATCCAACTAGCAAACTGGTCATCACTATCAGAACATTAGTGACCAATGCCCTAGCACAGGGCTGGATTTCAAAAAATGAATCAGAATTTCTGACAAATAAGGATCCTAGGATACCTTATTTTTACACATTACCCAAAATCCACAAAGGTGTCCTACCCCCACCCGGGAGGCCTATTGTGTCAGGCATCAACTCGGTACTGGAACCCCTCTCGCGGTTCTGCGACCACTTTTTACGCCCTCTGGTACAGAAAACACCAACCTTTCTTCTAGATACCAGGGACGTCCTTAATATCATCAAACAAACTAACGACACGGGCAGTAGAGTGGATGTTTTGGTCACTTTAGATGTAGAGGCCCTCTACACCAACATCCCGCAGAGGGCCACCTTGGATGTGGTGGAAGAGGTATTACGAGCACAAGCATGGAACTCACCCACCCCAGTCTCCTTTATTATGGAGTGTGCAGAGATTGCCCTAACCAATAACTATTTTCAATTCGAAGATCGGATGTACCATCAAGTCCAGGGTACTTCGATGGGGAGCACCTTTGCTCCCAGCCTGGCATGCCTCTACATGGCTCATTTTGAGGCCAACCACATCCTTTGTGAGAATAACATCTACCAGGGTAACATCACCCTTTGGCGGAGGTATATTGACGATATACTGATTTTTTGGAAAGGGGATCCAAACTCCATCCCTTCCTTTGTAACATGGGTCAATTCCCTTAACCCTTACTTGCGCTTTACAGCTAGCTCCTCCATACTTGAACTGCCGTTTTTGGATTTGCTTATTCAAAAAAGCACTACGGGGTTGACCACCAAAACTTATAAAAAGCCAACTGACAGCCATAGTCCACTTCTCTTTAGCAGTTTTCACCCCAAGGCTTTACGACAGAACCTGCCCTACGGGCAATACCTCAGATTACGTCGTAATTGTAGTGCACTGGAGGATTTCAAACTGCAGGCACATGAACTCACTGACCACCTAGCCCGCAGAGAATATCCGGCGAATTTAACGCAAATGGCCTACAAAAGGGCACGCAATACCAACAGGGAGGCCTTGTTGGTATCCACAGAAAGAACGAAAGATGACTTAATCACTTGTGTTAGCACCTTCACTCCAGAATCTAACACCTTCCAAAAAATAATCAAAAAGCATTGGAAACTTTTATCGGTAGGAGGCTGGCAAGCCCCAAAACCACGTTTTGCTTTCAAAAAAACTAACAATTTGAAAACAATGCTCATCAGCACCAGACCGAAACCAGCACCCCGAGCTGAGCAAAGACTGTGGGGACTTCCGCCGGTGACAGGACACTACCCATGCGGACAATGCACCGCATGTAATCTAACAAAAACAAGTAAATCTGTAACCCTCTCGGAAACTCTGAATTGGCAACAAAGAACCCACACCAATTGCAATACTCGCAACTGCATTTATCTAATCCAGTGCCCTTGTGGGCTAATGTACATTGGTATGACAACACGTCCAATAAAGATCAGGATCTCTGAACATCGAAGTAACATCAGATGCAAAAGGATCAGCACGAAAATGTGCACACATTTCTTGGAAGCTAATCATACTGCCAATGACCTTTCATGGACAGTCCTTCAAGCCTTTCCAACGATCAGCAAGGAAGCCCTCTTCCGCAAAGAACAACAGTGGATTTTTAGAATCTCGAGCCATACCAGGGGCCTAAACGATGATATACCGTGGGCCACTCTTAACAACACATGACCCTCTGGTGTCAAGAGTCCTACATTGGACATATCCACTCAATGCTAATTATTACGACAAACAACAGCGATTTTTGGGTTTTCTGAAACCACGTATGGTGGGCCAGGCGGCCTGGAATTCGGGTCCAAAAAAACCCCCCCTTTTTTTGACCTGTCAGCTTCATATACAACGCATACACATATATCGCCTTTAATAATTACCTTTTTTGCCACCACTGTAGCGACAGAATCGATCTTTATGTCTACCTAGGGGACACTTAACCACTTGTATACAATAATCTCTTTTTTCCCCCCCTCCTTTTTTTCCCCCATATACCTTGTCCCTATCACGCCTGAATGCCTTACTGGACAAGCTGTCCATTCCCCCACTATGAACAACAAAGTTACGTTTCCACTCCCAACATGGCGGCCGTACTGGGCCAGCTGCCCCCTTTTTCCTTTTGCCTCCCA